>NC_059214.1:23603768-26003768 GCF_020615455.1 Coregonus clupeaformis | reverse complement strand
TCTTTAGATAACACATTCCTGTTTCTTTTTCCACTGGGATGGTAGGCTGGCCTGTGGAGTGTCTGTCTGAGCCCGCTGGCCAAGGACGGACCGCGCTATTTCACTCACAGCAGTTTATTGTGGAAAGTCTCTGGGTCTTTCCCCACCACATCAGTCCGATAGCGACGTGGCATGTTAGTGATGGGCCTCAATAACCACTTATGCTAGCTAGGTCTGGGCTCTCTCTCTCAAGCCCCAGGAGCCTCTGGGGTTGCTGAGCTTCGCTTACGGCCAGGTGTACGGTACGGGCCAATAAAAAGGCATTAATTAACTTCCATATTCCTAAACAACTAACTGCCATTACAATGTTTACCCTTAATGCATCTAAATGAAAACAATAACCCCCCCGCCCCTCCCTGTACATTGTTGACATATTGATGGTTCCTTAGGTGAGGAGTTCATTTCCTAGCCTCTACAACCAATAATACATTTCCTCTAACTCATAAAAGCCCCATGATGGCTTTTCTGTTCTCTCCCATTGAACGGGAAACAGCCTTGTCCCGTTGATTAAAGGTTGATAAACTCTGCTAGGGGTGAGAGGAGCCAGATGAGAAGTTGGCATAGGGCCCTTGATAGAGGAAACACATAGGGCTACAGTTCATGTCAACACCTGCTCTTTCCATGACAAACTGACCAGGTGAATCCAGGTGAAAGCTCTGATCCCTTATTGATGTTGCTTGTTAAATTCACTTCAATCAGTGTATATGAAGGGGAGGAGACAGGTTAAAGGAGGAATTTTAAGCCTTGAGACAATTGAGACATGGATTGTGTATGTGTGTCATTCAGAGGGTGAATGGGCAAGACAAAATATTTAAGGACCTTTGAACGGGGTATGGTAGAAGGTGCAAGGCGCACCGGTTTGAGTGTGTCAAGATCTGCAACGCTGCTGGGTTTTTTGAGCTTAACAGTTTCCTGTGTGTATCAAGAATGGTCCACCACCCAAAGGATATCCAGCCAACTTGAAACAACTGTGGGAAGCATTGGAGTCAACATGGGCCAGCATCCCTGCAGAACGCTTTCGACACCTTGTAGAGTCCATGCCCTGACAAATTGAGGCTATTCTGAGCTCAAAAGGGGGTACAACTCAATATTAGGAAGGTGTTCCTAATGTTTTGTACACTAGGTGTATATGCCAAATTGTACTGTAAACATAAGGACAACACTTTAGATAACTGTTACTGAGGTGTTACTCAGTGATGTGCATATCTGATGTGTCACATGTGCAGGTCTTGGAGTATCAGTCATCATGGATTCTTAGCACTGGCTGTCCAGATGACTGTGAGTGGAGGAACATCTGACTTGTATTGTCTGAGTCATCCATGCTGCTGTGGAAGGGAAGTGTGTGCTGTAGCCCAGCTGTGGTCCTCAGATTCCTCTGCTCTGAGCTTTTACTTGTTTAGTGTCAGTGCTGGGTGCCATATATGTACTTAACACTGGAACATAGGGGATCAGCAGGATCAGCAGGCTTTGGACTGGAGTGACAGTTCATTACCTTGGCTTTTGGTTAGTCACTACTTTATGATGACACCCATACAGTATGTGTCACATTGCTCTCATAGCTGTGATGATGGCAAATTGAATGTCAGCAACGAATGTCAGCCTATAGAAGCCTATTAAGTGTTTTAACGTAGTTCACAAGGCACAATACCCAACAAAATATTCACAAGAGATGTAGAGAGGAATAGCCTAATATTTTTTGGACACAGTTTATTTTGAAGGGGGTTAAAGGTTGCGACGACACAAGCCAGCACCTCGCCATGTCAGGGGCTTGTTTGTGTGTCTTTGGTTAGCTAAATGTCAGCAGAAACCGTCACTTTAGTGCCCCTCCTAACAAGTCCTGGATCAAAGACATTCCCAGAGTTATTATAAAGCTGGCCCAACAGGGTAAGTGTCGGCATCTGCACTGCACCTTGCTTTTTATGGGAGCTGTGCAGCGGTGTGGACAGAGGAGGGGTGCATTACGGCATTCTTTACTGTCAAATGTGCCCCCTAAACCCCTCTAGCATAGCTGCCCTAGTGCTGCACAGCTGCCACAAGCCTTGGCTAATATGGTGGGGCATTTCAAAGGATAGGGTTAATAGCAGCAAGTCTTGGTGAAATGGCTTTGGCTTTATATATATATCGCTCTGGTTGTAACCGTACCCGAAATGAAAACAAAACCAGGCACTATTTTTGTGGAAGAGATGTGACATGAGTGCTGTGGCATGCTCTGTGCCCTGCATGAATTCCCCCAGATCCATTTTGTTCCACTCCCTTCCAGTTTGCTCCAGTCTACTCCCTCACTGTGCAGACACACATCGGCTGTGTCATAATTCCTAAATAGTAGGTCGTTTGAGTATGTGACATTTCGAAAATCGAGTATATTTTAAATGCCCGGATGTCATACTAATTTCGGCTTTGACAACAGCTGATAATCAGCTGTCAATTAGATATGGGGATGCACTACCGAAATGAACCAATAGCAGGAAACAATCACGCATGATGCATCCTCAGTCCGAGAAAATATAACGTTTTATAGTATGTGAATTTTTGAAAATCGAGTGCAGTAAATGCCAGGATATTACACCCATTTTGGCTTTCATCTAGTACAATTCACTGCACACTATTCTGGAATTTCACATCCACAATGCATTGGGGGGGTTTGATAGCTAGATCTCTTCAAGTAAACAACAAAACAACTTGGAAGATGGCGAATAGCGAAGCTTTTGCAGTGGTGCTCAAATGTAATTTGTTTACTTCAAAATTATCACAACTATTTCATCGTACATCTTTGAAAACAGATTTTCAACCTACTGCCTGCCGTGCCCTTTCCTAGCTAGCTATGTGCTTTAGTAGCTAGGACTAGAAGGTATAACCGTCCGAACACATGGTTACTTGCTGTTGAGCGACAACTTCATATTTTAACATTATTAGCCTAGTTAGCTAGCTAGTTAGTTTCATTGCACATAGGGCTGTAATCATTGCTCCAAACTAGCATTTCTATTGGGCTGATTCAGGTAGATCCCTTCCTGTTTACTGAACCTGTCCAATAGATACGCTAGTTCTCGTTGCAAAATGGAACGTTTTGCAACTGTTTGGAGTATATACCCGTGTTATGGTGAAAGTAATGGTAAGCTGCACTCGTTACTGTTTCATCTTGGCACTCCAATTTGATTATGTATGTGGCAGTCTAGCTACAGAAAGTTTACACAACTCTACTTTGCTAATTTTTTGGTTAATGTTGTACTTCATCTTATGTCTTTTCACGATCTATGTGAAGGAGTGTGAGCTGTAAGGGTAGCTGTCACCTGCATGGGTGAAAAAGTGGAAGAACCTTAGGCTTAAGCAAAAATACACAGTAGCTGTGGGATCCTCTACCTCCCAGAAGGGTCAAGATGTGGAGTCATGTAGCCACTGGAACCCACTTGGGTGATGTTTCAGCAGCTCTGAGCAACAGAAAGCTCACCACACACAGTTCAGAGTAGTAGCCAATCATTCTCACTACGAGCCCTCTGCCTCAGCACTGCATTCCTCTACTGCATATCACATTCTTCTCAAGCTTCAGTTGACTTTCAATTGATACATGCGTAGGCCTACAGTTTACTCCAAATACGTCATTCCAAATGCTAGCTACTTAGCCATTGTTAGCCCAAAACAACAACATGAAAGGTCACTGGGTGGGGCTACAGCCGATTATTTCCAGTTCATATGTGAAGCCAACAGCAGTGAACTCAACAAATGTTTTGCTCCGACTTGGAAAAATCATTCTGACTTATAATTCCAACTCGGAATTACAAGTCAGAAACTCGGGCATCATCCTAAAGCTCCGACTTATCTGACCTGAAGGTCACCGACGCCACGATATTTTCCAGTCTGAGGTCATTTTGTTTCTGAATTCCCAGTTGTCTTGAACGCACCAAAAGTAAGAAGTTTCGGCCATGGCATATTGCATACCTTTTACTAAACAGTACATGCTAAATAGTACGTAGTACAATTAGTACACAGTATTCAGTTTAGGTAAGTAGTAGGCAAAACAGATTTATAATCTGCTCCAATGGTTAGAATAGTGACAATAGTGACACCCCACCCCCGAACACACAGAACTGAGAGTTACTCTTTGACAACCATACAGCAAACCCTATACAGGTCTACTGATGTGAGCCAGGCAATGCAATCCACAACTCCCTGTGAGTCTGAAAATGTGCTCTGCAAGGCAGAAAGAGAGCTGGCTGATTTAAGAGCAGTGACGACTCAATGACAACTCCACCCCAAACGCACGCACGCACGCACGCTCACTCGCTTGTACGCACTCACCCACACACGAGTGAGATTCACAAAAATCCTCCACACCCAAGCCATCTCCAGACTTGCAGCACACTGAGTTTACTAAGCCCCACAATACTTCCAATCTCCCACACCCACGTTCCCCTATCTTCCACACTCACGTATATATTTACTCAAGACAAGGACAGCTGCAGAGGTGTTTTAAAAATGAATCCAAATTCATAAATCTAAAATGAGTTGCTACAGTAACATATGGCAGCCGAATCAGTCACAGGGGAATTTACATTATTTCAAAATCACTAAGATGCCCATACTATATATGAGCAACCTGGCTCAAGGTTGTAGGTAAGCAATCTGACCAAAGCGGAATGTAAAAGTGAAACCCCATGTGTGACCGTTGGAAAGTCCAGGACTAAACACGTTACCTTCGAAAACGTTGATGTTGCAGGCGCTCTTAAATCATAATGTAGTGGGGAACTTTCCCTGAGCGAGAAGTCAGGCTGAACAACAAGTGATGCGTTGGTCCATTAGTTACTGCCAGAGTTGTAGAGTTTATACAAGTTTAATTGAGGGACTCATTGCCAAGGTTTTCTGGTAATGAGATCGAAGCGATGGAGCAATTTCATGTTTTCTGGGTGACTGCTTGATTTCACAACATCAGGTCAACACACTGAACTGTGTCTCTGTAGAGAAAAATTGTCTACACTGTAGAATATCACCAAGTATCAAGGGAGAAGCCTTTGTTTTTCTTCTATGGGTATATTTGAGGTGTATTTGTCCTCAATCATACAGTAGAGGTATATACTGAAATACTATTAAATATTGTGTAGTATTAAATAAATATTGTGTAGTATTCTAGAGCGAGGGATCATAACCAGGAGTAATTTGACAGAAAAACCACAGTTCAAGTTGTTTAATACTGTTCCCTATACTGGGTATATAGACATTCAAAAGCCTACCTTTGTTCCGTTGATTTATGACAGGCAGGCACAATGCACATAACATATTACATCCTTACTCGACTTCAGATCTACTGTACAGTCCTGTCGATACCTTTTATGTATGTAAGAGATTTTTCTGGATGGACACGAGACTCTTCACCTGAGGGCATTTTCCCATAAACACTCTGGCCTCAGTCCTGATTTATCATTTACATTGAGTTTCATGTTAAAAATAGATTCACAGAGGTTATTACATCACTCTACGCTCAAGGTACAATTCTGCTGTGGTGGGTCCTATTGGGCGATCCAGTCCACAGAATTAAGAGCAGAAAGTCACTAGGGAACAGATACTGTATGCCTTTTACTTCCATTCCTAAGACACATCACATAACATACCTGCTGCGTGTTGGAATAGCCTGTTTGTGCAAACAGTTCCAAAAACGCTTTGCAATGGAAACCGTTTACTCCAAACAGAAGAAGTTTTGCAACGAAAACTAGAGTTCTATTGGACCAATTCAGGTAGGTTCCTCTCGGTTTTGTTCTGTTTGCTTCTGTTGGCTTCCGTTTGGTGCGTAGTTAATACACCCCTGGTGTTGGAATGCTGTGACTCCATATGATTCCATAATGCTCCTCCTCCCGTGGTAATCCTGTTGTGGGCTAATGGATATTGAAGGCCCTCAATCCCAAGAGGGATGCAATCAGTGGCTTTCAAAGCTGCCGTTCCAGATCTCCCAGGAGTGTCGGGACACTTGAAGATTCTACTCCCCAGCAATAATTCCAGCCTATTAGAACCATTCATATTACTCCCTTAGGACCTTCATTAACCACCATTTCAATAAACGTGGGCTAGAATTAGTTAATGGGAGGAGAAGGTTTTTGGAAGATTATATTAAAGTGGAACGCTATTGTAAAGTAAAATAGAAGCCTTACAAAGGAAAATAGTTCTCTCTTCTTCACCCCCCAGTGCATACCATGTGATAAAGACAAGGTCCCGATGGCGATGCACATACTATGATACAGAGACTAAGGGTCAAAGGCTAAACATGATTCTTCGCTCCGAAGAGCGTTATTGATACATTGAGGGGGCCAATCAATCACTCAAATACACAGGGGCCCATCATGGCGCCGTAGCGAGGGCCCAGGTTGGCAGAGCTGAGGTCATGTGTTATTTCATGTGTGTGAGGTGGTCCTGTCCCATTGGAGGGCTCATGTTTCAATTATGACATGACAGCTTGATTTATGCCTCACTTCCTGTTGCCAGGTGGCGATCGCGAATGTTCCAAGGGACATGTTAATGTACCAAGTTGAACCTATCACTCTTGCTGAGACTCGATGCTAATCGAAGGGTGGTTGATATCAGTGGAGGCTCCTCAGAGGAGGAAGGGGAGGACCATCCTCCTCAGTGAATTTAATAAAAATAAAAATAGTGAAACATTAAAAAAGTGATCCTTATACTATACTAAATATATTCACGTCACCAAATAATTGATTAAAACACACTGTTTTGCAATGAAGGTCTACAGTAGCCTCAGCAGCACTGTAGGGTAGCCCCATTGTGTAGCCGGAGGACAGCTAGCTTCTGTCCTCCTCTGGGTACATTGACACAAGCAAAGGGAAAACCTGAGAGGAGGAGAGCGCGTTGATAGACACGAGAAGGAATTATATATACAACGAGCTGTTTGTATGTGGCTGCTATGAAAGTGAACTGTGTTTGCGTGTGATAAGGGCTATATTCTGTTGAAAAACATTTCTTAAACGGAAGCAAACGGAACGAAATGGGGATAAAACATACCTGAATTTGTCCAATAGAAACTCTTGTTTGCAACTGTTGGACTAATGATTACACTCTAGATCAGCTAGTTGAAGGCAAGAGTGTGCAAGGCAGTATTGAATATGTCACTGTCTGTCACCTTGTTTACTCAAAATTCCTAAGCTGTAAACTTTCATTCATAGGCTAGGTTGTAGCAACCTCATGATGGGTACAGGGAAAATTCGAGCATCATGTTGTAGCCTTACTTATCAATGTTACATTGAGCTGGGTGAATGGAATATGAATGACAGTCATCCAATATGCTGTAATAGAAATAAGGCCACGTTCTTAAACGGCACCGATCACCACTGGTTGATATCTAGATTATGAATATCAATTAAATGTCTCAAAGACATTGTTTTGAATTGAATGTGAATTTCCTGCAATTACTTCAATGCTATACAGTCTTATATTAACCATGAGCAAGAAATCAAAACATTAACTAAAACGTGCTAGTCTAACTGACAAGAACCAGCTTTCATGTCAACCTCTAATTTTCCTACAGTAGATACTTTAACTGCAGACTTGTTCAATACCAGTAAGCCCATGTCAGCGTATTGGAAACCCAGCAGATAATGAAAGGAGGTAGATACCGACCATGGTTAATGGTTCCTTGGGAATCCAACAGATAATTACCTTTTAATGATCCTCTCAGCTAGAGGGGAGTGAAAACAAAAGACAAAACACTCTCATTACCTGGTTTGGCAGACTGGAGTCACTGGACAGACGTTGGCCATTTTACGGAAATGTGTGCACCTCCATTAAGTATGATATGTTACATTATGTTACAAATACAATAATGGTATGGTTACTTAAGACACAAATGAAAGTAGGGAGGTTGGTTGGGGAGGATGGGTGGGTGTATACCGCGACCATCTAGCAATCCAAAGGTTGCGTGTTCGAGTCATGTCGGGACAACTGTCATATTTTAGCTAACCATTCCCATAACCATTTTCCTAACCTTAACCTAATTCACCTAACCTGTTACATAAATTCTCCTAACTTTGTTGTTAGTTCTCCTTACCTTTTACGTACATTTTCCTTACCTTTGTCGTTAGTTCCCCTAACCAACAACGTAAATTCTCCTTGTAATTCTCCTTTTTGTTACGATGCAACAAGAAGCCTGGTCTCAGAGAAAGACATATAATACTATACTTCCTCCAAAATGTAAACTCAGCAAAGAAAGAAACGTCCCTTTTCAGGACCCTGTCTTTCAAAGATAATTTGTCAAAATCCAAATAACTTCACAGATCTTCATTGTAAAGGGTTTAAACACTGTTTCTCATGCTTGTTCAATGAACCATAAACAATTAATGAACATGCACCTGTGGAATGGTCGTTAAGACACTAACAGCTTACAGACGGTAGGCAATTAAGGACACAGTTATGAAAACTTAGGACACTAAAGAGGCCTTTCTACTGACTCTGAAAAACACCAAAAGAAAGATGGCCAGGGTCCCAGCTCATCTGCGTGAACGTGCCTTAGGCATGCTGCAAGGAGGCATGAGGACTGCAGATGTGGCCAGGGCAATAAATTGCAATGTCCGTACTGTGAGACGCCTAAGACAGCACTACAGGGAGACAGGACGGACAGCTGATTGTCCTCGCAGTGGCAGACCATGTGTAACAACACCTGCACAGGATCGGTACATCTGAACATCACACCTGCGGGACAGGTACAGGATGGCAACAACAACTGCCCGAGTTACACCAAGAACGCACAATCCCTCCATCAGTGCTCAGACTGTCCGCAATAGGCTGAGAGAGGCTGGACTGAGGGCTTGTAGGCCTGTTGTAAGGCAGGTCCTCACCAGACATCACCGGTAACAATGTCGCCTATGGGCACAAACCTATTGGTTTCTTTTCATTTTGATAAGAGATGAACATTTAATGAATTTAAGGTTATTTGTTAATGTAAAAATAGAAATTTACCACTTTTAAGGTTGTCATTAGATTTGGGGTGGGGTGGGGTTGCGAGAAATTGTTGTGAAAAAAATGGGGTCCCTAGAAATTCTGCTGGAAAAAAATGGGGTCCCCGCTGAAAAGGTTTGAATACCACTGCAGTGTCATCACGTTTGGTTGAACGATTCTGATGGCGAACTAGATCTTTGAATCTAGTGGTATTTTTGTATGCTCATGAATCACAGTTTAAATTGATCCGCAGGGTTTGTGTGCTCTGTTCTTTTTCTGTGATAGACTGGTGTCTTTGGGCGGTCTGCGGAGGGGTCAGTGCCAGGGTTCAGAAGTCAAAAGGTCAGGTTGCCTCAGGGGACGACTTCCTCTGGGCTAGACGATGGGGACTTTGAACTAAATGTGATTTTTATATAAATATTATATAACCTATTTGGTGGTTGTTATATCAATCATATTCAAACAAATGAACGCCAACTGAAATATAATGCTCATGATGTTCTTTCTAATAATCTTAGTGCTCCTCATATATTCCTCTGGAGACACGGTAACAGGAGATGTTCCTCCAGCCCAGACAACTCTGAAAAGAGCAGCTGCAATCAGGGAGGCTTAGCTAGTGGGTAATTATGGGATGGCTATGGGCCTGGGTCTCTCTGGGAAATGTCTTCACAGACCGGGCATTCCTCCCTGTAGCAGAGATCCAATTAGGACTGAGGACTGAGGTTAGGCCGACGCACCTGGCCCTTCATTATGAGGGAAGTCATTAGCAAACCAATCCTATTCACTGTATCCTTTAATATGGTAAATGGTCCTATTCTCTACTCACTACTCTCGCTAAAAGCATTAAGCGATGGAGAGAGATTCTATTTCTAAAGGTGTTACGTAAAGTGGGGAGAAGATGGTAATCGTGCAGTTAGCAGACATAATATGGCTTTTAGCATACTTTTTACCGTCTGAAAGGTAAGTATTATTTGTGGTAGAAACAATTTCTGATAGGCCTTAGCCTGAAACTTTACTGCTATGGAGGTAATTTTCTGTCTGAGTGTCTTCAGCGTTTTGTTAAATTTAGCTTCGCTCCCTATCTCTATTAAAAGAGCAAAGAGTTCCAAAAAGGATATTGTCGCAAATCCCTAGTATTTTTACTACCATAGACTCACTTCCTAGTGTCTATATTCTTATGCCAAATAACTTGGTAAATACTTGGTGAATATAAAAAAGTTGTGCCGTATGAACTCTGTAGGTTACAGAATTGTGTGGCTGGTAGTGGTTACCTGTGTATGTATCAGGTCACTTTGCAACCTGAAGCCTTGAAACCAAAAGGTTCTACCACTGTTAGACTGCAGATTTTAGGATTAGTGAGGTCTGTTAGAGGCAACAAGCTAGGTGATGTAAGGGCGTGGGATTAAGGTGAAGGACATATTTATCCTCTGTTCTGTACAGTGTCCTATTTCAATGAATCCAAAGATAATCCTTTATTTTCATATTTACACCACAACACAAAGAATTGCCACAGAAACTCACTTGCTTCCAGTCTCTGATGTAAAATCAGTGGAAACAGCTTAAATATTTGTCATGGAGCCTGTCCTTTTGTCCCTTTTCCTCTATAAAAGCAAACAAACGATAGGCAAATTTTTATTTTATTTATTTCACCTTTATTTAACCAGGTAAGCCAGTTGAGAACAAGTTCTCATTTACAACTGCGACCTGGCCAAGATAAAGCAAAGCAGTGCGATAAAAACAACAACAACACAGAGTTACATATGGGATAAACAAAACGTACAGTCAATAACACAATAGAAAATCTATATACAGTGTGTGCAAATGTAGCAAGTTATGGAGGTAAGGCAATAAATAGGCCATAGTGCAAAATAATTACAATTAGTATTAACACTGGAATGATAGATGTGCAAGAGATGATGTGCAAATAGAGATACTGGGGTACAAATTAGCAAAATAAATAACAATATGGGGATGAGGTAGTTGGGTGGGCTAATTTCAGATGGGCTGTGTACAGGTGCAGTGATCGGTAAGGTGCTCTGACAACTGATGCTTAAAGTTAGTGAGGGAGATAAGCGTCTCCAGCTTCAGAGATTTTTGCAATTCGTTCCAGTCATTGGCAGCAGAGAACTGGAAGGAATGGCGGCCAAAGGAGGTGTTGGCTTTGGGGATGACCAGTGAGATATACATGCTGGAGCGCATACTACAGGTGGGTGTTGCTATGGTGACCAATGAGCTAAGATAAGGTGGGGATTTGCCTAGCAGTGATTTATAGATGGCCTGGAGCCAGTGGGTTTGGCGACACGAATATGTAGTGAGGACCAGCCAACAAGAGCGTACAGGTCACAGTGGTGGGTAGTATATGGGGCTTTGGTGAAAAAACGGATGGCACTGTGATAGACTACATCCAATTTGCCTAGTAGAGTGTTGGTGGCTATTTTGTAAATGACATCGCCGAAGTCAAGGATCGGTAGGATAGTCAGTTTTACGAGGGCATGTTTGGCAGCATGAGTGAAGGAGGCTTTGTTGCGAAATAGGAAGCCGATTCTGGATTTAACTTTGGATTGGAGATGCTTAATGTGAGTCTGGAAGGAGAGTTTACAGTCTAACCAGACACCTAGGTATTTGTAGTTGTCCACATACTCTAGGTCAGACCCTTCGAGAGTAGTGATTCTAGTCGTGTGGGCGGGTGCCAGCAGCGTTCGATTGAAGAGCATGCATTTAGTTTTACTTGTGTTTAAGAGCAGTTGGAGGCTACGGAAGGAGTGTTGTATGGCATTGAAGCTCGTTTGGAGGTTTGTTAACACAGTGTCCAATGAAGGGCCAGATGTATACAAAATGGTGTCGTCTGGTAGAGGTGGATCTGAGAAGCACCAGCAGCAAGAGCGACATCATTGATATACACAGAGAAAGAGTCGGCCCAAGAATTGAACCCTGTGGCACCCCCATAGAGACTGCAATAGGTCCAGACAACAGGCCCTCCGATTTGACACATTGAACTCTATCTGAGAAGTAGTTGGTGAACCAGGCGAGGCAGTCATTTGAGAAACCAAGGCTATTTAGTCTGCCAATAAGAATGCGGTGGTTGACAGAATCGAAAGCCTTGGCCAGGTCGATGAAGACGGCTGCACAGTACTAGCTATTATTGGTTGCGGTTATAATATCGTTTAGGACCTTGAGCGTGGCTGAGGTGCACCCATGACCAGCTCGGAAACTGGATTGCATAGCGGAGAAGGTACGGTGTGATTCGAAATGGTCGGTGATCTGTTTGTTAACTTGGCATTCAAAAACTTTTGAAAGGCAGGGTAGGATGGACATAGGTCTGTAACAGTTTGGATCTAGAGTGTCACCCCCTTTGAAGAGGGGGATGACCGCGGCAGCTTTCCAATCTCTGGGGATCTCAGACGTTACGAAAGAGAGGTTGAACAGGCTAGTAATAGGGGTTACGACAATTTCGGCGGCTACGTTGGAGAACAAAAGGGAAAATGTGTGGCTAGCCAGGCCATATCCCAGACAGTGGTGAATGTCAGTGCACCTCTCTGACTCATTGAGCTCTGACGTTACCACTGTGTGGGGTGGAGGCAGGCACGTGCACAGATAGGGCTCAATTAGTGCCCGAGCACTTGCCCTTTTGCCCTCCTATGAAAAAGTGCCCTCGCAGCTCAGTGGATTTTTTTTAATTTCATGAAATTATTTTAATTTTAAGTCTCTTTTCAATGTTTAAAATTTAAATGTAACGAATTGCACATCAAACTAGCTCATTTCATAAGCTCTTGAACCTGGGTAAATTCCCCCTCCCTCCCTCCCCAAGCGCTCACTCGTCTGACTGCTCCATGCAGTGTGGTGGGGAGCGGAGAGTTTGAATACTGGTAGGTAGGCCTACCTAGTTGGCTAACTTTGAGTTATATCTGTTATGTTTGTCTCTCACTGTTAGGGACATAGAAGGGGGCAATTTGACTGTTATTAAGAGAAAGATGTCAGCAGCAGATCAAACTAAAATCAAGTCAAAACAAGTTTTTTTGAGAGCATAGCAAACTAGCTAGCTAGAAGATTTAGATGATCATTCGCTATCAGCTGATAGCCACTTTTCCCGAAGTCAATCGCCTTAAGTCTGCTCAAGTTAAAGACTTAGAAGTCACTAGCACTTGCTTGCTTACAATGTGTGAGTGTGTCGTTGCAGAAAATAAATAGGCATGTAAACACTGACATTGGCTAAAGTGGCAGTTGGTATGGTATGACCTCACAGCAGCTTTTTCAGTCTCAGTAGATCTGTCCATGTGATTAACTGATTGATATGAAATGAGAATGCTAATATATAGGATTGTAGAGCAGGAGAAATAGATGATGTTTAATATTATCTCTAATAAGTTCCCCATGGGATGATATTGTCATTACAGTGAGAGCTACTACACAATGTACAATTCTATATAATTATGTGGCTGAATTTTAAGAATGTCTTGCCATTCTGAATCAGACTGAATAGTTGGCCTTGCCTAGTATTTCAGAATTTCATTTAACAACTGGGCTCTCGCATTATCTCGTATTTGAGTTTATCAGTCTCCAAATATAATGTATGCATGGCTCCTTTTCAAATTATTTCCTGAGATGCTCTACTAATTCTGAATCGTCTATTTTCATAACTGCCTCAACGTTCTGAGTTGGCCGATCAAAGACTCTGTTCACCCTGGGGGAAAGATTTTGCCTCCCAGCAAAAAATTGCACTTTGCATTAATATGTTAATGTGGTCCACAGGCAGATTATATTGCCCTAATACTCTTTGCCGCCCCATAACTGAATAGTTCACTTGTACAGTATAATATTGTATACTTCCTTTGGCTGAGAAGATTGTCATTTATAATTTTAAAGTTGTCTTGAGATTGAAATGAGCTCAAACTGACATCCAAGCTTTCTTTCTGATCTTATTTAATGTCTATGGAAATAAACTAAAATGGCTGCCATTAGAGATACTCATCTGCGAGTTCTCTCTTGACTCATTTCTCCATGATGAGCACATGAACAAAAACAAAACATTGTGTCCCTCTATACCTGACTTGACACTACCATTCCTTAGCAACAACAGCACTATTTTCACTTGGTGGAACTTTGTTAAACAATGATGAGATGGTGGTGAGTGTGTAGTGAAGACATAGGAAGATATGGGGGGTAATTGTTACCTTGTTAAACTCCTGCTGTAATCCATCTGCTGTAAGAGGAACGTCAGAATGCATAGTGATTATCTTTACGCCTACTGTTTTTTACACATCCAGTAACAATACGAACAGCCAGAATAATGAATCTATTCATTCTTCCACCTTCCCTTCCTTCCACATGGATTCCTTTGTAATACCAGCGATTTGCTTTCTATTCCATTGATATAATTCATCAAACCTGGCATGAAATTGCATATCTCTTAACTTTGTTATGCAAAATGTGCTGTTTTTCATAGTCATGCCCACGGCTGATGAATATCATAATACATGAGTCAAATAGTGGGATATGTAAGAAAAACTGTTTTATCTGGTGATGTCAACCAGGGCCGTAGCCCCATCCAACAAACATTAAGAAAGTTGCTCCTTTACTGCATTTCTATACAATTTAAAACTCTAAAATGCTCTTTGGAGAAAACCAAAACATGCCAAAATGACCCCAGCCATTACCACATTTGTTGCTGTAGCTTCATTCACCTCAGTTGATCTACAAACACATAGCCTGTTAGCGATACAATTAACTGCTACACATTAACTCAGCACCAGGATTCAAAACTATAATTTTATACGTACAGAGGGATCTGTTAGCAGAAAAAGTATTTAATTAACAAAAGGTGAACCAATACGTTTCCTTTACAGAACTATTTCCTGCAATTCTACACATTTTGCCATGACTTATGCCATGTTAATATGATATTTTTTATATCTGAGTTAGTGACTAACAAAATCAATGCAGGCCCCCTGGAGGTCAGGGCACCTGGGCATGTGACCTGCATGGCCGGTCGGTAATTCGGCCATGATTACTACTAGTTTAGATAGCTGACTAGACTAACTAGAGTAATTTACCAATCACATTTTTTTTCACTGACATGGGCTAATTGAGTGACTGTCAGTGAGTGACATATAACAAGAGGAAAACTGCTGATGCACAAACAAGTTTCAACATTGCACCTGGTGTATTCTACTATTCCGACTGAGTTCCTAAAAAAATATATACAGTGCCTTCAGAAAGTATTCACACCCCTTGACTTTTTCCAAATGTTGTTGTGTTACAGCCTGAATTTAAAATGGATTGAATTTAGATTTTGTGTCACTGGCCATAATGTCAAAGTGGAATTATGTTTTTCAAAATTTTTATAAATGAATAAAAAATCTGAAATGTCTTGAGTCAATAACTATTCAACCCCTTTGTTATGGCAAACGTAAATAAGTTCAGGAGTAAAAATGTGCTTAACAAATCACATAAGTTAGACACAGTTATATAGATAAAAGCTGTGAAGCCAGCTGGATAGGGGTGGCCATGTAGGGGAGCACATTCCCCCCACTTCCCAAAATGTTCACCTGCAGTATTGAAAATTGGTCAATTCACATTGAAGGAGAGGTGAGTGGGACGGCCAAGGGAACAGGTTTATCAGTAGTTCATTTCCTGGACAGCAGAGCATTTTTCATGGCTAAGGTTACGCATGATGCAGATTTGCGCTCCCAATGTGACCTCATATGCCCCTGGAGTGACTTGAATACCGAAAGGAAAGGACATACCCACACATCTGTGCTATAAGAGGGAGAATGGGATGATATGGGAGAATAGATGGGGGGAGTAGAAGACAGACATGTATTCAAACTTAATATCTTCATAGGTCAGAGTTTTTTTACACTAGACTTTTGCTCCTAAAAAATGTCAAGTTACATTATTTTGATGAAACGGCTCTATTATGAACAGTCATCTCAAGCAAGTGCTATTTCTCTCAAAATCAATCACACTAAATCTTCCACTGTCTGTAAATACCACTTTCTACAGTCTAGGGCCGGGGCACAGTAGATAGATGGATGAGGCTCATTGAGGATAAGATTGTGAATGTGCTACAGACCCTACCACCACAGTCTCAGAGTGAAGCTATCCATGACTGCAGGGGTCCCGGGAGCCAAATGGAGGGTAGAATCTAGTAAATTGGTTGGTTGGTCCTCAATACAGTACAGTGCCTTCAGAAAGTATTCACACCCTTTGAATTTTTCCACTTTTTGTTGTGTTAAAGCCTGAATTTAAAATTGATTAAATTGACATTTTGTATCACTGGCCTACACACACAAACAATTTGCTTAACAAGTCACCTAATAAGTTGCATGGACTCGCTCTGTGTGCAATAATTGTGTTTAACATGATTCTTAAATGATTACCTCATCTCTGTAATCCTACTCATTCCAGGGTTTTTCTTTATTTTTTACTATTTTCTACATTGTAGAATAATAGTGAAGACATCAAAACTATGAAATAACACATATGTAATCATGTAGTAACCAAAAAAGTATTAAACAAATCAAAATATATTTTATATTTGAGATTCTTCAAATAGGCACCCTTTGCCTTGATGACAGCTTTGCACACTCTTGGCATTCTCTCAACCAGCTTTACCTTGAATGCTTTTCCAACAGTCTTGAAGGAGTTCCCACATATGCTGAGCACTTGTTGGCTGCTTTTCCTTTACTCTGCTGTCCGACTCATCCCAAACCATCTCAGTTGGGTTGAGGTCGGGGGATTGTGGAGGCCAAGTAATCTGATGCAGCACTCCATCACTCTCCTTATTGGTCAAATAGCCCTTACACAGCCTGGAGGTGTGTTGGGTAATTGTCCTGTTGAAAAACAAATGATAGTCCCAATAAGCCCAAACCAGATGGGATGGCATATCACTGTAGAATGCTGTGGTAGCCATGCTGGTTAAGTGTGCGATGAATTCTAAATAAATCACAGACAGTGTCACCAGCAAAGCACCCCCACACCATAACACCTCCTCCTCCATGCTTTACGGTGAGAAATACACATGGAGATCATCCGTTCACCTACACCACGTCTCACAAAGACACGGTGGTTGGAACCAAAAATCTCTAATTTGGACTCCAGACCAAAGGACACATTTCCACCGGTCTAATGTCCATTGCTTGTGTTTCTTGGCCCAAGCAAGTCTCTTCTTATTATTGGTGTCCTTTAGTAGTGGTTTCTTTGCAGCAATTCGACCATGAAGGCCTGATTCACACAGTCTCCTCTGAACAGTTGATGTTGAGATGTGTCTGTTACTTGAACTCTGTGAAGCATTTATTTGGGCTTCAATTTCTGAGGCTGGTAACTCTAGTGAACTTATCCTCTGCAGCAGAGGTAACTCTGGGTCTTCCATTCCTGTGGTGGTTCTCATGAGAGCCAGTTTCATCATAGCGCTTGATGGTTTTGCGATTGCACTTGAAGAAACTTCCATATTGACTTACCTTCATGTCTTAAACTAATGATGGACTGTCGTTTCTCTTTGCTTATTTGAGCTGTTCTTGCCATAATATGGACTTGGTCTTTTACCAAATAGGGCTATCTTCTGTATACCCCCCCACCTTGTCACAACACAACTGATTGGCTTAAACGCATTAAGAAGGAAAGAAATTGCACAAATTAACTTTCCAGGTGACTACCTCATGAAGCTGGTTGAGAGATTGCCAAGAGTGCAAAGCTGTCATCAAGGCAAAGGGTGGCTATTTGAAGAAGCTCAAATATCAAATATATTTAGATTTGTTTAACACTTTTTTGGTTACTACATGATTCCATATGTGTTATTTCATAGTTTTGATGTCATCAATATTATTCTACAATGTAGAAAATAGTAAAAATAAAGAAAAACCCTTGAATGAGTAAGGGTGTCCAAACTTTGGACTGATACTGTATATATACACTGCTCAAAAAAATTAAGGGAACACTTAAACAACACATCCTAGATCTGAATGAATGAAATAATCTTATTAAATACTTTTTTCTTTACATAGTTGAATGTGCTGACAACAAAATCGCACAAAAATGATCAATGGAAGTCAAATTTATCAACCCATGGAGGTCTGAATTTGGAGTCACCCTCAAAATTAAAGTGGAAAACCACACTACAGGCTGATCTAACTTTGATGTAATGTCCTTAAAACAAGTCAAAATGAGGCTCAGTAGTGTGTGTGGCCTCCACGTGCCTGTATGACCTCCCTACAACGCCTGGGCATGCTCCTGATGAGGTGGCGGATAGTCCCCTGAGGGATCTCCTCCCAGACCTGGACTAAAGCATCCGCCAACTCCTGGACAGTCTTTGGTGCAACGTGGCGTTGGTGGATGGAGCGAGACATGATGTCCCAGATGTGCTCAATTGGATTCAGGTCTGGGGAACGGGCGGGCCAGTCCATAGCATCAATGCCTGCCTCTTGCAGGAACTGCTGACACACTCCAGCCACATGAGGTCTAGCATTGTCTTGCATTAGGAGGAACCCAGGGCCAACCGCACCAGCATATGGTCTCACAAGGGGTCTGAGGATCTCATCTCGGTACCTATTGGCAGTCAGGCTACTTCATGGAGGGTACATGGAGGGCTGTGCGGCCCCCCAAAGAAATGCCACCCCACACCATGACTGACCCACCGCCAAACCGGTCATGCTGGAGGATGTTGCAGGCAGCAGAACGTTCTCCACGGCGTCTCCAGACTCTGTCACGTCTGTCACATGTGCTCAGTGTGAACCTGCTTTCATCTGTGAAGAGCACAGGGCGCCAGTGGCGAATTTGCCAATCTTGGTGTTCTCTGGCAAATGCCAAACGTCCTGCACGGTGTTGGGCTGTAAGTACAACCCCCACCTGTGGACGTCGGGCCCTCATACCACCCTCATGGAGTCTGTTTCTGACCGTTTGAGCAGACACATGCACATTTGTGGCCTGCTGGAGGTCATTTTGCAGGGCTCTGGCAGTGCTCCTTCTGCTCCTCCTTGCACAAAGGCGGAGGTAGCAGTCCTGCTGCTGGGTTGTTGCCCTCCTACGGCCTCCTCCACGTCTTCTGATGTACTGGCCTGTCTCCTGGTAGCGCCTCCATGCTCTTGACACTACGCTGACAGACACAGCAAACCTTCTTGCCACAGCTCGCATTGATGTGCTATCCTGGATGAGCTGCACTACCTGAGCCCCTTGTGTGGGTTGTAGACTCCGTCTCATGCTACCACTAGAGTGAAAGCACCGCCAGCATTCAAAAGTGACCAAAACATCAGCCAGGAAGCATAGGAACTGAGAAGTGGTCTATGGTCACCACCTGCAAAACCAGTCCTTTATTGGGGGTGTCTTGCTAATTGCCTATAATTTCCACCTGTTGTCTATTCCATTTGCACAACAGCATGTGAAATGTATTGTCAATCATTTAAGTGTTCCCTTAATTTTTTTGAGCAGTGTATATATATACAGTGGGGAGAACAAGTATTTGATACACTGCCGATTTTTCAGGTGTTCCTACTTACAAAGCATGTAGAGGTCTGTAATTTTTATCATAGGTACACTTCAACTGTGAGAGACGGAATCTAAAATCCAGAAAATCACATTGTATGATTTTTAAGTAATTAATTAGCATTTTATTGCATGACATAAGTATTTGGTCACCTTCCAACCAGTAAGAATTCCGGCTCTCACAGACCTGTTAGTTTTTCTTTAAGAAGCCCTCCTGTTCTCCGCTCATTACCTGTATTAACTGCACCTGTTTGAACTCGTTACCTGTATAAAAGACACCTGTCCACACACTCAATCAAACAGACTCCAACCTCTCCACAATGGCCAAGACCAGAGAGCTGTGTAAGGACATCAGGGATAAAATTGTAGACCTGCACAAGGCTGGGATGGGCTACAGGACAATAGGCAAGCAGCTTGGTGAGAAGGCAACAACTGTTGACGCAATTATTAGAAAATGGAAGAAGTTCAAGATGACGGTCAATCAACCTCGGTCTGGGGCTCCATGCAAGATCTCACCTCGTGGGGCATCAATGATCATGAGGAAGGTGAGGGATCAGCCCAGAATTACACGGCAGGACCTGGTCAATGACCTGAAGAGAGCTGGGACCACAGTCTCAAAGAAAACCATTAGTAACACACTACGCCGTCATGGATTAAAATCCTGCAGCGCACGCAAGGTCCCCCTGCTCAAGCCAGCGCATGTCCAGGCCCGTCTGAAGTTTGCCAATGACCATCTGGATGATCCAGAGGAGGAATGGGAGAAGGTCATGTGGTCTGATGAGACAAAAATAGAGCTTTTTGGTCTAAACTCCACTCGCCGTGTTTGGAGGAAGAAGAAGGATCAGTACAACTCCAAGAACACCATCCCAACTGTGAAGCATGGAGGTGGAAACATCATTCTTTGGGGATGCTTTTCTGCAAAGGGGACAGGACGACTGCAACGTATTGAGGGGAGGATGGATGGGGCCATGTATCGCGAGATCTTGGCCAACAACCTCCTTCCCTCAGTAAGAGCATTGAAGATGGGTCGTGGCTGGGTCTTCCAGCATGACAACGACCCGAAACACACAGCCAGGGCAACTAAGGAGTGGCTCCGTAAGAAGCATCTCAAGGTCCTGGAGTGGCCTAGCCAGTCTCCAGACCTGAACCCAATAGAACATCTTTGGAGGGAGCTGAAAGTCCGTATTGCCCAGCGACAGCCCCGAAACCTGAAGGATCTGGAGAAGGTCTGTATGGAGGAGTGGGCCAAAATCCCTGCTGCAGTGTGTGCAAACCTGGTCAAGACCTACAGGAAACGGATGATCTCTGTAATTGCAAACAAAGGATTCTGTACCAAATATTAAGTTATGCTTTTCTGATGTATCAAATACTTATGTCATGCAATAAAATGCAAATTAATTACTTAAAAAATCATACAATGTGATTTTCTGGATTTTTGTTTTAGATTCCGTCTCTCACAGTTGAAGTGTACCTATGATAAAAATGACAGACCTCTACATGCTTTGTAAGTAGGAAACCCTGCAAAATCGGCAGTGTATCAAATACTTGTTCTCCTCACTGTATATGTGTATGTACAGTGGGGAAAAAAAGTATTTAGTCAAATCAAATCAAATTTTATTGGTCACATGCGCCGAATACAACAGGTGCAGACATTACAGTGAAATGCTTACTTACAGCCCTTAACCAACAGTGCATTTATTTTTAACAAAAAAAGTAAAAATAAAACAACAACAAAAAAAGTGTTGAGAAAAAAAGAGCAGAAGTTAAATAAAATAACAGTAGGGAGGCTATATATACAGGGGGTACCGGTGCAGAGTCAATGTGCGGGGGCACCGGCTAGTTGAGATAGTTGAAGTAATATGTACATGTGGGTAGAGTTAAAGTGACTATGCATAAATAATTAACAGAGTAGCAGCAGCGTAAAAAGGATGGGGTGGGGGGGCAGTGCAAGTAGTCCGGGTAGCCATGATTAGCTGTTCAGGAGTCTTATGGCTTGGGGGTAGAAGCTGTTGAGAAGTCTTTTGGACCTAGACTTGGCACTCCGGTACCGCTTGCCGTGCGGTAGCAGGGAGAACAGTCCATGACTAGGGTGGCTGGAGTCTTTGACAATTTTGAGGGCCTTCCTCTGACACCGCCTGGTATAGAGGTCCTGGATGGCAGGAAGCTTGGCCCCAGTGATGTACTGGGCCGTACGCACTACCCTTTGTAGTGCCTTGCGGTCGGAGGCCAAACAGTTGCCATACCAGGCAGTGATGCAACCAGTCAGGATGCTCTCGATGGTGCAGCTGTAGAATTTTTTGAGGATCTGAGGACCCCATGCCAAATCTTTTCAGTCTCCTGAGGGGGAATAGGCTTTGTCGTGCCCTCTTCACGACTGTCTTGGTGTGTTTGGACCATGATAGTTCGTTGGTGATGTGGACACCAAGGAACTTGAAGCTCTCAACCTGTTCCACTACAGCCCCGTCGATGAGAATGGGGGCGTGCTCAGTCCTCTTTTTTTTCCTGTAGTCCACAACCATCTCCTTTGTCTTGGTCACGTTGAGGGAGAGGTTGTTGTCCTGGCACCACACGGCCAGGTCTCTGACCTCCTCCCTATAGGCTGTCTCATCGTTGTCGGTGATCAGGCCTACCACTGTTGTGTCGTCGGCAAACTTAATGATGGTGTTGGAGTCGTGCCACCAATTGTGCAAGTTCTCCCACTTAAAAAGATGAGAGAGGCATGTAATTTTCATCATAGGTACACGTCAACTATGACAGACAAAATGAGGAAAAAAAATCCAGAAAATCACATTGTAGGATTTTTAATGAATTTATTTGCAAATGATGGTGGAAAATAAGTATTTGGTCAATAACAAAAGTTTCTCAATACTTTGTTATATACCCTTTGTTGACAATGACACAGGTCAAACGTTTTCTGTAAGTCTTCACAAGGTTTTCACACACTGTTGCTGGTATTTTGGCCCATTCCTCCATGCAGATCTCCTCTAGAGCAGTGATGTTTTGGGGCTGTCGCTGGGCAACACGGACTTTCAACTCCCTCCAAAGATTTTCTATGGGGTTGAGATCTGGAGACTGGCTAGGCCACTCCAGGACCTTGAAATGCTTCTTACGAAGCCACTCCTTCGTTGCCCGGGCGGTGTGTTTGGGATCATTGTCATGCTGAAAGACCCAGCCATGTTTCATCTTCAATGCTTCAATGCCCTTGCTGATGGAAGGAGGTTTTCGATACATGGCCCCATTCATTATTTCCTTTACACGGATCAGTCGTCCTGGTCCCTTTGCAGAAAAACAGCCCCAAAGCATGATGTTTCCACCCCCATGCTTCACAGTAGGTATGGTGTTCTTTGGATGCAACTCAGCATTCTTTGTCCTCCAAACACGACGAGTTGAGTTTTTACCAAAAAGTTCTATTTTGGTTTCATCTGACCATATGACATTCTCCCAATCCTCTTCTGGATCATCCAAATGCACTCTAGCAAACTTCAGACGTGCCTGGACATGTACTGGCTTAAGCAGGGGGACACGTCTGGCACTGCAGGATTTGAGTCCCTGGCGGCGTAGTGTGTTACTGATGGTAGGCTTTGTTACTTTGGTCCCAGCTCTCTGCAGGTCATTCACTAGGTCCCCCCGTGTGGTTCTGGGATTTTTGCTCACCGTTCTTGTGATCATTTCGACCCCACGGGGTGAGATCTTGCGTGGAGCCCCAGATCGAGGGAGATTATCAGTGGTCTTGTATGTCTTCCATTTCCTAATAATTGCTCCCACGGTTGATTTCTTCAAACCAAGCTGCTTACCTATTGCAGATTGAGTCTTCCCAGCCCGGTGCAGGTCTACAATTTTGTTTCTGGTGTCCTTTGACAGCTCTTTGGTCTTGGCCATAGTGGAGTTTGGAGTGTGACTGTTTGAGGTTGTGGACAGGTGTCTTTTATACTGATAACATGTTCAAACAGGTGCCATTAATACAGGTAACGAGTGGAGGACAGAGGAGCCTCTTAAAGAAGAAGTTACAGGTCTGTGAGAGCCAGAAATCTTGCTTGTTTGTAGGTGACCAAATACTTATTTTCCACCATAATTTGCAAATAAATTCATAAAAAATCCTACAATGTGATTTTCTGGATTTTTTTTTCTCAATTTGTCTGTCATAGTTGACGTGTACCTATGATGAAAATTACAGGCCTCTCTCATCTTTTTAAGTGGGAGAACATGCACAATTGGTGGCTGACTAAATACTTTTTTCCCCCACTGTATGTATCTATGTATGTATGTATGTATGTGTATGTCTATATAGATATAGATATAGAAAAAATTACTCAGGCCGGACCTTGGTGTCCTCGTATGTAGCTGCGGCCCTGATGTGGACCTTGTTCCTTACATCTTTCATTCCATTCAAGGCCACAGCTTTGTTACATTTCACCTCTCAACAGGTGAGTATGAAATATCACACAATAACAAGTGCCCGTACAGGCCCCAGTGCCTTTGCCAAGTTATACCAGTGAGACACACAGGTACTTTTGCTACAGCAACAGCAATCACTACAGACATTCAACATTTACATTTTAGTCATTTAGCAGATGCTCTTATACAGAGCGACTTACAGTTAGTGCATTCTAGGTGGGACAACCACATATCACAGGCATTGTGAGTACATAGTGGAGTGTGCCCCTGGCTGTCTGTAAATACATATTTTTAAAAAAATATGAGGAACTTGATGTATAGCATTTAATTTTACTTTTTACTTTTACTCAAGTATAACAATTGAGTACTTTTTCCACCACTGTACTAACAGTAAGTACATTTAAAACTAGATACTTTTAGACTTTTACTCAAGTGGTATTTTACTGGGTGACTTTCACTTTTACTTGAGTCATTTTCTATTAAGGTATCTTTACTTTTGCTCAAGTATGACAATTGAGTACTTTTCCCACCACAGCACACACACACACATACACACACAAACAAACAGGTATCCTTAAAAGGGAGGCTGAACAAATGCAACCACCTGCGCTGGGATTTGAACTCTGAGAGATGGAGGAAAGCATTTGGCATTAATCCCTGGCCTGCTTGTCTGGCTCCAGCCATGTTAAATACACACAACAATCATGGGATGATTTTAAATTCAGAAAATGAGGCATTTTAGATGCTACTTACCATCTCAGGGTTGACCTTTAAACAGATGCCTAGTCATGTTTTTCAGTACACCAGTCTGTAGCCTACTTATAAATATCCCCTGTCTCAGTTATTTGTAATTTGACAAAATTAAGAAAAAACAAAAACATTTGGATATTACAGAAAAACATTGAGATGCACTAAACCATATCACAACCTAAGTTGCTCCATGGGTTTAGGCAATATAGCTACAGTAGGTGTAGAGGAGTTGTATATATTACATTTAGACTAGGGTTCCAGGTCTGGAAATCAGGCCTAAAATGTGTTGGCGTGATATATTCGGTGTCTCTGGCTAAAGGGTAGGAGCTACATTGATTGATTTCCCTCTAAACTGTCCATTAATCCTATGTTTCCAGTGGTGCTATATACAGTGCCTTCAGAAAGTATTCATACCCCTTGACTTATTCCACATTTTGTTACAGCCTGAATTCAAAATGGACTAAATTGATTTTGTTCTCACCCATCTACACAAGTGAAAATATGTTTTAGAAATGTTAGCAAATTTATTGAAATAGAAATACAGAAATATCTAATTTACATAGGGCCCGTGTAGCTCAGTTGGTAGAGCATGGCGCTTGCAATGCCAGGGTTGTGGGTTCGATTCCCACGAGGGGCCAGTATGAAAATGTATGCACTCTCTAACTGTAAGTCGCTCTGGATAAGAGCGTCTGCTAAAGACTAAAATGTTAAATGTAAACATAAGTATTCACAGCCCAGAGTCAATGCATGTTAGAATCACCTTTGCCAGTCATGGATAGCTTCACTCTGAGACTGGGGTGATAGCACATTCACAATCTTCTCCTCAATGAGCCTCATCCATCTATCTACTGTGCCCCGGCCCTAGACTGTAGAAAGTGGTATTTACAGACAGTGGAGAATTTGGTGTGATTGATTTTGAGAAAAATAGCACTTGCTTGAGATGACTGTTCATAATAGAGCCGTTTCATCAAAATAATGTAACTTGACATTTTTTGGGAGCAAAAGTCTAGTGTAAAAAAACTCTGACCTATGAAGATATTAAGTTTGAATACATGTCTGTCTTCTACTCCCCCCATATATTCTCCCATATCATCCCATTCTCCCTCTTATAGCACAGATGTGTGGGCATGTCCTTTCCTTTCGGTATTCAAGTCACTCCAGGGGCATATGAGGTCACATTGGGAGCGCAAATCTGCATCATGCGTAACCTTAGCCATGAAAACTGCTCTGCTGTCCAGGAAAGGAACTACTGATAAATCTGTGCCCTTGGCTGTCCCACTCACCTCTCCTTCAATGTGAGAGAGACCTCACAGTGAATTGATACATTTTCAATTCCACAGGTGAACATTTTGGGAAGAGGGGGGAATGTGCTCCCCTATATGGCCACGTCTAGCCACCTGGCTTCATAGCTTTTATCTATATATCTGTGTCAGTGCCAGTGGTCATTAACAGTTTCTTCCTGAAATCAGCTAAAAGAGAGATGTTTTACGCATCTTTGGAACAATGAAAAGCGCTATATAAAATCCATGTATTAATACAATATTATGAAGTCTAGCCACGTTCTCAATTTTCTTAAATTCTCTATGTAGTATTCTCACACTTTAACTAATCTAGACTAAACATAGTTATTATGGTTGAAGGGATGGGGTGACCTAAGAATAACGTGAGGGCAGACTGGGGTCACCTGGCGGGTGATGCAACTGCCAGGTCAAAAGGTCATGAGGTCAAGTCCTCAAAGCACAATAGGCATTAACCTGTGGGTACGTTATTCATTGCAGGGTTAACACTCATGTTTACCTTTACCCTAGTCTCTGGAGAATACAGATGGGATTTTAATGTTAAGGACACACAACAATGGGAAAATGATCACAAATGTTTTCCTCTAGTATAATCTGGTTGATGTATACATACATTAGTGTTATTACAATAGTTATTGGGGTTATAACAGGGGTATTACACTGGTATGCTGAATAAATCCTTGTTTCCTCTCCTGACATGCTGACTAGAGTCTAGACTGAACGTTAGCTACACACATGCCTTGCACACATGTCTGAGGAGAGGTGACCAGACCGGCTGATGGTACATACTGTATTTGGCACAGTTAATCATATGTGGTATCACTCATAAGGCTGTGTGAGTATGATATCCAGGCTTATGACCTTGCCTCCACACAGCTCAGACTCCGATGTCTTTCGCTTTATTACTCCACAAATCCCATTGATTTTTTCCCCCATCCTCGTTAAACTTTCATGTCTGAAAATATTGGGTGAAAGTCCTTTGGAAATAGCACTACTAATCCATAGATCAGAATGAATATGCCAACGGATTAATTATTTTTCATTCTGAAAAAGTGAGGATTTTGCCATCAACCTCCACTCCCGTAACCTCACCCATTAAAGTGGAACTGACAGTGTTTTAGCAACATTTACATTTTTATATCTTATTCAAATCTGTTCATATACAGAATATGACACCTTTTTTCAAATGTTCTAAGCTAGCACTTAGATATGGTAATTTTCACGTTTTCATAGAATGTTTGGGAATGACAGAGTAAGGCATTTGTGAAAATTCTATAGCAATATAGAGTGCTAAAGAGGCCTTGCGTTTGGACAAGTAATAGACACTGCAGTAAATAAAACCTAATAAAAGCCATCTGTCTCCTCCAGGTGTCTATGCAGACCGGTGCGCCATAGCCAATCAGAGCTACAGTAGGCCTTTATGTAAATAAGCCATTTGTCGCAAGGGCCTGCCATCATTCACTTTGAACTTGACTGTGTGTTTACAGTCAGTAGCAACAGCGCGACTTTAGATCAATAGAAAACATTCGCCAAAAGCCACAAAATACACCTGAATGGATTTCTGCAAATATGTAAACACCACGGGAGTCCTCTTACATGCGGGAAGTTTACAGTCCTATTGATATAATAACCATGAAAAGGTGGCTATCTCTCCCTCAGTTATATACATTAACAACAACAAGATCAACAAGTAATGCAAGCCAGAGTGAGTTGAGCTCAAATTTAACGAGCGAACATTAGTTAAACCTTTTTCAGCTAGTTGCGCTGATAAACAATGGGGAATAGTAGCCTGCTCGTCCTTCTGCAGCTTGCCTTCCAATTCATGCCTGTCCCAACCCACGTTTTGACAACTGAACGGGAACTTGCCTGCCTGCACGCCTGCCCATTTCATCAATGCCAAATACATTTGATTGACAACTAAGGGTACGTTCGTAAATTCACTCTGGCTATCTACTCTGATTTCAGAGCACTCTCGTCTGAGTGTGCCAGAGCGCAGAATAACTGATGAATTTACGAACGCTCAACACCCGTTGAAATTGGCTGGTGTCAGTAAACGTCGGCAAAGAAGCGTAATTAAATTGTTGCCAGCAGCACAGTTACAGTCACCAACGCTCTGGATAACATGAAAACAGCCTAAACAGCTCTGCTAGGGCGAGTAAAATGATCAGAGTGAGGTGTTCTCTCATTTGTGTCTGGAAGGAGCTAGCAAGCTAGCCAACGTTAGCCAGTTAGCTTGGGTGCTAGATCCATTTCACCCGCCTTATCAGAGCTGGTTAGGCTGTTTACATGTTATCTAGAGCGTTAGTGACTAACTGTGCTGCTGGCAACAATTTAATTACTTTTTTGTGACATGTACTTAAACCTCTCATATTCCGCAGGTGTTGCACAATCGTATATTATGCGCTCTGGCACGCTCAGACGAGAGTGCTCTGAAATCGGAGTAGATAGCCAGAGTGAATTTATGATATACTAACTGGATAACAGTAGTTCAAGTTCGCTAGCAAAGCCATTCACATTTCTTGCTAGCTAACCAAATGACACCTGCATCTCTAGCTGTAGACACCGAAAAAACGATATGAGTGGGAAAAGACTGTCACTCACCCACTCCTCCAATGACATGACATCCTTCCAGCAGCTAGCTAGTTAACATTGGACTGCTAAATAAATAGATACATAAATAGATATGTTAGCCTATTAGCCACATTATGACTGACTTGTGATCATTGCCCTTGCTAGTTTGATTGTATTGACATTCCCAGCCTTAGTTACATTCGTCCGTGTTTTTGTCCAAATATATTGAGTAATTGAAACTGAAACAGTGCATCCCGAATGGGTGGAGGCAGCAAACAATGTACCAGGCCAGCTGTGATTTACAACCTGCAACCTGATAGCAATATTTTTTGGACTACCAAGAAATGTATTGGTGAATTATATTAGTCATGCATTGAACTGCATTCATCTATAGTATTTTCTGTCAAATATAACCTATTTTTAAAACCTCTTATGAAGTTAGTTTTGTAGCATAAACTGTGAATTTGATATTTTTTACTGATATTACGATTGTCTGTTTGTTTCATATCTGCAAAGTAGTTAAAACGCTGTCAGTTCCACTTTAAATACAGAACCAAACTATGCCATCGATATTCAAACCTATCCCAGTGATCATCATTTTGATTATCTATTGCAGGAAAAACATCATAATAACCAATGACCTTGATAATAATTTACACTCTACTTGAACCCTCCGTCATTAGGGCTACATAACACTGTCATGACTGTTTCTGACATCTGCTATGTCATAATCATGATAGTGTTAAGTAGCTCTGATGATCAAGGGTTCAAGTGAAGTGTTACCAAACAAGGAAAGGCTGACATGACCACATGAGGCCCAGATGTTGGACTGCACAACAGACTAGTGTGTTCTTCCCTTTATTGAGCTACCTTCACCAGAGCACTGGGAAAATCTAGCTCTGATTCTACTCTAATTTAGCACAGGTCTAAGCTTTAAAGTGAGGTGGGTTAGAGTAGAGAGAGGAAGGAAGAGAAGCTTCCAGAGCCGTGCTTCTTTTTAATGGGAAGTAAAGGAAACAAGAGTTGAGTTTTCCATTGCTCACCTCTCCCAGATCGGAGCCCCCTCTAGAACAGGAGAGCAACAGACATGTGGTCGCCGTGGTTACTACTGAGCACAGGAAATTCCCCATCTCCACAATACAGACAGGTTGGGCTGCATTGCCAGACTGTTCCATGGTCGCCAATAGAAACATGTTCAGATCACATTTGAATCCCATATGCTTTGTCTGTACACTTTGCCTATGTTACTTGGTCTTTCAAAAAGCCAAACTCAACAAGGCCATACAGTACTGTACATTCAGTTCAAATGCAGGCTACTTCTACCACCACTGACCATCTGTCCATTTTAATTAAATGTGTTAGTAATCCAATCAACTCAAGCAACACACCCTGTTTGATAAGTAAAATGACACATTCATTGTTGATAATGGGCCATGCTATAGAATACTTGTTGACTCTACTGACCTACGCCAGGGTTGTGGGTTTGATTCCCACGGGGGGCCAGTATAAAAAAATAAATAAATATGTATTCACTAACTGTAAGTCGCTCTGGATAAGAGCGTCTGCTAAATGACGTAAATGTAAAATGTAAATGTAATGTCAGCCGTAACGGCTTGAGAACCATTCAATCCACACATTCCAGGAAGAGTGAGTCAGAGCAGCCGACACACTAGGAGGAATCATAGGAATGACCTCCCCAGGATGACAGAGTGCTATTAAAAAAAGGTGTTTGTGTATTTACGTGTGTTCTTCTAACATACCTCTGAATTGACGGGCCAACTGGACTTCATAACCTGACAAATCAAATCCCCACTCCCTTATCCCCCATCTCCATGCCCATCCATTTGTTGTTTGTTGAGGATGGAGCTCCCTGGCAGTCCATTAATGGAGGTTACCACCAGACTGTGAATTGAGGCGGGGGAAACCCTGGGACCATTGAAGCCTGCTGGTTAAGTTTAATTAGCCACACTCAGGGCTGGGACGGGACGACACAAACACACATACACACATACACACCAAACCTCTGGAGAGCTGAGCTGCAGATGTTCACACCCTCCTCCCCTCTCCCATTCTCAAATGTTCTTAGCTTCCGACCTTTCCATACCCCACCCTCCTGCCCTCTGTTCCTCTTTATTTGTTCTTCCTCTCGCTCTCTTTTCCTCCTTCCCTTTACATGGCTTTGTTTGTCTCTATCCCATTCTTTCCACCATTTTCTTCCAAGCCCTCTACCAATTCCTTCTTCCCCTCCCCCACACCATCTCTCTTAGGTTTGTGGGTGTGGGTGTTGGTGGGGTTGGTTCTCCTATCCTTGTGGGTACCTAAAATCCCCCAAAGTCCCCACAAGGATAGTAAAACAAGGAAAATTGTGGTTCGAGTGTCTGCCCTGAGATTGGAAGGTTGTGAGTTCAATCCCTGGCTGAGTCATACCAAAGATTGTAAAAATGGGACCTGATGCATCTCTGCTTGGCACTCAGCATTAAGGAGATAGATTGGGGTAAGGCCCTGCGACAGACTAGCGTCTTGTCCAGGGGGTGTACTTGTACATCAAGCTGCCTTGCACTACAGAAACAGGAGACAGGCTCCTGCCCTATGAGCCGTTCCGGCTCACACAAGCCAAGGCTACTCACATGAGGACAAAGGCTATTTTAAGCTTAGGGGTTACGTTTAGGGTTACAATTGGGGTTGAGGTTAAAATTAGGGTTAGGGTAAGGGGTTAGGAGTTAGGTTTAGGGTTTGGGTTTGGGTTAAGGTAAGGGTTAGGGGTTAGAAAAAATAGGTCCCCACGAAGATAGAAGAACAAAATGTGTGAGTATGTTTTTGTTCGCGTGCTCGCAAAGTGCCTGCAGACACCCATATTCTAATCTGTGGTCACTTGCTAAATGGCCCAACCAGGACCCTGCAGGGGGTCTCTCAGTGGAGGCTGACTATTTGCTGACAGGACTAGCTGGACCCTGCGGCTGCAGCCATTAAGCGAGTTCCACCAACACATGTGTAATAGAGAAAGCGTATTAGGTGTGAAAATAACAGGCTACCAAGTTAATGTGGTTTAACAACACAATTACAGAACATAGATCTGGGTTACGGTAATGATATGGCAGCAGTAGGCAGGGGAAGTAGGGTTAGTTTTCCCTGAAGTGGTTCATTTAACATTGGACAGTGGCTTAAAGAGTGCTAGGGAGGGTCGGGGAACACAATCTTGCTCAGTCTATACACAGATTGGAACAAAAACACAGACATTTAAGGTGGACTATTATTGTGAGAAAAAGAAAGTTGAATACTATAAACATCTTTAAAATAGATGCATTCTCAAGAATCTTGAACTTGTCAAAATGCAGATATTCTACTCTTCTACATCTAAGACAAAGGGGGAGCCGATGATGACAGCATCTGTCTGTTATATCTTGTCCATGTGATGGCTGTTTTCAGCGGGGGCATGCCACTGCACACTGTCAGGACCTATTATATCACTTTGAACTGTTTGGAGCTGTCTGACATGGGGGATGGGCTCACAATATACCACTTTTGTTTCTTTGCTCTATCCCTCTCTGCCACACTAATTCAAATGGACTTGCACTGCTCTTCTCCAATGAAAATCAATAGCATCAAACAATGAGGTGTATTGCAATGCAATGGATCATATGTTTTTCTCACCGTTTTTTGTGTGCAATAGTTTCATCAGTTCATGTTCATCAGTTATTTGGTGGTGGTGGTGGTGAATGTTCTCAGCTGTCAGCATCTAATCACACACAGATAATATTTATTCATATTTATATACCGTTTACAACGATTAGCATATTCGGGAAATTACAGTATGTGACACCACATGGTGAACATCATTAGCAGCAATCGACACCATTAGTGGCTCATTTGAGTGGATGAGTGGAGGGAGGGGCAGAATTTTGGGGCCTCGGGCCCTGGAGAAAGGCTGCAGAATGAAGTGCTTCCCTTCACGCAAAGCAGGGATCCTCTCTCTCAAGAGGGCCTCATTATGCGTTTACTATGATGAACAGCTGCAGGGCAAAGTCCGGGAACTCATCAAGATGTCTCATTGTGTGTGTGTGTGTGTGTGTGTGTGTGTGTGTGTGTGTGTGTGTGTGTGTGTGTGTGTGTGTGTGTGTGTGTGTGTGTGTCTGAGTTTCCTCCACCGTGCTGCAGTATAGGACACACAGACCGACCTGGTCCTGATTCTCCTAGGTTAGGTGAGAGACGGCAGATGTTGCCTATGGGCTCTGTCATCATTCATATTAATCAAACTCTGTAGGACATTGGGGATTTAACACATTCAATTATATATTTTTGGCAAGATCGAGGTTTTGAGTGACAGAGGAATATTAATTATCTGTTGTAATGATGCTGTTTTGGCTGGGCTTCCAGGTGGAAAACATTGCACAATATAGCAATTTTTCTCATATTATTTGAATGTTTTTTTTTTCATTCTTAAATCACATTTATCAAATCAAATCAAATTGTATTTGTCACATGCTTCGTAAACAACAGGTGTAAACAGTGAAATGATTACCTTACGGGTCCTTTTCCAACAATGCAGAGTTAAGATAAAGATAAAAAATGTAATAAAAAATAGAAATAGTGACATGAGGAATAAATACACACTAACTTTTAGCATCAGTTGTCAGAGCAGCTTACCAATCACTGCACCTGTACACAGCCCATCTGAAATTAGCCCACCCAACTACCTCATCCCCATATTGTTATTTATTTTTGCTCATTTGCACCCCAGTATCTCTATTTGCACATCTTCTTCTGCACATCTATCACTCCAGTGTTAATACTAAATTGTAATTATTTTGCACTATGGCCTATTTATTGCCGTACCTCTATAACTTGCTACATTTGCACACACTGTACATAGATTTTCTATTTTTCTGTTGTATTTTTGACTGTACGTTTTGTTTATCCCATGTGTAACTCTGTGTTGTTGTTGTTTTTATCGCACTGCTTTGCTTTATCTTGGCCAGGTCGCAGTTGTAAATGAGAACTTGTTCTCAACTGGCTTACCTGGTAAATAAAGGTGAAATAAAAAATAAAAAAATAAAAATAACAGTAACGAGTAAAAGTAACAGGGAGTACCAGTACAGAGTTGATGTGCAGAGGTACGAGGTAATTGAGATAGCTATGTACATATAGATAGGGGTGACTAGGCAGTGCTTTGTGTGTGTATGTGTGTATTGGGATGTCAGTGTGAGTGTGCGGGTAGAGTCCAGTGTGTGTGCATAGAGTCAGTGCAAGAGAGTTAGTGCAAAACAAGGGTCAATGCAGGTAGTCCGAGTAGCCATTTTGTTAGCTATTTAGTAGTCTTATGGCTTGGGGTAGAAGCTGTTGGTTACAGACTTGGTGCACTGGTAAGGCTTGCCGTACGGTAGCAGAGAGAACAGTCTATGGCTTGGGTGGCTGGAGTCTGACAATTTTTTGGGGCCTTCCTCTGACACCGCCTGGTGTAGAGGTCCTGGATGGCATTGATCACCCATCTCAACACTGATGAATAGGCCTACTTAATAATCCAAATCAAATGTAATTTCCCTCCCTCTTAATTTTGAACCACTCCAGTGTCCTTCATCCATTAATTACAAAGTTAATTGAATTCATCTCTTTGTCCTCCCTCCCTTGGCATTTGGCCAAGACACAACAGAGGGGTTTGGCCCTCCACTCTGTTACCAGATGTAGAAGCAGACCTACCAGAAGTAAACAAATATATATTGTTTTATTATTTTAAGCGCCACTCTCCATCCATATGGGGTTTCCAGTTACCACAGCCTCAAAGTCAGAATTGATTAAAACAAAAATGTGCTTTTTGGTCTTAATTTAAGGTTGGGGTTAGGCATAAGGTTGTAGTCCCCTGTAGCTCAGTTGGTAGCGCATGGCGCTTGCAACGCCAGGGTTGTGGGTTCGTTTCCCACAGGGGGCCAGTATGAAAATGTATGCACTCACTAATTGTAAGTCGCTCTGGATAAGAGAGTCTGCTAAATGGCTAAAAATGTAAAAAATGTAGAAATAGACGGGGTTGATGACTTTGTGGCTGTGGTGACTAGTGACGACAATCCATGTGGTGCTGTGTTTCGCCCTGAGGGAACATCACAAAGTTGTTGCGTCAGCCACATGTTTCTGAACATGAGTTATGTGCGATTTAGTTTACCAGATGTTCAGCACAGAGTAGCTAGACATGTTGTGCCAGCCTTCCAGGTATTTCTGAATTACATAATGGACCGTTAAGTAACTGTATTATTACCTTATCTTGAGGTGTCCCACTTATTCAGCCACAATGATAATGACTCTTTTGTTAGTTTTTTTACTATGGAAATTTGCTGGCTTCTTTTCACCTCTGAACACACCTTTCTTGTCCTCTCCTCTGAGAGCATGGTAGGGAATACCGACAAGTAGAGGGCGCTGTCCTCGTGGTAATGTTGATGTCTCCACGAGGGAGAAAGGGGCGGACCACTGCTTCGTCATATGACCGAGGAAACCGATTGGTTCACCGCCTCGTATATAAACCTCCTGTGCTCGTCGCTGTGCATGATCAAAAGTAGTTTACTGGTGAATAGAGGACGTAGCTAACAATATCAACAGGAGTTTACCGGTGTATAGAGGACGCAACTAACAATATAACAGGACAGTAGCGATTGTTATGGATATCTGATTTGTGTGCGGAGCTTATCTATAGACATTTGAAAAGTCAATGAAGGATACAGGATCCGGTCAAAAGCTTTCACCGAAATCCGAGATGGATCCTAACCAGAGCGTGAAGTGTAAAATCGTTGTCGTTGGGGATAGTCAGTGTGGAAAAACTGCTCTACTTCACGTCTTTGCGAAAGATTGCTTTCCAGAGGTAGGACTATTGTTGGATGTCGTTTGGATGAATGAACTAACTTGCGTGTTTGTGCCATTTACGAGTCGTTACCCGAGGGGGAAGTGTCGGAAAATGATATTTTCCGAACTTTTATGTGCGCTTTTACGCACATACCAAGTGATTCAAATTAACTGCTTGCAGAATTACAGATGAAATTACGATGCAGAATGTGTTAGTGTTTTTTTTGTGCAACTCATCTTGGTGTATTGGATAACGTTTGTATGATCAACATAATGATGTATTGCAAATTCTTTATTTTATAGAACTATGTCCCAACGGTGTTTGAGAACTACACAGCCAGTTTTGAAATCGACACGCAAAGAATAGAACTCAGTCTCTGGGACACTTCAGGTGAGAACCTTTTGAATTATACTATCTTAATGTCTATTTCATCTCTACAGCATTCTATACTGAACAAAAATATAAAGGCAACATGCAACAATTTCAACGATTTTACTGAGTTACAGTTCATATGAGGAAATCAGTCAATTGAAATAAATTCAATGGGCCCTAATCTATGGATTTCACATGACTGGGAATACAGATATGCATCTGTTGGTTACAGAAAAAATAAAAATAAAATGGGCCTCAGGATCTCATCGCAGTATTTTTGTGAATACAAATTACCAATAGATAAAATGCAATTGTGTTCATTGTCAGTAGCTTATGCCTGCCGTACCATAACCCTACAGCCACCATGGGGCACTGTGTTCACAATGTTGACCTCAGCAAACCGCTCACCCACACAATGCCATACACATGGTCTGCGGTTGTGAGGTCGGTTTGACATACTGCCAAATTCTCTAAAACGACATTTGAGGCGGCTTATGGTAGAGGAATGAAAATAAAATTATCTGGCAACAGCTCTGGTGGACATTCCTGCAGTCCGCTTGCCTGCAGTCAGCAATTGCACGAGCCCTCACCTTGAGACATCTGTGGTGTTGTGTGACAACATTTTAGTGGCCTTTTATTGTCCCCAGCACAAGGTGCACCTGTGTAATGATCATACTCTTGAATCAGCTTCTTGATATGCCACACCTAGCAGGTGGATGGATTATCTTGGCAAATGATAAATTCTCACTAGCAGGGATGTAAACACGTGTGCAATAAATTTTTTGAGAATTAACCTTTTTGTGTGTATGGAACATTTCTGGGATCTTTTATTTCAGCTCATGAAACATGGGACCACACTTTACATGTTGCGTTTATATTTATATACTAATACTGCACTACAGGGCACGAGCCCGACTGTGGAATTTGGACTGGCACAGTGGAATGTGAGCGTTTGAATGAATTACCACACTTTAAAAGCTTGTGGAAAATTGGACTGTGCACTCAGCTTGAAATCTTAATTTGACAGGTCATCCAATACATTAAACAAGCCCAGTAGGTGGCGGGAATATCCAGCGTTGGAACTTGGTGATGCTGCATCCCAGGAATGTTGCGATGGACTGCTCTACCACAAGGATTTATTAAAATAATAATTTACTTTACTTCTGTAGCGCTTTTCATTACAGAAAATAATATCAAAGCACACAAAAAAGCAAACCAACACATTATAAATTGAGATCATGGAGATTGAATGTCTCTAGTTGGCGTCGAATGATGGAAAGGCCGGGGGTTGAGGTAGTTTGGATTGGAAATGCAGTGTAGCTTCAGTGGAGGGGGCATTGATGTTACAGCCAGGAAGAAACAGACAGTCTGACAAACAGGCCAGGAGCTCTTCATCAGTGCCCCACACCTGCTTTTCTGACTGTCAGTTTCTCCAAATGTCTCTCCTCCGTAGGTAGGCTACTGGTCCTCCATTGCCGAACATGTAGCACCCACCTGAGTGATGCCATGGCTGGTGAAAAGCGCACAAAAAGCCACCACACCTTGGCAGTCGTTAAGAACAGTCCCTGAGCCTCCTCTGCCATCTCTGGAAACAGCATGCAGTCCTTGTTGTAGTTATTCCGGACAGCTTAAACTGAAAAAGCATGGGCTGCATTATTTAAAACCAAACAGTCTTCTAGCTAGCTATAACGTGTAAGCCAAAAATAGACTTTCCATCCCAATTCTGCAAATCTGAGAGTCAAGACCACAAGATGTAATTGATCAAACCCCAGAGCAGTAAAACATCAAAAATGTAAAAAAATAAAATAATGCTTAACACTTCAAAATAGCACATACAGTATGCACAATATTTACAGAGCTCTCTGCCTAGGTGACTGTGTGTTGCCATGGCAACCATAAATTCAGTGTGCAGTGTCCACATCCTGTCTCTCTACTCAGAGATGTGTAACAACAGATGAAGGCATTTGGCACACTCAGTGGAGGCACCAGCTAAGAAAATATTAATAAATGGTTATTAAATAAACACTCAAAATATATACGCAACATTATCTTGTTTTTAAATTCATAATTTAGAGAGACTTGAATGCAGGAGCGTGGGTAAAATGACTGGGGAAGCCCCCCCCCAAAAAAATCCATATTACAACCTGTTTTGTGATAATTGCGTTGTTTGCTCTATAACCAGTTAGGTCATATGCCTTGCGACTGTGATTTATATAGGCCTAAAGGCCAAGACAGTAAGACACAGTGGCAGAATAAATTCAACCAAACCTTTTTTTCATCAAAAAACTGGAGAACAACTACTGTCTGAAGTCCACAAAGTATATTGCATGTAACAACCAGTTACATGACCTACAGCATGGTCAAGCAAGTTAATGTTTCCGACATTTTCGGACCACTAAATAACTATTGATTTAGAACCACGGAGAGTTACCGCAAGTCGCAAAGAAAACAGGAGCTGCCTCCGCTATTCCAGCACCATTTCTATTTCAACATCAAATCACTCATGCTAAGTCTAATACAGTGACAACTAAAAGATACCAAAAACAATTGTCCAATCAACGTAAGCTAAATAGGTGGCTGTCCATGGTTTTGATTCTCTGTGTGCAAGTAGAAAAAAACATGTTGACTCACCGTACTTGTAGAGAAACGCTAATGCCATCCTCTTTAATGTTGACGTAACGGTCTATCACTGTCATACAGTATACGCTTGTATTTTTTGTTATCCTAGGCTACCTGGCTAAAATGCTTTCTCGCTAGCCTAACTTCCTTTTCATGGGCAACGTTACCTAGATAACGTTAGCCTTCTACATCTAGGTACAGTGACATACGAAAGTATTCAGGAAGTATTTTCCATATTTGGTTACGTTACAGCCTTATTCTAAAATTGATTAAATGTCATAATTTTTTCCGCAATCTACACACAATACCCCATAATGACAAAACGAAAACAGGATATTTTGCAAGTTTATTAAAAATAAAACCGATACCTTATTTACATAAGTATTCAGACCCTTTGCTATGATACTCGAAATTGAGCTCAGGTCCATCCTGTTTCTATTGATCATCCTTGAGATGTTTCTACAACTTGGAGTCCACCTGTGGTAAATTCAATTGATTGCTACGGGCAGCAACAATGTCATACTCTTTTGGACCAGACAGCATCCGATAGATGGCCTATACGTACAGAGACCGAGGGGCGCTGTTTCGCTTGCTCTGATGCTTATACCGGTGAGATACATTAAGCCTCTTGCGAATTAAATTTTTTCTTGTTAAATGTTTTGGGGAAGCCTGGCATCCATGAATACATGCCACTGATTGACTGTCAAACACCCCATATCATTTGAAACACCTTCCCCATTTCAAATACTGTTTTTCCTGAGTAATTAAATGCTGACACTTTGCTTACATTACATTTCTTGGTACAAAAAATGCCCACAGAGGTCCCTGGGGTATCTAACCCTAACCCAGCCGCAGATCAGAAGGTAATTACCTCCTATACTATAGCCTCAGAGTCCTCCAGCCTGGCTGGGTGATTGGGCAGCTTCTACACCCAAGCCATAAGACTGCTGAATAGTTCACCAAATAGCTACCTGGACTATCTGCATTGACCCTTTTTTTTACTCATCATATATGCTGCTTCTACTGTTTATTATCTATCACATCTATATGGGTCCTAATGGGGACCACCTTTGATACACTGGGGAATATTACGTTTGTTTTACAAAATTATAAATGTTTATTTTAGCAGAAACCGTTCAGAGGAACATTTCCGTCCAGCATTACAAGCGGCCTGATATTTATAGTTCTGTGTCGTTGATGTTGAATTAGTGCCCCAGTAGTTTTTCTTGTTGAGAAGTATCACAGGGCTGCCAACCTGTGAAGAAAGCTTGCAGTGAGATTTTCTATGTGAATTTCATTGCCCCCTGGCACAAGCCCTAGAGGGGGATTCGGGGTCCTCCCCCAGGAAAATGTTATTGTTTTAAAGCTAATTTCCTGCAATCTACGTATTTTGACATGGCTTAGGCCTATGACAAGGGTCAAAAATAATACCACCGGTCAGATGTATTAAGGATGCTTTGAACGCTCAAATTTCGACGACTTTGAGATGTTGGAAGTTAAAGTATGCTAATATTTTCTTAACATTTTTTGGGTGGTTTGACACTTTAGTCAGACAGTAATTAAATGAGATTAGGATACAGGCAAATGGTAGAAACAATAGGAAGTTTGGAAGCAGGAATTGAGCCCTGTTCTCAGGTGAAAAGTTGTATGCGACGTGCCGGGGAGTGTTACCACTACACACCAAGGCTCTGCACAGGAAATGTTTATATTAATGGTTGATGGCAGTGGGTAACCAAATAATATATTTCAGTCTCCTTGGCCATAGACTGCTTTCAAGGTAAGGACACAAACATTTGGTAATTTGGGTGAACTATCTCTTCTAAAATAGGGCTAACTTCTCAATCACCCAACCATCAAGAAAAATATAATCAATATAATAAATATTTAGATGGTTTATGCCTACTAGTTGAAGATCCCTGCCATCATGTTACTCTACATAGACAAAATGTGATGTGTTTGAGTTGTGAATCCCCCTACAATCTCTTCCTAGAATGTGCACAATCCTGAAATGTCAAACAAACTGGAGCATCTAATATCCAATGCTTATTTGTATGACTTATTCAAAACTCTCCATGAATGGCTGCAAAAATACATAGCCTCATATAAATCATTTTTGGAGGCATATCACATTTCAAATATGTGATTACACTGGCAAAACTGGGAAGAAGTGGAATAATAAAATAAGTGTGGGAAATAAGTGTTCTTGCAAACAAGCACAGTAATTACCCTATTTTAGCCCATTTTAAGAATTATAATTGTTCCACTGATCAGACTAAATAAAGTAAATAGATGACAAATCTGCCCCTACACCCTAACCAAATTATTTTTATATTTATTGTCCCCCCCCTCTAGAATCGAACGTACACTTTTTGGCGTTCATAATCTGTTTGACAAAATCATTTTCATAGTTACAAATCAGGTCACCCTACCAAACGTCCCTGCTCAAACATACTGTAGGTCTGTCTGCTGCCTTTTCGTTGGCACAGCCTAAATGCCAATCACCAAAAGAGGGGACTAATGCAGGTGTGTATTAAATCGACTTTAGTACATGCTGTCAAAAGGCTACGTTCTGCAATGGGTATGGGAGTAATAGCAACCTAATTTTGTTGACAACACTGTACATTAAACGGCGCTAACCATGCTTTTTACAGTTTTTTGTTTGTTTTGTTTTTCTTAACTCTCAGCTCCACTCTAATCTTAATGGTGTTTCTTTAAAACATGCATCCAATCCCCTTGATTCCTTACATAACTAAACCAATTATATGCTTCAATGTGCCGCGGTTCAGTGCTGTGGCAAGACAGGACAATGGCGGTTCTGCTCGTGATGTTAAATTGCAGATGCTGACTAACTTTTCAACTGTGCTCCAAATCGATTTTAACGTGTTGACTATACAATGGACTAATTAGACCAATAAAAGCAGTACTTTTCAATGTGTGCCGTGAGAGCGTGAGAAGAGGGTCAAATGCGTGTCTCACAGCCAATGCGTGAGTGTTGGCAGCTCCGCATCACCTGTGTCGTCACTATATACTGTATGTTAATTGCTCTGGGCCTAGCTATTAGTATGTAGAGCAGATGGTTGTGCAGGTTTCTCAGCTCTGTGTAGGTTGTCTAGCAGCCTCCGGCTCACCCCTACAGTGTTCCAACCTGTACATATTGAATTGGATCATGTTTGTGTATGAACCCATCTTCTGACCCCGTGCTTTGAATGTGAATAAGAGCCCCACAGTAGACTTGTCCATAATACCCATAGAACCTAGCGGTCAAACAAGGAAATGTTTCAAATCGTTTTTCCACCTTTCATTTTATCCATTGTGGATTTTAGAAACAAATAAGGGCTGTGTTTCGTGTAGGCTTACCCTGGCGTGACGTTTTGATAACCGTGTATATCATTCTCGGACAAGGTGATTTTTATCAATATATTCGGCTCTGTTTACGCTCAGATTTGAAAATGCTAATTAGCATTAAAGTAGACCTCATGCCAGACTACAAATCCCTGCAAGCTCCTGCACGTCATCTCTAGCTGACACCTTTTCTGTTTGAAGACAGCGGAGGTGTATTTAGAGGGTAAATTAGTCAGGATGATATCTATGAGGGTGCCCATGTTAACGGATTTAGGGTTGTACCTGGTAGGTTCCTTGATAATTTGTGAGATTGAGGGCATCTAGTTTAGATTGTAGGACGGCCGGGGTGTTAAGCATATCCCAGTTTAGGTCACCAAGCAATACGAACTCTGAGGATAGATGGGGGGCAATCAATTCGCATATGGTGTTCAGGGCACAGCTGGGGGCTGAGGGGGGTCTGTAGCAAGCGGCAACAGTGAGACTTATTTCTGGAATGGTGGATTTTTAGAAGTAGAAGCTCAAACGGTTTGGGCACAGACCTGGATAGTATGATAGAGCTCTGCAGGCTATCTCTACGGTAGATTGCAACTCCGCCCCCTTTGGCAGTTCTATCTAGACGGAAAATGTAGTTGGGAATGGAAATGTCAGAATCTTTGGTGGCCTTCCTAAGCCAGGATTCAGACACTGCTAGAACATCAGGGTTGGCTGAGTGCGCTAATGCAGTGAATAACTAAAACGTAGGGAGGAGGCTTCTGATGTTAACATGCAAGAAACCAAGGCTTTTGCGATTACAGAAGTCAACAAATGATCGCGCCTGGGGAGCAGGAGTGATACTGCGGGCTACAGGGCCTGGGTTAACCTCTACATCACCAGAAGAGGAGTAGAATAAGGAGACGGCTAAAGGCTTTAAAAACTGGTCTTCTAGTGCGTTGGGTACAGAGAAAAAAAGGGGCAGATTTCCGGGCGTTGTAGAATAGATTCAGGGCATTATGTACAGACAAGGATATGGAAGGATATGAGTACAGTGGAGGTAAACCTAAGCGTTGGGTAAAGATGAAAGAGATGGCATCACTGGAGGCACTGATTGAGCCGGTCTCCACGTCTGTGGGGGGTGGGACAAAGGATCTGAGACAAGTTGAGCAGGACTGGGGGCTCTACATTGGAAAAGGACAGTTAGAACTAACCGAAACCGCAATAGGCAAGGCATATTGACATGGGAGATAGGCATAAAGCAGTCACAGGTGTTATTCGAGAGAGCTAAGACAACAGCTGGTAATGGCGACGAAAGTTTGAGCTGAGGCTAAACATATCAACAGGATGGGGTACCGTATAAAGGAACAGTCCAGCAGGCATCAGCTGTGTAGCTGAGTGATCATAAGGTCCAGTGAACAGCAATAAGTACGTCCGGGAGCAGTTCAGTGACTGCTACGCTACAGGCGAGCTGGAGGCACGGCTGTTGATTGCGTGTGCTAGCGGGCCGGGGCTAGCAGATGGATCTTCGGGGTCGTCGCAACGGGAAGCCTGTTGAAACCACATCAGACGATTGGATCGGCGGGGCTCCGTGTCAACATTAGGAGGTCCCGTCTGGTTGACAGAGAGGTAGATAGCCGGGAGATGGGCTCGAGGCTAGCTCAAGGCTAACTGGGGTTAGATTCAGGATAGTGGTGATTAGCCAACAATGACAACAGCCATTCGGTTGCAGCTAGCTAGTTGCGATGATCCTGTGTTAAGGTCCAGTGATTCAGTGATTCCGGCAGAAAATCCGATATGCTCTGGCTCGATAGCGCACTGTGCAGACTGGCCGATAATTGTCCAGGCTAGAGCTGGCTGGTAGGTAGTGCAGGCCACGGACAATGGCGAAGACCGCTAACGGTGGCTAATAGCAAGTAGCTAGTTAGCTGGCTAGTATCAGCCAGAGGTTCTGGATAAAAATGTATGAAGAAATAATAGAATCCATTCCACATTGGGTGAGGCGGGTTGCAGGAAAGTATATTTAGTTAAAGGATGGAAAGTGAGATTGAGAAATATACAGTGGGGAGAACAAGTATTTGATACACTGCCGATTTTGCAGGTTTTCCTACTTACAAAGCATGTAGAGGTCTGTAATTTTTATATTTTTATATTTTTAAAAATCCAGAAAATCACATTGTATGATTTTTAAGTAATTCATTTGCATTTTATTGCATGACATAAGTATTTGATCACCTACCAACCAGTAAGAATTCCGGCTCTCACAGACCTGTTCGTTTTTCTTTAAGAAGCCCTCCTGTTCTCCACTAATTACCTGTATTAACTGCACCTGTTTGAACTCGTTACCTGTATAAAAGACACCTGTCCACACACTCAATCAACCAGACTCCAACCTCTCCACAATGGCCAAGACCAGAGAGCTGTGTAAGGACATCAGGGATAAAATTGTAGACCTGCACAAGGCTGGGATGGGCTACAGGACAATAGGCAAGCAGCTTGGTGAGAAGGCAACAACTGTTGGCACAATTATTACAACATGGAAGAAGTTCAAGATGACGGTCAATCACCCTCGGTCTGGGGCTCCATGCAAGATCTCACCTCGTGGGGCATCAATGATCATGAGGAAGGTGAGGGATCAGCCCAGAACTACATGGCAGGACCTGGTCAATGACCTGAAGAGAGCTGGGACCACAGTCTCAAAGAAAACCATTAGTAACACACTACGCCGTCATGGATTAAAATCCTGCAGCGCACGCAAGGTCCCCCTGCTCAAGCCAGCGCATGTCCAGGCCCGTCTGAAGTTTGCCAATGACCATCTGGATGATCCAGAGGAGGAATGGGAGAACGCCATGTGGTCTGATGAGACAAAAATAGAGCTTTTTGGTCTAAACTCCACTCGCCGTGTTTGGAGGAAGAAGGATGAGAACAACCCCAAGAACACCATCCCAACCGTGAAGCATGGAGGTGGAAACAACATTCTTTGGGGATGCTTTTCGACTGCACCGTATTGAGGGGAGGATGGATGGGGCCATGTATCGCGAGATCTTGGCCAACAACCTCCTTCCCTCAGTAAGAGCATTGAAGATGGGTCGTGGCTAGGTCTTCCAGCATGACAACGACCCGAAACACACAGCCAGGGCAACTAAGGAGTGGCTCCGTAAGAAGCATCTCAAGGTCCTGGAGTGGCCTAGCCAGTCTCCAGACCTGAACCCAATAGAACATCTTTGGAGTGAGCTGAAAGTCCGTATTGCCCAGCGACAGCCCCGAAACCTGAAGGATCTGGAGAAGGTCTGTATGGAGGAGTGGGCCAAAATCCCTGCTGCAGTGTGTGCAAACCTGGTCAAGACCTACAGGAAACGTATGATCTCTGTAATTGCAAACAAAGGATTCTGTACCAAATATTAAGATCTGCTTTTCTGATGTATCAAATACTTATGTCATGCAAATGAATTACTTAAAAATCATACAATGTGATTTTCTGGATTTTTGTTTTAGATTCCGTCTCTCACAGTTGAAGTGTACCTATGATTAAAATTAGACTTCTACATGCTTTGTAAGTAGGAAAACCTGCAAAATCGGCAGTGTATCAAATACTTGTTCTCCCCACTGTATACAAAAAAAACAGGCTATTTACATGAGGACACTACAGAAAACACGACCGCACTGCTATGCCATCTTGGAAGTTTACACTGTCTACTGTGTGTGAATGATGGAATAATCCTACCCCAGCTGTAGGTCCATTAGTGTGTATGGTGACTTAGGCCTGCACATCAACCAGTACTGGGACATTGGAGACTTGGGATGCTTGCTCTCAAAGTGCTGCTTGAATGTCTTTGGGTCTGCATCTATAACGGTCAATTACAAAATGGAGGACGTTAACAATCTGTGGCTTAGATTTAATTCAAAGTCGACACAAATTATAAACTAAGCAATACGATGCAACAAACTACTACACATATACTACATGACCAAAAGTATGTGGACACCTGCTCGTCAAACATCTCATTCCAAAGTCATGGGCATTATTATGGAGTTGGTCCCCCCCTCCCTTAGGCTTTCCACTAGATGTTGGAACATTGCTGCGGGTACTTGCTTCCTTTCAGCCAACAGGTCAGGCACTGATGTTGGGCGATTAGGCCTGGCTCACAGTCTGCGTTCCAATTCATCCCAAAGGCGTTCGATGGGGTTGATCTCCGGGCTCTGTGCAGGCCAGTCAAGTTCTTTCTCACCGATCTCGACAAACCATTTCTGTATGTACCTCGCTTTGTGCACGGGGGCATTGTCATGCTGAAACAGGAAAGGGCCTTCCCTAAACTGTTGCCGCAAAGTTGGAAGCACAGAATCATCTAGAATGTAATTGTATGCTGCTGCATTAAGATTTCCCTTCTCTGGAACTAAGGGGCCTAGCCCGAACCATGAAAAACAGCCCCAGACCATTATTCCTCCTCCACCAAACTTTACAGTTGGCACTATGCATTGGGGCATGTAGTGTTCTCCCGGCATCCGACAAACCCAGATTTGGCCGTCGGACTGCCAGATGGTGAAGCGTGATTAATCATGCTTTCCACTGCTCCAGAGTCCAATGGACGCTTGGCATTGCGCATGGTGATCTTAGGCTTGTGTGCGGCTTCTTGGTCATGGTAAACCATTTCATGAAGCTCCCGATGAACAGTTCGCAGTTTGGCTTCCAGATGCAGTGCTGACGTTGCTTCCTGAGAACAGACGATTTTTACGTGCTTCAGCAATCGGCAGTCTCGTTCTGTGTGGCCTACCACTTCGCGGCTGAGCCGTTGTTGCTCCTAGACGTTTCCACTTCACAATAACAGCACTTACAGTTGACTGGGGCAGCTCTAGCATGGCAGAAATTTTACGGACTGACTTGTTGGAAAGGTGACACCCTATGACGGCGCCACGTTGAACGTCACTGAGCTCTTCAGTAAAGCCATTCTACTGCCAATGTTTGTCTATTGAGATTGCATGGCTGTGTGCCTTATTTTATACCTGTCAGCAATGGGTGTGGCTGAAATAGCTGAATCCACTAATTTGAAGGGGTGTCCACATACTTGTGTATGAAAGGCCGTACCACACAGGCCAGTACAATGGCCTACACATGCGGAGGAACCTAAAAGCACATACAGTACCTAACCAATACTACTCACCCGACTAGGGCCGGTCGTTACCATTCTGCCGCCCTAGGTGTGACCAACAAATGCGGCCCACGCAAAACTAGAATAGTCCCAGTAAGCAAAATGACATTGAAAAGACGTTTAAAATACAGTGCATTTGGAAAGTATTCAGACCCCTTGACTTTATCTACATTGTTACGTTACAGCCTTATTATAAAATGGGTTATTGTTTTTCCCCTCATCAATATACACACAATACCCCATAATGGCAAAGCAAAAACAGGTTTTTAGGAATGTTTGCATATTTTATTACAAATAAAAAAACGGATCACATTTACATAAGTACTCAGTACTTTGTTGAAGCACCTTCGGCAGCGATTACAGCCTCGAGTCTTCTTGGGTATGACGCTTCAAGCTTGGCGCACCTGTATTTGGGGAGTTTCTCCCTTTCTTCTCTGCAGATCCTCTCAAGTTCTGTCAGGTTGGATGGGGAGCGTCGCTGCACAGCTTTTTTTCAGGTCTCTCCAGAGACAGTTCCTTCAACCTCATGGCTTGGTTTTTGATCTGACATGTACTGTCAAGTGTGGGACCTTTTATATAGACAGGTGTGTGCCTTTCCAAATAAAATGTCTAAACCTGTTTTCGCTTTGTCATTATGGGGTTGTGTGTGTTGAGGAAGAAAATAGGGCTGTAATGTAACAATGTGGAAAAGGTAGAGGGGTCTGAATACTTTCCGAATGCACTGTACGTGTTTTCCAGACGTTAAAGTTAGGTTCAATTTAGGTTCTGAATGAACGGTAAAAATACATTTTCCGTACATTTTCAAATACATATTTTCCAGGACATTGAAAAATACGTATTTTCTCTAAGTTTAAAGGTTCATTTTCGGTTCTGAATGTAAGTTGAAAATACTTAATTGTTTGGGCCAAATCAAGGCTGGTCCAGACCAGACAAAATCTGAACCAAACATAGACGTCTATGATTGTTTCAGATTTGGTCCAGTCCGGACCAAAAACCAGTGGATGTGGAAATCAAGGCTGGTCCGCACTGCACTGAAAAAAGATGTCCAAAAGGCGTCTGCGTCGTTCCGTGCTTAGTGTTGCCTGAAATTGAATTTTATTAGTCTATCAACTTGAGTGGAGCATGCGTTATTTATCAATACCCCCTCAATTCTACCTCAAACAAACGTGTGAATACCAATTAATTGAAAACCCACCATAGCAGGTTGGACTAAATAAGGTTACATAACCTTGCCTACTAGCTATACTAATGATCTGCTGTCCAGAGGGTAACAGCAAACCTATCAATATTTTCCTGCAGTAAAGTAAGCACACTTGACTTGAGGATGCTAATCAGTCCATCAAGTAGTACTTGAAGTAGGTTATCATCCCTCACCAACAGACAAACATTATCAAGAACGGCAAGCCCTAGCGTCACCATCTGTTAGCTAGCTAGTTAACTAGCAAGTTAGACTGTTGGTTTATAAAAGCCAAAGAAAGCTAAACTCGTTTTTATGAATTTCTCATGTATTTAATTGGCTAGCCATCTAGCCAGGCTAATGTTGCTAACTAGCTAACCATGAGCTCGCTAGCAAGATAACAGGCATTTTCAATTTAAAACTTAAAGGGGCTACTTTCCTTCAATTCTCAATTATTCCATGGAGCTGAGAGCAAATTTAGCTATTTTAATGTAGATTTTTCTGCAATTCTACTCATTTTGCAAAATGTTGCAGTGTAAAAGATACTTTCCTGTAATTCTATGCATTTTGTCATGGCTAATTCTGTGTTCTTATGCTCAAACATTATAACAAAATCAATGGGGGCCCCTGGGCATGTGCCCAGTCAGTAATTCAGCCATGCCAAAAGTACTTAGATATATATTTTCTACAAACGTTGTCTAAGTTTACACTAAAAGGGTTTTCCATGAATACAGGGTGAACACTGTTATTTAGTGTTTGGGGTTTTGTTTAGGGGCTCATTAAACTGGAGGTAATTTAAAGTGACTCATTAGCCCCCCACAGACATCCACCCCTGTTGTGTTTCATGTAGATGCCCCTCAGGCTGGTAATTTACCTATTGGAGGATGAGGTCAGACTGCCTGTGGGGCAGGTGAGGAGAGAGCTGTTGTTCAGGTAAGGTGTAGCGGACAGTGTCTGTCAATGCCCCCACTTGCTTGCAGCTTCTTGATGTCTCTGAAGAGATGAAGGACCACCTTTTTTTTTAGGCCTGTCGGTCTTCCTGTCTTTTAAGTGTCTTCATGATGTTCTTTATTGTCACTTCATTGTTTTGGTAGTTCAGCCCTTGACTGATGTGGCTGGGCTGCTCTCTGCTATAGTGGCACTGGCAGAGCTCATGCATCTCGGTTGAGAGAATTTGAGCTGCATGTCTTGCATGCCATTCACAAGACTGCATCTTTCTCCTCACAAAGACCCCATTGTTTGCAATGCTGAGTTTTTTTTATTTTTTATTTTTTTTAAAGCTTGTTTTCGAAACTCAGCCTGTGTTTTGAGCAAAACATTCTCACATTTTTAGTTGTTTGAAACCAGACTGAAGTTGTGATTCAATGCACCAATAGGTTTTTCCTCAATGTTCTTTCAATGATTTTGTTACTTTTCCATTCTCTCGGATTTGTTTAAATACGTAAAACAAGGCAGTTCCACGCGGAAGCCAAGAATCTGGTGGGGTTCTACAAATGGCATTGTACAGTACATCCCCTTTTTTATGTGAGTAGCCTAGCAACCCACTTCACATCAAGTCAGACAGCCATAAATGCATAGGCAGAGTGATCGTTCTTTTAGAGGTATTCCCACTGTGAAAGATGTCTCCATGTCACCAGTCAAGGACAAAGTTACCTTTTAGAGTTCCCTGGAGGACCCACTCACTGTTTGAAAACAAGTCCTCCATGTCTGTAGATTAATGTACAGTTCCATTCTAGTGATCTGAGAGGAGGGGGGTCATCCATGCTCTCACTATTCTATATCCGTTTACACAGACAGCACTGTAGCCCCTAGGTCTTATTCCCTCACAAGTGCATGGGATATGAAACAAATGAAGCTGTCACTGTCCTTTTGTGGGGGGCAGTAGTTCTGTTTTGAGCTGGTCTCTGCTCTGTCCTCATCAGGAATGGGAAGAATAAAGGAAGACATCCCCTTGTCTTTGTGCTTGTCAGAAGCATTGTGGTAGCCTGTCTTTTTATGGACTCCAACTGGGATCTCCTTTTTAAGCCCTCAGAATAGTTCCGTCAGAATGGCTAATTCAGTCTGATAGCGGGGGTGTTTACTCACAGTAGGGGGTAGAGAGGGAAGGGTAAGGAGGAGATGGGTGTGTGGGCGTCTGGCTGGCTCAGGGGACTGAACAAGGCCTCAGGGCTACAGTGAAATGGGGCTAATGAGCTGTCTCTGTCAGTCCGTCAGCATGGCCATCCTGTCCTTTCCTTTTCCTGGGCTTCTGTATAAGGGTGTCTGTATCCCCAAAGTGACTGCTAGTCGATTCGGTAGCAGAATCGTAAAAAAGCAGTAACTTTCCTTCTCTGGGCTCCTCCCCGTTCCCGGTGTCATCACTACACTGGTTGTCTGATTGTTCAATTGACTGAGGAAACAGTCTCCATGATGCAATGTATACTCTTTTGGGTGAATCTATTTACTGTTAAATATTAGTATCTTCATTCTCTACCTGATCGATGAGCAGTCCCATAGTTCAGTGGGACCAGTTAAATTACATAGTCACACAGACAGTTAAATTACAATTTGTTAATCTTGTCAGTGTAGATTTGGCCATCATATGCTGGAGAAGATCTTAGGCCTACTCGGTACAAACAAATACGATTTTGGCATTACTTGCTGTTCAGGTAAATGTAAGTTTAAATTGGATGTAACATTCCGGCCATGTGTTTTCCATGCTTACAGAGAACTGACCTGGCCCACGCCGATGGATGAAACATGAGCATGTCATTAGTGTACCAAACCTCATGTTTTTTATCTGCTAAACATGAAAACAGCCATTTTGGAGCGTAAAAAATCAAGTTCAGAATTAATGTTTTTGAGGGGGAGAAATGCTCCTGTCAATGCATTAAATGCTTTATGATTTAATCTACATTCCTTTGACAGAATAAGACTTCTCTCCTACCATAACCCCCCCCCCCCATCGCTGGAAACAATTCCTTGAGCTGTCATCATTGAATACCGAACTGTCAGTGTAGTTCTCAAAGGATCTCTCAGACACATAATCTGGAAAAAAACACAATTCCTAGAATTCCTGGCATTGGCATAGCATTCCGAATGTGGAAGCTCAGATGTTCCGCTGCCAGTCATCAGTCTGCAAATGTATTGTTGGGTTTCTATGTGATTTTAATGTGATATTTAGTCACTACAGGCTCACTGTGTGCTTTTCCAAATTCAGTTTGCGAAATCTCATGCATCATCTTGCTTTTTACATGGGTTGTTAATCAGATGCATAGTTTGCCAGATTGGCATACCACCTCCTTGCTTGACTTCTTTGGCAGCGACTCCGGACAATTTATATTAGCATGCGCTGTGCAGTAGAATTTAGGAAATTAAAATGCACGTGGAAAGATGCTTCAAAGACTTGCTAAAAATTTATAATTCCAAATTTAGAACGCAAACCCAGCAAATTAGATTAAATCCAATCCAAGCTGCTCCTAATCACAGTTGCCCAGCTGCATACTATGTAGCAAGACAGTCAAGCGATTTGACACTGTGTGGGAAAACTGCCGTTGGATATTTGATGTACAGCAGTGACCTGGGACGGGAGTGACTAATTGGTTAGCGTAATCTGAGAAACCCCCCTCTCGATCTGCTCCATATTACAGATGTCTCCTGTCCTAATTCTGACTGTGTGGGTTCTGGGCTGGGTATGAATGGAGGCCAGAGCACCAAGCAGGGAGAGAGCGGGACCACGGGCAGTGCAGCTGAAATGATGACACGAGCGTAGTAATTTATGGATGTCCCGAGGTGCCGGCTCACACAGAGTACAGTGAAATGGTGTCAGGGAGAAAGTTTGCTTTCCCTGGGTCATTCTAACATTTACAGTATAAAATCTTGGTCTGGAACTAAACACATTTTAGTTATCTGAGCTAAACAAATGTTAGTTGTTTATAAGAAATACAGTGCAGAGCTGAGATGTGATTTCTTACAGTTCTTTATTTGGCCTAATTTGCATATTTTTGACCAGGTTTTTACTATTGTGTTTTTGCAGGATCTCCGTACTATGACAATGTGCGACCTCTCTCCTACCCAGACTCTGATGCAGTCCTCATCTGCTTTGACATCAGCAGACCAGACACCCTGGACAGTGTACTGAAGAAGGTGAGTTTCATATACAGTATGTCCTCTAAGTTGTAAGCTTCCTCTGATTTGCCCCTGAATTGTTGAATTGCCCACTATCATTTTCACTCTGCCCCCTTGACCCTCTCGGAAGAGGCTTGTGTTACTGGGTGAAGTGGCTTTTGAAAAACCCCACTGATGAAAATTACTGCACCGGGCTGTACCAATGAGAGGAGATTAGAACTAGGGCCATACCAATGCAAGAGAGGACACCTAAGGTCGTACTATTGAGAAAGGAGACTGGGACAAATGTGAAAACACTCGCATGAGGCTGAGAAGTAGTCCAAAAGGCCTTGTTCACATGTGGTATCTCAGGCATGGCTACTCTGGGTCTCGGTGCCCTTTGACCTGTGATGACACTAGGGCTCGGTATTGTGCCAGCTGAGAGGAGTTTGGTCCAGTGAGAGGGGCAGTTATCCTTCCTCTGGAGAGAACATAATCACCAGACTGTGCCCCAGTCTCTGGACCACACACACATTGATCAGACTGGGCATTGTTGCGAGGGGAAATGAGAGCAGGAGACCAGTAATTCAAGGCACCGAATAAGCCTGGGAAAGTGGAAGAGGATGTTTTCCATTACTTAAATTGTGCGATACAGAGCTGGCGCTGTCAGTGACTGTTTTCACAGATGACCGCATGATATGAAGATAACAAGTGGGTGTGTGGGTGGTTGACTCTTTGGGAAAGCTCCAGTGTCCATCAATGCAGCACTTTATGCACTTGTCTAACTATTTTAGGCCCAAATCTTAACTTGAGATCTGGGTGCATAACTCACAATGTGACATTGCGAAAGTCAAGGGTTATGCATGCAAATCTCATGTTAGGATGTCTGACACTGAATATTAGCCAACCCTGTAAAAGCACACCTGTGTACTAGAAGTGTTGCTGATTTCTTTCTTAATTTTTTTCCCCCATAGTGGCGAGGAGAGATCCAGGAGTTTTGTCCCAACACAAAGATTCTGCTGGTGGGATGCAAGTCAGACCTCCGCACAGACCTCACCACACTGGTGGAACTATCCAATCACAGACAGACACCCGTGTCATACGATCAGGTAGGCGCTACATGCATTTTGCTCATACTTTGACACTCACTATGATGATGACGATGTGGACATGTTATTTGAATTATTATTGGGCTAGTACTATATGCCTTAATGTGGTATTATGAAATGTGATACCTGAATACCAGCTATGAATAACGATAAAAGACAGATCTCCAGACTGATCTCGTGGCGTTATTCTCTCTCAGGGCTCCAACATGGCCAAGCAGATCAGTGCTCCCTACATCGAGTGTTCGTCCCTGCAGTCTGAAAACAGCGTCAGAGACATCTTTCACGTGGCCACGCTGGCCTGCGTCAACAAGAGCAACAAGAGCATCAAACGCAACAAGTCCTCCAGGAGCACCAAGAGGATCTCGCACGTGCCCAGTAGGCCCGAACTCACCGCTGTCACGTCAGACCTGCGCAAAGACAAGGCCAAGAGCTGTACAATAATGTGATTGGTTGTTGGGGTAGGGAGACTGACTGATGTAGACTGTGGGAGGAGCAGGCAGGTGATGGGGACTGGACACTGTGCATAGAGCCCCTCCCCCTCCTAGACACACAGGCAAAGCAGTGAGAAGGCGAGTTAGCTCTGCACTTTTAAATCAGATTCTCCACTGGTTTGGATTGACCTAAAACGTACAAACTTACATCAAGATGCCCTACTCTGCGCCATAGACGTTCACCAAAGAGACTGAAGGAAACCGGACACTGGAGGCCATCTGAGGCTTCAGAATTGGTTTATTTTTAAGGCCAAAATGTTCAACAACCCTTTCACGTAAACTACAAGAAAGAGATGGAGGAAGACATGCTGAATTCTGTCAGTCATCTCAAGATTTCTTTACCCCAGGAAATGACAACATTTTTGGTACAGTAAATGACACCATAACCTTTTTTTTGGGGGGGAGTGTACGGTGGTGGATTCAGCACTGAGTGAGAAGATTGTTGTTTAGAAGTGAGATTCTGCTACAGTAAAATGGATTTAAGAAGACAAATGGATCTCTTGCACTGGCTGCTGGGTCTGGCACTTACAAAGCAGTTAAAGGACAGAAAAACACTGTGGTTTGTTCACATTGCCCATGTTTGAGTTTATCTCCCCCTTTTCTCTTTTGTTACTGCCTTTTATGAGTTTGCCAAATGGAAATGGGATGTTTGTTTTGTTATAAGCTGTTGCACACTGTTACGAAAGATCTGAAAGCCTTTTTTCTGTGTTGTACTCCTTTGCATATCGTTCTAGCGCTGTTTTTAAACCTCAGCATAGTCTGACCCCTTTGTTGTTTTGCTGTTATCATTTACAACCAAAGTAAAGCTTGACAGAGCATTGGAATCGCTCACGAAGTAGCACTCTGCCAACGACGGTTGTGATAGGCTGTGTAAAGATCATGACCAATGATTTTGAAGGACGTGGTACAGTATCTCTGTTTGAGGACATATCCTACACCCCCGCTCTTCTGTCACTGGGATGACTTCAGCTGTGCTGCCCATATCGCCGGCGACGCCAGGGCCTCAGTACATGTGTGGGTGCACAGTACACACCCATGCCAGCCAAGCTTAACTAAGGGGTTAAACATGGCCAGTGCTGAGCAAGCCACTGAGCTTCGGTTATTGACACAGAAGACCATCATTGCACAGATATTTTCAAGGATGTCCTCAGTTATGCAATGTGAGGATTCTTATCGAACTCCAAGGAGGGCAATGGTCTGTAAAGACCAAAGTCTAGTTATCAGTGTTTGCTAGTTCAAGAACTGTACAGCGCTGTTAATGATTTCTGTGTGGAGAGCTAGGGCAGGCTACATCTTACTCAGACTGTTCATTTCTGGTGCAGATGCACCACATTCGTAGCCTACTCTTGATTCAAATACAACAGTTATTTGATCATGGATGTGACTAGTTCACTGCGGCAGTAGGCTAAGTCAAGTAGCTAAGTAGAACTAGCCCGCAGCTATAGCTCATGGCGGCAGGTAGCCTAGTGGCTAAGAGCGTTGGGCCAATAACCGAAAGGTCGATGGTTTGACTACACGAGCCGGCAAGGTGGAACAAATCTGCCGTTCTGCCCTTGAGCAAGGCAGTTAACCCCAAACAACAACTGTTCCACAGGTGCTGAAGACGTGGACATCGATTAGGGCAGCCTCCCGCACCTCTCTGATTCAGAGGTGTTTGGTTAAATGCAGAAAACACATGAATGCATTGTTGTTCAACTGAATAGGTATCCCCCTTTCCCTCCACCCTCTCCAAGCAGTTGCTGTTAAACTAGATATACATCTTTCAGTTACAAATTTTAGTCTTAAGTTCTCTCAGCAGCATAGTAAGTACTTGGGTGTTTTCCTCATATAACTGGAGAAGTCTGTTGAACTGCTTTCAGAATAGCCCCCCCAAGGCAGTATATCAGCTAGTGGGTGTAGCCTGTGCTCTCTGTATGAAAAATGTTAAATTAAAGTTCAGAATGTGTTAGCTGTAGAACATCAACCTTAAAAAAAAAATGTTTAGTCCATTTGTATGTCTGTGTTTCCACAGTATTTATTGAAGTTATATATTTTCCCTTTGAAAATAAAAGTTCAATGTACAGTACAACGTATTTCTGTCTTGATTGAGACTTGATCTTGACATGCGTATTTTGTCAAAACGTTTGGAATACCACAGATTCGGTCTGGAAATCGTAGCAGAACACATTATGAACCATTTTGTTTTGCTACATCCTAATAATAAATAATAATAAAATAATTGCTTGGGATGACTTGCTTTCAATTAAATGTTTTATCCTTCTGGCACATTAATAATCTGTGAGAACATCATGACATGGTAACCACATTTCTATTCCTGACTAGAGGGCTGCTTGATTAAATGAGTGTGTTCTCATCTACTTGGCCAGCTTGCAATTTCTCACCATGCTCAAACAAGCACCTATTAAGATGTCAAATCTTTATTCAATACAGTAGGATTGCTTTCAGTCCATGAACAACATGGAGGAAAGACTGTTCAAGTTCGATCGGTCAGGCATTCCACTATGCTGTATCAATCTGCTTCTACATTGTGTATAATTTTCTACTACCATGGCATTTTTACAAGACTGTAGGTTAGGAGACTATTCCATCAACGTCCCACCAAAGATACACAGAACATGGTTGCATTTTTCATCAGCAGCGAGGCATTTTAACTGCAGACCATTTGCCACATGCACATAGTAATTCTATCTAGGGGTCTTGTCACATCCACTAGTTCTTTAAAAGTCACCCTAACCATGTTTTATGCTTTTAATAAAAAAAAGTATAATCTCATGTCACGTGCTGGTCAATCAAGTTAAGGTTACAGCTAAGCTGGCCCCTCTCTCCCTACAGCCCCAGTAGTCCCTAAAGGACTAGTCTACCTAGGCAGACAGGTTCCCTCCCACAATGTAAACAATGTGTCCTAGGTCTGGGATTTCCAAAACTACTAAAGGACCACTGTCCTTGAACCCTAGAACATGTGCTCTACAGTCCTTGGCCTATCCTTTAGCATTCCACAAGGTGTAGGGAGCACCCAGCTAACGACAAACATTTCCACAACTTTAGAGAACGTACCCTTAAGAGTCTCATTACGTCATTAACTAACATTTTAATAGGAATGATTCCGTGATGTGCAAGGAATGTCTCCAAGTGACCATTCCCTTAATGTTAAATATAACTTAACATGGTAACCACGTTCTGGGTATCAGAACACAAGATATTAATGTTCTTGACACGTTTCATGGGAATGAGGCAAAAAACAATGTGTCAAATTTTCTGTGGGTTAGGAGAATATTCCATCAATGTCCCACCAAACATACACATAACATGGTTGCCATGTTCTCAGAACATAACCTATTAATATTCTAGATAAGTTTCATGGGAACATTGCAAGAACATTTGTGTCCAAAGAAAAATGTATTACACATCACGTCTTGTTACTGTTGCCGAGCCAATCATGGCCCTAATTGGTGAACCACTGATCCATTCATAGCTCTTTGTCTGTTGGCAAGGTTAGGGATACTCACTCACACTGATTTTAACAGTGTTTTCAACTTACATTTGACACACATGATTACATTGTGCATGTTAATTTATACAGTAATTATTATTAGTACTAGAGATATCCCTTATTGGGACAGTGGTTAGGGCGTTCGTCATTGGTGCTGGTGGCCTGGGTTCGAGACCTACTAGGGGAGTCACCCTGCTCTCACATCCCCTAGTAGGTCTCGAACCCAGGCCACTTTTAACAGAGCTGAGATTTACTTCACAGTGCATTCACCATATTGCTTACACCTATCAAGCTGTTTCAGATCTACCATTATTTACTATTTTACACCTAGGGTTACTATACATGATTTTGACCCATTTTATAAGAGATTCTCCAAAATTGAAATGCTCCAGGAATTTATATATAAACCCCAGTCGTACTTTATCAAATGTCTTTTCGAAGTCTGCTATGAATAGCAGACCTGGTTTCCCATATTTTCCATAGTGTTCTATTGTTTCTAATACTTGCCCTATATTATCTCCAATGTATCTTCCATGTAAAAAACCTGAAACAACTTGATAGGTATACGCAATAGGGTGAATGCACTTTGTAGTAAATCTCAGCTCTGTACAAATACACACAAGAAAAAACTTTTATTGATCATAGTTATTCAGGAGTATCATTAAACCAGGTTAATATGCCCACCAACATTAGACAACTAACTATACAAAAGGCCTTTAAATTGTTGAAATAAGTAAATCAAATCAATGATGAGAGAATAGTCAAATGAACTGATAACTGACAGACATGGGGGCGTAGCAGGAAGTTCTGAATGTGGTGAACCAAGCTGTTATGAGTTCAAATACCAGATGAGGACATGTTGAATAATAATTACTGCATAAATGAACATGCATAATGTAATCATGTATTTAAAATATATTAGTTGAAACCACTGTGTGTAAGTATCCCTAACCTTGCCAACAGACAAAAAGAGTTGTGAATGGATCAGTGGTTCACTAATCAGGTCCTTGATAGGCTTGGCAACAGTAACAAGGTGTGATGTGTAATGAAACAAAATCATTTTGGAAACCGTTTCTTTGGGACCATCAGGCGACATCCTGACAAATGATACACAGAAATGTTCTTGCAACGTTCCCATGAAACGTATCCATAATATTAATATCTTATATTCTGAGAACATGGCAACCATGTCCTGAGTATGTTTGGTGGAACATTGATGGAATATTCTCCTAACCCTCAGAAAACTGGACACATGAATGTTCTTGCAACGTCCCACGAAACATGTCTAGAACACAGGAGGTTGGTTGCACCTTAATTGGGGAGAACGGGCTCGTGGTAATGGCTGGAGCGGAATGGTTGGAATGGTATCAAATACCGCAATTCCATTTGCTCCGTTGCAGCCATTATTATGAGCCGTCCTCCCCTCAGCAGCCTCCAATGGTCTAGAACATTAATATTGTATATTCTGAGAACATGGCAACCATGTTCTGTGTATATTTGGTGGAAGGTTGATGGAATATTGTCCTAACCTTGCAACGTCCCATAAAATGCAAGTTCTGCTTGACATTAAGGGAATGTTCTCCTAACTTTAACACCAAAACATTCTGGAAAGGTTCTCAGAAGGTTTTTGCTAACATAGATAGAATGTTCCCCTAACTAACAGAAAATTGGACATTCAAACATTAGGGGAACATTACAGGTAACATTACAAAAATGTTCTCTCTCCCTAGAATTGTTAGCTGGGCTTGGTTCATAACAGTTTCTCAAGTAGTATGAGCTACACTACAGCAATCCCCCTTCTACAGTACCTCCTGCACCTGATGACCTTTTGTCAATTCAACCCAATACACTTTTTCAGGTGGTGTGAAAACTGTTTGGGGATAAACGCTGTGTATTTTGGTATTGGTCTGGCCTTACAGGACGATTGGTGTAGTAATAAACATAGTAAATATTTATGCCCTGCTTTCCCTCCATCTGCATAATAAAAGATCACAGCCGCTACAGTAGCTATGTCCCAGGAATCCTTTAGAGAAAATGCATTTATATTATATTTTGGTGTGTGTCTGTGAATAGCTTGAGATAATTAAGCAGTCCCCTCTTGACCATAGAGAGAGAGAGAGAGAGGAGTGGAGGAGGGGAATAGAAGAATAGGCTTTAGTGAACATTCTAATCCCCAGAAACAATTGGCCAGATTGTGAAGACAGCTACACATCAGCTCAAGTAAAGGGTATTAACAGCCATCGAAAGTGCTTATTTTAAAAAGAAAGTGAATTCAAAAGTGTATTCTTCCCTTGTTCTAGATTCAACTTCATGGGAGGATGGAATTTCATGCTTTTTTTCTTTCAGGGTTCAGAGAGCCTATTCAATGTTTCTGTACATCAGCTTTGATCATTTAGACATGTATGCTAGCTTGAATATAAGAAATTAAGAATACACAGTCTGTCATGCCCTCCAATATTTCTGTGAAGAATAACAGACTGTGCGTGCGCACTACACTCAATGTGCGCACTACTCTGGTAAAGAATGCCCAATGTGAGACTCTTTAAGCTGGTGAGTTTGGTTAGAAATGTTACAAACAAAACAGTGTTTTTCAGACAAAGTAAGCAACGTAATTACTTATTCTAAGGATTAATGTAAAGAAGTACTATTGCTCACACATACAGTAGGCCTACATACGTGAGCTCTGATCTGAACATGAATAAATATGCTACTTTAATTACAATGGACAGCGCGAGATAAACAATATGTGGAAAGAAAAAGGTCTTCACAATTTCCCTCCGTTATATGTTGTGTGAAACCAATGTGTTTTCTTCCAATACTACTTGCAAGATAATTATGGTGATTCAGTACTGTTACCTTTCCAATGATTTAGACCATTAAATCATAAAACTCATGGGCAGGCTACATAAGGAAAGCCTCCATAACTCTCATACATCTGTCAATCAGCACCAAGGTACATCATTTCACAGCAACTCCTCCATACTGTAAGTAGCTTTTCCTAGCAACAACAGCCTTGAGACGTCTATAACAGCAGCCATTATATCCTGTATGATTAAAGCAGTAAAGAGCAGAGAGGTAATCTCATCTGAGAGGTATTTGGCACGGATGCAGCAATATTCCACACATTTCCACTTCACTGTACCCCTCCGGACCTCTTCGCTTCCTAGCCCAGTTTTCTAGACCTCAAGTCCAGTCTTATGTAATATACCCACCTTGTGAGTTATTTGCCGACCTGTGCCTGTGGCTGCTTCGCGACACTTTTCCCACACACGAGCCGATATTCGTAATCGGTAGATGGTTCTGATTAGGAAATCCTCGTTTGCATCGCCAAGCAGTGTCCAAGATATAATTAAATCAAATTGTTAGATGCTACCACCCCGCATCCAACTCGAAACCAAACATGGATTCCATGTTGTGTTCTCGGTTTGTGCATACACCTGTCTGTGTTTCACACCTGTTTGTCCTAGCTAATCAGCGTCGCAATATGGGCACCATGCTGCTGCAGACAAGAAGTAGAATTGAACGTGTGCACGCAAACATTGACACCCATGTTTGGTTTTGAGTTGAAGGGGGATGGTAGTATCGAACAATTGGATTGTATTATTTATTGGGCACTGCTCGGCAATGCAAACGAGGACCTCCTAATCAGAACCGTCTCCCGATTACGAACATACACTACATGACTAAAGGTATGTGGACACCTGTTCGTCGAACATCTTATTACAAAATCATGGGCATTAATATGGAGTTGGTCCCCCTTTTGCTATTATAACAGCCTCCACTCTTCTGGAAAGGCTGTCCACTAGATGTTGGAACATTGCTGCAGGGACTTGCTTCCATTCAGCCACAAGAGCATTGATGAGATCAGGCACTGATGTTGGGCGATTAGGCCTGGCTCGCAGTCGGCGTTCCAATTAATCCCAAAGGTGTTCGATAGGGTTGACTGTGCAGGGCCAGTCAAGTTCTTCCACACTGATCTCGACAAACTATTTCTGTACGGACCTTGCTTTGTGCACGGGGGCATTGTCATGCTGAAACAGGAAAGGGCTTTCCCAAAACTGTTGCCACAAAGTTGGAACCACAGAATCGTCTAGAATGTCATTGTATGCTGTAGAGTTAAGATTTCCCTTCACTGGAACTAAGTGGCCTAGCCCAAACCATGAAAAACAGCCCCATACCATTATTCCTCCTCCACCAAACTTTACAGTTGGCACTATACATTGGGGCAGGTAGCATTCTCCTGGCAACCACCAAACCCAGATTAGTCCGTTGGACTGCCAGATGGTGAAACATGATTCATCACTCCAGAGAACGCGTTTCCACTGCTCCACAGTCCAATGGCGGCGAGCTTTCCACCACTCCAGCCGATGCTTGGCATTGCGCATGGTGATCTTAGTCTTGGTGGCGGCTGCTTGGCCATGGAAACCCATTTCCTGAAGCTTCCGACAAACAGTTATTGTGCTGACGTTGCTTCCAGAGGCAGTTTGGAACTCGGGAGTGAGTGTTGCAACAGAGGACAGACGTTTTTGCACACTACGCGCTTCAGCTCTCTGCGGTCCCGTTCTGTGAGCTTGTGTGGCCTACCACTTCGCATTGTTGCTCCTAGACATTTTCACTTCACAATAACAGCACTTACAGGGCAGAAATTTGACGAACTGAATTGTTGGAAAGGTGGCATCCTATGACAGTGCCACGTTGAAAGTCACTGAGCTCTTCAGTAAGGCCATTCTACTGCCAATGTTTGTCAATGGAGATTGCATGGCTGTGTGCTTGATTTTATACACCTGTCAGCAACGGGTGTGGCTGAATTAGTTGGATCCACTAATTTGAAGGGGTGTCCACATACTTTTATATATACAGTGAGGGAAAACGTATTTGATCCCCTGCTGATTTTGTACGTTTGCCCACTGACAAAGAAATGATCAGTCTATAATTTTAATGGTAGGTTTATTTGAACAGTGAGAGACAGAATAACAACAAAAAAATCCAGAAAAACGCATGTCAAAAATGTTATAAATTGATTTGCATTTTATTGAGGGAAATAAGTATTTGACCCCCTCTCAATCAGAAAGATTTCTGGCTCCCAGGTGTCTTAAAGGGAGTGCTCCTAATCTCAGCTTGTTACCTGTATAAAAGACACCTGTCCACAGAAGCAATCAATCAATCAGATTCCGAACTCTCCACCATGGCCAAGACCAAAGAGCTCTCCAAGGATGTCAGGGACAAGATTGTAGACTTACACAAGGCTGGAATGGGCTACAAGACCATCGCCAAGCAGCTTGGTGAGAAGGTGACAACAGTTGGTGCGATTATTCGCAAATGGAAGAAACCCAAAAGAACTGTCAATCTCCCTCGGCCTGGGGCTCCATGCAAGATCTCACCTCGTGGAGTTGCAATGATCATGAGAACGGTGAGGAATCAGCCCATAACTACACGGGAGGATCTTGTCAATGATCTCAAGGCAGCTGGGACCATAGTCACCAAGAAAACAATTGGTAACACACTAAGCCGTGAAGGACTGAAATCCTACAGCGCCCGCAAGGTCCCCCTGCTCAAGAAAGCACATATACAGGGCCGTCTGAAGTTTGCCAATGAACATCTGAATGATTCAGAGGAGAACTGGGTGAAAGTGTTGTGGTCAGATGAGACCAAAATCGAGCTCTTTGGCATCAATTCAACTCGCCGTGTTTGGAGGAGGAGGAATGCTGCCTATGACCCCAAGAACACCATCCCCACCGTCAAACATGGAGGTGGAAACATTATGCTTTGGGGGTGTTTTTCTGCTAAGGGGACAGGACAACTTCACCGCATCAAAGGGATGATGGATGGGGCCATGTACCGTCAAATCTTGGGTGAGAACCTCCTTCCCTCAGCCAGGGCATTGAAAATGGGTTGTGGATGGGTATTCCAGCATGACAATGACCCAAAACACAGGGCCAAGGCAACAAAGGAGTGGCTCAAGAAGAAGCACATTAAGGTCCTGGATTGGCCTAGCCAGTCTCCAGACCTTAATCCCATAGAAAATCTGTGGAGGAAGCTGAAGGTTCGAGTTACCAAATGTCAGCCTCAAAACCTTAATGACTTGGAAATGATCTGCAAAGAGGAGTGGGACAAAATCCCTCCTGAGATGTGTGCAAACCTGGTGGCCAACTACAAGAAACATCTGACCTCTGTGATTGCCAACAAGGGTTTTGCCACCAAGTACTAAGTCATGTTTTGCAGAGGGGTCAAATACTTATTTCCCTCATTAAAATGCAAATCAATTTATAACATTTTTGACATGCGTTTTTCTGGATTTCTTTGTTGTTATTCTGTCTCTCACTGTTCAAATAAACCTACCATTAAAATGATAGACTGATCATTTCTTTGTCAGTGGGCAAACGTACAAAATCAGCAGGGGATCAAATAGTTTTTTCCCTCACTGTATAGTGTACCTTCCAACGTTGGACAATGCTTCTTCAATTTTATGCGCTAAGACGGAAAATTACTGTTAAAATAACTGTACTTACTGTTATTAACCCTTAGCCTACAATGGTCGCGCCCCCGCGGAAATCGAATTAACAAAAAAATCACCATCAAAATCTGTCTGTTTAAGCTAGAGATATCTGTTTTTTTGCATGGCTGCGTCTCAATCCACTGCATCCACCGATATCGCCCTTCCGCATCTGCGGTGTAAGGTGGCAGAGCTAGAGCAGTGTTTGTCAGACCATGTGACATCCCGAAAATCGGTCTTCTCACAAAATCGTATGTAGCGTCCGAACGGTTTGGCCTAGGATGCCCAGAAGCCTCACAAGACTTGTCTGAAGTCGGGACAGCCTCTTCTGCCAACGTCTTTCTGTAACGTCCGAACGGTTTGGGCTACACACTAACATGAACACGATGGTGTTCTCCGTCTGAATGTCCCTTGTAATTTTTTTTATAATGTATGGAAGTATACCGTATATGAAGATAGTTTAGTGCCTAAAATAAGGGGATAAATACATGTACAAAATATATATACAGTACCAGTGAAAAGTTTGGACACACCTACTCATTCAAGGGTTTTTTATTAATTTTTACTATTTTCTACATTGTAGAATAATTGTGAAGACATAAAAACTATGAAATAACACATATGGAATCATGTAGTAACCAAAAAAGTGTTAAACAAATCAAAATATAGTTTATATTTGAGATTCTTCAAATAGCCACCCTTTGCCTTGATGACAGCTTTGCACACTCTTGACATTCTCTCAACCAGCTTCACCTGGAATGCTTTTCCAACAGTCTTGGAGGAGTTCCCACACATGCTGAGCACTTGTTGGCTGCTTTTCCTTTACTCTGCCGTCCGACTCATCCCAAACCATCTCAGTTGGGTTGAGGTCGGGTGATGCATCACTCCATCTCTCAGATATAGGACAGACACTTCAGAACAAACTTCCTTTAGATTTTTTTGGGGACTATCTGTTGTTCCATGTAGTGAATCTGTTATTCAATACGTTTCTATTGGCTAATAGCAGTAATGCCAAATTCAATGTTTCATCCAATAATTTTTGTATATATTTTTTTTATACCTTAAGGGGTCTTACAATTCCAAATCAAATAGCTAAATTATCCTTGGTATGACCATCTTAAAACAATTCCATGTGTTAGCTTAGAACCCTCCCCCCACCCCCCGGCTTAGACAGGGCTTAGACTCTAGAGGGTTAACTGTATATGCGACGGCGACCTCTGTAGGGCTATTTGGTTCCCTACTGCCCTGCTTGGTGAAACCTTCCAGTACCCTCCACTTCGGGGCTAAATTGGGCTGCTTCTGGCTGGGAAACTGGAGTTTAATCAGACTGCACCAGCAGAGAGGCTAAGATCTCCTCACACTGACAGAGACAGGAACAGAGACAGGAACACACACACACACACACACACACACACACACACAGGAACAGATATACAGTACACACCCCTGTCACGCTCTTTAAGGAAGACCATAAGGCACCAATTAGGGCAGTTTGCCACAGTCAAAATACAGAGGGAGATCAGTACAGAGGAACTGCTGATGTCTTCTGGATGCAGCTGCAGGAAGGAGAGTCACGGAGTGGGGAAATGACACATGGCACAATGCCATACACAAATAGAAAGTGAGTGAATTTCTGGTTAGATGACAATTTACTTCAAATGTACGTACATAAACCCGCATGCACATAGGCACGCATGCCGCGTACGCACACACACATACATACAAAGCAAGCAGGAACTTTTATACAAATTCCTGACTGAAGTTGTCGCCATTCCCCCAGTCTGTTTCATATAAGCAGGATTGATGTCATAAACCAAAGGGGCTGTTAATGATTATATTCCATTATAAACTGGGTAATTTGGGTCCTGGATGCTGATTGGCTGAAAGCTGTGGTATATCAGACAATATACCACAGGTATTATGGACAATTACTTGTTTACTGTTCTAATTACATTGGTAACCATTTTATAATAGCAATAAGGCACCTCAGGGGGTTGTGGTATATGGCCAATATACCATAGCTAAGGGCTGTATCCAGGCACTCCGCATTGCCTAAGAACAGCCCTTAGCCGTGGTATATTTATTTCTTAATTATCTCTCTGTAGGGAGAGAATCCTCCTCTTCTCTGTGAGAATGAATAGCAACACCAAAAGCTAACAGAATCTCCCTGCAGCCATCGGTAGGCAAGACACAAAGTGTCTCCTTATACCACCAGCAGAGCCAACAGATATCACATCATCTATGGCTGTGCTGCTGAAATATAACACTGTGAGATAATGTGTTGCTGGCAATACTAAGATTATTCTCTTTGTCAGTGAGGTTGTGCTCGGATGAGAGAGCTTGTGAGTTGTGCGGCATGGTCGAGAATATGTTCGTCTTCGTTTATGTCTTTTGACTTAATATAATTTGATAATTTGTCGTGTCTGAAACTTAAGATACAGCATGCCTGTGTTGTGATGTTGCATGGCAGATGTTGGAGCTTGGGGAAATATGAAGTGGACAATTTTGGATAATTATCTAATGAATATATTTTTCACTACCATCTTGTGGAGATGGAGACAGATGGAGGCAGATTGCTTAAGATGTATGTATTCAAACTGAATCGATATAGAAGATGGAGAACATAGCAGCCAACCCCTGGAGCAAATACAGTAATTTACATACCATTATACTAGAGCTAACCCTCTCCCATACAGGAAATGAGCTCGAAGATCAAACCCGTTTTCAAGGAGAATCTGCCTTTTATTAATGTTGCAAGCAGAATGAGCACTCGAGTAATGCCCATCCCAAACCATGTCTGCGTTCCAAATGGCACCCTATTCACTGCTTTCTTTGGCTCATCTAGCTCACTCCGTCTGGCAAAGAGAGGATCTCTGGATCTGGAGCTCAGTCAAATCATGTCCTATAATGTCCTGCATTAGGCAGACAAAGAGGTTGTGTCCCAAATGGAACCCTATTCCCTATATAGGGCACTACTTTTGACCAGAGTACTGTGGGCCCTGGTCAAAAGTAGTGCACTATGAAGGGAATAGGGTGCCATTTGGGACACATTCGAAGAGTCTCAGCAGGCCTGGAAGTAAGATATCATCAACATGGACGGTGCAGGTTTGGATCAGCCAGTATCAATATCATTCCAGGGCCTAACAGGATAGGGTTAAAGTAAAGGACAGAGAGAGCTACACTGAACAAAAATATAAACGCAACATGTAAAGTATTGGTTCCATGTTACATGAGCTGAAATACAAGATCCCTGCTTATTTCTCTCAAATGCTGTGCTCTCTGTTAGTGAGCATTTCTCCTTTGCCAAGATAATCCAGCCACCTGACAGGTGTAGCATATCAAGAAGCTGATTAAACAGCATGATCATTACACAGGTGCACCTTATGCTGGGGAAAATAAAAGGTCACTCCAAAATGTGCAGTTTTGTCACACAACACAATACCACAGATGTCTCAAGTTCTGAGGGAGAGTGCAATTGGCATGCTGACTGCAGGAATGTCCACCAGAGCTGTTGCCAGATAATTTAATGTTCATTTCTCTACCATAAGCCGCCTCCAACGTCATTTTAGAGAATTTGGTAGTACATCCAACCAGCCTCACAACCGCAGACCACGTGTATGGCGTCATGTGGGCGAGCGGTTTGCTGATGTCAACGTTGTGAACAGAGTGCCACATGGTGGCGGTGGGGTTATGGTATGGGCAGGCATAAGCTATGGACAACGATCACAATTGCATTTTATTGATGTCAATTTGAATGCACAGCGATACCGCGACGAGATCCTGAGGCCCATTGTCGTGCCATTCATCCACCGCCATCACCTCATGTTTCAGCATGATAATGCACGGCCCCATGTCACAAGGATCTGTACACAATTCCTGGAAGCTGAAAATGTTCCAATTCTTCCATGGCCTGCATACTCACCAGACATGTCACCCATTGAGCATGTTTGGGATGTTTTGGATCGACTTGTACAACAGCGTGTTCCAGTTCCCGCCAATATCCAGCAACTTCGCACAGCCATTGAAGAGGAGTGGGACAACATTCCACAGCCCACAATCAAAAGCCTGATCAACTCTATGCGAAGGAAATGTGTTGCACTGCATGAGACAAATGGTGGTCACACCAGATAATGGCTGGTTTTCTGATCAGCTGACTAGCTAGCTTTTTTTGACCAACAGATGCATATCTGTATTCCCAGTCGTGAAATCCATAGATTAGGGCCTGATGCATTTATTTCAATTGACTGATTTCCTTAAATGAGCTGTAACTCAGTAAAATATGTCTCAAGGCCTAATAATCCTTCTTTAACCTGTCTCCTCCCCTTCATCTACACTGATAGAGTTGGATTTAACAAGTGACATCAATAAGGGATCATAGCTTTCACCTGGATTCACCTGGTGAGTCTATGTCATGGAAAGAGCAGGTGTCCTTAATGTTTTGTATACTCAGTGTATATTAGAGATGTATTAAGTAAACATTATCTATCCAGCCTGGGCCCAGAGGGCATGGTAATTAAACTCCAAAGTATCAGGAAGAGAAAGGAGAGCTACAAGGCTGTGGTAAGCAGTTCATGTCAAACAGGTCCATGTTGTTGTTGTTGTTTCTTTCTGTTCTGTGTGTCAGTGTTGTTTCACAGGGCTGATGAGCCCTGCCTGGGGTGACTGACTCAGTGGTGGTGACATCAGCTGTGGATGAGATTGTGAGAGCAACATGAATCACTTCTTACACACCCTCGTTTAGTCTTGACTGTCTTGTTTAAACATAGGGGTTCACACCACTCTCTCACTTGAGTATCTTACCTAGTTATTTATAGATTCTCATTTGTAGCTTTGTCAACTATTTGTGTGTGTTTTCTATACCTGTTCGTATCTCTATATGTAGGCTTTACAGACACTCCCCACCCCTTGGCTGCAACCCTTCTAATTTAGTGTACCCTGCGCGCACAACCCATGTGGAATTCCGGGTTTCTGGCAACGTTTGAAACTGCCGATCTGCGGTCAAGAACGCTGAGTTCATCTCAGCCTATGCTACCCTTCAGTCCCTTGACTTTTTGGCCCTGACGGAGACATGGATCACCCCAGAGAACACTGCTACTCCAGCTGCTCTTTCTTCATCTGACTATGTTTTCTCTCATAGTCCAAGAGCATCTGGTCGTCGCGGTGGTGGCACAGGTCTACTCATTTCTCCTAAGTGGAGATTTTCTTTTTTCTCCCTCTATCTCACCGTCCATCTCATTTGAATTCCATGCTTTCACTGTCACTTGTCCACTCAAGCTTAACATTATTGTTATCTATCGCCCACTAGGTGCCCTTGGAGAGTTCCTCAATGAGCTTGACACCTTCATAACCTGGCGATGGCTCACCGCTCTTCGTACTTGGCGACTTCAACCTCCTGACGTCTGCCTTCGATTCATTTCGTTCCAACTCTCTCTTTCCCTTCCTTGCCTCTTTTGACCTCACCCTTTCCCCTCCAACTCACAAGGCAGGCAATATGCTTGACCTCATCTTTACTAGAGGCTGCTTGCCTAATAATCTTACTGCAACCCCCCTCCAGGTCTCTGATCACTACTTTGTTTCCTTTTCTGTCTCCCGTTCCTCCAACCCTAACCACTCAGCCCCTACCCAGATGATAATGCGCCGTCGCAATCTTCTCTCTCTCTCTCCCACTACTCTCTCCTCTTCTATCTTATCATCTCTCACTTCTGCTAAATCCTTCTCCCTTCTGTCTCCTGATTCTGCCTCTTTGACCCTACTGTCCTTCCTTTCCGCATCCTATGACTCGCACTGTCCCCTTTCCTCCTGGCCGGCTCGGCCCTCCCCTCCTGCTCCGTGGCTGAGCGACTCATTGTGAGCTTACAGAACAGGGCTGCGGGCAGCTGAGCGAAAATTGAGGAAAACGAAACTTCTGGATTACCTATCATCCTTTCACTCCCTCCTCTCTACTATCCGCTGCTATAGCCACTTTCTACCACTCTAAATTTAAAGTTTGTGCCTCTAACCCTAGGAAACTATTTTCCACCTTCTCCTCCCTCCTTAATCCTCCACCCCCCCCTCCCTCCTCCCTCTCTGCGGACGACTTTGTCAACCTCCTTTGAAAAAAAGGTTGACAACATCCGCTACTCATTCACTCAGCCTATTGAGTCCACTGGTCTCACTCACACAGAACTACCCTACGCCTTGACCTCTTTCTCCCCTCTCTCTCCAGATTACATCATGCGACTAGTGAGGTCTGGCCGCCCGACAACCTGCCCGCTCGACCACATCCCTTCCTCCCTTCTCAAAACCATCTCTGGAGACCTTTCCTCACTTCCCTCATCAACTCATCGCTGACCACTGGCTGCGTCCCCTCTGACTTCAAAATGGCCCGAGTTGCTCCCCTCCTCAAGAAACCAACACTCGACTCATCTGACGTCAAAAACTATAGACCTGTATTCCTTCTTTCTTTTCTTTCCAAAACACTTGAGTGTGCTGTCTCTGATCAACTTTCTAGTTATCTCTCTCAGAATTATCTTCTTGACCCTAACAAGTCAGGCTTCAAGACGGGTCACTCAACCGAGACTGCCCTTTTCTGTGTCACAGAGGCTCTCCGCACTGCCAAAGCTGACTCTCTCTCCTCTGTTCTCATCCTCCTAGATCTATCCTCTGCCTTTGACACCTTGAACCATCAGATCCTCCTCTCCACCCTCTTAGGGCTGGGTGTCTCAGGCTATGCACACTCTTGGATTGCATCCTACCTGGCAGGCCACTCCTACCAGGTGACGTGGAGAGGATCTGTGTCTGAACCATGTACTCTCACTTCTGGTGTCCCCCAGGGCTCAGTTCTAGGCCCTCTCCTCTTCCCCCCCAAGCTCTTCTCTGTCCTGGCACCCCAATGGTGGAACCAGCTTCCCCCTGATGCTAGGACAGCAGAGTCCCTGCCCATCTTCTGAAAACATCTGAAACCCTACCTCTTCAAACAGTATCTTAAATAATCTTCCACCACACCCCCCTTCTAGCTCTGACTCTACTGACAGCAACGTTATTGAGGAAAAATGTACTTTCTATGCCTGTGATATGTGGTTGTCCCACCTAGTTATCTTAAGATGAATGCACTAACTGTAAGTCGCTCTGGATAAGAGCGTCTGCTAAATGACTAAAATGTAAATGTAAAAATGTACATAGCCTGCTGTTAATGCAGACTGGACCTGTGCACTATTTCATGTCTGCATCAGACCTACAACCCTTCAGTGTACTCTTCATTGTTATCCCAAAGAATCCCCCACAAGTTCATCCGTGTTTCATGGATTCACCCCACCCCACCACTGATTGACTCTCCTCCCCTGACTTCCCCACTTCCTTCCACTTGAATTAGCATCACATTTGACCCGTGTCATTTGCAATGATGAACCATCTGGGAGTGGGGAGTTAATTGAAAGGCTGGTCTCCTCCCTCTGTATCAGAGGGGTCACAGTGTTTTAGAGTAATGGTTATTATCAGGGGAGTGAGGTTCCACTGAGGACATACAGGGGGGGGGGGGGGGGTATAGAGTGAGTCAGACAGAGAGAGTGAGGGGTAACCAACCTGTGACTGACCTGTCCAGATTAACCCCCTGACCTTGATGCTGGCCCTCCCCCACAGCAGGGGGCGTTGTCATTTAAGCCAGGCATCACGCTGGGGGTCAGTGCTCTCTCCCATCTCAGAGCGTCCCCACGGACAATTAACCTGACAGGGTGTCACTGAGGAGTACCAGTCTTTACTGTGGACCTATCAGTCTCTCTGTGAGAGATGGCACGTCCACTCATGACCAGCAGTCCGTAGGTCCTTATACAGTGAGGGAAGAAAGTATTTGATCCCCTGCTGATTTTGTACGTTTGCCCACTGACAAAGAAATGATCAGTCTATAATTTTAATGGTAGGTTTATTTGAACAGTGAGAGACAGAATAACAACAAAGAAATCCAGAAAAACGCATGTAAAAAATGTTATAAATTAATTTGCATTTTAATGAGGGAAATAAGTATTTGACCCCCTCTCAATCAGAAAGATTTCTGGCTCCCAGGTGTCTTTTATACAGGTAACGAGCTGAGATTAGGAGCACACTCTTAAAGGGAGTGCTCCTAATCTCAGCTTGATACCTGTATAAAAAGACACCTGTCCACAGAAGCAATCAATCAATCAGATTCCAAACTCTCCACCATGGCCAAGACCAAAGAGCTCTCCAAGGATGTCAGGGACAAGATTGTAGACCTACACAAGGCTGGAATGGGCTACAAGACCATCGCCAAGCAGCTTGGTGAGAAGGTGACAACAGTTGGTGCGATTATTCGCAAATGGAAGAAACCCAAAAGAACTGTCAATCTCCCTCGGCCTGGGGCTCCATGCAAGATCTCACCTCGTGGAGTTGCAATGATCATGAGAACGGTGAGGAATCAGCCCATAACTACACGGGAGGATCTTGTCAATGATCTCAAGGCAGCTGGGACCATAGTCACCAAGAAAACAATTGGTAACACACTACGCTGTGAAGGACTGAAATCCTGCAGCGCCCGCAAGGTCCCCCTGCTCAAGAAAGCACATATACAGGGCCGTCTGAAGTTTGCCAATGAACATCTGAATGATTCAGAGGAGAACTGGGTGAAAGTGTTGTGGTCAGATGAGACCAAAATCGAGCTCTTTGGCATCAACTCAACTCACCGTGTTTGGAGGAGGAGGAATGCTGCCTATGACCCCAAGAACACCATCCCCACCGTCAAACATGGAGGTGGAAACATTATGCTTTGGGGGTGTTTTTCTGCTAAGGGGACAGGACAACTTCACTGCATCAAAGGGACGATGGACAGGGCCATGTACCGTCAAATCTTGGGCGAGAACCTCCTTCCCTCAGCCAGGGCATTGAAAATGGGTCGTGGATGGGTATTCCAGCATGACAATGACTCAACACACGGCCAAGGCAACAAAGGAGTGGCTCAAGAAGAAGCACATTAAGGTCCTGGAGTGGCCTAGGCAGTCTCCAGACCTTAATCCCATAGAAAATCTGTTGAGGGAGCTGAAGGTTCGAGTTGCCAAACGTCAGCCTCTAAACCTTAATGACTTGGAGAAGATCTGCAAAGAGGAGTGGAACAAAATCCCTCCTGAGATGTGTGCAAACCTGGTGGCCAACTACAAGAAACGTCTGACCTCTGTGATTGCCAACAAGGGTTTTGCAGAGGGGTCAAATACTTATTTCCCTCATTAAAATGCAAATCAATTCATAACATTTTTTACATGCGTGCTTCTGGATTTTTGTTGTTGTTTTTCTGTCTCTCACTGTTCAAATAAACCTACCATTAAAATTACAGACTGATCATGTCTTTGTCAGTGGGCAAACATACAAAATCAGCAGGGGATCAAATACTTTTTTCCCTCACTGTAGGAGTTCATCCAACTCTAACGAATGAAGGGGAGGATGTCCTTGGTTTGTATTAATGGGGGTACAAAGGTCAGGTCATCTTGAATAAAAACTTAAACACTGTCTTGTGGCCCTCCCATCCAACCTTTTAACCTCCTCTAACAGACATGCATGAATCAGTTTGGCATAGCCTTCTAACTGTGCTATAATGGGTAGTGTAGAGTGGAGAGAGAAGGGAAAGGGAAGTCTGGATTATTATCAATGCGTTGGATCTCCAGTGTGGCCATCTAGCGGGAGTCAGATCCTTCATTTCTTCCCTGGTGTTCTTCTTTCATTTGCTCACTGAGCCTTGTCTCTGGCATGTACACGTGCATTATTAATCTCCCCGACATAGCTAGGGGGGCCCCAGGAGAGAGGGAGGGTGTTGGTGGTTCCTGGTTCCCACTCTAACACACACACACACACACACACACACACACACACACACACCACATATGGATAGCGTTGCCATGACAACAGGTACAACAGGCGCTCTTTACATTTGCAAGAGAATGAATGTGAATTGTGAGTGCTTCCCCCTTCTGCTTTTACCTCAGTTCAAATGGGTTTGTTGGATGGAGGATAGTGAATGAATGAATCACTCACTTAGGAAGAAAAGCTTTTTGGTCTTGTTTTCCTGTTTTGGCTCCCTGTTTTCTGTGCCTTTACCCACAGTATTTACGGTACTACCTCTTCAAGGAATGCAAATTGCACCCTATCATTGTCGTGGCCCCAGTGTGTATTTTAGAGTAAAGAGCTGTACTGTAGAATATATGTTAGAGTGTGGTGCTATAGTTACTGTGTGAGCACCCAAAATACTGTAGGCCTACTGAGTGCCTGGGGGGATTCTCTCCATGATCTACTCTCATAGTTGTACAGTGACTGGGAACAAAGAGGAGATGCTCTTTTGTATGTCTCTGCCATTGAGAGTCCCCCCCCCCCCTTTGCTAACTACAGCCTCTGGCTGCTGCTGTGAAGAGGAGCAACCCTCCCATAGCACCTTATGGGAACACATGTAATACTGTATGAGACATTAGGCAATATCACAGTACCAAAACTTGGGATGATTTTTTTATACATTTGATATGCATAACAAAACACACTTCATACAGTACATCAATATGTTTGGTGTTACCAGGAGAATAGAATCAACATGTGAAAGATACTTTTTTTCATTGAAGATATGGTTTTACCCAAGGGGCAGATTTAGCCCACCAGCGGTGTGTAAATGAAGTCTGAATACAGAACATGATGTCTTATAAGCAATGTATGTAAATGTAAATTAGGACGCCTAAGATAATTAGATAATGTTAGCCTTAACATGTGGCAGAAATTAGTCTTCACAACATGTGCCCCGTGTAGCTCAGTTGGTAGAGCATGGCGCTTGCAATGCCAGGGTTGTGGGTTCGTTTCCCACGGGGGGCCAGTATGAAAATGTATGCACTCTCTAACTGTAAGTCGCTCTGGATAAGAGCGTCTGCTAAATGACTAAAATGTAATGTGTAATTAAATCCCATCTCATGTCAATATAGTAATGAAATATGTGAATGAGGGCTTTAGCGTTCACAAATGTCTTGGGAAAGCACCTGTGCAAACAGATAAGACAGACTCTGGACATGATAACATATCACAAGCAGTCTCCTAGATACAGTGCCTACAGAAAGTGTTCACATCCCTTGACATTTTGTTGTGTTACAGACAGAATAAAAAATGTATTAAATTGAGATTTTGTGTTACTGGTATACACACAATACCCCATGTCAAAGTGGAAGTATGTTTTTGTTATTTTTTTAAAACAAATGCATTACAAATGAAAAGCTGAAATGTATTGAGTCAATAAGTATTCAACACCTTTGTTATAGCGAACCTAAATAAGTTCAGGAGTAAAAATGTGCTGTTTACAATAATAGTGTTTAACATTATTTTTGAATGACTACCTCATCTCTGTACCCCACACAATTATATGTAAGGTCCCTCAGTCAAGCAGTGAATTTCAAACACAGATCCAACCACAAAGACCAGGGAGGTTTTCTAATGCCTCGCAAAGAAGGGCACCTATTGGTAGACATTGAATATCCCTTTGAGCATGGTGAAGTTATTAATTACACTTTGGATGGTATATCTTCAGGCGTCCTTCCTAACTCAGTTGCCGGAGAGGAAGGAAACCGCTCAAGGATTTCATTACTCATTGTGTATTTATTCCCTGTGTTATTATTTTTCTATTTATTCCTTGTGTTATTATTTGTGTATTTTTCTACTATTTGTATTTTTTCTCTCTCTGCATTGTTGGGAAGGCCCCGTAAGTAAGCATTTCACTGTTAGTCTACACCTGTTGTTTACGAAGCATGTGACAAATAACATTTGATTTGATTTCCAACAGACACTGGGAGACAAATCCACCTTTCAGCAGGACAATAACCTAAAACATAGATGTTTATTTTATATCCATTTTGAATTCAGGCTGTAACACAACACAATTTGGAATATGTCAAGGGGTATCAATACTTTCTGAAGGCACTGTATGTAATATAACTGCGATAGCATCGTCACATTATCATGCATCAGTTAAGACCATAGCCCCAGTCTAATGTTGACCTCTATTGTCTCTGCTGCTACAGGGATTCTCTGGGATTACTAAATCAATAGTCTTGTTCAGTGTTTAATTCAGAGAGAGAGAGAGAGAGAGAGAGAGAGAGAGAGAGAGAGAGAGAGAGAGAGAGAGAGAGAGAGAGAGAGAGAGAGAGAGAGAGAGAGAGAGAGAGAGAGAGAGAGAGAGAGAGAGAGAGAGAGAGAGAGAGAGAGAGAGAGAGAGAGAGAGAGAGAGAGAGAGAGAGAGAGAGAGAGAGAGAGAGAGAGAGAGAGAGAGAGAGAGAGAGACCTGGGTGACATGCCATATGAAATATTGGAAATTGGGAACCAGAGATCAGATGCTGTCAATGTTAAATTGATTGCGCATGATGGGGAGTTTAATTGCATTAGAGGACTAAACTTGTCAAACAGTACACCATTGTTGCTTTTATAATTACATTGTTATATATATAGATGGTACACGAGTCACTATTTGTAGCCGATGTACACAACCTTATTTTATACATGTTGAAGTACATTCTGTAATTGCATGTCACACTTCAAACGAACTTGAGTGGAACATGAATGACATGAGCATATAGCTCTTTGCATACAGCTCTGTCAATGAAATTGTTTTACACAGTACATGTGTTGGAAATAAACAGCCCATTCCATTTACATACATTGTCCAATAGGACCATACATTCTTACTGCTGTGGAATGTCCGCTTCTTTCTGTCTCATTGCTCATTCATAGTGTCTAATTTAGTCGTTTTTCACCTTGAGACACAGGAGCAGTGTGTGTTTGCTCAGTAATTACCCTATGTGTGATGGATGTGTGAGATATTAATGGGACTGGATGGTGAATCTACATCTAATTGGTTGCCATGTTCCATTAGGAATGGAGTCTGTCATTGTGCACAGTGATGTTCAGTTTATGGATATGCCTTTTGTCATCTTTTAATATAATTACTGTGACAGTTATTTGACAATAAATAACCCTCAATTATAGTGGAATTTGCCTCAGAAAATGAGGGTCTTATTTACATCTAGAGATGACACAAAGAATGTAACATCATTAACCATGAATATACATCTTAAAAGTCCGAATCCAATATTCATAATAAAGAAAGGAACATCTGTGGGTATCTCACAGGGGCGGATAGGCCATCTGGCAATTCTGGCAAATGACAGATGGGCTGGACAATTTTTTTGTTGGGTAGGCTGGTTGAAATTGACACACACAAAAATATGTTTTTTATATAAAAATAAAACATGACAAAGGTGACATGGCGGGCAAGCCCATGGGCCTGTTAAGCTTTATTTTTTATCTTCTTTTTTTTCCAGTTAGAATCTATAATGAGCCTTTGGCAGATCAGTGGGCAACGGCTGACCCCCCCCCCTGAGGTAGAGTATCTTATGAAAAGCTGTAGACCACACTATTTACAAAGAGAGTTTTCATCTATACTTTTCATAGCTGTCTATTTACCACCACAAACCAATGCTGGCATTAAGATTGCACTCAATGAGCTGTATAAGGCCATAACTAAACAGGAAAACGCTCATCCAGAGGCAGCGCTCCTAGTGGCCGGGGACTTTAATGCAGGGAAACTTAAATCCGTTCTACCTAATTTCTACCAGCATGTTAAATGTGCAACCAGAGGAAAAAAAACTCTAGACCACCTTTACTCCACACACAGAGACGCATACAAAGCTCTCCCTCGCCCTCCATTTGGCAAATCTGACCATAACTCTATCCTCCTGATTCCTGCTTATAAGCAAAAACTAGAGCAGGAAGCACCACTCGGTTAATAAAAAAGTGGTCAGATGAAGCAGATGCTAAGCTACAGGACTGTTTTGCTAGCACAGACTGGAACATGTTCCGGGATTCTTCAGATAGCATTGAGGAGTACACCACATCAGTCACTGGCTTCATCAATAAGTGCATCGATGACGTCGTCCCCACAGTGACCATACGTACATACCCCAACCAGAAGCCATGGATTACAGGCAACATCCGCACTGAGATAAAGGGTAGAGCTGCCGCTTTCAAGGAGCGGGACTCTAACCCGGACGCTTATAAGAAATCCCGCTATGCCCTCCGACGAACCATCAAACAGGCAAAAAGTAAATACAGGACTAAGATTGAATCGTACTACACCGGCTCTGACGCTCGTCGGATGTGGCAGGGCTTGAAAACTATTACAGACTACAAAGGGAAGCACAGACGCGAGCTGCCCAGTGAAACAAGCCTACCAGACGAGCTAAACTGCTTCTATGCTCGCTTCGAGGTAAGCAACACTGAAGCATGCATGAGAGCACCAGCTGTTCTGGATGACTATGTGATCACGCTCTCCGTAGCCGATGTGAGTAAGACTTTTAAGCAGGTCAACATTCACATGGGCCGCAGGTCCAGATGGATTACCAGGACTTGTACTCCGAGCATGTCCTGACCAACTGGCAAGTGTCTTCACCAACATTTTCAACATGTCCCTGACTGAGTCTGTAATAACAACATGTTTCAAGCAGACCACCATAGTCCCCGTGCCCAAGGACACTAAGATAACCTGCCTAAATGACTACCGACCCGTAGCACTGACGCCTGTAGCCATGAAGTGCTTTGAAAGGCTGGTCATGGCTCACATCAACACCATTATCCCAGAAACCCTAGACCCACTCCAATTTGCATACCGCCCCAACAGATCCACAGATGATGCAATCTCTATTGTACTCCACACTGCCCTTTCCTACCTGGACAAGAGGAACACCTACGTGAGAATGCTATTCATTGACTGTAGCTCAGCGTTCAACACCATAGTGCCCTCAAAGCTCATCACTAAGCTAAGGATCATGGGACTAAACACCTCCCTCTGCAACTGGATCCTGGACTTCCTGATGGGCCGCCCCCAGGTGGTAAGGGTAGGTAACAACACATCTTCCACGCTGATCCTCAACACGGGGGCCCCTCAGGGGTGCGTGCTCAGTCCCCTCTGTAGCTCAGCTGGTAGAGGGTAGTGGGTTCGATCCCCGGGACCACCCATACACAAAAATGTATGCACGCATGACTGTAAGTCGCTTTGGATAAAAGCGTCTGCTAAATGGCATATTATTATTATTTATTATTACTCCCTGTTCACCCATGACTGCATGGCCAGGCACGACTCCAACACTATCATTAAGTTTGCCGACGACACAACAGTGGTAGGGCTGATCACCGACAACGATGAGACAGCCTATAGGGAGGTCAGAGACCTGGTCGTGTGGTGCCAGGATAACAACCTCTCCCTCAACGTGACCAAGACAAAGGAGATGATTGTGGACTACAGGAAAAAAAAGAGGACTGAGCACGCCTCCATTCTCATCGACAGGGCTGTAGTGGAACATGTTGAGAGCTTCAAGTTCCTTGGTGTCCACATCAAATGCATTGTTGGTTAAGGGCTATAAGTAAGCATTTCACGCATATTCGGTGCATGTGGCAAATAACATTTGATTTGATATGGCTTTGAGATGTGGAGCGGCGCGTGGTCGTGTGAGGGCATAGGCCTAAAGATCTCATGGATAGTAGCCTACAACTGCAAAGTTTTTTTAAGACATTCAATTTACTGTTGGATGAATACATGTCTACTGGCAGTGTGGATTATCTTTAGAGTTAGTGATCTAGTTCATGTGTTTTGAGTTTCCACTTCCTCAGGTGTTGAACCCCAAATCAATTAGCCTATGATATTAGTTAGTGAACATAAAGATGTATGTAATTCATCTTGGTGGTGCGTGCATTGATGTGGGCTGGTGTGGATAAAATGCCAGGGCCAAATTCTTGTCCCAGTCCGCCCCTGGTATATCAGTTGAGGTAATGTTGAACAAACTTGTTTTGTCTGACCTGCCTAAATGTTTTGGGAACAGTATTGCACACATAGTCCCCTCCCTTGGACATCCACACAGAGACATGGGCCAAACCCACATCCTCCTCCTTGCTGTTGAACCATGACAATGAATGACATTTGGCTCATGGACCAGCCAGCCACCCAGCCACCCCAAGCTGACCTCTATTGTACCAGTGACCAATGGCTGCTCACTGGTCTTTACTTCCTACTTCCTGTGCCGACCTATACTTCCTGTCCTGGCCCACTGGGGTTAAAGGTCACATCTCTGGAGGCCTTGAGGGGTGTGCCGTCCCTTGCCACCCGAGCCAAAAATCACTTCCTCTTGGATTGGATCACCGCCTCTCCATTTGCCCCTCAGTGGTCTGATAGTCTATGGTGTAACTGCGTGAGATCATCTCCCTCAGCTCTGAGTCCTATCCCACAGCCCTGGGTGTGTGTCCTTTCTGTGTGTAGTCCATCTGTCTCACTAGGATACTCAGGTGGTAAATAAAGATTGAGATAGAAACCAGAGAAGTTTAATATGTCTCTAAGAATGAAAGAAATATGGACACCAGCATACTGTTGAATGCTCCCACAGTTTTGTTGAGTGGAACGTTTCAACCCAAAGGTCTTCCTCAGGCCCCTAAGGATACACTAGGGAAGTCCAGTCTTAACAGTTGTCTCAGTCTCCACCTCTTTCCAATGTCCACATCTCATCCAGGCTCTATGTGTGTAGCTTGGCTCTGTCCCTCTGCTCTCCTCTCTCATCTCCTCTCTCCATATGTTGGGTCCTCAGGCTGCGCTGTGCTCAGACCTACAAGCTCTGTCTATCTCTAGACCCATCTGGTCCACTGCTTCCCCCTCTCTCTCTCTGGTGGCCCCTCCTTGGGGACAGCACCAATACCCCTGGCACCCTAGCTAGCCCCCTGGCACTTAGCCTTAGGTACTGTGCAGACTAGCCCCTAACATCTATGGTCATCTTATGTGTTTTTGTCTTGTAGCTTGGCATTAAATATGGTCAGCTGAATTGCATCCCAAGTCTAGGGAATGTGTGGTAATCACACTAGCCACAAACCAGCAGCCTGCAAAAAGAGCATCTCTGAGTCCTAATACTTCCCGCCCAGAGGATAATGTTTTTCTTCTCCTTCAAGGAGGAGCTCCGGTTCCTTGCGGTCCTCCATAGAAATGGAAATTAATCCATGAAAGTAAAAACCATGAGAAACCCACAGGCCTCGATGCGTCACACTGTGTCTGTTAATGTGCCTGTATATAATCCTCCCTACAAACCACACTACAAAGACATCACTGTGTATGTGGTCACTGTGCTCATTCCACAGGCTCCCACCCACCCTTAACCACCAGGCGAAGTCTTAGCATGAGACCATAAGGTAACAGGGAAAATCTATCCCTCTCTCAGTGTGTTGTAATTCAACAAATCCCCTCGGCCAGACGGAGTAAGAGTGAAAAATGCCTCTCATCTCTCGGTAATGGCCCCGGCGACAGTCACTAGCAGAGCTTTATCTCTCTCTCATCCGTCTTTACATGTTTCTATAAAAATACATCCCTACTGTGAGTCTTTCCCCACAGACTGTATTTATTTACATTTATTTGCAGGACAAACAGCCAGCCACCACCCAGACCCCCACAAGCACTAAGAGGCAGATAGCTGGGATGAGGGGTGTGGTGGTGAGGGGGTTGAGGAGATACTATTATAAAGATTAGACCCCTGGGGGGCACGGCTGTGGTAGAGGGGGGTGTGGGAGGGGTGTGGGCGCTGCATGTGACTATGGTGCAGAGGCAAACCCATTATGCAGAATTGCATGGGTGATCCCCATGCATCTCCATGCATCCAGCAGTATAATTACACTTCCCACCCAGCTACAGTATCTGTGTTTTAATAAGCAATTACAGCTGGACTAATACTGTGTAAATTGTCAATTTGTCTGGTGTGATTAATAGAGCTAGTCTATTTATGTTGCAGCTGTATAGGATCCTACCACACTACTATACTGGTTGGTTCCCATTATCTATGTGCCTTGGTGTTTAGAGACTGGGAGGGTGATGCCTTTTGTTTGGTATTCAATAAAAATTAAGCAAAGAGAATACATAAAAGATGAGGAAATATTTTGTAGCATCTTGAAATGAGTGTTGATCAGCACTTCTACATCTTTAGAATGGCTATTGATGTGAAATATAACCTTGATTTAGCTGTTAGAAAATGTAACAGACTGACCCCATCACTCAATCCCTGGCTATATACACCTGAATTGATCCTGAGGTAGAAGGAATTGCATGTGATTGTTATGGTCAGTGTCTTCGTATGGATCGGTTGGGACTTGAGTGGGACTTTTCCCTAAAGAGATAGGGACAACTTACAAAGACAATCAATCACCATTAACTCTGCTCTATTGAAAGGCCTTCACCATTTGATCCCACAACCCAACAACCAACAGCTGTGATGCCATCACATACAATCTCCATGGTCTAAGAAGTCAGTCCGTGATAGCCTAGACCCAGATCTGTTTATGCTGTATTGCCAACTGTTTGGCATGACAATGGCCATAGGAGTTGGCAAGACAGCACAAACAAATCTGGGACTAGGGCTGTTGAGGTGACGATATTACCACCACATCGGCAGTCATGACCACAGTCAAATTCCACGTGACCGTTGAGTCACGGTAATCTCCTCTTATCCACTCTGGACATGTGTTGGTTGTACCCAACTCGCTAAAGACCACTAGGTCGCTAATGGCAATCAGCGCTCTATTGTAAAATAATGATTATGCCGTTATACAATACATAGCCTAATGGCCTCCTGCATATTACTCCCGAGTGGCGCAGCGGTCTAAGGCACTGCATCTCAGTGCTTGAGGCGTCACTACAGACCCCCTGGTTTGATTCCAGGCTGTATCACAACCGGCCGTGATTGGGAGTCCCATAGGGCGGCGCGCAATTGGCTCAGCGTCGTCTGGGTTTGGCCGGTGTAGGCCGTCATTGTAAATAAGAATTTGTTCTTAACTGACTTGCCTAGTTAAATAAAGGTTAAATAAAAAAATATAAAATAAATTACACATGACAGAAAAATATTTTTAAAAACTTCATAGATTTAAGATGTCTTTGGTACATAACTGGTCTATCCTATACTCCAAAATTAAACAAATTCCAGTAATCGCCTTTGAGTGTGGACTGTATTATTATGCATACTGGATGGACTGGTTACCTTATGCTACGCTCCAAAATGTATATCCATGAGTCTGGGAGAGAACAAATAGGCCTAGGCGATGCTGTTGGTTCAGTGATTGTGCAGGGTGGCTTACAGATTTAGCCTACAATTATAGTGAATTTGATTTTGAATAGCCTACTAATAGGGCATTTTTTATGTTTTCCTAATTAGTAGGCTGACACATTACCTTTAGCTACAGAGTATCTCACCACCGTGCGTTTCAATCTCTCCTCTTCATCATTCCTTTCTCGAGCGTGTAGAGAGAGGGGTTATCAACAGTTTAATGAAATATGTGTTGCTGTGAAAACATGTTACTGTTGATGTTCCCGAACAGATTTTACTTGGTTTCCCAAATTAAGCACCAGATAGCTACACGAAAAGGGTTGGAGAGCCCATGGCATACAGAGTTTGGGTGGACTATCACCTGTTGAGCAGCGAGAGGCTGCATGCTCCTCAAACAGTTGTTGATAAGTGGAGTGAAATAATCAATACGTTTATTGGTCGCGTACACAGATTTGCAGATGTTATCGCAGGTGCAGCGAAATGCTTGTGTTTCTAGATCCATCAGTGCAGTAATGCCTAGCAATAGTAATAATAATAAAAAAAATACACACATAATCCAGAAAAAATCTAAAGAAATGAACCCATAAGTGTCTAAGGCCTGTCTAAACCAGGGGAGGGGGTTTAGACAGGGTTTAGACTCTTATGGGTTAATTTCTTTAGATTTTTTCTGGATTATGTGTGTATTGTATTTTTAATTTATTTTTATTAACTCAAATTACATTTACTGAATAATATTGTGAAACAATTGGAACATAACAAGTACATACTGATATGAATATGAACATATTTTTCTATTTGCACGGACAGAAAAATCCCATAACAATATGGGGGGGTTCTACTAAAATATATGGAATTGTTTTAAGAAGGTCACACCAAGGATCATTTAGCTATTTGATTTAAAATGTAAGACCCATTGAGGTATAAAACAATTATTTTTGGCACTAAACAGTCTCCATTCGGAAAGTAATCAGACCCCTTGACTTTTTCCACATTTTGTTACGTTACAGCCTTATTCTAAAATTGATTAAACTGTTTTTTTCTCCCATTCTTCTCTGCAGATCCTCTCAAGCTCTGTCAGGTTCGATGGGGAACGTCGCTGCACAGCTATTTTCAGGTCTCTCCAGAGATGTTCGATCGGGTTCAAGTCCGGGCTCTGGTGAGGCCACTCAAGGACATTCAGAGAGTTGTCCCGAAACCACTCCTGAGTTGTCTTGGCTGTGTGCTTAGGATCGTTGTCCTGTTGGAAGGTGAACCTTCGCCCCAGTCTGAGGTCCTGAGTGCTCTGGAGCAGGTTTTCATCAAGGATCTCTCTGTACTTTGCTCTGTTCATCTTTCCCTCGATCCTGACTAGTCTTCCAGTCTCTGCCACTGAAAAACATCCCCACAGCATGATGCTGTCACCACCATGCTTCACCATAGAGATGGTGCCAGGTTTCCTCCAGATGTGGCGCTTGGCATTCAGGCCAAAGAGTTCAATCTTGGTTTCATCAGATCAGGGCATCTTGTTTGTCATGGTCTGAGAGTCCTTTAGGTGCCTTCCTTTTGGTAAACTCCAAGCTGGCTGTCATGTGCCTTTTACTGAGGAGTGGCTTCCGTCTGGCCACTCTACCATAAAGGCAGAGATGGTTGTCCTTCTGGAAGGTTCTCCCATCTCCACAGAGGAACTCTGGAGCTCCATCAGAGTGACCATCGGGTTCTTGGTCACCTCCCTGACCAAGGCCCTTCTCCCCCGATTGCTCAGTTTGGCCAAGCGGCCATCTGTAGGAAGAGTCTTGGTGGTTCCAAACTTCTTCCATTTAAGAATGATGGAGGCCACTGTGTTCTTGGGGACCTTCAATGCTGCAGACATCCCGAGATCTGTGCCTCGACACAATCCTGTCTCGGAGCTCTCATGGCTTGGTTTTTGCTCTGACATGCACTGTCAACTGTGGGACCTTATATAAACAGGTGTGTGCCTTTCCAAATCATGTCCAATCAATTGAATTTACCACAGGTGGACTCCAATCAAGTTGTAGAAACATCTCAGTGATGTTCAATGGAAACAGGATGCACCTGAGCTCAATTTTGAGTCTCATAGCAAAGGGTCTGAATACTTATGTAAATAAGGTAATTCTGTTTTTCATTTTTTTATGAATTTGCAAAAAATTCTAAAAACCTGTTTTCGATTTATCATTATGGAGTATTGTGTGTAGATTGATGAGGATATATTTTTTAAATCAATTTTAGAATAGGCTGTAACGTAACAAAATGTGGAAAAAGTCAAGGGGTCTGAATACTTTCCGAATGCACTGTACTTCCATTCATTTTTTCAACTGGTACCGGGGGACCTTCAGACGAGTCTTGTCAGGCTACCAACATGACCATGTTTGTGAGAGTCTCACCTTTCCACAGAGGAGTGTGTAGCCCAAACTGTTCGGATGCTACAGACAGAAGTTGGCAGATTGGCTGTACCAACTTCAGATGAGTCCAAGGATGCTTGTGGCCAAACCATTCGGATGCTACAGATGATTGTGTGAGAAGACCTATTTTCGGGATGTCTCATGGTCTGACAAACACCGCTCTAGCTCTGTCACCTTTTACCGCAGATGTGGAAGTGCGACATTGGCGGATCCGGTGGATTGAGACGCATCCAATTCAAAATCTGATATCTCTAGCTTAAACTGACTGATTTATATGGGAATATTTTATTATTATGCTAATTTATTTTTCGTGGGGGCACGGACATCGACTCTAGGGGGTTAAGAAATACATATAAATAAGTAGCCTATTCTTATAAGCCCAGTCATTTCTATGTGCAATCCCGTGTGAAAGCTGACTTTTGATGGCTGCCACTAAAAAGAGGAGGATCCCAGCTGCTACTATATTTATTTCTCAGTCACGTCTGGCCAACACCGTCTAGTATTGTGATGATGTACAGTACAATTTAGTGGTGAAGAAAATAAGGTCCTTTTCAGTTCAATCACCTCTTCACATACTGTATCAACTATTGACACTGGCTATATTGTTTACAAAAGAAAAATATTTTCACTGGATGTAATGGACTAGTCTTCAGCATGCCTTTGCTCTTTTAGTGTCCTGACTCCATTTTATAATTTCCCCCATTATGGGCCAGTGGTAAAGTGAACGAATCCACTCTCTAAGGAAATCTGTCTTTCCATTCCCATTTACCACAGAATACCTCTTTGTCTCGTTCTGTTTCTGGGTCCCATCTAATGTCTTTCATCCTTAGTGAGCTCAAAGAGAGCAGAAGAATATGCAAACCTGCCTCAAGGCATTGAATTCCATTACCAAGAAGCCTTTGTTTATCAATTCAATCAATGGCGGTAGACGATTCAATGGACACATAGCCTACCATAGCTACAGGGGCTCTCTCACTCTGACAACGTCCACAAGAAGAGCAGAACCACTGTGACAGCCATGTTGTCACTAATGGTCTGTGTTCACTGTTGGTTAATGGTAATAGAGGCTTTCCCTAGCCTAAGGGTTAGGTAGAGATGCTCTTACTGCTGCTCTTGGACTTGCTGTTTGGAATACATTTTGTGGTAAATGCTTTTTGGGGTCAGCAGGTATAAGATGGTCTTATCAAGATTCTCTTCAGCTTTACCAGGCCTGGCCTAAGGATAAATGGTCCATTCTGGCTACATCTGACCAGTAAAGGGAATTTGTTGTTTTACCTCGGTTGCCTGTGTGCTGTGGATATGGTTTTTCTCCTCCCAATGTTTGTTATCATTCATTGCAGACTATAGAACACTTCATCCCAGACCAAATTGAATTACCTAATATTTTAAAGCAACAAACGATAAATCATCTTGACATTTTGTCAAATTAATTTAGTTACACAATTAAGATAAAAACATTTACTCTGTGATTCAGAGGAAGTGATGAAAAGCCATAATTTAGCAGACAGCTCATTAAATTGACAGCGAGAGCTCATATTTCAAACTGTACAGTAATGAGCACTAGCTAGTTTTAACAATGATGGGAATTATCATCAATAGTTACATACATAGAGAGGGGGCCTCACTTTTCCTGTCTGAAAAGCTTATTGAATCGCCATCCAGTTACTGTGGAAGTCTCCAGAGGTTGTTAAATTATGTTCTAGTCCTCTTCTCTTTTCTGTCCATTCTCTCTGAGCCTGTCTCACCTCTGTCTGGCTATGCAAGGAAAGAGGAGGGGGAGAGGAGGGGGAAGAGGAGGAGGAGAAGACAGGGAGGAGTATGGTGTTTCTTCCTGAAACAGGACATACCTCAAGACTCCCCAGAGGTTCAACCAAACTCTCGTTTTCCAGCGCAGAACATCAGAAACAATGTTGAATGTTCATTTATTTGCATAGCAGATGCCACAATCTATGCTGTACAGTCAGCAGAAATCCTCATCTAGGCCTACAGTATATTGAGTATGTTTTGATATGTCATGTAGACCTGCGGTTGTTAATATACAATTGAAGTCGGAAGTTTACATACACCTTAGCTAAATACATTTAAACTCAGTTTTTCACAATTCCAGACATTTAATCCTAGTAGAAATTCCCTGTCTTAGGTCAGTTATCACCACTTTATTTTAAGAATGTGAAATGTCAGAATAATAGTAGAGAGAATGATTTATTTCAGCTTTTATTTCTTTCATCACATTCCCAGTGGGTCAGAAGTTTACATACACTCAATTAGTATTTGGTAGCATTGCCTTTAAATTGCTTAACTTGGGTCAAACGTTTTGGGTAGCCTTCCACAAGCTTCCCACAATAAGTTGGGTGAATTATGGCCCATTCCTCCTGACAGAGCTGGTGTAACTGAATCAGGTTTGTAGGCCTCCTTGCTCGCACACGCATTTTCAGTTCTGCCCACACATTTTTTTATAGGTTTGAGGTCAGCACTTTGTGATGGCCACTCCAATACCTTGACTATGTTGTCCTTAAGCCATTTTGCCACAACTTTGGAAGTATGCTTGGGGTCATTGTCCATTTGGAAGATCCATTCGCGACCAAGCTTTAACTTCCTGATTGATGTCTTGAGATGTTGCTTCAATATATCCACATAATTTTCCTTCCTCATGATGCCATCTATTTTGTGAAGTGCACCAGTCCCTCCTGCAGCAAAGCACCCCCACTGTATGATGCTGCCACCGCCATGCTTCACGGATGGGATGGTGTTCTTCGGCTTGCAAGCAACACCCTTTTTCCTCCAAACATAACGATGGTCATTATGGCCAAACAGTTCTATTTTTGTTTCATCAGACCAGAGGACATTTCTCCAAAAAGTACAATCTTTGTCCCCATGTGCAGTTGCAAACCGTAGTCTGGCTTTTTTTTATGGCGGTTTTGGAGCAGTAGCTTCTTCCTTGCTGAGCGGCCTTTCAGGTTATGTCGTTATAGGACTCGTTTTACTGTGGCTATAGATACTTTGTACCTGTTTCCTCCAGCATCTTCACAAGGTCCTTTGCTGTTCTGGGATTGATTTGCACTTTTCGCACCAAAGTACGTTCATCTCTAGGAGACAGAACGCGTCTCCTTCCTGAGCGGTATGACGGCTGCGTGGTCCCATGGTGTTTATACTTGCGTACTATTGTTTGTACAGATGAACGTGGTACCTTCAGGCATTTGGAAATTGCTCCCAAGGATGAACCAGACTTGTGGAGGTCTACAATTTTTTTTCTGAGGTCTTGGCTGATTTGTTTTGATTTTCCCATGATGTCAAGCAAAGAGGCACTGAGTTTGAAGGTAGGCCTTGAAATACATCCACAGGTACACCGCCAATTGACTCAAATTATGTCAATTAGCCTATCAGAAGCTTCTAAAGCCATGACATCATTTTCTGGAATTTTCCAAGCTGTTTAAAGGCACAGTCAACTTAGTGTATGTAAACTTCTGACCCACTGGAATTGTGATACAGTGAATTATAAGTGAAAGAATCTGTCTGTAAACAATTGTTGGAAAAACAACATTGGAAAATGGTGGTGTGCTCTATAAATATACCATTGCATTGTCTGGCAGTGGCCTATAGGCTATGACTGTGATTCCCCTCATGTGCATTTTTTCATTGATCATGCAGTATGCTAATATGCATGGATTGTCACACTCTGAGACTGCAGTATTTCCACTTCGTGGGTTGGAGACATGTTGTATGATCATGGACATTTATATTTTTATTTATACATTTATAAGGAGTGGCTCAAATAATCCCTGAGCAGTACTCTTTATTTGCTGAGCATTTCAAGTCCTTAAAAGTCCTTGATCCGCTCAGTTTTTGCAGCTAGAAAACTGTTTTGTTAAGAGTTTACTTTGTTTATCACTGCTTACACTTCTTCCAGTGAAATTAAACATTTCATATGACAAAAATGCTGGTTCACTAGAGGGATATTTTAGTTTGTTTACATAGCTTACACTTCAGAAATATGTTTATCCACGATGCGTTTGAAAGACCCAAATCGCAAAGGATGCATCTACTGCTGTACCAGTAATAAAAACTAAAAACAAAACAAACATGCCCTTGTTAGTTCTGTTGATGAGAGGTGGTTAGGAATGTTGCTGAAAAACTTGACACAGCCTAAGGTTGGAAATAACGAAGCTTCTGTAGTCAGATACTCAGCTAAAGGCTTCGTGATATGCTTGAGCAAAGATTTTCAGAGCGTGTGCAATGTGTGTGTGTGCATTTGTGTTTCAACCTCAGTAAGAAAGATTGCTTTAAAAGGACTGTAGGCTCGACCCTAATCTACGTGCTCTCTGTCACCTTCGGCCGCATGGCAAATGGCTCAACAAAACACAAAAGACAATGCCCAAGGACCATTTAGCCCTTCCCCCTCTGACAGGCCAAAATGTATCTCTCTCTACAGTACCCAGAGAACTGACTATTGAATGTGTGATAGAATAATACTATAGTATCCATGTCTGGTGTCTATCTGAAACTTGTCCCCTAAGGTGGATTCTGATGCCATCTATATGGATGTATGATCTCTGTGTTAACTTGTATTGTATCTGCATAGGGTGAAGGGGTTTTATTGTCTATTTACATTGGTCTCATGTGAGGTATATATAATATAATATATGATACATATTACCCCAATACAGGCCCACTGACAGTTGTGTGTTGATCATATTTGTGGATATGGGATGAAAGGGATGCTTGCTGCAACGTGGGTTTCACACATAGCATTGAATTCAACGCGGAATGTAAAGTATAGAACACCCATAGAGCTACAGTATCACTATGGCCTCATAGTAATGTAATGTATAGAGAGTGGCTAAATTGAGACCATCATCTAATTTCCTACAGGCCGGTATGGGGTCCTATATCAGATTCCTCAATGACCCCAATTATTCAAACACTGAATCGCCACAGTGTCGTGTTGTGACATTAATTGCATTTCGGAGGAAATCAAGGCCACAGTTGACACAGAGTTCATAAAACACCCATTAACGTGTGGCTGTTATCTACACAGTGCAGGCACATTTCATTGTTATGACAGATGACACCTTTGAGGATTATTTTAATAGAGCTGGGTAATCTGACGGAGTTTGGATTTGGAAGAGGGTTTATTTTAGGGAAAGGCTTGACATTTCAGAATGACAGCTGCACTGAGATGCTGTCAAGGGCCTGGCATCCATCTAAACCCAACCACCACAATTTCACAGTGATTTCACATCAATGAGAGTTTTGTTTGGAGGAGAAAGGTTTTGAATCATAACAAGCCCAGACACTTTCTTGGAGCTTCAGGTCAAGGATCAGTGTCTGACGTAACTTTGTGGAGAGAAGACTGCTGATAGGTGGACACAGGGTTCTACAAATATTTGAGTTCCTCCTAGATCTGTTTCCTGTGTCTGCATGAAGCATAACAGGTGACGGTCGGGCGTAACTCAGAGTTTAGTTCCCAGACAGTGTTTTGGGAACAGTACAGATGCCAGGAGGCAGATCCCAGGTTAGCCCAACAACTAGCTGTACTAGAGCTTTTTTTCTAACTTGATCACTAATAATTAGAATAATTAGAGAGTGCTCTTCTCAACCATTGATGGCCTGATAAATTCGATCCCCTGAACTTTCCTCCGCATCTAAATGTGATGAGTTTGCGGCATATTTCAGAGATAAGAAAACAAACATTAGCCTGGGTATCAGTCAAGCAAGACCTGATGAGAAGTTTGATGATATGTGCCCTAGCCTACTACACAAAGGCACTATGGATTTATTTTCCCTGGTTGACACAGACATGCTGAGGAAAGTGATATCACAACTTAAGCCTTCTACCTGCCTTCTCGATCCTATCCACACCACCTTCTTCAAAACAGTTTTTAATTGCATATCTGAAGAAGTGCAAGCTATTGTTAATCACTCCATGTTCACAGGCACTTTCCCCACTGCACTAAAAAACTGCTATGGTGAAACCCCTACTGAAGAAAAGGAATCTAGATTGTTCAGCTCTTAGCAATTTTCGTCCAATCTCCAAACTTTCATTGTTAAGCAGAATTCAGGAGAAATTGGCTTTCAAACAGCTAAAATATTTTTTAAGCGCCAACTGTATTTTAGTAAAAATCCAGTCTGGTGTTTGTGCCCACCACAGCACAGAGACAGCCTTAGTTAAAGTGGTAAATTATCTTAGAGACAATAATGACGCCAAAGAGCTCTCTGTCCTTGTGCTCTTGGATTTAAGTTCTGCATTCGACACTGTTGACCTTGATGTCCTTCTGGACAGACTGGAGAGGTGGGTTGGCCTCTCTGGTCCAGTTCTAAATTGGTTTAGGACCTATTTAACCGGTCAAGTGTTTTTTGTCACCCCTGGTGAATATAACTCAGAGAAAATACATATCACATGTGGCGTTCCACAAGGTTCGACTTTGGGTCCGGTACTGTTCAGTTTATACATGTTACCCCTTGGCAACGTTATCAGAAAGCACAGCATTGATTTTTACTGCTACGCATGCGATACGGAACATTTCTGTGTCACCAGATGATTTTAGCTCCACAGATAAATTATTAGACTTTATTTGTGATTTAAATACTTGGATGGCTCGCAACTTCCTCCAGCTAAATCAAGACAAGACCGAGGTACTTACTGTTGGCGCCAAAGCACAGAGAGAAAATCTGGCCACACGTTTTAATTCATGGGCAATAAAGATAAAACACCAGGTAAAAAACCTAGGTGTCATTTTAGATTCTGAACTACATTTTTTATGACACATTAGGAATGTGACCAAAATAGCTTTTTACCACCTGAGGAACATTGCCAAGGTGTGGCTGTTTCTCTCTCAGGCTGATACAGAGAGACTCATCCATGCTTTTATTACAAGCAGGCTTGACTACTGTAATGCTCTCCTGTCTGGTCTACCCAAGAAAGCCATTGGTCAACTGCAAAACATACAGAATGCTGCAGCACAGGTACTGACCAAGATCAGATGCAGAGCACACATTACATCGGTTTTAAGGTCTCTGCACTGGCTGCCTGTGAGTTTTAGAATTAATTTTAAGATTATTCTATTGGTTTTTAAATCAATCCACGATTGTGCACCCCAATACATGTCAGACATGCTTTTAAGTTATGTACCCAGGAGGTCCTTCAGGTCCTCTGGCACTGGCCTTTTAACTATCCCAAAGCCTAGGACAAAGAGGCATGGAGTGGCAGCCTTTAGTTATTATGACCCCAGCCTTTGGAATAGCCTGCCAGAGAACCTGAGGGGGGCCGAAACTGTGGACAGATTTAAAAGTCATCTTAAAACACACCTTTTTAGCTTTGCTTTTCCTTAGGGTGCTTTTTAAATCGTTCCGTTTTTATTGTTATTCTTTAGTTTTTTTTATTCTCTTGTTTGTTGTGTAGTAAATATTTATGTTTTTATTTTCATAGTTTTTTATTAGTTTTTTCCTGTGAAGCACATTGTGTTGCATTCCATGTCTGAAATGTGCTGTGTAAATAAAGCTTGATTTGATTTGACAACCATCAGAAAGTATGGAATGAACTGACACTCTTGGACTTGTACATTGCTTGGAAGACTATATTGATGTTTTCTTTTAGAATAAATTATGTATTTATGAATTATTATGGTCTACAGTACATTACTGTAAGTGCATTAGGGCTAATTACAATGACTGACAGCAATCCCCAGAGAAGATAGGGTTACTCTTTGCTGTATTTTCAATGTTATGTCTGCGCTGTGACAGTTTTAAATGTTGAGGTGGTGGAGTTCACTCGTGTTGCCAAAGCATGAGGAAATGATTAGTGCCTGGAAGTTAGCGGCCTTTGAATTTCCCTGAAACATGCCGCTTTCAGCATTTAAAAATCTGAAAGTTCCCCGCAAGCAAATTTTTCATAGGCCTCTGCGCACATGCATAATAGTGGTAATGACGGCCCACACTGTGATAAGTGCCATTAAAACAGTGAAAACGTCTCAGGCTTTTATGGGTCGTTAAAGCCGTTTCAAGTCTCTCTCTAATCACCTTGTGTGGCCAAAAGAGCTATGAACTAAAACATAAGGTCCCCATTGAAACACACAATCAGTACATTCAATGCAGAGTGATCCGAAATAAGATAATGCAGATGTACTGTATGCTACACAACCACCTAAATCACATGCTTTCATCAGCTTTTGAAAGTTATTTTTGTGATCATGTTGGCTTTTTTGGTTGTTGAAAGTCTTTATGCCATCACAAGACAGACATGTATTGATCTGGCTGCCCTGGGGTCCTCATATGAAAGGGGATCTGCTAATCCTCCAACAGTGTACCAGCCCAGTGGAGCAGCTCAGGGATCTCAGGGAGGCTGCCATGCCACGGGCCCGTGCACCGGGTGCATAACTAGCATTTCTCTGTGGTGCCAGTCAGGCAGTTATATTTGTTGAGTGTGAGACAGAAGTAAGAGAAGCTGGCTGGCGAGGTGGTGTTAGATGCTGAATGTTAGACAGTGTATTATTAATACAGTGTGTTTATGAGCTGTCTGTGGGGCAGGGTCCAACCATTTTTTCCCTCAATAGCAGAGGCTTTTGGCTTGATGCCAGGCATTCATAGAACACTTTCATTGTTGTCTTATTCTTGGACTAGCACAGTGCTCTATACCCTACACTATGTACATTATTGTTTTTCCTTCCTTAGCATTGGATAAGGTCCAGAGTTTTTCCTACAGTCAGGTCACAAGGTCAGGAAAATCTCAAGAGCCCTAGCAATAGATGATAATTTCATCTACAATAAGGAGGAGTTTAACTTCAGTTGGGTTGCAACTTTATACGAGCTACAGTACCAGGCCAACCAATTTCCAGATAGCATGTTTCCAGCTGCCATCAATAGAATGGGATGGTTTGTTATTTTTGACTTCCTCTCCTCCCTCCACACTTTGAACACCAAACACAAAACACACTCACTCCGGCTGCAGCCCTGAGGGAGGTATGTCAACACCTCTCCTCCATGATAACTCACAGCATACAGCAACAACCTACACACAGCACAGCAGTACAGAATGCTTCAATGAGCAAACAATAACAAACTAAATCATAGTTCATCCTTATAGGTCTCTGCAAGCGTTCTCCTCCCCTCCCACTGTGCTGGAGTCATTATCAACTGAGAGTGACCTCTTAGGGCTTTAACTACAGCCAACAGATTAGTTATTTCGTACTAGTGGTAAGGGGCTTTTATGGGAAGGGTTCTAGGAGGGTTGTTATGCAACCTCCTAACCCTAGCTTCATGTCCACATCCCGGTTCAACCCTAACCTTCAACACTAACCCTAACTCAGGAGACCTTTTCAAAGGGACCATCTTTTCAGAGATCTATATTATAACTGACACCGGCCAATGGTAACCCATTTCAAACAATGGAATTGGTCCTTCAGAACACCGCAATGCAATGGCCTTTCTTCTAAACAGTCACATCTAAATGCAAATGTATTCACTGAAAATGGACACTGAGGCTTATCGTAGCTCTCAGGCCAAATGTTATCTCTTGAAAATGGCTCCAATGGAGATAGATCAGATCATATGTGAGGGGAGTTAATCTGCGAAAGTGAAACGGCAGCATTTAGAAATGTTAATTATTTCAGTGGGTGAGCACATAAATTGAGCACCATATTGTAGAGATGGTGTCATTCATTAGAAAGACATTAATGAACACCAGTGAGCTGGATCATGCAACGATAGATACACATACACACACACACACACACGTGTGCGCACACACCCACACACACACACACACACAGGGCCGACTCACTTAATTTGTATTCCTGCAGCCCCATATGCGCCTCAGAAAACCCATTAACAAACTGCCCGTTTAATACCAAATGTTTGCCATCTGCTGTGGATGATGTGTCCATCCCCCTGATCATATTGTATGTCCCTCTGCCAACCTGCCAACCTGGATACAATGTACTTTTAGCGGTGGTGGAAAAAGTACCCAATTGTCATACTTGAGTAAATGTATAGATACTGTACTTTAATAGAAAGTTATTCAAGCAAAAGTGAATGTCTGTAAGGGTTGGTGTGAGGTGTGACCCAGGTGCGGTGCAGGATAGACAGTAGGCAGTAGGCAGAGATGGCGAAACAAGGATCTTTACTGATGGTCCCAAAGCCAGGATACAAAATAAGGACTTTACACGAAAAAGAAAGGCGGAGCAAATAAGACTCCAAAAAGCAGGCTGCCAGCCAAAATACGAAATACTAACTGTGACTGAAATAATAACTAAACAGGGAGAACACTTCTCACGTACCTGTCCATACGTCCAGCGATCAGACACTGATTAGTACTGCTTGGCATAGTGAAACTAGCAGAGAAAACTGAGCAAGGGAACACAGGGAAGTGAGGGCATAAATACACAGGTGAACAGGTAGACACAGGTGACACCAATAGGATCATGATTAGTCCAGACTGTGAGTGAGGAGGTGCTTAAGGTTGTCGGAGGATGACACATAGTGGGTCGCTCCGGAACTGCGACCCCTCCTGTAACAGTGCCCCCCCCCCCCCGGCTGCCCTCTGACCAGGCACAGCGGGGGAACAGGACGAAGAGGGGGAGCCAGGGGACAGGTGGCGACAGGCTTGAGGAGGGACACATGGAATGTGGGATGCACCCGCATGGTGGGGGGAAGTTGCAGGCGGTAGGCCACTGGGTTGACTCGCCGGACCACTCTGAATGGCCCGACGAACCGAGCGACAGCTTCCTGGACTCCACGCGGAGGGGAAGATCCCGTGTGGAGAGCCACACCCTCTGTCCCGGGTGAAAGACCGGGGCCGGGCGACACCTGCGGTTGGCCTGATGTTGAGACCTGACCGAGGCCCGCTTAAGTGCCGCCCGTACCTGCCTCCAGGTGCGGCGACAGCGACTGATGTGGGCCTGGACCGACGGGACCGCTGCCGCCTCCTCTTGCTTAGGGAATAGGGGGGTTGGTACCCGTATTGGCACTGGAAGGGGGACAGGCCGGTGAACGAGCAGAGAAGGGTGTTGTGTGCGTACTCCGCCCACACCAGTCGCTGACTCCACATAGCTGGGTTGCTGGGGGCGTAGCACCTCAGCACCCCCTCCAGATCCTGGTTTACGCGCTCTGTCTGCCCGTGTGACTGGGGATGGAAGCCGGAAGACAAGCTGAAGGAGGCGTCGAGGCAGGTGGCAAACGTCTTCCAGAACCTGGAGGCGAACTGAGGGCCCCGATCCGACACCACATCTTGGAGAAGGCCATGGACCCGGAAAACATGCTGCACCACCAACTTAGCCATCTCCCGGGCCGACGGGAGTTTGGGAAGGGGAATGAAGTGGGCAGCCTTCAAGAACCGGTCCACAACGACCAGGATGACTGTGTATTCATCAGAGAAGGATAGGGCGGAAATGAAATCCAGTGAGATGTGGGCTCAGGGACACTTGGGGATAGGCAGTGGTCGGAGCAGCCCTGCTGCGGGCTGACGTGAGCTCTTCATGTGTGCGCACACCGGGTAAGCAGCCACGAAGGCACGCGTATCCCCCTCAGCAGATGGCCACCAGAACCTCCTACGCAGGAACTCCAATGTCCTGCCGCCCCGCAGATGGTTGATGAGGACGGACGCGTGCGCCCACTGAAGCAGTTGCGAGCGCGCAGCCTTGGGTACGTACATCCTCCCCGGTGGACCTCCGCCCGGATCGGGCTCCCGCCGTAGCGCTGCTCTGACCAGCCTATCAATTCCCCACGAAACTGGGGCAGCAATCAGAGCATTTGGGACAATGGGGTTGTCCTTCTCCACCAGATCCACAGGGTCGAACTGCCGGGCGAGCGTGTCAGGCTTGGTGTTCTTCGACCCCGGATGGTATGAGATGGTGAACCGGAACCTGGTGAAGAACAACGCCCACCTGGCCTGGCGTGAGTTGAGCCTCTTGGCCCCCTGAATGTCGGCTAAGTTCTTGTGGTCAGTCCATATGATGAATGGATGGGCGGCCCCCTCTAGCCAATGTCTCCACTCCCCCAGGGCGAGCTTGACCGCTAGCAACTCATGGTTCCCCACGTCTTAATTCTGCTCCGCCGGGGACAGCTGATGGGAGAAAAGCGCGCAGGGGTGAGTTTTACCGTCCGTGAGGAACCGCTGGAACAGGATCGCTCCCACTGAACGTCTGAAGCATCCACCTCCACAATGAACGGCAGGGACGGATCAGGATGACCGTGGACCGGGGCTGATGTAATGTGCCGCTTCAGCGCATCAAATGCGTTCCCCGCTTCCGGGGTCCAGGCGAAGGAGCATACGCTCATCTGGGTGAGGGATGTCAGGGGAGCGGCTAGGGAGCTAAAATTGCGAATAAATCGCCTATAGAAATTTGCGAACCCTAAAAACCGTTGTAGTTGCTTGAAGGATGAGGGCTGGGGCCAATCCAGTACTGCGCTGACCTTGGCTGGGTCCATCCGTAGATCCCCCTGGGTGACAATGAACCCCAGGAAGGAGACTGTCTCAGTGTGGAACACACACTTCTCCGCCTTGACGTAGAGCTGGTGACGGAGAAGGCGTTGGAGACCTGCCGAACGTGCTGCCGGTGTTCACTCCTGTCCTTCGAAAATATGAGGATGTCATCCAAATACATGAAGACACTGTAGTCGAGGAGGTCCTGGAGCACGTCATTGACCAACGCCTGGAATATTGCAGGTGCGTTGGCTAGACCAAACAGCATGACTAGGTCCTTGTAATGCCCACTTGGTGTGTTAAAAGCCGTCCTCCACTCGTCCCACTCCCGAATCCTCACCAGGTTGTAGGCATTACGTAAATCCAGCTTGGTGAAGACCCGTGCTCCCTGCAACGACTCGAATGCCATCGTCATTAGAGGGAGTGGGTAGTGGTTCTTAACCGTGATATCGTTGAGCGCCCGGTAATCAATGCACGGCCACTGCCCACCATCCTTTTTCCCCACGAAGAAGAAGCCCGCGCCAGCGGGTGAGATAGAGGGACGGGTGTGACCCTTGACGAGTGCCTCGTCGATATACTCCCTCCGGCCGGGACAAGGAAAACAATCGCCCTCGTGTGGGCATGGCGCCCAGCAGGAGATCGATCGCGCAGGGCGGTAGGCGGTTCGGAGTGCGGGACCTGGGGAAGAGGTGAGGACTGGTAGGTGGTCTGGGACGGTGGTTTGGGCTGATGAGTGGTCGGTGGAGACTGGAACGGGACATGAGCGGAGCCTTCCTCCAGGATGAAACGCCCCATGGACCAGTCTATCCGGGGTTTGTGGGCGACCAGCCAGGGGTCCCCGAAGATGAGGGGACACTCCGGAGAGTGCCAGATCAGAAGCAGTAGGGATGACCATGTGTTCTCTTCATAAGTGCGTGAATTTGACCATTTTCCTGTTCTGCTAAGCATTCAAACACAAGTACTTTTGGGTGTCAGGGAAAATGTACGGAGTAAAAAGTACATTACTTAAGTACTTTACACCACTGACTTTTAGATTATAACATTGTTGGGCACTATTGCCATAGATTTTGGGACAAAGGCAATTACTGTAAGTGCTAATTTTTGTCTTTCTTAACCCAAACATTATATTGAAATTCTCTTCAGTATATGATCCAAATGAAAACAAATTGCCCCTGGTTCCTTGCATGCAAATGATGTAATGAATATGCATGTTGGCCTGTTGGGTATTTATTCATGTGTCTGCACTGCCCCCCGATATCCTGTTGGGTATGTGTTTCACCATTTTAGAGATTAACTCCTTTTACTTCACCCTAGCAGTCTGTACTTTTAATAGGAAGATGCATGCACTCTATTTGATCATGTGTACAGTATTTTAGAGTTACTAAAGTGATTGCAAATGGTTTCTCAGCTGTGTAGCTGATGCATGATATCATTAGTTCAGTTACAGGAACACTAGATTTGAATGGGCCCAATGTGACTGCCTGTGGCTGCAACTGAAGCTGAAATTCGTCAAATACGCATGACAGCAGATCAGTCCAGGTGTTCCATTTCCTAGAAATCAGAAGACCTATTGATGCATATCAGTAACTGTAATGCAAGAAGTATAGTTCCCATAAGAAAAAGCCCTACTCATATGCTTACACTTAAGTCCCTATGCTGATGGTCTCCATGTTTCTACTCCAACCTGTATCTTGGTTCTGATAAGTCCCATGTGGACCTGGTAATGATAAGGAACTGGGCGTCGCCAAGGGACCAGCCATTTAACAGAACAATATGTTGCCACTGACCCAACATGAACCAGCCTTCCCTGCTGAGGTTACATCCCAAATAGCACCCTATTCCCTTTATAGTGCCCTATTGGCCTTGGTCAAAGGTAGTGCACTGCAGCACTGCATAGGGAATATGGTGCCATTTGGGATGTAACCTGAGGGAAAAGCTCTCTGATGTGCCGCTCCACCGTGTGAAAGTCTAGAGCACCATGATTCTTGAATGACATTTTTATGTTCTGGTGGTTCAGGCACAGGTGGTTTCCATTTCTGAAGACCTTTGTCAAGGTGTTTACAGATGGGCAACATGTGCTGACTGTATTTCACTACTAGAGGTGACTTGGCCAAACCGATCGAATGATACAAAGTTCTGTCCGAATCTCTTTGATGAATGCTGAAATATTTGTCTTCTTAGCTTTCTGGTTAATGACCCTTGAGTTGAGAGGTTTGCTCTTATGAAAGGAGTCAGTCAGTTGAGCACTCAGTGTGTCTCCACAATTGAGTGTAAAGGCTGTTGAATGGTCGATTGACCAAATGCACTAATCCAAGTTAATCCTGGACACAGATCAATTGCTTGAATACTATCTACACACAGACAAGGCTTAAGCAATTAGATCAGATTTCATAACTCATCATGGTCATTGTGGGTCATGTGACATTGGCTTTGAAATGAGGCAGTTATGTGAATATGTGGAATGCTTGATAATGACAGGCTGATTGTAATTTGATTATCAGACAGGTATGTCTGTCTCCTTTCAGCTTTGAAAATAACAACCAGCTCAATTTTGACTTTATCCATTCACTCATCCCTAAAAGAGGCTATGAGGCATGGAGAGCATGATAGGCCAAGTTGTTAGCTAAGCCCCATGGCAGAAGTCTGTATGATTGAGTGGACAGCATATCTATACCTTAAGTACCTTAAACACTTAGATCACCGCTGTTCAAATAATTCAGATGAGCTCACTTAATCCTCTCCTCCTAATGTCATCATTATTTCAGAAACCCAGAACATGGACATCCCCAGGGTCATTATAGTGATGTTATTAATATGGAGAAAAAGAAAATAGGAGGTATGAGAGGTGTGTTAATTAAGACAGGAAGGAGAGAGAGAGAGAGAGAGAGAGAGAGAGAGAGAGAGAGAGAGAGAGAGAGAGAGAGAGAGAGAGAGAGAGAGAGAGAGAGAGAGAGAGAGAGAGAGAGAGAGAGAGAGAGAGAGAGAGAGAGAGAGAGAGAGAGAGAGAGAGAGAGAGAGAGAGAGAGAGAGAGAGAGAGAGAGAAATGTAATACATTCCATGAAATATTTCAATAGAGAGTTCACATAGATTATGATGTAGTTTTGTGGCGTAAAGTTTTATCATTCCCATATGTCTTTCTATTTTCCATGTAAATATAATAGACAGATTTAATACTCTGAGTGAACTATAGGAACTTTTGAGTACTTCAACCCATGTGGTGGAGTCGTAATTGTCGTGAGTTATTATGACAGTTGTTATGACCTTGCTAGTACACTGCTAGAAAGGTTGTACACTAGGCCACTAAGGGTTAAGTATTACCAGTTGTCGCTCATTCCTAGCCAGTCAGTCGAGGTTTGCCTTATTTCCCAATTCTGATTATTCTCCCAGTCTCTCTGTGTGTGTGTGTGTCCATGCATCTCTCTATGTGTGTGCATGTGTGTTCATGCTTGTGTGTATTACCTTCTCCTTAATTTGTTTGGCTCGCTGACAGAACAGCTTCTCCACATGCAGTCTCACAGTGAGATGTCATTACGTTTCTCCATCAGCGACAAAGAAAGAAAGACCCCGACAGGGATAATTATGTAAATACCCAAACAGACAAAGCTGAATATTTCTACCACAGTACCTTGAGTCTGATCATGCCCTTTAGTGTAACAACATGAAAATCTGGTTAAAAATCGCACATACACAAACACGCACATACACACACACACATATGTGAATGTCACGTCTGAGCCACAGGATTCTGCAGTCTGCTCGTCAGAATACGGGTCACTCACTTTGTCAGGCCGTGGCGACATAAATGTCAATCAGTTCAGTCTTTGTTACATTAATTCTAGAACACTTCCAGTAAATTCTAAACCATACCTTCTGATCTGGTTTGGCTGGGACTAAACCTGGCTGGGGAGGTCACCTTTGCCCTGGGTGAGAGGCAGAGGACAGCCAACCTCTGCCCTGTACCAGCCCACAATATGACAGCAATGAAATAATTTGGTACTCGCTGCATATACTAGACTGACAAATAAAACAAGCAACACAGACAGTGCTTTACCATGAACAGGCTGTGGGGTCGAGTAAACAGATATGGTTTGAGTAGTTATAAAAAATCATGCTGAATCAAATGCCATGTATTTTATATTACCCAAATGTACGGTATAGCGCTTTGGGTACAGTAGCCTGAAACTTCAGTAGTCCTCTTTTAGGTTTCTGTTTTTACCCATTTGGCCCAATTACTGTAGATTTGGATGCTCGGATACAGAAAAGCTTTGTTTTCTATTTTAAAGTTCATTAACCACTCTTGATAATTAACTTGAGGGCTTTTTGCGTCAAGGTCCCTTGAGAAGCAACAATATAACCACTGTCTGAATTTAGCTTCATCATCAGAAGAGGGTTTTAAGAGTTTCATGATGAAAAGTGAGTTATTTTCAACTCTTTTTGGTCATTTGGGGTTCTAAGAATTGTTAAGGATTAACTGTCTCAAGACAATATTTCCCTGTCAACATTCATTAACACGTCCTGCTTTTCCAATTTTCTTCATCAATAGCCCAGTTGTGTACACATTTTGTAAGGTGTTACAAAGCAAGTAGACATGTAGAGAGAAGCTGTGAGCCTGAAATGGTTCCTGACAGACTCATTTGGCTCAGATGGACAGAGTTCACCTCTATCTCTGGCAAGGTCATCCAACAGTCCCCTGGGTAATGCTATGAATTTAGCCCCACTGCGTTTCAAATGGGAAAATACATGTCTGTCTCTACTGTGTGGCTGTGGTCCAGAGATGGGTTAATGGTTAGCGGAGAATCTTTCACCTTGACCAATTGCCTTGGACTGTGATAGCGAGGTCAGACGTCTGTATTAACCTTTTACATTGATCCTGAGAAGGATGTAAACGTTTGTACTGGTGAGATAACCATTTCTGCTGGTAGACAGCCCAAAAAAATGAATTGCATGTTATTTTCCATGATTACAGCCATGATTACACAGTATGGTGAAGGACGGGTAAGACAAGTGATGGAAACAAACAAATGCCATTGATTTATATAATCCAGATATTTTGGGGGTTTTGAGGGTTGCAGAATAATTCTCACCCTCTTAAAATGTTGTTTTTGTTTTGAATATAAAATAAACATATGCCACTAAACCATGCTGAAACTGACTCATGTCATGTAGAACAATGACGTTATCTGCATCAGTGATCAAACAGAGTCTTTCTGGAATAACTGTTTAATCTCAGCAGGGAGGAATGGAGCTGAATGGTGAAGGAACGCACGTGGAGATGGCAATGTCATCTGTCCTCTGTGTTGAAGATGAAACCTGGTGTGCGTTCCAAATGGCACCCTAATACCTATATAGTGCATGAATTTTGACCAGGGCCCGTAGGGTTCTGGTCATAAGTTGTGCCATTCGGGACACAGTCAAGGGCTGGTTTTGTCATCCTTGTCCTCTCCTATTACCTGTCAGTCAGCCTCTCTGTCTGCCTCAGACTTTAAACAGTCATTTTCACTACTGTCACCATCACAGTCCTTATCTCTGTCTGTCCCCATGACAGGAGTTTAATTAAAGCAGCAACCGTATCATCTCACATATGTTTTATCATTTTACTTCTTGTTTTTCTATGCCACAAATCACCAGACCACAGTGTATGGATGCTTCATTTGCTCTATGTCACTGATGAAAATATATACATTTACTGTCTAGACTAATGTCTAGACCAATTTTAAGAATAGTTTTTAACTGATTTTACATTCTAAATGCAACCGACTGTATGACAGTCCATTATAATAACAATGAAAGGGTTTTATGAATACAGGACCAGCCAGTGTAGCACAGTAACCAATTCAATCCTGTTTACAGTGTCTTCACTGATGCATGCAGACCTTGGTGCGTCCTTCAAGTGCAGTTTAGGCATCCGACCACAAAGGGAAGGTGGGTCTAGCTAAAGTAGCAAGACTAGGTTCATATTGATTATCCCATTAGGAGAGCATGCCCATATTAAAACAAACCGCCTCACTGGTCTCTGCTCATTCTATGGATAATGGAGACGGATGGAATTATAGATTTTTTGTTTTAGTGACAGCTGACCTCAATCTGATAAAACGGCCTGCTCAGCTTAATGTAGAAGTGCCAACACTTAGCTCGTATACAGGTTCAGTAAAGTCTATGAACTGGAAATACTAGAGTTAGCTTTGTTATTGATTTATGGTTGGTTCTATTACATTTCACCGTCTTCTCATAATTCACTCTTTGTAGCTAAATTGGTTTCCCACCCATTGGCCAATAGCTTACTGCATCAAATAAAGAGTTGTATAGTAGTGTTTTTGTATGACAAACGAGGCCTATTGTAAGTTAAGGAGTCGTCCTATTTAAGCCCAGTTTCGGTCTCCTTTCTGTTGAGATAATACCACTGCACTTGTTGTCTGTATCCCATTACGAGGAGAAAGAAGAGTGGGGAGGATTGAAAAGAGTCAGAGCTGCTTTACTTTCACCACTGGTATTGTGTTCTGTCTGTGGACTTTGGTATTTTGCTTTGGAACTTCCCAGAAAGCTGGTAGTGCATAATTTGAATAATCTTCAGTCCTTCTCTCCATTATAAGGAAATCATAATGACAGGTGCGAACGCTGAGCTATTACGGAATGAGCAATATGCTATTTGTGTGTGTGTGTGTGTGTGTGTGAGAGAGAGATCCGTGGATGACAAAAAATAGCCTCCCAGTCTAAGCCCCTTTAAGCCCCCCCTCTTATCTTCTCTCCATCCCAGTCAGAGCGGCTGCACATTTTCACCCATTCTATCTACACTTCCTCTCTCTGCCGCATGGAGAATACCCACCACAGAAACACATCAACACAACAGACACCAGTCCTGTGACTGAGGTGACAGACAAGACAGAGACAGACACTCTCTCTGTCTTGTCTGTCTGTCACCTCGGTTGTTACAGGACCGATGTCTGTTGATGTGTTTCTGTTGTGTATCTCCTTTGTCTGCAGAGCTGTTTTACTACATTCTGTTACTGTTGTCAGGGGGAATGCAACCACTGTACTGAACTCTTCATCGATAACCAAAGGCAGGCCACTGGCAATGTAAAAACTGCTATTGATCGTTGCTAGAGGGCAGGTGATTGGAATAGATAGAAGCAGTTGCCTTATGTTTGACCTGCATTACTGCCCAGGTTGGTCAATGTGGTATGGATCTACCAGCAGGATCATTCATCAATGTTTTGAACAATGACAAGATCAGCCAGATGGGACTCAGCAGCACTCGCTTCATGAACTCCTGGATTACCACACAGTTGGTTAAAATACCTTACTGTACGTAATGGAAATGAACAGTCATTTCTATAACACTTTGTAACAATAGGACATTTGGTCACTTCCAGACTACACAAATAGCATAATGTAAACTGTCTTAAGTATTATAGAGACAGCATTTAAGTACATTCATCATTTCAAATGATACATAGTACATCCTCTTTAGAGTTGCATCTTATTGCAGCATAGCCATTTATAATGGCCAAATCTTCTTTGTTACACCCTCTGATTCATTGGCCATGCAATAATGGCTTTGGCGTTGACAATTACCAGCAAACACAGAGGTCACTGTTTATCTTTGCTTGGAATGGAGATGTAAGGTGTGATTTTCTATGATGACACATATTCAACAGAGAACCAGTCTGTTTGTTCTATAGTTGCTGTGTGCTGCAGTGCATCCAATATGAATCTGAACCCAGGGTCACCTGCTATTTACACACTGCAAATGAATGCTGCGGCTGGCGGGTGAGCTGAGGGAAGTCACTTTAGATAAGCAAACAACGGGCAGCCCAGCTAGACAGTATAGTGAGATCCAGCAGACAAACCAACTCACTAATAAGAGATGCATGATAAGCATAGCCAGCTGAGCTCACCCAGGGCAATTTCCCCACCAGGCAAAGGGGAGTTTGTGTATTTAAAAAATATTGTAAAGTCATGAATTGTATTAATTCTTGATTGAAAACAGATACTTATATATACAAAATAAATCAAGATTATATTAAAACTAAAACAAACAACAACAAAAAAAGCAATAAGATGTCATGCAAAACAACTTGTCTGTATCTCATTAACTTTAAAGCAAAGGGAGTTTTTTCTTATGTGTAGTTATTGTCTATGGCTTTATGGCCTATAGCATTTCATGTATATTATTAACAATGGTAATGTACAGGTACAGTGGGGGGAAAAAGTATTTAGTCAGCCACCAATTGTGCAAGTTCTCCCACTTAAAAAGATGAGAGAGGCCTGTAATTTTCATCATAGGTACACGTCAACTATGACAGACAAAATGAGGAAAAAAAATCCAGAAAATCACATTGTATGATTTTTTATGAATTTATTTGCAAATTATGGTGGAAAATAAGTATTTGGTCAATAACAAAAGTTTCTCAATACTTTGTTATATACCCTTTGTTGGCAATGACACGGGTCAAACATTTTCTGTAAGTCTTCACAAGGTTTTCACACACTGTTGCTGGTATTTTGGCCCATTCCTACATGCAGATCTCCTCTAGAGCAGTGATGTTTTGGGGCTGTCGCTGGGCAACACAGACTTTCAACTCCCTCCAAAGATTTTCTATGGGGTTGAGATCTGGAGACTGGCTAGGCCACTCCAGGACCTTGAAATGCTTCTTACGAAGCCACTCCTTCATTGCCCGGGCGGTGTGTTTGGGATCATTGTCATGCTGAAAGACCCAGCCACGTTTCATCTTCAATGCCCTTGCTGATGGAAGGAGGTTTTCACTCAAAATCTCACGATACATGGCCCCATTCATTCTTTCCTTTAACGGATCAGTCGTCCTGGACCCTTTGCAGAAAAACAGCCCCAAAGCATGATGTTTCCACCCCCATGCTTCACAGTAGGTATGGTGTTCTTTGGATGCAACTCAGCATTCTTTGTCCTCCAAACACGACGAGTTGAGTTTTTACCAAAAAGTTATATTTTGGTTTCATCTGACCATATGACATTCTCCCAATCCTCTTCTGGATCATCCAAATGCACTCTAGCAAACTTCAGACGGGCCTGGACATGTACTGGCTTAAGCAGGGGGGACACGTCTGGCACTGCAGGATTTGAGTCCCTGGCGGCGTAGTGTGTTACTGATGGTAGGCTTTGTTACTTTGGTCCCAGCTCTCTGCAGGTGATTCACTAGGTCCCCCCGTGTGGTTCTGGGATTTTTGCTCACCGTTCTTGTGATCATTTTGACCCCACGAGGGAGATTATCAGTGGTCTTGTATGTCTTCCATTTCCTAATAATTGCTCCCACAGTTGATTTCTTCAAACCAAGCTGCTTACCTATTGCAGATTCAGTCTTCCCAGCCTGGTGCAGGTCTACAACTTTGTTTCTGGTGTCCTTTGACAGCTCTTTGGTCTTGGCCGTAGTGGAGTTTGGAGTGTGACTGTTTGAGGTTGTGGACAGGTGTCTTTTATACTGATAACAAGTTCAAACAGGTGCCATTAATACAGGTAACGAGTGGAGGACAGAGGAGCCTCTTAAATAAGAAGTTACAGGTCTGTGAGAGCCAGAAATCTTGCTTGTTTGTAGGTGACCAAATACTTATTTTCCACCATAATTTGCAAATAAATTCATTAAAAATCCTACAATGTGATTTTCTGGAGAAAAAAATTCTCAATTTGTCTGTCATAGTTGACGTGTACCTATGATGAAAATTACAGGCCTCTCTCATCTTTTTAAGTGGGAGAACTTGCACAATTGGTGGCTGACTAAATACTTTTTTCCCCCACTGTATGTGGTCCCTGACCCCATAGTGAGTTCCCAGACAGGCAGTCTTTCATGGATAATGCATAGCCCAAACAAATAACCCTCTTTTAGAAGACCTCCCCAGACCATGGGGCCTATGTTCTGGATGTGACCTGTAACAGCGGGCCTGTTGAAACGTTCTAATGTCTAGCCTGGCTCTCTCTCTCTCTCTGTGTGTATGTGTGTGTGTGTGTGTCCGAAGGTGCGTGTGTGTGTGACCTGTAGCAACTGGGCCTGTTGAAACGTTCTAAAGGCTACACTCTTAGAAAAAGGTTTCTACATAGAACCAAAAGGGGTTCTACCTGGAACCAAAAAGGTTTCTTCAAAGGGTTCTCCTATGGGGACAGCCGAATAACCCTTTTAGGTTCTAGATAGCACCTTTTTTTCTAAGAGTGTAGCCAATAGGTCTCAGTGGGGAACTTCCCCTGTGTCTGCGCAGCAGGAATGTCTTCTGTTTACAGGAGATTGAAATGTCTTGGTTTTTAACCAACCAAACTGAACTGAGCAAACCTTAATTTAGAACATGGGGACAGGGGCCTCCGCTCTTCTTTATCTGATGAGATGGGATCAATGGGACAGTTGAATTGTCTCTCTCTGGGGAAGCAGCTGGGTGATGTTTAGCAGCTGTGCTTCATATGCAGAGATTAATCTGGTCTGTTCTGTTCCAGGCAAATGAAGGGCAAATGGTTTCTCCCCAGAGGTGATCTGTAGATTTATGTGTGGCCATGTTGACTGGACCACGTGGACTCATGTGCAGAGTGTATACACAAGTTTGTATTCACATATATGTGGTCCTCTGTAGCTCAATTGGTAGAGCATGGCGCTTGTAACGCCAGGGTAGTGGGTTCGATCCCCGGGACCACCCATACGTAAAAATTTATGCACACATGACTGTAAGTCGCTTTGGATAAAAGCGTCTGCTAAATGGCATTATATTATTATACACAGACACAGAGACACACACATCAAAGTAATGTGATGTTCAACAGTGGTTAGTCTTTGTCCATGTCAAACAGTGAAATCAGTGTTACAATTCAGTCTTTATTCGCCCACAAGCAAAATACTGTAGAGGCTAAGTCAGACAACAGATGTCAGAACTCTTATTTATCTCTCATGGAATGGAATGTAGAGAGAGTAGGCTATAATCTTCATACTGTGAAGAATGGATCCTCCAGCTGATGATAAAACAATGTAAAGAGATATGGAAGAGTTTTCCAATAGCTCTCCTGTATTAGTATAGTAACAAAGACTGCTGTAGCACAGCGTTTCCCAAACTCGGTCCTGGGGACCCCAAGAGGTGCACATTTAGTTTTTTGCCCTAGCACTAAACAGCTGATTAAATAATCAACTCATCAAGCGTTGATTATTTTAATCAGCTGTATAGAGCTAGGGCAAAAAACTAAATGTGCACCTCTTGGGGTCTGCCCAGGACATAGCTTGACAAACGCTGCTGTAGCAGCATAACTAGATAGTATAGCGTAAAACAATGCAGTGTTTTCAGAGTGGGTTGTGTTTGAACAGCACAACGTATGGACCACACTAGGCCTCTCTGTAACAATGGTCCCTGTCTTATCATAATGTTTACCTGCCTTACAGCTGAATCTAGTCCCACCTGGGGATGTGTGCCCTGAAGATCTCTAACTGGGTGTGGTTTCCTTTGGGTGATGATGGCTTATCATCATTATATAGACAGACACCCATTCACACCTGTTTGCTTGATAGCTGTGTTGATTGAGGTGTCAACAGTGACACTCACAAGTCCAAACAGCTGCTTCTCTGACCCCATATATTTAAATAACACTACTAAAAGTGGATTACATTAACATACCACATGTCTAAAGTCTCTAAATATAGTACAGTATCTGGTATAGATAGCACTCTGTTGGTGGTAACCTAGGAACATATAGTAACAGCTCACAGATCTAGCCGTTGGTTGTGGTGGAGCTCCCTTGCGCACATGCAGGAGGAATATGCATCCAAGAATAGCACCCTAACTCAGTTAGCCTGCAGGCCATCTGGAAGGCATCTGGATCATGATGCATCCTCGCTGGGACACTGGCCTGGAGAGGAAAGCCCTCTGTGAAATAAGACCAACTCAGTGGCCATATATTTTTTATTTCTCTCTCACACTATATATCTGTCCTAATTGTGTCTCTCTCTCTGTTTCTCTTCTACTTCTCTCAATCCAGTTACAGCAACACAGAGAGAGAAAGAGTATTACAAACAAAAAACTACATTTTAAGTGAGAAGTAGTCATTGGTCACATGAGCACCACAATGCCTACTCCACCCATGGTCTACCAAGGTTTTCCAGCACACTTTGAACTGTGGACAATATAGGAACAAGGTGGAGTTCTGCTACACAGGCTCTGACGCCCGTCGCATTCCAGACGAACTCAATGCATTTTATGCATGCTTTGACAATAAGCAAGAAGTGCCTTGAAAGGCTGGTTGTGGCACACATCATCTCCATCATCTCAGACACCCTAGACCCACTCCAATTTGCATACCGCCCCAACAGATCCATAGACGACGCAATAGCAATTGCAATCCACACTGCCCTCACCCACCTAGATAAGAGGAATACTTATGTGAGAATGCTGTTTATTGACTACAGCTCAGTGTTCAACACCATTGTCCCCTCCACGCTCGTCACCAAGCTTAGGACCCTGGGACTGAACCCCTCCCTCTGCAACTGGATCCTGGACTTCCTGACGGGTCAACCCCAGGTGGTGAGGGTAGGCAACATCACCTCCCCCACGCTGACCCTCAACACGGGGGCCCCAAAGGGGTGTGTGTTTGAAAATAAGCACACACCGTGCTCACGCGCGCCGGTGTATGTGTGTGTCTGTCGGGACTGGGAGGGGGCTGTCAAAAGAGAATGGCCGAAAAAGAATGGTCACGAAAGAAAGAGAATGGTCAAAATGTCTCCTCCAAGAGGCAAACCCAGGACCTTCCGATCCCAAGGCAGTGATATTAACTGTTACGATACGCTACGGACCCTGTCCTGGATGAATCATCTTGATGGGAAGCTTTAACTTGACACTGTGTTAATCAGTGACGCTTGAATGATGATGGATGGTTCATACAGAGTGTGCTCTATCTAACCAATTTATGACAGCATGCTTGAATCCTATATACACTAACGGTCAAAAGTTTTAGAACACCTACTCATTCAAGGGTTTTTCTTTATTTTTTACTATTTTCTGCATTGTAGAATAATAGTGAAGACATCAAAACTATGAAATAACACATATGGAATCATGTAGTAACCAAAAAATCATTTTTTCCAACAGTATTGAAGGAGTTCCCACATATGCTGAGCACTTGTTGGCTGCTTTTCCTTCACTCTGCGGTCCGACTCATCCCAAATCATCTCAATTTGGTTGAGGTCGGGGCATTGTGGAGGCCAGGTCATCTGATGCAGCACTCCATCACTCTCCTTCTTGGTCAAATAGCCCTTACACAGGTGTGTTGGGTCATTGTCCTGTTGAAAAACAAATGATGGTCCCACTAAGCCCAAACCAGATGGGATGGCGTATCACTGCAGAATGCTGTGGTAGCCATGCTGGTTAAGTGTGCCTTGACACAGACAGTGTCAACAGCAAAGCACCCCCACACCATAACACCTCCTCCTCCATGCTTTACGGTGGGAAATACACATGCAGAGATCATCCGTTCATCCACACCGCGTCTCACAAAGACATGGCGGTTGGAACCAAAAATCTCAAATTTGGACTCCAGACCAAAGGACAAATTTCCACCGGTCTAATGTCCATTGCTCGTGTTTCTTGGCCCAAGCAAGTCTCTTCTTCTTATTGGTGTCCTGTAGTAGTTGTTTCTTTGTAGCAATTAGACTATGAAGGCCTGATTCACACAGTCTCCTCTGAACAGTTGATGTTGAGATGTGTCTGTTTTCTTGAACTCTGTGAAGCATTTATTTGGGCTGCAATTTCTGAGGCTGGTAACTCTAGTGAACTTATCCTCTGCAGCAAAGGTAACTCTGGGTCTTCCATTCCTGTGCCGGTCCTCATGAGAGCCAGTTTCATCATAGCGCTTGATGGTTTTTGCGACTGCACTTGAAGAAACGTTCAAAGTTCTTGAAATGTTCAGTATTGACTGACCTTCATGTCTTAAAGTAATGATGGACTGTCGTTTCTCTTTGCTTATTTGAGCTGTTCTTGCCATAATATGGACTTGGTCTTTTATCAAATAGGGCTATCTTCTGTATATCCCCCCTACCTTGTCACAACATAACTGATTGGCTCAAATGCATTAAGAAGGAAAGAAATTCCACAAATTAACTTTTAAGAAGGCACACCTGTTAATTGAAATGCATTCCAGATGACTACCTCATGAAGCTGGTTGAGAGAATGCCAAGAGTGTGCAAAGCTGTCATAAGGCAAAGGGTGGCTATTTGAAGAATCTCAAATATATTTTTATTTTTTTATTTTTTATTTTTTTATTTCACCTTTATTTAACCAGGTAAACCAGTTCTCATTTACAACTGCGACCTGGCCAAGATAAAGCAAAGCAGTGCGATAAAAACAACAACACAGAGTTACATATGGGGTAAAACAAAACAAAGTCAAAAAATACAACAGAAATACATATATATACAGTGTGTGCAAATTTAGCAAGTTATGGAGGTAAGGCAATAAAATAGGCTATAGTGCAAAATAATTACAATTAGTATTAACACTGGAATGATAGATGTGCAAGAGATGATGTGCAAATAGAGATACTGGGGTACAAATGAGCAAAATAAATAACAATATAGGGATGAGGTAGTTGGGCGGGCTAATTTCAGATGGGCTGTGTACAGGTACAGTGATCGGTAAGGTGCTCTGACAACTGATACTTAAAGTTAGTGAGGGAGATAAGTGTCTCCAGCTTCAGAGATTTTTGCAATTTGTTCCAGTCATTGGCAGCAGAGAACTGGAAGGAATTGCGGCCAAAGGAGGTGTTGGCTTTGGGGATGACCAGTGAGATATACCCGCTGGAGCGCAGACTACGGGTGGGTGTTGCTATGGTGACCAATGAGCTAAGATAAGGCAGGGATTTGCCTAGCAGTGATTTATAGATGGCCTGGAGCCAGTGGGTTTGGCGACGAATATGTAGTGAGGACCAGCCAACAAGAGCGTACAGGTCACAGTGGTGGGTATTATATGGGGCTTTGGAGACAAAACGGATGGCACTGTGATAGACTACATCCAATTTGCTGAGTAGAGTGTTGGAGGCTATTTTGTAAATGACATCGCCGAAGTCAAGGATCGGTAGGATAGTCAGTTTTACGAGGGCATGTTTGGCAGCATGAGTGAAGGAGGCTTTGTCGCGAAATAGGAAACCGATTCTAGATTTAACTTTGGATTGGAGATTCTTAATGTGAGTCTGGAAGGAGAGTTTACAGTCTAACCAGACACCTAGATATTTGTAGTTGTCCACATACTCTAGGTCAGACCCGTCGAGTGTAGTGATTCTAGTCGGGTGGGCGGGTGCAAGCAGCGTTCGGTTGAAGAGCATGCATTTAGTTTTACTAGTGTTTAAGAGCAGTTGGAGGCTACTGAAGGAGTGTTGTATGGAATTGAAGCTCGTTTGGAGGTTTGTTAACACAGTGTCCAATGAAGGGCCAGATGTATACAAAATGGTGTCGTCTGCGTAGAGGTGGATCTGAGAGTCACCAGCAGCAAGAGCGACGTCATTGATATACACAGAGAAAAGAGTCGGCCCAAGAATTGAACCCTGTGGCACCCCCATAGAGACTGCCATAGGTCCAGACAACAGGCCCTCCGATTTGACACATTGAACTCTATCTGAGAAGTAGTTGGTGAACCAGGCGAGGCAGTCATTTGAGAAACCAAGGCTATTTAGTCTGCCAATAAGAATGCGGTGGTTGACAGAGTCGAAAGCCTTGGCCAGGTCAATGAAAACGGCTGCACAGTACTGTCTATTATCGATCGCGGTTATAATATCATTTAGGACCTTGAGCGTGGCTGAAGTGCACCCATGACCAGCTCGGAAACCGGATTGCATAGCGGAGAAGGTACGGTGGGATTCGAATGGTCGGTGATCTGTTTGTTGACTTGGCTTTCAAAAACTTTTGAAAGGCAGGGCAGGATGGATATGGGTCTGTAACAGTTTGGATCTAGGAGTGTCACCCCCTTTGAAGAGGGGGATGACCGCGGCAGCTTTCCAATCTCTGGGGATCTCAGACGTTACGAAAGAGAGGTTGAACAGGCTAGTAATAGGGGTTGCGACAATTTCGGCGGCTAGTTTTAGAAAGAAAGGGTCCAGATTGTCTAGCCCAGATGATTTGTAGGGGTCCAGATTTTGCAGCTCTTTTAGAACATCAGCTGTCTGGATTTGTGTGAAGGAGAAGCGGGGGGCATGGGCAAGTTGCAGCGGAGGGTGCAGAGCTGGTGGCCGGGGTAGTGGTAGCCAGGTGGAAAGCATGGCCAGCCGTAGCAAAATGCTTGTTGAAATTCTCGATTATTGTAGATTTATCGGTGGTGATAGTGTTTCCTAGCCTCAGTGCAGTGGGCAGCTGGGAGGAAGTGCTCTTATTTTCCATGGACTTTACAGTGTCCCAAAACTTTTTGGAGTTAGTGCTACAGGATGCAAATTTCTGTTTGAAAAAGTTAGCATTTGCTTTCCTAACTGCTTGTGTATATTGGTTCCTAACTTCCCTGAAAAGTTGCATATCGCGGGGGCTATTTGATGCTAATGCAGTACGCCACAGGATGTTTTTGTGCTGGTCAAGGGCAGTCAAGTCTGAGGAGAACCAGGGGCTATATCTGTTCTTAGTTCTGTATTTTTTGAATGGGGCATGTCTATTTAAGATTGAGAGGACATTACTTTTAAAGAACAACCAGGCATCCTCTACTGACGGAATGAGATCTATATCCATCCAGGATACCTGGGCCAGGTCAATTAGGAAGGCCTGCTCGCTGAAGTGTTTTTGGGAGCGTTTGACAGTGATGAGGGGTGGTCGTTTGACCGCGGACCCGTTACGGACGCAGGCAATAAGGCAGTGATCGCCGAGATCCTGGTTGAAGACAGTGGATGTGTATTTAGAGGGTAAGTTAGTCAGGATGATATCTATGAGGGTACCCATGTTTACGGATTTAACACTTTTTTGGTTACTACATGATTCCATATGTGTTATTTCATAATTTTGATGTCTTCACTATTAATCTCCAATGTAGAAAATAGTCAAAAGAAAAGAAAAAACCTTGAATGAGTAGGTATTCTAAATCTTTTGACCGGTAGTGTACATTTTTTTGAGGGTTGAGCTACAATATCTGGTGGTAACCCATGGATTTGCACGACTGACAATGGCAAGTCTGTTTACTTTGCTTGGCTAGCTATAGCTAACTATCTTGCTAGCTGGCTAATCTAAATTTGAGTGATGCTGTTTGTTTAACCTGCCCCGGTTTCTGGAAGGATGTGGACTGTAGTGTGAGGGGATGTTAGAGGCTTGCCTCGTAGGAGAGGGTTGCTGATTAATGCTGAGTTGTGGTGGTCTCTCAGGCACTTATATCTGCCGAAGCATCACCCTGGTGGGTGCTACACTTTTTGTTGGTGGATCTTTTTCAGCCTACACAAAGAAGAGGAGTAGTAATTGTGAACCTCCGAGTCAGAGGTGTCTGACAAAGAGCTCCCAGCCTGCCTGTTCAACCAATGTTTCTCCATCCCTGGCTGGACCATCGACGCCACCTCCACTCAAGCTACTCCTGTACTGAACGCCATCATCATCCAGCTGTGGAAGACCATCTCCCATGAACTGCCAGCTCCCTGAATTTGTTTTTGTTTGATTTCTAAAGGGATTTTGAGATTCTGTATGAAAAGCACTATATGAAATAAATTGATTATTATTATAGAATAATGTATCAATAGAACATGATAGGGGATAAATATGATCCTTGCGTGGTATAATCTGTCACAAGGTTCTGTAGAACATGAACTCCTCAACCCAGGAAACAAAATGGAGAATTAGTCTGTAAGACATGAAAATAATGTTGTCATTCCCTTCACAAAATGGGAATTGCTGATCTGTAGTCTCTAGCTGTCTCTGTGTCCTGTCTTCCATCTTCTCTCTGGTCAATAGCAGTGTACTGTATGAATGGCAGCTGCCTTTCAACTCCCCTGTTTCCCTCAAAGCCCTTATGGGTACCAGCTGAGTCCTTGCCCTCCCAGTATGATCACAAGTCACTCCCTCCATTCTGCCCGAGGCCCTCTGCTACTGGAATCTCACTGGAGACCAGTAAAGAATGGTGGATTTGCATTTGAAGTCGATGACATAAAGATCCAACAGGGTCTTTGATCTGTGACCCCCCCAGTCCGGCTAGAATCCTAGACTTATGATAATAAAGGCTTGGTGGGACATCCATCATATTGAAAACGTTGGTGGAGACATGCATCCCCGCTGTTGTCCAATACTGTGCATAGTGGCTGTTTAATGAAGGATAGATGCTTTGGGGAATCTTTCAGGGAGAAGGAATAGCGTATTGTCTTGGGGTGGGAATGGGATTAGGGCCACATTCTTTCAGGACATGTGAATGGATTCTTTCAATGGCCATATTCTCGTCTCAGACAGAGCCCAGTGAATGGAGTAGAACATTCCAGGAAAGAATAAAGAAAAATCATCTCCCAAAGAAACACCTGGATGTTCAAGATACTAAAGCACGCTAGAAATGATAAAAATTCATAAAGCAAAAGCATTGTAAAAGGAATAAGTACTTTGCATTTCACAATATTGTATTGATGGAAACATTAATATCTACCTAAATATAAACGCAACATGCAACAATCAGAAAACCAGTCAGCATTCGGTGTGACCACCATTTGCCTCATGCAGCGCGACACATCTCCTTTGCATAGAGTTGATCAGGCTGTTGATTGTAGCCTGTGGAATGTTGTCCCACTCCTCTTTAATGGCTGTGTGAAGTTGCTGGATATTGGCGGGAACTGGAACACGCTGACGTACACATCGATTCAGAGCATCCCAAACACGCTCAATGGGTGACATGTCTAGTTAGTATGCAGGCCATGGAAGACCTAGGACATTTTCAGCTTCCAGGAATTGTGTAAAGATCCTTGCGACATGGGGCCGTGCATTATCATGCTGAAGCATGAGGTGATGGCTGCAGATGAATGGCACGACAATTGGTCTCAGGACCTCGTCACAGTATTTCTGTGCGTTCAAATTGCCATGGATAAAATGCAATTGTGTTCGTTGTCCGTAGCTTATGCCTGCCCATACCATAACCCCACCGTCACCATAGGGCACCCTGTTCACATCGTTGACATCAGCAAACCGCTCACCCACATGACGCCATACACGTGGTCTGCGGTTGTGAGGCCGGTTAGACGTACTGCCAAATTCTCTTAAACGACGTTGATAGAGAAATGAACATTCAATTCTCCAGCAACAGCTCTGGTGGACATTTCTGCAGTCAGCATGCCAATTCAACGCTCCCGCAAAACTTGAGACTTCTGTGGCATTGTGTTGTGTGACAAAACTGCACATTTTAGAGTGGCATTTTATTGACTCCAGCACAAGGTGCACCTGTGTAATAATCATGCTGTTTAATCAGCTTCTTGATATACCACACCTGTCAGGTGGATGGAATATGTAGGCAAATGACAAATTCTCACTAACAGGGATGTAAAGAAATTTGTGCACAAAATGTAAGATGAATACGTTTTTTGTGCTTACATTTTAGCAGACGCTCTTATCCAGAGCGACTTACAGTTAGTGAATACATATATTTTTTTTATACTTGCCCCCCGTGGGAATCAAACCCACAACCCTGGCATTGCAAACGCCATGCTCTATCAACTGAGCGACATCCCTGCCGGCCATTCCCTCCCCTACCCTGGACCAATTGTGCGCCGCCCATGAGTCTCCCGGTCGCGGCCGGCTGCGACAGAGCCTGGATTCGAACCAGGATCTCTAGTGGCACAGTTAGCACTGCGATGTAGTGCCTTAGACCACTGCACCACTCAGGAGTAGTGCTAATGGAAAATTTCAGGGATCTTTTATTTCAGCTCATGAAACATGGGACCAACACTTTATATGTTGCGTTTATACTTTTGTTCAGCGTACGACACTCCCCACCTGGGATCTGCCACTTGGGGGCACCACTGGTTGTTCTAGGCCATTTTTAACGACGGGCACCTGGGAACCCAATACAAATCACTGAGGGAGCTCTGCTGAAAAACTACCTAGTCCCACTTCTCACTCATTGCACTAAGTCCAGCTTTCGCTCCACAAGCCAAGTCAAGCCGTGCACCTGGTCACACAAACGGGAGTGGGCTGGGGGTCCATGGCTGGGTTAGGTGATGTATATTGTGTATTTGCTGTTATTACAGTTTTTTTGGATTGCTTAAGCACGATTTTCAAAACAGGGCCCGTGTTTTCAAAACACTACACACAATTAGCACAACCACACACCCAATTAGCAAAACACTACAGATCCTTTGCAAAATTAAACACTCTTGTAAAAACTATACACTTCTTTTTAAAAACCACACTTTGTTACCATATGAAACACACACGTTTCACATTACTATACTCTGTTTGCACGAGTTACACTCTGCTGTGATAAACCAAAAACACTTTTAGCACTTCTACTTCCCTATGATTAGAGTAGGCTACTATCAACAAAGTACAAATATAATGTAAATTCACCAAACACTACACAAGACCAATGTTGCAGACTGAAGAAACTCATTTATTTCTCAACACGCCCAAAATGTTGACATGGAGATTCATAATACTGTAACCAAACGTCACTTTACGTATTGTAAGTTCAAAAAAAATTACAAAAAATAACTAGACATTGTCTCTTCGCCTAGCTGGATCTGGCCAGAGAATTTCATCAACATCGTAGGCAATGTTGTCATTAGCAAGACACCTTGGAAAGAAACGTCTTGAATGACGAATCCATCCTTGCATTGCTGCTACCTCCATCTGGTCAATCAGGCCTCCTCCATCAGGCCTCCTCCATGGCTTGGATGAGGGGTACCTCAGCCTGGAGACGGAGATCATATACCTTCCACCGCCATGCCGAGAAAAACTCTTCTATAGGGTTGAGGAATGGAGAGTATGGTGGAAGATATAGGACGGTGAAATGTGGATGTTGCTGAAACCAGTTCTGAACCAGAGCAGAGCGGTGGAAAGACACATTGTCCCAGACAACAATGTATTGCATATGATCGATTTGATTTGCTGCTGTTATGTTGTGCAATTGGTCCAAGAATGTAAGTATGAGTGCTGTGTTGTAAGGGCCCATATGGGCATGGCGGTGGAGGACCCCATTCTGTGTAATGGCTGCACAGAGTGTTATATTACCCCCACGTTGCCCTGGGACATTGACTATAGCCCTGTGGCCAATGATGTTTCTTCCCCTCCTTCGTGTTCTCGTCAGGTTGAACCCAGCCTCATCTACGTAAATGAACTCATGCTGGATCTCCTCTCCATCCATTCGTAAAACTCTCTGAAAAACAGTGTCAGGCAAAATTGTGTAGTTCAGTGTAGATCTAGTATACATATTACAGTACAGTGAAAGATTATGAGACAGTATGCAAGATCACACTGCTAAAGTGAATACATACCTCTGCATAATCATGCCGCAGTCGTTTCACCCTTTCGGAATTGCGCTCGAAAGGCACTCGATAAATTTGCTTCATTTGAATATGTTTTTTTTTAGGATGCGTGCCAGTGTTGATGTTGAGACCTGATGGATATCGTTGAAAATGGCGTGGTTATTGACAATGTTAGCTTGGAGCTGCTTGAGTGTTATAGCATTGTTGGCCAAAACCATGTTTACTATCTCCCTCTCTTGCTGTTCTGTGAACATAGGAGGCCTTCCCCCTTGTCGTCCCTGAACCCTCAATCCTATGTAGAAAAAAAAACAGTATACAATAGTACAGTAATTTCACAGGAAAAGGTAACAGAAGTGCTGATAGTGCATAGAATATAGTACTGTAAGCAGTTACTGAAACCGTGCAGATGTTTTTGATATGATGATATTTTTACAATACCTATTTTCCAGTCGAAATGTTCTCATCACACTTGCCACTGTATATCGGCTTAGATTTGGCTGTACTCGCAGTCCAGCCTCCCTCAGCGTCAGGCCGTGGTTGACAATGTGGTCAACCAGTGTTGCGCGGATCTCATTTGTCAGATTCGGTCCTCTTTGAGCACCTTCTTGTCTTCCTCTTCCTCTTCCTCTTCCTCCCCTTCCTCCTCCTCCTCGTCCTCCTCCTCGTCCTCCTCGTTCTCCTCCTCGTCCTCCTCGTTCTCCTCGTTCTCCTCCTCATTCTCCTCGTCGTCGTCGTCGTCGTCGTCGTCGTCCTCCTCCTCCTCCTCCTCCTCCTCCTCCTCCTCCTCCTCCTCCTCCTCCTCCTCCTCCTCCTCCTCCTCCTCCTCGTCTTACTCTTTCTCTGACTCTTTCCATTGTGCTTGAAGACCGATGAACTCACCTGCTGCTTTTTATAGTGCTTATACACCTGATTGGTGTGTCTACAATTAAGCAAACGAGTGTTTGCACACCTGATGACTGTGTTGAACCAATTGGTTGGACGGTGTGGTAATTTGACAGTCAGTGCTTTGGTATTGCAAGGACGTGACTTCATGATAGATTTTTGTGTGTAATGTATGTTAACTGTGTTTAGTGTTTTGCAAATCACTGTGTGTAGAGTTTTGCAACAAGTGTAAGGTTGACAATGTGCTTATAGTTGTGCAAATATGGGCTGATGTTTTGCTTCTTGAGTGTAAGGTTTTGCTAATAGTGTACTACTTTTAATTTTAGTGTGTAAGCAATCCAAAAAAACTGTAATTAGAGTAAGGTCACTATCAAAACCTTCCTGTCTTTGTGAGTATTCTTGCATTGGCCTTTTCAAGCAACAAAAATAAGCACATTAGCAAACCCTTACATGTAGTCCCCTGACATGTACTATTCTGATAAATTAAAATCTCATTTGAATTGCATTTAGATTGGATGTTAAATTTATTCGACCATCATACATTTCCGCCACACTGTTCTCTCTGGCCCTGCTTTGGTGAAATCTCCCCAGCCTGGTCTCATAGACTAGACGTAACATAGTAAATATAAATCCAGGACCCTCAAATCAGTATGATATGTTACGTTTGGTATGGTTACATTAGACAGAAGGCAAAAACTACGAACGTCTAGCAACCAAAAGGTTGCGTGTTTGAATCTCATCACGGACAACTTTAGCATTTTAGCAACTTTGCAACTACTGACTACTTTTTAGCTACTTTGTAGCTACTTAGCTACTTTGTAACTACTTAGCATGTTAGCTAACCCTTCCCCTAACCCTAATCGTAATCCGTTAACCTAAATCCTAACCCTAACCCTAACTTTAACCCTAACCTTAACCCTAACCCCTAGCCTAGCTAACGTTAGCCACCTAGCTAATGTTAGCCACCCAGCCACCTAGCTAACATTAGCCACAGCAAATTGGAATTCGTAACATATCATACGTTTTACAAATTAGTAACATATTGTACGAATTGCAATTCGTAACATATCGTACAAATTGAAATTCGTAACATATCATACGAATTGTAATTCATAACATATCATACGAAATGGATGACGGACATCCACAAATTAATACATACCGTACGAAACATAACATATCAAACTAATTAGTGTGTCCCGGATATAACTTTACTACGTTACATCTACCCCTGAGTCCAGGTTCATCTCCCAGGATGCTCCACTGCAGGCTAAATTGGGCTGCAGTCTCCTCTTCCTCTGGCTGGGAAACTGGAGTTTAAGCAGACTGCACCAGCAGAGAGGCTACAAATCTAAACACACAGACAGGAACATATACACACCCCTGTGTAAAAGGAGAACCCTGTTTGCCGTATTATGATATGTAAACAGAAATAAGGGATGTTTATGTAATATTTGAATGTGAAGGATTACATTTCTTTTCATCACTTATGAGCAAACCCACCCACATATTCAGCATATTATCACCATGACACATTGTTATAAACATTTGAATGTAGAATCTTTTTGAGGACAAATGGAGTTGTTGAACACTTAACTCAATAGCAGGTAATCATTCTTAGAAAATGTAATTCTCCATTTCTCCATATCTGGTGGTTTGACGGGTCCTTACAGGATATGAGTTAGAGGTCAGGCTCGTTTAAAGGCAATCTGCTTTGTATGAAGGTTGTAGTGGAAAGTGGTCAAGTCCTTAGACAGCGTGACATATCCCATATGCTCCAGGGCTGGGTGGGTCCTCTGGCCCCAGACTCACTCTGGCAGATTGAGGAGCTCTCGTCTGGAGCCCAGTCAAGTCATGTCATATAATGTCCTGCATTATGCAGACAACGCAGTTATGTAAGATATGGAGTGAGATAATGAGTCCAGTGCAGCTGTGAGGAATCGTGGTTGGTTGACCGACCAGAGGCCTGAAGGGTATTGTCAACCGTGAAGAACTCTGAGGAATACACACAGAATACACACAGATTCACTGAGTCAGCAGATACCACTAGTTGAGTTAGCCAAGTCTGTCCAGAGGATAAAGAGAAGGCAAGAGAGATGTGTTTACACACAGGCCACAAAGTATTCATGTTTTAGTGTATGGCCCCTGATGACAGCAGTACTGCTGCCTTTTTTTAAATGTCATTTTCTTTGAAATATTCACTCAAAGTACTCTACTTTTAATGAAGACTAACAGACCCCTAATGGATTCGATAAAAAGAGTGGGGAGGTAGGAAAAGAGAGGAAAGGAAAGCAAAGAAACATTCAAGGAGGGGAAATGGGTTATTTATATATTTCACAACTAGCTGTGGACAGAAAGCTAACATTTTTGTTGGAGCAGCATCACTCAACTGAAAATACGACATCTGTAATCGGTCTTTTTAGTGTGTTGAAAATTGCAGCCTGTATGAGTACTGTATGTGTGTTGATCTGGAATCAATCTATTCAACTTTTCACTAAATGCAAATTATTACAGTAGCCTACTATCCCGTTTCATTACTAAATACTTAGTTAGTGTAAAGGTTCCAATGGCAAAAATGTAAGATTCTACATTTCATGTAAATTGAAGTATAGAAGGTTTCCAAAGATCAAAGACAGCAGACACAAATCAGTATTTCCTGAGGCCAAAAGGTTACTAATATCCCCTGAGATGTGGACATTAATATTTCAAGGTTCACAATGCTCTCACTACCTGATGCTCTGTACTGTATGCTTCCTGTATTTTGCCCGGTAGACCGACGGCACACTCTAATTTCCCATGAGCCTTAGCAGCCCTCAGACAGACTCCTGTCCTGCTCTCGGCCAATCCTCTGGTGCCTGAGTGTAGCCTAGATATCTATTCACCTCCTTTCTTCATCAGATCAATACACATGACCCAGATGATCACTAAGGTTCACTAAGGTCGACACACACACACGCACACTCACACACACACACACACACACCCACACACACACATACACACACACACACACACACACACACACACACACACACACACACACACACACACACACACACACACACACACACACACACACACACACACACACACACACACACACACACACACACACACACCCAAACACACACACACACTGAAGGAGGAACAGGACTAATTGGCTCATAATGTAACTACAGTTAATGTGTTTCCTGTTCCTTTGAATAATTAAAGGAATATGCAGATAAGAGCCAAACTGATTATGGAAATGTCTTCTTCTGGTCTGTTGGTCACAAATGGACCGTATTTGGATAATGGCACACTATACACACAGGCTGATAACTTAATTGGACACACGTCAACTAACGCAGTCTGAGGAATGTGACATGGCTGCACATTGTTTGTAACTCAGATAAGGCCCTAGAGAGCTGAAATGGTTATATTACTCAAACAATGGTATGAATCAAGCCTTAGATAGATCGAATATGGGTTTCCCCCATGTCAACAATTATGCTGACTATTGTCTATGTCAATACTTCCATTTTACACACGTTAGATTGATCATGGCCACACTAGAGATGGAGGAATGCTGTAATTGTCATTTGACAGAGTGGTGGTGAGCGATGTCATTACAGTGGTCCTGATAGAAAATGCCCATTGTCTTGTCTTGCTTCCACATGTAACAGCACAGAGGATGTTCTTATTGTTCTCTGTGGGGCCATGAATCAAACCATTGAAGCTCAGATCAGATGTCCCCAATGTATCCCTGATGGTAGATAGTGATGGAACAATAGGGTACTTCATAACACGGGAAGCTATTGAAGTCTAACCTTCAACCCCCACCCTGCAATTTACCCTCTTACTGTAATTCTTGATTTTCTCTTTCTGTTGCCATTGAGTATCTGTTTCCTGGTACTACAAATAGATGCTTGAAGGGGTCTTCTGTTTGTAGTCAAATGGTATTGAAATAAATAGCTTGTATAAGCCAAATGTCTTGTCAAACACACTACAACATACTATGCACAGGAATGAACTGCCTTTCTAAATGGTTGTTCATCCAACTGTTAATTCAAATATATTGGCTATTTATTTGTCGTATTATATTATTAAAACGCACAATCTCACTCTGAGTAATTGTTGTGGTGGTGGAAGGGTGTTATGTTACAGTAACCTCGTATTAGATTTCACTATTGATGCCATAAAACATTTGACCTTATGGAAAATGTCACAGCTCTGCTCTGTAGAAATTCACAGTTGACTGACCCTATCTATTTACTCAGCCTGAATAGATCAAGTTGGGGGATGTTTGATTTCTCTGCCATAAATGCCTACTCCCCCTCTCAATAAACATTAAATGGTTACTTTTGTGGGTGGGCGTGTGCTTGATGTGCAGTTTGGACATCCCTTTCCGCCAAATGTGTTTTCTTGAATTGACTTCCATCCCTTATGTAAGAAGTAATGGCATACCAATCAATGCACAACATGCCATGGTAACACTATAATTTCAATGCATATTTACTTTTGATAGCATCTGTGTATTGTCATGTATTGAAAATCCATAATGCTGTGCTCTTTTGTCTGAGTGGACAAGGGGTTATGGGATTAATTAATCAATAGTCTTTGTCTGGGTTTAATCCCTGACTTGATTAACCTATTATACAAGCTGTGTGTTTTAAACGTATCTGTCGACCTCTAAAAATGGCACTGACTCATTTGCATTTAAGCAGGCAATTTAGAATGGTAATCTAGGGAAGGATCAAAAGCAAATTTATCAGGTCTCTGTTTAAGGATGGTGTTAGTCTATGTTTAGTCTGAAATCATTCATTTCAAAACTGTCATCGCTTGATTTTGATATAGAGATCTAGTTACATTATGAGTCAAGGAAAGTATGTGAGGTTAATCTATGAAAATGTTGATGATAATCATGCTTTTTTAAAAAGTTTGATGTTTCAAGGATTTCTCCTATCTTTCTCATCTGCAAAATAGGATATGTTATCCACTAGTCTGTTAGATTCTCGATCTGAAGAGCCTCTCAACTATACCCATCTCAAACCAATTGTCTTACAGAATTGTGCACTGCTTTTGATCAAGAGAGATTTCTTGATCTTGTCTGTTGGAGAGCAGGGGTGTCATGTACCCTAAATATCTGAGGGGGCACAAAGTACGGGAGGTTGGCTGGAGGACTATGCCTCCCGTCTGTAAATTTGAGAATTTTGAATTTTTCAACCCACTGAAACAGCCTTTTTCTGCGGTCTAGAGCCATAATCATTATGCTTAATTCTATGTAAAAATATATCAATATTTCTGCATATCTAAGCATACTTCTTGATCTGTCTGTATCCCCCTGAGTGGTGGTTCTTTTTTAAAAGAAACTAAATACAGTTGAAGTCGGAAGTTTATATACACCTTAGTCAAATAGCTTGCAAGCCCCCCATTTTTCTCCAAACATAACGATGGTCATTATGGCCAAACAGTTCTATTTTTGTTTAATCAGACCAGAGGACATTCCTCAAAAAAGCACAATCTTTGTCCTCATGTGCAGTTGTAAACCGTATTCTGGCTTTTTTATGGTGGTTTTGGAGCAGTGGCTTCTTCTTTGCTGAGCGGCCTTTCAGGTTATGTCGATATAGGACTCGTTTTACTGTGGATATAGATACTTTTGTACCTGTTTCCTCCAGCATCTTCACAAGGTCCTTTGCTGTTGTTCTGGGATTGATTTGCACCAAAGAACGTTCATCTCTAGGAGACAGAACGTGTCTCTTTCCTGAGCGGTATGACGGCTGTGTGGTCCCATGGTGTTTATACTTGTGTGTACAAATGATCTCATTTTTAGGGTGGCAGGTAGCTTAGTGGTTAAGAGCGTTGTGCCAGTAACCGAAAGGTTGCTGGTTCTAATCCCCAAGCCGACTAGGTGAAAAATTTGTCGATGTGCCCTTGAGCAAGGCACTTAACCTTAATTGCTCCTGTAAGTCGCTCTGGATAAGAGCGTCTGCTAAATGAATAAAATGTAAATGTAAAATGTTTTTCAACTTGTGTGTACAAATGAACATGGTACCTTCAGGCATTTGGAAATTGCTCCCAAGGATGAACCAGACTTGTGGAGGTCAACAATTTTCTTTTGATTTTCCCATGATGTCAAGCAAAGAGGCACTGAGTTTGAAGGTAGGCCTTGAAATACATCCACAGGTACACCTCCAATTGATTAAGTGAAATAATGTGTCTGTAAACAATTGTTGGAAAAATTACTTGTCTCATGCACAAAGTAGATGTCCTAACCGACTTGCCAAAACTATAGTTTGCTAACAAGAAATTTGTGGAGTGGTTGAAAAACGAGTTTTAATGACTCCAACCTAAGTGTATGTAAACTTCCGACTTCAACTGTATGCTTCTCTGCTAAAATCTGCGTAAAAGATTGAAAGGAATGGGAGTCTTATTCAGTACATTTAATAATAATAATAACAATTATAATAATAATAATGTATTACATTTCTAGAGCACTTTTTGTAGAATCTAAAAGCACTTCAAGAGCAAATAAACTAACAAGCAATATATCATGACTGGTCAACCAATAGAGGCCAAGTCTTTTGAAAGCTGCATCCTCCGAAGATGGAGAGGGTCAGTTCATGGCTTGAGCGAAGGGAGCTGAGCAGAGGATGGTAGATAATATTGATGGAGTCTGCTGATGATCTTATAGAGGGCAAGGCTATGAACCAGCATGAGTCTTATAGCCACTGGACTTCTCCTCTTCCACTCTGTGTAGCACCCAGAGCTCACCACACAAAGTTCAGAATAGTAGCCAGCCGTCCTCTCTACGAGCCCTCTGCCTCAGCACTGATGTATTGCTCTATCGTCCATTCCTCTCATGCTTCAGGCCACTCCTCAAATGATGTTCTCGAAAGATCCGGAATTGGCAGCCAGGTGAAACAAAAAAGATGGTACTGTGTCCAGATGCATTTTTCAAACAAAAGCTAGCTAGCCAAGCCAAAAAGTGTTAACCTGTCAGGCTCAAAACGGCAGATATATGCAATAAAAACTAAATGTTACCAAAAACAAAAGCGCTGATTAAAAAACAACAATAAAAGAAAAAAAAACTAAATATGTACACATTTGCAGGAGCTCTGTGCTTAGGCTGCTACTAGGGTGCCATGGAAACGATATAACTATTTAGTTATTGCTTGCTTTTCTAAAGTCTACCAACCTTGCCAGCAGGCATGCCAGCTAAGATAGTTAGACAAGCTAGCTACTCTAACTTGATTGATAGCCTGAAATGGCTTCTTGGTAGCTAGTTATGAGGTTGAGAGATTGGGAACCTATCTGGGCTAGCTAAAGCCAACTTCATAAAATTGCTAAGTGGCTAGTAGTATTTACTTTACATTTTTTAAACAGGACAAATTTGAGGGGGCATGTGCCCCTGTGCCCCCCTATGGGTATGACACCTCTGTGGAGAGGCATGGGGCACTCAAAGAAAAATGAATGGCTCTTGACTGGCTTATGATTGTAGTGGGTATTATCATGGAGTGCAGCAGTAGCCTATAGCAAAGCTTTTCAAACAGACGGCTAATGACATGGGAATGGCAGGTTTTATTGTTTGAGAAGGGCAGGAGATTGTGACCAGAATTTCAACCCCCTGTCTGTCAACACATATATTATTATACACTGAGTGGACCAAACATTAGGAACACCTGCTCTTTCCATGACATAGACTGACCAGGTGAATATAGGTGAAAGCTATGATCCCTTCACTTGTTAAATCCACTTCAATCAGTGTAGATTAAGGAGAGATGGATGTTTAAGCCTTGAGACAATTGTTACATGGATTGTGTATGTGTGCCATTCAGAGTGTGACTGGGAAAAACAAAATATTTAAGTGCCTTTGAATGGGTATGGTAGTAGGTGCCAGGCGCACCGGTTTGAGTGTGTCAAGAACTGCAACGCTGCTGGGTTTTTCACGCACAACAGTTTACCTTGTGTATCAGGAATTGTCCACTACCCAAAGGACATCCAGCCAACCTGACACAACTGTAGGAAGCATTGGAGTAAACATGGGTCAGCATCAATGTTCCCTATAATTTTTTTGGCCACTGAGCTAATTTCAGGTCTGCTGAGCGCAAACTTCAAGGTTGTGAAAATTTGGTATAGGCTGTACACACTTTAAGTTACAATTTTAACAGTGGCCAAGTAGGCTATTGTGGCTATTTTATCATAATGTAGGCCTACCAGAGTGGCCTACCATCAAAAACAATGGAGAAAATGCGTCCCATAACATTTAAACATGGAAATAGCTGTTCTATCATTCAGCCTACAGTAGCAGCCAATGTGTTTTGTTCAATGTAGGCCTACATTCCATGAGACTTTTGAAAAAAAAACATGCAGGGCTTGACATTAACCTGTTTATCCACTTGTCCTTAAGATAAGGAGGTGACTGAAAATGTTGTGTTGTTTGATACAAGAAACCACTTTACAAAATAAAATGCATTATTATTCCCATACCATTATTACAGAGAATCAGAAAAAAATATGCTACCCTCTGCCTATTGGCTACTTAGCTTGTTCAAGCCTGTCTCAAAATACAACACTGCCCTTTAAGACAAAAACAAGCTCTTTACCTGACTTGTTTTTCAAAGATGTCTAGAAATGTACACGTTTTGTGCTCTTGTAGGAAGCAGTCACTCCCCTATTGATGATTACAAATGATCTATAACTGGGCTAATAACTCACTAACTAGCAAAAGATATTAACAAAATCTATTTGCATATAGGCCTACTGCAGCTCTGATTGGTTATGGCGCACTGGTCTGTGTAGAATACGGACTGAGTCGTGCCTGTTAATGCAATAGAATCCTACTCTGATGCGTTCTGCCTACAACAAAATCTATTGCATAGTTTGTTTTGTTTCGGTATGTTGCGTTTAAAGGGGCTAATATTGGGTTGATTCGATCATAATTGCCACAGTAGAGGGAAACGTTGATAGTGTTAACTAACAGGGAAAACTGTAGAAAGTTGAGTGAAGTTAAATCTGGTGCTTCTCTCCTTGGGCTGATAGTTATTATGCGCTCTGCGCTGCAGTCCCAGGGGCAGCTCGGCTTCTGCCGTGCCCAGCTTAGAGAGAACATTGGTCAGCATCCCTGTGGAATGTTTTGGACACCTTGTACAGTCCATGCCCTGACGAATTGAGGCAGTACGGACGGCAAAAGGGGGTGCAACTCGATAGTAGAAAGGTGTTCTTAATGTTTTGTACACTCAGTGTATATAAACTTCATCCACACGGTTTAAAGATGATTAGATAAAGTTTTACATGATGATAGATGTTGATTGTGAGTTATTATCATAAAACATCATTCATTCATATGGCAACAATAGACGCCATCCATTGATGCAATCCAAAAAGTACATAAAAACATACACAGATAATACCAGTGTGTGGTTTATCCAACTCTTATGATATCATGCATCCCTGCACACCCATGGTGAATTTCCATGTCACTGTGTTATTTATCTGCACCTCCAAGGTCTCCTCTAGCCTGGTCCCAGATCTGTACTGTATGAGCTTTAGCCAACTCCCCTAAATATTCTTGTCATGTCATACAGTACATACAGATCTGGGACCAGGCTAGAAGACTTCAGAGAACCTCAGAGCACTCAGTAAAAGTTGAATATCTTTATGTTTACAGAATGTGACAAGCAATTCTACAGAGCACCAACCAGGGAGAAATAGCCTGTTACTGTGCTGGAATTCTAATGCTGTCCAGTCAGAAAAATCATATTTTCTCCAACAGATCACGTTTATATGACATATCTGGGTCTCCACCTCGGAAAAATGTAAGAATCGTCAACCCCACTAAATTGCTACTGCAAATCTGTATTATAAAACCACCAAACATCAACTCAAATGATGTGCTTTGGGATGGTTTAATCTTAGGCCTTTTTCACAGAGATTTAGTTATTGTGCTCATAGTTTGATATACAAACAGTCAAAGGTTTGGTATTTACAAAAACACTGAATGCACTGTATAGTCCTCTGTAATTATAAGAAAATAAAGGATCATTTAAAAAGATGTATCAGATTTTTCAGGTTCACATTATCCATGTATACACTACCAGTCAAAGGTTTGGACACACCTACTCATTCAAGGGTTTTTCTTTATTTAAAAAAATGTGTACATTGTAGAATAATAGTGAAGACATCAAAACTATTAAAAAAACACATATGGAATCATGTAGTAACCAAAAAAGTGTTAAACAAATCAACATATATTTTATATTTAAGATTCTTCAAATAGCCACCATTTGCCTTAATAACAGCTTTACACACTCTTGGCATTCTCTCAACCAGCTTCATGAGGTAGTCAACTGGAATGCATTTCAATTAACAGGTGTGCCTTCTTAAAAGTTAATTTGTGGAATTTCTTTCCTTCTTAATGCGTTTGAGCCAATCAGTTGTGTTGTGACAAGGTAGGGGGGTATACAAAAGATAACCCTATTTGGTAAAAGACCAAGTTCATATTATAGCAAGAACAGCTCAAATAAGCAAAGAGAAACGACAGTCCATCATTACTTTAAGACATGAAGGTCAGTCAATCCGGAACATTTCAAGAACTTTGAAAGTTTCTTCAAGAGCAAAAACCATCAAGCGCTATGATGAAACTGGCTCTCATGAGGACCGCCACAGGAATGGAGACCCAGAGCTACCTCTGCTGCAGAGGATAAGTTCACTAGAGTTACCAGACTCAGAAATTGCAGCCCAAATAAATGCTTCACAGAGTTCAAGTAACAGACACATCTCAACATCAACTGTTCAAAGGGGACTGTGTGAATCAGGCCTTCATGGTTGAATTGCTGCAAAGAAACCACTACTAAAGGACACCAATAAGAAGAAGACACCTGCTTGTGCCAAGAAACACGAGCAATGGACATTAGACCAGTGGAAATGTGTCCTTTGGTCTGGAGTCCAAATTTGAGATTTTTGGTTCAAACCGCCGTGTCTTTGTGAGACGCGGTGTGGGTAAACGGATGATCTCTGCATGTGTAGTTCCCACCATAAAACATGGAGAAGGAGGTGTTATGGTGTGGGGGTGCTTTGCTGGTGACACTGTCTGTGATTTATTTAGAATTCAAGGCACACTTAACCAGCATGGCTACCACAGCATTCTGCAGCGATACGCCATCCCATCTGGTTTGGGCTTAGTGGGACTATCATTTGGTTTTCAACAGGACAGTGACCCAACACACCTCCAGGCTGTGTAAGGGCTATTTGACCAAGAAGGAGAGTGATGGAGTGCTGCATCAGATGACCTGGCCTCCACAATCCCCCGACCTCAACCCAATTGAGATGGTTTGGGATGTGTCGGACCGCAGTGTGAAGGAAAAGCAGCCAACAAGTGCTCAGCATATGTGGGAACTCCTTCAAGACTGTTGGAAAAGCATTCCAGGTGAAGCTGGTTGAGAGAATACCAAGAGTGTGCAAAGCTGTCATCAAGGCGAAGAGTGGCTATTTGAAGAATCTCAAATATAAAATATATTTTGATTTGTTTTAACACTTTTTTGATTACTACATGATTCCATATGTGTTATTTAATAGTTGTGATGTCTTCACTATTATTCTACAATGTAAAAAATAGTGAAAATAAAGAAATACCCTTGAATGAGTAGGTGTGTCCAAACTTTTGACTGGTACTGTATGTATATATATTTTTGCCCGTATAAATTAACTACACTATTTTTTAATGCCAGTCAATCTCAATTTCCTCCTAGGTCCTCCTAAGACATGTTGATGACGGCAAACAAACAAAGTGGCCATTGACTGTTTGCACTTAAAGAGCAGGAAGGCAGCATACAATGGTTTCACCTAGTGACAGACAGGCAGACCCATTTATTCTGCCAGGGTGAATGGTGATGGGATCTGGCTTGTCCTTTTGATCCCCCAAGCAAGCATCCCATTTCCCCTATAATAGGGTCAGTCATTACAGGCAAACAAAGGGTTACCTCCAATTTGGGTGGCGAGTCAGATAAAGAGAGTTCATTATTTTATGTCAACAGAGATGGGGGAAAAAAAGCTGCCATGGTCAACGATTCCAGGCAACCTATTTAATTTCAGTGTCTTGGCTCAATCTTTTAAACAAAGGAAATCAATATTTATGCATTCTGGCAAGGAATTTTGTGGGCTAACAAAGACAATAATGGAGCATAGGGGGAGCAAGCTGGCAGATTCTCTGGGCAATGGATTTAATTGTGTTGTCTCTAAATAGAAGAGATACAGCACCTACCTACTTGAGAGATCCTTTATTTCCCCCTTTGTATTCCAGACTCTGAACCATGCAGAAAATTGTTATCAGCTGAACATAACAGAATGCCAATGAAAGGGAGGACAGTAGCAGGTGACCCAACTGTGGTTTGTGACTACTATAATTTCCCATTGTAGCCCATTCAATTGCCGAAATTCCGTTACCGAATTTTCCCAGAAATTCTGTTACCGAATTTCAAATTTTTATCACTTAATAATTCATAAACAAAATTGATATCAGTAAAAACACTATAACTAATTGATAGGTTTACCTTGTTACTTCTGTGAACTTTCATTATCCTCCCTCCTCATGAGGGAGAGAAATTAGAAAATATCTAAAAAATATGTGGGTTTTTGGTAACGGAATTTCAAGGCACAAAACAATGTTTCGTAAACTTACATAAGGCAGAACAAATTATCCTAAACTAAAATATAAGTGTTGACATTAGTTCACAGGGGGTCTTTACTTCAACATTATTGTGTTTTTATGTATTTCTAATACATTTTAAGAGTATTTCTGTTTTCTAAGACCCCCTTTCCATCTGTTTGACAATAAATACTTTGCTTGTTCCCAATTTTTAGGATATATATTTCTTTGAATTTTTTTGGGGTCATTTTACATGGAAATGACCATAGTGTTTTCTTTGACTCTTCTTCCTGCAGTTGCATCCATAAGACAGCAGCAGTTTCACTCCTACAGTTTCTTTCTGAAGCTGCTTAAGGTACTGTTATGCCTGTGTATGCTTGTGTGTAGACTTGCGTGTGTGTGGGTAGGGGCATGTGGGTCTGTGTGTGTGTGTGTGTGTGTCAGTGTGAGGAGATCGCTTCTCTGCAGTCTGATTAAACTCCAGTTTCCCAGCCAGAGGAAGAGGAGCCTGCAGCCCAATTCAACCCCGCAGTGGAGGATCCTGGGAGATTTCACCGAAGCAGGGCAGTAGGGAAAGTAAAAGGTCCGGAGGGGTACAGTGAAGTGGAAATGTGTGATGGGTGGAATATCGCTGCATCCGTGCCAAATGCAGTTCAAATAAGATTATCTTTTCTCACATTACTGCTTTAATCATAGAAGATATTATGGTTGCTGTCAAGCGCCAGAGGCGGATGTTGCCGGGGAAAGCTGCTATAGTTACCAATTACTGAGAAGTGGCTGTGAAATGGCAAAAAGTAAAGCTTCTCATATAAATCTAATCCACTGTGATCTTTCACACCATCAAACTCTTCCAAGCAGATTATTAAATATAATTCTGGCACCAGACAAATTTGCACTATACTAGGTAAAGAATTAGCTTGTTACATACAATTTTTCCACATTGAAAATCCCCCCCCCAAAAAATGAATTTGAGAATTCAGTCTATATCCTATCCCAACAGCCGTCTTTGTTGTGTCTTGAGAAATCTGGGCGTGTCTGTGTGGGATTATTTTCTCTTCAGCCCAAACTGAATATTTCCCCATTCACTCAGCCAAGCCTATTCAGAGGAGAGCTCTCTTTTGTCAGAATCCATTCACACATCTCCCTTGATGGAATTTGAGCAGAGCGCTAGGTCTGACCCTCCGTTCTTCCATTTTGCTGACATGGGTCAAAGCTTTATGAGATGTGGTGTTGCTGTGTGAAACATCTGCTCACCAAGTCTGAGTGCGTGGCAGGTGGGCTGTGAAGCCAGATGCGTTTATAAGGTTATGCAGCATAAGGTCATCATCACACAACACTGGTGCAGCTTGTGAAGGATACACCGTACCAGAACAAATGGCAAACCCAGGGTGTTACCAATGTATCTTCATCTAGTCATTGTAACACATTATCGATACCTTTGCAGTGGGATCAATTTGTATATCTAGTTTGTACATATAATTGAATTAGGGGGTACAAATATCTGCAAACAAGCATTTTCTTTTTAAGAGGCTAATAAGCATTTTATCAGTAGGTCAGAATCGTGGTCTAGTGTTTTAATGAATCCTGCAATGGGGTGTGAAATTGCAAGCTGGCAGTCGATATATATATATTTTTTATCACAAATACCTCTCGTCAACAATTCAGTTCCCATATCATTACTTTCGAAGTAGGCCTACCATTGATAATAATAGGAAATATTGAAGCTTCATGAGCATTAATTTAAACTTGAACTTGCTTTTAACTGCCATTTTTATGTGGTTTAATCTCTCCACTGCTGATAAATTAATTGAACAGATACAAACCATAGCCATAGGTTTTATATGGCATCTCTATCATGTCAAGCAACCAGAGGTTCTTCGGTTTATGTTATGTCACAAGTTAAAATGAATTTTGAAAAACCAGTCAATTGAACTAATTTGAATAAGCTTTTAAAGCCAGGCTATTTCACAATACAACTACAAGTTGTATTTTAGATCATTGTGAGACCATCTCTTGCTATTGCCCTGAATCTAACTGCAATGAATACAAAAGTGAGGGTAAATGTCTTCTCTTATCACCATAATCTCCAAAGCATTAGTTCAATGGCATGGATTTGTATGCTCACAAAAGCCAAATGGGCCATTATATTTCAATGAAGCTGAACCGCTATATGCCATTAGGTATGCTGTATAATAAAAATTGCCATCTCCTCCATATTATGCAGCACAGATTTCCCTAGGTCACCATTCATATCACCTTGAATGGGGCACTATTAGGGAGGTGGTCACACAAAGCACCACAACAGCAGACCAATCCTGCCAAAATGCAGAGGCTCTGTTATGATGGAGGAACCAGTCTTGCATGTTACACGCTGAGCAATATGTTCCTTTTGTCCTGGTTATTGTAAACTGTTGTTCCTACAAATAACAGCAATATATTGTTTGTAAAAAGAGCTAAGCTAAGGATATCCCCATCATGATCTCTTAATATGTCACCTGGATTCAGGAAATGTGTGTCATATCATTGTGGCAGCTACACTGAGTGTACAAAACATTAAGCATTAAGCACACCTGCTTTTTCCATGACATAGACTGACCAGGTGAATCCAGGTGAAAACTATGATCCCTTATTGATGTCACTTGTTAAATCCACTTCAATCAGTGTAGATGAAGGGGAGGAGACAGGTTAAAGAAGGATTTTTAAGCCTTGAGACAATTGAGACATGGATTGTGGATGTGTGCCATTCAGAGGGTGAATGGGCAAGACAAAAGTTTTAAGTGCCTTTGAACAGGGTATGGTAGTAGGTGCCAGGCCCCCCGGTTTGAGTGTGTCAAGAACTGCAACGCTGCTGGGCTTTTCACGCTCAACAGTTTCCAGTGTGCATCAAGAATGGTCTACCACCCAAAGGACATCCATCCAACTTGACACAACTGTGGGAAGCATTGGAGTCAACATGGACCAGCATCCCTGTGGAACGCTTTTGACACCTTGTAGAGTCCACGCCCCGACGAATTGAGGCTGTTCTGAGGGCAAAAGGGGGTGCACCTCAATATTAGGAAGGTGTTCCTAATGTTTTGCACACTCAGTGTATATTGTATTGTTGGGGAAGATTGACCCATGATTTGGAAGTTTCACCCCATTAGGTCACATTTGATGTGATCAAGGTAATTGTTTCTGATTCATGTATATATTGTGTGTTTTCTCTGATTTCTCATTGGAAACAACAATAATATTATCCGTAATTAACTTGCAAATATCCAGTCATGGTCAAAAGTTTTGAGAATGACACAAATATTAATTTTCACAAAGTCTGCTGCCTCAGTTTTTATGATGGCAATTTGCATACACTCCAGAATGTTATGAAGAGTGATCAGATTAATTGCAATTAATTGCAAAATTCCTCTTTGCCATGAAAATGAACTTAATCCCCAAAAAACATTTCCACTGCATTTCAGCCCTGCCACAAAAGGACCAGCTGCCATCATGTCAGTGATTCTCTCATTAACACAGGTGAGAGTGTTGACGCGGACAAGGCTGGAGATTACTCTGTCATGCTGATTGAGTTAGAATAACAGACTGGAAGCTTTAAAAGGAATATGGTGCTTGAAATCATTGTTCTTCCTCTGTTAACCATGGTTACCTGCAAGGAAACACGTGCCGTCATCATTGCTTTGCACAAAAAGGGCTTCACAGGCAAGGATATTGCTGCTAGTAAGATTGCACCTAAATCAACCATTTATCGGATCATCAAGAACTTCAAGGAGAGAGGTTCAATTGTTGTGAAGAAGGCTTCAGGGCGCCCAAGAAAGTCCAGCAAGCGCCAGGACCGTCTCCTAAAGTTGATTCAGCTGCGAGATCGGGGCACCACCAGTGCAGAGCTTGCTCAGGAATGGCAGCAGGCAGGTGTGAGTGCATCTGCACGCACAGTGAGGCGAAGACTTTTGGAGGATGGCCTGGTGTCAAGAAGGGCAGCGAGGAAGCCACTTCTCTCCAGGAAAAACATCAGGGACAGACTGATATTCTGCAAAGGGTACAGTGATTGGACTGCTGAGGACTGGGGTAAAGTCATTTTCTCTGATGAATCCCCTTTCCGATTGTTTGGGGCATCCGGAAAAAAGCTTGTCCGGAGAAGACAAGGTGAGCGCTACCATCAGTCCTGTGTCATGCCAACAGTAAAGCATCCTGAGACCATTCATGTGTGGGGTTGCTTCTCAGCCAAGGGAGTGGGGTCACTCACAATTTTGCCTAAGAACACAGCCATGAATAAAGAATGGTACCAACACATCCTCCGAGAGCAACTTCTCCCAACCATCCAAGAACAGTTTGGTGACGAACAATGCCTTTTCCAGCATGATGGAGCACCTTGCCATAAGGCAAAGGTGATAACTAAGTGGCTCGGGGAACAAAACATCGACATTTTGGGTCCATGGCCATGAAACTCCCCAGACCTTAATCCCATTGAGAACTTGTGGTCAATCCTCAAGAGGCGGGTGGACAAACAAAAACCCACAAATTCTGACAAACTCCAAGCATTGATTATGCAAGAATGGGCTGCCATCAGTCAGGATGTGTTCCAGAAGTTAATTGACAGCATGCCAGGGCGGATTGCAGAGGTCTTGAAAAAGAAGGGTCAACACTGCAAATATTGACTCTTTGCATAAACTGAATGTAATTGTCAATAAAAGCCTTTGACACTTATGGAATGCTTGTAATTATACTTCAGTATACCATAGTAACATCTGACAAAAATATCTCATAACACTGAAGCAGCGAACTTTGTGAAGACCAATACTTGTGTCATTCTCAAAACTTTTGACCACGACTGTAGTCCAAACTACATGTTTGTTCTGGCATGGTGAGGGGTTTCTCAAGTAAAACTATATAAAAAAATACCTAAATGTCAATGCAAAGCAGAAAAAAAGAGGAGATCAACTCTTAATGCCCCTAAAATATGAATTATCCCTAAGAAGCTGACACAGTGTCTATGGAAACCTCTATCAAAAGAATTGTCATCAATAGGAAACGGGGTTGATAGGACAGAGAGACAGCTGAGCTGAGGGAGAGTTAAGGTTCACCCAGAGTGTGTCATCATGTGACCAGACCTCCCGCAGCGTGTGAACAGAGGAGAGGAGAGGAGAAAGCCTTCAGCAAAGTCACAGCTCTGATAACGAGGATGGCGTAACAGGCAGAAAGAGCAGGATGTCACTCACAGTAGATGTCTCTCTTCACTAACTAAAGGACAAATCTTCTCTTGTAACTTATTTCGCAGGAAAAAACATGATCCAGAGAGTTCAACACTCAGGGAATGTGTCCACCGGAACTGACTGGGCTTCCACAGGCCTAAATGTTCTTAACCCCTAGAGTCAATGTCCGCGCCCCCGTGTGAATCTAATTAGGTTTTTCTTTTTATCCCCATAAAAATATGTCAATTTAAGCTAGAGATATCTGTTGTTTTGTACTGATGTGTCTCAATCCACCGCATCCGCCGATGTTGCACTTCCGCATCTGCAAAAGGTGACAGAGCTAGAGCGGTGTTTGTCAGACCAAGAGACATCCTGAAAATCAGTCGGTTTGGCCTACAAACTGTTATGACACCTCTATGGAAAGATGAGACTCTCACGAACACGATGGTGTTCTCCATTTTGGGACTCGTCTGAAGTCGGTACAGCCGATCTGCTAACTTCTGTCTATAGCATCCGATCAGTTTGGGCTACACGCTAATATGACCCCTATGTGGAAAGGTCAGACTCACGAACACGTACAGTGGGGAAAAAAAGTATTTAGTCAGCCACCAATTGTGCAAGTTCTCCCACTTAAAAAGATGAGAGAGGCCTGTAATTTTCATCATAGGTACACGTCAACTATGACAGACAAAATGAGGAAAAAAAATCCAGAAAATCACATTGTAGGATTTTTTATGAATTTATTTGCAAATTATGGTGGAAAATAAGTATTTGGTCAATAACAAAAGTTTCTCAATACTTTGTTATATACCCTTTGTTGGCAATGACACAGGTCAAACGTTTTCTGTAAGTCTTCACAAGGTTTTCACACACTGTTGCTGGTATTTTGGCCCATTCCTCCATGCAGATCTCCTCTAGAGCAGTGATGTTTTGGGGCTGTCACTGGGCAACACGGACTTTCAACTCCCTCCAAATATTTTCTATGGGGTTGAGATCTGGAGGCTGGCTAGGCCACTCCAGGACCTTGAAATGCTTCTTACGAAGCCACTCCTTCGTTGCCCGGGCGGTGTGTTTGGGATCATTGTCATGCTGAAAGACCCAGCCACGTTTCATCTTCAATGCCCTTGCTGATGGAAGGAGGTTTTCACTCAAAATCTCACGATACATGGCCCCATTCATTCTTTCCTTTACACGGATCAGTCGTCCTAGTCCCTATGCAGAAAAACAACCATATGACATTCTCCCAATCCTCTTCTGGATCATCCAAATGCACTCTAGCAAACTTCAGACGGGCCTGGACATGTACTGGCTTAAGCAGGGGGACACATCTGGCACTGCAGGATTTGAGTCCCTGGTGACGTAGTGTGTTACTGATGGTAGGCTTTTTACTTTGGTCCCAGCTCTCTGCAGGTCATTCACTAGGTCCCCCCGTGTGGTTCTGGGATTTTTGCTCACCGTTCTTGTGATCATTTTGACCCCACGGGGTGAGATCTTGCGTGGAGCCCCAGATCGAGGGAGATTATCAGTGGTCTTGTATGTCTTCCATTTCCTAATAATTGCTCCCACAGTTGATTTCTTCAAACCAAGCTGCTTACCTATTGCAGATTCAGTCTTCCCAGCCTGGTGCAGGTCTACAATTTTGTTTCTGGTGTCCTTTGACAGCTCTTTGGTCTTGGCCATAATGGAGTTTGGAGTGTGACTGTTTGAGGTTGTGGACAGGTGTCTTTTATACTGATAACAAGTTCAAACAGGTGCCATTAATACAGGTAACGAGTGGAGGACAGAGGAGCCTCTTAAAGAAGAAGTTACAGGTCTGTGAGAGCCAGAAATCTTGCTTGTTTGTAGGTGACCAAATACTTATTTTCTACCATAATTTGCAAATAAATTCATAAAAAATCCTACAATGTTCTCATTTTGTCTGTCATAGTTGACGTGTACCTATGATGAAAATTACAGGCCTCTCTCATCTTTTTAAGTGGGAGAACTTGCGCAATTGGTGGCTGACTAAATACTTTTTCCCCCCACTGTACATTTGCTCTAGGATGCCCACAGGCCTCACAAGACTCGTCTGAAGGTCCCCCAGTACCAGGTGAAAAGATTAATGCAGGTATATATGGAGACTGTTTTAGTGCCAAAAATAAGGAGTTATATACATGTAAAAAATATATATATAATAACAAATATTTCCTGAACTTTCTTATATCTCTCAGATATAGGACTGACACTTCAGAGTAAACTTCCTTTAGATTTTTTGGGGGAACTATCTGTTGTTCCATGTAGTGAATCTGTTATTCAATGCGTTTGCATGGGCTAATAGCAGAGCAGGCAAAAATTATTTTTCATCAAGTATTTTTTATGTATACTTTTTGGAAACTTCAAGGGGTCTTAAAATTCCAAATCAAATAGCTAAATGATCCTTGGTATGACCTTCTTAAAACAATTCCGTATAGCTTTGTAGAACCCCCTCCGAGGGCTTAGACTGTTAATCAAGCAAGACCAGTGAAACAGAGAGACCAGTAGTCAGACTATGCGATGCGCGTAGGGACCTGCGGCCGCTAGGGCGCCCCTGACCCAAAACATTTTTTAAGAACTCATTCAGATTCTCAACTTACTGTTGAGAGTTATAAAAAAAAGTAACATTTGTTAGTGCATCAGTAGTTTTCCAGTTATGTCAGTCACTCAATTAGCCCATTTCAGCTAAAAAAATTTTTTATTGCTAGGTAAGGTATCTTAACCTTGTAGTAGGACAAATCCACAAAATTACTGGCCAAGCACGTAGGGCATGTTCTAAGGGGTCCCCAACCTCCAGGGGGCCCCCATTGATTTAGTTAGTCATTCAATTCAAATCAAATCAAATCAAATCAAATTGTATTGGTCACATGCGCCGAATACAACAGGTGCAGACATTACAGTGAAACTCTAGGAAATTACATTTAAAACTACAAAAGTTTCTCACCACCCCATGGCAACATGTGTAGAATTGCAGGAAATTAGCTTTAAAACGGCAACACTTTCTCTACACCCCATGGTAAAATGAGTAGAATTGCAGGAAATAACATTTAAAGCTGCAATATGTAACTTTTTGGGTGACCCGACCAAATTCACATAGAAATATTAGTTGTAGATCTGTCATTCTCACTGAAAGCAAGTCTAAGAAGTGGTAGATCTGTTCTATGTGCACTATTTATATTCTTCCCATTCTTAAGTGTAGTTTTTGCATCATTTACTTTTGGTTTTGTACACCAGCTTCAAACAGCTGAAAATATAATATTTGTGGTTATGGAAAATATATTTCATAGCGGTTTAGAAGGTACAATGATTCTCTATACTATAATTGCTTTATTTGCTACATAAACTGAAATTTGCAACCAGGAAATGTCGGAGCGATTTCTGCATAGTGCACCTTTAACACTGCAAAATAAAGTATCCACTGCCAAGAGGGGGGCACTAAAACATTAGGTGGGGGGGCCTCTGAACCAAATCTCACTTAGGGTCCCCAAAATCTTGCTTTGGCCAGTAGTTCTCATAAGCCTAAATAGGAGAATTCAGTATGAAAATGTGTACTTCCCATAAATCAATAAACGCTGCATTGAGGCATCAATGATGGATTTATACATTTATAAGCATAAAATCTAACATTTACTACATTTACATGACTACAGTACATTTAAACATGGGAAATGTACAGTTCTGAAATGAACTATTTTGTCGTTGTTTTAGAATAAATCTCAGAGTAACTTATCAGATTTAGAAAAATGTTTATGAGAAAAGTAAAATGGTAAAGAAAAGCAAAGAGTAGCCTAAAGGGTGACACACGACACGTGACATGCAGGAGCCTTCAACAGCATGGATTTCAGAAAGGGTAACAGTATCCTGGTTATCATCTGTGCTTCTCAGAACATTACACACTAACTTCTCTCATATCGTTCACTGTCTCTCCCCCAAACTATTCTGGTTGCTTAGAAAAACATATGATCCAAAACACTGGTACCTATAACACTTCTGAAAATGAAGCTTTTCAATAATCAGGATTCTACAACCCTGCCTGCATTCTCCACCATGGGATTCCAGTTCAAACTGAGAATTTAAGTACAGCTCTTTTGTGTCATTTCAGTGGAATTCCCCAGATAGTTCATGAACAAAGTCCAAGATAAGTTTTCTCTGATTCTGTGGCATCAAGTCACTAACGTCAGTTCTGAGTTCTGCTGATAAATCCCAGTTAACTCAAGGTGAACACATCCAGTTCATGTACGTTCATTGACTCCTTGGTGTTATGCTTCATTTAACTTGGAAAAAGGCAGGATACAACCACAGATAATGTACATAACATACCACAGCATAGTTGCTGCCGCTACCTAAACCTACCTAAACACCATCTCTCATTCAGTTGGCAATAGCTGTGGAGATCGATAGTCTTCTAATAGTGCACAAAGCCCTTCATAGTTATCCAAAAATCATATGCTCATTAGCATGTCCTTCAACATTGTCCTTCAATCCCAGATTCCAATCACAGCCCGTGCAGTCACATAACAGCACAGGTCTTGGCTTTGGTCTTCTGGAAGTCTGACACCACTGTGGGCAGGTCTGGCCTGCTGTGTGAGATCCTCTTGGTGCTCCTGGAGGACTTGTTGCATTTGGCATTCTTGTTGCTCTTGTTGACGCAGGCCAGCGTGGCCACATGGAAGATGTCTCTGACGCTGTTCTCAGACTGCAGGGATGAACACTCAATGTAGGGAGCACTGATCTGCTTGGCCATGTTGGAGCCCTGAGATGGAGAGAGAGAATAACACAAAGATATCAGTCTGGAGAGCTGCCTAGTACAAACTGTTCCCAGCGCTTTTAACACCTGATCATGTTTAAGTCCATGATCTTAAATGAGATTTAGAAAGACATGACACCCACCTGATCATAGGACACTGGCGTATGTCCACTGTGAGATTTGGTGAAGAGGTCTGTGCGTAGGTCTGACTTGCATCCCACCAGCAGGATCTTGGTGTTAGGACAGAATTCCTGAATCTCTCCTTTCCACTATACGGAGGAAAGAAAAGGGAGAGATCAACATTAGTCCAGAATTGGGGCCTTATGGAGGGGGATTAAAGAGAGAAACAGCCTGGTGATTATGCTCTCTCCAGAGGAAGGATCACTCCCCCTCTCACTGGACCACACTCCTCTCAGCTGGTACAATACTGAGCCTTAGTGACATCACAGGTCAAAGGGCACTGAGACACTCAATAGCCATGTCTGGGAGACCACATGTGAACAAGGCTTGTTGGACTACTTCTGAGCCTTACGTGAGTTTGTTTTCACAATCCTCCCCGTCCCCGCTCTCATTGCTGCTGCCCTAGTTTTAGACCCCTCTCTCATTGGTACAGCCTTAGTTTTCAGCAGATTAGGGATTTTCAAAGGCCACTTGACCCAGAAACACAAATGGAGGCCTTTCCAGAAAGGGTCATGGGTCAAGGGGACTGTCACGCCCTGGCTCTGGGGACTCTTATGTTGAGCCAGGGTGTGTAGAGTCTATGTTTTGTGTTTCTATGTTCAGGATCTAGTTGATGTGTTTCTATGTTGGCCGGGGTGGTTCTCAATCAGAGGCAATGTGAATCAGCTGTTGCTTGTTGTCTCTGATTGGGAACCATACTTAGGTAGTCGTTTGGCATTTGTGTGGTGTGGTATCTTGTTCCGTGTTGGTTTGTGTTCATGACCGAGGACTTCACGTTTCGTTTTGTTGTTTTTGTTGGTGTGGTGAAAGATAAATAAAAGATGTTCGCATTCCACGCTGTGCATTGGCCCGTTTCTTCAAATGACGATCGTGACAGAAGATACCACCTCGACTGGGTCAAGCAGCGTGAAGAGGAGAGAGGTTGGACTTGGGAGCAGAGGATGGAGAGTCTGGCGAGAGCCATGGAGGCCATATCCACGGGGGAGAGGCACCCCCAATAAATTTTTAGGGGGGGGCACATGGCATGGGCGACGGGGCTGCTGGAGGCAGATAAAGGGCGAGTTTGTGGACGAGGAGAGAAGGCCACCGGGTTACGGGAGCCATTGGTGATTAGAGGGAGGGAAAGTGTAGAGGCACGGCGAGAGGTACTGAAGTGTGTTGCCAGTCCGGTCCGGCCCGTTCCTGATCCCCGTATAAGGCCAGTGTGTGTGTTCCCAGTGCGGTCTGGCCTGTTCCTGTCCCTCGCACCAAGCCTGTGATGCGCGTCGCCAGCCCGGCCCGGCCGGTTCCTGCCCCTCGCACGAAGCCAATGGTGCGCGTCGTCAGCCCGGTCCGGCCTGTTCCTGCCCCTCGCACCAAGCCAATGGTGCGCGTCGTCAGCCCGGTCCGGCCTGTTCCTGCCCCTCGCACCAAGCCAATGGTGCGCGTCGCCAGCCCGGCCCGGCCTGTTCCTGCTCCCCGCACCAAGCCTGTGGTGCGCATCGTCAGTCCGGTCCGGCCCGTTCCTGCTCCCCGCACCAAGTCTATGGTGCGCGTCGTCAGCCCGGCCCGGCCCGTTCCTGCTCCCCGCACCAAGCCAATGGTGCGCGTCGCCAGCCCGGCCCGGCCTGTTCCTGCTCCCCGCACCAAGCCTATGGTGCGCGTCGCCAGCCCGGCCCGGCCCGTTCCTGCTCCCCGCACCAAGCCAGGGGTGCGCGTCGTCAGCCCGGTCCGGCCCATTCCTGCTCCCCGCACCAAGCCAATGGTGCGCATCGCCAGCCCGGCCTGGCCAGTTCCTGCTCCCCGCACCAAGCCTATGGTGCGCGTCGCCGGTCCGGCCCATTCCTGCTCCCCGCACCAAGCCTGTGGTGCGCGTCGTCAGCCCGGTCCGGCCTGTTCCTGCTCCCCGCACCAAGCCAGTGGTGCGCTCGTCAGCCCGGTTCGGCCCGTCCCTGCTCCCCGCACCAAGCCAATGGTGCGAGCGTCGTCAGCCCGGTCCGGCCCGTCCCTGCTCCCCGCACCAAGCCTGTGGTGCGCGTCGTCAGTCCGGCACAGCCCGTGCCCGTTTCACCGGTGCCTGGTCAGGTACCGGTCAGCTGCTCCACACCGGAGCCTAAGCAATCCGCTCCACCGATGTCCAGTCCAGCTCCAGCCAGCGGGACCAGACCAGGGGCGCTACGGGGGGGTTGTTAGAGGGTGGTGGTCAAGCCCGGAGCCGGATCCGCCTCCGAGGAGGAATGCCCACCCGGCCCTCCCCTGTTCGGTTTATGTTTGGCGCGGTCGCAGTCCGCGCCTTTGGGGGGAGTACTGTCATGCCCTGGCTCTGGAGTTATGTTGAGCCAGGGTGTGTAGAGTCTATGTTTTGTGTTTCTATGTTCAGGATCTAGTTGATGTGTTTCTATGTTGGCCGGGGTGGTTCTCAATCAGAGGCAACGTGAATCAGCTGTTGCTTGTTGTCTCTGATTGGGAACCATACTTAGGTAGTCGTTTGGCATTTGTGTGGTGTGGTATCTTGTTCCGTGTTGGTTTGTGTTAATGACCGAGGACTTCACGTTTCATTTTGTTGTTTTTGTTGGTGTGGTGAAAGATAAATAAAAGATGTTCGTATTCCACGCTGCGCATTGGCCCGTTTCTTCAAATGACAATCGTGACAGGGACTGAGTGAAAATGCCATTGGGACAGGCCACTGTTCCCCAGTTCAAGGGGAGCAGAGGCAGCTTATTAAGCTTCCAGGACAAGAGTAGGCTATATCACCACAAAACACTCACCTTCTTCAGTACACTGTCCAGGGTGTCTGGTCTACTGATGTCAAAGCAGATGAGGACTGCATCAGCGTCAGGGTAGGAGAGAGGCCGCACATTGTCATAGTACGTAGAGCCTGCAAAAAATATCACCATGTTGTTAGTCAAGTAAAAGTGGATCTGTGTGGTAACTGAGTCACAGTACTTCCTCAAATCCCTGTAACTTCCTGTAAGTTAACAAACATTTCCAATTCCACAGATGCATTGACTCAAACAATGACAATGTTATTTGCAGAGAAGGGTCAGATTGCAGTGGTTTCCATTCCAAACTGGATAAGTGAAAGTTATTTCATTATTTTTCCAGCAAAGGATATATTTTCACTAACTTGTGACATATGTGTACAATAAACAATCTGAAACATAACCCTATAGCAGTGTTAATTTTGGCACTCTTTTTTTAGATTTAGTCTAGTAATTTTTGTCATTTGAATAATGATTTTGTCTAGTTATTGTGAAAAATGACGAAAACAGTGGTCCATTTTAGTCAACTAAATGTCCTTTCATTTTAGTCACATTTTAGTCACATCACATATGTTTTGCCTCATTAACCTATAGGAAACATAAATCACTGACTTACATAGCCTTGTCCTATCAACATATTTTTCTGCATAACATCATATTCTCTTCCCAACAGCAGAAATATGACAAACATACTGTACATAAAAATAATAAATTCCTAATTCCATGTAAATTCCAAATTCAGCCTAGATAGATATTGCACATTACATACAAAACAAACAGACACACACAAGCACAGAGAGAGAGAGAGAGAGAGAGAGAGAGAGAGAGAGAGAGAGAGAGAGAGAGAGAGAGAGAGAGAGAGAGAGAGAGAGAGAGAGAGAGAGAGAGAGAGAGAGAGAAAGAGAGAAAGAGAGAAAGAGAAGAGAGAGAGAGAGAGAGAGAGAGAGAGAGAGAGAGAGAGAGAGAGAGAGAGAGAGAGAGAGAGAGAGAGAGAGAGAGAGAGTAGCACAATCCTCAAAGTATTGGCAAAGTAGTATGGGTTGACTCTCCATCACTCAGTCGCGTCATTGCCATTGTTATAAACGTTCCACAGCCACATTGATGTCCAAAAGTAGAACGGGGGCTAATGACTTTAAACGGGAGCTAATGACTGTCAATGAGTCACTAAACCACGAGTCCGAATTGAGTCCCCTGTGCTCGAGTCACCAATAGTCGAGTCACGAGTCGAGTCACGAGTCCCTATGGCTGAAGTCCAACTCCCAATGCTCGAGTCCTGGTCCAAGTGCTAAAGTCTGAGTCACTGGGTCCACTTACTCCCAGTTACTCGACTACATGTAGTGGCCAGAGGAATTTTGTCACTAAATTGTTTTCTATCCCTTTTCCTTTCTTTCTGTGCCACCAAATGTTTGCATATAGGTACTGGTATGTTACCAGGGCCACGTTCAGTTGAAAAACATTGTTGAACTTGCAGATAAAAATTCCATGAATAGAGCTGACGTTATTCCATATTCAACATGTCGGAGAGGCATGTTTGTTCTACACTGAACAAGAATATAAACGCAACACGCAACAATTTCAAAGATTTTACGGAGTTACAGTTAATATAAGGAAATCAGTCAATTTAAATAAATAAATGAAGCCCTAATCTATGGATTTCACATGACTGGGAATACAGATATGTATTGGTCACAGATACCTTTAAAAAAAAGTAGGAGAATGGATCAGAAAACAGGTCAGTATCTGGTGTGACCACCATTTATCTAATGTAGCGTGACACATCTCCTTCGCATAAGGTTGATCAGGCTGTTGATTGTGGCCTGTGGAATATTGTCCCACTCCTCTTCAATGGTTGTGCAAAGTTGCTGGATATTGGCGGGAACTGGAACACACTTTCGTACACGTCGATCCAGAGCATCCCAAACATGCTCAATGGGTGACATGTCTGGTGAGTATGCAGGCCATGGAAGAACTGGGACATTTTCAGCTTCCAGGAATTGTGTACAGATCCTTGCAACTTGGGGCTGTGCATTATCATGCTGAAATGTGAGGTGATGGCAGTGGATGAATGGCACGACAATGGGCCTCAGGATCTCTTCAAGGTACAGTTGAAGTCGGAAGTTTTCATACATCTTAGTCAAATACATTTAACATCAGTTTTTCACAATTCCTGACATTTAATCCTATTAAAAATTCCCTGTCTTAGGTCAGTTAGGATCACCACTTTATTTTAAGAATGTGAAATGTCAGAATAATAGTAGAGAGAATAATTTATTTCAGCTTTTATTTCTTTCATCACATTCCCAGTGGGTCAGAAGTTTACATACACTCAACACGCTTTTTCAGTTCTGCCCATAAATGTTCTATAGGATTGAGGTCAGGGCTTTGTGATGGCCACTCCAATACCTTGACTTTGTTGTCCTTAAGCCATTTTGCCACAACTTTGGAAGTATGCTTGGGGTCATTGTCCATTTGGAAGACCCATTTGCGACCAAGCTTTAACTTCCTGATTGATGTCTTGAGATGTTGCTTCTATATATCCACATACATTTCCTTCCTCATGATGCCATCTATTTTGTGAAGTGCATCAGTCCCTCCTGCAGCAAAGCACCCCCACAGCATGATGCTGCCACCCGCGTGCTTCACTGTTGGGATGGTGTTCTTCAGCTTGCAAGTGACCCCCTTTTTCCTCCAAACATAACGATGGTCATTATGGCCAAACAGTTCTATTTTTGTTTCATCAGACCAGAGGACATTTCTCCAGAAAGTACGATCTTTGTCCCCATGTGCAGTTGCAAACCGTAGTCTGGATTTTTTATGGCGGTTTTGGAGCAGTGGCTTCTTCCTTGCTGAGAGGCCTTTCAGGTTATGTCGATATAGGACTCGTTTTACTGTGGATATAGATACTTTTGTACCTGTTTCCTCCAGCATCTTCACAAGGTCCTTTGCTGTTGTTCTGGGATTGATTCGCATCAAAGTACGTTCATCTCTAGGAGACAGAACGCGTCTCCTTCCTGAGCGGTATGACGGCTGCATGGTCCCATGGTGTTTATACTTGCGTACTATTGTTTGTACAGATGAACGTGGTACCTTCAGGCATTTGGAAATTGCTCCCAAGGATGAACCAGACTTGTGGAGGTCTACAATTTTTTTTCTGAGGTCTTGGCTGATTTGTTTTGATTTTCCCATGATGTCAAGCAAAGAGGCACTGAGTTTGAAGGTAGGCCTTGAAATACATCCACAGGTACACCTCCAATTGACTCAAATGATGTCAATTAGCCTATCAGAAGCTTCTAAAGCCATGACATCATTTTCTGGAATTTTCAAAGCTGTTTAAAGGCACCGTCAACTTAGTGTATGTAAACTTCTGACCCACTGGAATTGTGATACAGTGAATTATAAGTGAAATAATGTGTCTGTAAACAATTGTTGGAAAAATTACTTGTGTCATCTGAACGTTCCAAAAAGTTTGGTCCTGCTGAACGCGCCCCAGGTTGTTAGCTATAAATAGCTAATGAGGTAACATTTCTGAACAAGGTGTAGCCTAAACAAATGGTTAATGGTCCGGTCCTCAAGTAGCCTAGTTTTAGAACGGCCCGCGATATGCTTTATCAATGTAAAATGCGGCCCGCCTATGCACAATATAAAGAAAAAAACGTAGCGCCGATATTATGGGTCATGTCTTTTGAACGGTAGCCTAAGGGCTAGAATCAAGACTTGGCTACGTTGGCTACAGAACCTGTATATGAAATGCAGTGGGAAAAGTGGGAAGGTTGAGCGAGACTACAAATTCCAAGACAGACTACTTTTCTATAGCCTACTCAAGGGAGAGAAAAACATAGCTAGACTGTTGTTTTACTATTAAACTCAATGATGCTATTGTTTTTAATTTCGTAAGCAGCTTTTGTTTCTTAACCAGACAAAGGGTAGCTAACTAGAAGGCTGGAGCCACCTGCGCGATGTGTATAATCGGAGGCGGAGACGGAGCGGACAATGTCTGCCTGTCTGCCCACACTCATCGCCAGCTCCCCCGCAGGTCACCAGCTGATGTAGGCTGTGTTTGTCAGGTGTGACGAGTCCTTCCCACTGCTGAACAGAACTGCGCTGCGCATCTGTGCTGCTAATATTAATTGTGTTTATCACTGAAAGCTCTCAATCTCTCCAAAAACTATTGTCCAGTCCACTTAGTAGTCCGATTTTAGTCACAGAGATAATTTGTCTGAAATGAAAAATCATTTTCGTTTAGTTATAGTTTTTTCTGGGTATATTTAGTCAGCTATAGTCTCGTCAATTGCCACTGAAAAATAGGTGTTTGACAAATATTTGAGTCACTATTTTTGTTGACGAAATTAACACTGCCCTACGGCGACCTCAATGTTTTCTTAGGTAGTATTGTCTATACTGTGGAATGCAGAGAAGCCTTAGAGCCGTTCTGTGTTGGACTGGGTTACGTTGCATCCAGGTAAAGAAACCAAACCAACACCAATGTCAGGAAACTCCCCTCTCCCAATTTTCCAACTGTGAGAAATGGTGGGCCCGCGATATGTTCTAGTTTCCCATATCTCACACAAACTTCAGGGTCTGTGCTATCTGGGATCCTTGGGATGTCCCTACCCCCATTGACGTTAATATTTAAAATGGTTAAGGTAAGGGTTAAGGTTATGGTTTAGGGTAGGGACGTTCCAAGGATCCTTGATATCACTGACCCTCCTCATTCTGAGAAAGAAGATATATTTGTGTAATTTCCTATAAGTTCCATTCCAAAGGGCTTTTACTTTAGAATGCAAAGCAGTGTAGAATAACCTCGGTTCCTGAATTGTGCCATTGAATTCTACAGAATGTAGGGGCAATTATGCTATTTCACATCATGACTGGAAATCATAACAATCCCTCAAAACCTGATCCACTACTTCTGAAGCTGGCTTTACAATGAACGCCCCCACCCAAACCAGAAATGTTTTGATTCACAAATGGAATCCAGATAATCTCATTCTGGACCAACACAAGGAGTAGAGAACACCAATGACACCATCACCATCTGTCTTTTATAATTGTAACTTTTAATTTACCTAAACACAATTAAACCCAGTTTGAATTCTCAAGAGTAAACATCTATACTAGTGGGCCCATTTGGGTATTTGAGTAGAGTGTCTATAAAGCATACGCTGTGGTCTGACACGGACTACCACTTCCCTCTATGTTTTCCACAAACAAATCCACACCAGCAGATATAAACAATGGTGAAATACATTCAGGTCTGGAGAAGCACATTTCTTAGGTTAGACAAACAGCCACAAGACCCCTATTTTCAGAGCCTTAAGGTCTTATAAACGTCTCGACCAGTACGCGTGAGAGATTTGGAATGTCTAACCGCTGGTATGAATGGTTTTCTATGGAAACATTAAAATAGTGTTGTAGGATTGAGCTGATGAAAATGGGGGATTTACAGTTATACAGTAACCTACTACACAGACTGTTAGAAATTGGCATTTTAGAGCTGGAGGAAAGTATACAAAGAGATCTGTCACTGTAAGACAAATAATGAACAGTGTAACAATGGCAATCAACTTAACAAAGACATCTCTCCTCATTCAACATATGGCTTATCTATCAGTGAGGTGGGTTACGGCGAATATACTATAGTACCTATCTAATAGAGCTGGGCGATATGGACAAAAATCCATATCACGATAAATTAACTGAATTATCACGATAATGATAAATTGAATGATAAGTTTAACATTAATGTGCACCACAGTAATTTTGTTATATTACCCTTAAAACTACTACTACTACTACTACTACTATTTATTTTAAAACTTCACATTTCTCTAGTAGGGCCCTATAGGTTATTTGTTGTATTGAACAATATCAGCAAAATGGCCAAGATAAGTGGTCGGTTTGGTCGGTGTCGATAATTTTCGGTTTATCGTCCCAGCTCTACTATCCAAGTCAATTCACATTAACCACTGTAGTACTAGTAGTTGTGCTTTTACTCATAGCACAACAGCGAGGGAAACTCTCCATTGGGACATTTCTCATGGTGTCACGGTCGTTTACGGACGAGACGGACCAAGGCGCAGCGTGATATGCATTCATATTTATTAACGAATAAACACACGACAAAAACAACAAACGAAACGTGAAGTCCAAGGTAGACAAATAACATACCTTTCACGGAACAAGATCCCACAACTAACTTGTGCCAAAAGGCTGCCTAAGTATTGTCCCCAATCAGAGACAACAAGCTACAGCTGCCTCTGATTGGGAACCACCCCGGCCAACATAGATCTACACATCATAGATACTATAACAATGAACAAACACAACACGGAATATACACATCCTGACTCAACAAATAAACGTCCCTTGAGTCAGGGCGTGACACATGGGGGTGGATGTAACCACTTCCCTGACCAATGACATGGTCATGCCACTTACATTCCACTGGAGGAATTCCTCCACTAAACACATTGATCCATATAGCCCTGGAGTCCCATGCATTTCTAAAGTCCTTTCAGTTAAATGGGTTACAGAGCTATTCTCAGGTGCTATTCTTCATGCATGTTGCTCCAAAAAGCTCCAACACAATGAGTATGTGCTGATAAGGGAGCTAGACAAGAACATCTGGGTTACCCTATATTTCAATGAGTCCACCAACTGATATCACTAGGAGAGGTAAACTACTGTACATGTATGGTACGCATGGTATAACGAGGCCACCATTATATGGGATGATGTTAAATGAATCATTAGAATAGACCTACTCTTTTAAGAAAACTAGCACATGAGTCAAAGTGGACTACATGTGCATTATAAAGTGGAGTGAGAGGGGCCTCCCAAGTGGCACAGTGGTCTAAGGCACTGCATCGCAGCGCTAGAGGCGTCACTACAGACGTGGGTTCGATCCCTGTATCACAACCGGCCGTGATCGGGAGTCCCATAGGGCAGCGCACAATTGGCCCAGCGTTGTCCGGGTTAGGGGAGGGTTTGGCCGGGAGGGCTTTACTTGGCTCATCGTGCTCTAGTGACTCCTTGTGGCGGCCGGGCGCCTGTAGGCTGACCTCGGTCATCAGTTGAACGGTGTAGGCCCTGTATATGGATCAATGTGTTTAAGTATCATAAGTACATGTAATTGCTAAAATATACTTAAGTAGAAACGGAGGGGTTTTTGATGGCCAAAAAGTGGAAAATCCTTGACTGGCCGAGTCAATCACCGGATCTGAATCCAATTGAACATGCATTTTACATGCTGAAGAGGAGACTGAAGGCAATAAGTCCTTGAAACAAGCAGGAACTGAAGATGGCTGCAGTACAGGCCTGGCAGAGCATCACCAGGGAAGATACCCAGCGTCTGGTGATGTCGATGCATCGCAGACTTCAAGCAGTCATTGCATGCAAAGGATATGCGACCAAATATTAACAATGATTACTTTATTCTACATTATGTTAAACCGTCCAATGTTTTTTGATGCCCGAAAATGGGGAGGACCATGTACAAAAGCTTCTATAATTTCTAAACGGTTCATCCGATATGTATGAAAATACCCTCAAATTAAAGCTGACAGTCTGCACCTCACCCTCATTGTCATTGTATCCTTTCAAACTCAAAATGCTAGAGTACAGAACCAAATTAACAAAAACATGGTCACTGTCCAATGAATTATGGAGCTCACTGTATATACGAATAATAGCCAATGATGGGCCCTTCTGGTAGTCAGAGTTTCCCATCCAACAGAACTTTATAAGAGACAATGATGCATACGGAAATTATCACCAGTGATAAAACACAAGGATGAGTGGTAGACTGAATCTAGAGGTTTCACACACAGGCTACCGCGTGCATGTAGATTGAGTCGCCATAGTCAATTACTGGGAGGAGTGTTGCTTGAACAATATTCCTATTTTCTATAGGAAACTAATTTTTACTCACAACTTTTTAGTCAGCTTATCAATGTGTTTTAAAGGACAGCTTATCATCAATCCAAATACCTAGATACTTATAATTGGGGACTAGCTCAATTTGGGCTCCTCTCATGGTACAGATACACAGGTATCTAGGATACATTTTATGAGACCTGGAGAAAAACATAAACTTTGTTTTATCAACATTTAGCACTAATTTAAGAACGGTGAGCGATTATTGAATTGAATCAAAACCAAGCTGATTGTCGTGAATGGCCTGTTACACTGAGGGGGCACAGGAATAAATAACTGTGTCATCCGTATAGAGATGTAAGCCCCAGTTATTATTATTCAAGGACAAACTGACATTATGAATGCAATTGGTGAACAGTAAAGGACCTAGTATTGAGCCTTGTGGGACCTACTCCTTGAAAGCGGCAGCTCTAGCCTTTAGCTCAGTGCGGATGTTGCCTGTAATCTACGGCTTCTGGTTGGGATATGTATGTACGGTCACTGTGGGGACGACGTCGTCAATGCACTTATTAATGAAGCCGGTGACTGATGTGGTAAACTCCTCAATGCCATCAGATAAATCCTGGAACATATTCCAGTCTGTGCTAGAGAAACAGTCCTGTAGCTTAACATCCGCTTCATCGGACCACTTCTGTATTTAGCGCGTCACTGGTACTTCTTGTTTCAGTTTTTGCTTGTAAACAAGAATCAGGAGGATAGAGTTATGGTCAGATTTGCCAAATGGAGGGCGAGGGAGAGCTTTGTATGCGTTTCTGTGTGTGGAGTAAAGGTGATCTACAGTTTTGTCTCTTGTAGTTGCAAAGGTGACATGCTGGTAGGAATGAGGCAAAAACTGATTTCAGTTTTCCTGCATTAATATCACCGGCCACTAGGTGCGCCACCTCTGGATGAGCATTTTCTTGTTTGCTTATGGCCCTATACAGCTCGTTGAGTGTGGGCTTAGTTCCAGCATCGGTTTGTGATGGTAAATAGACAGCTACGAAAAATATAGATAAAAACAGAATAATATAGATAAGAATATAGATAAAAATACAGAAGATAGCCTTATTTGGTAAAAGACCAAGTCTATATTATGGCAAGAACAGCTCAAATAAGCAAAGAGAAATGACAATCCATCATTACTTTGAGAAATGAAGGTTAGTCAATACGGATTATTTCAAGAACTTTGAACGTTTCTTCAAGTGCAGTCGCAAAAACCATCAAGCGCTATGATGAAACTGGCTCTCATGAGGACGACCACAGGAATGGAAGACCCAGAGTTACCTCTGCTGCAGAGGATAAATTCATTAGAGTTACCAGACTCAGAAATTGCAGCCCAAATAAATGCTTCACAGAGATTGAGATGGTTTGGGATGAGTCGGACAGCAGAGTAAAGGAAAAGCAGCCAACAAGAGCTAAGCATAAGTGGGAACTCCTTCAAGACTGTTGGAAAAGCATTCCAGGTGAAGCTGGTTGAGAGAATGCCAAGAGTGTGCAAAGTGTCATAAAGGAAAAGGGTGGCTATTTGAAGAATCTCAAATATAAAATATATTTTCATTTGGGCTCCCGAGTGGCGCAGCGGTCTAAGGCACTGCATCTCAGTGCTTGAGGTGTCACTACAGACACCCTCGTTCGATTCCAGGCTGTATTACAACCGGCCATGATTGGGAGTCCCACAGGGCGGCGCACAATTGGCCCAGCGTCATCCGGGTTTGGCCGGTGTAGGCCGTCATTGTAAATAAGAATTTGTTCTTAACTGACTTGCCTAGTTAAATGAAGGTAAAATAAAAAAAGATGTATTTTTGGTTACTACATGATTCCATATGTGTTATTTCATAGTTTTGATGTCTTCACTATTATTCTACAATGTAGAAAATAGTAAAAATTAAGAAAAACCCTCGAATGAGTAGGTGTGTCCAAACTTTTGACTGGTACTGTATATTATCCATGTCCTTGTTCAGCCACGATGCTGAGAAACAGAGGATATTACAGTTCTTCAGGTCCCGTTGATTGGATAGTCTCAAACGGAGCTCGTCCAGTTTGTTCTTCAGTGATTGTACTAGAACATAGGGTAGAGGCGGATTGTCTATTCGCCGACGTAGTTTCATCAGGGTGCCCGCACGTCGGCCTCTCTTTTACGCCGTCTTTTCCTTTTCCGAGTCTCTGGGATTAGGGCCTGGTCTGGGGAGAACAGTATGTCTTGCCCCGCCGACTCATTCAAGTAGAAATCTTCATCCAAATCGAGGTTAGTGATCTCTGTTCTGATGTCTTTTCTGTCATATGAAACGATTGTGGAAACATTATGTACAAAAAAAGTTAAGATCAGTGCAAAAAAACACAAAATAGCAGAATTGGTCAAGAGCCTGTAAAACGTCAGCTATCCATTGCAGCGCCATATTGCGGTACTCCAATTTACACGAGACTAATTTGTGATAACAATAAACAACACTATCATATATCTCAAAATGTGCCACCCTATCCACAAGGTTATCAAAACAATTCCACCAAATCAACATTATCACACCATCATGTTGTGACAAGAGAGGGGGCTGCCGGTTCAGTGGAACTCCTTAGATGTGTGTCAGCCCTGGTGTATGTGGTGAGGTCTGGTTTGTGTGTGTGTAAGGTGGTCCCCAACAGGAACAATAGATGAGTGTGTCAGTCAGCCCTCGTGTGTGTAGTGAGCTCAGCTTTTCTTGAAGCTGTGGTGTAATCACTGAGTCTTGTCCTGGACAGACCCAAGGGACGCCAAAATCAGCTGGAAGTCACAGAGCAGAGGAGAGGCAGCCCAGAACAGTCTCTCATTCTCCCCAACACTACCCCTTCTACACCACACTGCAAAGATTCAGCGCAAAGCACTCCCTCATCCCACCACTACCCCCTCTCTAGACCCCCCTCTTCACCCTTCGACCCCTCTCCACCCTACAGAGGCAGCACAAAGCACTACCTCACCCTTTACTAACCCCTCTCCACCCCACTGGAGCCGCACAATCACCCAGCCAGACTGGAGGACTTTGAGGCTGTAGTATAGAAGGTAATTACCTCCAGGCCTGGGGCTAGAAGGAGATCCCCCAGGGACTATATGGGATTCCTGTTGTGTGTCAGGCTGTGAGGGGGAGCAGCTTTATTAAACAAGTAATGCAAGAGGACCGGCCAAGCTCTCGGATTGAAAATGTGTGTATGTTGGCCAGGGGAAAAGAAGTCTCTTTCGTTTTGTTACCGCCCTTTAGCGTCAGCTTTTCTCCTCATAGACAGCTGAAGGAATATATCACAAATCTACCCCTACAGAGGCATACAAAACAGGCGCCAATGCAAGGTTTGCCTTTACCTCAGAGTGCAGAGGACAAAAGTAAATGTCAGTAAGTAGCCTAATAATGGTGATTTCCCAAGACTGATGTACAATTCTATGCAGAGTCAACGCCAGTGTCTGAGTTCCCACATTATCAGAGTCTTACATGTTCAAGGGTGTGAGGGTGGGTGGTTTCAGATGTAGGCTACAGAATGCTGGTGGTGTACAAAAGGTTTCCATAACTGTTATCTGACTCCCTATCTAACCATTTCCCTCACATTCCAGAGAGGCAGCATCAGACGGTTCCCCTCAGAGTGGCTGGCAGTTACTGTAAAGCATATCATGTGGCCAATACTGCTTATCAGGATTTCATGCTTGTCTTCTGATGTAGAACATTTTGATGGCGTTTATTAGCTGCAGCAGGAATGACAGTGAAGCACGTTTTCAGAACGCTAATAATGCGCAAAGGGTCCTTACCTGAAGTGTCCCACAGACGGAGGTCAACTCTCTGCATATCGATTTCAAAACTGGCCGTGTAGTTCTCAAACACCGTGGGAATGTAGCCCTACAGATGAAATACAATATCCATTATCAACATCATTGCAGTTTAGACATAGAAACGTAGCAAGCTGATTGATAACGCGCAATAATCATGCCAATAAATAGAAAAATCTGTCACATAAAACTCACCTCTGGAAAGGAATCTTTTGCAAACACATTTAGTAGAGCGGTTTTCCCACATTCACTATCCCCAACGACCACTATTTTACATTTTACGTTTGGATTTAAATCCATTTTGGAACGGTGTGTGATATTGCTCTCCTTCTTTCCATAAAAGATAAATGATCCTAAAGAAGAATGAAGTCGGGATCAATAGAAAATCTGAAAGTTGTATGATTCCCCAAAATTATGAGCGGACTGCATCAGTCAGCTGCACAGAATAATCTATCCTGAAATAAGAACGTCGCGACGGGACAGTAACTTAAAAATGGTCAAAATAGAAAACGTTTAAATAATTAAAATGATCCCTTAGCAGAGTGAAAGATTGTGACATCCAAGGATCGTAGCCAGTCCTGTATACCAGAGCTCCAAACCAGTTATGAGACGCAACGGTCCACAGCTAGGGTAAGTTTGAAGGAGTTTGAGGAGAGTCATTCCTATGTCAAGGCAAGGAGGGCGTTGCGCAAGTATAGTATTTAGACCATTATGCATCAGACCAAGTCACTCATGTATTTCAGATGAGAAGCTAACGCATATGCAGTGGTGGAAAAAGTACGCAATTGTCATACTTGAGTAAAAGTAAAGATACCTTAATAGAAAATGACTATATATACTTAAGTATCAAAGTAAATGTAATTGCTAAAATATACTTAAGTATCAAAAGTAAAAGTAAAAGTATAAATTATTTCAAATTCCTTATATTAAGCAAACCAGATGGCACCATTTTCTTGTTTTTTATTTAAGGATAGACATTGGCACACTCCAACACTCAGACATAATTTACAAACGAAGCATTTGTGTTTAGTGAGTCTGCCAGATCAGAGGCAGTAGAGATGACCAGGGATGTTCTCTTAATACAGTATGTGTGAATTGGACCCTTTTCCTGTCCTGCTAAGCATTACAAATGTAACTAGTGCTTTTGGGTGTCAGGGAAAATGTATGGAGTAGAAAGTACATTATTGCCTTTAGGAATGTAGTGAAGTAAAAGTAAGAGTTGTCAAAAAATTTAAATAGTAAAGTGATGTACAGATACACAAAAAACTACTTAAGTAGTACTTTATAGTATTTTTACTTAAGTACTTTACACCACTGTGCAGATGTTTGGTTGACAGTGAATAACACAATTTCTGATAAATAATATTAAAGGACCTATTGTAATTATAATGTTATAGCCATAAATGTTTTTTGTTGTTGTTTTTTTTTACAGTAAATCAGAGGATAATCTAAAATGTACAAAAATAATATACATTTGGCATCCTTTGGAACTTAGAATGTATTCCCATTCGTTTTATTGGTGTTCATTGGACTTTTAATGAACTGTCTGGATAAGCCTCAATACTTTTCTTTCTTTGCTTTTTATGTTTATAACCACTTTAAAGGGGTCTAAGGGTTGAAACTAGTGCACTCTCTTTCACTGACTGTAGTACTGAAGCCACTGTGATGTTTGTGCAATGCATATCAATAACCTTGAGCGTGATGAATACAGCTGAAGTTGTGCATGCCTGCTGAGAGGGGAGCGCCTCCTTCACTATGCTGCCATATTGTCCTGAAGCAAACTCAACAGGAGACTGAGCAGACTCATCTTAATCCTGACCTGAAAGGAATTATAATCAGCGCTGGGGTATCTGTGGTAGCAGGTATTAAAGATGATATCTCTCCTTGAAGAAGTGCAACATGTAGGGCAAGTACAGTAGACTACACTGTGTACAGTAGCTACATAATGCTATGTTTTGAGTCCTTTATGATAATACAGTATCTCGAAATAACTAATGTCACTCAATAACATTATTCTGGTGTGATGATGGAGTGTTGCTGTATTGACAAATGTGATAAGGGCCCAATGCTGTAATAGTTTCTTTCTATGGTGGGCTTCACTGTAAAGAAACCTGGTCTTGCATAGTAATGGAGTGACTTCAAGCATAGTCAGCTAGATAAGAGTGAGTTAAACAGTTTCTTCCTCTGAGGAAAGCTATGACTCAAGCTTCTTTCACACTCTGATTGCTTTTCTGTCAGGCTACATAGTAGGCCTTGCCAAAAATCAGCACTTTTCGATTACAGTTTCTTTTAGTTTCTTGCAGTTTCTTCCTCCCCGAGAGCCTCCAATGTGGTCGGAACACATTCTGTGGCACACACAGGGATTCTGACACAGAACAGCCTTTGTTGTCATCTGTAACCCAGCTAGAAGGTAGCTGTTTGAGACAGCATCTCGGGGTGATTGTAGCCTACCAAGATAGAGGACACCATTGTAGTTTACAGAATCAATAGCTAATTCTCTCGCTCTCTCTCTCTCACTCTCTCTCTCTCTAATAGTGTCCTAAAAGTGCAGTTTTCCCCCTAAAAGTTACTTATTTCCCCTCATTAAAATGCAAATCAATTTATAACATTTCTGACATGCGTTTTTTTAGGATTTTTTTGTTGTTATTCTGTCTCTCACTGTTCAAATAACCCTACCATTAAAATTATAGACTGATCATGTCTTTGTCAGTGGGAAAACGTACAAAATCAGCAGGGGATCAAATACTTTTTTCCCTCACTGTAAATATACAAAATGTATGTGGACACCCCTTCAAATTAATTTCAGCCACACCCGTTGCTGACAGATGTATAAAATCGAGCACACAGCCATGCAATCTCCATAGACAGACATTGGCAGTAGAATGGCCTTACCGAAGAGCTCAGTGACTTTCAATAATATAATAATAATAATATGCCATTTAGCAGACGCTTTTATCCAAAGCGACTTACAGTCATAACGTGGCACCCTCATGGGATGCCACCTTTTCAACAAGTCAGTTCATGAAATTGCTGCCCTGCTAGAGCTGCCCAGGTCAACACTAAGTGCAGTTATTGTGAAGTGGAAACATCTAGGAGCAACAATGGCTCAGCCGCGAAGTGGTAGGCCGCACAAGCTCACAGAACGGGACCGCCGAGTGCTGAAGTGCGTAGCAATCGTCTGTCCTCTGTTGCAACACTCCCTACCGAGTTCCAAACTGCCTCTGTCAGCACAAGAACTGTTCGTCGGGAGCTTCATGAAATGGGTTTCCATGGGCGATAAGCCGCACACAAGCCTAAGATCACCTTGCGCAATTCCAAGCGTCGGCTGGAGTGGTGTAAAGCTTGCCACAATTGGACTCTGGAGCAGTGGAAACACGTTCTCTGGAGTGATTAATCACGCTTCACCGTCTGCAGTCCAATGGACGAATCTGGGTTTGGCGGATGCCAGGAGAACGCTACCTGCCCCAATACATAGTGCCAACTGTAAAGTTTGGTGGAGGAGGAATAATGGTCTGGGGCTGTTTTCCATGGTTTGGGCTAGGCCCCTTAGTTCCAGTGAAGGGAAAATATTTACGCTACAGCATACAATGACATTCTAGACGATTCTGTGCTTCTAACTTTGTGGCAACAGTTTGAGGAAGGCCCTTTCCTGTTTCAGCATGACAATGCCCCCATGCACAAAGCGAGGTCCATAGTGAAATGGTTTGTCGAGATCAGTGAGAAAGAACTTGACTGGCCTGTACAAAGCCCTGACCTCAACCCCATCGAACACCTTTGGGATGAATTGGAACGCCGACTGCGAGCCAGGCCTAATCACCCAACATCAGTGCCCGACCTCACTAATGCTCTTGTGGCTGAATGGAAGCAAGAACCCGTAGTAATGTTCCAACATCTAGTGGAAAGCCTTCCCAGAAGAGTGAGGGCTGTTATAGCAGCAAAGGGGTAACCAACTCCATATTACAGTTTTTTTGGATTGCTTACACACTAAAATTAAAAGTAGTACACTATTAGCAAAACCTTACACTCAAGAAGCAAAACATCAGCCCATATTTGCACAACTATAAGCACATTGTCAACCTTACACTTGTTGCAAAACTCTACACACAGTGATTTGCAAAACACTAAACACACTTAACATACATTACACACAAAAATCTATCATGAAGTCACGTCCTTGCAATACCAAAGCACTGACTGTCAAATTACCACACCGTCCAACCAATTGGTTCAACACAGTCATCAGGTGTGCAAACACTCGTTTGCTTAATTGTAGACACACCAATCAGGTGTATAAGCACTATAAAAAGCAGCAGGTGAGTTCATCGGTCTTCAAGCACAATGGAAAGAGTCAGAGAAAGAGTAAGACGAGGAGGAGAAGGAGGAGGAGGACGACGAGGAGAACGAGGAGAACGAGGAGGAGGACGAGGAGAACGAGGAGGAGGACGAGGAGAACGAGGAGAACGAGGAGAACGAGGAGGACGAGGAGGACGAGGAGAACGAGGAGGATGAGGAGGAGAACGAGGAGGAGGAGGAGGAGGAGGAGGAGGAGGAAGGGGAGGAAGAGGAAGAGGAAGAGGAAGACAAGAAGGTGCTCAAAGAGGACCGAATCTGACAAATGAGATCCGCGCAACACTGGTTGACCACATTGTCAACCACGGCCTGACGCTGAGGGAGGCTGGACTGTGAGTACAGCCAAATCTAAGCCGATATACAGTGGCAAGTGTGATGAGAACATTTCGACTGGAAAATAGGTATTGTAAAAATATCATCATATCAAAAACATCTGCACGGTTTCAGTAACTGCTTACAGTACTATATTCTATGCACTATCAGCACTTCTGTTACCTTTTCCTGTGAAATTACTGTACTATTGTATACTGTTTTTTTTTCTACATAGGATTGAGGGTCAGGGACGACAAGGGGGAAGGCCTCCTATGTTCACAGAACAGCAAGAGAGGGAGATAGTAAACATGGTTTTGGCCAACAATGCTATAACACTCAAGCAGCTCCAAGCTAACATTGTCAATAACCACGCCGTTTTCAACGATATCCATCAGGTCTCAACATCAACACTGGCACGCATCCTAAAAAAATAACATATTCAAATGAAGCAAATTTATCGAGTGCCTTTCGAGCGCAATTCCGAAAGGGCGAAACGACTGCGGCATGATTATGCAGAGGTATGTATTCACTTTAGCAGTGTGATCTTGCATACTGTCTCATAATCTTTTACTGTACTGTAATATGTATACTAGATCTACACTGAACTACACAATTTTGCCTGACACTGTTTTTCAGAGAGTTTTACGAATGGATGGAGAGGAGATCCAGCATGAGTTCATTTACGTAGATGAGGCTGGGTTCAACCTGACGAGAACACGAAGGAGGGGAAGAAACATCATTGGCCACAGGGCTATAGTCAATGTCCCAGGGCAACGTGGGGGTAATATAACACTCTGTGCAGCCATTACACAGAATGGGGTCCTCCACCGCCATGCCCATATGGGCCCTTACAACACAGCACTCATACTTACATTCTTGGACCAATTGCACAACATAACAGCAGCAAATCAAATCGATCATATGCAATACATTGTTGTCTGGGACAATGTGTCTTTCCACCGCTCTGCTCTGGTTCAGAACTGGTTTCAGCAACATCCACATTTCACCGTCCTATATCTTCCACCATACTCTCCATTCCTCAACCCTATAGAAGAGTTTTTCTCGGCATGGCGGTGGAAGATATATGATCTCCGTCTCCAGGCTGAGGTACCCCTCATCCAAGCCATGGAGGAGGCCTGTGACCAGATGGAGGTAGCAGCAATGCAATTATGGATTCGTCATTCAAGACGTTTCTTTCCAAGGTGTCTTGCTAATGACAACATTGCCTGCGATGTTGATGAAATTCTCTGGCCAGATCCAGCTAGGCGAAGAGACAATGTCTAGTTATTTTTTTTATTTTTTTTTAAACTTACAATACGTAAAGTGACGTTTGGTTACAGTATTATGAATCTCCATGTCAACATTTTGGGCGTGTTGAGAAATAAATGAGTTTCTTCAGTCTGCAACATTGGTCTTGTGTAGTGTTTGGTGAATTTACATTATATTTGTACTTTGTTGAGAGTAGCCTACTCTAATCATAGGGAAGTAGAAGTGCTAAAAGTGTTTTAGGTTTATCACAGCAGAGTGGAACTCGTGCAAACAGAGTATAGTAATGTGAAACGTGTGTGTTTCATATGGTAACAAAGTGTGGTTTTTAAAAAGAAGTGTATAGTTTTTACAAGAGTGTTTAATTTTGCAAAGGATCTGTAGTGTTTTGCTAATTGGGTGTGTGGTTGTGCTAATTGTGTGTAGTGTTTTGAAAACACGGGCCCTGTTTTGAAAATCGTGCTTAAGCAATCAAAAAAAACTGTAATGCCCATGATTGTAGAATGAGATGTTCGACGAGAAGGCGTCTACATACTTTTGGTCATGTAGTGTATCTCTCGTGAAATATAGAAAACAACCGACACTCACTGACCTTTTGACCTTGGCTCTTATAGAGTTCATGAAGCTTTCAGTTAATACTTAGGTTCTACACTGTAGATATGAATGTAAGCCTCTGCTGTCCACAAGTTCACTGGCATCTATCTTTGGCCCAGACAACAGGTCTCACAAGATGGACTCCCTTGCTTTCTCAGCTGGAAGTTTGGACTTGGGGTGAATGTTTTCCAGGATTTGGGGCTAAACTGTTCTCCAAGTAAGTCATTAATTTCACGACTGTGAATTTTTTTCTTCTTCACAGAACTGAAAAATGACACATCTTCTTCTCATCAATGCTAATGACTTTCAAATGTATGCTTTGTAAACAACACAAATTATCTAGGGTTGTGTTGTTGCCAGAGCTGCACATCTCTCTTAAAAAACAAACACCTCACACTCCAGCCATAACTCTGACTGGGAATGCTCCAGTGGCTGAGCTTGACCCAAGACAGCAGCCTCCTTGTATTTACATGAGCCAATAACTCTCCTGTATAGTCTATCAATGGTGAGCACCAGCACCAGGCCTGTTCTGGATAGTTTAGAAAGATCCATGACCTGTCGAGTGGGAACCCACTGGGCACAGACGTCAATTCAACGTATATTCCATGTTGGACGTAATTTGGTTGAAATGATGTGGAAACAACATTGATTCAACCAGTGTGTGTCCAGTGAGAAGTCAGTAAAAAAAAAAACTGCCATTGGGATTACACAACAAAACACCAGGCCCTGAAACTCAAATCATTCTCTCTTTACTTCACTTGCTGTAAACCCCACAGTGCACCGTCATCATGTCAAAGTTTAGGAAAGACTCACTACCACATGAAAAAACACTAGTTTATTATTGTATAAATACTATATATATATTACTATATATACTGTATATACTATAGTATTCACTGTAGTGTTTTTGCTGAATTTACTGTAATATACTGTAGTAGTTTACTGTATTGTTTTTCAAATCAAATCAAATTTTATTTGTCACAAGCACCGAATACAATGGGTGTAGACTTAACCATGAAGAGACCTTTCCAATAATGCAGAGTTTAAAAAATATGTATATTAACAAATATATATAGTAACACAAGAGGAATACAATACACAAGAATGGAGCTATGTACAGGGAGTACCAGTACCAGATCAATGTTCAGGGGTATGAGGTATTTGACGTAGATACTGTATGTATGTACATAAAGGCAAGGTAAACTGACTAGGCATCAGGATAGATGATAATATGAGTAAAATAAAGAACAGAGTAGCAGCAGTATATGATGAGTGTAAAAGTTTGTATGTGTGTTTTGTCTGTCTGTCTGTCTGTCTGTCTGTCTGTCTGTCTGTCTGTCTGTCTGTCTGGTGTGTGTGTGTGTGTGTGTGTGTGTGTGTGTGTGTGTGTGTGTGTGTGTGCATGTGTTTGTGTGTTTGTGTGTTTGTGTGTTTGTGTGTTTGTGTGTGTGTGTGTGCATATGTAGGGTATGTGAATCTGTGTGGGTTTTGTGTGAGAGTGTCAGTGTAGTGTGTGTATATAGTGTGTATATATAGTATTGTGAGTGTGCATAGAGTCAGTGCAAGATAGGGTCAGTGCAGATAGTCCGGGTAACCATTAACTAACTATTTAGTAGTCTTATGGCTATTTAGCAGTCTTATGGCTTGGGGGTAGAAGCTGTCTCGGAGCCTGTTGGTCCGAGAACCGATGCTCCGGTACCGTTTGCCGGACGGTAGCGGAGTGAACAGTCTATTGATTGGGTGGCTGGAGTCTTTGGCAACATGACTGTAGTGTAGTATTTACTGTAGTGTTTTACTGACGTTACTGTAGTATACTGTAGTATTTACTGTAGTCTTTTTGTTTTATTATCTTTGACATAGGGGGGCATAGTGGGAGCTTTCTCCTTGAGGAAACCTACTGGACAAATACAAAAAGAGCACATTTTCCATTACTTGTAGGTAGGTAGGACCAGAGTCTGAATGGATACTGAAAGATTCTATAGTAAGCACTACACAATAGAGGGATACTACATTGTGGAGTTTAGTATTCTACAGTACACTCTTAGAAAAAAAAGGTGCCATCTAGAACTTAAAAGGGTTTTCGGCTGTCCCCATAAGAGAACCCTTCGAAGAACCCTTTTTGGTTCCAGACAGAACCCTTTTGGTTCCAGGTAGAACCCTTTGAGTTCCACGTAGAACCCTTTACACAGAGGGTTCTACATGGAACCCAAAAGAGTTCTACCTGGAACCAAAAAGGGACACTCAAAAAAGCCTTTTAGAACCCTTTTTTCTAAGAGTGTACACTGCAAGATTCTAGATTAAACACTACACGATCAATGGATACTACAGTGTGTATTATAGTATTCTACAGTATACTGCAAGATTCTACAGTAAGCAATACACGGTCAAGGGATAGTATTCTACAGTATACTGCAAGATTCTGTAGTAAGCACTACACGGTCAAGGGATACTACAACATTCTATAGTAAGTACTACAAATGATCGAAGGCTACTAGAGTTTGGATTACAGTATTCTACAGTATACTACAGTTTACTACAGAATTGTATAGTAAGTACTATAGTATTCTATAGTAAACTGTTATATTTGTTCATGTGGGCTATGGTAAAATGTTGCTTTAAAGTTGCTAACCCAGTGGATTCTGTGTTTTAATAAGGGGTGCAGTATGTTTTGTGTCTTTTTGAATGTCTGTGTGACTTAGCAAAGTTTCATAAAGGTTTTGTTCCCAGCTGGTGTGAGTTATTCCCAACAGATAGACGCCTTTCTGTTTTCCATTTTCAATTGAAAGTGTGACAGTGGGAGAGGCCACTCACTCACAGATAAATAGATATGGCTTTGATAACACTGGCACCAGGAATTAGTCCCACCCTGTATTAAAGCCGATCTGCTTCCAATGTTAGCCACCTAAATCTGCAATAATAAAACCGCAGAGGCAGAAGAATGTCAAATGAAAAGTCGAATGTGAGCACGTGCCTCCTTTGTGGCCAGACCTTTCTTCTCATAAAGAAACTGCTGTCAGTTTGGATTTTGCAGGTGAGCAGCGCCGGGTATCTGCTTAGTTGATTTCCCAGCAGTCACTTCTTCAGACGAGTGAGATCCTTTCTTTGTCTTTGTCCCAAATGGCACCATATTCCCTATGTAATGCATTACTTCCAACCAGAGCCCTATGGGCCCTGGTCAAAAGTAATGCACTATACAGGGAATAGGGTGCCATTGAGGACAAAGCCTTTTTTGTCTTGGTTCTCTGTTTGATACCAGGACCAAGTTGTGAAGCACCTCACTGTGAGGGACCCACCTTCAACAAGCACCTAGCTAAGTCCATATAAAGCAGCCTGTGCTGACACCCTCCCAGACAAAGAGAAGAATACCGGCACTGATTTCCTGTTTAACCTGTGTGCAAACAGAGATGCTGGATGCTGAATACAGCTTGCACTTCCACAGAAATGGCCCTGAGCAGGGTTGCTCTGATACAGACAATTACAGCCAATCACAGTTCTGATTGTACAATGTGATGTTTATTTTCCTCAATAGGCATCGTTGAATGGGGGTAAATATAGACTTCGTAATGAAGGTTTGGCTCCACTGACTTGAAATGTTTGGCTTAAAAAGAAAAGTCACAGCCAACTAAGGGCACATGCTACTTTTTTTTCCAGAGAGGGATCCTACCTAGTTTGTATGCTAATTGTGTATTTAAAGGTCATTTTAATTAGTATGGATTTTTGTTCTAACAGTTTTGCAAGCTCTTAATGCCATATTGTTCAAGAAAAAAATGTCAGAACCAGTGTGAGAAGTTATTCATTACATGACAGTGTTCTTGCACTTGTATAGCACCCAACTCACAGGCATTGTACTGACAGAGAGTGTTGGGTGTGAGAGTGTTGAAGAGACGTCAGTGGAAGCTGACATAGTGTATTTTCTCGCTTACATTTAACTTGTGAAACACCTCAAGGACACAACCTCACTGGACTGTGGTTTCATAAGTTCTTACAGTTGTTGAAGAGTATTTAATTTAAGAATGTAAGACCACACATTTTACATTTACATTTTAGTCATTTAGCAGAGTGACTTACAGTAGTGAGTGCATACATTTTCATTATTATTATATTTAAAAAAAATTGTACTGGTCCCCCATGGGAATCGAACCCACAACCCTGGCGTTGCAAGTGCCATGCTCTACCAGCTGAGCCACACTAAAGGAAAAGTATAGAAACTGTAAATCCACATTGCACTTGACTTGTTAATTTGATGTAGTTGACGCTCAAACTGCTCAGTCCACATGAGTTCGCTCAGCTACAGAACCATGCAAACAACATTTCAGAAACCTAAGGGCTTGTTAAGGGAAAGTAAGTGGCAACGTGTTCTTATGGTCATGCATTCTAATTGGTGAATTAAACGTTGCCTTGTGTTTGGACGCAATGACTCTGTTGTGAGAAAAGGAGAACAACGCTCTCTCTTTCCTTTTTTCTCGATCATTCAAAGAGAAATGGAACCACTGCGAATGTAGGTAATTACAATGTACCATTGTTATTCAATAAAATTAAATCACATTTTATTTGTCACATACACATGTTTAGCAGATGTTATTGCAGGTGTTACGAAATGCCTGTGCTTCTAGCTCTGACAGTGCAGTATTATCTAACAAGTAATATCTAACAATTTCACAACATATACCCAATACGGTATCCTAACCTGATAGTCAGAGCATTTCATTTTCACGGTATGACATTCAATGATCTTAACATTGTTTCTAAAGACTGCCACACAGTCATACGGTTAAACCACCACTGTCACTCCTCACCACCACAGTGGCACGCTATGTCAGCTGACCAGCTTAGCTGCCGGCCAACCCAAGCGAGGCTGTGCTGAGAAGTTAAAGAAAAAATGTGATGAAAGAGTAAAAATGACATTTCTGTGGTCACCAATTCTAAGATTCCCACCATGCTGTCAGGCTGCATCTCCGTCACTCAGCCCCAGTTAAGGATGTGAAGTCGCAGTATACTGTAGAGGCGCTGGGCGCAGGCACAGCGAGACTTTACAGGCGTAACTTCTATCACCTCGTGTGCCCCTAGCCTGCGCCCCTGTGGTGAATTCACAGCCAGAGTGTGTTATTTTGGAAGGGGAATGAACACTGAATGCTTAAAATCATCGGGAGGTGGACCTCTTTTGATTTAAAGTCTGAATTTGTGGGGGGTTTTGTGGCATTTGCCTGCTGTTTCATGTTATCACAAGTATAATAATATAATATGCCATTTAGCAGACGCTTTTATCCAAAGCGACTTACAGTCATGCATGCATACATTTTTGTGTATTGGTGGTCCCGGGGATCGAACCCACTACCTTGGCGTTACAAGCGCCGTGCTCTACCAGCTGAGCTACAGAGGACCACGTGTTGTTGTTTTTGTTCACGCCATTAATCCTCACATCCTTAATATTTTCCCTTTTTATCCTGTGTTTCTTTTTGGTTCAGGTATTGCAATCTTTTCTAACTCTAATTAACCATTATGGATTCCCTTTTGTGAGCAATTTACCTTGAAGCTAATTAATATTCAGGGTTGTCAATTAAAGCCATGGAGTTATTTCCAGCTCCATTCACTTGGTTATTAGGCTAATGCTCATGTTGTACTGGTTGTACACTCATGGGCTACTTTACCATGATTAGCATTCATAAAGAAATACTCAGCAATAATAATTGTATATTTCCCCCTTCTGTAAACATTGTACTTTGAGCCACAAAAGTAGCAAACCTGAGCTGTTCACTGGAAGATGAAATAGCAAAGCAACAGTTTCAATGACAACATGTAAACACAAATCTAAATGGGTGAACAGATACATCAAAAGTGAACAGGTACATTATTTGATGATGCCAGCTTGTATTTACTCTACAAATCTCTGAGGTGATGGATTTCTGTGTTACTCCATGACTCCCTGTGAACCTAGCGTGATGTTGAGCAATGTTATGTGGCAGGTTCTGAGACACCATCACTGATGGGAGAGTCATCCAGACATAGGGATCTACAAGTGTTGTGTGTCTTGACAAGTACCAGTGTGCTCATGTTATCTGTCACAGTCCAGTGAACAAACCAACCTGCGAAAAACTGAGTTTAAATGTATTTGGCTAAGGTGTATGTAAACTTCCGACTTACATTTGAGTCATTCTTATCCAGAGCGACTTACAGGAGCAATTAGGGTTAAGTGCCTTGCTTAAGGGCACATCGACAGATTTTTCACCTAGTTAGCTCGGGGATTTGAACCAGCGACCTTTCGGTTACTGGCACAACGCTCTTACCCACTAAGCTACCTGCCGTAACACAACTGCAGTTCTCCATATACCACGTTTCGCAATCTTGTCATGAATAGTTTATTTCCAGTACCACTAATCATTTTTGCTTCTTTCCGGAAGAAGGGACAACTTGTTTAGTTGAAATATGGCTTCACCATTCTTAGTAGAGTAAAGAATACACTTTGAGGAGTCGTTTCTTCATCCACTTATTACCCAGGGTTTCGGGTTAAACATCAAACCTGCTCCTCTAATTCCCTAAGCAGTAATTACCTATCGAACGACGGCCATGTTTCTATTTCCGGAAAGCTTTATAGCTCTATTCATCCCTTACTCGTTTATGGGACAATGAGGTGATGATTCAGCCAGTTCTGTTCTACTACAGCAGCACATCTGGAATCACTTCCATTCACTTGCATTTCTTTCTGTGGAATAAAGTCACACAGTATTTCGTTTTTTTTGATCACATAAGAAGGATAATTCTTCAATGAAGTAAATGTTTTGATGCTGACAGGAAAATCAATTAGTTCACTTAATCAAAACATTACAGCACCAAACCCGTCAATGCCCAACCTCATGTTCTTGGTCTTGTCAGTCTTTGAGGAGGCAGGTGAGATCACAGCCAGGTTCATAGTCAGTAATGCTGCTCCTTCAGCCTTGATCCTGTACCACAGAGGCCATTCAAGAGAATCTCTAAGCAACACTCTTAGTTCTCTTGCTCTCTTGCGCTCCATCACACACTCATAGGCATGAATTCTTGATTGGGATATTTCACTTTTTCCACTGATTTCTCATTTTGAAGGGGGAAAAGTCAACATCCTCAGAGCTCAGGGTACAGCAGACATTGACTCCAGTCCTGCCATGTCAAAGCCTTGAGTCAGCCTCTCAGGCCACTCAGAGCGAAAATACTGTCATAAATCAATAGGGAGAGAAATCCTTGAAACAAAATGGTTGACAGAAACTCACTCTAGGATTGTCTCCCTGGCAACCAAGCAATCACGATCCCTCCCATTGCTGTGGGTAATCAAACATGAACATTGACTGGTGTACAGTAGCATCGGTCCTAAGCTACTGATAGGGAACTGGCGCTACCCTGTCATTCGTAAAATCCTGAGTTGTTCCCCTTTTAATTTGATTTTAGATGACAACAGTGGTCTGTATTGGGGCACACATCACATTTCAGCCATGCCATATCCCCAGACGTAGCAGAGGAAACACACCAGATAGTAGTCTAACATACCCCACTCTCAGTCCAGCTGATTGCCAGCTGCAAGTGTATAATAGTTAGCATCAGATAGGCCAGTTGTGATGGACCCCTTTCGTATCCTGCCAAGAATAACCTGGGAGTATGGTCAATTACAACACAGTGGTCCGCCTTTTGGACTGCTGGGCGAACCCACACGAATGTAACCACTACACTCAATTTGTAGCAACATTACCGAGACAAAGAACCATCTCTCTCTCCACATTGATACAGAGTTGGCTAGCCTATCTAGACAGGCCAAATATAAATGTTCAATCATGGGACAATGTAATAACGCTGTAGAGTAGGCCTCCAGTAAATCAATGCCAAGGCTAACAGAGTTATCACAGGCCTTCCAGACTAGCTTTATCACCACTATGGGTCCGTCCCAAATGGCACCCTGTTCCATATATAGTGCACTACATTTGACCAGGGCCCTAAACCCTATGTAGTGCACTACTTTTAACCAGGTCCCACAGGGCCTGGTCAAATGTAGTGCACTATATTGTCACAGTTCCCTCAGCCAGAACCCAAAAGCAGACCAGGACAAGGAGAGTTGAACGAAGGTGAGGGTTTATTAGATACGACAAAAAAGTGCAGTATAATCCAGGGACAGAGCGGGCGGCGTGGTTGAGTAGTTGGGGGTGCAGTCTGGGTCCAGTGATGGCTCGGCAGCCGCCGACCATCAGGCAGAGGTGGAGTGAAGGTTCCGGACGTGTGACTGCAGGTGGAACAAAAACGGAGGTAAGAACACAAAACTCAACAAAGTACAAAATAACCAAAACTCACGCAAGATACTCTTGAACTGATACACAGTACACCTACTGTTCATGGCTAACGATCCGGCAGGAACTGGATGTTGGGCCAGAGCCTAAGAAAGGTGCTGATTAGGCCCAGGTGTGCAGATTGCTAATAGGAAGCAGGTGCGGAAACCAGAGCGCTCCCCGGAGCGTTCCCGAACCCTCGGGAAACTGGAGATTACGACCAGACCCCGACTCAGACAGCCGGGATCGTTACAGTACCCCCCCTCCGACGAACGCCACCGGGCGGACTCCCCGGAGCGCCAGGATGGAGACGGTAAAAGTCCCTGATGAGATCCGCATCTAGGACCTGTCGCCGCGGAATCCAACTCCTCTCCTCAGGACCATACCCCTCCCAGTCCACGAGATACTGGAAACCCCGGCCCCGCCGTCTGGAATCCATAATGCGACGCACCGTGTAGGCAGGACCACCTCCGATCATCCGAGGAGGAGGAGGAGGAGGCGGAGGAGGCAACAGAGGACTGAGGAAGACAGGCTTGAGGCAGGAGACATGAAAGGTGGGATGGACTCTGAGCGTCCTCGGTAGTTTGAGTCGCACTGCCACTGGATTGATCACCTTCTCCACCACAAACGGACCAATAAACTTCGGTAACAACTTCCTAGACTCAGTCCGTAACGGAAGATCCCGTGTGGCCAACCAAACCCTATCTCCGATGGTATAGGTGGGAGCGGGGATCCGGCGACGATTCGCCTGGAGCTGATACCGGTCCGAACCTCTAAGGAGTGCCTTTCTGGCCCGATGCCAGGTCCGGTGGCAACGCCGAATATGGGCCTGAACAGAAGGCACTGAGAGCTCCTTCTCCTGAGAAGGGAACAGGGGAGGTTGGTAGCCATACAGGCACTGGAAGGGAGACATCCCAGTGGCAGATGTAGGGAGAGTATTGTGGGCATACTCAACCCAAGGCAACTGAGAGGCCCAGGAGGTGGGGTTGGAAGAGACCAGACAGCGTAGCGTGGATTCCATCTTCTGGTTGGCTCTCTCCGCCTGACCATTGGATTGGGGGTGAAAACCAGATGTGAGACTGACTGTAGCTCCAATGGCCAAACAGAAGGACTTCCAGACAGCAGAGGTAAACTGAGGGCCACGGTCGGAAACGATATCACTGGGCAAACCGTGGACCCTGAAAACCTCCCTAACCAGGATCTCGGACGTCTCCGAGGCAGAGGGAAGCTTGGCAATAGGCACAAAGTGGGCGAACTTGCTGAATCTGTCCACGATAGTCAGAACGACCGTGTTCCCCTCAGAAGCGGGCAACCCCGTGACGAAGTCCAGGGCCAGATGCGACCATGGACGCCGGGGAATAGGAAGGGGATGAAGTAGTCCAGAGCTGGGCCGATTGGTACTCTTATTCTGCGCACACACTGGACAGGCAGCAACAAAACCCCGAGTATCCTCGGCCATGGCAGGCCACCAAAAACGTCTGCGAAGAAACGCCATAGTCCGAGCCACGCCGGGGTGACAAGCCATCTTGCTGGCGTGGGACCATTTGAGGACAGCAGGACGAACCGACTCAGGCACAAACAACCGACCGGGTGGACCGTTACCGGGACCGGGCTGAGTCCGAAGGGCCGCCAGCACCTCCTCCTCAATCTTCCACATCACTGCTCCCACGACGCAGTTCCGGGGGAGAATAGTCTCGGTCTTGGAACCACTCTCCTCCGTCTTGGAGAACATCCGGGACAAGGCGTCCGCCTTGCCGTTCTTAGATCCAGGTCGGAACGTCAGGGCAAACTTGAATCGTCCGAAAAACAACGCCCACCTGGCCTGACGGGAGTTGAGACGTTTAGCCGATTGCACGTAAGCGAGATTCTTGTGGTCAGTCCAGACAATAAACGGTTGCTCCGCCCCCTCCAACCAGTGGCGCCACTCCTCCAAGGCAAGTTTCACCGCGAGAAGCTCCCGGTTACCCACATCGTAATTCCTCTCTGCAGGCGAAAGGCGACGAGAGTAGTAGGCGCAGGGATGGAGTTTACTGTCCGTGGAGCATCGCTGCGACAGGATGGCGCCAACTCCCACATCCGACGCGTCCACTTCAACGACGAACTGACGGGCCGTGTCCGGTTGAGAGAGAATCGGTGCGTTGGTGAATCGCCTCTTCAAATCCAGAAACGCACGATCCGCCTCCGGATTCCACTTGAAGGTCCTGATACTGGAAGTCAAGGCAGTTAATGGAGCGGCCACACGGCTGTAATCCCGGATGAATCTGCGGTAGAAATTCGCAAACCCCAAAAATCTCTGGAGTTGCAATCTCGTACCGGGCTGGACCCATTCCAGAACCGCTCTAACCTTCTCCTGATCCATCCTAATCTCACCCCTGGAGATGATGTACCCGAGAAAGGATGTAGTGTGGGCGTGAAACTCGCACTTCTCGGCCTTCACGAACAGACGATTCTCCAACAATCGCTGCAGAACCTGCCGGACATGCTGGACGTGGTCGGAAGGTTCCTTCGAGAAGATCAGAATGTCGTCCAGGTAAACAAACACGAAGAGACCGATCATATCTCTCAGGACGTCGTTCACCATACTCTGGAATACCGCTGGAGCATTGGTCAGTCCAAACGGCATCACCTGATACTCGAAGTGACCCATCGGTGTATTGAAACCCGTCAACCACTCGTCCCCCTCTCTGATCCGGACCAGGTGATACGCATTGCGTAGGTCTAGCTTGGTGAACACCGTAGCACCCTGTAAGGAGTCGAAGGCAGAACTCATCAAGGGCAGGGGATACTTGTTCTTGACCGTGATGTCATTCAACCCCCGATAATCAATACACGGTCGAAGAGAGCCATCCTTCTTTCCCACAAAGAAGAATCCTGCCCCCAGGGGTGATGACGAGGACGAACGAGACCAGCAGCTAGGGACTCCTTGATGTAGGTCTCCAACGCCTCACGTTCAGGTCGGGAGATACTGTATAACCTTCCCTTGGGGTAGACAGCTCCAGGAACCAGGTTGATGGCACAATCATATGGTCGGTGGGGGAGGAAGTGACAGAGCCTTCTGCTTACTGAAAACTTCCCCAAATCGTGATATGTCTCGGGAACCAGGGACAAATCTGGGGGTTTAGCCTCAATCACCTGACTGGGAACCGAATGGGGGCAGGCAGTCTTGAGACAGTTAGCATGACAATCAAGGCTCCAACTCGTTACCTTGCCCGTCGCCCAATCGAACGTGGGATTGTGTTCCTTCAGCCAGGGGTATCCAAGGACCAGAGGAACATGGGAAGACGGCAGAATGAAAAATGAAATCATCTCCGAATGATTCCCCGACAACCGCATCTTAACCGGTTCAGTCCTCATCGTGATACGTGCCAGACTACTGCCGTTCAGAGTGGTCGCTTCAATGGCTTCCGCAATTGCTCCTTGGAAAGCCCCAGCTGTTCCACCAACTCGGCATCGAGAAAGCTTCCATCGGCACCTGAATCGATAAAAGCGTTAAGCGCTAAGCTCTGATTCCTGTTCACAAGGGTAGCCGGGAAGCGGGGTCTGACAGAGGTACTGAGAGGTTGAAACTGGCTCGCTAAAAGTCCTCCCAACTTTAGCGAGCCGGGCAGTTTGACGACCGCCGGGAACCAGTGGAGATGTAATGTCCCGAGCGACCACAGTAGAGGCAGCAGTTGGTCTTACGTCTATGTTGACGCTCCTCCTTGGTTAACCCGTGCGCGCCCCACTTGCATGGGTTCAGAATCGGGAGAGAGGTCCTCTCTACTAATCCTTAGTGGTGGAGAATGATCGACGTGTTCTGGTCCACCACCCGATCCGACTGGGAACTGAGAAGCTGATCGATTGGACGGACCCCATTGCTTCTCCCTCCTTCGCTCTCGGACTCGATTATCCACCCGAATAGACAAGGCTACCAAGCTGTCCAGGTCACTAGGCTCCGGATAGGAGATCAACTCATCCTTGAGCTGCTCCGACAGGCCCTGGTAAAAGGCCGCTTGCAAAGACTCCTCGTTCCACCCACTCTCCACAGCCAACGTCTTGAACTCGATCACGAAGTCGGCCACGCATGCGAGTTCCTTGGTGAAGAGAAAACAGACGCCTAGCTGCGTCCCTCCCTCGGACGGAATGGTCGAAGAGCTTCCTCATCTCGGCCGTGAACCCCTGGTATGAAGCCATGCAGGGATCCTGTCGTTCCCAAACGGCTGAAGCCCACTCCAGCGCTCGACCACGCAGCAACTCAATCAAAAAGGCTATCCTAGCCTTGTCAGTGGCATAAGAGTAGGGCTGTAGATCGAACACTAATCCACACTGCATAAGGAAGGAACGGCATCTTCCCAGCTCCCCCTCATATTTATCCGGCGTCGGGACCTTGGGCTCACGGAGGGACACAACTTCAGAAGCGGCAGGCGAGATGGGTGAAACCGGTAGTGAGTCCTCCACCGGACACTGGCGTTGGTTCTGGACCTCCGTCAGGCCGGTAGAAAGGTTCCGAACTGACAACGCGATCTCCTGTAGTACCATGCCATGATGGCCCAACATCTTCTCCTGCTGGGTAATGGCATGGCGAACAGAGTCCAGGTCCGCTGGGTTCATAATTGGCCGGATCGTTCTGTCACAGTTCCCTCAGCCAGAACCCAAAAGCAGACCAGGACAAGGAGAGTTGAACGAAGGTGAGGGTTTATTAGATACGACAAAAAAGTGCAGTATAATCCAGGGACAGAGCGGGCGGCGTGGTTGAGTAGTTGGGGGTGCAGTCTGGGTCCAGTGATGGCTCGGCAGCCGCCGACCATCAGGCAGAGGTGGAGTGAAGGTTCCGGACGTGTGACTGCAGGTGGAACAAAAACGGAGGTAAGAACACAAAACTCAACAAAGTACAAAATAACCAAAACTCACGCAAGATACTCTTGAACTGATACACAGTACACCTACTGTTCATGGCTAACGATCCGGCAGGAACTGGATGTTGGGCCAGAGCCTAAGAAAGGTGCTGATTAGGCCCAGGTGTGCAGATTGCTAATAGGAAGCAGGTGCGGAAACCAGAGCGCTCCCCGGAGCGTTCCCGAACCCTCGGGAAACTGGAGATTACGACCAGACCCCGACTCAGACAGCCGGGATCGTTACATATATAGGGAATAGGGTGCTAGGAACAGGGTGCCATTTGGGACTCAGACTGAATGTCAGCACATTCCCATCAAGCTGAGGCCACTGTTCTATCAAACACAGGGGCCAGGCTATCCGATGTCGTTAAAATGAAATTACTCTGGTGATGATTATCTATTGAATGGGAGAATACATTTAGAGATGGAAAAATAAATCAGTAGGCTAGGCTACCTCAGCCTTCTCAATGTCTTTCTATTCCTGAAATTATACTGTATTTTTCTGAGATGAATGCTTAGCAAGGGGCTAACATAGAGACCTTGAACTGGTTTGTCCAGAATCTTACATAAAATCAAATCAAATCAAATTGTATTGGCCACATGCGCCGAATACAACAGGTGCAGACATTACAGTGAAATGCTTACTTACAGCCCTTAACCAACAGTGCATTTATTTTTTAATAAAAAAGTCAAATAAAACAACAACAAAAAAGTGTTGAGAAAAAAATAACAGTAGGGAGGCTATATATACAGGGGCACCGGCTAGTTGAGGTAGTTGAAGTAATATGTACATGTGGGTAGAGTTAAAGTGACTATGCATAAATAATTAACAGAGTAGCAGCAGCGTAAAAAGATGGGGTGGGGGGTGGGGGGGGTGGGGGTGGGGGGGGCAGTGCAAATAGTCCGGGTAGCCATGATTAGCTGTTCAGGAGTCTTATGGCTTGGGGGTAGAAGCTGTTGAGAAGTCTTTTGGACCTAGACTTGGCACTCCGGTACCGCTTGCCATGCAGTAGCAGAGAGAACAGTCTATGACTAGGGTGGCTGGAGTCTTTGACAATTTTGAGGGCCTTCCTCTGACACCGCCTGGTATAGAGGTCCTGGATGGCAGGAAGCTTGGCCCCAGTGATGTACTGGGCCGTACGCACTTCCCTCTGTAGTGCCTTGCGGTCGGAGGCCGAGCAGTTGCCATACCAGGCGGTGATGCAACCAGTCAGGATGCTCTCGATGGTGCAGCTGTAGAAGTTTTTGAGGATCTGAGAACCCATGCCAAATCTTTTCAGTCTCCTGAGGGGGAATAGGCTTTGTCGTGCCCTCTTCACGACTGTCTTGGTGTGTTTGGACCATGATAGTTTGTTGGTGATGTGGACACCAAGGAACTTGAAGCTCTCAACCTGTTCCACTACATCCCCGTCGATGAGAATGGGGGCGTGCTCAGTCCTCTTTTTTTCCTGTAGTGCACAATCATCTCCTTTGTCTTGGTCACGTTGAGGGAGAGGTTGTTATCCTGGCACCACACGGCCAGGTCTCTGACCTCCTCCCTATAGGCTGTCTCATCGTTGTCGGTGATCAGGCCTACCACTGTTGTGTCGTCGGCGAACTTAATGATGGTGTTGGAGTCGTGCCTGGCCATGCAGTCATGGGTGAACAGGGAGTACAGGAGGGGACTGAGCACGCACCCCTGAGGGGCCCACGTGTTGAGGATCAGTGTGGCAGATGTGTTGTTACCTACCCTACATGAAGTCTAGATTAACACATAGTACATTAATTAAACACTCAGCTGATACAGTAAATTACAACACATTGAGCTCATAATTAGGTTAGACATAGACAGTCAACATCTATATAACGGCTTTATAAAACCGTCACACAAATGTTTCTTTAATTAAACTGCTGTCACAGTGACAGAGATTGGCCTGAATAAATATGCATTAGAGACAGAGCTTTACAGCCGAAGAGATGACAAGTGACAGGAAATTAGAAAAGACGGCAACAAAACCCATCTATATGTCTACAAGCAGATGTTTTATCACCAGCTGGGCCAAGTGAAGTAATATTATTATTACTCTATTCATTTCATCCCCCACTTCTCTCCATCTTTCCATAGACAAACCACCGATCAGTTATGATATGCTGAGAGTCAGGGAATGACAGTCATCGTATATCAGCAACACTTTGAAGTGACACTAAAACACAATTCAGAAATGCTATCATGTCATACAAACACTAAAGATTCAGTGGAGCATGTAAACACAATCATACTAACTGTGATTTTCAGAAGTGTTTGTGTCCCTGTCCACCTGTCATTGTAAATTATATTGCAGGTGTGTGTGGAGCCTTGAGAAATGGTGGTTGAGCATCTCTGAGGATGCAAAATGTCTGTCTGAAGTGTAAATGAACATTATTTGTTTTCAAACACGGTCAGTGATACGGTATCAAAGAGGCTGCCTGGTACATGCACACACTTTGATTTTTCTCCTCATATCTGGCTCCCTGCTGTGAGCTTTCTAGTGTAGTCATCTGTTCAATAACATCTGAGACTTTCATCAGTAAGATAGTGAGGTAAGACCAACAATAGCTATAGTACAGGACATGTACTCTAGTGACAGCCTTGCTGTGGTGAGAAACGTTTGAATAATTTGAGGTGGCCAGAGTCTAACTGTTTCTACACTTGCTGTGTTAATAAGAAGATTGAATGTGCCTTTGTTGCCTAAGTATCTTCTTTCCACTTTCTCTTCTTGCCTCCAGAGAGAGAGAATGAAAGAAAGAGAGTGCTCAAACGAGTGAGTTAATGTGGGTTCCATGCATGTAGTGGTATGTTTTGGGTCTTAGACCATTACAAGTGCCAGTGAGGTTTCTTTGATCATTTATTTTACAGTAAGCTGACTTGGAACCAGTTGCCGGCCAATTAAGTTATTAAGGAAGTGTTAAAGTTGTTGCTCTCATTGCAGTTCTTTCATGTGCTTGGCCAACTGGTCGGCAGCTCACAGTCTTGGGAAACTAAAACTTTTGAGTCTAGACTGCTCAGAGACGCTTTCAACTTTAATATGAGCTCACAGTGGAGACTGCAGTAGCTTTGACATAACTTGTTCCAGGGAAAATATACCGGATGAAATAATTTTTTGAGAAAGCCAGGCAGTACATGCAGCTGTGAAAAAATCAATTCCGACAATCCCTGAGAAACAAGTCAGAACTGACCTCGTATGCTGCAGGTGATAAATGTATAGAATTTCAGCATGTAGTGTCCGAGACAACGATGCCGAGATGCTGTGAGAACAAGGAATCCGCGGACACTGTACTTTGATTATAAAGGTTTATTATATCAAAAGAGTTCAGCGTCAATTTACAGACATCTGCAGATATCTGGAGAACAATGGCCCAATCTCTTAATATGTTGTTTCTCCCGTCCTTTGTTCAAACATGGTATTTATCCTATGTAACATAAGATGGGTGGTTTTAGATAGACCAATCCCTGGCCTCCACATATCTCCAAATGTCCTCAATTCCAAGAAGCCTATGTAGCAATGCTTTCCAGATGCTTCAGCAAAGCAGAGTAAAGTTCATCTATTACACCATTTGCAAACGTCAGCAAAATCATAGACCTTCAGACACTACATATTTCCCCCCTTCGAGACTAATTAAGTCTCGAAAACAAAAATAATAGGATTATGACAAATAACAATTTTTGTTCTTGAGTAACTTTAGCAATAAACCAAAATGTATGGAGAGTAAACACATGTTTATATAGACACATCTTTGTATGGAGTGTAAATAAATTGTTATGGAGTGTAAATAAATTGTTATGGAGTGTAAGAGCGAAAAACCTGTCTGGCAGCTTTCATTCCAAACATCCATCAATCAATCAAGACAGGAAAATTCTCTCACGGCCCCTCTGCCCCAGGCGACCACCTAAGTACTCCAGATCAATTTATAAATCTTTATCAATGCATTTTAAGCTATGATGCAATTGAATACACATGAAAACCTCAGAAAACAAAATACAATCAAAACTGTCCACATTCAGGCTGGTCGACCCATCGGACCCTCCTGTGGATTCTCTCTGTCCCTGCCTAGACCCAATATCCCTAAGCTTCAACAAAATAAACAAAAACATCTGAGGTCCCCACATGTACCAAACAACAGAAAACATCATTCTTCAAAAATTAATACAGAAAGAATATAACACTGGAATGTAGTCCACTACACTGCAGCTCCTCCACAGTGTCGACTTTCAATGCAACGTTGATGATGGAATCTGAACATTTCCACACCTTCCTTGTTCCACTTCCTCCAGTCCATTCATATTGTCCATGTTTGAGTATTTGAATCCCACTCTCCACATCCCCATATACTTCTGGAAGAAAATAAAACACCAACCAGTATCTTTTGCAAAACAACACATGCAAATTAAAACATCAATATCAACAATAATATAAGAATGATATATAAAATGATATATAAGATGAATCACATTCCATTTTCCCCCTTTGATTCATAAGAAAATACTAAATATCACAATAATATAATTATCCCACAATCAGATATTCAAAATTTCCTAGAGTTATTTAAACCCTAGTTTTCATAACTTTTTTGTCTGACTTTTTTTCCCCAATTTTTTCAAAAACCATTTCACTGATTTATCCACAAAACTCTTTCCCATTTTCTGAGGATATTAAATCGGGAAATTCCCACCTGCTTATGACTTCTTTACACAAGAACTTTGCAACCGACTGAGCATCTTTTAGCTTAGTTGGACATCTTATGCACCTCTTGGTGTAGGAATGTAACCAAGAATAACAGTCACACCCCTGCAAACATTATTTTTCAGACAGATTGTGCACCTGCCTATGACATAGTCAACCTGTTAAAGCAAATATGGTGCCCAAAAACCATACTCCTTTGTGATCTTTCTCCTAACCTCCCCCCTTGCAACATGAGCTAACCCCTAGCTTCCTGAATCATCAGACCTATTGGTCTAGAGGCGCTACTATCAACCCCTCATGGTTTCTCCAAAGACAACAATGGATTGCTACTCTAAGGATTTTTTCATTGTCTTCAAAACACCTGCTTTTGAAAGTCCTTCAATTTCTGGTTCAATCCCTTGGATTGCTTCATCTTTCAATGGATACTGATTCTTCCAAGGAGGTCTGCCTCCTCGTCGAAGTTCAACTTTCACCGGTTGGGCTGATTTCACAAGTCCAATATCGGTACTGTGTTGAGACCACAAACATTCTGTAACTTGTTGCAACATCTCCTCTTTCATAGGGTCTGAATCCATCTTCGCACTGCAAATAGATTCATGTGTCATCCGTACAGCTTGTGGCTCTCCTTGTCCTTGAGCCGAAATCATGATTTTGAGAAAACGCTGATCTTCACTCCTCCAAATCCCCAAATTCTCTTTAATCGGTACAAAAACAGCTTTCTCTGCTTCTGTCATCATTTCTCCTATATGCTTCTGCTCATAGCCTTCAGAAACCAACAAGGTCACATGTGGCACACTCTTCTCAATCTCAAATTCTTTATCCAGATAATCGTCTGTGTTTATCTTCATAGCTGCTCCTTGTGGTCCTAAAATTATGCAACATGAGCTGAGTTGAACTTTCTTTGGTCGATGACTCAACCATTCCTCTGAGTCCGATTGGGCAGCATTCTTGAAATACTTGAGCGTACAATGAAATGGATATTCCGGAAGCCTTACATCTGGCATATTTGCCACAATGAATTTCTCCCATACCTTAGCCTGCTTCAAAAAATCTTCACTGAGATTTCCAATCCAGAATACTGAAGAAGAATCCATCTCTGTCGTCATCAACAATTGGTAAACCTTTTCCTTTGGCACTTCTACCAGACAGCCGTCTGGTGTACATTTTATTGTACAGTTCAATTTACACAATGCATCTCTTCCCAACAATGCGATAGGTGTATGTTCTGATACCAGTATGGGTATTGTAATTTTCTGATTTTCATAGCAGAGCTCAATTGGTTACGTAAGAGGAATCAGCTGTTTCACTCCCTCAAATCCGATTGTCCTAATTAGTTGATTGGACATAGAGAGATGTGTAGCATCTTCAGGCCGAACACAGGTAAAAGCAGCTCCGCTATCCACCATCACTTCCCATGGTCGGTTGTTTATTTTCACCTCAATTGTTGGATCTTTTTCCGGTCCTGATGCTACCAGCTGACACCCCCCTTTCGGATCTTCTGGGCACCTCTAGAATCCTTGCTCCGGGCCCCTATAAGGGTTTACCGGTCTTCCAGATGATCTTGACTGGCTCCTGTATCTTCCTCTGAAATTCCCTCTGGTGTTTCCTCCTGGCCCATTACACTCACGGGCAAAGTGACCAACCTGTCCACAATTTTAACACACTTCTGAAGATTGCTGGAAGTATGGCTTAAATCTTCCTCCTCTTCCTCTTCCTAAGCCTTCTCATCCTCTTCCTCTCCAATTCTGTGTCTGTCCAGAAACTGGCTATGAATATGAAACAACTGGTACCGCTATTGGTGGCTGGTATAATTGCGGTTGGAACTGGTTCGGTTGAAGCTGTGGCAGTGATTGTTGATTTGGTGCACACTGATTCTGCATAACCAAAGCTTGTTTCTTCTCCTTCTTATTCTCCACGAGTTGTATTTGATTGAGTTTTCTGAGTTTCTTGGTCCTGTTCTTTCTGGTTGTGTTCCTTTTTCCGGTACAGATCCACTTGATGGGCTATATGATCTCTATAGACACCTTTTGTCATGCTTCCAAGTCCAACCACCTCTGCCAGTTTGCTCCTTACTGGTGAGGGCAGTCCCATCTGTAGTTTAGCTCTCAATATTGACTGCTCAATTTGACTCACATCTGGATCATTTCCGGTAATATTTCTCCACACTTGATGAACTCTTGACACATAGGCTCTCGGATTTTCTTGTTGTCCTAGTGGGTCAATCAGAATGTTGTCAGGATGCACATTTGTTGGAAACGTATCTTTCAGTGCTCTCCACAGCCGATTTCTACTTGCAGCTAACAATTCAGGATCATTCACCGCAGTCCCCACATATCGATGAAGTCCAGCTCTCTGAAAAATGTCTTCCTTACCTGGAATCCCAAGGAGATTAGCCAAAAGTCTCTTAATGTCTCCTATGGCAGACTGTGTTCCCACCGTAATTTCTTCCAACTTTGAAATCCAAGGATATGCTCCATCTTGAAGAGTAGGCAGCTTCTCAAGTATATCTGACATATCGGTATTCTGCAAAGGTTTATACTCCAGGTTCTGTCCTCGAATTATCACTGGCATCATCTTCTTACTTGTGCTCCCTTGTCTTGGCCTCAATGTATACTTCTTCTCCAATTCTTGGGATCCTTTTTTCAGCAGTTTTTTCTTCTGTATCTTCAGCTTCTTGAGTTGTTCTTCCAGTTCTCTTACTTCTTCTAAATTATTGGCCTTATCCAGGCATGATATGCATCGATCTATATCTTTTTCTATTTCTTCTGTGCTAGTCATTGTAGGATAAAATCCTCTTGAATATGAAGCACCTTTAATCTCCAAATCTTCATTGCTGTCTCCATCTTCACTTTCATCAGAGATCAGATCTCTTGTATCCTTCTTCCTCCAACTTCCATCACCCCTTCTTTCCGCTCTGGCCAACCTCTGTCTGATCACAGGGTCATATCCACCCATGATCTCTTCTGAATCACTCTGATCATCATCATCTCATCTTCAAGGTCCATCCTCCTGAACCTCACTCCACCCTTAGTTTCCAGACATCTCGTTTTCTTCTTACTTTTGGAGTTTGGATTCATCTTTATGGTCGTTTCTGCTTGTCCTCTCTCTATTATTCATTCAACTTCATCTCTGATGCAATAATCACCCTCCTGAATGATCACTGGAAGCTGAGGATAGATGTCCTTAAACTCTACTTCTTCCTCGTAAGGTGGGGGTATTTTTGCTGAATCCATATGTGAGAAAGGTGTATTGACTTCTGCCATTAGTTTTTCTGTTACCTTCACCTCTTTTGCCATTTTCTCTATACCTCTGTCTCTTTTATCTTTTGTATCTTTTATCAGTTTTTGTCCTTCATTTTCAAACAGCTTAAGAACACCCAGCTCTCTTTGTCTCTTTTCTTTACGTTGTTCCCTTTTTTTCCCCTTCTTTTGATCTGCCTTATACGTGGATACAAGCACTTGCATTATCTTGATGACGTCTGGGTTAAGAGTCCCTTCCACTGGCCATGGTTTTTCAATGTCAGGCCAACGTTTATTCCATTTTCCAAATAACCTTGCAATACCATTAACTAGAGGATTACTATTTTGTACTACATCAACAGGAGTAATTACTTTTGTAGTTTTGATGTCCTTTTCCCCATTGTAACGACTCTTTTATATGTTTCCCTCCTTTTTTATTTTATTTATTTATTTTAATTAATTAATTAATTAATTAATTAATTAATTAATTAATTAATTAATCAATCAATCAATCAATTAATTAATTAATTAATTAATCAATATATCCATTTATTTTATTTATTTTATTTTACCAAATTATTGATTAGTGGCAATCTTACCACATCCGATCAGGAAAAGTTTAGGAAAGTAGTCAACTTCAGAGCAATCCAAAAAAGAAAGACCTGTAATCCAGCAACACTACAGCACTCACAAACCAATTGCTTAATAATCACCCAAGTACTTTAATTTTACAGAATAATGTCAGTGCTGGATTTCCAACACAACTCTAATCAAAACAACTCATTCACAAAAACCCTAATGTGCAATTCTCAATTACATCAATTCATCAGTCTGTTGCCAAGTTCCTGTGAAATGGGCACAACATGAAATATTCTATGCATACACAATGTATCTATTATATCCTGTAAGGGAAAGTAGGTTTTGTGGATAGAACAGTATGGCATTAATTGGACTGGATCCGTCGCAGCACACACTGTCGCGTGACGCACTTGTCAGCACCACCTCTCTCTCTCTGTCTCCTCCTTCTCGTCTCTCACGTTACAGAAGAACAAAAGGAACAGACAAGAATTTAGTCTTTTATGCACTCACTGGGTTATTTCAACCATACAATACCCTTTTAGACATACCTATGTTCACATTCGCGCTAAGAAATAAGCAAACTGTTTAACTCAGGAATATTATAAATAGCGCAATAACATTTTATTTTATTTATTTATTTTATTATTGATATTATTACTATTATTAAATTTTTTATCCGTCAACATATCTTCTCATTTATAAATTCAATAGATCTCAATCAAATAGTTTCATAGTTAAGCAACAGCCGATTTAACAAACAGAATACTTTAATCGTATGTAAGTCTCCCCCTTTCTACTCTGTCTGCATGTCACAGTAGCTCAGTGCAGGTAGGGGAGTGGCATATTTGCTCTACGTAACTCTAAACTCATAAAATCTCACGCATGCGCAGCTCATTCACCAATGCGATTTCAGAGTGAAAGGAGCTCTCCCAAGCAGCTCTCTCCAAGCTAAACAACAGAAAGCAGACAGACCAGCTGTCCCTCCGTTATTTCCAACACAGACAAACAGTAACACTTAACAAAACTCAAAAACCAACACAGAACATAGAACACAAATCCTACTTCGAAGTTTCTTATCTTCACTTATTCTAATCTGCAGATTTATAGTTATTTTCTTATCCATTACAAATAATCGTCCTCCCAGGGGCTCATCGTTTTTTAACAATTTGTAAACGTTCTCTCTAATGGAGACACATAAGATTTTAACCTTAACTAACATATTTCCTTACAAAAAACTAAAACCCCTGTTGTCATAGCCTTAGTCGACACACAGCAGAGACCTCCCCTTTTACACACACGCATAGGCTCTCTTTCACACACACACACACACATATTCAAACAAGAATGCATCCGTTCATCCAATACACTAAGCATGCTACCGTCGCTCCTTATTTCTCATTGTTCCTTCCTAAATTTCTGCTACCTCGAGTTGCAGGTATTCAATGAGAGGTTACTTCGAACATATACTTCGTCAACTATATTCCGAGAGGTAACGTGCAATTGAATGTATCTTCCACAAACTCACAGTTCCCAGAACTGACCCGAAAGTGACACTTGGCATTTAGGCCAAAGAGTTCAATCTTGGTTTCATCAGACCAGAGAATCTTGTTTCTCATGGTCTGAGAGTCTTTAGGTGCCTTTTGGCAAACTCCAAGTGGGCTGTCATGTGCCTTTTACTGAGGAGTGGCTTCTGTCTGGCCACTCTACCATAAAGGCCTGATTGGTGGAGTGCTGCAGAGATTGTTGTCCTTCTGGAAGTTTCTCTCATCTCTACAGAGGAACTCTGGAGCTCTGTCAGAGTGACCATTGGGTTCTTTGTCACCTCCCTGACCAAGGCCCTTCTCCCCCGATTGTTCAGTCTGGCATTCAAAAATGACGTTTTGGTACACTTCCCCAGATCTGTGTCTCGACACAATCCTGTCTCGGAGCTCTACGGACAATTCCATCGACCTCATGGCTTGGTTTTTGCTCTGACATGCATTGTCAATTGTGGGACCTTATATAGACAGGTGTGTGTCTTTCAAAATCATGTCTAATCAATTGAATGTACCCTAGGGGGACTCCAATCAAGTTGTAGAAACATCTCAAGGATGATCAATGGAAACAGGGTGCACCTGAGCTCAATTTCGAGTCTCATAGCAAAGGGTCTGTATACAAAAAAAAAAAAAATGTTTTCGCTTTGTCATTATGGGGTATTGTGTGTAGATTTGTATTTATTTAATCCATTTTAGAATAAGGCTGTAACGTAACAAAATTTGGAAAAAGTAAAGGGGTCTGAATACTTTCCGAATGCACTGTTCATCGCGCCAACGTCGGCCCTACATCAGGCCGATGTAGTATGGAAAGTGTTTGTACATTGGCAAGATGTCGCTGAGACGTCGGCATTAGATCGCATTCGCCCTTCAGTCGCTGTTTGGACGATGCATGTCAAAGCTGCATGCTGCCTAGGTGCTCTACAGACAACTTTTAAAATAACTTTATTTGAGGTCAGATCCAACAGCAAATAATGTTTCACTACCCGATTTGAATTACCCTTACCAAATGAGTGTAAACATCGAATTTGAATGGAAAATATAAGAAAGATTATTAGCTAAATTATACTGGCAACAATAAAAAGTTTATGGCCCATCAGTTTCATGGTTTTAAATGCCTAACAATGTCTTTAGAACGTTTAAATTGGCCACATGTGGTGAAAAGAATGCATGGGAAAGTACTGTAATCAGAAAATGTGATTTTATTCATTTATTTAAGCCTTTAGGCTTTAAACATATTTTCGGATAAAATGATTGCCAACCATGACCTGAAAATGTTTGACTGTCCATGGGTAGGCTATACCTAAAAGATGTGAAACATGCCCCCGCAGGTGAGGAATGATTATGCATCGAGAGAAGGCATCGTGACACTGGTCCCAATTTCGATGTCTACGCGATCTATGGCCGACTCTGTGATGCTGAGTGGCCATGTGACAGTTCAGTGCGCGTGCATTTCGACCTCCCATGCTCACAGCCGCCCTCCTGCCGACATTCTAAATGGAACGCGGTCTACTAATGTTATACCTCTGTCAGGCCGACGTTGGCGAGATGTACAGTATGTGCGCTGTCTGGGTATACATGTAGACCCATCTTTGTTTCATTTGAAATCTTTTCATTGGGAATCAATGGATCTTTTTCTGGCGCTAACATTAGTTTTCCCCAAAGAGGAATGAAGTCATATACAATTAGTCTGCAGATTTTTATACTCACAGTGGTGTTCAGCAGCAGTAGACCTTGAGCTCTGTGAAAGTGACCTCCCTAAGGTGACACTCATTACCCATTCCTCTCCGCACCTCCCTCCCTCCGGCCCTCTCTTCTCTTCTCTTCCTCCCTCTCTCTCTATATCGGTGTGTGAAATGCCACAGACTCCCTCAGGGGAGCTTTACACACACAGCCACACCCATGCACGCACACACACACACACACACACACACATACACTCCCACCCCCCCAACACACACACACTCTAACACCAACTACACAGATTAACACACAGAACAGAGGTCATCTGCCACCAAATTCAAGCGAGATCCCCAACCCCCCATTGACTCTTCCTCCCCAACCCCCCTATACCCCGGGTGGATGTAAGTCTGGGCTGAGACGTGCTCCAGGCTCCAGGGAGCAGAGCAGCTCTGACCCGACCCTCGCTGCTGACCTCACCTTCTGCATTATTCACCAGCTCCCAGAGAGAACCGGAGAGGAGAGCAACCATAATTAATGCTGAGACACCACCATGCCTGGGCAGGATCTTCAGAAGATCTCTCTCCTCTCGCTGTCCAAGAGAGAATTAGTTGGAGGGCCGAGAGGGGGGCAAACTTGTTTGCATTTAATGGCTGCGGAGAAGGACTGCTTTGAATACTAGTGGCTCATTCTATAGATTGTGTTAGCAGGGCAGTACCGTGAGTCAAACTTTCTATACTGTACTTTCTGTAACTCCATCCATTGTTGTTGTTTTGTGATTTGCTGCCTCAAAAACATATTGCTGACATTGTTTCCGACAAGGGGTGAATTAGCATGTTACAAAACAGGAACAAGGAATTGGATCTGTTACTAACAAAGGAATGTCCTTGACTATATTGTCAACATGTCATCATCAGTTCCAGCAGATAAAAAGACAGTTTACTTTGTTATGATCATGCCAACGTGGGGTAGCTGAGTTCAGTAGTACTTTCATGATAACAGAAACTGCCTTTATAATAATAATAAAATATAAATATAATATGCCATTTAGCAGACGCTTTTATCCAAAGCGACTTACAGTCATGCGTGCAAATTTTTTTATTTTGTGTATGGGTGGTCCCGGGGATCGAACCCACTACCTTAGCGTTACAAGCGCCGTGCTCTACCAGCTGAGCTACAGAGGACCACCCATATACTTCTTCACCAGGATATATGGTCACCCAATGAATAAATTAACATTTATAAATGCTGCCATACCTCTATAAAGATGAAAAATATAGGGCACCTTTCTGGAATGCCAACTGCTCTCATATTAAATGTCATCCAATTGTTGTGGAGTCATTTTCCAGTGATAATATTTGTCTAGAGAGTCACGGTGAGCAGCTATGACTGGTGCATATTTGCATTTATATTACATACAGGTTGGCTTGGCAGGCTAAATCAGGCCTTCTGTTTTTTTCATAGCTCTGTGTTGTAAGCTGGTTTGTCAACTTATTTACCTGACTCAACCCTGCCGTATTTGACAGCGTCAGCAGTTGGGTGGCGATAAAGTTATTTGGATTAGATTTAAACGCCTCTAAATGAGACACAGGACATTGAAGAGACTGAAGAGAATGCCAACATTAAGTACATTTTGTGCAAAACATGCAAATGTGCTTGTTATACACATGTATGGTCATACAGTGCATCTTGTGGTCAAAGTGCAGACAGACAATCAAGACAATTAGGTTATCATGAAAACTCCCCCATGTTGGCGTCATGCCTAGTGCCTACACAGTTGTTTGTGTTGTCTCCTCCTTATTTCAAGGCCAAACATGCTTGTTCAACACACACCATACCAGGGACTATCATACTTTTGAATGTGACTCATTCTCCATTCTATTGGAGTTTATACTACACTAAGGAAAGTTTAAGCTTTTGTTTTGGGGTTTTTATGACACTAAGTCAACTCTTGCTCACACAGGAATGATGAAGGTGGGTGGTTAAATTACAGTTTGACAGAAATTTAAAATTATGTATGGTTATTTTATAATAGTGTTTGTTTTAACAGGGTCCCTGTTCCCAAGCTTATGTGAATAATGACTAATAGTATTTCTCCACAGCAGAGACCCAGATATGTCAAGTACTGTCAATGTGAGCCACTGACCAAAAGTTCATTTTCTCGTAGCAGAATTCTCTCTCATTTCTCCCTTGGTGATTCTCTGTAGAGGGGCTTGTCACATTGTGTATGCATGAAGGATGTTTTCCCCTGGAGTCTGGTGCCTCTGTGGTGCCAGGACAGGGAGGTTTCCTAGGAGGGGCTGAATGCTGGTAATGTCACAGCGACCCGGGAGTGTATCAAGGGTGTCGAGGGACACGAGGTGAAGTCATCTAAAAGTGTCTGACACACTGGGATGCCTGACACCTCCCAGTTCTATGTTGGTTGATAAATACGAACGAATAAACGTGTGTGTGTTTGTGTGTGTGTGTGTGTTTGTGTGTGTGTGTGTGTGTGAGTGTGTACATGAGTGTGCCTGTATGTGTGTGTGTTTTTCCTCTCCGACAGTTTGCAGGTCATATAATTGAGCAAACAAGGTTTTTGATGTAAAATAAATGTTCACAAAAATCCAGAAAATCACATTGTAGGATTTTTAATGAATTTATTTGCAAATTATGGTGGAAAATAAGTATTTGGTCAATAACAAACGTTTCTCAATAGTTTGTTATATACCCTTTGTTGGCAATGACACAGGTCAAACGTTTTCTGTAAGTCTTCACAAGGTTTTCACACACTGTTGCTGGTATTTTGGCCCATTCCTCCATGCAGATCTCCTCTAGAGCAGTGATGTTTTGGGGCTGTCGCTGGGCAACACGGACTTTCAACTCCCTCCAAAGATTTTCTATGGGGTTGAGATCTGGAGATTGGCTAGGCCACTCCAGGACCTTGAAATGCTTCTTTCGAAGCCACTCCTTCATTGCCCGGGCAGTGTGTTTGGGATCATTGTCATGCTGAAAGACCCAGCCACGTTTCATCTTCAATGCCCTTGCTGATGGAAGGAGGTTTTCACTCAAAATCTCACGATACATGGCCCCATTCATTCTTTCCTTTACACGGATCAGTCGTCCTGGTCCCTTTGCAGAAAAACAGCCCCAAAGCATGATGTTTCCACCCCCATGCTTCACAGTAGGTATGGTGTTCTTTGGATGCAACTCAGCATTCTTTGTCCTCCAAACACGACGAGTTGAGTTTTTACCAAAAAGTTATATTTTGGTTTCATCTGACCATATGACATTCTCCCAATCCTCTTCTGGATCATCCAAATGCACTCTAGCAAACTTCTGAGACGGGCCTGGACATGTACTGGCTTAAGCAGGGGGGACACGTCTGGCACTGCAGGATTTGAGTGCCTGGCGGCAGTGTGTTACTGATGGTAGGCTTTGTTACTTTGGTCCCAGCTCTCTGCAGGTCATTCACTAGGTCCCCCCGTGTGGTTCTGGGATTTTTGCTCACCGTTCTTGTGATCATTTTGACCCCACGGGATGAGATCTTGCGTGGAGCTCCAGATCGAGGGAGATTATCAATGTCTTCCATTTCCTAATAATTGCTCCCACAGTTGATTTATTCAAACCAAGCTGCTTACCTATTGCAGATTCAGTCTTCCCAGCCTGGTGCAGGTCTACAATTTTGTTTCTGGTGTCCTTTGACAGCTCTTTGGTCTTGGCCATGGTGGAGTTTGGAGTGTGACTGTTTGAGGTTGTGGACAGGTGTCTTTTATACTGATAACAAGTTCAAACAGGTGCCATTAATACAGGTAACGAGAGGAGGACAGAGGAGCCTCTTAAAGAAGAAGTTACAGGTCTGTGAGAGCCAGAAATCTTGCTTGTTTGTAGGTGACCAAATACTTATTTTCCACCATAATTTGCAAATAAATTCATTAAAAATCCTACAATGTGATTTTCTGGATTTTTTTTCTCTCAATTTGTCTGTCATAGTTGACGTGTACCTATGATGAAAATTACAGGCCTCTCTCATCTTTTTAAGTGGGAGAACTTGCACAATTGGTGGCTGACTAAATACTTTTTTCCCCCACTGTATGGTATGGATATGGTATGGATATGGTATGGATATGGTATGGATATATGTGTGGTATGACATGGAAAACTAATCGATGCAATCTTAGGTCAATCTTGTAATGCTCAATTCAGAATTCCCCAGAATGTATTCAAAATGTTAATCTAAAACACCTGACTGAGTAGCAAATAACACAAGACCTATGAGAAGGCAAAATATCTGAGCCAAAAATACAAAAATAAAATATTTATCCATGATTTTGCTATTGAAATCTGTGAGCCATAGACCTACTTTAGCAGCTTGGAAAATAAGAAAACATTTCCTGTCTGTGTGTTGTGGTTTTCCTTCATACACATTTTGGGATTAACATAGATGAATAGGTGTATATTTTTCTTGGAACGTTTCAAGGACCAGGTTTTTGAGCTCTGTTCAAGTGCTTTGAGGCAGCAGGGATTTAGGAAACGTTTCTCAGCATCACCTATTTGAAATATAAACAATGCCTCAGGGCAAGAAACACAGCAGGTGGATTTTTACTGAGGTGCAGAAGAGGTGCAGAACAGCTCAACACTGACTCACCACCCCAGGTCTTATTGTGAGCTGGCTAATTGACAGTTGCAAACAGTTCTCTTCTCCTTTACTCACACACTATCCAGTGTGAACTAACCTAGGCCTTTGTAGTCTTTTCAAGTAAGACTTTCATTTTGCTCAACACATGATTGACAAGATCTCCAGAGAAAATGGTTAATTGCCTACTGATATGAAAGCAAAACAAATCTTATTTATGTTATCACAGCCCAACACCAATGTCACACATTTATCAGCTTTTTTTATAGAGCACACCACACGTGCTGAACCCTTTGCCAATGTGTGCCACGGGGGTCCAGTGATGCTCTAGAAATAAAAAATTTTTTTACAGGAGCAACATAATTTTATCCATGTAGGTCCTTTCCCCCTGCAGCAGCTGTCTTATCTGGAGATGAAAGAACAGTATCAGTGTAAACACTGCCGCGCTATCAAACCCATCAAACAGACACCTCAAACAATAATTATACGCTTTGCTGAAGTCAACTTTCCACTCCTTGTTTATGTGGAGGCAGGAACTCACGAAACACTTGTTTTGGAGGCTCAGAAAGCAGGTAATGCCCACCAAGCGTGTCATCAGGCTAACCGGTTCAGTGAGTGAAACAAACCCTTGGGTGTTGACGCACCTGTGGTCAACACTGTCTGTCGTGACACACACTAACACACACAACATGTTTTCATATACTTGGAAACAAACTTATCTCAAAGCTCTTGGGGCTGTCCTGGCAAACAGTACATATCACCATCCAAGCAGTAGGTATACTGTACCTACAGTAAGTTTTCCCTCTCTTAGGTTTTGAAGTTTTGAGAGAGGAATGCTTCTCTGGCGGGTCTAAAAATAAGCTTGCATTACCAACAGTCATTCACAGTCAACTATAAAGATGCTATGTGCTATGTTGGCTTCAGAGTTCCATAGGTCCCTCAGAACCTCTATTCTATTTCCAGAGTGGATGGCAGGAAGGAGGGAAGGAAGGGGGGTAACTACATTTAAAACACTTCAGAGCTCATTAACAGGAAGCATAATTCCAGGAAACACATAAGACACATATTGCCGTATTTAAAACCAATATGGTGGTAAGTGACTTTGAGTCTCAACCATGCAAGGTTATTTATATGACCTTAAGGTCAGATGAGTTGAATCCTCTCTCTCCAGGAGTAAGAAGTGGTTTCCTCTCTCTGGAGCTGCTGATTTGTCAGGATCTAGCACGTCCTGTGAGGTCATAGGGACCAAATATTAAAGGAAGGAAGAAAGAAAGTGGAGCTTCATGACTTCCTGTCATTACCCAGGTCATACGTGCGATGAGAAACAGTCCGTCCGTTGTCGCTCTCTAGAAGGGATGTCCACCCTGTCCGTGACCACCTCTACTCTCTGATTAAACTGCAATCTAACAATTCCTCTGGCATGAAGCCAGAAAACATACCTTAATTTAAACAGTTTCAATAATAACCCTCAGCAGTACCAAAATAGCCTGGAAGGAAATGACAAGCAATTTTGTCCACCCATAAGCCACATACAGTATAAAGGTATTTACATAAGAATGCATGGGAACTAATGGAGAGTGTTACAGGTTGCTGTGATGTGATGACCTGTCACACAGACATACCCTCACTCTCTCCCTAACCTCAGAACCCTGTGTTTGGAACCGCTCAGCGTGGTAGTGAAGCTTTACAATAACAGAGTGAGCAGAGTGAGCGTGCTCCACAGCGACTGCTGTGACTTTGACCCAGGAGGTCATTATTTCCAACACATCTGAATGACTGAGGATACCCGGGCTGGGCTGCTGAGAGAAACTCTGCTCTGAAGGCGTGGAGTAAAAATAGAATAGTGCTTTATGAACCATTCTTTAATGTGAGATTTGGGGGACAATGTGTTTTATTTGGAATTGGTTGATGTGGAACTTTATGAAGTCACAGGCCTTAGTGGATCCAAATCAAATCAAATTTTATTTGCCACATGTCACACCCTGGCTCTGGGACTCATTATGTTGAGCCAGGGTGTGTTCATTCTATGTGTGTATTTCTATGTTGGTATTCTGTTGTGTTCATTTCTATGTTTGCCTGAGTGACTCCCAATCAGAGGCAACGAGTGTCAGCTGTTGGCTGGTTGTCTCTGATTGGGAGCCATATTTAAACTGTATGTTTTCCCTTTGTGTTTGTGGGTTTTTGTTCTGTGTTCGGTCATTGATACCGTGGACGTCACGAGTCGTTTCTTGTTTTGTATTGTGTTTAAACTTTAACTAATTAAAGTATGTTTGTTCATCACGCTGCGCCTTGGTCTGTTCCCTATGACGATCGTGACAGAAAAACCCACCATGCAACGACCAAGCAGCGTGTCCAGGGGCAGCTCTTGGGCTGGACATGGGAGGAAGCGCCGGGAGAAGAGACGGTGGAGGCGCGCCGTAGAGAGGAGCAACGGCGTGATCAGGGTCGTCGTCGGGCGGTCGAGAGGCAACCCCCAGAAAATTTTTAGGGGGGCACACGGCATGGACGACGGGGCTGACGGAGGCAAAAAAGGGGCGGATTCTGGAGGCCACCAGGTTACGGATACACCGCCCTGTACGTCCTGTGCGGATGCCTCACACAGAGTGTGTGAGGGTAGGCATTCAGCCAGGACGGGTTGTGGCCGCTCTTCACTCCAGGGCTCCTATCCGTCTCCACAGCCCGGTTCGGCCTGTCCCTGCTCCACGCACCAAGCCTACGGTGTGCGTCGCCAGCCCGGTCCGGCCTGTCCCTGCTCCACGCACCAAGCCTACGGTGTGCGTCGCCAGCCCAGTCCGGCCAGTCCCTGCTCCACGCACCAAGCCTACGGTGTGCGTCGCCAGCCCGGTCCGGCCTGTCCCTGCTCCACGCACCAAGCCTACGGTGTGCGTCGCCAGCCCAGTCCGGCCAGTCCCTGCTCCACGCACCAAGCCTACGGTGTGCGTCGCCAGCCCAGCCCGGCCTGTCCCTGCTCCACGCACCAAGCCTACGGTGTGCGTCGCCAGCCCAGCCCGGCCTGTCCCTGCCCACGCACCAAGTATACGGTGCGCGTCGCCAGCCCGGCCCGGCCTGTTCCTGCCACTCGCACCAAGTATACGGTGCGCGTCGCCAGCCCGGCCCGGCCTGTTCCTGCCACTCGCACCAAGTATACGGTGCGCGTCGCCAGCCCGGCCCGGGCCTGTTCCTGCCACTCGCACCAAGTATACGGTGCGCGTCGCCAGCCCGGCCCGGCCTGTTCCTGCCACTCGCACCAAGTATACGGTGCGCGTCGCCAGCCCGGCCCGGCCTGTTCCTGCCACTCGCACCAAGTATACGGTGCGCGTCGCCAGCCCGGCCCGGCCTGTTCCTGCCACTCGCACCAAGCCAGGGGTGCGAGTCGTCAGCCTGGTAAGGCCCGTCCCTCCTCCACGCACCAAGCCAGGGGTGCGAGTCGTCAGCCTGGTAAGGCCCGTCCCTCCTCCACGCACCAAGCCAGGGGTGCGCGTCGTCAGCCTGGTAAGGCCCGTTCCTCCTCCACGCACCAAGCCAGGGGTGCGCGTCGTCAGTCCAGCACAACCCGTGCCTGGGTCACCGGTGCCTGGTAAGGAGCTGCTCCACGATGGAGCTGAAGCTAACCGCTCCTGCTAAGTCCAGTTCGGCTCCAGCCGGCGGGGCCAGACTGGACCAGGGGCGCTATGGGGGGTGTATTGGAGGGTGGTGGTCAAGGCCGGAGCCAGAACCGCCGCCGAGGAGGTATGCCCGCCCAGCCCTCCCCTGTTTTGTTTAGTTGAGGCGCGGTCGCAGTCCGCGCCTTTAGGGGGGGGGTACTGTCACACCCTGGCTCTGGGACTCATTATGTTGAGCCAGGGTGTGTTCATTCTATGTGTGTATTTCTATGTTGGTATTCTGTTGTGTTCATTTCTATGTTTGCCTGAGTGACTCCCAATCAGAGGCAACGAGTGTCAGCTGTTGGCTGGTTGTCTCTGATTGGGAGCCATATTTAAACTGTATGTTTTCCCTTTGTGTTTGTGGGTTTTTGTTCCGTGTTCGGTCATTGATACCGTGGACGTCACGAGTCATTTCTTGTTTTGTATTGTGATTAAACTTTAACTAATTAAAGTATGTTTGTTCATCACGCTGCGCCTTGGTCTGTTCCCTATGACGATCGTGACACCACATGCGCCGAATACAACAGGTGTAGACCTTACAGTGAAATGCTTACTTACAAGCCCTTAACCAACAATGCAGTTTTTAAGAAAATAAAAAAAAGTGTTAAGTAAAAAATTGATAAGTAAAAAATGAAAAATAGCAAATAATTAAAGAGCAGCAGTAAAATAAAAGAATAGTATGGAGGCTATATACAGGGGGTACAGGTACAGAGTCAATGTGCGGGGGCACCGGTTAGTCGAGGTAATTGAGGTAATATGTACATGTGGGTAGAGTTAAAGTGACTATGCATGAATAATAAACAGAGTACCAGCAGCGTAAAAGAGCGGGTTGGGGTGGGGTGGGGTGGGGGTAGCCATGATTAGCTGTTCAGGAGTCTTATGGCTTGGGGGTAGAAGCTGTTAAGAAGCCTTTTGGACCTAGACTTGGCACTCCGGTACCGCTTGCCATGCGGTAGCAGAGAGAACAGGCTATGTCTAGGGTGGCTGGAGTCTTTGACCATTTTTAGGGCCTTCCTCTGACACCGCCTGGTATAGAGGTCCTGGATGGCAGGAAGCTTGGCCCCAGTGATGTACTGGGCCGTACACACTACCCTCTGTAGTGCCTTGCAGTCGGAGGCCGAGCAGTTGCCATACCAGGCGGTGATGCAACCAGTCAGGATGCTCTCGATGGTGCAGCTGTTTGAGGATCTGAGGACCCATGCCAAATCTTTTCAGTCTCCTGAGGGGGAATAGGCTTTGTCGTGCCCTCTTCACGACTGTCTTGTTGTGTTTGGACCATGATAGTTCGTTGGTGATGTGGACACCAAGGAACTTGAAGGTCTCAACCTGTTCCACTACAGCCCCGTCGATGAGAATGGGGGCGTGCTCAGTCCTCTTTTTTTCCCTGTCTACAATAATCTGTCTTGATCACATTGAGGGAGAGGTTGTTATCCTGGCACCACACGGCCAGGTCTCTGACCTCCTCCCTATAGGCTGTCTCATCTTTGTCGGTGATCAGGCCTACCACTGTTGTGTGTTGTGTCGTCGGCAAACTTAATGATGGTGTTGGAGTCGTGCCTGGCCATGCAGCCATGGGTGAACAGCGAGTACAGGAGGGGACTGAGCACACACCCCTGAGGGGCCCCCGTGTTGAGGATCAGCGTGGCAGATGTGTTGTTATCTACCCTTACCACCTGGGGGTGGCCCGTCAGGAAGTCCAGGATCCAGTTGCAGAGGGAGGTGTTTAGTCCCAGGGTCCTTAGCTCAGTGATGAGCTTTGAGGGCACTATGGTGTTGAACGCTGAGCTGTAGTCAATGAATAGCATTCTCATGTAGGTGTTCCTCTTGTCCAGATGGGAAAGGGCAGTGTGGAGTGCAATAGAGATGGCATCATCTGTGGATCTGTTGGGGCGGTATGCAAATTGGAGTGGGTCTAGGGTTTCTGGGATAATGGTGTTGATGTGAGCCATGACCAGCCTTTCAAAGCACTTCATGGCTACAGACGTGAGTGCTACGAGTCGGTAGTCATTTAGGCAGGTTATCTTAGTGTTCTTGGGCACAAGGACTATGGTGGTCTGCTTGAAACATGTTGGTATTACAGACTCAGTCAGGGACATGTTGAAAATCTCAGTGAAGACACTTGCCAGTTGTCAGCGCATGCTCGGAGTACACGTCCTGGTAATCCGTCTGGCCCTGTGGCCTTGTGAATGTTGACCTACTTAAAAGTCGGCTACGGAGAGCGTGATCACATAGTCATCCGGAACAGCTGATGCTCTCATGCATGCTTCAGTGTTGCTTGCCTCGAAGCGAGAATATAAATGATTTAGCTCGCCTGGTAGGCTTGTGTCACTGGGCAGCTCGCGGCTGTGTTTCCCTTTGTAGTCTGTAATAGTTTTCAAGCCCTGCCACATCCGACGAGCATCAGAGCCGGTGTAATACGATTCAATCTTAGACCTATATTGACTCTTTGCCTGTTTGATGGTTAGTCGGAGGGCATTTCTTATAAGAGTCCGGGTTAGAGTCCCACTCCTTGAACGCGGCAGCTCTACCCTTTAGCTCAGTGCGGATGTTGCCTGTAATCCATAGCTTCTGGTTGGGGTATGTACGTACGGTCACTGTGGAGACGACATCATCGATGCACTTATTGATGAAGCCAGTGACTGATGTAGTGTACTCCTCAATGCTAACAGTCCTGTAGCTTAGCATCTGCGTCATCTGACCACTTCCTTATTAACCGAGTCACTGGTGCTTCCTGCTTTAGTTTTTGCTTATAAGCAGGAATCAGAAGGATAGAGTTATGTTCTTTTTTTTCCACAAGTTGCATTGTCAACTGGGATGGAAAACTTTCACCTGACTGGCTCCTTGAGTGTAATTCATCATGAAATTCCCTGCCTGAAACGGACCTGTTGGCATCATAGAGTATTACTATTCTTTGAAGAGCATCTTCCACCCCAAGCAAGCACATTTCCAACATCACTACTACATCACAAGATGGCTGCCAAAAATATGTCAGAGTGCTGCAAAAAGAGCACTGGGAACTCATCCCCAGGGTATTGCCATTGCCAGAGAGTCTTTCTGTTCAACAGCCAGCTAGCATGCTCCATTTGTGGTTGCATTGTCTCTGTCCCTGGATTTTGTTGTTTGGGCTGTTGTCACAGATGAGAGCCCCTGTAGCTATGGTACATATGAGTCCCATTGACCTGCAGTCTTGAGGCCATTGATTGACTTGATGAACACTGTCTTGGTAATGGGACTTAGAGCCTTTGGGCAGGCTTCAATGTTCTGTTCTGAGTGTTCTACCGGTCACGTCAAACTTTAAGTGGATATAAGAGCATTTATGGGTAAAACGGTACATTACCTTAAGCACCTAATGTGTGCTTATGATGTAAGGCCTTTGTCTCAGGTCTTCTAATATTATTAGAAGATCTGAGACAAAGGCCTTAAAACAGAAGAACATTTACTTGTGAAAGACTAAAGCCACTCAGATGGCATGTAATATGTGTTTTATTCCCATAATGTAACAATCTGGTTGCCACTCCTGTATTCCATTTCCATACAGTCTTTGCCAGACGTGATTGATGTCGTTGGTTAAGGGGTATGGTGGACTGACTATCTGCTTGTTTGGTGGCTCTCACACCATTCAGTGGTTTCTACTGTTGACTTTGTGGGTAGAGCACATGGGTAAACATGTCTTCATTGAAAACACAACCAGATGCTCCACCACTGAATGACATACAACCTCTTCACGGAGGAGTTCACTTCTTGACTCATGCAAGGAGTAGATCTTAATGGAAGTGTAAATAGTCTCTGCTGACCTCAGGTTTTTTTGAACGACAGTAAAGATCAGTTGTGGAAAGGGTAAATAGGCTTTTCTGATTACACCCAGTTGGTATTGTTTCCTTTGAGTTGTTACACCAATGTCCCTTCTGTCTGCCACCAACCAGTCTTCATACTCATACCCCTTCATTATAGATACTGTATAGTTTCACCCTCGGATAAAATACACATTTAGTATGTTCTCAAGAAAGATAGGATAATTGTCAGTGACAACCAGAGAGATCACAAAGAATAAATGGCCCAAAAACTAAGGCAAAATTATGTAAAATATTACAGTGGGTTAGCAGGAAATAAGTGCACCAGTGGAGGCTCCTCTGAGGAGGAAATGGAGGACCATCCTCCTCAGTGAATTTCATAAAAATTAAAATAGTGAAACATAAAAAAAGTTATATTTTTTAGATAAAACTATACTAAATATGTTCACGTCACCAAATAATTGATTAAAACAGACTTGGAGTTTTTTTCACTTTCACTTTCACTTACTTAGCTAGTGAATGCAGCTAGCTAGTTTAGCCTACTCAAACACCCGGCTCAAACAGAGAGGGATGCTATGTTAGCTAGCTGGCTATGGCTATCCAACACTGGAACTCTTCCAAGTCAAGGTAAGCTTTTTATTTTATTAATTTATTGCCACCGGGGCCAACCGGTGTAACTGCTTAACTGCTTGCTGACTGTACACTGCACTGCATGTGTACAGTCAGTTCTAGTAGCTATGTTGACTATGACATTAGCAAATCTTGTGACAACGATGTAGGCTGTGTGTAGCAGTTAGCGGTTATGATGGTTTGGCTTGGAAAGGTTTTTTCGCCTGGTCACAGAAAGCTGATGTGTTGTGCACTGAAATCCACAAGTGAAGGGAAAAGGTGAGAGGAGGAAAGTGCGTAGATGTGAGAAAGAATACAACGAGCAAAGTGATCATGCTGTTTGTATGTGGCTGCTATGAAAGTGAACTGTGTTTGCGTGTGATCAGGGGTGTATTTATTCCACCGATTCTGTTGAAAAACCTTTTTTAACATAACGAAAAGGGAATAAACATACCTGAATTTGTCCAATAGAAACTGAATTTGTCCAATACACCCTAGATCAGCTAGATGCAGGCAGGAGTGTGCAAGGTGGTATTGAATGTGTAACTGTCTGTCACCTTGATTACAAAACAAAATCTCTCGACCTGTGCACCTACGTTGTAAACTTTAATTCATAGGCTAGGATGTAGTAACCTCATGATGGGTATAGGGAACATTTGAGTATCATGTAGTAGCCTAAACCTATCGATGTAATATTGAGCTGGGTGAATGGAATATGAATGACAGTCATCCAATATGCTTTAATAGAAATAAGGCCATGTTCATAAACTAAATAATCGTCCTCCCTCATCTTAAACGGCACCGACCGCCACTGAAGTGCACTCACTCACAGACACATTACGATAGGTCATGCTAAGCCACTGGGCATCCCTGCCCTTTATTGTTGAGGAGAGAGAAATATACACACTCTGGGGGTTGGCTGGTCATGGTTGTGGTTTTACATTCCCTGCTTCTTGAGGCAGTGCCAACCCTGTAGGTCAGTGGTGCCAACACTATTGGCAACAAACAAAGCCCATTAAAAAGATAGACAATGATAGCATCAATTGGCATTAACAGCTTCCAGACAAGGCTTAAGAGACTGGAAGATGGACTGCCAGACACTGGGTGCCAACCAGGGAAGGTGTTGGCATGGTCCCCAACTGGAGGGCCACTAGGGAGAGAGGGGAAACAGGGGACCAGATGGGTCTAGAGATAGCAGAGCCTTTAGGTATGAGCACAGCGCAGCCTGAGGACCCAGCATATGGAGAGAGTAAATGAGAGAGGAGAGCAGAGTGACAGAGCCAAGCTACACACATAGATCCTGGATGAGATGTGGACACTGCTCGACAGACAACTGAAAAGACTACATGGGGCTCACTGTGGCTCGGTAGGTAAGTGTTCATTGGAAAATCTCACTAGCAAAGGTTCTGGACTCCGGAGACCCACCACATCGTAGAAGCTTGGTGAAGTGTCTCCATCACACGTCCTGTTTATAGAGTGATGCATGTGCAATCAACTTCAAATTAGCACCGTCCAGTTTAGGCTACAATAAGTGTAGGTAATCACAAGAAGAAAATCACATTAAAGACCAATCACACTTGGTCCTCTAGTGTAAAGCGATTGCTACTTAAAGAGCTCAACAGTACAATGTTTCACCTCACTAGACATGCTTATATTCATGTCGTTCTAGAGTATACCTCAAGTGTCTCATGCAATTACAGTCAAGCTGTACTCTCTAATGTTTAAAAGGGGAATATGCTCTCAGTACAGTCAGAACAATATACAAAACATAATTCCTGCTCTCTGGCTCAGACCAAATGTCTGATTCAATTATGACTGAATTAAACAATAGAAAGAATAACATGCCTGAGGTTTTAGTCAGTATTCACATTACGAAAGGAAGTGTTTACTTGGCTATGATTTGCTCTGTACAGGGAATTGTGTAACATGTCACTTGTGCTGTGTTAAAACACAAACTGGATTTGACTGGATTTAACAGTTGAGAGGACAGAGACAGTTGAACGTATTTCCATGATATTTCTGATTAACATAACTTTATTTTTTTAACGTATACGCAGGGAGTCAGGAAACAGCTGCAGAAGGTGAGTTTTATAATCATCATCATCATCATGATGATGATGATGATGATGATGATGATGTTAAACAGGACACACGTACTGAACGTAACCAAAAAAACAATACTGCCTGATGGCTGAGGCTTACTGAGGGCTATATGAAGGGAGAGTAATCAGAGGGGTGATGAAGTCCAGGTGTGCTTAACGATGGGGAGCAGGTGTGTGCAATGATGTTTGCCAGGTGTGCACAATGTGGGTTGCCAGGACCGGTGGTTAGTAGACCGGCGACGTTGAGCGCCGGAGTGGAGGAGCGGGAGTAGACGTGACATTTTTTAAGACCAACTACCTGCCATGCACCTTTAAAGCTCTTAACACTGAGCAACTTGTATCTTTACAGGCATCAGTTGTCTTGTAATCTATTATTGAATTAAATATTCTTCAAACAGACAGTTGAGTAAGGTTGAGGAGAGCAGAGGTGTCATGCCCATAGGGGGCACAAGGGCACGTGCCCCCTCAGATTTGTCCTGTTTAAAACAACAACAACAACAAAATGTGTTCGCTTTTGTTGTTTCTCTGTAATAATACTAGTCACCTAGCAATTTCATGAAGTTGTCTTTTGCTAGCCCAGTTAGGTTCCCAATCTCCCAACCTCATAACTAGCTACCAAGAAACCATTTCAGGCTATCAATCAAGTTAGAGTAGCTAGCTTGTCTAGCTATCTTAAAAGCTCAGACACACGGGAAGGATTGTCAAACGTTTGCCTGCTGACAGTCTTAACACCTCTGAACAGAATGTTGGCAGTCAATCTCTTTTGCGTTCACACAGCAAAGACCTTGGAAGTACTCCAAACCAGAAGGTGGCAGTAGCATTGTTTGGCAATGCATATCCGTGCGTATTGCTTATGGTCTAGATTCCAAGCTATCTGTGCTAATGTTACTATTTTGTAGAAAGCCCTTGTTGATACTAGCCAGATGGCCACAGCTAGATAACTACCTAGCAAGATGACGAAGAAACAATTTAATTCACTCTCCATAATCCCATACTGCCAGTGCCAGCCTATAGCCAAATGTTTAGCTAGCTACCTAACGTTAGCATATTTGCTAGCTAGCACAACATAGCTAGCTAGCTAAGGACACTGCACTAACTCAGCAGCTAAACCAGGCAGCTGTTTTATGGAAACGAGCTAATCCATTGTGATTTAAAGTCCTTAAGAGTGTATTCACGCACTCGTGTGTCAATCTAATTAACATAATAAAACAATCCCCATCAAAATCTGTGAGTTTAAGCTAGAGATATGTTTTTTTTGCATGGGTTGTGTCTCAATCCACCGCATCTGCCTATGTCAGCCTTCCGCATCTGCGGTGGAAAGTGGCAGAGCTACAGTGCAGTTTGTCAGACCAGGAGACATCCCGAAAATCGGTCTTCTCATCAAAACGTCTGTAGCGTCCAAATGGTTTGGCTTAGTAACTAATATGACCACTCTATGGAAAGATGAGACTCTCACGAAGCCCCATGGGACTCATCTGAAGTCAGTACCTCCGATGTGCCAACTTCTGTCTGTAGCTTCCGAACCGTTTGGGCTACAAACTAATATGGGCTATAGTAGTAAAGGCCAAATGCAATATGTTATCAAATATATATATATATTTTTTTTATTACATTTACAGGGGTCCTAAAATTCCAAATCAAATAGCTAAATGATCCATGGTATGAACATCTTAAAACAATTCCATATGTTAGCTTAGTAGAACCCCCTCCCCAAAGGCTTAGACTTTTAGAGGTATTTAATTATAATGTCAATGTCAGCTACAGTGGTTAGCTAGCTTGGAGGAAGTATTTAGTGTTGTATGCATTGTGTCTGTGCACTTAACTACATTTACATTTACATTTTAGTCATTTAGCAGACGCTCTTATCCAGAGCGACTTACAGGAGCAATTAGGGTTAAGTGCCTTGCTCAAGGGCACATTTACGTCATTTAGCAGACGCTCTTATCCAGAGCGACTCACCAATTGGTGCGTTCACCCTATAGCCAGTGGGATAACCACTTTACAATTTTTTTTTTTTGGGGGTAGAAGGATTACTTTATCCTATCCCAGGTATTCCTTAAAGAGGTGGGGTTTCAAATGCCTCCGGAAGGTGGTGAGTGACTCCGCTGTCCTGGCGTCGTGAGGGAGCTTGTTCCACCATTGGGGTGCCAGAGCAGCGAACAGTTTTGACTGGGCTGAGCGGGAACTATGCTTCCGCAGAGGAAGGGAGCCAGCAGGCCAGAGGTGGATGAACGCAATGCCCTCGTTTGGGTGTAGGGACTGATCAGAGCCCGAAGGTACAGAGGTGCCGTTCCCCTCACTGCTCCATAGGCAAGCACCATGGTCTTGTAGCGGATGCGAGCTTCAACTGGAAGCCAGTGGAGTGTGCGGAGGAGGGGGGTGACGTGAGAGAACTTGGGAAGGTTGAACACCAGACGGGCTGCGGCATTCTGGATGAGTTGTAGGGGTTTAATGGCACAGGCAGGGAGGCCAGCCAACAGCGAGTTGCAGTAGTCCAGACGGGAGATGACAAGTGCCTGGATTAGGACCTGTGCCGCTTCCTGTGTAAGGCAGGGTCGTACTCTCCGAATGTTGTAGAGCATGAACCTGCAGGAGCGGGTCACCGCCTTGATGTTGGCGGAGAACGACAGGGTGTTGTCCAGGGTCACGCCTAGGCTCTTCGCACTCTGGGAGGAGGACACAGCGGAGTTGTCAACCGTGATGGCGAGGTCATGGAACGGGCAGTCCTTCCCCGGGAGGAAGAGCAGCTCCGTCTTGCCAGGGTTCAGCTTGAGGTGGTGATCCGTCATCCATACTGATATGTCTGCCAGACATGCAGAGATGCGATTCGCCACCTGGTTATCAGAAGGGGGGAAAGGAGAAGATTAGTTGTGTATCGTCAGCGTAGCAATGATAGGAGAGGCCATGTGAGGATATGACAGAGCCAAGTGACTTGGTGTATAGGGAGAAAAGGAGAGGGCCTAGGACTGAGCCCTGGGGGACACCAGTGGTGAGAGCACGTGGTGCGGAGACAGCTTCTCGCCACGCCACTTGGTAGGAGCGACCGGTCAGGTAGGACGCAATCCAGGAGTGAGCCGCGCCGGAGATGCCCAGCTCGGAGAGGGTGGAGAGGGAGGATCTGATGGTTCACAGTATCAAAGGCAGCAGACAGGTCTAGAAGGACAAGAGCAGAGGAGAGAGAGTTAGCTTTAGCAGTGCGGAGAGCCTCCGTGACACAGAGAAGAGTAGTCTCAGTTGAATGACCAGTCCTGAAACCTGACTGGTTTGGATCAAGAAGGTCATTCTGAGAGAGATAGCAAGAGAGTTGGCTAAAGACGGCACGCTCAATAGTTTTGGAAAGAAAAGAAAGAAGGTATGGAATGTAAGCTACCATGCCATAGCTTACATTCCATATGAAGTGTGACTGGCTCACCTGTGGATGTACGGAGAAAATGCCCTATTTTTTTCCTTTTTATTTGTTGGCTTCCCCCATGTGGGGGTTCGTGCTCTCTGATTGGTTGAAAGTCACGTTGTTGGCCACTGACGAGCATTGTGATTCTACAAGTAGAATCGGTAGGTTCATCACTACCAAGTCGACACGCTTTTGTTCTAGCAAGAGAAGGAATGGCCTCCCACTGTGATAAGTACCTATCAGCAGTCTATCGGCAGTGAGATTCTTGGTGTTTTTCATGCTTTAGCTGGCGTGCCTGCTGGCAAGGTTGGTAGACTTTAGAAAAGCAAGCAATAACTAAATGTACTGAATAAGACTCACATTCCTTTCAATCTTTTACCCAGATTTTAGAAGAGATGCAAAGAAGCCTATTTAGTTTCTTTTAAAAAATAATCACCAGTCAGAAGGATACAGACAGCTCAAGAAGCATGCTTAGATATGCGGAAAAATAAACATACATTAATTTTTGTCATAGAATTAAGCATAATGAATATGGCTCTAGATTGCAGGAAAAAGCTGTTTCGGGTGTTAGAAAAATAGACCCCTCCGGACCACCCCCCAGCCATCCTCACGTACTTGCTGCCCCCTCAGATTGTGCGGTTGCATGACGCCCCTGGGGGAGATAATCAGAAAAAGTTCATAAACAAGCATTTGGGCTTCTCTCCAGAATTGTGGGATGTATCAAATCAAATACATTTTTATTTGTCACATGTGCCGAATACAACAGGTGTAGACCTTACAGTGAAATGCTTACTTACAAGCCCTTGACCAACAATGCATTTTTAAGAAAAATAAGTGTTAAGTAAAAAATAAGAAAAATAAATACAAAATAAAAAATAATTAAAGAGCAGCAGTAAAATAACAGTAGTGAGGCTATATACAGGGGGTACCGGTACAGAGTCAATGTGCGGGGGCACAGGTTAGTCGAGGTAATTGAGGTAATATGTACATGTAGGTAGAGTTAAAGTGACTATAAATAGATAATAAAAAGAGAGTGGCAGCAGCATAAAAAAGGGGGTAGCCATTTGATTAGCTGTTCAGGGTCTTATGGCTTGCAGGAAGAAGCTGTTAAGAAGCCTTTTGGACCTAGACTTGGTGCTCCGGTACCGCTTGCCGTGCGGTAGCAGAGAGAACAGTCTATGACTAGGGTAGCTGGAGTCTTTGACAATCTTTAGTACCTTCCTCTGACACCGCCTGGTTTAGAGGTCCTGGATGGCAGGAAGCTTGGTCCCAGTGATGTACTGGGCCGTACGCACTACCCTCTGTAGTGCCTTGCGGTTTGAGGCCGCGCAGTTGCCATACCAGGCGGTGATGCAACCAGTCAAGATGCTCTGGATGGTGCAGCTGTAGAACTCTATGAGGATCTGAGGACCCATGCCAAATCTTTTCAGGCACCACACGGCCAGGTCTCTGACCTCCTCCCTATAGGCTGTCTCATCGTTGTCGGTGACCAGGCCTACCACTGTTATGTCGTCTTCAAACTTAATGATGGTGTTGGAGTCGTGCCTGGCCATGCAGTCATGGGTGAACAGGGAGTACAGGAGGGGACTGAGCACACACCCCTGAGGGGCCCCCGTGTTGAGGATCAGCGTGGCAGATGTGTTGTTACCTACCCTTACCACCTGGGGGTGGCCCATCAGGAAGTCCAGGATCCAGTTGCAGAGGGAGGTGTTTAGTCTCAGGGTCCTTAGCTTAGTGATGAGCTTTGAGGGCACTATGGTGTTGAACGCTGAGCTGTAGTCAATGAATAGCATTCTCACGTCGGTGTTCCTTTTGTCCAGGTGGGAAAGGGCAGTGTGGAGTGCAATAGAGATTGCATCATCTGTGGATCTGTTGGGACGATATGCAAATTGGAGTGGGTCTAGGGTTTCTGGGATAATGGTGTTGATGTGCGCCATGACCAGCCTTTCACAGCACTTCATGGCTACAGACGTGAGTGCTACGGGTCTGTAGTCATTTAGGCAGGTTACATTAGTGTTCTTGGGCAAGGGACTATGGTGGTCTGCTTGAAACATGTTGGTATTAAAGACTCAGTCAGGGAGAGGTTGAAAATATCAGTGAAGACACTTGCAAGTTGGTCAGCGCATGCTCGGAGTACGCATGCTCGGAGTACACGTCCTGGTAATCCGTCTGGCCCTGCAGCCTTGTGAATGTTGACCTGTTTAAAGGTTTTACTCAAATCGGCTACGGAGAGCGTGATCACACAGTCGTCCGGAACAGCTGATGCTCTCTTGCATGCTTCAGTGTTGCTTGCCTCGAAGTGAGCATAGAAGTAATTTAGCTCGTCTGGTAGGCTTGTGTCACTGGGCAGCTCGAGGCTGTGCTTCCCTTTGTAGTCTGTAATAGTTTGCAAGCCCTGCCACATCCGATGAACGTCGGAGCCGGTGTTGTGCGATTCAATCTTAGTCCTGTATTGACACTTTGCCTGATGGTTCGTCGGAGGGCATAGAGGGATTTCTTATAAGTGTCCGGGTTAGAGTCCCGCTCCTTGAAAGCACCAACTCTACCCTTTAGCGCAGTGCGGATGTTGCCTGTAATCCATGGCTTCTGGTTGGGGTATGTACGTATGGTCACTGTGGGGACGAAGTCATCGATGAAGCCAGTGACTGATGTAGTGTACTCCTCAATGCCATCGGAAGAATCCCGGAACATATTCCAGTCTGTGCTAGCAAAACAGTCCTGTAGCTTAGCATCTGCGTCATCTGACCACTTTTTTATTGACTGAGTCACTGGTGCTTCCTGCTTTAGTTTAGACTTGTAAGCAGGAATCAGGAGGATTGAATTATGCTCAGATTTGCCAAATGGAGGGCGAGGCAGAGCTTTGTTCTCGTCTCTGTGTGTGGAGTAAAGGTGGTCTAGAGTTTATTTTCCTCTGGTTGCACATTTAACATGCTGGTAGAAATGAGGTCAAACAGATTTAAGTTTCCCTGCATTAAAGTCCCCGGCCACTAGGAGCGCTGCCTCTGGATGAGCGTTTTTCTGTTTGCTTATGGCCTTATACATCTCATTGAGTGAAGTCTTAGTGCCAGCATCGGTTTGTGGTGATAAATAGACAGCTACGAAAAATATAGATGAAAACTCTCTTGGTAAATTGTGTGGTCTACAGCTTGTCATGAGATACTCTACCTCAGGCGAGCAAAACCTAGAGACTTCCTTAATATTACATTTCGTGCACCAGCTGTTGTTTACAAATATACACAGACCGCCACCCCTTGTCTTACCGGAGGCGGCTGTTCTATCTTGCCAATGCAGCGTAAACCCTGCCAGCTGTATGTTATCCATGTTGTCTTTCAGCCACGACTAGGTGAAACATAATATTTTACAGTTTTTAATGTACTGTTGGTAGGATATTCGTGATCGTAGCTTGTCTATTTTGTCATCCAATGATTGTACGTTGGCTAATAGGACTGATGGTAGAGGCAGATTACCCACTCGGCGTCGGATCCTTACAAGGCACCCCGACCTACGTCCCCGATATCTCTGTCTCTTTCTCCTGCGAATGATGGGTCCTCTGTAGCTCAGCTGGTAGAGCACGGCGCTTGTAACGCCAAGGTAGTGGGTTCAATCCCCCGGGACCACCCATACACACAAAAAAAAAAAATGTATGCACGCATGACTGTAAGTCGCTTTGGATAAAAGCGTCTGCTAAATGGCATATTATTATTATTATTATGGGGATGTGGGCCTTGTCGGGTGTCTGAAGTAAATCCTTCGCGTCCGACTCGTTAAAGAAAAAATCTTTGTCCAGTACAAGGTGAGTAATCGCTGTCCTGATATCCAGAAGCTCTTTTAGGTCATAAGAGACAGTGGCAGAAACATTATGTACAAAATAAGTTACAAATAACGCGAAGAAACACACACAATATCACAATTGGTTAGGAGCCCGTAAAACAGCAGCCATCTCCTCCGGTGCCATTATGTCCCAATATCAAGTCATTATACATTCTGGCAAATATCAAATATATTATTGGCACCCTTGCAATCTTCACAATTTCTTCCAAAATAAGTTGAATTCGATTTTTTTTAATATGGTGTTCACACGTGTATTTGTTTGATTTACAACTGCACAGGACCAAAACAATATAAATGAAAATTGTGATTTTTCACTTCAAAGTCAAGAAATGGTTGGAGGCAAGTAATTCTAATTTATTGTGTAATGTATCTCACCTGTGGTAATTTGCAGGTGCTTACAGAGTAAAAATAGCCATTTAACCAGTTTTGAAAAGAGAAAACAGAACATTCTGCTCCATTGCACTCCATTGTAAAGTGAAAGGGTGCCAATATATTTGACCGCAACAGTACGTATCAACTGTCTTTGTATAACGAGGTTGGTATGAGCCTTCAAACAATTATTTCTTTCCTAAATGGAAACAAATCTATATCCTTTAAGGATGCACTATGAAGCCTGTTACGCCAATTATCTCAGAGGGCTGTTTTTCTTTTGTCAGATTGGAATTGTTTCTCTCCACATCTTCAAGGTATATTCTGAGAGGTGCTTGTTACCATGGGGAGAACTCAATTGAAAATGCCTTCAGGGAAGGTTATTGTTCTAGAAGCCACAATAATTATTTGATGCATCATATTTCAAAGGAACAGCTATAGTGGCTTGCGAAAGTATTCACCCCCCTTGGCGTTGTTCCTATTTTGTTGCCTTACAACCAGGAATTAAAATTAATTTTGGGGGGGGGTTTGTATCATTTGATTTACACAACATGCCTACTACTTTGAAGATGCAAAATATTTTTTATTGTGCAACAAACAAGAAATAAGACAGAAAAACAGAAAACTTGAGCGTGCATAACTATTCACCCCCCACAAAGCCAATACTTTGTAGAGCCACCTTTTGCAGCAGTTACTGCTGCAAGTCTCTTGGGGTATGTCTCTACAAGTTTGGCACATCTAGCCACTGGGATTTTTTGCTTTTTGTCCATTCGTCAAGGCAAAACTGCTCCAGCTCCTTCAAGTTGGATGGGTTCCGCTGGTGTACAGCAATCTTTAAGTCACACCACATATTTTCAATTAGATTGAGGTCTGGGCTTTGACTAGGCCATTCCAAGACATTTAAATGTTTCCCCTTAAACCACTCAAGTATTGCTTTAGCAGTATGCTTAGGGTCATTGTCCTGCTGGAAGATGAACCTCTGTCCCAGTCTCAAATCTCTGGAAGACTGAAACAGGTTTCCCTCAAGAATTTCCCTGTATTTAGCGCCATCCATCATTCCTTCAATTCTGACCAGTTTCACAGTCACTGTAGGGATGGTGTTCTCGGGGTGATGAGAGGTGTTGGGTTTGCGCCAGACATAGCATTTTCCTTGATGGCCAAAAAGTCTCATCTGACCAGAGTACCTTCTTGCATATGTTTGGGGAGTCTCCCACATGCCTTTTGGTGAACACCAAACGTGTTTGCTTATTTTGTTCTTTAAGTAATGGCTTTTTTATGGCAACTCTTCCGTAAAGCCCAGCTCTGTAAAGTGTACAGCTTAAAATTGTCCTATGGGCAGATACTCCAATCTCCGCTGTGGAGCTTTGCAGCTCCTTCAGGGTTATCGTTGGTCTCTTTGTTAACTCTCTGATTAATGCCCTCCTTGCCTGGTCCGTGAGTTTTGTTGGGCGGCCCTCTCTAGGCAGGTTTGTTGTGGTGCCATATTCTTTCAATTTTTTAATAATGGATTTAATGGTGCTCCGTGGGATGTTTAAAGTTTCAGATATTTTTTTATAACCCAACCCTGATCTGTACTTCTCCACAACTTTGTCCCTGACCTGTTTGGAGAGCTCCTTGGTCTTCATGGTGCCGCTTGCTTGGTGGTGCCCCTTTCTTAGTGGTGTTGCAGACTCTGGGGCCTTTCAGAACAGGTGTATATATACTGAGATCATGTCACAAATCATGTGACACTTAGATTGCACACAGGTGGACTTTATTTAACTAATTCTGTGACTTCTGAAGGTAATTGGTTGCACCAGATCTTATTTAGGGGCTTCATAGCAAAGGTGGTGAATACATATGCACTCACGACGTTTCCGTTTTTTATGTTTTGGAATGTTTTGAAACAAGTTCTTTTTTTCATTTCACTTCACCAATTTGGACTATTTTGTGTATGTCCATTACATGAAATCCAAATAAAAATCTATTTAAATTGCAGGTTGTAATGCAACAAAATAGGAAAAACACCAAGGGGGATGAATACTTTCGTGGTCAAAAGTTTTGAGAATGACACAAGTATTGGTCTTCACAAAGTTTGCTGCTTCAGTGTTTTTAGATATTTTTGTCAGATGTTACTATGGTATACTGAAGTATAATTACAAGCATTCCATAAGTGTCAAAGGCTTTTATTGACAATTACATTAAGTTTATGCAAAGAGTCAATATTTGCAGCGTTGACCCTTCTTTTTCAAGACCTCTGCAATCCGCCCTGGCATGCTGTCAATTAACTTCTGGGCCACATCCTGACTGATGGCAGCCCATTCTTGCATAATCAATGCTTGGAGTTTGTCAGAATTTGTGGGTTTTTGTTTGTCCACCCGCCTCTTGAGGATTGACCACAAGTTCTCAATGGTGAGTGGTGCACTGCGATGCAGTGCTAGCTGTGCCACTAGAGATCCTGGTTCGAATCCAGGCTCTGTCGTAGCCGGCCGCAACCGGGAGACCCATGGGGCGGCGCACAATTGGCCCAGCGTCGTCCAGGGTAGGGGAGGGAATGGCCGGCAGGGATGTAGCTCAGTTGGTAGAGCATGGTGTTTGCAACGCCAGGGTTGTGGGTTCGATTCCCACGGGGGGGCAGTATGAAAAATAAAAAAATAATGTATGCACTCAATAATGTAAGTCGCTCTGGATAAGAGCGTCTGCTAAATGACAAAAAAATTAAAATGGATTAAGGTCTGGGGAGTTTCCTGGCCATGGACCCCACATTTTGATGTTTTTTCCCCCGAGCCACTTAGTTATCACTTTTGCCTTATGGCAAGGTGCTCCATCATGCTGGAAAAGGCATTGTTCGTCACCAAACTGTTCGATGGTTGGGAGAAGTTGCTCTCAGAGGATGTGTTGGTACCATTCTTTATTCATGGCTGTGTTCTTAGGCAAAATTGTGAGTGAGCCCACTCCCTTGGCTGAGAAGCAACCCCACACATGAATGGTCTCAGGATGCTTTACTGTTGGCATGACACAGGACTGATGGTAGGGCTCACCTTGTCTTCTCCGGACAAGCTTTTTTCCGGATGCCCCAAATAATCAGAAAGGGGATTTATCAGAGAAAATGACTTTACCCCAGTCCTCAGCAGTCCAATCCCTGTACATTTTGCAGAATATCAGTCTGTCCCTGATGTTTTTCCTGGAGAGAAGTGGCTTCCTCGCTGCCCTTCTTGACACCAGGCCATCCTCCAAATGTCTTCGCCTCACACCTGAGATGCACTCACACCTGTCTGCTGCCATTCCTGAGCAGGCTCTGCACTGGTGGTGCCCCGATCCCGCAGCTGAATCAACTTTAGGAGACGGTCCTGGCGCTTGCTGGACTTTCTTGGGCGCCCTGAAGCCTTCTTCACAATAATTGAACCTCTCTCCTTGAAGCTCTTGATGATCCGATACATGGTTGATTTAGGTGCAATCTTACTAGCAGCAATATCCTTGCCTGTGAAGCCCTTTTTGTGCAAAGCAATGATGACAGCATGTGTTTCCTTGCAGGTAACCATGGTTAACAGAGGAAGAATAATGATTTCAAGCACCACCCTCCTTTTAAAGCTTCCAGTCTGTTATTCTATCTCAATCAGCATGACAGAGTGATCTACAGTCTTGTCCTCGTCAACACTCTCACCTGTGTTAACGAGAGAATCACTGACATGATGTCAGCTGGTCCTTTTGTGGCAGGGCTGAAATGCAGTGGAAATGTTTTTTGGGGATTAAGTTCATTTTCATGGCAAAGAGGGACTGCAATTAATTGCAATTCATCTGATCACTCTTCATAACATTCTGGAGTATATGCAAATTGCCATCATAAAAACTGAGGCAGCAGACTTTGTGAAAATTAATATCTGTGTCATTCTCAAAACTTTTGACCACAACTGTACACGTTGATGGGAAAATTATCCAAACATCGGCACAGACGTCAGTTCAACGTCAATTTTTTATATACATTTGGTTGAGTTGTCAACTAATGTGATTTCAACGTGAAATCAATATAAAATGTCACAATGTCATTGGATTTACGTTAAAAGTTGGGTGAAAAAGAGACAATATTTCCTTCCGTTGATTACTTTTTGCAAATCCAATCAGTTTTCTATGTTGATTCAATGTCATCACATTGATCTTTTTGTTGTTGAAATGACATGGAAACAATGTTGATTCAACCAGTTTTTGCCCAGTGGGAATACTCTCATGGGCAAAAACAACAACATATTCCCCTGGAGGGAATTGTTTATGTCAACACACTAGCATCTATTGACATAATTGTGAAACGTGGCAAAGAAAAATTTCTCTGAATGTGCTGCTGTGGTAAATCTCATATAGGAACATGTTTGGGATAAATAACTACTCTGATAAACATGTTTTTTTTTTACACATTTTGTTTACTGGATGTACCTGTAAGATGGCTCTTGCTCTGAAGGGAGTGCCAGTTACCATTGGCAGAGGGGGGATGAGTTATGGAGAAGTTTCCACCTGAGAAGCAAAAGATAAGAGATTAGATGTTGGGCACTGGCAGTTGAGCAGTCAATGCTTATTTCTTACTGTAAATGTTACGTATTAGAGCACCCTCAACAGGCCAGAGAAAGAAGTACAGCCTGCCTATACATGGAGGTTGCCTGAAATTGAAGGTCAAGTTGGAATTCTATGGACTTCAATGTATGGAAATGACTCATAGATAATGGTGTTTCAAAATGCAATTGCAGCCATTCTGAAATAATGAACCAATTAACCTCAACAGTTTCCACATTGTGTCAAAGCAAACCAAATAATTGGATGCATGCCAGTTGAAAATAGTTTTGAATTGATTCCTATTTTGCTTGTATGATCTTTATTCATTAATCTTCTGATAATGAGTTCAATTGTCACATGGCTTGAGTATTTTGTTTAATGTGTACTCTCTGTTTTTCTCTCCTGGTATATCAAGCCTATTTCCTATCTTAATTACTTTTACCAATACTTTGGAGGTCATCAATGAAATCTAATCCAGGGCCCATCAAATCAGGAATTAAACCCAGACACAGACTATTGATTCAGTTAATCCCAACAGAATCTCCAGAGCTAATATTCTGGGTTTTATTCTTAGCTGATTGATGTGTGTTAATACTGCAATCCTATCAGCCATGGAGAGATATATTGTGTTATCTGCTAAATTGCCTGTGGCTTTTACAGCCCTCTATTTTCTAATTGCCCGGAATAGCAAACCCATTCCAGTGACTATCTGGTATATGACTAGCTGGTATATAAACCATCTTTCCATCTGAATATTATTGACTTTTGAAAAATGACCCATGACTGAAAGACATAGATCTTTAACATCTCTCCAAATACCTTTTGTATTCTCATACATTTCATGTCAACACAGTTTTACCCTGTGGGTGTTCTGACGAACTGGTGACAACCATTAATGTCACACTCCTATCCAGTATAATGGATGACACATGTTCCTCCTTCATGAATACATCCATGTGGGGTTCTTCATTCCCCAGCGCAAGCTAGACCAGTCATTTCCTCGTCATGCCTCACGGATCCCAAATGAGCCTATCAAAATAATTACAACAGGTATGGGCCTAAAGAGAGCTGTTGAGTGAAAGGTTAGATAAGACATCACTCAGTCAAAAACACATCTGCTGCTCTGAAGGGATTTTCTCCCACAGCATGTAAAAACACTGAACCGATAACTGGTTGCCTTTCAAAAGAAATGTCCAGAAGGAGAGTATTTTCCAACTTTCTGTTAGAACTAGATATGTTTTTTTTCTCCAATTTGTGTAATCTCTCTAGATGCATAGAGACAGGGGCCTACAGTTCTGTTGTACAGTATCAGACAGTCACTGAAGCATCAGAACTTTGCACTACTGAGCTTCAATTCAAACGTGTGCAAATGCAGCTGTCATTAGTAATACGAAACCAGTACCTGGTTATTTAGCATAAAGATAAAGCATGCATATAGGAGCAACAGCACTTACTATAAAAGAGCCCACCAAGTCCTCAAAGGGACATCAGAATGGTCACAGCGTTTTGGAATCTCTTTACAAGCTCTTTCTTAGTTGAATCCCTAAAAAAGAAATCATAGCAACAGCGACTGCTAGGCTACTCCATCCATCAATGTGTAAAATGTGCTGAGATGTTAGTCTTGAGCTTCAACAGCCTGCTCTGACTGCCTCCCTCATATGTGTGTTCCAGAGTGTTAAATGTCAGTCAGTGTGAGATGAGAGAGCTTACTCATTTGAAATAAAAAGTGATCAACTGGCTAAAAAGGGAATGTATTGGAATATTTAGAAGTACTTCGTGGCATGCTGTTATAGGCCCTACTACAGTATATATTTACAGTGACTTGCGAAAGTATTCACCCCCTTGGCATTTTTCCTATTTTGTTGCCTTACAACCTGGAATTAAAATTGATTTTTTGGGGGGTTGTATCATTTGATTTACACAACATGCCTACCACTTTGAAGATGCAAAATATTTTTTCTTGTGAAACAAACAAGACACAAGACAAAAAAACTGAAAACTTGAGCGTGCATAACTATTCAATACTTTGTAGAGCCACCTTTTGTAGCAATTACAGCTGCAAGTCTCTTGGGGTATGTCTCTATAAGCTTGGCACATCTAGCCACTGGGATCTTTGCCCATTCTTCAAGGTAAAACTGCTCCAGCTCCTTCAAGTTGGATGGGTTCCGCTGGTGTACAGAAATCTTTAAGTCACACCACAGATTCTCAATTGGATTGAGGTCTGGGCTTTGACTAGGCCATTCCAAGACATTTAAAATGTTTCCCCTTAAACCACTCGAGTGTTGCTTTAGCTGTATGCTTAGGGTCATTGTCCTGCTGGAAGGTGAACCTCCGTCCCAGTCTCAAATCTCTGGAAGACTGAAACAGGTTTCCCTCAAGAATTTCCCTGTATTTAGCGCCATCCATCATTCCTTCAATTCTGACCAGTTTCCCAGTCCCTGCCGATGAAAAACATCCCCACAGCATGATGCTGCCATCACCATGCTTCACTGTTGGGGATGGTGTTCTCGGGTTTGCGCCAGACATAGCGTTTTCCTTGATGGCCAAAAAGCTCATCTGACCAGAGTACCTTCTTGCATATGTTTGGGGAGTCTCCCACATGCCTTTTGGCAAACACCAAACGTGTTTGCTTATTTTTTTCTTTAAGCAATGGCTTTTTTCTGGCCACTCTTCCGTAAAGCCCAGCTCTGTGGAGTGTACGGCTTAGAGTGGTCCTATGGACAGATACTCCAATCTCCGCTGTGGAGCTTTGCAGTTTGCAGCTCCTTCAGGGTTATCTTTGGTCTCTTTGTTAACTCTCTGATTAATGCCCTCCTTGCCTGGTTCGTGAGTTTTGTTGGGCGGCCCTCTCTAGGCAGGTTTGTTGTGGTGCCATTTTCTTTTCATTTTTTAACAATGGATTTAATGGTGCTCCGTGGGATGTTTAAAGTTTCAGATATTTTTTTACAACCCAACCCTGATCTGTACTTCTCCACAACTTTGTCCCTGGCCTGTTTGGAGAGCTCCTTGGTCTTCATGGTGCCGCTTGCTTGGTGGTGCCCCTTGCTTAGTTGTGTTGCAGACTCTGGGGCCTTTCAGAACAGGTGTATATATACTGAGATCATGTCACAGATCATGTGACACTTAGATTGCACACAGGTGGACTTTATTTAACTCATTATGTGACTTCTGAAGGTACTTGGTTGCACCAGATCTTATTTAGGAGCTTCATAGCAAAGGGGGTGAATACATATGCACGCACCACTTTTCCGTGATTTATTTTTTGGAATTCTTTGAAACAAGTTATTTTTTTCATTTCACTTCACCAATTTGGACTATTTTGTGTATGTTCATTACATGAAATCCAAATCGAAATCCATTTAAATTACAGTTTGTAATGCAACAAAATAGGAAAAACGCCAAGGGGGATGAATACTTTTGCAAGGCACTGTATATATCATATATGAGCAGTCAGGAATATGTTTAATATCAAGCAATTATTCCTTTATTTTTTGGGAAGATTCTTTAACAGTAACAGATTGTAAAGCATCTGTCGGGATGCACCTAGTTTAATGACAGCCAATTTACAAACACAATATTTGTATCACTCCACTGAGCTGCATAAAGGTAAAAAAGCATCTTGCTGCTGCGATTCACGCTTTAACGGTGACATTCAGCAAAGGCCAATAAAGTGTAATTGTGTGAACAGAGAGACGTAATAAGCGGAGCATTTTCACCACCCACTCTCTTTGCAAGCAGGTTGCCTGGTGTTCAGCTGAGAAGTCTCAAATGGAAATTATACTGAGCTACAACAACAATGTAGCCTACTGTTCATATGTATTCACAGCATATATTTAAACAGTAAATATAACAACAGCATGAGTTGTTTTAAACTATATCTGTTTAATTAATTAATGTGACCAAAATAGCACAGTACATCCACGTCACTTTGTCTCTGCTCAGTCCGAGGGAGAACATGGTGAGTGAATGCAGGTGAATGGATGTAATCTCCTATCAGGTTCAGATCCTCCGTGAGTTGTCAACAGGTGGAGCAAAACTAGAGACCAGTAGATTGAATGAGTCAAAACTAAATATAACTCAAACCCATACAAACTGCACAAAACAGGCTACATTACATTATACTCACACTGCCAGTTTCCTGTGTTGGGAGGGCTCCTCATATCCACACCTAGTCTTTACCAAGACATTTGAGAACACTAAAGCCCTCATTTGTGTATTTCAATTGTATGCTGCATATTTTCAGGGCAGAGTATTCAATTATATAGTGAGGAAAGGTTGATTTTATGATCAGGGGTCTTGGGCTGTTATAAGGCACAATCAATAAAACAAAATGATCACATAACTGAAACAGAATTATGAATAATAAAACACAAGGTTAATAATGTCAGTACTTATTATTTCTTAGCTTGTCTCAGTATACAGCTAGTAAAATGTGCATCTGGTTGGTTGGCTCTTTGGTCTGGAAGCTAGCAAGATTGAAAATGACACTATGGTTCTGCCAAATATTAGGTTTACAAAGGCTAACAGATGACAGTCAATTCCCAGCTATCACATAACGTTCTGAGAACCATATGTTTCTTAGAGCTTGGTGAGAGTGTGGTTGCCCTATGGTTATTTTGCATACTACCTTCCCACAACATTCTGGGAATGGTGCAGGATACCCAGCTAGCACATAACATTCTGAAAACCATATCGTTTCGTAGGTGGGAATTACAGTACATCAGCATAATGTTTTCTGCAGGTTTCCTCATGGTTCTATTTAAAGTCATGTTCTCAGAACATTAAGAAAACTTTCCATAAAAAACACAAGAAAACATTAGTAAGGTTCAAAGAAAGTTCTAAGAATGCTATTTAAAAACATATACATTTTGTTCTCAGTGTCAACAACTCTCTCTATCCTCTATCTTGTTAAGTGTGTTCAGGAGTGTTGGTCACGCCCACTAATTGGCCACATCTGCACTTAATGAGTGCTTGTTTCCTTTGAAATGAGGTCTGTTTGAATAGACTAAAATGAACAGCTTTGTATGAGTTTTTGAAAAAACATGGCACGCTAGCTCCATCCTGGTGGTGCAGTGGACTAATTCAATGGATAGACAACAGAAGATCATAGGTTTGAATCGCACTGACACAAAATACATGTGTTTCCATGATTAAAACCTAAGAAAATGAATTTCCATCAGTGGAGGCTCCTCAGAGGAGGAAGGGGAGGACCATCCTCCTCAGTGAATTTCATAAAAATAGTGGAACATTAAAAAACGTATCCTTTTTAGATAAAACTATACTAAATATATTCACCAAATAATTGAAATAAAACACACTGCTTTGCAATGAAGGTCTACAGTAGCCTCAACAGCACTCTGTAGGGTAGCACCATGGTGTAGCCGGAAGACAGCTAGTTTCTGTCTTCCATTGACTTCAATATAAAACCTAGGAGGCTCATGAATCTAGTACTGAAAGCATAAGCTACAGCTAGCTAGCACTGCAGTGCATAGAATGTGGTGAGTAGTTGACTCAAATTAATTTCTTAAAAATGAAGGAGAAGCAAGAGAGAGCGAGCTAGCTAGCTATATTTCATAGTATTTTTTTTCACTTTCACTTAGCTAGCTACTTAGCTAGCGAATGCAGCTAGCTAGTTTAGCCTACTCAGAAACCCGGCTCAAACAGAGAAGGATGCCATGTTAGCTAGCTGGCTATGGTTATCCAACACTGGAACTTTTCCAAGTCAAGGTAAGCTTTTGGTTTTATTCAATTATTGCCACCGGGGCCCGCCAGTGTAACTGCTAAACTGTTTGCTGACTGTACACTGTACTAAATGAATGTAGTGGATTTACTAACGATTTAGTTCTTGTAGCTATGTTGACTATAACGTTAGCTAATATGGTGACAACGATGTAGACTGTGTGTAGCGGTTAGCGGTTATGATATGAAGGTTTGGCTTTGAAAGGTTTTTTAGCCTGGTCACAGACAGCTGATGTGTTGTGTACTGAAGTACACAAGCGAAGGGAAAAAGTGAGAGGAGGAGAGCACATCTACCCAGATGTAAGAAAGAATTAACGAGCAAAGTGATCATGCTGTTTGTATGTGGCTGCTATGAAAGTGAACTGTGTTTGCATGTGATCGGGGGTGTAGTCATTCCACCTAATCTGTTGAAAAACGTTTCTTAAACAGAAGCAAACAGAACGAAACTGGGATAAACATATTTGTATTTGTTTGCAACTGTTGGACTAATGATTACACCCTGGATCAGCTAAATGCAGGCAAGAGCGTGCAAGGCGTTATTGAATGTATCACTGTCTGTCACCTTGATTATTCAAATGTTTCTCTTGACCTGTGCATTTATGTTGTAAACTTAAATTCATAGGCTAGGTTGTAGCAACCTCATGATGGGTTATGGGGAATATTTAGTATCATGTAACCTAAACCTATCGATGTTACATTTAGCTGGGTGAATGGAATATGAATGAAAGTCATCCAATATGCTGTAATAGAAATAAGGCCATGCTCATAAAAAAAAGTATTGTCCTCCCTCATCTTAAACGGCATCGACCTCCACTGATTTCCATGTGTCCTATCTGTGCTTGGAGTTCAAAACAGTTAACCTAAGCTAGCTGTGTTATTAAAAGTCTTATTGAAACATGTTCTCAGAACATTATTTAATTACCTTCAAATAACCTATAATTTCCATTGTCAGAACGTTGATAAAAACCTCCCAGGCTACATTTTCACTTCCATTCTCAGAACGTGTTAAAAAACATTCTGTTTTACCAGTCAGGGAACTTATAGGGAAATCTTAAAATGTTCCTACATAATATTCATCATCCCCAGAACCACCCCAACTCAACATATGTGAAAATTGCACTTTCCAATGACATCATCAACCAATTAGTAGACATTGCCTACTCATAATTGGTAAGAAATCACACAATGATGTCATTGGAAACACTTATCTTCCTCTATCTTTTTTTACTACAAAACATAGAAAACACACAATTTTCACATATGTTGATGTTGGGGTGGTGCTGGAGATGATAAATATGAAGTTGAAATTTTTTTAAATTTCCCTTTAAGGCTTTTTTTCTAGATCCAATGGGAAGCCAAAAACGTACATTTCCCCAAAAAAAATTCTAAGGAACCAAATGTGCTAGCTGGGTTTCCTCTCACAGAAAGCTGCTGCAGACTGAATGTTAAAGTTGGATGAGCTCCTATAGGGACCTATGGACCGCTGGTCAGGAGTGGACATGACATCTCTCACAAAGAGGCTTATAGGTCCACAGTGAAGACTTATGCTCCTTAGAGTGACACCCTGTCAGGTTAATTGTCCATGAGGTTGCTCTGAGATGAGAGAGCACTGACCCCCAGCGTGACTCCTGGCTTTAATGGCAACATCTTCTGCTGTGGAGGAGGGCCAGTGTCAAGGTTATGGGCTTAATCTGGACAGGCCAGTCACAGGTTGATTATTCTCTCTCTTTCTCTCTCTCTCTCTCTCTCTCTCTCTCTCTCTCTCTCTCTCTCTCTCTCTCTCTCTCTCTCTCTCTCTCTCTCTCTCTCTTCTCTCTCTCTCTCTCTCTCTCTCTCTCTCTCTCTCTCTCCCCCCCCCCTCTCTCTCTCTCTCTCTCTCCCCCTCTTCTCTCCTCTCTCTCTCTCCTCTCTCTCTCTCTCTCTCTCTCTCTCTCTCTCTCTCTCTCTCTCTCTCTCTCATAATGACCATTACTCCATAACATCGTGACCCCTCTGACACAGAGGGAGGAGACCAGCCTTTCAATTAACTTCCAACTCTTCAGTAGCTGAAATGACAAGCAAGTTCATTTCACGGTGTGGCTGATTATGGTTGTGGGGGACAGGGTGAGGGGGTCAGCTTTGGCATCATGCAGCAGTTTTGTTTCAGTTTACTTCATATCAAACTCTTGATATCTGTTATAAGCCTTCTTCATTACTTGCACATTGTGAATAATATTGTTCTCAGATGCAAACGGCTTAATCTTCCAGGCTGAGTTAGAATGGAAAGGAAAAATATTACTGTCCTTTATATGTTTAGAAATTATATATACATTTATATATATTAGATGTACAGTATGTAACATGTTTGAACCAAATGTTCTAGGCCCATTCAAAGCAACAAACATTTTGGAATTGGTGAACCTTAAATAAAAACACTGAAAACCAAATTCAACACATACCTTCTGAGTACAGTCTACCACACCCCAAACATTTGTTCTCAACAGACTGGTCCTCAGAACAGTTGCCCTCAAATAAATACGTTGAGGGAGTTTAATTAACGGCCGTGAACGGGCAAAAGTGGTGAGAGCGCGCCCCTCTCAAATCAGAACGGGGCACCCGGCTCAAGCCCAGGAGGCAGCCCGGTTCCAAAACTAATGTGATCAATGTTATCCCGGTTCATTCGGGAAGGCCCGGGGCATTAATCGAATGTCCTCATTAGCACAGCAACAACTCCACACAATCTACAGTCGTGGTCAAAAGTTTTGAGAATGACACAAGTATTGGTCTTCACAAAGTTCGCTGCTTCAGTGTTATGAGATATTTTTGTCAGATGTTAATATGGTATACTGAAGTATAATTACAAGCATTCCATAAGTGTCAAAGGCTTTTATTGACAATTACATTACGTTTATGCAAAGAGTCAATATTTGCAGTGTTGACCCTTCTTTTTCAAGACCTCTGCAATCCACCCTGGCATGCTGTCAATTAACTTCTGGGCCACATCCTGACTGATGGCAGCCCATTCTTGCATAATCAATGCTTGGAGTTTGTCAGAATTTGTGGGTTTTTGTTTGTCCACCCGCCTCTTGAGGATCGACCACAAGTTCTCAATGGAATTAAGGTCTGGGGAGTTTCCTGGCCATGGACCCCAAATTTTGATGTTTTGTTCCCTGAGCCACTTAGTTATCACTTTTGCCTTATGGCAAGGTGCTCCATCATGCTGGAAAACGCTTTGGGAGACGGTCCTGGCGCTTACTGGACTTTATTGGGCGCCCTGACGCCTTCTTCACAACAATTGAACCTCTCTCCTTGAAGTTCTTGATGATCCGATAAATGGTTGATTTAGGTACAATCTTACTAGCAGCAATATCCTTGCCTGTGAAGCCCTTTTTGTGCAAAGCAATGGTGACAGCACGTGTTTCCTTGCAGGTAACCATGGTTAACAGAGGAAGAACAATGATTTCAAGCACCACCCTCCTTTTAAAGCTTCCAGTCTGTTATTCTAACTCAATCAGCATGACAGAGTGATCTCCAGCCTTGTCCTCGTCAACACTCTCACCTGTGTTTAAGAGAGAATCACTGACATGATGGCAGCTGGTCCTTTTGTGGCAGGGCTGAAATGCAGTGGAAATGTTTTTTGGGTATTAAGTTCATTTTCATGGCAAAGAGGGACTTTGCAATTAATTGCAATTCATCTGATCACTCTTCATGACATTCTGGAGTATATGCAAATTGCCATCATCAAAACTGAGGCACTAGACTTTGTGAAAATTAGTATTTGTGTCATTCTCAAAACGTTTGACCAGGACTGTATATGCACATATGACCTTCAGGTACAAAGCTCTCATCTGAACGGGAGTTTGAGGGATGCTTTTATACATTCTACAGGTTAGCCACTAATAGGCGATATGCACAGGCGAGCATGACGTATTTCCGGTTAAATCTCAGGATGGATGTAAACTTCCGGTTAACGTAGAATGCTGTGCTACCGTATGCTAGCGTTGAATGCTTGTCGTCAAAAACATCCGAAACGGTTAATTTTTGTTGTTGTTGTTGTTTATCTTAATGTTTATGTTAATGTTTTTACTTGTAATACTTCGTCTTGACTTATAACACGATGACAGCTCTTCCAGCTCACCACTGTAGCCCTTGTAAAGTGTAGATCTGGAATAACAATATCAGGAAAAGTAAAGGGTTCACTAGGAAATACACCAGAATCTAACAGCGATTAATAACATTTATTTCGCAACACATTGTAGTCTGCCTATTTAATTGGACTCTGCATACCTAATTCCTCTTGCTGGAGTAGCATCTGGTTTGGGCTTCACTACAACCATGACATCCACAGGTCCTGGCTTCACTCCCTATTTATTTATGAGATGGTATTAGGAGAGATGCTAGTATGCATGTGACACAACTGTCTGGTATTGAAATGATACAAACCATTGTTCGTGGTTTATGCCACTTCTGCTATGTTTCACTGCACGAAAGTACAGGACAGACGACAGACATGCCACATTCAGAATAATGGGCAGTCTGATATAGTAATGCAACCAAATGATTACATATCCCACACCCAGCCACACAGGAACAGTAGCTTTTAACAAGCACAACTGGCTGTGAATCACGCAATGTTATCTGAAATACACAGAAGCATAATTTAATGGGTTTTGAAAGACGAGGGTCTACAGCAGCAGGAGCAAAACGTGTTCTTTCTACTTTTTACTGGTGTAAGCAACTTATCTACTGTCTCCTGTCACTTTTGTGCTTTCTGCATCACTTTCCTACTGTCTTGCACCACTTGGCTATACTGTCTCCCACCACTTACCTATTGTCTTGTGCCATTTACCTACCCTCAAACAGTATTGGCAGAGCAGTAGGTGAGTGGTGCAACATTGTAGCCTAGTACCAATAACAACAGTAGAGTGAAGGTTTTGCTCCTAATTCCTCTTGAAAAGTAGAAACATCAAGTACAAAAGCAAGGAAGTTGGGCCATATGTTTATAAAGAACTGAGTAAAGATCACAGGACAGTTTTGAGTCGAACATCAGCAGTTTGAAGAATAGCTGAGTGGAATATGTTACTGTCATTGCAGTCATCAAGTCAGGAAAAAGTAGTAATCTCATTATTGTTGACATTTCAAACCAAACTCCAATTTGGTTACAACAGACCCAACAACAAAGCATGGCAATTCCCACTCAGCTACCATGGTCTGTATTAGGCTGCCACTGTTCAGCTATCATGAAAACCCCTAAAGTTCTAAAGTGTTCTCTTAGCAATGGCAATCAAAGCTGTGGTAACATTAAACGAGTAAAACATGTGTTGAACGGAACCTTGAACAAGTTCAACAGAACTTTGAACGTGTCACTTAATCTAGTCCTACTCTCAGCTGGTGTGGTGGCTTTAGTTTCTTCATTGAGCGGTAGCAGTGGGCTCTCACAGAGATCTCATTTGTAGCCCTGTTTTTACCTGATACTTTCATAAAAGTACAAACACATGAAGTGAGAGGTATTTACACATGATTCAACTTTATTTAAAGCATGATTAACCTGAAGCAGGACGGAGTCATGACTTAAAACACCAAAGCAAGGCTTCTAGCTCAGGCTAGCTAGCGTTAGCATATTACCTTCAAATTTGCAAAGAAAAGAAGAAACGTAAAATGTGAAGCCTTTATCCAGTTTGCTACGTGGTGTCCTACTGGATGTCTGGACGACCCTCCATATATCATTAACAGATACTTTAGGCAACTCCAGCAAACACCTTGTAAACTTCATCTCTGACATCATAACGGTCTACTGTCACTGTCTAATGTTTTTTTCCGGTAACCGGAAATGTCCAAGCATCCTTACGCCAATGCGGAAGTGATGCGTGCATAGAGCCTATTACAGTGCCACAGGAAACACTGACGAAAACCTTGGTCCTCCCCATGCACATGTATTTTTGTCTGAACTATCCTTAGAATTGCCATTGCTGGCGTCAATCTGTAGATACATGCTACCACTCATGGATTGGGCTATAACGACATCTAGTGTGCAGAAATGATTCTGCATTTTGCTGTTATTCCTTTTTTTGCAACCGTGTTATATCAGGCCATTTTTGTCCTTCGTAGGTTCCCGTCATTAACCCCACGTAAGAGCGCATGTGCACATTGAAAGGTGAAGCGGATAGATAGCAAGCGAGCTAACGTTAGGTCAAGGATAAACACAGATAATAACTATTGATATTTTCAACGTATTTGATTGATTTATGCTTGCAAGAAGGGGATATTCTTCAACGTATTCATTTAAGGTAATATCTTACATTTATGTTGTCAGAACCTAACAACTAATATAAATCGGCTAGCTGTGTGGCAGTAAATTTGTTTTTACTTTCGATATTCGGAGTTCGCTCGTCAATAGCTCTCCGACGGAAGGTCCTAGGATGATGATAGTGATATATCGAGAATCAGATGATGGTAGGGGGCAAGGTACACCCGTTGTTGTTGTTGTTTTTTTAATCGATGGTTGAACACCTTCCTTAACAGAGCAGAAAAGGAGGCATTATGCTGATTTCTGGTGCTCATGTGGTTTAGGGACCGTCGTAAAAGTGCAATATTGGTGATTGAATGTAAACAAAGTAGACATTTTTGCATTCCCATTCAGGAGGGTTAGCCCTATATGAAAATTACACACTGCATAGGGCCTCCAGTCACTAACGGGCCCAATATTTTTATTAGTTACCTCTAACTACTAAGGGCCCAATATTTTTATTAGTTACCTCTAACTACTAAGGGTCCTATATTTGACCCATTTACAAGGATACTTTTCTAAATCTTCCTCTCCAGGTGAAATGGAGATTTAAAACCACAATGTGAAGTCACTGAACCCCTCATTCATTAGAATTCCAGTTCACCACAAAATTTCCTGATATTTTCAATAGCTCCCTGTCCCTATGAGTTACAGATGTACAGACAAGTGTGTTGGGTTCCTTGACCACTCTTATCAAAATATTCATTTATAATCAGGGAACTTTTAAAATGGGAATTCTTATTGGTGTATCATAGATTTTCGCTCTCTAGGTCATGCAAGTAGGTTATTTATTTGAGCTCGTATTTTGACATAAAATCCATTAAAAATAAACAAGTTAACATTTTAAAATGTAATTGTTGTGGGGGGGAAACTAAAAGAACGTTTTTCTGTGAACACCAGGTTTGGCTGATTGCACTTTTAAGACTGTCCCTTAGCAGCCAGCACATAATACTGTTAGCAGTTGATGTTATTCTTCAATAACACAGACCCCAAAGCAAATCAGGGGGAGAAAATATATTCATTCAAAGCGAATACATTATAGTTCTTATGCTTGAAAGTAGATGGTAGATGTTCATTCTTCCCTGTTCTCAATGTTTCTCAACAGAACAAAGAGAGGATGTAGTTTATAGCCTCAAGCCTAGCATGTGGCTGAACAATTAGAATTCCTTGCAATACAATTGGGCTACCAAACCCCCAAGTATCCTGTTTCAGGATCAATGTATAGACCATTTGGACCAATGAAAACTTGCCACATGTAGCTATGAATCAAAACAACTATTTCCATTAATTGTTAATTCCCTCTTGACCGCCAGTCCTCTTGACCACTAGTCGTCTGCGTTGTGTATATTTATCTTCGAATATTCTTACAATACCAATGTAAAGTCACTTTTTGTAAACAAAACGGAGGGGGGAAAAGGCTGTACCTTGCGCTCTATTGTCATCTGATTCTAGATATATCACCTTAATCATCCTAGAGCGCTCTGTCAGAGGTATTGACGAGCTAACTCCAAATATCAAACCAATATCGAAACTGAAAACAAATTTGCTGCAGTTTTGCGAGCAGGGGTGTATTCATTAGTCAAATTCTGTTACAAAACGTTTGGGCTGTTGGGAAATGTGACTGGAAGAAGTTGGAAGGAACCCCGTGGACTTCACTCCACTTTAGAGCATGGAAGAATTGATCATTTATAGATGTGCAGCTTGTGCCAAACACTTCAGACTATTCTGATTGGAATGGTAAGGAAATCATACTGTACTTACTGTCTTTGCCAGTAACATGAACTACAATTTCCATTTAAGAACCCAACAGCTTTTACGTCATGTTGAAGAGCGTTTGGAGTAAACGGAAAGTGGAGTAAAAAGTGAGAGCTGTGGTGTATTCATTGGTCAGAATTCGACCAATGAATACACCACAGCTCTCACTTTTTGGTTAGCTAACATTAGCTGGCTAGCTAGCTAACATTCCCTACAGTCCTGCTGTACCCTGTTATGTAGTGTTGTGGCAGCTATCTCGTCTGAAATAGTTGTCGTCAATGAGCACAATAAGTGACAGTACTACGGGGTAAGGTAGCTACAGGATATTCTGAATTGTGTGATTCAAATTATTTGAAGTTATTTGAAGTTAGTTAGCCTGTTGACAGTCAACTGCTGTTTGTTTTTAGCTATTTAGCTTGATGATAATCAGTTTATGCACCTACTTTCAGTGTTGTGTGTCTAGTTTATGCAGTTGGTTAATTTATTACTTTGTCTTTTGCAGTTTTGCAAGTGGATAACAGAAGAGAGGGAGAGGCCCAACAGGATGGCCAGTGTAAGTCCATTTGACATAGACTTCCAGATTTGATCAGAATCCAATCTCACACACACACTTAATGCTTGTGTGTGTCCAGGTGGTGATGTTCTTTCTCTGTTCCTCAGGTGCTCTGTAGCAGAGCCAGGCTGGTGACTTACCTGCCAGGGCTTCATGTACTGGTCCGGCGGATCGCTGGAACCAACCAGAGAACATTCTCTGGTGCTGGATCATCTGGCTCTGATGAGCCTCGTGTTGCCATCACACCCCCTGACCTTGGTAAGTGCAGACCTCTAATCACAATGATGATACTGTACTTGCCTGAATGTGAACGTCATATACCAACTGTCTGTTATTCAGAAGGTAAGTGAATCAATCGGCTCAATAATTGGATCAACTTGTTAAATTATGTCTCATTGTCAGGACCCAGGACAGTTTGGCCAGATGATACTATGGGTCCGTTCGGGCCTCAGGACCAGCGCTTCCAGCTGCCAGGTAACTCAGGCTTCGACTGCCACCTGGAAGGAACAGCAGAACAGAAAATTAAAGGCCCAGTCCACCGGACAGTCCCCGACGTGCTCTCTGCTCCCTCCAGCAGCGAGAGGCATGAGTTCATCCTTGCTCAATTTGTCGGCGAGTTCCAAGTAAGTGTGGTTTGGTTTCACATTTGACATACGTTTATTCTGGTGATAATGAAGCATATGCATATTATGCAGCATAATATTTGGGGATGTTTTTGGTTTTCTGAGCAACGTTCCATGATTGTTTGTCTTAGGGGAACGAGGCCGATCCCCCGGAACAAAGAGTCAACAGAGCAGAACAGTACTTTGATAACTCCAATGTAGAGTGTGCAATACAGTCTTGCCCTGAGCTGCTGAAGAAAGGTACATTTATGATTGTTTTCCTTTCACCAGCAGATATAGCCCTATGTGAGCAGTCTTACTTTCTGTAAAAATGCACAACATACAGTGCATTTGGAAAGTATTCAGACCCCTTCCCCTTTTCCAAATGTTGTTAAGTTACAGCCTTCTTCTAAAATGGATTAAATACATGTTTTTCCTCATCAATCTACACACGATAACCCATAATGACAAAGCGAAAACAGGTTTTAAAAATGTATTACAAATAAAAAACAGATACCTTATTTAAATAAGTATTGAGACCCTTTGCTATGAGACTTGAAATTGAGCTCAGGTGCGTCCTGTTTCCATTGATCATCCTTGATGTTTCTACAACTTGATTGGAGTCCACCTGTGGTAAATTCAATTGATTTGACATGATTTGGAAAGGCACACTCCTGTCTATATAAGGTCCCACAGTTGACAGTGCATGTCAGAGCAAAAACCAAGCCATGAGGTCCAAGGAATTGTCCGTAGACCTCCGAGACAGGATTGTATTGAGGCACAGATCTGGGGAAGTGTACCAAAAAATATCTGTAGCATTGAAGGTCCCCATGAACACAGTGGCCTCCATAATTCTTAAATGGAAGCAGTTTAGACCCACCAAGAATCTTCCTAGAGCTGGCCGCCCGGCCAAACTGAGCAATCGGGGGAGAAGGGCCTTAGTCAGGGAGGTGACCAAGAACCCGATGGTCACTCTGACAGAGCTCCAGAGTTCCTCTGTGGAGATGGGAGAACCTTCCAAAAGGACAGCCATCTTTGCAGCACTCCACCAATCAGGCCTTTACGGTAGAGTGGCCAAACGGAAGCCACTCCTCAGTAAAAGGCACATGACAGCCCGCTAGGAGTTTGTCAAAAGGCACCTAAAGGACTCTCAGACCATGAGAAACATGGTCTGATGAAACCAAGATTGAACTCTTTGGCCTAAATGCCAAGCATCACGTCTGGAGGAAACCTGGCACCATCCCTACGGTGAAGCATGGTGGTGGCAGCATCATGCTGTGGGGATGTTTTTCAGCGGCAGGGACTGGGAGACTAGTCAGGATAAAGGGAAAGATGAACGGCGAGATCCTTGATGAAAACCTGCTCAGGACTTCAGACTGAGCCGAAGGTTCACCTTCCAACAGGACAACGACCCTAAGCACACAGCCAAGACAACGCAGGAGTGGCTTTGGGACAAGTCTCTGAATGTCCTAGAGTGGCCCAGCCAGAGCCTGGACTTGAACCCGATCGAACATCTCTGGAGAGAAGAAAATAGCTGTGTAGTGACGCTCCCCATCCAACCTGACAGAGCTTGAGAGGATCTGAAGAGAAGAATGGGAGAAACTCCCCAAATACAGGTGTGCCAAGCTTGTAGCGTCATACTCAAGAAGCCAGTACTGAGTAAAGGGTCTGACTACTTTTTTAGCAAAATTTCTAAAACCCAGTTTTTGCTTTGTCATTATGGGGTATTGTGTGTAGATTGATGAGGGGAAAATACTATTTAATCCATTTTAGAATAAGGCTGTAACGTAACAAAATGTCGAAAAAGTCAAGGGGTCTGAATACTTTCCGAAGGCACTGTTTGTAAAAGAAGACACTGATCATGCTACACACATTTTCTGTTATACTTTCAAATTTGTTGATATACTGTGTCTGTGTATATTATGTCCACATCTTAAATGGGGAATGGATAAGGGAAAAATAGGACAAAGCACTAACCTACTCACGTGTTTGTGAGATTTATATTGAGATTTTACGTGCATCCAGTAGAGGGAGCTCAAACACTAAAGGAATGTACATACTGTATGAGCATAATAACTCTATTGGTGTGATGGTCATGTTCGTTTTTGACCATGCATGTTCTCCCCATGTGTTTGCAGATTTTGAGTCAATGTTCCCTGAGGCCCCTAACAATGGCATGACTGTTGTCACGGTGACCCAGAAGACGCAGAACGACATGACAGCGTGGTGTGAGGAGGTGGACAAAGAGAGGGAGTTGATGCTAGACAAAGTGAGTTGGTGTCACAACACAGTGGGTAGTTTTACACATAGCATATGAACAACAGTAACTGTCTATCAGAACTACTGAAGATAATACTGACACTTTTACTGTCTGAAATAGTAGGGAGTTATCAGTTGCTAGTATATTGCAAACACATGTATATGCTAACCCAATCTGTGTTTTCCTCTGAGAACAACATTTTAAGGAATTTAATGGATTAAACTGTACATAGTCTTTCAGACTCAATGCCTCTAAGTATTAGCAAGTACCTATTTGTAGCAAGTACTCTTTTGTTTATGATAATGGGATTGTGCATTACATATTCCCAATCTCAGCATTACAATAGAAGACTTCTGTTAGTAGTCTGAGTGTGTGAGACGGCAGTGCGTGTTAGAGCAGGGCTTGCTTGTGACAGTGTGTGTTATTCACCGTCTGATTAACATGCCCTTGGTTGAGAATCGGTCTAATTGTGCTGCTGACCCCCTTGACTGCACTCATTTACTAGACACTGACACACACCCTCATCTCCTCTCCCGTCCCAGCAATAGGCTAGATCTCTACAACAGCACTTGTTGCCATCTTACATGGTGATATGATTACCAATAACAATCTGTTTGAACAGATGGTCTCTTGTATCTGTAAAAAATATATATATACATATAGCAAGCAGGTCATGCATGTACCGCACATGTTTGTAGTTCACAACATACAATCAGAATGTTGGGCACTATCTCGCATGTTTGTAACAGTACAAAATCGGAATGCTTGAAACTAACATAGAAATCGAATCGATTGTCGAAGGTAAATTTGTTGTTGCATTGTTCTCTTGTTGCAGTTTGTTGCCGGTGCCAAGGAAATCTGTTATGCCCTGAGGACAGAAGGCTTCTGGGCTGACTTCATAGACCCATCCTCAGGCCTGGCAGTAAGAAGTGACTAAAATGGCTGCTTAAGGATTAGCACTATGCTACATAAATAGTTGTCACATATATAATATTTTATGAACAATACATACAGTTGTAAGACAGGGGTGGCAGTTGTGTGGTCTTCTTGACGATTGAAATTGATTATATTTGTTCAACTTAAATCTTTCAAACAAAAACAAGCAGTATTCAGATCTTTTCCCATGTGTTTGTTTCTTCCAGTTCTTTGGGTCGTACACCAACAACACACTGTTTGAGACAGACGAGAGGTACCGTAACCTGGGCTTCAGCATCGAGGACCTGGGCTGCTGCAAAGTCATCCGCCACACATTGTGGGGAACACATGTTTTCGTGGGGACAGTTTTCACTAACGCACCTCCCCAAAGCCTTATCATGAAGAAGCTGCAAGGGAACTAAACCTGAATGATGGGAGAGTGTCTGGTATGTGGTTGCTATTAAACCTTGACGTGTCAAGGCTCTTTACACAGGCCTCAACTACTATTCGCTGTTTCTTTGTCGATCACATTTGTATAGAAACCCTCAATAGTAGTATGGTGCACCGATATTGTGAATACCAACCACCATGGTCCCTGACAGTTTTACCATTAGAGTATATTTATTTTCACCTCTGTCTGTACCCAGACAGTGTTTTTTCCATTAGTGTATTGTGGTTGAAGGCCTGATTGAAAAGGGTCTCTCTTGCAAAATAGATTTTATCTCAATGAGATTTATCTGTAAAAAATAAAGGTTAAATTGAATGGGAAATAGAAGGTGGAGGAAAAATCCACTCAACTTATCTTTGGGTATTATTTTCATGATTCTGTGGAAAGTGACACTTTGCTTCTTCAAAGTCCAATGTCTTGAGAACTTTACTGCTGACTTACAAAACTTTTTGGGACCGTATTAACAGTGGACTAATAAGTAAATGTGTATAGTTTGAGTGGATTTCCCCGTTAAGGGTGGATTGACTCTGCCCAGGTGAGATTTTCATTGATAAACCCCAATTTTTATCAAAAGGTAAGAATGAGCTTTTCTGATGTCATGCGGTTATTCTCAAGAGCTCTTATTTGATCCGTGTTGCCTTCAGAATAGAGACCTCATGTCTTGTTCACACGTCCTGAGATCCAGTTAACCATTGAATCCTTGAATATTGTACTTGTGACAGTAATCAATGCACTTGTCTAGAAGAAAGAGGGGCAGCACTTGTCTCTCTCCTTCACTTTAGAAGATGAACTGTTTTTAAAAGGGTCTGTGATTCTTGTGACAGCTTTTGTCCTGAGGTCCACACATTAAATGCAATAAAACACATCACCTTGTCAGTGGTCAGTTCATTCTGGGTGAAGGGAAGCAGGCATTGTTGAAGTGACCTTCATATAAATTGGTGTTGTGAGGGGAGATATGAAATAAACATTAAAAGAAAAGAAAAAGGTTTGCATTTGAAATTATTTGACCTAATGACCCACAGCTCTCATTGACTGTAACAGGCACGTGTTTGAACTTGATAAGCTAAAATGAGCACTTCTCGGTTCAGGCTATTGTATAGGAAGGCACCAGTGGTAGGAGTGAATGTCTCTGGGGTAACATTAACATGTATTATCCTCTACTGTTCAAGCTAACGCACAGCAGATGGGACATAATCATTCTCCTCTAAGACCATGCCTGGGTTATTCAGTGCATAATTTAGATGGGTCCCCTGTCACACTATTGCAAATTAATTGCAGTTCTTTTGTACCTTCTAGAAATTATGCTGATAGATTCTCTATCCTCATTCTTGGAGTGCAAATGTTGTACCAGAAAACCATACCCAAACAAAGGGGCTATTCCACAACATGCACTTGGTCATCTTTTAGGGATATTTACAAACACACAGAACACGGGTGTGACGCAGTAAGTAGGCCTAAGATGAATGATCATGACCTAAAACTGAATTCTCACAATTATGAGGTCACACTAGGTTTAGAGTTCACCAGCTTCTCTTTACACTGGGAATATAGTAACATGGATGAGACTATTCATTCCTGCTCTATGTAGCCCTGCTGCTGTACGTTTCCATGCGGTGATATATTACCTATTTACTCAGTTTGTCCTGTAGAGATGGTGTCTTGGTGAAAAGTATGGTACTGATCAGATAAAGATCCATAACAGAAGCTCTAACATGTCTAATCATTTAAATATTTCCCACTCACTTTCCTCAGCAGTGCTTTCAGATAAATGGCGGTAAAAAAGAAGTTGTAAATCTACTAAACACTGTAAGCTCTTCTCCACGATCAGCTGGCAAGCAAGATCGTATGATAAGATTATCTCAATATCAACTCAATAACTGGGAAACACAGATTTAGTGCAGTTTACACTGTCCTTAGAGAGGGGTTTAGTGGCAATACAACTAATGTAAGTAAATGTATTCATGTTAATAGGACTAGTGCACTAATAGTGCCAAGGCATGCAAGAGTTGTTGAGACTGAATAAGAGTGCACTGCTCCAACAAGTGGTCTCTGGTGTTTATCACAGCAGGGTACAAACTCTGTTGGCCAACACCCCGTGTTCTTATAAGACCGACAAGGTCAAGGGTTGCGGTGCTGTGACCTGGACATAATGTACTTGTCACATGGGTTAACACCACAGACTAGATTTCCTTTTCTTGTATAGTAAGTTTAAGATAAAAAGTAACTGGGGGTCTATGACAAAATCGCTTACTGTGTTTTATTTCACTCTTATTGTCTCCCAGATACAGTACTTTGTGATTTGACATAGTGTTTGTTGTCTGGAAAGCTCAGGGGTGTATGTTCATAGAGATTGCGTGTGCTGTGAAATAAGTTAAAACAGATGTTAATTTAAACAGGCTCTGTGAACTGTACACAATGTACAGCCATCAAACAGCAAGGAGAAGATTAATGTCTAACTAATAATGTAAGCAATAGGAAGATTCAAGACCAAACATTTAGAAAAGGCTGAGAAAATGTGTGCAATGTAGGTTAATAAATCACTTTAAAGTCCCATATTTTCTAGCCAGTTTAATCTAACCAAATCAAACCATTCACTCCAAAGACAAGCACCACAAAGGTCAAGGCATAGTCACAATGTCTACTGAACTCAGATGCTTATAAACCCCAGTATAGTGTGTTGTGTGACCTAACCAGGGTGGAGGTGATTGTGTGTGTGAGATATGAGTCCAGAACCAGGGGCTTTACTAATCAGGCTATCCAGGCTAGACATCGTGACGGGGGGCTACCTCAGCATCAAACAACGGTGCGTGTGACCATCACGAGTGGAGAGACCAGACAACAGCCTGGAAGCATTGAGTCTGTCTGGAATCTGTTTGCATGTTGGAGGGATCATTTCAGCCTCTTTACATGTTTGGTATCTTGGGTCGTGCCTCAGTGACCGCTGATTGACATGGCTCTCTATTGGCTCTAATTGGTTCTGAATGAACAAATTGTTTTTCTGTGTTACATTTGCATGGTCGCTCCAGACAGTTGTTGAAACTTCTGCAACAAAGAACCCTTTTGATTGCTTTTTCTCCTTGGAGAAAAGGGATGTCTATCCCAAATTATTGCATCTTCTTCTATGAATACAGACGATTTGTTTGCATATAAAATAGAAAAATATTGTTGACATTTCTTGGGACCCCTGCACCCTGGTTAATGCCTAAAATACAGTAAACCAATTGGCATAGAAACACACAGTCAACTGTCTCTGTAACAGGTGTTAAATGCCTGGGTGTGGACCCCAGACCCCACACAACTGTGAAAAGGATTACAGGGGAACATCCTAAAAACTGCAGAAAATGTTCTGGAACTGATTCCAGTTCTAGTTCCAGAAGTATGGAACTAATCATCACCTTATGGGCCGAGTTCTTGGGTTGGTTTATCTCAGATCAGCCAGTGAAGGGTTAACTGTTGAAGCAGGGCCCCATGCTGCTGACAGATAAGGCTGTACACAACAATTAGCTAACATCCCAGGCAGGCTGCAAGACAAAGATGTGGAGATGGCAGGTGAGTGTCAGACAGCAAACAAGTTAATCTAGTTGTACAATTCACATCACTCAACTCTAATAAAAAGTATGTTGCTTTTGGAAGGTCTCAAACCATCGCCTCAGAGGTTTTTCTCTCACATTCTCATCACTTTGTAGGCCTACCCACTGTGGTTGACTGTGTCTGTCAGTCTAAAAGATCAGTCTTGGTTCAAATACATGTTTTTTTCCACCTTCTGCTTTCAGCTCCAATGCTAGCCAAGGTTTTGCATGTGTCAACTTTTTTTCTCTCCATTTTTTGTGGTTTTGAGGATTGCTGCTATTGTCTTGAAGGACTATTGCTGATGAAGTCTTTGATGTATAATGAGTCAGTCATTGTGTATTTACAATGGGGGGGAAAAGTATTTAGTCAGCCACCAATTGTGCAAGTTCTCCCACTTAAAAAGATGAGAGAGGCCTGTAATTTTCATCATAGGTACACGTCAACTATGACAGACAAATTGAGAAAAAAAATCCAGAAAATCACATTGTAGGATTTTTAATGAATTTATTTGCAAATTATGGTGGAAAATAAGTATTTGGTCACCTACAAACAAGCAAGATTTCTGGCTCTCACAGACCTGTAACTTCTTCTTTAAGAGGCTCCTCTGTCCTCCACTCGTTACCTGTATTAATGGCACCTGTTTGAACTTGTTATCAGTATAAAAGACACCTGTCCACAACCTCAAACAGTCACACTCCAAACTCCACTATGGCCAAGACCAAATAGCTGTCAAAGGACACCAGAAACAAAATTGTAGACCTGCACCAGGCTGGGAAGACTGAATCTGCAATAGGTAAGCAGCTTGGTTTGAAGAAATCAACTGTGGGAGCAATTATTAGGAAATGGAAGACATACAAGACCACTGATAATCTCCCTCGATCTGGGGCTCCACGCAAGATCTCACCCCGTGGGGTCAAAATGATCACAAGAACGGTGAGCAAAAATCCCAGAACCACACGGGGGGACCTAGTGAATGACCTGCAGAGAGCTGGGACCAAAGTAACAAAGCCTACCATCAGTAACACACTACGCCGCCAGGGACTCAAATCCTGCAGTGCCAGGCGTGTCCCCCTGCTTAAGCCAGTACATGTCCAGGCCCGTCTGAAGTTTGCTAGAGTGCATTTGGATGATCCAGAATGTCATATGGTCAGATGAAACCAAAATAGAACTTTTTGGTAAAAACTCAACTCGTCGTGTTTGGAGGACAAAGAATGCTGAGTTGCATCCAAAGAACACCATACCTACTGTGAAGCATGGGGGTGGAAACATCATGCTTTGGGGCTGTTTTTCTGCAAAGGGACCAGGACGACTGATCCGTGTAAAGGAAAGAATGAATGGGGCCATGTATTGTGAGATTTTGAGTGAAAACCTCCTTCCATCAGCAAGGGCATTGAAGATGAAACGTGGCTGGGTCTTTCAGCATGACAATGATCCCAAACACACCGCCCGGGCAACGAAGGAGTGGCTTCGTAAGAAGCATTTCAAGGTCCTGGAGTGGCCTAGCCAGTCTAGATAGAATAGAATAGAATAGAACTGTTTGGCCATAATGACCATCGTTATGTTTGGAGGAAAAAGGGGATAGCTTGCAATCCGAAGAACACCATCCCAACTGTGAAGCACGGGGGTGGCAGCATCATGCCTAGGGGGTGCTTTGCTGCAGGAGGGACTGGTGCACTTCACAAAATAGATGGCATCATGACGAAGGAAAATGATGTGGATATATTGAAGCAACATCTCAAGACATCAGTCAGGAAGTTAAAGCTTGGTCGTAAATGGGTCTTCCAAATGAACAATGACCCCAAGCATACTTCCAAAGTTGTGGCAAAATGGCTTAAGGACAACAAAGTCAAGGTATTGGAGTGGCCATCACAAAGCCCTGACCTCAATCCTATAGAAAATGTGTGGGCAGAACTGAAAAAGCGTGTGCGAGCAAGGAGGCCTACAAACCTGACTCGGTTACACCAGCTCTGTCAAGAGGAATGGGCCAAAATTCACCCAACCTTTTGTGGGAAGCTTGTGGAAGGCTACCCGAAACGTTTGACCCAAGTTAAACAATTTAAAGGCAATGCTACCAAATACCAATTGAGTGTATGTAAACTTCTGACCCACTGGGAATGTGATGAAAGAAATAAAAGCTGAAATAAATCATTCTCTCTACGATCATTCTGACATTTCACATTCTTAAAATAAAGTGGTAATCCTAACTGACCTAAAACAGGGAATTTTACTAGGATTAAATGTCAGGAATTGTGAAAAACTGAGTGCATACATTTTCATACTGGCCCCCCGTGGGAAACGAACCCACAACCCTGGCATTGCAAGCGCCATGCTCTACCAACTGTGCTACAGGGGACAACTGTATGTGGGAGTTTAAGCACATGCTGGCAGAATTTATCATAATCATTAATATTGTAAGGGGGAAATCAGCAGCATTCATATTTAATTGAGGTTGACATTTACATTTTAGTCATTTAGCAGACGCTCTTATCCAGAGCGACTTACAGTTAGATATCTAGGTCAGACTGGTTGCTTGTTAGTTTGCATAAAGAATGAATAATTAACATCAAACCTCTCCAAAAGAAATTGTCCTTTCTTCAAGGAATTTCATTAATTTAATTACTACATTCAATTGAAATAATCAAAACAATATTTAGCCTATTTAGGAGACACCATTAATCAACTCTATCACACAAACTAAATTTCAACACATAAATTATGTACACACTCAGGTTCTACAACTGATCTAAAACGCATTTGACACAACGGTTGTGATACAAAATATTTTTTCTGCACAAAAATAACTACACAAACGTTGTGGAGATAACATAGGTTGTGTAACCATTTTTGTGTGGACAAATTCTCTGTTCTATCAAAAAAAAAATCAGTTGTATCCAGGGATTTGCACTGGTTCAGGGAACAGAACCGAAAACCAGAAAAGAAGACATTTTTAGAGGAACAGAACCAGGAACGAAAGTGATCTACACTGTTCTGGAACAGAACCGTTATTTAAAAAGCATGGGAACTGGTTAATAACATTGTTTTACGTTCCAGGCATTTTTTTGGGTCCCACAAAAAACACAACAAAGCGCCTATGCTAAGCCCTCACTCTGTCACTCAGAAACGTGTGTGTGTGTAGGCTACCTGCCCCTCCCCCTCCGAAGCATAGTTTACTGTAGCCTACTGACACTACAAGCGTGATTCAGACCCAGACCCAAGGGGTTCAGACCCCTCTGGACAAGAGGAATACCTAAGTCAGAATGCTGTTCATTGACTATAGCTTAGCCTTCAACACCATAGTACCCTCCAAGCTCATCATTAAGCTTGGGGCCCTGGGTCTGAACCCCGCCCTGTGCAACTGGGTCCTGGGCTTCCTGACGGGCTGCCCCCAGGTGGTGAAGGCAGGAAACAACACCTCCACTTCGCTGATCCTCAACACAGGGGCCCCACAAGGGTGCGTGCTCAGCCCCCTCCTGTACTCCCTGTTCACCCATGACTGCGTGGCCACGCACACCTCCAACTCAATCATCAAGTTTGCAGATGACACAACAGTAGTAGGCCTGATTACCATCAATGACAAGACATCCTACAGGGAGGAGGTGAGGGCCCTGGCGGAGTGGTGCCAGGAAAATAACCTCTCCCTCAACGTCAACAAAACGAAGGAGCTGATCGTGGACTTCAGGAAACAGCAGAGGGAGCACGCCCCTATCCACATCGATGGGACCGCAGTGGAGAAGGTGGAAAGCTTCAAGCTCCTCGGCGTACACATCACTGACAATCTGAAATGGTCCACCCAAACAGACAGTGTGGTGAAGAAGGCACAACAGCGCCTCTTCAACCTCAGGAGGCTGAAGAAATTTGGCTTGGCCCCTAAGACCCTCAGAAACTTTTACAGATGCACAATTGAGAGCATCATGTCGGGCTGTATCACCGCCTGGTAAAGCAACTGCACCGCCCGCAACCGCAGGGCTCTCCAGAGGGTGGTACGGTCTGCCCAACGCATCACCGGGGGCACACTGCCTGCCCTCCAGGACCTACAGCACCCGATGAAACAGGAAGGTCAAAAAGATCATCAAGGACATCAACCACCCGAGCCACGGCCAGTTCACCCCGCTAACATCCAGAAGGCGAGGTCAGTACAGGTGCATCAAAGCTGGGACCGAGACACTGAAAAACAGCTTCTATCTCAAGGCCATCAGACTGCCATCACTTGCCGGCTACCACCCGGCTACTCAACCCTGCACCTTAGAGGCTGCTGCCCTATATACATAGACATGGAATCACTATTCACTTTAATAATGTTTACATACTGCTTTACTCATCTCATGTGTATATACTGTATTCTATTCTACTGTATTTTAGTCAATGCCACTCCGACATTGCTTGTCCTAATACAGTGGGGAAAAAAAGTATTTAGTCAGCCACCAATTGTGCAAGTTCTCCCACTTAAAAATATGAGAGAGGCCTGTAATTTTCATCATAGGTACACGTCAACTATGACAGACAAATTGAGAAAAAAAAATCCAGAAAATCACATTGTAGGATTTTTAATGAATTTATTTGCAAATTATGGTGGAAAATAAGTATTTGGTCACCTACAAACAAGCAAGATTTATGGCTCTCACAGACCTGTAACTTCTTCTTTAAGAGGCTCCTCTGTCCTCCACTCGTTACCTGTATTAATGGCACCTGTTTGAACTTGTTATCCGTATAAATGACACCTGTCCACAACCTCAAACAGTCACACTCCAAACTCCACTATGGCCAAGACCAAAGAGCTGTCAAAGGACACCAGAAACAAAATTGTAGACCTGCACCAGGCTGGGAAGACTGAATCTGCAATAGGTAAGCAGCTTGGTTTGAAGAAATCAACTGTGGGAGCAATTATTAGGAAATGGAAGACATACAAGACCGCTGATAATCTCCCTCGATCTGGGGCTCCACGCAAGAGCTCACCCCGTGGGGTCAAAATGATCACAAGAACGGTGAGCAAAAATCCCAGAACCACACGGGGGGACCTAGTGAATGACCTGCAGAGAGCTGGGACCAAAGTAACAAAGCCTACCATCAGTAACACACTACGCCGCCAGGGACTCAAATCCTGCAGTCCCCCTGCTTAAGCCAGTACATGTCCAGGCCCGTCTGAAGTTTGCTAGAGTGCCTTTGGATGATCCAGAAAAGGATTGGGAGAATGTCATATGGTCAGATGAAACCAAAATAGAACTTTTTGGTAAAAACTCAACTCGTCGTGTTTGGAGGACAAAGAATGCTGAGTTGCATCCAAAGAACACCATACCTACTGTGAAGCATGGGGGTGGAAACATCATGCTTTGGGGCTGTTTTTCTGCAAATGGACCAGGACGACTGATCCGTGTAAAGGAAAGAATGAATGGGGCCATGTATCATGAGATTTTGAGTGAAAACCTCCTTCCATCAGCAAGGGCATTGAAGATGAAACGTGGCTGGGTCTTTCAGCATGACAATGATCCCAAACACACCGCCCGGGCAACGAAGGAGTGGCTTCGTAAGAAGCATTTCAAGGTCCTGGAGTGGCCTAGCCAGTCTCCAGATCTCAACCCCATAGAAAATCTTTGGAGGGGAGTTGAAAGTCTGTGTTGCCCAGCGACAGCCCCAAAACATCACTGCTCTAGAGGAGATCTGCATGGAGGAATGGGCCAAAATACCAGCAACAGTGTGTGAAAACCTTGTGAAGACTTACAGAAAACGTTTGACCTGTGTCATTGCCAACAAAGGGTATATAACAAAGTATTGAGAAACTTTTGTTATTGACCAAATACTTATTTTCCACCATAATTTGCTAATAAATTCATTAAAAATCCTACAATGTGATTTTCTGTATTTTTTTTCCTCATTTTGTCTGTCATAGTTGACGTGTACCTATGATAAAAATTTCAGGCCTCTCTCATCTTTTTAAGTGGGAGAACTTGCACAATTGGTGGCTGACTAAATACTTTTTTTCCCCACTGTATTTATATATTTCTTAATTCCATTCTTTTACTTTTAGATTGTTGTGAATCGTTAGATACTACTGCAATGTTGGCGCTAGGAACACAAGCATTTCGCTACACCCGCAATAACATCTGCTAAATATGTGTGTGACCAATAAAATTTGATTTGTTTTGAATCCATTTTAAAATCTATACCGGTACCTCATCTGCATTATTTTAATGTACGGTAGCAGATCTTTCATTCACATCCCCAGAACCAGTAATCCTGTTCCAGGTTCCAAAACCCCACGACACGCCCACAGACGTTAGTTTCTTCTTTGTAATGAATCTGGATCTGAGTACATCCCCAACCCTTCACCAAATGTGAACACGTTCGGGGACGTCTGATTGGTCCAGAAACCAATGGTTGGGCCAGAGCCAGAACACACGTGGGTAAAGCTGCAGTTTGAAAATGTGTAATTGGCTTTGATACTCTAATTGGTTAGAGACAATCCAATCGCTGATGACTTTGTTTTGTACAACACCCCTCGTGCCCCTCGTCACCACTAACGACTTCAATGATGGCAGTCTCAGACTAAAGTATGTAGCGAACGACAAAGCAGTGGAATAATTGTGTGTGAGTCGTCAGGCTACCTAACCCTAGCTTCATGTCCACATCATGACTCTACCCCAACCCTAGCCTCAACCTAACCCTAACCCCAGACAAAGTTCCAGATAGAGACCTACTAGTGGCCCCAGTCAGACAAAGTGTAGACAGTGATTGAAACCGGCTATTACCCTCAGTCAGCCACATTGTAGCCGGAGTAATCCCAGAGCTGACCAGGGCCAGGACAGGTGCTCTGTCTTTTCATTCACATCCCCACAACCACTTAATCATGTTAGTGCTTCACGCCAGGATTTTCATTAAACGAATACACAGATTAGCACATTGATTTGTAATGAACATGACTTTGTCTTCGGCAGACAAAAGCAAACGCAGCTTACACAACATACAGAGAGGGTGCTTCTAGGAATGCTGCAGTGCGGGAGTCATGGGTATGGACTAGAGTGCTTTGCTCCATGGGACATAGTTGGATCAGTAGAGCAAAGGTGTGTGTTGCCAAATGGGAGGATAGGCATTAAAAGTACATCTATTTTAGTGATTCCCTTCCCTTCCATACCAACCAATCTTCTATTTTTCTTGTCTGAGAATCAGGTGTTGAAAGTTAGCTCTGTCCTTTCCCTTTACTGTAAAGGGGCCAGGGAACACCATCCATCTTTCAGGCTAGCTCTTTAACAACTTGTCATGTCTCAGAATCCCCATAACGCATCTAAAACAGTTACACTTCCTGGATCACTTCCAAACCAGAAACAACTTCCATAAATATATTGGGGTTTCGCACAACATGCTTCCTTATTGTCAGTGTCTTCCTCTGGAGAAGAGCTCACACTTACATCAATATCCACTGATTGTTTCCGCGGTTATGTTTATAGAAATTCTTATCTTCAAAAGTGTACATCCTATGACATCTTATATCTTACACTGGTAGCCTACACTACACTAATGCTTCCTATATGGGGACAAATCCGGGTGTTATATATTTAGGGCCTGGACTGTTCACTGATAATTCTAACAAGCACCACATTCTTTCATTGATTTAAACATTTGATTAGCCAGACTCTTGTGAAACAGGTCAATGTTTTCATTGATCTTTTTATATGTTCCTTTTATCAGTGGTCTGATCTGAAACAGTAACACATTGAAGTGTTTCAAAAATGATTAAGATGTCAGATTGAGATGGTAATGACACCATTTATATAAATATGGGAAGGAGTTGGAGGAAAACCTGTGGTGACCGAGGAGCATGTCAGTCACTGCTGGTGGTGTTTGCTGTAAATAATGTTTCCTGCAATGCAATGCGGTCCTCCAATGCTTTATGAGTAGACCACAGAACACATACACTCTTAGAAAAAAAGGTTCTAAAAGGGTTCTTCAGCTGTCCCCATAGTAGAACCATTTTGGGTTCCATGTAGAACCCTGTGTGTAAAGGGTTCTACATGGAACTCAAAGGGTTCTACCTGGAACCAAAAGGGTTCTACCTGGAACCAAAAGGGTTCTACCTGCAACCAAAAAGGGTTCTTCAAAGTGTTCTCCAATGGGGACAGCCAAATAACCCTTTTAGGTTCTAGATAGCACTTTTTTTCTAAGTATATAAAACAAAGTCTGCAGAAAAGCTAACACACGCATAGAGATAGGATCAAATTAACATTCATACAATTTAGTATCCTTAAACTCTGTCAATTTTCAGAATCACAAGCACTGTGCCTAGCTCCACTATCACCCTCTTACCAGGTTATGCCATGTGTAGGCTACTTTATCAGTGACCATTGTTGCCAGTACAAGAACACCATTACTAATGGCAACCACTTGTTTCAATGGACAGGAATCCACAGAGAGCCATGTTATGGCTCATCTGCAAAGTTAGCTTTGCTGGTGATGACAGGTTACTTTTTCTGGTGATGGTTTTATATCTTTGAGCTATGGTTTGAGCTATGGTTTGAGGATTGACATGTTCTAGGTTTTTGCTGTTGTTGCACAACAAGCATCTTCAATCTAAGAGTCCAACCTCTCTGTGAAAGACACTTAAATCCAAGTAACTAAGTGCTGGAGAAAAAAAGTCAAATAGAGAAACGCCTTTCCCACACTCTCTCACGCTTCTGTATAGTTGTGGTTTCTTATTGACCCCTCTTAACTCATGTTTCTGACTCTATCTTATCCTATAGTCAGAGGCTGAGAGCAGAGCTCTGGGCAGCACAATCTCAACCACAGGTCACCTTTAAATTACCACCCCACAGATCCTGAGGTAAAAGAGAGAGGCTAATCCCTTTGGAAAAGAAGGATTGGAAATTACACTGTAGGGTCTAAAGCCTGAGAACGCTATTGCTGTTTTGGCTGTCCTGAAAGAGGAGAAGACAAAAAGGCAAACAAGAACAATACATTTTTCTCCCACTGACCGCCATGTATTAGGTTGTTTCAAGATTTTACCTATGAACCCAGCTACCACAGACACCACTTCTGAGTGAAACCGAAAGCCTCTGACACAGAGCGGACAAATGGCCCAGGATATTAACCTCTGACCCTCCTAGAGTTCTATCCAGCTGGGGTCATGTTCCCAAATTATGTCCCACAATGCGAGCGGTCTGAGGCCACTGAACCAGACCATAAATTACCATGAAGGACATCACCCAGAACAAACAGACTTTACTGTTGTTTTGTATTTGGTCACTTGTTTAGACTGTTAGCTCAAGTGATCTGAATTTGAACAGAGCACCATGAACTTAATTTTTTATAGCTAGACTGTGATTTGTCATTTGTTTTAGCATAGGGCGTTACAATGCTTCAAAGAACGCCTTCTCGTGAATTATGCGCTTTTACATAGCCAACTGTCCGATCCTATTCCTTCTCAGTGCAATACATCAGACACTTGCTGCCAGTGGCTGTAACCCACCAGTATCTTGGCCTGAGGATCAACGTAACAGCCATTCCTCAAGCAGGGGGCATAAACGCTGTCCAGACTGAAGGGTCGTTTGTTTTCTTTTCCACCCTCAAGTATTAGAACAGGGCATCAGGGGCCCCTACAACAACTCTCCAAGGATGGCTTATCAGGAACCACTGCTGATTCTACTGATGACACAGGTCTGCTTGGTTCAGATGAGTCATCCTCAGACGTCACCGCCGCTGAAAGGTCGACTGGTAGAAAAACACAGCAGATTTATAGGCGTCACGCTAGGGCTTGGGCTGCAGTTGCTGGAAACTCTGCAATCTGTGGAAAAAGGACGACTGGAAAACAGGGGAATAACGGTAAAATGTTTTTGTGGGACCTAAATAGCAATGGCATGCAGTGGCATTGTAAAAATGGAACATCTATCAAATGATCCTGACAAAGGAATCACCCACTGATTCCTACTGTGGTGAGAGCGAAGCGTTTAACTGTTTTACTTCAGTGAAATAGCTTGCTGATTGTCTTGTCTGATAGTATAACCAAAAATGGGTATTCAGGCCTAGTTTGGTCAGACCAATGGTTGAATTTGGCATCCAGCATTACAGTAGTCTTTTTGAGTCACTCAAATAACACTTATGTCATACACCATTGGTTAAGGGGTCATGTCTTCATCTTTAATATGAAGTTACAAAGTCATTCACATTTATATATACAATTATTTACAAAGACATTGCATATAAAAACAGAGATTATATTTACATAACATCAATTGGCACAACATGACTTGATAAGATCATGCACAAGCACTTCTTCCACGAATTGTACAGCATTTCTTTAGAATGAGTTAAGGCAACATCTGGCAAGATATGCTGGCTTAAGGTCACAATTCAAAAGTCCAGTAAAATATTTTAAAGGGAAAATCTAGTATTTGCCTGATTGGTTTAAAGGGACACAACATGTTCTAGCCCTTATGTTACCCTATAAAAAACAAAATGTCATTTATAAAATGTTAACAGAGCCAACTACAGTAGGTAAAAATGTTTGCTTTCTGTAAATCATGCTTCACTGTTTTCCTCTTGCCGTTTGGCTGGAGTCCTAATGAACAGACAGTGTGGTAGAGAGGGAGGAGGGCAGATCTGGGTTCAAATACTATTTGAAATCTTTTAAATACTTTGATCGTTTGCTTTAGTCTGCCTGAAGTGCCATATGTGCATGGTTTGCCATTTTGGGACTATTCTATTGGTCCATTAAGCCAAGAAAACTTAATCAAGCACAGGTAAAGTATTTAAAATGATTTAAAATAGTAAATGAACCCAGGTCTGGAGGGGGGAAGTGACCAGTCTCCTTTATGTCTCGGGCGATCAGCCTAAACAAATCATAAATCCTGGAGAACAATAACACTGTATTTGCTAACTCTGCATTTTTCTTGCCTGGCCAGGCGACCACAATGCCAACAGAGAGTGATGGATGAGAAACATGTCACAGAACAGAACACAGTACAAACATCAGAGGGACGTGTCACGAGAACGGAAAACATTAAAACAGTGGTGAGAAAAAGTATCCTGAAGAGCACATAGTGTCAGTAACTAATTGTGTGCACACAAAGTAAGTCATTTATTGTTGCCTCTCACTAAAACTGCAATGATAAGACATATAAACATGCTATTTGTCCTACAGTTACAGTACAACTCCCAAAGCCTAGGCCAAACAAAGTGCTGTGCTTAGGTATGTGGGTAGCTGTATCATGTGGAAAGTCTGATTTATTTTTCATCATCGGTACATTTTGAAGCTAAAATAGACCTGCAATTAACTTTAATCCTTTTTTAGGTTTTGAGGAAATAGTTTTCCCACATCAGAAACACCACTTCATGCAAAGGGTTAAGCGTTTGTTTGATAGGCGCCAGGCTCTCTTTCCATGTTGGTAAAAATACTTTCTGTAAAAGGATGAGCAGCACCTATGTCGTTTGTTCCAGCTGGAAAATAAAATACGTAGTCCACACTTTACTTACATGCTATTATAGAAACCTACAGGCGTAACATGTTACACATACATATTCACCTTCTAACAACAATGTTCGATAAAAAAATAAATACTATGCATATGTACATATGTGTCAAACATACAACATGGGGTACTGACTCACAAATGTGAAAATGTAAAAAACATAAAACGTTAAACCAGACAAATCCTCATAGAAGCTGAAGCTGCTCTTCAATTCTTCCTCATCACTGGAAAATGTTGAAACTCTTACAGTATATAGCCTACTGACGAGTCCAAACATGCCACAACACATTTCTAGGTTTACAGTTTCCCTTCCTTCTGTCCCTGTGCAAAAGAGTAGTAGGGGGAGAATGATGTAATATCATACTGTGATGTTTATTATGTTTTATCCTTCAAGATTGACAGCCATATTGCCTGTGTTTTAGAAGCAGTATCAGTGTCCAGTTCTAAGTGCACATTTTATTGAAGCTGAACATAATGATGAAAGGGAATCAAAACTGGATTCCTTTTAATTAAAAGGAAAATAAACTGTCAAAATAGTGAGTACTATTTCCATAGGGTGTAGATTGAATCCATTAACAGTTGGATCGGAATACATTAACAGTTGAATCAGGCCTTCAACTGGTAAAGAAAATTGTATATGTCAGTATCTCTCTCCACTTCTCAAACATAGCTGGAGATGAGGAAGGTGAGGAAAAGGAGGCAGGATATTAGTGTGTAGCTCTGTGAGAGCCCTGTGGTGACGCTGAGAGGTGAGGTGGTGGCGAACACAGCCTCCGTCTCATTCCAGGGGAGAGGAAGGTTACAGATATTGCCCTCACAGCACGCTGTACAGACCTAAAGGAGAGAAGTTGAAACATTAGATACAACACTTGCTTGTGTCTTCTCTCTCTCGTCTCTCTCTCTCTCTCTCTCTCTCTCTCTCTCTCTCTCTCTCTCTCTCTCTCTCTCTCTCTCTCCTCTCTCTCTCTCTCTCTCTCTCTCTCTCTCTCTCTCTCCCCCCCCCCCCCCCCCCCCCCCCCCCCCCCCTCTCTCTCTCTCTCTCTCTCTCTCTCTCTCTCTCTCTCTCTCTCTCTCTCTCTCTCTCTCTCTCTCTCTCTCTCAGTGGGGAATAATGCAGACTTCCGAGGTAGTGAAGACATACACCTTTCACCGGGGATTAGAATGACAGCCTACTGAGAGAGAGCAGTTTCCACTCTCCTCTTTATCTTATCTGGAGCGAGCACTTTGGAGGATCTCCGGATTAACTCAAAAGCACAGTTAAGTGGTGGTGACTGGGACAGGGCCGTAATATAAAGCGCCACGTTCACATTGTCTGACCCCGGCTCTGACCCCACTCCAGATTTGACCGCAACCATAGCCTGAGATCCAACCATAAACTTTACCCTGTTGGCGGCATTTTGGCAACAACACCATCTACCTCTGTCTATGTCATTACAAAAAAATTCCAAGTCAGAAAAATGCCATGCCCAAAATCAACTAGAATAATTACTAGCCTGTTCAACCTCTCTTTCGTAACGTCTGAGATCCCCAGAGATTGGAAAGCTGCCGCGGTCATCCGCCTCTTCAAAGGGGGTGACACTCTAGATCCAAACTGTTACAGACCCATATCCATCCTGCCCTGCCTTTCAAAAGTTTTTGAAAGCCAAGTTAACAAACAGATCACCGACCATTTCGAATCCCACCGTACCTTCTCCGCTATGCAATCCGGTTTCCGAGCTGGTCATGGGTGCACTTCAGCCACGCTCAAGGTCCTAAACGATATTATAACCGCGATCGATAATAGACAGTACTGTGCAGCCGTTTTCATTGACCTGGCCAAGGCTTTCGACTCTGTCAACCACCGCATTCTTATTGGCAGACTAAATAGCCTTGGTTTCTCAAATGACTGCCTCGCCTGGTTCACCAACTACTTCTCTGATAGAGTTCAATGTGTCAAATCGGAGGGCCTGTTGTCTGGACCTATGGCAGTCTCTATGGGGGTGCCACAGGGTTAAATTTTTGGGCCGACTCTTTTCTCTGTGTATATCAATGACGTCGCTCTTGCTGCTGGTGACTCTCAGATCCACCTCTACGCAGACGACACCATTTTGTATACATCTGGCCCTTCATTGGACACTGTGTTAACAAACCTCCAAACGAGCTTCAATGCCATACAACACTCCTTCAGTAGCCTCCAACTGCTCTTAAACACTAGTAAAACTAAATGCATGCTCTTCAACCGAACGCTGCTTGCACCCGCCCACCCGACTAGAATCACTACTCTCGACGGGTCTGACCTAGAGTATGTGGACAACTACAAATACCTAGGTGTCTGGTTAGACTGTAAACTCTCCTTCCAGACTCACATTAAGAAACTCCAATCCAAAGTTAAATCTAGAATCGGTTTCCTATTTCGCAACAAAGCCTCCTTCACTCATGCTGCCAAACATGCCCTCGTAAAACTGACTATCCTACCGATCCTTGACTTCGGCGATGTCATTTACAAAATAGCCTCCAACACTCTACTCAGCAAATTGGATGTAGTCTATCACAGTGCCATCCGTTTTGTCTCCAAAGCCCCATATACTACCCACCACTGTGACCTGTACGCTCTTGTTGGCTGGTCCTCACTACATATTCGTCGCCAAACCCACTGGCTCCAGGCCATCTATAAATCACTGCTAGGCAAATCCCCGCCTTATCTTAGCTCATTGGTCACCATAGCAACACCCACCCGTAGTATGCGCTCCAGCAGGTATATCTCACTGGTCATCCCCAAAGCCAACACCTCCTTTGGCCGCCATTCCTTCCAGTTCTCTGCTGCCAATGACTGGAACAAATTGCAAAAATCTCTGAAGCTGGAGACACTTATCTCCCTCACTAACTTTAAGCATCAGTTGTCAGAGCACCTTACCGATCACTGCACCTGTACACAGCCCATCTGAAATTAGCCCGCCCAACTACCTCATCCCTATATTGTTATTTATTTTGCTCATTTGTACCCCAGTATCTCTATTTGCACATCATCTCTTGCACATCTATCATTCCAGTGTTAATACTAATTGTAATTATTTTGCACTATAGCCTATTTATTGCCTTACCTCCATAACTTGCTACATTTGCACACACTGTATATATATTTATTTCTGTTGTATTTTTGACTTTGTTTTGTTTTACCCCATATGTAACTCTGTGTTGTTGTTTTTATCGCACTGCTTTGCTTTATCTTGGCCAGGTCGCAGTTGTAAATGAGAACTTGTTCTCAACTGGCTTACCTGGTTAAATAAAGGTGAAAAAAAAAAAATACCATTGTAACCTCCCAACACTAGGCTCAACACTATTCCCCTTGTTCCCACTCCACACCTTGTTTCCTTCATGGTTTTCTTCAGAGCATCCAGTAGAGAGGCAGTCCTCTAGAGCCACACAACGCTTTGTCACGGAAACACTGTCCCCCTCCACGTCCATATTGTGACGCGTGTAACAATATCTGGTCTCTGTTGAGAATAAAGACAGTAAATAAGACATATTGACCTCTTGCTGTAGCTACCACATTCTGGTTTGCATGGATGGATTTGAGTTAAGTTAGAATTGAGAGAAAAGCTGTACTTTTCTGTTCATAGGTTGTGGGGAAAAACACTATAGGCTACCTACATTTACATTTTAGTCATTTATCTGACCCTTTCCTGAATTGAAGCCTCTGCCATACGGTATCTAATATACTCCAAAGCTATACATGACTGTATGTCACTTTTAGTATCAAACCCAGTAAAACCTGGAGGAAAACCAATCGTATCACGTCACGGAGTGCATTCCAGGGAGTCAAGTAGTGCATCTCTCTATCCAACGATCTATGAGGCTATTATTTATACAAAGAATGTGTATTTTAAGGGCTAGGCCAAGAGTAACTTATTAGTCATTAAGAGTGTGCTGTAAATCTGTCCGATAGTGGTCGAGCCAAGCTAACTCACTAGCTATTTATGAGCTAAACATGTTAACAGCAGGGTGACATATACTTAATAATACACTGAGGCCTCCATTGAAGGAACAGAGCAGTAATTTACAACTTTTTGGCAGCACTCAGAGAAGGAAAGAATGCCTAATCTAAATACAAAGTAAGGTAGGCCTATCTGAGAGCAGAGGGAGTAAAGAATTAACATCTTATTATTACTTCATGGGTAGGGCTTGAAGTCAGACTGTTGTTATCAACGGTGCTGAAAATAACATTGGTTTGTCCTAGTGTTTTGACTCACCTTGTGGGCAATATAGGTCTGGCGCCCAGCGATTACACTCATAGTTGTCAGGTGCCTCCTCACAGGTGAAGCACTTGAACCCACCTGGGAATGGAGTGGCTGTAGAAACATACGCACACACTTATTCCACACACTGATTAAGAGTCATGCACAGGGCACTGGGACAAGCATAGCCAGTCACACAGCCATAGCCAACATACACTTAGCCTAAGTGAACAGAAGTCCTGAAACATTGAATAAGATTAGCACGCTCATACTAAAAGCTGGGCTAATAATAATATTAGCTTATGAAATCTGGACAGAAAAATATTGAACTTTTGGATTAATAAAATGGATGAAAAAGTTTGGAATGCATGGAACGCGTTATTTTGGATTAGTAAAACAAAAATCACTCTTATAACATGGACTTTAGGGACAGGGAGACCATTTATAGGGGGAACTCAGTCCTTGCACCAACATACAGTATACTGTACATAGCTTATGACCAGTAGTAATCTATCTCTCACACACACAATTGTTCTGATAAAGACTTATAGTGCCAAGTGCAGTTTACCCCATGCACTCTGTTAATTCAGTGAAACACTAAGACTAAGACCACACAGCCCAGTTGCTGCCTCCCTTCTCAATGCATTGTCCCCAGAGGATGGAAAATGTCCATGGTGGGCCATCTGTTGTGATCATTCGGACGAAGAAGCTGTTAGTCTTTCCAGTTTCACACCATTACATTAATCTGATTGGTCACTCCTCCACACCCTTCCCCAATGATAGCTGCAGGTCTGCAAGTCAGGCAAACTTCATTCAGAATACAAAGCCTGTTGCCAATCACCATGGCTACGTCTCAAATGGCACCCTGTTCTCTATATAGTGCACTATGTAGCCCAGAGGACTCTGGTCAAAAGTAGTGCAGTATATCGGGAATAGGGTGCCATTTGGGATGCAGACCATGATCCCGCCTTGCCTCGCCACTGCTAGCTAGACCATGACCCCTCCCAGGATGTCTGGTTAGTTACCGTTCCCTAGTAGCCCTCCCACACCCAAACACAAAGACAGACACACAACTACGCAAACACCCTGTCACATGCTCACATATGTACATAGACACAGACACACACGCACACACACACATATACACACACACACAATCTACCAAATCCCCACTGGGACTAGAGGGGTGACCTCGAGCTGACACGGATATCTCCCGCAGTATCCCAGAAAGCCGGCGCGGTGTTAACCTGATCCCAGGAGTTCTGCCTCTCTGTGATGAAAGAGCCACAGATCTTAAGAGATATTATTTCTGGCTACACAGAGACCTGTTTCTGAGACGTGGGAGGGCTTACCTCTAACATGCCTGCTTCCTGGGGAAAGTTGGGGTTGTTTCAGACCCTAATCTAGCATATGCCCATCTACAGAGGCCTATAGTGATCCAGTCTGTTGTTGTACACTGACTGGGGTAAGGGGACTGCAGGGGGTCTGAAAAAAGGGAAAAGACTGTTGCACAGAGGCCAGGACTAAAGCTTGTCGAGGCAGCTTAGCTTATCCACTGAGCTAACAAACTAGGAAAAAGGCCTTTAAGAGGACTTGAGGTGCGCAGCAGCAATTTACCAGCTGTAACATGACTTACATGACTTGTAGTTAGTTACCATTGGCCCTATACTGGCACTGGCACACATTCAGTTAAGACAGGGAGGGAAGGAGGGAAGGAGGGAGAGAGAGAAGGGGGGAGGAGAGAGAGAACAAGTTGAGAGTACTATGTTATGGAAAGCAGCCATTCCTGTGGCTCGGGAACATGATCTAATTGACACTGAGAACCAATTAGTGAGTGTCCACATTCTGGCCATGCCGGAACATTCTGGCCTGAGTCACAGGGACAGCCAAAGGACAACAATCAATCAGTTACCCTCAGCTGAGTCTTGTTGGTCGTCACTGTCCCGACTTGGTTCAGACCACTAGAATTCAAATTAAGATAACAGTCACTCTCTGTAAGAATTTCCTTTGATTTATTGATAATGTGTTTCATTGTTTCAATCTGAGCTGATTCAGGAAATATTGAATAGACGTGAATAAGATATCAATGCCATTTGCAGTGGATCTTACAGTTACGGTATAGTGTAGTTTCTCTATTGGGGGGCTGAGTGGAAATATTGCTGGGCTAATGTGTGGATGAGACAAAAGAGGGCAGAGGGCAGAAGGCAGTGACAACATGGCTGACTGTGGGCCGTCTGACTGTGCCGGGTAGCTATGCATGGAGTCACATGACCCTATGCCTCAGATCAAAGAGCCGGGCCTGGTGGTGGAGAGGGGAGGGAGCAGACAGTTGCTGTGCCAGCTGTGGATCTGTCTGGTTTGGCTGGGGATCACAAGCTCACTGGATACACACCCCTAACAGCTATTCCTGAGTGGCATAGCCTCTGACCGACTTTTTCATAACTCTTAAGGGTCAGTCAAAATTGGAATAGAGCAGTCTATTAAGGTTTGTGATAAGCAGCGGTTATGGGGATGTAATAAGCAAAGGGGGCTCATCTAATGAAGACACAGTAAAGAGTGTGTGTGTGTGTGTGAGAGAGAGAAAGAGAGAGAGAGAGAGAGAGAGAGAGAGAGAGAGAGAGAGAGAGAGAGAGAGAGAGAGAGAGAGAGAGAGAGAGAGAGAGAGAGAGAGAGAGAGAGAGAGAGAGAGAGAGAGAGAGAGAGAGAGAGAGAGAGAGAGACAGAGGGGCCTCTCCTCCATTAGAGATGGCCTGTAATAACAGACTCAGTCTAATGACAGGTTTTACAGGGGACTGAGGGGCTGAAGGACTCCCGCTAGCCGTAGTTTAGAGAAAGGGCTGGGCTACATGAATACATGGACGTGGCTTGGCCAGTGGATTAACAGTTAAGCCCGACAGCGGTGGCGTGACTGACTGACCGTCTCAATTTTATCACACCCAATCACTGGGATAATAGCGGTCCGGTCACATCATTGATGATGTTAGCAGAAGTGGGATCTCTGAGTGCAATAACAGGTGCTGACTGATCTACAAGTCATACATTTCGCATCAGATTAAACCCTGGGCATTTTCAAAACTTGTCGAAATAATTTTATACATTTAGTACCAACACAAACAGATGATTTTGAGGTGCCAATTCCATGCAAGTCAGCTGCATTTGGGACACTGTGAATTAGATCACAACTAATTTACAGTACTTTCATGCAATTAGTCTGGGAAACTGGGACACCATCACTCTATTGAATACTCTTGGTCATGTAATAATAAAGTCTGATTCTTACTTGAGGGATGGAGGTAGATGATGTCCTGTTCTGTAAAGTCCTTTGATTGGGCTGTTTTCAGCCAATCAGCAATGACCGTCAGCAGTAGGACCCAAGCCACTGCAGGCCAGGGTTCCATTGCTGGCCGCGGCTTCACACATGCAGGTCTCTGATTGGGCAATCACACGAGGACACCTGCAGAGGAAAGAGAGCACACATTTAACCCAATTCTTAGTTACATTACCTTTTTTTTTGACTATACAATAGCATGTTTCATTTTGCACAATTTACTTTGTTTCATTTCAATGACAAAAAGCATATTGTAAAAAAGACAATTGCTTTGGATTTCTGATCAAAGCATCCTGACTGCCTATCCTAACTACATGGTACAGTGACCATGGGTGTCACCAGCCCTTTTGGAAAAGACAGAGGAAAGCCCTGAAGCCCTAGACATCCTCCAATCAGCCACCAGACCAGAAACAACAGAGCAGTGTTCATCATTAGGGCTGCATCCAAAATGGCACCCTATTTCCTATTTCCTATGTGCACTACTTTTGAACTGGTCAGGCAATGTCCACATTTGGAACACAGCTTGCATCTATTATCCCCCAGTCAAACATGTCCTCATTAGATCAATGACATCAGTCAGTCTGCCAGGGACCAGACTCTCATGCATCATCAGCCCTCATTCTGTCTTAATTCTGGTCCAGCTCAGTCTTTATGCAGTGAGAAACAAGTAACAGAGTTAGTCATGAACAAACAGTTGGGATAGTAATAAACACTTCCTTCTATGTGAAGCATCAAAATCAATATAATAATTACATCCAATTGTATATGCTGGTGGTCTGCCCAATGTCTTACCTGCTCACAAAATTATTCTCGAAGGGCTCTCAGCTCTAACTCTAATCATACTCTATCCTGGTTGTGTAGATTTAAAAAAAGACTGTTCAAGGGGACAATGTCATATTGGACAAACCCTCCCCTAACCCTATGGGACTCCCGGTCACAGCCGGTTGTGACACAGCCTGGGATGGAACCCGGGTCTGTAGTGACGCCTCAAGCACTGTGATGCAGTGCCTTAGACCGCTGCACCACTCGGGAGGCCCCAGGACTTTCTTAATTCATGCGGAGAAAGACCCCTTTGGCATAGACTACTATTTCTACAGTATACAGTGTATTCTTAATTGATGGGCTGTGGTCTGCTGTGGATGGTCTGTGCTGTGAACACTGTGAAATTGAAGACCAGGAGAAGAGACCAGGCTCCTCAGAAGACCAGGAGAAGAGACCAGGCTCCTCAGACGACCAGGAGGGTAGCAGGCCAGCCTCCTGGACAACAGAACAGCAGAGTCGAGGAGGAGAGTGATGGCATGTCGGGTGAGGAATGAATCAAAACTCAAACATGTAATACCTGTCAAATGTTATGTTTCTAACTACATAATCGATATTAGAGCACATTTTCTTTCAATCATTTACATTTTCCTTTTTCTATATTAGTCATTTCGTGTGGGAATATATATTTCGTGGGTGGAAACTGGAAAGGTGTGGTATTTTTGTTGTTTTATAATTGTGTCTTGTTGTTTGCTGTTTATGATATAAAAATGAAGAACATTAAAATTATTATTATTTACTTATTGATTAGTCTCTAGGGCTCTGTAAGTGAAAAACATATTTTGTAAATGATAAGAGGTATTTTCTGTTTCCTCTGCTTTTAACACAAATAAAGAAACAACAGTCTTCACTGAAATATTATTGGTTTGTTATTTGTTTCTAAACTAAATCCTTATACATTTGTCACCACAAGACATGAGAGGGAAATATGATTTAATCAAAAGTTATTCAGGATGACTTATAGAATCACTGTGGCTGTCTCTGTCTTCAAAGCCTGAGGGATAGTGACGTTGGGTGACTGCCATTGGATTGATGTGTCACCATCACTATCACAACAAAGGGAATTAAGCTTAACCTACAGTTTCAGACTTAACAGTGACAAAACATAGGATTCCCTGGCAACATTAGAGGGGGAAGGGTGAAATTATTACATTAACATGTATTGTATATTGTACTCATACAGTGGGGGGGAAAAGTATTTAGTCAGCCACCAATTGTGCAAGTTCTCCCACTTAAAAAGATGAGAGGCCTGTAATTTTCATCATAGGTACACGTCAACTATGACAGACAAAATGAGAAAAAATAATCCAGAAAATCACATTGTAGGATTTTTCATTAATTTATTTGCAAATTATGGTGGAAAATAAGTATTTGGTCAATAACAAAAGTTTCTCAATACTTTGTTATATACCCTTTGTTGGCAATGACACAGGTCAAACGTTTTCTGTAAGTCTTCACAAGGTTTTCACACACTGTTGCTGGTATTTTGGCCCATTCCTCCATGAAGATCTCCTCTAGAGCAGTGATGTTTTGGGGCTGTCGCTGGGCAACACGGACTTTCAACTCCCTCCAAAGATTTTCTATGGGGTTGAGATCTGGAGACTGGCTAGGCCACTCCAGGACCTTGAAATGCTTCTTACGAAGCCACTACTTTGTTGCCCGGCGGTGTGTTTGGGATCATTGTCATGCTGAAAGACCCAGCGACGTTTCATCTTCAATGCCCTTGCTGATGGAAGGAGGTTTTCACTCAAAATCTCACGATACATGGCCCCATTCATTCTTTCCTTTACACGGATCAGTCGTCCTGGTCCCTTTGCAGAAAAACAGCCCCAAAGTATGATGTTTCCACCCCCATGCTTCACAGTAGCTATGGTGTTCTTTGGATGCAACTCAGCATTCTTTGTCCTCCAAACACGACGAGTTGAGTTTTTACCAAAAAGTTCTATTTTGGTTTCATCTGACCATATGACATTCTCCCAATCCTCTTCTGGATCATCCAAATGCACTTTAGCAAACTTCAGACGGGCCTGGACATGTACTGGCTTAAGCAGGGGGACACGTCTGGCACTGCAGGATTTGAGTCCCTGGCGGCGTAGTGTGTTACTGATGGTAGGCTTTGTTACTTTGGTCCCAGCTCTCTGCAGGTCATTCACTAGGTCCCCCGTGTGGTTCTGGGATTTTTGCTCACCGTTCTTGTGATCATTTTGACCCCACGGGGTGAGATCTTGCGTGGAGCCCCAGATCGAGGGAGATTATCAGTGGTCTTGTATGTCTTCCATTTCCTAATAATTGCTCCCACAGTTGATTTCTTCAAACCAAGCTGCTTACCTATTGCAGATTCAGTCTTCCCAGCCTGGTGCAGGTCTACAATTTTGTTTCTGGTGTCCTTTGACAGCTATTTGGTCTTGGCCATAGTGGAGTTTGGAGTGTGACTGTTTGAGGTTGTGGACAGGGGTCTTTTATACTGATAACAAGTTCAAACAGGTGCCATTAATACAGGTAACGAGTGGAGGACAGAGGAGCCTCTTAAAGAAGAAGTTACAGGTCTGTGAGAGCCAGAAATCTTGCTTGTTTGTAGGTGACCAAATACTTATTTTCCACCATAATTTGCAAATAAATTCATTAAAAATCCTACAATGTGATTTTCGGGAAAAAATATTCTCAATTTGTCTGTCATAGTTGACGTGTACCTATGATGAAAATTATAGGCCTCTCTCATCTTTTTAAGTGGGAGAACTTGCACAATTGGTGGCTGACTAAATACTTTTTTTCCCCACTGTATGCCTTTAATGGTATGCCTGTGTCCTTGAGTGTCTGTGTGAGCAAGGTTAAGACATGTTGTTTTACCATTACATGAGGATCTCCCTTGACTTTCCCAGACAAGATTTCTTAAGGGTCTGACCAATTCTCTCTGAAGAAATATCCAGTTACCCACAACATGCCCAATACAGACAAACCAGCCTTACCCAGACACAATATTGTGACATTCATTAGGTTCAGGAATTCATCAGCAGAAGGAGACGGTGGTCTAGTCTAGTCTCACTACCAAGGCCCATGTTGTTGTCCCACTTAGGGATTCTGGGTAGATGTTGGCTTCACTGAAAGTCTGAATAACCACAGTCACGTTGGAGGAGAGTTCCAATACTCTTGTTTCCACCACAGAATGGTGAAATGGCCCTGACCTTCCAGAGAATGGTAGAATGGCCTGACTTCCATTCAGTGTCCTTTTCCTAGTCTCCCAGACAGGTCCAGGGTAGCCAGGGTAGATGGGGCCTCTGTCCCTTGGGAAAATCCCAGAGTCCAGAGCCTAGAGCACAGGACACAGCCTGAGAGCTGGGAGACAAGGCTCGTCCATCAACCCTGGGGGAAATGTATGGGTTGGCTATAGTGTAATTGTGTTCTCCTCACCCTGAGAAAGACCATGGCCCATTCTGTCAGAGAGAGCTGACAGGGATACAGAGTGCCTGGCCAGGGGACAAGGGATAGCCCTGTAGTTGGTTGTTTTTATTATTTAAAGAAAAATTAGAGCCATTTACACATTTGTCACATACACTTGACTCAAGCAATTTGTATGGCACAACAAGACACAGAGAAGGGTACAAAGCTAACTGATTAAGGAATTGTATTTGAGTAAGACATGTATTACTCCTAAGATCAATGCAAGCAAAAAACAACAACACATTTCTCCAAAGTTCACACTTAGTTCAATTTCATCTGGTAAAATCTGACACCCCCAGTCAAACTGATACTTATTGGCATTAGAGGATTTACCTCTGAGCCTCACTGAGTAATTTTAGGATTAGCTCTCAAAGTCAGCTGACTCAGACTGAGCAGTGTGAATGTACTCACAGTGCTCAAACAAACCAAATCAAATATTGCTCACAAATAGCAGCATCTCCTTGAGACTTTAAACTTTAAAGTGTCCTGTAAGCCATCTTTTTTACAGCCCATCAGCCGGTGATGTCATTAAAGGTCCAATGCAGCCATTTTTATCTCAATATCAAATCATTTCTGGGTAACAATTAAGTACCTTAGTGTGATTGTTTTAAATTAAAATGGTCAAAAATAAACAAAAATTACTTCTTAGCAAAGAGCAAGCAATAATTTTGCTAGGACTGTCTGGGAGTGGTCTGAGTGGGGAGGGAGAAACTGAAAACTAGCTGTTATTGGCAGAGAGGTTTAGAACTCTCTTTCTTATTGGTCTACCTACTAATTTACCGTCTGGTGATTTCACCAGACAGGCCACAACTCCATCCCACCATAACAGGCTGGTCTGTTCAAACAACTCCTACACTAAAAGGGCATTATCATAATTTTCACAATTTCACAGTATTATTCCAACTTCATAGCATGGAAATATATATAAAGCACAGGAAAATCACGTTTTTTGACTGCACTGGGCCTTTAAAGACAGGTGTACAAGGCAATTAGAGTTCTGTCACCCTGGGCGACCAGGCTGCTGTGGTTGAGGAGTGATAAAGCACTTTAATGTATTTAACCAACTAGCACCATCTAAGAACACAGCCACACCACAACCTTTTACTCTGAATTTCTACACCTTAATTATCAAACAAAGCTGCTCAGCCAAGTTTAGTGTGGATTAGGATTTGTGTTGTTTATGAACCTTGAGGCAGGTAGCTAAAAGGTATTGTAACACGGGCCAAAGAAATCTAAAAGTTATCTATATTTTTCAGGGTGTGGCTACACTGACACACTGTTGGATTTTCAGCGCACCAAAACAAAACATCTTTCATTTTCTGGGCTCTGGCTCATACAGTACTGTGTGCATGCTTTCTCTTCTTTACTGCACACTGCTGTTGAAGAGATAAGAGAAGTGTGTTTATCTTACCATGTTAAGTCAGCTTATTTTGTTGACTAATGGCCCTGAGCAAATATTTTCAGTCACTTTAGTCTGAGCTATTAGCAGGGTACCTGATTTATAAAAACAATATCATTGTTTGGTGTGGGGATTGCTCTGTGATAGAATCGATAGGACAATGTTGTGATTGTGATTTAGCTTGGCATGTGAAATTAAGTAAACCTTTGGGGCATGATGAAACAATCTTAATACTCAATGTAAGTCTGCAATTATTGATTTGATTTGAATAGATTAAGCAATCACAAAGAGCACAACTCATTGCAACAGAGCCATCATGACGAGAACAACTGATATAGGCCTAGACAAAGTACAGCTATTTTCTTTACTTTTCCTGTTGATAAACGATATTCCACAAGTATAGATACAGTAAAGTACACTAATAGAGCAGAATATGTTTTTTAAGACACAAATGTGAAATTCAAGGGTTTGGCAATTCAAAGAGTTGTCTGATGGTTCACTCTGATATCATCTGCCTCCCCCTCCCTGTACAATAAAGGAGCAAAAGAGGACAAAAGAGTAAAGCCCCCCCTGGACCGCCTAATTGAGATGTACCTTTTGGTGATAAATGAGGTGCTAGGGAGCTGGAGTGGGTCTTTAATACTATAAGACAACACTAACATAGGTTGTCAAAGCTATCAGGAAAAAAAGGGAATTCAAAAAATTTGCTCAATTTGCTGAACTGTGGAAATCGAGCCTGAACTTCACTCCTGACCTAATCTCTACAATCAAATCCTCTAATCTCTTTTATTTTTATTTTTATTTTTTACATTCAACACCGGAATCAGTGCCTCTCAACTTCTTTCAAGTACACTTGTTCATTACGGCTCTCTTGTATACACATAATACATGCAATTTCAACTTTCAATGTGATGCCAGGAAAACCACACCCACTAACACAAAACACAACATATGCCCAGAAGCTGTGCAGAGTCATGGCCCCTTGTAATGCTCTACCTTCTGACCCCCTGGACAAGGCGTTGTGGCACTCTGTAGCCATGGTGGACTGCATTGAGTTTCCTCCCAGAGATTGTTATCATGGCTAAAGGTCCACAGTGTATTCAGGGAGAGACCAAAAGAGAGAGGTGTACATATCAACCAGCAGGAACCCTGACCCATTTCCTGTTTCCCTTTCCTGCCTCCAGTCTACACAGTAGTCTTTAGGCGCTACTGTAACAGGTAGAGAGACAAATACATGAAACAGACAAATACATGAAGATTATTCTTGGATGGACCAAGAATGATCATCTGCAATGCTAGGATAACTTTGACAGGCCTGTTGTGTAAAATACTGCACTAATACAACAGGTCAGACGGGCATCCTTTATACAAATATTTTTTGACCATTTATTTAGAAAGATTCCAGCATTCTAGGACTCACCAGTTTTGGAGTGTTCAGTAATTTACTAATTCCATTATTTTCACAGATGGAACCACTTTCTCAGTAGCACATTAAGTCCTTAAGAGGACTGTTGAACTGCTAAAACCAGCCGCAAAAACCATTGACTGATCACAGGGTTGATGAGGCAGATCAGATTAGTGTTTCTGATATTCACCAGACTAACCTCTGCCTCAACCTTTACTCTGGGGAATACAAAATAATAGCTCTTATAGGAATGGGGAGAAAGCTAAAGGACACAAACAGACAGGTATCCCATTGACATTGGGAGTGGGGACAAAGGTCTTGTTTCAACTCTACAGGTGTCCACACAGAAGCCTAAGGATGTCTTATGTACCTTAATCTCTCTATGAGGATTCTAACTTAACATGCTAAGGTACCACTATCTCTCTGTGAGGAGTCTAGTATTACATGTTACATGCTAAGCCATATGTGTCAGCAGGTGCCTCACCTGATAAAGACTTTCCCACTAGAACTTTGGAGGAAACAAATGGACAAGACTCTGACAGAAATGGAGAATGATCGAGAAAGAGAGGGCGACTGCAACTCCAAAATAGTTTATCTACATACGTCAAACGGATAATCGAATTTCAAAGGAATTTCCTACAAAATCAGGGCCAAATTTAACACTAGCTAAAAACTTCCCACAACATGTGCCATGATTCATGAAAATAGATTTCACATGGCATTTTTCCCCATGTGATGTCTGTCTTTGTCTGTGTTGGAATAAGCGCTGGGAATGTCTTCACAGTGACAGCTATCTCTTTGATTCATTCATTAATAATGTGCTATCTGACATAAGCATCAAGAGAGCATAAAAAAACAATGTTTCTCATATCTTTTTTCATAAGACATAATAATTAATGGGTGGTTCAGAAGGGCAACCTTCCAGTGCATGCCAACCTTTCAGTCAGGAAATGCTTGGAGTGGAAGAACTTCAATCTCACCAGCCTCTCTAAACCTCTGCCAGTACGTCTGCCATAAGTTACACCTGTCATCAAAGCCCTAATGCCTGCTGGCACGCAGTGCAAATAGAAGATGTGGTCTCTTGTTTATATTTAGAATCTTCTCTTTTGTTTAACAGGTCTGAAGGGAGGGATGAGAGACTGTTGTTTGGCAGTTGGCACAGCCACATAGGTAATCACTGTTGAAGGAGAAGTGGAGGAACCTAGACAGAATCCATCTTTTCTCTTTTTCTAACACCACGTGACTGTCTCATTCTTTTGTTTGTCTCTCCTTATTTATTTGTCTGTATAATATTTTTCACTCTCTTCCTTTCAATTCCACAAGATGGGGGAATCTCACTCTGAGGTGACAGGTTAAATGGAAAAGCATCACTCCAGCCTTTAATGAATTTGAGAGTGGTCCCATTTTCCAAACCCCTCCCTTTCAGGTTTACAATATAGCAGGTCGTGGAAACCGACCACTGACTCAGGATTGTGGCTTTAAACGCAAATGCAAAGGTAAGGGTGTGTGTCTGGGAGTGTTTAAGTTTAATTAGCCAGGAAGTGTTTGTGTGTGTGTGCCTGCTGTGAGAGAGGTCAATGGGGTAGTAATGAAGCAAAGCAGCATTTAGTACTCGTAAGATCCCTCTCAGTGCCCCACATGGCCCCAGGTGAGTAATGAATAGCTCCACATGGTTGTGGATATTGGAGGAGGGAAAAATTATGACCATTCATAAACCCTATCCATCATACTGTACAACTGCACTGCTTCAACTGGATATCGGAGGAGGGAAAACAAACCCCATTCATCACACAACAACACTGCTTCAAACCTGGTTTGACCTCTCTACGTGTGACTCTCAATGAATCAAAGAACTACCGGTTCTTACAACTAGCATGTTTATCATCCTTTACCAACTTCTATAAACTTAGTGACATATTATCCAGTCTATAGAAAGGTTTGTGGTCATACGCACATCCTTAAAAACATAGGTGCTGGGCTAATAAAGAAGACTAGAAACAACAATATTATCCAGTCTTACCAATGTTTCATTTCGTTACAGATGCACATAACAAATGAAGAACATAATTAAATCTGTCTTGCCTCTCTACAACTGGCTGCATAGTATACCTTGTTGTCTTGAGGGAGGATGACAAAAAGTCATCCCATCCCAATCTTCTTTCAGGTCAGTGCCAAAGTCAGACCTAATGTTCATATTACTCTAGATATAAAAATCTAAAGTCCAACCCAAAATGCTTGTGGGTGAGAGCAGCAGGAGTCCCTCTCTGAGAGGCTGCCAGCAGGGTAAGGCAATCTGTGGCCCGCAACACAATCTCCTGTGCTGAGCAATGACCTGTGAATAGTGGTTCCTCCCTTCTGAGACGGAGAGAAATGCAAATCACCAGCAGTCTTGTGACTGAGAACTGGTCTGACCAGATTCAGAACAGGAGGGAGGGAGAATGGGTTGGAGAGGGAGGGAGAGAGATAGGTAGGGGAGAGTGGTGAACAGGGTTGGGTAAGTTACTTTCTAAATGTAACCCTTTACAGTTACTAGTTACCTGTCCAAAATTGTAATCAGTAACGTAATTTTGGGATTACCCAAACTCAGTAATGTAATCTGATTACTTTCAGTTACTTTTGGATTACATTCCCCTTAAGAGGCATTAGAAGAAGACACAAATGATTCATCAAACATATTTGGTGTGTCATCATAGTGGTCTCTGATTGGTGGTCATCATTTGGTGTGTCATCATAGTGGTCTCTGATTGGTGGTCATAATTTGGTGTGTCATCATAGTGGTCACTGACTTGTGGTCAGACTCGCTCAGGTGGAACAAATTTACACTTGCACCTTTTTTTCAATGCTAAATTGACATTGAGAAAACCGAAATATGTATTTTTTCGAAAACTTCCTTTAAGTAATCATTTAGTTCTTCAAAAGTACCTGTAATCTGATTACAATTTTTTTTGCTGGGAATGTAACAGATGTAACTACAGTTTTTATTTTTTTATATATAATCATATTGAGGTTCTTGCTGCAAGCTTTTCTTTCTGTGCTGCGGGCCTTTAACAGTTGTGCACATTTCAACAGCATTGTACCTGGGCAGCAGAGTGGTATAAAATATAATACTAGTTAATATAACATAGTAAGCTACAGTATGCTACAGTAGGAGAGGTTTGTCGGAACTTGCCTGCACTACTGAAAAAAAGCTTGACAAATCTATACAGTATGCAGACCTTTTGTCCCTTAACAAATCCAATTATGCCATTCTTTCAGGATGATTCAGAGAAACAAAGTAAAGCTGATTAAATGCAGGGCTGACAACTGCAGTCCAGACAAAGCCCAAGCCTCCCATTGATCCAAAAGTGCCAAAACAAAACGAGACAATGCTTCATCATCATGGACCGTCCGCTCTTGTCATTTGCCATATGGCAGCAGCCAATGATGCCCCTCCCTCTGGTAGCCTATCCCACAAAGCCTGGGGTTACATCCCAAATGGCACCCTTTTCCCTATATAGTGCACTATCTTTGACCAGGGCCCATAGGGTACCCTATGTGGAAAATAGGGTAATATTTGGGACTCACTCTGGGACTGGGGAGTCAGAGTTAGGTCGGATCAGAATTACTGGCTGGCTAATTGAAATCCTACATGCGACCAGCACAACCCTAATCCAGCAGTTTTCTTTTGAAGTGCTCCAAGTCAGCTGTATAATTTTTTAATCCCCAATCTCGACGGTTTGGCGCATACGAAGATCCAGAGGATTAACCATGTAGCTGGTACTCACGGAGGGAACAGACTGCTGGCTAGAGCCAGAAAATGCCATGGTCAGGAAAAAAGGGTGTCCACTGTACAATAATAAAGCAGTGGAATGTTGCCTGTGCAGATAACAAATATAAAATAAATTGTATTTACCATGACATGGGATTTGGCTATTAGTGTTGAGCGATTAGTCCGTTTTGAGGTTGGTTCGGTTTCGGTTCGATTATTACAAAATAATCACGGTTTCCAATTTCGGTTTTGATTATTTGGGTTGAATGCCGTAGCAACACAGAATAAAACAATTAATAAAAGTCCCATGATGATAGTGACTACCCATTACTGCTTATCACTTATTAACCATCATTTATTCACATTACTTTATTTTAATAAAATATTTCAGTTGTGTCTATTACATTTGTTTTATTTGATGATTTTATTATTTAATTCCAAGTCATCATCTCATCTCTATAGAGCTGCTGCCTATGCTGTCTGACAAAATCACTCTTTAGTAGTTCTTCAAAGTAAATAAAGCATACTTTTATGACTGCTGAATATCAACTATCAATCACTTAGATCATTTATTTTCAGGTAGAGATTCAGCTGCTCTCTATAACCCACTATCACACATTCTTCTGTCTTTTCAGTAGCTGGCGTGAAAGAAACGCAGACCGGACAAGTCGATGCTCATTGGATTATATTCATTGTAGTTAATTACCACGTTTTATGCACTAAACTATGTAGAATATTGGCCTGTTAGAAACTACAACTCCCTACTACATCGCACAGCTCAGGCTGGATCTGATTTATCTTTAGAGAAACTGTGCAATGTGCGCATTGAGCTCACAGAAAAAGCCATATGAAATGGAATTCAAATAATTGAACAGACATCAGTCAATTCATTTTTAAAAACTGAAAAATAACCGACATTTCGGTTAATCGCTCATCACTATTGGCTATACTACCTCAGACTGCAGTCACACTGATGATAGACATCAACTATGGGATAGTGCAGATTTGCACAGTAGTTTGAAATAGTCTGGGACTGTAATAATAGAACAGCAGGAAAGAGAGGCTGGATCAAATGAAGACTCAATGGATTGTATGGCTCAACAGTTTGGGCATATAGTCATTATAGTCTATGTTTATTTGTGTGGCTGTATGTGCCACTATGTGCCATTCAATTGCTAGTGAGTAGGCTAGTTATTTACTTTAGATGATAGGACACCACTCCATTTAAAGGAGCAGGGAACATTCAAATGTGTCCCAGAGTTATAGTCTTACTGCAAGGGAAGTGCAATGTGATTAAAGCTTAATTTACTTTAAACTTTATCCCATTAAAATGAATGCATTAAAGTATTTAGGCATACATAAATCACATTAACTAAAACTCTGTCATGACATCATATAACAAATACCAAGCGTGCGATCGTCATAATTACAGGGTAATTTTCCACATTTCAGAATAATTACCTTTATCCCAACATTCTGTGGTTTCTGGCCTGTAGCTTTTTTTCTAATAAAGCTTGTAAATGTGCTTTACTTAGGGCAAAAGTTGAGTCCAACTAAAAAGAAACGTGGGTGTGCTTTAGTATTGAATCATGTCTATGACATACACATAACCTATAAATATGAATACAATAAATAAAAGATTATAAAGTGATCACTACAAAAGCCTTTCATTTCAAAGCAAATATGAGCAGAATTAAACAAAGGTTTATAGGAATGTCAACATTGAGTCAGAAGCCGTCATAATACCTCACGTGGTACATGTTGTTTGTGTACTGTAAACCACACATCGTAGGGTGGCTACCAAGTAAACAGGAAAAGCTCCCTGGGAGGCCAATACAACTCACAATGGAGCTCTCCATCTACTGTACACACTGAACCACTTGACTTTCACTGTACCACTTTAAGGATCACAAGGAGACCCTCCCTTTCATCTTTCCTCTCTCTCTCTTGCACTCTCTTTCTCTGTCTCTCTAACTCCCTCTCTCGTACCACTATGCTACACAGTGCTCAACTCCCTTCTCTCTTACCACAATTTACTTGTACATGGGTCTTGCTGATCGATCAGTCAGTGAGACAGGCATCCATTCTTGTGTCCCAGTGTGATGTGATGTACAAGCGCTCCTATTCTACACATAATGCTTTAGCATGGGGCTTAGGAGAGGCGCAGTCCGCCCCCGCCCCCCTCCTCTGGGACATACCAGCTCTCCCACATTGTTTGGCTGGCCTGTGAAGGGGCTAAAGCCCCTGCATGAGAAACAGAGGGTGCAGTACACCAAATCTCTTTGAAGGGTGGCTAAGACGTGTGAAGTTTTTGATACGGGAACGGGTCCACGAGGAGAGGAGGGGTGGAGGGGTGACTGTGACTGGGGTATGATTGGGATCAGAGGGGCTGACGGGGGGATAATGTACCCCGTGACAGCTGCAGAGGGTTCAGACTCAGAGAGAGGGGCTGCAGGGGTGGATCTGATCCCCTTGAACATAAGGGTGACATGAAGCCATGGGTCTAGTTGAAAGGCAACATGGGAGCTAATTGGGATTTTGAAGGTGATTGTTTTCTTTCTTCTCCCTTTTGTCTTAATAGAGGTACTAGGGACGGCACAAACCACCCTGGCTCAAAACCTTTCACACCACATACACAGGGAGGGCATGGACTGGTGACTTTAAAGGTTTAATTAGGTACTCCTTCTTTGGTGTACCCCAGGAGAATGAAGAAATGTACAGTACTCCATTTAAGAATGAGTGAAACTATGAGAAGCTGGTTTTGATTGTCTACGTTTGAGCTTGATTGAACATTAGAGACCAACAATGGTAGGACTGGGTCTGGTAGGATGAGTGGATAGAAGACAGGACCAGCATAAACCACCAGTCAACGGCCTATAAAAGACAGGAAGGCTGAACCTTTCCAACCAGAACTCAACAAGTCTCCGGTTCTCTGATTTACTCCCTAGCAGCCTGTTGAAGTGACCCTGTCTGTAGTTACAGGAGACCTTCCATGTCTGCTCTTACATGCCTTATCTTACAGAGAACTCATTTCCCTCAGGAAATATGAGCAGTTTAGGACCACATTTTTGTCCTTTCTTCCCAACACCAAAGTCTGTCAAAAAAGCACACAATTAGACACGGTGCATAAAGCTTTAAATGCTATGCTCTGAAAAGGCCTGACTTCAAAGTCAGAATGACTGGCTGCTTCGTTTTGAAGACAATGACCATGTAACCTGAGGAAAATTGGGCTGATCGATTCACAGTCAGGAAAAACTGATTCAAGCAGTCAATTGAAGATGGGCTTAAGTTTAAGAGATTGAAATCCCCTAAAATGGGACCTATGGTTATTGGCAAATACTGAGGTCATGGAAGGGAATTATTATTTTACTCCAGAGATATATAACTGTGATTATTGAAGTATATCCAGGCTTAGGAATTTAATAAACAGAATATAATACAGACAATTGCTTTATAGAAAGGAAATGAATAATCTTATTTATTTGATTATATTGCTTGCTTGCCCTTTTTACAGTTATGTTGCAGAAGAAAATAACATTGATTTTACTACTACTACTACAAAGCATGAATTATGCATAAGACACTATCCAATCACATTCATGGACTAAAAGTGCTGAACTTCAAAGAAAGATCATCAAAATACATTATCTCAAGAGACGTCGTGAGTGTATCTCTGGTTGTAGATAGTAGAACCGTGCCCCTTTACGCTCTGATCCATTCAAAGGATTGAGCAGGGTGACAACGTTGCCTGCATACTAAAATAGAGGTTAACCAACCATAGCCCTTGCCTAGATGCCGTCTCTGTTCAGCTATTACATTCCACTCCTTGCCACTCCCCATTTACTAGAGACTGGCCTTTCGGCAATCTTCAAATACGAAGATTCTATCATTAATGAGATCGAGGAGGTCAGAGTATTTCATCCTGATTCTTTGGCAAATGACAGGAGTGGCAAGGAGTGGAATGATCGCTAAAAAGACTGGTACCCAGACTACCATAACCCCATAACATGGGAGGGAATACAGTATATGTAGCACAATGTTTGAATCAAAAAGGTGAATATGACAGTGGATTGTTTTTGCTTTCCTCAAGAAGCTCTGACTTAATTTGTAGGCTACATTAGAGTCTCAGATTTCCTTGGGGAAAACATTTCGTTCAAAGTGTTTCCCAAATTAAACATCTTGCCCTGTTCTCTTCTCTGCATGTAGAAACACTATTCTCTCTCTTTGCTTTGATCTGTATTTTTTGTCCTTGAAATCTCAGACATTAGTGCTTCTTCTTCATACTTCACTGCAATTTAAATTAACTTTTCTATCTACACTCTTTGATAAGGAAATGCACAGCATGAAATCAAAACACAGAACATTTAAATCAGTTGAAAATGTAGGATGTGTCACTCACAGTGCAGCAGATTATGGTAATCAAGCACTTAACCCCAATATAATAGGACAAAAAGAGACAGCAGGTTCACCCCAGGATGAAGCTTCTTCCAGGCACACAGCGGCGTGAGGGAGACTGGAAAGAGGCGGTGTGGACAAATCGAATAAATCTGTTCACTAAACCATTAGGAAAGATACCAAGGGGTGATTAGAATCCAAATAAATCTGAAACTGAACTGATTTCTACAAGGCCACACCCCTTCTGCAGCCATGGAAAATCATTCCAGTAGTTTCCTTTGAACTAACTCAACAGTGTAAGGTCTCCCTCAAAAAATAAATAGGTTATAGGCCTATTTTATAGGTTAAGGGTTATTCCTTGAAAACCAGAGTACAAATCCCTCTTTAATTACTGGACCCAAGACATGAGTACACATTGAAAAAGTCATCCATGTGTTTAAGCTTCCACAAACTTTGCTGAATAATTCACAGACAGCAGCATTAGCAGTATGTCAGAGACGGGGATATACGGTAGCAAGAGGGAACCACATAACCTACCGTAACCCTTGTTACAAGTACTGTCCTTGAAAAGACAATACTCAAATGTTATGTACTTGAAATTAACATTACAGTTTGCATATTTGGGAATTGGCACAATAAGAAAAAAGCCCCTATGAACCCGATTAGACACATTTGTGAATTATCTCGCTATGACGGATGCCCTGGAGGAAAACTAACCAGGGCCTGGCCTAGCTATGGAGCAAACCATCTCATCTCTGACCCTGTCCCTGATCCTATTGACAGCTTCTCCTCAGTGACACCCTGACTAGAGAGTGGAGAGAGTACCCCACTACAGGCCCAGTCTCTGAGGTACTGGAGACAGAAAGACACCAGGATTCTCTCTCTCTCTCTGCCGTGCATGGGCTGGCTGAAGGGTTAATACTGGTTTGAACTGGTTTAAACATCACTATCATAGCTCAGAACTCAGAGCTTGGAGCTCGTCTACCACTGACCTCTGCTATGCTGTGACCCACTTGAACATAATGGCGATGACAAGTGCGTGACAGTGATTTGCGAGGCCTGTACGAGGGCAGCTGAGAAGTTCCTGAGTCTCCTTGTAAAAATGTGGAGTATTTCCGTTTAATGCCTTTAACAGTCCTAAGAGCCAGACATACAGAGAGAGAGAGAGAGAGAGAGAGAGAGAGAGAGAGAGAGAGAGAGAGAGAAACTGAGAGTAGTCTAAAACAGGAAGAGATAGAACTTGACCCTTATATAAAAGATGGACATTAACCCTATAAAGGATGTGTGAAGAAGGAGTTTTCTCTTCATGAAGTGAAAGACAAATATCATAGGCCACATGTCTGTCAGTAAAAATCACAGGAAATGTTTTCTCACAAAAAGCTCTTTCTTTATCTACCAGACATGCTCTGGTCTGGCATCCAGGTCTACACCAGGAAACAGGGGTGGCATGTTCCACAATGACTCTCTCTGTGTGTGTGTGTGTGTGTGTGTGTGTGTGTGTGTGTGTGTGTGTGTGTGTGTGTGTGTGTGTGTGTGTGTGTGTGTGTGTGTGTGTGTATGCAAGAGAGAGAGATGCAGCACTATCAACATTCTTCTCCTGTTTCTTTTCAACTGCATTTTGCCACTGAGGGTAAATTACTGCAGGTAACTCAGATACTGTAAATTTACCACTGAGAAAACAGCCAACACAGCATTCTGGCAAGAACAACACAGAGTTGAGCGCACCTTAACAGGCCTCATTTGTCATGTGTTTGCATGCAAAAAGGGACGGACCAAGGACCAACAGGCACGTTACACAAGCCATCCATCAACCTGGTGGGGAGGCTCAGCAGTGGGGCTGGCTGTGCCAGTACATGACTGATTGAGGGTTCCTATAGCAGCCCATTAACATTCACCTCCACAATACCTGTATTATCCAGGTAACAAACCCATCCCCCATACTCTGTCTGCACCCACTGAGGATAATGACCCATATACCTGCATCCTCCGTCTCCACATCCTTGTCATTACCCACGTCTCAAATTATACCTGTGTCTCTCCCCATAACCCCATCTCCATCCCCAGGCGTCACACACCGCTATGGCCCATGCAGGTGTCCCTACCTACATATGTCTTTGCCCATTCGTAGAGCCACGTCACCGGTACCTGTGATGTCGCTCAGGGTCATTGGACCAGCGGCAGTCACAGATACCGGGAGCACTTTCAATCAGAACACCACATAATGGAATGTGTCCAAGCTAATAAGGAGGAATAGAGCGTTCCCCGCCTCACATAAGTGACAGTACATTTCTCAACCTAGTCAGGGGATACCTCACTAATCCATCACACAGCAGGGTGGGTCGGGCTGTAGATCTATCCATCAATGATACAGAGGTAGTGCAATGTTAATATACATTTGTATCATGGTGCATACATAAGCTGTAGGAGAGAGTGCTTTAAACTGACACAAACTTGATATGTTCTGTGTGATAAATGGACTGTTAAACAAATAAATCTAAAACATTTTGATCCTATAAGTCTTGCTAAATGTATTGATCCAATCATCTAATGTACAGTAAGTAGTATGCTATTACACTGAATCTCATCATTTATTTGACAATTGCATTCCTGAAAAGTACACAAAAACAATGTATCAAGTTATTACGCTCTTTCAATACATTTGTGTTTCTCAGTCTTGATTTAAAAATTAATATTAATCTCAATCCTGGGAGTGTTCGCAGCTCCAGCAGCCTGTGATTTCAGTTGAGAGCAAGACGGGCAGCCCATACATACAATCCCCCTGAAATGGGGCCCAGGGGACCCCATGCCTGTTCTTGCCACGCGTGGGCATCAGCCTAGTGCTGCAGAGCAGAGCACAGCCCACAGAAACACACAGTTTACTGGAGGACTCAATCCTTTCATCTCAAAAACTAATTTCTCATGCTCTTTTGTTATGCTGATGGGTCCCAACTAAAGCATGCAGCTCCCCAACTCACACGCCACACGATTATCAATATGAGCCAGAATACAGATGGGGCTTCACACCAAATTTGACCCACTCTTCCCTTATTCAGATCAAATATCAGTTCCCTCCTTTATTCTGATCACATACAGCATACGCATCTGTTCATAAGAATGGTCATCAGTGATGATGTGCTAGGGATTTCAACTAGTGGCACAGATTGGTAAGGATAGCTTTTACAGTTTGTCCTTCTATTGGTGTCCTTAGCTAATATACTGAACAGAAATATAAACACAACATGTAAAGTGTTGGTCCCATTTTTAATGCGCTGAAATAAAATGCACAAGAAGCTTATTTCTCTCAAATGTTGGGCACAAATTTGTTTACATCCCTGTTAGACAGCATTTCTCCTTTGCCAAGATAATCCATCCACCTGAAAGGTGTGGCATATCAAGAAGCTGATTAAACAGCATGATCATTACACAGGTGCACCTTGTGCTGGGGACAATAAAAAGGCCACTCTAAAACTTGCAGTTTTGTCACACAACACAATTCAAAAGGCACTCACACATCTGAGCTATCTTTGCAGGTGCATGGTAACAGTTGAATATGATGAAAAAAAATAAGAAACCTGCACACTGCTCTTGCTAGCAAGAGTATTTCTGTCTGTAATAAAGCCCTTTTGTGGGGAAAAACTCATTCTGATTGGCTGGGCCTGGCTCCCAGTGGGTGGACCTAGCTCAAGTGGGTGGGCCTACTTCCATAGATTAGGGCCTAATTTATTTATTTCAACTGACTGATGTCCTTCTATGAACTGTAACACAGTAAAATCTTTGAAATTGTTGCATGTTGCGTTTATATTTTTGTTCAGTATAGTTGACACACAGATTAAGGAAATAGAGGTGGCAGAAAACACTGTGAATGCCTTATTGCATAAGGATCAAAACAGGGTGATAACAATGTCTATGTAACAGTAGAGAGGAACCTCTGGTCATCACCAGTTCTTTTCTCTGACCACCAGATTTTAGTGGCACCCATACATGGAATATGAAGGGGTAGAGCACAGCAAGGTGATCTAAGCCAAACTGACAACTACCACAGCACGAGCACACAGAGGGGAGCAACCTAGCAGGAGGAAGCAGAGCAGGAGACTAGGGCAAGTCTTTGCCCCCCAGCAACATCTGCTCTACAGAATATGGAGCAACGAGAGAGACCACTCCCAAACAGATGCACTAAAATCCACATAGCAACAGCAGCAAGCCCCCCCATGAACAAAGCCCCCTCCGCTCCACTACTGAGGCTGTTACAGCCAACCCCAAACACAAAACCTCTGGCTTCCATAGATGCATCTGTCCGTGGGTAGGGAAAACACTGTACATGGACAGGATAAGGGTATGGGAGCCTCCATAGTCTACATTCATATCCATTGCAATACTGAGTTCCTTTTCCACAGTGGATCAGGACCCTGGTCTGTAATACTGTCCAAATGTGTGAAATTAAACCTGCATGGCATGGCATTTAGTACAATCTGACAGAGGTGTGTTCTGGTCCAGATGGAGCTCATAGTTTCTACTCCTTGAATACCCCAACCTCTTGATTTAGGAACATAAAAATGTGCAAAACGTTATTGGTTTCAATAGAAACTAGGTAATAATTGTGTAATAATAACGTAACTAATCTGTAGCCTAATAACTATATTGTGGACAATCAGACAGTCCTTTGTTGTTCTGGGAGTACAATCTATTCATGTCAAACAAACAAAAACAGCTTTTCAAATATATTTCACGTTAGTCACTCAAATGACAGTATACATTTTCTCCATCCATAAAATAAGTATTATTGAGGAATGGATAATATTTGTCTATATTCTGGTCATCATGTTCTAGTCCTGACACAGGAGGATGGGGGTCAAAGTGGGTCAACAAGAAGAGCTTAAACACAACACAAAAACAGTGCGTACTAGATACACTTTCATAGTCTATTGCACTTGGCTTTTCTATTATTTTCTATTTTTGTTGTACGTATTTTTTTTCTCAAATAATAAATAATGTATCCAATTCTTTCTTGGGGGGCTCTGTTTCCCGTATGTCACCGCACAGCCACTCTATTGTAACTTATTGATCCCATGGAGTATTTGTGGTTACTAAATAAACTTTACTTACTAGGAATTCCTCCTGCAGCAGTCAAACTTCACCCCAGGTCCCAGCTTTTGAATAGTCCACGGCTCTAAAACAAATTTACACTCCTCGGTGTGTTGCCTTTGCTGATTATTGTACGTCGGTAGGTCGGTGTATTGGCTCTGTGACTCTTTGACGTCTTGGAAATGGAATACATTAGTTGACAACGGGTCGCGGGAGGCGTGTTCAATACTGACTGGGACCGTCCTAATAGGCTGCGCACCTCGATAGTTGGTGCACATTCAAATTAGGAACACAGAGAGACACCACACTTTCACTTAGCCTATCCTTTATTCCTCAATTTGACAAGAAAGGATATTGCAGTTGTCCTTTGAATGCTAAAATATTTATCCTTAAAACTAGAGACGGATAATCAATATTACATATTTTTCTAAAGTTCGTAGGCAGCGAAATAGCTGGAGTCTATTCTGAAATGGTTCCAATGTTAAGGCTACATATAGTGTTAATTTGAGTTAATATTCTTTATTTTAGTAATGAATAGCCTAAAACATTTGATGACTCATTATTTTGCAGATCAACGCCCTCCACTGGTCACACTTTAATTACAAGGGGTGCAAACAAACAAAAAATTCATGCATTACTTATTACACAGTATGTATACCTATTTCGTGTGTGTGTGTGAGTATGATAACTGTTGAATGACATTATATAATCACAGCAAACTACAGTACCAAAATGTAGTCCTACATGTGTATTGTCTCTCTGTATCTCTTGTACAAATATAGCACACCTCACTGACACTATAACATATTTAACACAGTGACATAATGGGGGCATGATTTAAGTGCTGATTTTAGATCTCTGCTTCCTTTGCAGAAACTAAGGGGGAGTGTGCTTGCTCTTGATAAATAAATAAATAAATAAAAGGACAAAACGGTCTGCCTAAAGATACACTTCAGAAGAATGTGCCGCAGTTGTATTTTAAGTCTGGATGTTGAGTTTGATTTGTGTTGTGTGGATGTAAGAGTCAGAAGAACAGAACTGCTTGTGTATGAAAGTTATGTTATTTGAGTGAAGCGTTGATAGATAGATAGCTGCTGCATTGTCCCATAAGGGAGGCAGGGATAATTTTCTTGTGTACTTCTTGTGAGCTTGGTAGTCATCTGGGTTTCGTCTTGTGAATGTTGTGAAATGGAAGAATAGTGTCCTATTGTTAATAAGATATGGTTGGGATTCAGATCTTAAAGCTTTTGAGATGGTCTTTTAACCCAAACTGTTTATTCACCTTTTATAAGGACAAATATTACGTAAGTAGTCCATTAATTAACATGAATGAATGTATTTATTCGTTTCTCATTGCAGTTTTAAAAAATGATTCTAAAAGTTTGATTTGATGATTGTGGACTACAGGAAAAAGAAGAGGACTGAGCACGCCCCCATTCTCATCGACGGGCTGTAGTGGAGCAGGTTGAGAGCTTCAAGTTCCTTGGTGTCCACATCACCAACAAACTAACATGGTCCAAGCACACCAAGACAGTCGTGAAGAGGGCACGACAAAACCTATTCCCCCTAAGGAGACTGAAAAGATTTGGCATGGGTCCTCAGATCCTCAAAAGGTTCTACAGCTGCACCATCGAGAGCATCCTGACTGGTTGCATCACTGTCTGGTATGGCAACTGCTCAGCCTCCGACCGCAAGGCACTACAAAGGGTAGTGCGTATGGCCCAGTACATCACTGGGCCCAAGCTTCCTGCCATCCAGGACCTCTATACCAGGCGGTGTCAGAGGAAGGCCCTATAAATTGTCAAAGACTCCAGCCATCCTAGTCATAGACTGTTCTCTCTGCTACCGCACGGCAAGCGGTACCGGAGCGCCAAGTCTAGGTCCAAGAGGCTTCTAAACAGCTTCTACACCCAAGCTATAAGACTCCTGAAGATCTAATAAAATGGCTACCCAGACTATTCTCTATGCATAGTCACTTTAATAACTCTACCTACATGTACATATTACCTCAATTACCTTGACTAACCGGTGCCTCCGCATATTGACTCGGTACCGGTACCCCCTGTATATAGCCTCACTATTGTTATTTTACTGCTGCTCTTTAATTATTTGTTACTTTTATTTTTTGTTTTTGTAGGTTTTATTTCTTGAAACTGCATTGTTGGTTAAGGGTTTGTAAGTAAGCATTTCACTGTAAGGTCTACACCTGTTGTATTCAGCGCATGTGACAAATACAATTTGATTTGATTTGACATACATCACCTTTCAGAGCTATTTATTGGAGTTGAGAAAAAAACTATTTCCAGCCTGTAAACTGAATTAGGCTCTGTTAAGGAACCACATAATTTGTCACATGCTAAATGTGTTATGCTAGTGAGTTTGCGTGATAGCAGTGAATTCATGAGATCATGTTGGATGTAAATTCATAACCAAGTGACCTCACATTCCTCTTCACAGTTTACTGTACAGTTTGAATAATGTAGGAAATAGAAATGTATAGAGGGCTGTAGCCTACATCAAATGTCCTTGAGACACTTCTTTCATGATGTAAGCCTATGACTGATCAAATTAAGCTGTCAATTTTGCCATTATCATTTTTGGATCTTAGTACAGGAAATAGCTTAACATGAACGAGATGCTCAATAAAAAATACCCAGAATTGAGTTGATTGAATTAAGTTATGTCTTGTGAACACATTTTTACTGCTTAAATCAAGTGAAGTTATATTTCCTAATCACACGCATAATCAAATGTGACTAGTTTTTCCTTCCTTACATTGCCTCCTATTCATTGAATTCATTTGTCGTAAAAAGATAATTGGTTCCATGTACAGCATTTCAAGCATGACTGGATTCCACTTGAAATTAAGATCTAAAAAACTCTAATTTGCCATAATTACAACCTCCTCACCGAGGATCAGGTGTCTTCTAATGATGGAGTGAGGACTGCGGAGGGCCCTGCCTCAAGATAAGGATTATTTAACTTTAGGATAGGATAGGAGAGGATAGGAGAGGAGAGGAGAGGAGAGGAGAGGAGAGGAGAGGAGAGGAGAGGAGAGGAGAGGAGAGGAGAGGAGAGGAGAGGAGAGGAGAGGAGAGGAGAGGAGAGGAGAGGAGAGATCTGGTAAAAGACCAAGTCCATATTATGGCAAGAACAGCTCAAATAAGCAAAGAAAAACGACAGTCCATCATTACTTTAAGACATGAAGGTCAGTCAATATGGAACATTTCAAGAACTTTGAAAGTTTCTTCAAGTGCAGTCGCAAAAAAAAAAAATATCAAGCGCTATGATGAAACTGGCTCTCATGAGGACCGCCACAGGAATGGAAGACCCAGAGTTACCTCTGCTGCAGAGGATAAGTTCATTAGAGTTACCAGCCTCAGAAATTGCAGCCCAAATAAATGCTTCACAGAGTTCAAGTAACAGACACATCTCAACATCAACTGTTCAGAGGAGAATGTGTGAATCAGGCCTTCATGGTCGAATTGCTGCAAAGAAACCACTACTAAAGGACACCAATAAGAAGAAGAGACTTGCTTAGGCCAAGAAACACGAGCAATGGACATTAGACCGGTGGAAATTTGGAGATTTTTGGTTCCGACCGTCGTGTCTTTGTGAGACGAGGTGTGGGTGAACGGATGATCTCCGCATGTTTATTTCCCACCGTAAAGCATAGAGGAGGAGGTGTTATGGTGTGGGGGTGCTTTGCTGGTGACACCGTCTGTGATTTATTTAACCAGCATGGCTACCACAGCATTCTGCAGCAATACGCCATCCCATCTGGTTTGGGCTTAGTGGGACTATCATTTGTTTTTCAACAGGACAATGACCCAACACACCTCCAGGCTGTGTAAGGGCTATTTTACCAAGAAGGGGAGTAATGGAGTACTGCATCAGATGACCTGGCCTCCACAATCCCCCGACCTCAACCCAATTGAGATGGTTTGGGATGAGTCGGACTGCAGAGTGAAGCAAAAGCAGCCAACAAGTGCTCAGCATATGTGGGAACTCCTTCAAGACTGCTGGAAAAGCATTCCAGGTGAAGCTGGTTGAGAGAATGCCAAGAGTGTGCAAAGCTGTCATCAAGGCAAAGGGTGGCTATTTGAAGAATCTCAAATATAAACTATATTTTGATTAGTTAAAACACTTTTTTGGTTACTACATGATTCCATGTGTTATTTCATAGTTTTGATGTCTTCACTATTATTCTACAATGTAGAAAATTGTAAAAATAAAGAAAAACCCAGGAATGAGTAGATGTTCTAAAACTTTTGGCCGGTAGTGTAGAGGCATTACACCCATTATCAGTAGATGGGACACTAGAGCTGGGCTCATCCCATTTCATCCGCCTGTTTAAAGTGCACTTTGGAAATGGCCTCATGATAAAAGAAAACTGAAACTTGACCTTTCCTCCAGAAAGTATTTGTCATGTGGATATAAAGTAAGCAAATTCTGACTGCAAAATATATTTGTGACATAGTCTTTGAAGAGCCCTTACAAGTGATTTTTACTGTATCTTCTGTTTGCATCCACACCTTTCTAATGCATTTTTAAACCCAACTAAACAGCCTTTAGCCCAGAGCAGTGTGTGACTGTATGTGCATGTTGAGTCTGTACGTTTTTTGTCCACACATCAGAGCAGAGCTGTAGAGACAAGGCTGCCAACAACCCCTGGCCTTCTCTGTCAACACCTCAGACAGGGTAGCATGTTTGGACTAAATGCAACCATCTGTATCCTAAACAGTGAAAGACACACGTCTGTTGTCATGTACTGTAGCCATGCATGATCAATCAAATAATCACATTACTGTAATCATAATCTCGGCACCCAAACCAAATCAAATACTCAATGTCACGACTCACGAGAGACTACTGTAATCACAAATTCACAAATGTTCTATAAAACTCCAACCCTTGGGGGACTTAATGGAAATTATCTTCCCTGCTCTGACTTGTGACCCTGTCCTGATACAAGATAGCTAGAATACACAGTGAACATCTACTTTGGTCCCGCTAAAATACCATTAGTGTAAATCTTTTAGGCAACAGTTATCAACAATCTAGTCTGTATATAGAGATTCCAGACATTTACATCTGTGTAATAGAGCATCTTTACTTCAAACACCCTGAAGATCTAAAGAACCTTAACAAGTCACCCTCTCCAAACTGTGAATGGTATGATCCACCTGTCTTGTGACCTGGATCAGAGGCAGGTTCATGCCACCCTGTGGTCCCTACAGGGGGCACTTAGTCTGTGGCCACCCTATGCCCTGTCCATGGACATCAAAGGACATCTCCCAAAACATGGGGGAGATAGACCGAGACAGAAAGATGGCGTGAGACAGTTTCTGTTTAAGTCACGATGCTTGTTGATTTTTATCAACAGAAAAATAATCATTAATACATAATTGAGGCTGACGATAACAGAAAACAGATTTGATTGAATTAATAGAATGTTACCCAAACTGCTCGTGGTCAAGAGGCTGAAAACAACTAGTGAGAAGATAGACATCTCTGACGTTAGACCCATAAGCACAAGACCCAACCAACCTCTGACTGTTGATAATTGGACATATCTTCTCAGCTCAGTCAATCTGAGACTAAATACAGGTCTTCAAGTAATTGCTCTGATGGGTTTCAGCTTATGTTCTGTCGAGGCTTGACAGCATCTCATCTTAAAGTGTTAAAATGATGTTGAAGAGTTGCCCTCTGTAGGGTCTTAGTTATTGTACCTGGACATTCCCGGACTCTCCCGTCAACTGTGCTTTAGATTTAACAGGGTCCATACAATACACACTGAGATGAAGAGGTTGGAGTAAACAGGCCATGAGCCACTCACGGCTGAATTAAAGGGTTGGCTTTGATGGCATACTATGAGGAAAATAAGAAAAATGATAAAGCCTCAGGATATGATCGATCTATCCATCAACAACTGTTTCTTTAAAAAATATGCTGGCCACGTTTGGAAGTCATTCATACCTTATATAAAATATGGACTGCCAAGACCATCTGCAATAGAACATTCAGGAAAGCTGATAGTGACTAATATTTTCTCATTCCTTCCTTCCCTCCTTCCTTTTCAATCATCAACCCCTCCTCCTGTTTTAACCTTTATCTTAGTCAAGTCTTCAGAAGTTGCCCTCATTAGTATAGCAGAAGTTCTGGATATCCAGGACCAGACTTCACTGACAACCTCTTTGAAGAGAGAAAGAGATGCCTGTTAACTGTAGATGAGTTGCTACCGTCTCTCTTTTCACACCTACAGCAACAGCCACCTATCCAGTTCCGAATGGAGCCCTACTAGCATAACCAGTCTTGTGTAAACAGGAGGTGTGAGATCCCAGCAGGGTCTTTGGCATCACAGGGCCTCTCCTGCTGTGACTAAGTGATGGGATGTGGAAAGCAGATCACAGGGATGGTCTGAGGAGCCTTGAGTTCAGTGTTTTCACTACACTACATGGGATGAGGGCCTCCACTCCTACTCCAGGGCTAGGGCCTGACCTGCCGTTACCACCCCAGACATGAATCAAATCAAATCAAATGTTATTTGCCACATGCGCCGAATACAACAGGTTTTCCGTGAAATGCTTACTTACAGCCCTTAACCAACAATGCATTTATTTCTTAATAAAAAAGTAAAATAAAACAACAAGAACAAAAAAGTGTTGAGTAAAAAAGAGCAGAAGTAAAATAAAATAACAGTAGGGAGGCTATATACAGGGGGGTACCGGTGCAGAGTCAATGTGCGGGGGCACCAGCTAGTTGAGGTAGTTGAGGTAATATGTACATGTGGGTAGAGTTAAAGTGACTATGCATAAATAATTAACAGAGTAGCAGCAGCGTAAAAATATGGGGTGGGGGTGGGGGGGCAGTGCAAATAGTCTGGGTAGCCATGATTAGCTGTTCAGTCTTATGGCTTAGGGGTAGAAGCTGTTGAGAAGCCTTTTGGACCTAGACTTGGCGCTCCGGTACCGCTTGCCGTGCGGTAGCAGAGAGAACAGTCTATGACTAGGGTGGCTGGAGTCTTTGACAATTTTGAGGGCCTTCCTCTGACACCGCCTGGTATAGAGGGGTGTCTTTAGGGTGGGCTGGAGGGCCGTGACCCTCTCTGCTGGATCTCCCTGGGCTTCAGATCTGAGTGGGCATAATGACTAACCCAGACAACATGTGTTGACGGCTGGCAGGTTTATGAGGCTGGTGACACATGATGAGAGGACCTGTAGAACCAGATTAAACATGCCAGCCTAGCCAGTCAGTATCACTGATGTTGAGAGCTAACCCTAACCAATTACAACATCCTCACTGACCATAACAGCTACATGATACAAACCATATCACTGTACTTGAGATATGAAAGGTAATTCATAGGAAATCTTACATATACTTCACGTACACATTTATATCAGCGTACAGTAGTAAAATGAGTCTCGACAGAATATGTAAGGGATAATCAACGAAGGGCTATGCGTTCTCTGGAAAATAATGAGAGACCTGGAAGGTGTGTTCCACGACGCGCTAGCGGAGTGTAACCTACCTTCCACGGAGTTGCATTATTTTCCAGAGAACACATAGAGCCGAGTTGATTAATCCCTTTTATACCATGGCTATAATTTACCGCTAGAAATGTGTTAATTTGCAGGTAGAAAAATTTTCAACATCCACTGAAGTAGTTAGAAAGTTTACTAGATAGCAACAGTAGTTGTTTTGGTAGCCAAACAAACAGACTTGCTAGTTTAGCTAACCAAACCATCAGTCCTAGCTTGATATTATGAAAATCGCTTTTCAACAATGCCAATAATGTTTTTAATTTGACTTTTGCTTTCAAAAGCAGCTCAAACATAGAACATGTAAGAACTATCTCCATTGAATTCTACCGTGCTGATATACCGTGCGTTATAGGGAAATAATACACACTCTAGAATTCCCTTCAAGACAATCAGAAATGAGTATTAAACAGTGCTATGGTATAAAACTGGATACATAATATAGTCAAAAGGTGTGTGTAACCTGTCAGCATTTGTATCTGAGACATAAAGTATAACCTGAGACATTTTTAGGATTGAGGAGACAGTAATAGTTTAACCTGGGGATGTCCCCATCCACACACCCTGATCAAATATTGATGAAAGAGAATGGTTTAAAAAGACACTTGGTTGAAGGAGCATTGACCCTCCCTGCACCATTACTGTGAATAATACATTCCAAGGGTACTAGGATGGAATATTAGAATACTACTGGCCCAGTTTTACTTTAAACTAGTCTGGTGAGCCGAATCTCCCAGGCTGCACAGACAATTTGAAATTGATATAGTCTACTCAAAGGGTTCTTCTTACAACATGTAACCTATTAAATGGAAAGATTTGTCCAGAGTCAACAAGTAAAACAAACGAGTAGTCTTCTAAAACTTATTTCATTTCATTCACTTTCAACACTAGTTGAAAAAACTAGCCAGCCACACCACCTAGATCTATCAGCAGACCCTTTCCTTTGAGTCATTAGAGTTCCTGTCTCTCCTTTGGTAAAAGTCTCGCTGGGTTTGGCCAGGCCTTTGAGTCTCAGCTTAACCTCGTATCAAGGGGCTAAGATCCACGTAGCAGAATAAAGTGCTGAGATCTCTCCCTCTGGAACACTGTCAGCCAATTAGCATTGTGAACTCTGCCCTCACATCGGAATGTTAATCCCCGATTGGCCGTCGCCTTGTAAACATACCGTGACAAAGAATCAAGTTATGTAACCAAAACCCACCACCACCAACCAATACTTTGACTGTAAGAGAAGGACAACTAGGGGCCTGGGGAAGAAACAAACATTGTCCACAGAGGTTAAATGGTCAGATTTGCTATTAAACATGAGAAAGAGGTAAGTGATATCCCCTTTTAGACGCCTACCTGCAACATCAGAGGGAGAGTATCCAGTTAAGAGAGAGAGAGAGAGAGAGAGAGAGAGAGAGAGAGAGAGAGAGAGAGAGAGAGAGAGAGAGAGGGGGGGTGAAGAGGTTAATATGATTGGCATGCATACTGCTGGTCAACCAAGTGTAGCAGGAAGTCTTGACCGTACTTAGTTGATCATTGGCGTCTTGGCTCAACCATTTCATTACAGAAGCATTATGGGATAGGCCTAACTCAGTTATACATGTGGTTTGGCTCCCTCATTGCTCCGACCACTTCAATGTGCCTTCAATCGCTGTGGCGCCAAAAACAATGAGAAACACTATTGATAGAAGTCATTTGACCCAATACTAAACTAATGATTTTCTATTTTCAATCCATCAATTCGTTTTTAATAACTTAAAAGTGACATATAATGTAATACTGTGCTTCAGTGCTGGATAATGTAATAATTTGATCAAGTTTCATTCAATAGATTGCATAAAGATAATTTTTACGGCATTGTAAAGCAGGGGCTAAATGTGGTCCATGTCAAGCATTACAATGCAACTTCATCCAGTATTAATTCCATAGTCACAGAATTGCATCCTGTGGACCTAACATATCTGTCAATAGCATTTAGTTAAGATGTATTCCAGTGCATCAGAATGTCTTGATCAAGCAAGTGTTTTTAATCTGAGCCAGCAATACATTTTGGCAATCTGCTCCAACCACTGACAGTAAACGGCTGAGACACAAAGCAGCCAATGGGGGCCAATCTGAGGGGGGGTGTGGGGTGGCTCGGGAGCGTCAGTGGGTCTTTGTGAGGCCGATGACTCCAGAGAGTGCGGAAAGTGACAGGCTGCAGCTCCACGCCTAATAAAGCCAGAACAAAGAGAGCAGCGGCCAGAGCAAACAGCGTGCGCACACACACACACAGCCCCCAGTCAATGGCTGTCCAGTGGGGCCTCTTCTGTGAAGCCAAAACATCAAGACAGACACACAAACACACACTTTCACTGGTCTTGGACAATGGAAACCCATCCCCCAACATATCACATGCACGTATCAACACACACACACACACACACACACACCCTCTCTGACTGTTCTAGATTACCTGTACTGTTTTTAGATCATGTTTACCAACAGTTCTGTAAAAGTCTGGTTTAAAGAAAAAAACATCACAGGGTAGAAATGAGAATGTTCCCCCAGGGCCTAATTTTAGGAAGTGAATGTCTGTTTTGACAGTCCCTTTAACACCCTCCTTCATGGTGCACGCAAGGGCTGGGTGCAGGTGAGGCCCCTACTTGCTATACTCTCACTGGATAGGGGTGTTATGGTAGCTGTGACGAGACGGGCCGATTCATCACAACCAACCATGCTAATCTTTCATGCATCAGGCTGCAAGCCGAGTGGCTTTTCTTAAAACACACTCCTGAGAAAAGAAAGCAAACAGAAGAGCTTCTGATAATGACCTCCCAGCTCCCATTAACACTATCACAACAAATACAGATTACCTCTCTGATCATTGGGATATTGATAATTGTACAATATGAACCCTGTAAGGTGGAGATTCCCCAAATGCGAACTGCCCTTTACGATTATTCATTAAACTAATTGCGTTAGACTAACGCAATTACGAAAGTTTGCTATTTAAATGGAGCCAGGCAGTCACAGTCGCCAATCTCTGAGAAAACAAGGAACAAACAACATTGTATGGCAATTCATAGGAATAGTTATTACTTAAGTGATAATGCCCGAGAAGTCGTGCTTGGAGGATATATTGGCACGGGTGTTGATGTTAGCAAACCGTGCCAATATATCCTCCAAACACCGGCTTCGAGGGCATTATCACTTAAGTAATAACTATTCCTATGAATTGCGAATTACCAACATATTCAAATAATGATTGACATATTTTCATTAAAAACATTATCTTTATGAATATATTCATGCTATTTAATCCTTCCACGAAATATAGTCCTGACACAAATCTAGGGTTGCTACCCAAGCCGGCTGGTTAGGTTGCCAGAGACACAGTAGTTTTGTATTTTTGTTCGATATCTATGGACGCGACCCAGTCGTTCGTTCTAAATGTTCCACTGCCATGCTGTCTGGCAACGTTCTTATCCCTTGCTTGATAGCTAGCCAACTTCCGCTAACACAGTCACATTAAACAGTGCAGCCAGAATAACAGAAAAGGAGCTGCATTTGCGTTTGTTTAAGCTGTTTTCTAGTGACATTTATTTGGATATATCCATAACAATGAGCTAATGATACACGATTTTGCCTGGCATAGACAATTTCATCTCTCACCAGGACATGGTTGTCACTAGTTACCACAGTCATAAACCCTGCCTATTTCTACAATTTACAGTGGGGAAAAAAAGTATTTAGTCAGCCACCAATTGTGCAAGTTCTCCCACTTAAAAAGATGAGAGAGGCCTGTAATTTTCATCATAGGTACATGTCAACTATGACAGACAAAATGAGAGAAAAAAATCCAGAAAATCACATTGTAGGATTTTTTATGAATTTATTTGCAAATTATGGTGGAAAATAAGTATTTGGTCAATAACAAAAGTGTCTCAATACTTTGTTATATACCCTTTGTTGGCAATGACACAGGTCAAACGTTTTCTGTAAGTCTTCACAAGGTTTTCACACACTGTTGCTGGTATTTTGGCCCATTCCTCCATGCAGATCTCCTCTAGAGCAGTGATGTTTTGGGGCTGTCGCTGGGCAACACAGACTTTCAACTCCCTCCAAAGATTTTCTATGGGGTTGAGATCTGGAGACTGGCTAGGCCACTCCAGGACCTTGAAATGCTTCTTACAAAGCCACTCCGTTGCCCGGGCGGTGTGTTTGGGATCATTGTCATGCTGAAAGACCCAGCCACGTTTCATCTTCAATGCCCTTGCTGATGGAAGGAGGTTTTCACTCAAAATCTCACGATACATGGCCCCATTCATTCTTTCCTTTACACGGATCAGTCGTCCTGGTCCCTTTGCAGAAAAACAGCCCCAAAGCATGATGTTTCCACCCCCATGCTTTACAGTAGGTATGGTGTTCTTTGGATGCAACTCAGCATTCTTTGTCCTCCAAACACGACGAGTTGAGTTTTTACCAAAAAGTTATATTTTGGTTTCATCTGACCATATGACACTCCCAATCCTCTTCTGGATCATCCAAATGCGCTCTAGCAAACTTCAGACGGGCCTGGACATGTACTGGCTTAAGCAGGGGGACACGTCTGGCACTGCAGGATTTGATTCCCTGGCGGCGTAGTGTTACTAATGGTAGGCTTTGTTACTTTGGTCCCAGCTCTCTGCAGGTCATTCACTAGGTCCCCCCGTGTGGTTCTGGGATTTTTGCTCACCATTCTTGTGATCATTTTGACCCCACGGGTGAGATCTTGCGTGGAGCCCCAGATCGAGGGAGATTATCAGTGGTTTTGTATGTCTTCCATTTCCTAATAATTGCTCCCACAGTTGATTTCTTCAAACCATGCTGCTTACCTATTGCAGATTCAGTCTTCCCAGCCTGGTGCAGGTCTACAATTTTGTTTCTGGTGTCCTTTGACAGCTCTTTGGTCTTGGCCATAGTGGAGTTTGGAGTGTGACTGTTTGAGGTTGTGTACAGGTGTCTTTTATACTGATAACAAGTTCAAACAGGTGCCATTAATACAGGTAACGAGTGGAGGACAGAGGAGCCTCTTAAAGAAGAAGTTATAGGTCTGTGAGAGCCAGAAATCGTGCGTGTTTGTAGGTGACCAAATACTTATTTTCCACCATAATTTGCAAATAAATTCATAAAAAATCCTACAATGTGATTTTCGGGGAAAAAAATCTAATTTTGTCTGTCATAGTTGACGTGTACCTATGATGAAAATTACAGGCCTCTCTCATCTTTTTAAGTGGGAGAACATGCACAATTGGTGGCTGACTAAATACTTTATTTCCCCACTGTATCTTAAAATCTGATTTTAAACCTAACCTTAACCATAGCCTTAACAACACTGCTAACTTTATGCCTAACCCTAACCTTAAATTATGACCCAAAATATTTTTGTTTCCATTAATTTTTTATGATATAGCCCATTTGTACTTCGTGGCTGTGGTAACTAGTGACAACCCCAGGACAAAGTTCAGAGGAGCTAGCCAACTACACTAACACAATCACTTTAAACAGAATCTGGAAAAACAGCAAACTAGTTGCATTTCCTTTCGTTTGACCTGTTTTTCGATTGACATTTCTCTGTATGTATCCATAAAAATGATGCTGATTCATGATTTCGACTGGCTGAGAAAAGTTGCCTGCCTGTCCGTCTCGTCCCGACACTTTCATTACTATGAAACAGCTGGAGATCGAATGTCCATATTGAAACAATGTTACAAATGTCGGAGAGACAGACAGCACGGTTTATACAAGTCTCCACTGTTGAAAACCAAATGCTAGTCTAAAAGAAATGGGAGATAATGTCTGGGTGCTTTTTACAGTGGAGATCAAGTTCATAAATTGCCTGGCTGGGCTGATGAGACAGTGGTTTGCACAGTGAGATGGAACAGTAATTAGGCATTTCTATGTAGCCTTAGCCGGTTGTAACTTGTGGATTAGACACCGGCTGGAACGCGGTTTTAACCAATCAGCATCCAGGATTAGACCCACCCGTTGTATAATATGCCATAAATAATGGAACATTCCATGGTTTCTTGACAGATTAATTAAATATCAATAACAAGATAAGAAGGTTAACCTTTAAAAAAGGTCAACTTTTTCATGTTGCTGACAGGGAAAGTCATAAAAGCCTTTGTTGTTTATCTCTAACAACGTCATGGCAATGATAGTTTTATGGCATATTACATCACCAGACATTGCATGTATTTATGTAAATAAATGTAATATGCCATCTTAGTGCATTTTCTGAGATTTCCAGTTCGAAGAACAGATGTGATAAGACCTCTTCACAACATGAGGCAGAAACAGGGCCAGCACGCAGCTTGGTGAATGAGTCTCACATGCTAGGATCTATATAAGGGTTATGATGAGCAGCATGTTGCCATATGACCACAGACATGGGACTTCTGCAATGTTACTGGTACATGTAGTCTCTAGATTTAAAGAGATAATCAAATCTGGCATTAAGGCATGTTGTTGAGAAAAGCTAAATATATAGAAAATAACATCTTTACAAAAGTACACTTCTTTCCATTTTATTTAAGGATATTCACAAGTTATGGTATAAAGAAAAATACAAGCAACAATATTTCTTAACAAAACATTTAAGTGCAAAATGTCTTTCATTTTGTGCCATACTACGGATCAAGTACTAATAAATGTACTTATGCGCCAGATTCCATGTCTATCATCGTCTCCCAAAGTTCTCCCTGATCCAATGGGCATGGGGCATGCTATTCCTGCCTCTGTGTCCAGTCATTCCTGGTCCATGTGTGCACTGCAGTGCTGTGGAATCCCAAACAGAGAACACATGATTAACATTCCCAGGACCATGAATAATCCTAGGAAATGTTCTATGGAACATTTAAAGTCTCCCGGTTCCAGCCTCTCATTCGGCATGCTCCATATAGTAGTTTGGGGCTCTGGCAAGAACTGATTGAGGGATCGGTCACTGGGCATCCATCTTTGAATCAGCAATGGACATTAGACAGACTTATTATGGGCATTATCCTCCTTGAACCCTTCTGGCTGACTCCTCTGCTCTGCTTGCCAACTCCACTAGACAGCAAGCTACATCCAGTTCTGTAGATCCACTGACCATTGTTCTTTGTCCAATTCTATTGATTCCATGGATGCTTTCTCCAGTCCCATTGGCTTATGTAGATGCAACCAATGTTATCAAACCAAGCATCAGTCATTATGACACTGCTGTAGTCCTTCGTGATTGTTCGATTGATCTACAGTGCCTTGCAAAAGTATTCATCCCCCTTGGCATTTTTCCTATTTTGTTGTGTTACAACCTGTAATTTAAATTGATTTTTATTTGGATTTCATGTAATGGACATACACAAAATAGTTCAAATTGGTGAAGTGAAATACAAAAAATAACTTGTTTCAAAAAATTCAAAAAAATAAATAACGGAAAAGTGGTGCGTGCATATGTATTCACCCCCTTTGCTATGAAGCCCCTTAAAAACATCTGGTGCAACCAATTACCTTCAGAAGTCACATAATTAGTTAAATAAAGTCCACCTGTGTAAAATCTAAGTGTCACATGATCTGTCACATGATCTCTCCAAACAGGTCAGGGACAAAGTTGTGGAGAAGTACAGATCAGGGTTGGGTTATAAAAAAAATATCTGAAACTTTGAACATCCCACGGAGCACCATTAAATCCATTATTAAAAAATGGAAAGAATATGGCACCACAACAATCCTGCCTAGAGTGGGCCGCCCACCAAAACTCACAGACCAGGCAAGGAGGGCATTAATCAAAGAGGCAACAAAGAGACCAAAGATAACCCTGAAGGAGCTGCAAACTGCAAAGCTCCACAGCGGAGATTGGAGTATCTGTCCATAGGACCACTTTAAGCCGTACACTCCACAGAGCTGGGCTTTACAGAAGAGTGGCCAGAAAAAAAGCCATTGCTTAAAGAAAAAAATAAGCAAACACGTTTGGTGTTCGCCAAAAGGCATGTGGGACACTCCCCAAACATATGGAAGAAGGTACTTTGGTCAGATGAGACTAAAATTGAGCTTTTTGGCCATCAAAGAAAATGCTATGTCTGGCGCAAACCCAACACCACTCATCACCCTGGCAGCATCATGCTGTGGGGATGTTTTTCCATCGGCATGGACTGGGAAACTGTTCAGAATTAAAGGAATGATGGATGCCGCTAAATACAGGGAAATTCTTGAGGGAAACCTGTTTCAGTCTTCCAGAGATTTGAGACTGGGACGGAGGTTCACCTTCCAGCAGGACAATGACCCTAAGCTTACTGCTAAAGCAACACTTGAGTGGTTTAAAGGGGAAACATTTAAATGTCTTGGAATGGCCTAGTCAAAGCCCAGACCTCAATCCAATTGAGAATCTGTGGTATGACTTAAAGACTGCTGTACACCAGCGGAACCCCTCTAACTTGAAGGAGCTGGAGCAGTTTTACCTTGAAGAATGGGCAAAAATCCCAGTGGCTAGATGTGCCAAGCTTATAGAGACATACCCCAAGAGACTTGCAGCTGTAATTGCTGCAAAAGGTGTCTCTACAAAGTATTGACTTTGGGGGGGTGAACAGTTATGCGCGCTCAAGTTGTCTGTTTTTTTGTCTTATTTCTTGTTTGTTTCACAAAAAAAATTATTTTGCATCTTCAAAGTGGTAGGCATGTTGTGTAAATCAAATTATACAAACCCCCCAAAAAATCTGTTTTAATTTCAGGTTGTAAGGCAACAAAATAGGAAAAATGCCAAAGGGGGTGAATACTTTCGCAAGCCACTGTATGAGACATCTTTATCACAGATTACCACCACACTTGTAACAACACACATCTGGTATAGTCTGGTCCCCTCTATAGGGACCTGCTTTGAGGGACAGCAGTGTCACAGTAGGACCAGTCTGGTCAACCCCAGGCCCAGGGTGGTGAGTAACGTCAGCCAGCAGCAGCCCCACGCTGTCCTCACAGGGGCCTGGGATGGGGCTGAGCTGTAGGCCTGCTGCCTCATGGCAAACACAGCATTGGTGTGGTTAGTGGGGACCTCCACATTGCAGATCATACCCTCACAGCACGACACACACTCCTGCGAGAGGGAGAGGAGAGAGAGAGCCGAGGAGTGAGCGACAACAAATTCAAAACACAAGTGCAGCAGTAATGGCAAATAATTTTCAGCTGATTCTACAAATTCCTGAGTAGACAAATGATGGTGGGTGATTGTGGATGGGTTTTGGTGTATGGACTTACTGTGTGACCTGTGTCCCTGTGGTGTCTACAGCCTGAAGCGTGACACACCTCCCTGGCAGCACACTTTTTGGTCACAAACTTGGTCTTGCCATGACTGGTGAAGTGGTGCACTGTCATACAGAACTGTGTATCTGAGGAAAGGATGACAAAGAAATATACATTACTCAACTGGTTAGCTGGCTTTGTCATGCATTGGCTATAACCAGTGCTTGACTTGGGCCGGAGCTGTCAGGAGGGCCATACCGGCACCTCCAAGTTTTGGGGAACTGCATTCTGGCTCCGCTATAAAACAAAGTGGCCTATCACCACCCGGATTCACACAGAGTCAAAAAAAAGTTTATCAAAGCAGGATCTGCATTGAATAGCAATGGAGAGTGGGCATTTATATCCTGATTCCGCTTTGTTCAAGTTTATTTGCCGCTAGTCTGTGAATCCGGTGTATACATGCCAGTAGAATGTTAAGAGTTTGAGAATACGCCAGCCTGAATGCGCAGGATGCGCTGTTACAAGTTCGTACGGTCATGAAAATCCTGGAAAAGTCATGGAATTTTAATATTGTGTTTTCATTTTAAAATATATGATCAATCACTTAAAAATCTACATATCAGCCATGATCAGAATTAGGCATACCCTTCAGCGCGTTTCTCTGTGTGTGCTGTGCATCATATGTGTGTGTGCCAGTGCAAGTGGGCATTTGACCGAGGAGAGAGTGAGACATTTCAGCAGCAGGTAGCCTATAAAATAATGATAGACTAACTATATAGCCTATTCAAAACATAACTAGTCATACTACAAGCCATCTCACTAGTTAACTATTTAGCTTTAAGTATAAATGTCGTTGACTCTTTGTTGCCTTTCCACCAGCACTGTTGAGAAATACGTTTGACACCGTTGGGATTCCCCTCTATTAAACAGTAGGCTACGCATTTAGGCCTAAATCCGACAATGTATTTATTATTATTATTTTTAACAATATATTTATTGGCATTTTTTACAATTTAACAATCGTCGGCAAAATATGACAATCAGATAATGCCATGCACTTTCTTCCTGTCCTACAGTTATAAATAACAACACCTCCATTCAGATTATTAAATAGCAGCCTACCTGTTGGCTCTTGTTCGTTGTAGCATACACTTCTCATTGAACTTTTAATTCCATAATTTCAATGCCATCTTCAATTGATTTCCTAATTTGCTTTGCCACACACAGAGGCTCTATGACTGTAGTGGCGCTTTGATGACCTGTGATTGGCCGACAACAAGCTACAAGCGCTACTCTGCTACTAACGACTTTTTAGCCACAACTCTCTGTCCATCGCGGTTGTAATCGACTATGAAGCCAAAACTTTCACAAACTGGAGATTTAAACGATGGAGGATCCTCCAATTCTGGTTGATCGATCCCACCACTCGTCATCTACAGAGTTCCCGGCTGTGCCTCACTAAAGGATAGTTTGAAATCTGACAGTTAAGATTTGAATTTTGATTACAGGCTGTAGTTGTTTTAACGGAATAGCCTACAATGTTTTTTTTCAGCTCAGATTTACTCACACGGCAATTGCATACAACGCAGCCTATATGCCTAGTGTTTTAATTTGTTTTATGTATTCATTCGGGTTCACAGTGCGGACCGAACCGAGGTCCCCATACCGAACGGTTCAGTACGAATAGGTGTACTGTTACGGCCCCAGTAGCTCTCCAGATGAAGAGTTGACCACATGCGTTTTATACAGTAGCCTAAAGGCGTCCTCATGCTTCCCAGAGGAAACAGTTCGGAAAAGTTTGTACATATATTATGATGTCATTTTGCTACGTTTTTGTTCGTTTTGGACTTCGGTAAGGTTTTTATCGGCTGTTCGGGCACACAAACATTTTTCTCGAGGCCAGCCGAAGTTCGGGAGCCGAAGTCTACGCCCTTCGTCCATGATTGGTCAACTGTAGGGATTCGTCAATAAAGTATTCAATGAGAGATGACTCATTTTCATGCAAATATTTTCATTGAGAAATACTGCACCAAACATCTTAGTTAGATGTAAAATTGCACGACTAAGATGTCCTCGGTAAAAACGTCAGAATTAATGACAGATTTCTTGAGTTACCTTAGATTAATTCTGACTATTTTGAGGAAGTGTAACTTGCTACCGCGCCTCAAAATGGACAAACAGTACTATTGTAGCTTTTTCTTGTTTTTCAAGCGAAGGTCTTTTAAGGGAGTATGCGAACACACTCGTTCGGTTTGCCTAGCCGCCAGCCGAACTGAAGCATGCTGAAGCCTTAACAGTGCAGTTATTCTACTTTGTGGGGGTTTAAGTGCCTCCCAGCTAGCACATAACACTCTGAGAACCATCTGTTTCTTAAGGAAAAGGGATGCCTAATCAGTTGCACAACTGAATGCATTCAACTGAAATGTGTCTTCCGCATTTAACCCAACCCCTCTGAATCAGAGAGGTGCGGGGGCTGCCCTAATCGATGTCCACGTCATTGGCGCCCGGAGGGCAGTTCTTGTTGTGGGTTAACTGCCTTGCTCAAGGGCAGAACGGCAGATTTTTCCACCTTGCCAAAGCTCTTAACTGCTAAGCTACCTGCCGCTTGGTGGGAGTGTGGTTGTCCTGTGGTTATTTTGTATACAACCTTCCCACAACTTTCTGGGAATGGTGCAAGATAGCTGCTTGGCTTTGGAACATTCTCAGCACATTTAAGGAACTTGACAAAAACACTTTATTTTCTTGGTATTTCATTACATTAACAGAACGTTAACTAAAAGTAAAAAAATGGTTACATTTAACTTCAATTTTGATAACGTTCTAGGAACGTTCTCCAACTGGTTTGACATTGGGAATGTTCTCAAATAGTTCAGAGAATGTTAATAAACAATGTTCTTCTGTGGGAATTGTGGGAATTTCAGTACTTCAGCATAACGTTTCCTACATGTTTCCTCATGGTTCTGTTTAAAGTCATGTTCTCATGTTAAGAAAGAAAACGTTCCATAAAAACTACAAGAAAACGTTAGTAATGTTCAGAGAACGTTATAAGAATGATATTTAAAAACATACATTCCGTTCTCAACATCAACAAAACTCTCTCTATCCTCTATCTTGTTAAATGAGTGCTTGTTTCCTTTGAAATGGGGTCTGTTTGAATAGACTAAAATGAACAGCATTGTATGTGTAAAAAAAAACGTGGCACACCAGCTCCATTCTGGTGGCGCAGTGGACTAATTCCATGGATAGAGAACAGAAGATTATAGGTTTGAATCTCACTGATGCCGTGTCACAATAAAAAATAAATGTGTTTGCATGTGTCCTATCTGTGCTTGGTGTTCAAAAACGTTAACCCAAAATAAGCTATCAGTCTTAAAGTCTGTTTGAAACATTCAGTGAAAGTTTTAAGGAAGTTATTAAAAAAACTCAAAATAACCTAGAATTTCCATTCTCAGTGTTAATAAAACCTCCCAGGAAAACTTTCAAAGAACCAGAGTAAAACATTCTCAGAACCCTCCCTGCAACGTAAAAATAACAGTTCCCAGAACAGGCAATATTTTCATTTCTGTTCTCAGAACATTTAAAAACGTTCAGTTTTACTGGTCAGGAAACTTATGGCTTCATTCCCAGAACCAATGGGAAACCAAAAAACTTAAGTTCCCACAACTTCCAAGGAATGTGCTACCTGGGCTTGATCAATGGCAGGAGATAGTAGGCCAAATGGGATCAGAAACCAGCAGCGTTCTAGTGTCAATACCACATTTATGCTTACTTTTTCATGTAGGCTACATAGCAGGGTTTCCGTTATGAAAATGTGGCGCCAGACATTTTACCAGCAGCATTTTAATTTACTGGACATTTGAGTAATGTACCAGACCCATATGCGTTGGGTGCGTAACCTGATTAGGGCATCCACCCACAGTGCTCAGAATGACCGAAATCAGAACATGCAAGTCGAGGATGCAATGCAGTGTCCTTACCATGCACTTTGAAGATGTTAGAATAACTGTCCACATTTACTTTTACTCAGCCAACAAGATGAGTAACAAACAGCAAAATCACTAGCCTATGCATAAAAATGCACCTTTATAATAAAGCATTTCATGCGTCATCACATTTGCAGACTTATGTATTTGTAATGTGATGAGTAGATTCGATAGTCATAATTTAGGGTAATAATATAACTCAATCACTGTTCTCAAAAAAGACAGTTCAATGCATGGCTGAGCATGTATAGTGTAGAGGCCTGGGATATAGGCTATATCAGGTTTCTTCTTTCTTTGCACAGGAAAAATACATTTCATGCAATTCTACTACACTTTATATGACTGGAGACATTAGCAGAATCTTTTTTCATATGACAAATTACAGGGTAGCCTACTCTGCTGACACTGACAAACAATCAATAAAAACAATGTTGTCCATATAACAGGCCTACAAGAAGGGGAGACACAAATAGAATATGACGTCCATCTAAACTGTAGGAGGAAATTATTGTTCAAAAACAAACTTTTAAGTGACACTGACCCAACAATGATAAAGAGTGAATGTGCGCAGTGTGCCCTCACCAGGGATATGGCCGATGCTTCACTGGTGCCAATAAGATATGCTATAGGCCTACTGTTGTTCGCACAATTAAGTTGAGAATTTGTATACCTAAAAGACAGATTGGAGTATTTTCATTGTATTCTCTTTACAGCAATAGCCATTTGCTTTCCAAACTATGTTTTCCCGCGATATAATTTTGAAATATTGCAGTATACCTGGCTGGGCCCTCTCTACTTTTTACTGACAGTCTCAACTCAATAATCATCTATTTGGTATTTGCAGTGTGCGCTGCCCAAATTGTACATGCTGCCTTTCCTTCCGACTGCAGGCAATGCGATTTAAAACAATCAGCAACTTTTTTTTAAGTCTAGGGGAAGCTAATGATCCTCTGTGGCCAAATCATGCTTTAGTAGCCTATTTAGAATTATTTTATTTATTTCTGTATAGACAGGAATAGGCTGTCAATCTACTATAATAAATAGCCCAAACAGACTCTGGGACACTTGTGGGATGATAGATCCTATATTCATCCAACCAGTAGGCCTAGGCTGCATAAATAAATGAATCTGATGCAGATCAGAACATTTAGCTTAAAATGTTGATAAACTATTATTTCTTAACATTATTAGCCCAGCAATGCGCACAAGGCAGTAGAATATGCGTGAATGTGCATTTGGCTAACGGACAATGAAAGAAAGTTGAAAACCAATAGAACATGAGAGAAATAGGCTACTGGTTTCATGGCATATGGAAGTCTATGTAAAATATTTGCCTCTATGTATATGGTAGGATTTTGGCTAGGCTACTTGGAAGCAAGGTAAAATGTATGTAGGTTTCAAACAATTAGGTAGCTATATGTTTTCAAAATGCATACTGCCTCCAGCTCATTGCAAAGTGGTGTGACGCCTGATGAAGCCTGCCTTCCGTTGCCTATGCATTTCAATGGCGAATGTGAAGCGTGCTTGAATTACCAGTTGAGAAAAAAAAAAGTAGCTATTTTTAATCGTGGCCCAAAACTACTTTTAACACAGGATTGCATTTAGAATTGTTGCGCAATGATTAGGCTTATAAAAGTTCTGTCTGACAGATTTTCCGCCAAAAGGCTCTGTATCTGTATGCTGTGCGTGTGATAAATAATATTCATAACAAATATAGGCGCGCCAATTTAACAAACGTTCTTCCCCCGGACAATTGGCTAGAGGCAATTTTATTTATAGGCTTTTCTATTTTTTTAATGGCCAAAAGCCGGCTATTACCGGCTAACAGAAACCCTGCTACATAGAGACGCTACCTATTATTGGTCATGGAAATGTGGTTAAAAGTCACGGAGAAGTCATGGAATTCATGAAATTCCATCTGTCAAAAGGTGTATGAACCCTTAACAGTGAATAATCAGAGGTCTCTATAGTATAATGTCATTTGGGAATGTCTGTGAACGTAGTCTAATGGACCGACTTGAACAAAGACTGCTACTGCACCTCTTTCATCCTAAGTCAAGCACTGGCTATAACAGCATAATCATAAGGTATTGTAACAGTGTAACAGCAATAATAACAATGATTATTAAGTACTGGTTAGTCCTATCAGTAATGCCAATGAGAAACACTTACAACAATTCTAATATCTGACAGTATCTGTGTGAAACAACAAAGGGTTCTACTCACTCTGTGGACACCACTTGTCCTCAGCCCAGCTGTTACAGTTGTAGTTGTCTGCAGCTTGCTCGCAGGTGAAGCACTTGAAGCTCTTAGGGAATGGAGTGGCTGTAAAGACATTCACACATTGTGTGTCAATGTATGTTTTTACTCACATTGCTCCTGTTCAAACTTTTCTTTTGATGGATACTTCAAGTATAAAAAGTTGACGACATTGTTGAAGACGTAAACATTTCAACGAGTAAGCAGAACGTACCTTCCACAGGTGGTTTGACATTGTAGAAGTTGATGCGATCAGCTGTAACCTCGTCACATATGGCCATCAGCGCCAGGAGTTGGAGAGCAGCGGTGAGGTGCAGGGCCATGGAGAATGACATCATCACAGTCTCTCTATCAGCAACCTAAAACACAGCAACAGAAGGGATCAGGAATGGACATATAATCAAGTATCATATATTAGCCTTTGCAAGCTCATGTAACATAGAACCAGGTGAATGGGAAAGGAGAAGATGAGGAAAAGGGGGAACAGAAGAATAAACAAAATAGTGGATATTGAGAACGAAAAGAAGTAACAGGTTGACCCTCTCTGGGACATTGAGAGGTTGGTTATCATGGTATTGAATAGCTCCATGCCCTGCCCTGACCACATTTACCTGATCCTGAGGGGGCAAGTCTCTGAGCTGAGGGTGAGGACCTCAGAGAGCTGCTGAATGGTCTCTATCAGGTCTCTGAACCTTGACTTCTGACCCTTGGCCAGGTGGGGTGGGTAATCAGAGAGTCACGGCTGAGAGAGCTGCTATTTGAGCAGGCAATGGATAGTAGCCACTTATGAGAAGAGGCAAGAGCGATCGATGGCTGGTCTTTGGGGAGCTTTTGATAAGCCGAACATTATTGTTAATTGTTGTTTATATCACATATTATTATTACTATCACATTTGTCAACTAGCATCATGAATGTATGAAAAAAAAAAAAAATAATGTATCCACTCACTAACTGTAAGTCGCTCTGGATAAGAGCGTCTGCTAAATGACTAAAATGTAAAATGTAGCCGTACTATACAAGATGGCGCCGTACTGGATGTCCACTGTTTTGCAAGCTCCGACCCAACTTTGCTATTTTGTGATTCTTTTGTCATTTATTTTTACGAAATGTATCTCTTATAATTTTTTACAATCGACAATAACTTTTTAACATCAGATCGGCAGTTACTTACTTCAATTCCAGCTTCAACTTCGACTGACTCATCTGCCCTGGGTTCTTCCCTCCATTCTACTGGCCAATGTACTGCTACTTAATATTAAGATGGATGACCTCCGATCTGCTTTTCTGAAACATAGCTCTCGGACAAGATACCCCCATGGGTATCCAACTAGATGGATTCTCCATTCACCGTGTGGACAGGACAGTGGAGTCAGGGAAATCGAGAGAGAGGGGTTTGCCTCTTCATCAACAACAACCGATTTGCTGATTCGAGCTCGTTTAGAAGTGTTGACCCATTGTTCACCTGTCTTGGAATACCTGATGGTCAAATGCCGACCCTTCTACCTCCCAAGGGAGTTTTCATCTGTTATCGTGACTATTGTATACATTCCACCTCAAGACAAGAAAAAGAACAAGCTGGCAATTAATGAACTGCACAAGGCTATAAAAAAGCAGCAAAACTGGAGGCTGCTTTTCTGGTTGCCGGCGATTTTAATTCTGCGTCATTTAGACACGATGCCCAACTTCCATCAACACGTCTCCTTCGCCACTAGGGGCGATAAAGACCACTGTTATTCTACCCACAAGTAAACATACAAAGCCCTCCTTCATCCGCCATTCGGCAAATCAGATCATGACTCCGTACTCCTGCTTCCTGTTTACAAGCAGAAGCTCAAACTGGAAGTACCCGTGACTCGCTCTGTTGAGAAATGGTCACCAGAATAAGATATTATGCTACAGGACTGCTTTGCTAGCGCTGATTGGAATATGTTTTGAGACTCTGCCGATAACATCGACGAGCTAACCACCTCCGTCACAGGCTTCATTAGGAAAAGCATTGGCGGTGTTAAGGTTCAATGTTAAGGTTCGCTGCTTTCTCAATCAAAAGCCCTGGATTAACACCAAGGTTGGCATTAAACTAAAGGACAGGGCTACCACACACAGGGCTATCGCAGACCACCCTGAGGCTACAAGTACAATAACAGGTACAAGAAGTCCCGCTATGACCTCCGCAGAGTCATCAAACGAGCAAAAGGACAATATAGGCACAGACGCCCACCGCATGTGGCAGGGGCTACAGTCCATTACGGATTACAAAGGAAGACCTCTGTAGCTCAATTGGTAGAGCATGGCGCTTGTAACGCCAGGGTAGTGGGTTCGATCCCCGGGACCACCCATATGTAAAAATGTATGCACATGACTGTAAGTTGCTTTGGATAAAAGCGTCTGCTAAATGGCATATTATTATAAGACCCAGCCGTGATCTGCCCAACAATGCCTCTCTACCAGACAAACTCAATGCATTTTATGCACGTTTTGACAATAACATAATCGTGCTGGATGTCAGGGCCGTCACCAACCCAGATGACTGGGTGATCTCGCTCTCCGAGGCCAACGTGAGTAAGGTCTTTAAATCAGGTCAACACCTGCAAGGCAGCGGAGCCCCGACGGTATTCCAGGGCGCGTTCTAAGCGCATGGCAGGCATATTCAGCTGGCAGGCATACAGCTGGCAGGCATATTCACTGTAATTTTCAACAACCCTTGTGGGTGTTGACCACCATCATTCCTGTTCCCAAGAACTCTAAGGCTTCATGCCACAATGACTACCGCCCTGTAGCACTCACATTTGTAATCATGAAGTGCTTTGAGTTGCTGGTTATGGCACACATTAACTCTATCATCCCAGACACCCTAGACCCACTTTAATTTGCATACCACCTCAACAGATCCACAGACGACACAATCTTAATTGCACTCCATACTGGCCTCACCCACCTAGATAAGAGGAATACCTATGTGAGAATGCTGTTCATTGACTACAGCTCAGCGTTCAACACCATTGTCCCCTCCAAGCTCATCACCAAGCTTAGAAACCTGGGAGTGAACACCTCCTTCTGCAACTTGATCCTGGACTTCCTGACGGGCCGACCCCAGGTGGCGAGGGTAGGCAACATCACCTCTGCCACGCTGACCCTCAACACGTGGGCCCCACAGGGGTGTGTGCTAGGGTTGAATATTTTCCTGGTATTTTACAAATGTTCCACCCTGCGAATAAATCACTTTTCTCTCGGGTAACCCAGTATTTCCCTCCAAAACCAGAAGTGTCATTCTAAGGCATATAAATATGTTTGGATTTGATTAGAGCTTTGATTGGCATGAATATTCAAGCATTTTACATAATTTTAGTCATTTAGCAGATGCTCTTATCCAGAGCGACTTACAGTTAGTGAGTGCATACATTTTTCATACTTTTTCATACAAGCCTGATGCTAGCTGAGCCTGATGTGCCATACATTAAATACATTTTATGAGCCCTACATTAAAGACATTTTATGATCCCAAGCCCAAATGATTGTGCCGTTATTCAATACATAACCAATGTATCATAGGCTATCTCACATTGCACAGGACAGAAAAACATAAAAGCCCATAGATGTAGCTATGCTCTCTTGGGTAAATAAATGAAACAATCTCCAGTAGCCTTATCTTTTTGAGTGTGGACTGTATTACTGTACTGTATTGTATTATACTATAATATATGGACTGGAATTACGGATCTTGTTCAAACCATGAAACTGGGAGAGAACATGGGATAATGGTGCAGTATGTCCCCTGTAGCTCAGTTGGTAGAGCATGGCGCTTGCAACGCCAGGGTTGTGGGTTCGTTTCCCACGGGGGGCCAGTATGAAAATGTATGCACTCACTAACTGTAAGTCGCTCTGGATAAGAGCGTCTGCTAAATAACTAAAATGTAAAATGTAGGACATGCAGTCTACAAAGTTACAATTATAGGCTAGCGAATTAGATTTTAATTTTGAAATATAATAGGGCCTATTTTCCATTTTTATAACATATATAGGCTACCTTTCATAATATTTCCCCTAATGTTGTGCGACGTGCGAATTAGCCTACCTCCTCTTTCTCTCATTGTTGCTTCATTCCTTCCTCGCTTTCAACAATGAAATTAAATATGTTTCGTTGTCCTTATCTTCATCATTGTAATGACATGCTTGAATAATATAGGACTAGAATAAGATGCAGACGGCTATCACTTCTCTTCAAGAAGATTGACTGGTTATGGGTCTGAATAAATAACTGCTGTAGCCTACCGCCATCGCTCGTTCTCGCTTATTTCAAACTCCCCGTGAGTTCTACTGGCTGCTGTACTTAACATTCAACAAACAAGCGCTTGCATCCCTCTTCGAATAGTGTATTAGTATAAAAAACTATTTTAGTCTAGCTTTTCCTAGGACAGGAAGAGCTATGGGGTGTTTTTTAAAGAGACAGGCCAGCGGAGCGCAGGTGCATATTGCACAAGAGGCTATAAGTTAGAACCTTATGCATAACCCATCATTCATTAGCTAAATATAAGGCTAATACCGCATTGGATGTATTACCTGAAAGAGGTAGGCTAGGATATCTATATGTATCAATCTTAAACAGGATTAGGCCCATCTATTTTGGATGCAATTTGAATGGAATTGATGGGGAGAGAGAGACAGAGAGTGCTCGCATGCACACTGATTTAAAGCAACGATAATCAAGTAATAGTCTGTTTAAAAACTCTGCAGCTGCAATTTAAAAAATGCATCTTTACAATGAAAAAATAAGGTGACTCTTGAAAGCCAAATGGAGATGTGTAAATTAGACATACATTCAGTTCTTATATTACTGTAGCAAAGGATATGCTGAAGCAGATTTTTCTACCTTTCACAAGAAAAAAAGTTACCATGGTGAGATGATACATGCACTGTTAACTGCGCTCCATATTGAGATGCGCTGTCTGTCCCCACCCTGAACGTTGATGATTGATCATGCAGATAGCAGAGAATAGGCGTGGCCCGTAGAGATGGCAGATTTAGACATTGCATATAATTTAACGGTTCCATTTCACCTCATGCTGTTCATAGAAATAACATATTATAATTTACTGGTTTCTCTCAGTTATTTATCCCGGGAAAAGGGAGTGGGGGGGGCGGGGCGAGCATTCCCCCATCAACATCAACGTGGATGGGGTTGCAGTGGAGCGGGTCAAGAGCTTCAAGTTCCTCGGAATCAAACCACTGAGGACTTAAAATGGTCCACACACACTCGCACAGTCGTGAAGACCTCCCCTGTGGGTGGGCCTGGCTCCCAAGTGGGTGGGCCTGGCTCCCAAGTGGGTGGGCCCCCCACCCACCAGCCCACCCACGGCTGCGCCCTTTCCCAGTCGTGAAATCCATAGATTAGGGCCTTATGAATTGATTTCAATTGACTGATTTCCTTATATGAACTGTAACTCAGTAAAATCGTTGAAATTGTTGCATGTTAAATGCCCCAGAGAGAAAGTCTAGCAGCAGATATTTGTGATTCTGATAGCATTAAGTTCAAATGCCTCCAATTTGTCCTCTTGGATCAAGAAGGCAAGTATTTGGGGGCCAGACGTGTCTGCAGGCAGTTGGGTGCAGACAGAACCCCCAAGGCACATGATTCAAATATCTAATAGGTTTAATAAATAACCAGGCGGAATAAAAATATTCTACAATGTCACTGGATTTTGTGTTGCACAGACAGATAAACAGTTAATGAACATTACAATCCCTTCCAAGTGACATAATTAATATTGTGTTGTTGATTGATGGTGTGGAGATGTTTTTAAATCTGAAATCATCTTAAGGTCAAAATCATTTGCAAACTGCAGTTTGTTACTATGTCAGCACTAAATCAACAGTAACCTGTGTTAACCTGAGATTATCTGCCTCTGTGGGGACATAAATCACACTCTGGCATTGACATACAACTAAATCAATACCTGAACACAAACACCCCTCTTATCTCACTTTACAAAACCAACCATCTCTGAACAAACCCAGAAAAACAGAACCATCAATCTCTCAGGAGTCACACTCCACAGGTCTTTGTAAGGGCAGAGCTTTTGAGCAAATACCCTTTTTATGCCTCTGTGAAATTTGGAGCAGTTGGACTTCACGGCATGCAAGAGGTTTACAGGTCAAGTGACCATGTGGCTGAGGTATTTGCTAGAATGTGCATGTACTTGTTGTGCCTTGCGAGTCACTATCTTTAGGCTCTCTCTCATCTCCAACTGTCCTCAGTCCCAGTCCCAGGAATTCTCTCTCACAGGAGCAATGCTGAGTCAGAGTTGAGCACACACACATTTTGGCATTTCAAAATCACAAGCGGGTATCACAAGCGGGTGGACTATCAGCAGTAGAAAATGCTGACAGCCATCTTGTACTATTTGTCAAGTAACGATACCAAAAAAACCTGAATAAAACAAAAAGCTCATTTTCCTCTAGGCAATATTCACAGAGGTTTCAGATCAGACCCATTTCCCCATCCTGGCCAACCACAATTAACATTTTACAACACACTGGAAGTTTCTTTCAGATTAGCATAGAGACAGATTCAAACTACACTGATATTTAAGATGTTTTATGTTTTTAGCCACATTTTTTTAAACGATTAGCTAGGTAAGTAGCTTTCCCATAAACAAGAAGAATTATCTACATTTAATCACATTTCCTTAGAGGGCTATTGCCTAACCAAGCACGCTGACTGATAAGATAAGAAATGTAATGTGTAACCTTGTTGAAAACAAACAGTTCACTATACCACGTGGTAATAATAGCATCTGTGAATGTGGGTTTTCCTACCAAAATGGCATTGTAAGTCAAATGTGAACAGTAAGGCTTACCTCCTAAAGTTCAAATGAAGTGAAATCTAATCCACATGTATGTTTCAACAGAGATAAGTAACAGATCCTTTATTTATTTTTTTAACCTTTATTTAACTAGGCAAGTCAGTTTAGAACAAATTCTTACTTACAATGACGGCCTACACCAGCCAAACCCGGACGATGCTGGGCCAATTGTGCGCCGCCCTATGGGACTCCCAATCACACAGCCTGGAATCGAACCAGGAGGTCTGTAGTGACGCCTCAAGCACTGAGATGCAGTGCCTTAGACCAATGCGCCACTCGGAAGCCCAGGTCAGGGTGACTGACTAGATGGATCCCTGGTTTACTAGAAGTCACTAGCAGTAATTTCCTGCCCTGCCACTGCCGCCTTAACCAAGAGTTCATGAAGGTTCAGCGACCCCTAACTTCCTGACACTGCAGCAACGTGATTGGATGACATGTGGGGGTAGTGATGGAAACAGTCACAATCTGTCAGGAGAGTGTCAGCCAGTCTCCTCTCTAAACCCACCTCATTAGCATTCACACCAAACACACACAAACACCATTTGGGGGAGGGGAGAACTCCAAAATACCCCTTATCTAGTGGGTTTGTCCATTAAGCAGCTAAAGGCAGCCTAGATTAAACATGTGCCTGGGAGAGAGAGATTACTGGCATATCATATTATGACACAAGTCATTTCCTCCTTAACAAAGCAAAGCCAGTTGGTAGCCTTGGAACAGGTTACAGGTTAGCCAGAGAACATAAACTCAGCAAAAAAAGAAACATCCTCTCACTGTCTACTGCGTTTATTTTCAGCAAACTTAACATGTGTAAATATTTGTATGAACATAACAAGACTCAACAACTGAGACATAAACTGAACAAGTTCCACAGACATGTGACTAACAGAAATTGAATAATGTGTCCCTGAACAAAGGGGGGGTCAAAATCAAAAGTTATGGTCAGTATCTGGTGTGGCCACCAGCTGCATTAAGTTCTGCATTGCATCTCCTCCTCATGGACCAGATTTGCCAGTTCTTGCTGTGAGATGTTACATCACTCTTCCACCAAGGCGCCTGCAAGTTCCCGGACATTTCTGGGAGGAATGGCCCTAGCCCTCAACCTCCGATCCAACAAGTCCCAGACGTGCTCAATGGGATTGAGATTAGGGCTCTTCGCTGGCCATGGCAGAACACTGAACATCCTGTCTTGCAGGAAATCACGCACAGAACGAACAGTATGGCTGGCGGCATTGTCATGCTGGAGGGTCATGTCAGGATGAGCCTGCAGGAAGGGTACCACATGAGGGAGGAGGATGTCTTCCCTGTAACGCACAGCGTTGAGATTGCCTGTAATGACAACAAGCTCAGTCCGATGATGCTGTGACACACCGCCCCAGACCATGACGGACCCTCCACCTCCAAATCGATCCCGCTCCAGAGTACAGGCCTCGGTGTAACGCTCATTCCTTCGACGATAAACGTGAATCCGACCATCACCCCTGGTGAGACAAAACCGCAACTCGTCAGTGAAGAGCACTTTTTGCCAGTCCTGTCTGGTCCAGCGACGGTGGGTTTGTGCCCATAGGTGACGTTGTTGCCGGTGATGTCTGGTGAGGACCTGCCTTACAACAGGCCTACAAGCCCTCAGTCCAGCCTCTCTCAGCCTATTGCGGACAGTCTGATCAATGATGGAGGGATTGTGCATTCCTGGTGTAACTCGGGCAGTTGTTGTTGCCATCCTGTACCTGTCCCGCAGGTGTGATGTTCAGATGTACCGATCCTGTGCAGGTGTTGTTACACGTGGTCTGCCACTGCGAGGACGATCAGCTGTCCTTCCTGTCTCCCTATCGCTGTCTTAGGTGTCTCACAGTATGGACATTGCAATGTATTGCCCTGGCCACATCTGCAGTCCTCATGCCTCCTTGCAGCATGCCTAAGGCACGTTCACGCAAATGAGCAGGGACCCTGGGCATCTTTCTTTTGGTGTTTTTCAGAGTCAGTAGAAAGGCCTCTTTAGTGTCCTAAGTTTTCATAACTGTGACCTTAATTGCCTACTGTCTGTAAACTGTTAGTGTCTTAATGACCGTTCCACAGGTGCATGTTCATTAATTGTTTATGGTTAATTGAACAAGCATGGGAAACAGTGTTTAAACCCTTTACAATGAAGATCTGTGAAGTTATTTTGATTTTTACGAATTATCTTTGAAAGACAGGGTCCTGAGTTTGCTGAGTTTATTAGTACATAGCTGTACCTGTTACTGAGTCACACTCTAGTATTGATTTAAGTCACATGAACAGCTAGGTCTCTGGGGGCAACAACCAACTTATCAGTTCAGTATTGAGGCTCCGTCTCCAAGCATTAGTATATTCGCCTGCTGCACACTCCCTAATCAAACACTGAGTTGAAACACAATATGATAAGACCGAGTTTGTGCTCTTTCGAAATGACTAGGCTCTCTCTGGTTTTAGTACAAACTACAAAACAACCTCACCTTCCTTGAACCCTAATTTGGTCTTCCTATCTTCCTTTAGGAAATCAGCAGTTTCTTTCCCCTAAAGGTCACTGGGATCAGAGTAGTTCCCATGACGAGGAAGGAAAGGAGGAGTCGGGAAGGGACACAATCACTTCCAAGCGCAGTCTCTGCAGGAGTGCAGACATTTTTAAGAGGACGTTTTAACTACTTCCAGAGTTCTGAGTTCCGGAGTTCCGGTGAAGCTCAGCTATGTCTGGAAAACACATTCCATTCCAGAAGCAGTGCAGCTGACTGGTATTCCATTCCAGAAGCAGTGCAGCTGACTGGTGCTCCATTCAGCTAACTAATCAGGCTGCTCCGTTCAGCTAACTAACCAGGCTGCTCCGTTCAGCTAACTAACCAGGCAGCTCCGTTCAGCTAACTAACCAGGCAGCTCCGTTCAGCTAACTAACCAGGCTGCTCCGTTCAGCTAACTAACCAGGCTGCTCCGTTCAGCTAACTAACCAGGCTGCTCCGTTCAGCTAACTAACTAGGCACCTGGCTCTGATAACAACACAGTACACATCCACAACATGTAGGGAGAAGAACACTGCACAGCAGCATAAAAATAAATAAAACATTTAAGTCCTGGGCTTTGCTTCCTTGCAAATTCCCCCTGTGCGTGCAAAGCGCCATGGGGCTCCATGTGGGTTATATACTATGAGAAGCTCATTTCGTATTTAAGGCAGATGGCTTTCGAGTGAATTCCACAGTGAAGGGCTGCAGTCACACTAAATGTATGCAGCATGTTGAGTGTTGACCTAGGACATATGCATATATTTTTTGACCTTATGGCTATCATAGCTTCTCTACCGTGTCCACTTATGGTTGTTTTAACAGAGAAACAGGGTGGTCCAGACCCTTTCTATGAGACATGACCATGACTAGCATTCAATTAAAGTCATACAAATCATAGACAATATATCCCAACTGCGACGGCTCCTATACGTCATTTTAAGTGGTTGATAGCGCAGGGCCAAGGGAGGGGAGAGTGTACTGTAACTGTAATCTGATGAGGAAATGCTCAAATCCTTCACCAACTAACAACTCCTACTTTTGCCAAACTGCTCCCTCAAGGCTGACACACTAAACTCAGGGGAGATATCGCAACACACAGCAGTGTTAAAATGCCTCACGTCAGGGACGTTTGCAGCATCTTCAGAAGAAGACCTTTATACAAACCAACTACGCTGAGGCATTACTCTAAATGACGAGAAATGTCCCTAACAACAAGACAAAAACCTCAACTCATGGTATTTCATCCCCTATAAAAGTTTTAAATTTTTAAGAAAAAAATTGAAAGAGAGTTGAGGTCTCTTTGATACCTGACTAGCTTGTTAAAATGTTCCAGTAGTAAACATATGATCCTACCACAAAGGATTCTTCTATTTATTGTGTGAAACTGTTAAGGTGGTAGACTACCTCCTGCATTTCTCTGTTTTATTGGTTCTTACAGACTAAAAAGACACTTCAATGTAAATAACCATACCTGCCACCCCATAAATACCATTACCTCCAGGTTATGCCTGCAGGTTTCAAACAAACATAGTGCTTGGTTTACTTTTCATTCATGGTGGCCTCCACAGTTTGACATCAAGCAGAGGCCTTAAATGAGAGGTTGCACGAGAGGGGATACTGGAGTTAGATCTGGCAGTATACTGTATACCACAAGGCAGGAACACTGATTCTTAAAATCTAAACCGACAGAGAAAACATTTACCTGTTGGCTGATTTTGTCCAACTTGTCACGGTTAAAGTGCAGTGATTGGTTAAACTTGCGAGCCCTCTTTTTAGAGTGCGGTGATGGAACAGTTATATGCGGTAATATTGCAATGATTTTACTGTTTTATGCAATAATAGTGCAGTGATTGGTCAAATTTGAAAGTTGCATGTGCGGTCTTAGCGGTAGAGTTCAGACCACAGTGATACAAGGGACAATGGAGGGTGGGCAAAAGCTTTACTAACTGAGTGGCAAACATAAATATTTGAGTGGTATCATTCTGTGAGAAACTGGGAATGCAAACTAAACTGGCCACCTAAACTTTATGGTGTGGTTTGCCCTGAGGGGAACAGCATTCTCACTTCAGTTAAAGTCCCAGTTAAACTTGATTTTCCTGTGTTTTATATACACTGAACAAAAATATAAACGCAACATGCAACAATTTCAAAGAGTTTACTGAGTTACAGTTCATATAAGGAAATCAGTCAATTGAAATCAATTCATTAGGCCATAATCTATGGATTTCACGACTGGGAATACAGATATGCATCTGTTGGTCACAGATACAGTGCCTTCGGAAAGTATTCAGACCCCTTGACTTTTTCCACATTTTGTTACGTTACAACCTTATTCTAAACTGGATGAAAAAAAAAAAAAATCCTCAGCAATCTACACACAATACCCCATACTGACAAAGTGAAAACAGGTTTTTAGGTCGAAGGAATTGTCCATAGAGCTCCGAGACAGGATTGTGTCGAGGCACAGATCTGTGGAAGGGTACCAAAAAATGTATGCAGCATTGAAGAGAACACAGTGGCCTCCATCATTCTTAAATGGAAGAAGTTTGGAACCACCAAGACTCTTTCTAGAACTGAGCAATCGGGGGAGAAGGGCCTTTGTCAGGGAGGTGACCAAGTACCCGATGGTCACTCTGACAGAGTTCTAGAGTTCCTCTGTGAGATGGGAGAACCTTCCAGAAGGACAACCATCTCTGCAGCACTCCACCAATCAGGCCTTTATGGTAGAGTGGCCAGACGGAAGCCACTCCTCAGTAAAAGGCACATGACAGCCCGCTTGGAGTTTGCCAAAAGGCACCTAAAGGACTCTCAGACCATGAGAAACAAGATTCTCTGGTCTGATGAAACCAAGATTGAACTCTTTGGCCTGAATGCCAAGCGTCACGTCTGGAGGAAACCTGACACCATCCCTACGGTGAAGCATGGTGGTGGCAGCATCATGCTGTGGGGATGTTTTTCAGCATCAGGGACTGGGAGACTAGTTAGGATCGAAGCAAAGATGAACGGAGCAAAGTACAGAGAGATCCTTGATGAAAACCTGCTCCAGAGTGCTCAGGACCTCAGAGTGGGGCGAATGTTCACCTTCCAACAGGACAACGACCCTTAGCACACAGCCAAGACAACGCAGGAGTGGCTTTCGAACAAGTCTCTGAATTACATTTACATTTTAGTCATTTAGCAGACGCTCTTATCCAGAGCGACTTACAGGAGCAATTAGGGTTAAGTGCCTTGCTCAAGGGCACATTTACGTCATTTAGCAGACGCTCTTATCCAGAGCGACTCACAAATTGGTGCATTCACCCTATAGCCAGTGGGATAACCACTTTACAATTTTTTTTGGGGGGTAGAAGGATTACTTTATCCTATCCCAGGTGTTCCTTAAAGAGGTGGGGTTTCAAATGTCTCCGGAAGGTGGTGAGTGACTCCGCTGTCCTGGCGTCGTGAGGGAGCTTGTTCCACCATTGGGGTGCCAGAGCAGCGAACAGTTTTGACTGGGCTGAGCGGGAACTATGCTTCCGCAGAGGAAGGGGAGCCAGCAGGCCAGAGGTGGATGAACGCAATGCCTCGTTTGGGTGTAGGGACTGATCAGAGCCCGAAGGTACAGAGGTGCCGTTCCCCTCACTGCTCCATAGGCAAGCACCATGGTCTTGTAACGGATGCGAGCTTCAACTGGAAGCCAGTGGAGTGTGCGGAGGAGGGGGGTGACGTGAGAGAACTTGGGAAGGTTGAACACCAGACGGGCTGCGGCATTCTGGATGAGTTGTAGGGGTTTAATAGCACAGGCAGGGAGGCCAGCCAACAGTGAGTTGCAGTAATCCAGACGGGAGATTACAAGTGCCTGGATTAGGACCTGTGCCGCTTCCTGTGTAAGGCAGGGTCGTACTCTCCGAATGTTGTAGAGCATGAACCTGCAGGATCGGGTCACCGCCTTGATGTTAGCGGAGAACGACAGGGTGTTGTCCAATGTCCTTGAGTGGCCCAGCCAGAGCCCAGACTTGAACCCGATCTAACATCTCTGGAGAGACCTGAAAATAGCTGTGCAGCAACGCTCCCCATCCAACCTGACAGAGCTTGAGAGGATCTGCAGAGACGATGGGAGAAACTCCCCAAATACAGGTGTGCCACGCTTGTAGCGTCATACCCAAGAAGACTCAATGCTGTAATCACTGCCAAAGGTGCTTCAACAAAGTACTGAGTAAAGGGTCTGAATACTTATGTAAATGTGATATTTCCGTTTTTTATTTTTTGCTTTGTCATTATGGGGTATTGTGTGTAGATTGATGAGGGGGAAAAACGTTTGTTGTAACTTATGCCTGCCCTTACCATACCCCACCATAGGGCACTCTGTTCACAACGTTGACATGAACAAACTGCTCGCCCACACGACGCCATACACGCTGTCTGCCATCTGCCTGGTACAGTTGAAACCAGGATTCATCTGTAAAGAGCACACTTCTCCAGCTTGCCAGCGGCCATCGAAGGTGAACATTTGCCCACTGAAGTTGGTTACGACGTCGAACTGCAGTCAGGTCAAGACCCTGGTGAGGACGACGAGCACACAGATGAGCTTCCCTGAGACAGTTTCTGACAGTTTGTGCACAAATATTATTCCGTTGTGCAAACCCACAGTTTCATCAGCTGTCCGGGTGGCTGGTCTCAGACGATCCCGCAGATGAAGAAGCCGGATGTGGAGGTCCTGGTCTGGCGTGGTTACACGTGGTCTGCGGTTGTGAGGCCGGTTGGACGTACTGCCAAATTCTCCAAAACGATGTTAGAGGCGGCTTATGGTAGAGAAATGAACATTCAATTCTCTGGCAACAGCTCTGGTGGACATTCCTGCAGTCAGCATGCCAATTGCACGATCCCTCAAAACTTGAGACATCTGTGGCATTGTGTTGTGTGACAAAACATTTTAGAGTGGCCTTATATTGTCCCCAGCACAAGGTGCACCTGTGTAATGATCATGCTGTTTAATCAGCTTCTTGATATGCCACACCTGTCAGGTGGATGGATTATCTTGGCAAAGGACAAATTCTCACTAACTGTGATGTAAACACATTTGTGCACCAAATTTGAGAGAAATAAGCTTTTTGTGCGTATGGAAAATGTTTGGGATCTTTAATTTCAGCTCATGAAACATGTGCCCAAAACTTTACATGTTGTGTTTATATTTTTGTTCAGTATATAGCTCCACACTATGAGGTTGGAATAATACTGTGAAATTGTAAAATTTATAATGCCCTTTTACTGTTTGAAAAGACCGCCAGAAATTTCAACCTGTTTCAGTGGGAGATAGTTTTGGCCTTGCATGGTGACCTCACCGTGAGGTAAATTAGTTAATAGACCAATAAGAAAGTCAGTACCAAACCTCTTTGCCAATAACAGCTCACTTAAACCACTCCCACACAGTCCTAGCAACATTTTTGCTTGAGAAATTACTCTTTACTAAGAAGCTATTTTTTGTTTATTTTTGACTATTTGAATTGAAAACAAACACAGTAAAAGGTACTTAATTGTTACCCAGAAATGATTAAACCTTTAAGACACTTAATAGACCAGTAAGACTGGATTTTAATAAGATATGCAGATATTTTCACAATACATATGACTGAAGACTCAATATAATACTGTATGTCTTCTAAGAAAGTATCTGCTTTGATTAGACTTTCATAAAACTAGAAGTTAATCTACTGATCATATTTGTCTGCTGGTTTCTTTTATCAATCATGATGCTACCTGTAGTTTGATTAACTGATAGGGTAATCACTGTTTATGGTGGCTGTAACAGTTAAGGAGAGAGACCGAACAAGAGGTTTGTGGTGCGGTGAATGTCTCTTCAGACCATCTACATCAAGGTGACACCAAAAGAAAAACGGAGAGAGAAAGAGTGAGAAAAATATTCTTCTGGCAGCTTTAAACTGAAATGTTTCAGCCATTGTCTGTATACTGTTACACTCTACCAGTTTGGAAAGCCCTGGGCCAATACAAATGACAGATTTATAGCTTTATTTTTGGCAGCCGGGTATTGGACTCCACAGTAGGCAATGTTGTTAAAGGTAGAGCAGTAGAAAGAGGGAGAGTTGCCTCATGAGAGGGACTGTATGTAAGTGGACACACCCGTCACTAGTGTCAGCATGGCTTGTTGTATGACAATGCTCAGTGACGCCTTGGGGGTTGTGGGTACCTGAGTGGACATGGAATACAATGTGAGTCCCTATTTTTAGCTGCAGCTGATTGTGGGGAAGGAGAAAGGGAGAAAGTCTTTAGTCATGGATTTGGAGGTGTTGTAGGGTAGGATGTTGGTGGGGCAAGGATGCCCTGTAGGGTAACAAGCTGCTGAATCATGGAAAGTTATGCCTTTTGTTTTTGGCATGCATCTCTATTGCCTCTGTTTATTTTGAACACAATCTATACAAGGTTGGGGAGTGTATTGTGTGTAAAGCAGGGTGTTCTATGAGCTATTCCCACAATCTCAGCCACACAGAAACAGCTGGCCATGCTGACCTCACTGTGGGCAGGTGAGCAAACAGCCCTGAGTGGTTCAGCGGTGCTGGCTGCATCAGGCCCGCATGGCAGGCAGAAAGAGAGCATCCCTCATCATCCTCCTGGCACGAGAAGCCATCATGCATAAAGAGAAACCATCGCTAAGAAGTGCTGCCCACAGGAATGTGCTGGCTATTAGAAGCCCCCATTAGGAAGTAGAGAGAGGGGCTCAGGTTACTGTGTGTGTGTGTATGTGTGTGTGTGTGTGTGTGTGGATGGAGCGCAGCAGGGCCCATTGAGCCTGTTGCGATTGACTCACAGGACTCATCTTCAATAAAACTCCCACTGGAGGTCATACTATACTTCAGAGGGCTCAGGAAAAATGTGCTCTCTCTCAATCTGTCTCTGTGCATGTTTTCTTTTGTTGAAGGCATTCCAATAATGCAATAGCTATAACAGTTAGGATACAATCACAAACAAGTAAAAACATGTTGCAGAATGCACAGGAGGAAAACAGAGATGAGAAGAAGAGTGAGGACAAAAAGAGCATACGAACAGAATTACCTGAGATATCCGAATAAAATCTTCAGAGTGTCTCGGTCTTCAGTCTCCTTTTACATAAAAAGAAAAGGAGAGGTGGTGAGAAAAGTACCCCCACTGTTCTCCAAACAAGCAGGTTCGGTCACTGTCTGCTCTAAACAAAACCAAGTTCCCGCTTCCTTTGGAGTGTGGTTTAAACATCTCCCCGTCTCTGTTCTCGTCCTCTCCCACGCACACGCTTTACTATGTGGATCATCCACCAACACAGGAAGTGACTAAGGGGCTGGTCAGTGCTCTGTCACAAACCCCTCAGGCCTAAGCCTCTATAAAACCCAAGGGGCCTTTTCTTCAGGCTTTACTGCTCTTTTGTGTGCATGGGTCGTTCTCCCTCTTGTTTGACAATACCAGGCATTCAGAGCACAGGCAGACACACCGGTTGTAAACCACTCAGGCTCTGTCGACAACCCTCTGATCAACACCAGAGCTTCGAGATTGCCATTGAGAGCTACAGGGCCAGAGGTGTCTCCTGCTGTGGATGGTCTAGCATGTCTAGACTGGAGGTTGACCTCCCTTTGGTAGGCCTATATATGTAGCCTGGGCAGAACACTTTTGAAAATGACTATGTGTGAGGACCAACTTGCAGAGGGATTGGGTGCCTTTTAAAGCAAGTCACAAAATTGCATTAAGAGTACCTGGTCATGATAGAAATCGTTGTATATATTAGCTGTTCTAACTAAAAATCTGTCTTTTCCTAATTTGCCAGTTGCTTGCTCTATAAAGTTCAACAGTCAGATGAGTCTGCAACCAGAAGGTGAAACTATGTTGGTTCACATGACTGGTGCCATTTCAGTAATGACATGAAGACAGGGGATTATAGTAAACAAAGGATTTATCTAGAGAATAGCTGGAAGCAAAACAAACCTCTAGCCTCAAAGGCTTCTCAGCAATCTATGGTATGTCTGTGGTCTGTGGTCGGTCAAAATGCCTTTAGGAAGAACGTTAACTTCATCTCTCCATCTCTCCCTTTTCTCTCTAAATCAGATTATGTTAGACAAGATCTCATCTACGCAGCATTCTCTGAGGGGTTTGAAATGATAATAAACAAACACAGGGCCTAAACCAATCCAGGTGGATGGAGTTTACTATGTTTTTACTGCCTGGTAATGGCCATATAAAAGCTAACCTAAGTGTTCTGCATGGGACTCAGCGTTACACGCAGCGTTACACAACCATACCATTAGAGTCAACCATTAGGTAAGAGACAACGGTATTCATGTATCCATTCTACAGTATGATGTTCATAAATGTTCAGATATAGTTTGACATGCAGAAGACTCCTCAACATTGCCTTTGATTATGTAGGCTGATACAAAAACTATTAGGGTTGTCCCAGAACATTTTTAAATGTGTATTTTTCCATATATAGACACCCTGTGTTTTAATAAAAACCAACTATATGCACTGAGCTTGTCTGATGCTTTAAGCACACAGTTTGATGAAATAATTAAGACACACAAATTACTCAAGAGGGAGCCAGAGATCAAGATAACCAGAAGTAAAGAAACCTGCTCCTGACCCTCCTCCTTCCGCTCCTGCTGGCCTTCACAGATTCTGCCATTAAGCTCCTGAAGTTGCCGGTAATAGGCTACACCAGGGGTCGGCAACCTTTTTCATGTGAAGTGCCAAGTTACAATTTATCTTACCATTTCTACCGATCTGTGTGCCAGTTATGATTTTCATATGCAAATTTTCGTGGAACAGTTTCATTTAAATTATAATAACATATTTTTGTTCTATTACCAACTAGGTAGAAAATAGCCTACATAAAGCCAACAAATAAAAACATTGCAGGTCAAAAATATCCTGATAAAAATAAATATCCTATAAATCAAATTGGGTTTGTTCATGTTCATCAATCACATTTATCTCTCTACTCCGCCTGTCTGCAACGAACTTGACACATTGTATCAACTATCAACTGGGTCAGGCCCACAGCTCATGCTTGAAAACTTGCAACATTGTATCAACTATTCTGGGCCCTCAGAATGCCAGTGAGCTCCGGACAGACACAGCTGTATTTGCACAAGGGATAAGAAGTAAATCAGGTATTTTATGATGTTTCCACTGGATCAGAGCATTACATTTTTCCAGAGTCTCTGTGGTTATTGAAAGGGAGATAGCTGGAACGATTTTTCAAATACATAGAGGAACTATTTATTGTCATTCTCAATGGAGGTCAAAACAGAGTTTGTTTACTTACTGTTTGCAGTGAAGAAGAAAATACTTTGAGAAGCTCCACAGCGCATTAGTGGTGGTGAGTTAAGACAATCAGAAATACTATCAGACATCCCGAAATGGGCACATTTATACATTTGTGCGCAGGCCAGGTAGCCTAGGCCTACTTCTATGCGTAATCAGGTGCGCGTCCTTACTCAACATTGCAGGAGCACTCCAAACAAAATACAATTAATAAATTGACAAAACTCCTAAATGGAATGAAATAAACCAACACTTGCTTCTCACAAGTGTACCATAGGTTGTGAGCTCTGCAAACAAGTGTCCACTCCAACAATGAGGATGGTAAATGACTGTACTAATAATATATTGAATGCATTAAAGCTGCAATATGTAACTTTTTGGGTGACCCAACCAAATTCACATAGAAATGTGAGTTATAGATCTGTCATTTTCATTAAGACCAAGTCTAAGAAGCGGCGCTATTTCTATGCTTCTTAAGTTTAGTTTTTGCGTCTTTTACTTTCGTTTTTCTACACCAGCTTCAAACAACTGAAAGTACAATATTTTTGGTTATGGAAAATATATTTCACAATGGTTTAGAAGGTACAGTGATTCTCTACTATATAATTGCTTGTTTTGTCACAAACTGAAATTAGGCGAACTATTAGAATCTTTTGCAACAAGTAAATGGCAGAGCGAGTTCTGCATAGTGCACCTTTAACAGAAATTACCGAAACCAAACAAACATTATTGATTATAAATTATGGGAATTAACGGTAGATGTACTACTTGTGATACACTACCGGTCAAAAATTTTAGAGCACCTACTCATTCAAGGGTTTTTCTTTATTTTTACTATTTTCTACATTGTAGAATAATAGTGAAGACATCAAAACTATGAAATAACACATATGGAATCATGTTGTAACCAAAAAAGTGTTAAACAAATCAAAATACAGTATATGTAATAGTGAATTGATAGACATTAACAATCAAATGGCAAACAATTCACACAATGAAGTAAAAAAAAACTACATTGCTCAAAAAAATTAAGGGAACACTAAAATAACACATCCTAGATCTGAATGAATGAAATAATCTTATTAAATACTTTTTTCTTTACATAGTTGAATGTGCTGACAACAAAATCACACAAAAATTATCAATGGAAATCAAATGTATCAACCCATGGAGGTCTGGATTTGGAGTCACCCTCAAAACTGAAGTGGAAAACCACACTACAGGCTGATCCAACTTTGATGTAATGTCCTTAAAACAAGTCAAAATGAGGCTCAGTAGTGTGTGTGGCCTCCACGTGCCTGTATGACCTCCCTACAACGCCTGGGCATGCTCCTGATGAGGTGGCGGATGGTCTCCTGAGGGATCTCCTCCCAGACCTGGACTAAAGCATCCGCCAACTCCTGGACAGTCTGTGGTGCAACGTGGCGTTGGTGGATGGAGCGAGACATGATGTCCCAGATGTGCTCAATTGGATTCAGGTCTGGGGAACGGGGCGGGCCAGTCCATAGCATCAATGCCTTCCTCTTGCAGGAACTGCTGACACACTCCAGCCACATGAGGTCTAGCATTGTCTTGCATTAGGAGGAACCCAGGGCCAACCGCACCAGCATATGGTCTAACAAGGGGTCTGAGGATCTCATCTCGGTACCTAATGGCAGTCAGGCTACCTCTGGCGAGCACATGGAGGGCTGTGCGGCCCCCCAAAGAAATGCCACCCCACACCATGACTGAACCACCGCCAAACCGGTCATGCTGGAGGATGTTGCAGGCAGCAGAACGTTCTCCACGGCGTCTCCAGACTCTGTCACGTCTGTCACGTGCTCAGTGTGAACCTGCTTTCATCTGTGAAGAGCACAGGGCGCCATTGGCGAATTTGCCAATCTTGGTGTTCTCTGGCAAATGCCAAACGTCCTGCACGGTGTTGGGCTGTAAGCACAACCCCCACCTGTGGACGTCGGGCCCTCATACCACCCTCATGGAGTCTGTTTCTGACCATTTGAGCAGACACATGCACATTTGTGGCCTGCTGGAGGACATTTGCAGGGCTCTGGCAGTGCTCCTCCTGCTCCTCCTTGCACAAAGGCATCAGTCCTGCTGCTGGGTTGTTGCCCTCCATGTCTCCTGATGTACTGGCCTGTCTCCTGGTAGCGCCTCTATGCTCTGGACACTACGCTGACAGACACAGCAAACCTTCTTACCACAGCTCGCATTGATGTGCCATCCTGGATGAGCTGCACTACCTGAGCCACTTGTGTGGGTTGTAGACTCCGTCTCATGCTACCACTAGAGTGAAAGCACCGCCAGCATTCAAAAGTGACCAAAACATCATCCAGGAAGCATAGGAACTGAGAAGTGGTCTGTGGTCACCAACTGCAAAACCAGTCCTTTATTGGGGGTGTCTTGCTTATTGCCTATAATTTCCACCTGTTGTCTATTCCATTTGCACAACAGCATGTGAAATGTATTGTCAATCAGTGTTGCTTCCTAAGTGGACAGTTTCATTTCACAGAAGTGTGATTGACTTGGAGTTACATTGTGTTGTTTAAGTGTTCCCTTTATTTTTTTGAGCAGTGTGTGAATGCGCACAAATTGGCAGGAGAGAGCGCATTCTAGAGAGAGACGTGCTTTGTGCATCTAATTCACACTCCCCTTCTTAACTCAACATATATATATATTTTTTGTTTTTTGTTTTGTTTGTTTGTCATTTAGCAGACGCTCTTATCCAGAGCGACTTACAGGAGCAATTAGGGTTAAGTGCCTTGCTCAAGGGCACATCGACAGATTTTTCACCTAGTCGGCTCGGGGATTAGAACCAGCGACCTTTCGGTTACTGGCACAACGCTCTTAACCACTAAGCTACCTGCTGCCCATTTTACATTATACCTAAGACACATTATCTTCACACATACTGTAGGCCTAAGGAATACTCTTACAAACTTCAGGTCCAAAGCAGTAGCAATTTATGGAAAACCAATGTAATTTCAAAACGAAAGCAATATCACTTATTTTAAAAAACGTATCAAATTGCTTGGCGTGCCAAGTCAAATACCCTCGCAGCACGTGTGCCTTACGTGGCTGATGCCTGTCTTAGAGTGATGGACTGTGCCATCCCGCGGTCTCCGCAATGGAATAGTCCACTGAGACAGGCACGAATCAGACAGGTGTCTCGTGTGCCACAATGTAATTTTTTTTGCGACTGCTTGACTAAACAGTCAACGACCAACAGCCTATTGACCAAACAATCGACTAAATTGGGTCAGCCCTAAATCTATATAGGCTATACAATGTATGCAATGCTATATTTTCTTGTACTGTACAGTTTCCTGTAAAAAAAATACTTCTATGTAGGTCTCTTGCCCATGCAAAGCATCCCTGGCCTACATGCACTGCATTGTTTTACAATGACAACAAATAAATGACATCAGTCAAATGAAAAGGCTGGGGGAATCACGGTGCTACTACATTTGTGCGAGTCCATTCATTTAACCTACAAAATGGCTTATTGGCGTGCCAGAGACATCCCTCTCATTGAAAACACAGCCCCAGGGGGGAACAGGTCGGTGGTACAGTATCAAACCAACACTTAAAGTTGCCTTGCCTTCCTCCTGGCCATTTCAGATGGGTATACAGTGATATAGTGGAGGAGGTGAGGTGATGTATTGAGGTAATACATTGGTGAGGGTAATGTGTGGTTGTTATCAGATCTCGTCCTGTCGTGTCTCAGTGAGAGGCGAGGGGTGGAGCAGAGCGGAGGAAAGGAACCTGATTGTTCGACCCTTGGGTAGAGGTTTGTTTTTCTGTGTGAAAAATCTGGGGTCATTTTGATTCTGAATGACGCTCCAGCTAAAGAGAGGGAAAGAATACACCCTGCTACTGTAATTGACTCCTTCCAGTTGCATCATGTCAAGATGATGTCATGTTCTACATATTGGCCACATATTAGTGCTGGGAATTGCCAGTGACCTCACGATATGATATTTAGGTCTCGAAACGATATGTATTGCGATTCTCACAATTGTATATGTATTGCAATCAGGAGTTGGAACCGAAATTATTTTCCAATCGTTTCGTACTGAGAAGAACCATAATTTTTTTAGTTCTGTTCCACTGTTCCGACCAGCAAAATAAAGTTCTGAACAGGTTCAACCCCAAAAAAAGTAATGGTTTATATCATTCCCTGTGAAATATATATGTTTCCAATCTGCGAGACATGAAATTACTTCACCAATCACTGCGGATAGAGCAGCTTGCTATGGACGGGCAAAAGCTATAGCTGTTTACATGCACACTGACAAAGATTTTCAGCATTACAGGCAACTGGAATACGTTTCTGAGGGACTGAGTGAGGGCTTTGCATTAGCGCTTTGTAGCATTTTTAGTGGGAATGGGAAAAAAATGCCCAGAACATAAAATAACGTTATTAACCGGTTCCCATGCTTTTAAAATAATGGTTCTGTTCCAGAACAGTATAAATCCCTTTCATTCCCGGCTTTGATGCTGTTCCTCTAAAAATGTCTTTATTTTCTGGTTTTCTGTTCTGTTCCCTGAACCGGTTCCAACCCGATTGCAATTCGATACTGTGATTTTATTGCGATTTGATGTTCCAAACATATCGCTCTCTATATGTCTGCTGCAGACAGACAAGAGAGAGCTTGAGAAAATGAGTTTTGATCAGTCATGGCAATAAAAGTGCTGAAAACATTGCTCACTATTGGTGAACAAGTTATAAGATTAAAAATACAGGAGTGTTGGTGCAGGTACAGTCGACTAGCGTTATCTAATGCTACCTAGCAACAACAAAAAATGAATAATAATTACAAATCGATACTTGGAGTCAAAGTATTGATATAATATCGTCCAAAATAATATTGCGATATGTAACTATCGATTTTGTCCCCCATCACTACCAAATATGGCTGCTAGTTTGTGCTGCTATAAGTGCAGAAGATAATAGTGGAATTAAGGTATTTTAATACCGGTGATATGTGTATCTTTCAAAGACATTCTAAAAAGGGATATTGAGGACATAAATGCAACATTACTAGTGTCCTTTTCAATAATTTGAATTGCGTTAATGAACATCTACCAGTCTCAATCAGTAGGCAAAGAATAGGACAAGGTTTGAAGGGACATAAAACGCCAATGTTCAGTTCACTGAAATGGTCAGTGAACCTTTCCCTGTTTATTGTTTACATCTTAACTGGAGGAACTTAAAGTAACTGCCACTCCAACATGCTTTAGGATTACTTGAATAATGTGTAGCCTAGCTGATCGTCGAACTGTAGCCTACACGGCTGAGACTTTATCCAAATCCAGGAAACACAACTGTAATCTGCATACTAAGAAAAACAACCCTTTATCCAGTAGCCAAGCCAGTTAAAGCTTGTGAAATCGAGTTTATATTGCTATTTTTTTTAAGGGAAAGTTACTGAAGTGATGTAACACTGTAGACTCTGACCCTAATGTCCTACAGTATGGAAAAGACCAAATGTAATATTGAGCTTTTATGCTGTCTGCCCATGGTACTATTTGACCTAAACACATTTTCCGGCCTTCCTCAAGTCAGTGCTTCGGTCCCCTGGAGACCCATCCCTGCTGGTCATTACATGGGTGTGAGAGAGACTAGACCCAGTCATTACACAGGGGCGAGAGACCAGGGTCAGTTTAATTGACAGTCAGATTACGTTCATCTGCATCACCCTACCCCCCTACCCCCCCTGCCACTCCCACCCTGCTCCCCAGGTTCCAGCCCACTAGGCCTAGAAAAAGGAGAGACTCCAAAACAAGGACTGTCTTTGTATCACCCCACTCTGCCAGGAAATCGAAAACGCTTTCACCGCAGAGGCCGCAGAGAGGGGCGGACATGGGCCCAGAAAACCACCTGAGCCATCTCAGGTATCGTCTGTAAAGCACTCTGCAGGTGAAGCCAACAGGTACAAATGGGTGAGCGCTACTGAGGTATCAGTGGAGCAGCCATTTGGGGATGTGTTTGATCTGAAAAGACATCAAATCACTTAAACAGAAGGAATTCAGGCTAGGAACTAATACTTCTTCACCATTGGGGTTGGCAACACAAAATGCCAAATGTTTGCTAAATAAAGTAGCCAAATTCTAGCCTGACATCTGTCAAGAAGGCAGTATGCTGTTGACTCTCCAGAAGTGATCCACTAGGGGTAATACACACAACATTACCAAAAGTATGTGGACACCTGCTCGTCGAACATCTCATTCCAAAATCATGGGTATTAATATGGAGTTGGTCCCCCCTTAGCTGCTATAACAGCATCCGCCAACCCCAGATTCTTCCATCGGACTGCCAGATGGTGAAGCGCGATTCATCACTCCAGAGAAAGCGTTTCCACTGCTCCAGAGTCCCTGTTCTGTAAGCTTGTGTGGCCTACCACTTCGCGGCTGAGCCGTTGTTGCTCCTAGACGTTTCCACTTCACAATACCAGCACTTACAGTTGACCAGGGCAGCTCTAGCAGGGCAGACATTTTAAGAACTGTCTTGTTGGAAAGGTGGCATCCTATGACGGTGAGCTCACGGAGTTCTTCAGTAAGACCATTCTACTGCCAATGTTTGTCTATGGAGATTGCACAGCTGTGTGCACAATTTTATACACCTGTCAGCAACGGGTGTGGCTGAAATAGCTGAATGCACTAATTTGAAGGGGTGTCCACATACTTTTGTATATATAGTGTACCTATAGCCCCACAAGTGGTTGGTAATAACACACTATCTTTAACAACTTCAACATCACAAGAACTGGGAGCTATTGTGGAGATGGAGAAAGAATAGTGAGACTAATGCGTATTTGTGCTGTGTCAGACCGTCACTGACAGAGGTATCGCAGAGTGGAGATTTGTCTATTGTGTCTTGACAGTTTGATCTGACTGTGATTTACAGGATAAGGCTTATTCATCTTAGATTTCAATTGGTTTCAAATGGTCTACAACTCCACTCACCTAGTGTGTTACACAGTTTACGTTCAACCAGCTACCTATGAAGCCCTGCAGGAATGTGTGAAACTCAGCACATAGTTATAGCCTGTCTAAGCCAGTTGACCCCATGAACTGTCAACTGGCAAACATAAAAACTGTAAAAATCCAGAGGGTTTAATAGTTCAAAAATATATAAAAAAAACATGACAAAGCTGAATTATAGTAGGCTTAAGCTTTGCTTATATAGGTAGCATAAAAAGGTGCTCAGGAGGACAAAGCAGTCTTTCAAAAATCAGATACTGAGTCTCAATGAAAAAGGTGAGCCTGGAATTGCAGGTGTTTTCCAATAGAAGGCACTTTATTCATGGGAAACAAAAGGCTTCTTACAGCTAGGGGAGGACGCAGGTAGAGCTGGGACATGCATTTTGACAGTAAAACAGTTGCTTTTCAATGTGCCACCTCTAACATGCTCTAAACTGGATCACTATGTGCCTACTTCTCATGTCTTCTCTCATCAGTTTTAGGGGCACTGGCGGTAACAGGCCAAAATGTAATTAAAGTGTAGATTAAACATAAGATCCTTTGTCAAACTCGACAGTCACACCAAAATATAAACTTTTCATGTGCATTGACTCACTCAGTACCATGAGGAACTATACAATTGGATGGAGTCACTTTCTCATTTTTTTGTAAAAGAGTACCTGGTTTAATAGGCTGTATAATTGGACCATTCAACTTGCCGATGATCTTCATTAAAGCTTAGAGAGTTTCTCCTTAACGGTCGAGGGTCTTCAATCATTTTAATTAACGAGACACAATTCCTTCTCCAAACCTACAGTGGAATCAATAGACCCAGTGCAGAGCAGGCCATTGGGCGATTGCCCCAGTCAGTCTGCATGGGCCTTTGTCGACCTTGCTCCTTGGAGATCTAATCTGTAGAGATGATGAGAGATTGGGTCCAGAGTACCCTTGTCAGGTTAAGATTAAATTAAACTCCTTTAGCTGTCCCACCTGGGCCTTGGGCCAAGGTAATTGAATAGAGATGCATGGAAGTTTTACCCAGCGAGGTTGAGTATAGTAATCCCTTCTTCTCCCCTGGTTTCGCATATGTCACCTGAGTGCAGAGCCGGTGGTGCAGCCTTCCTGAACATTCTATGGGGCAGTGCCAGTTTCTGTTTATTAAGACATGTCCCATGGCAAAGATGAAATCACACAATGCCCTGCGTAGGGCTCTCCCTTAACTCAGCAGTCCAAAGAGGAACCATTGCTTTAGCCTTTCATCTTTGGCCTGGGAAAATCCCTTTCTGGTCACAGGTGCCAACATTAAGATCAGCATGTTCGTAACTCTTCATTTGGGACAGGATTAGAAATGTTTATGGCAATGAGGTCTTTCCACACCACCTTGGAGACTAACTAGAGAGCGCCTCCCACTTCGAAAGGTAAATCCATGACAGAGTTTAGTAAGTATTCACAAGTCAGTACTGCAAGAACACAGAGATGTGCATTTTTTAAAAAGCTTTTGGCACTTCTACCTTAATGAAATGCTCTTATTTTCAGACAAATCTCTCTAACCTCTCTTTCTGCCTCACCCTATCTAGTTTACAATGTTATTTCAAGATAACCTTATGTTCCAAGTTTTCCTCAGGTAGGACACAATGGCAATCTGCCAATGTTCGTAAGCGACTCTTTTCAGTCATTGTGGCAACCTGTTTGTCTTTGGGTCATACATCACCTCTGTACAGGGACATCAACCCCCATCGTCCATCCTAAAGTCATGAGATAACACAGAGAAAGGGCAGGTGCCTCAGACCAGGACTTATTAGTGCAGTCAACCATCCCTGGTGGTTCTGGATCACATGTTTTCACCTGCCCCTTCAATCAGAAGAATAGCCTCCAAGGAACAACTGACACTCCCCCTTTTCAACAATGGGGCATTCCATGGGCATTATTTATTTTGACACCATGGGTTGGAAAACAACCAGTCAAATGAAAATAATGGGGAAATGTTGTATATTATCTTATATGCATTTAATTCAACTGGGAATTTCTCAAGACAGATTTCCTGAGGTAACTATGTTTAAGTATGGGGGGGAAGCCTGAGTAGGTGAAGTCCATCAATCTCTCTCTACACACAATGACAGCCTGTCCTCATCTTGTCAATGACATAAACTGGTAGGTAGGCTGCATGACATAATGACATGGCGCTCAGATGACACGTGATGGAGGTGTACTCTAGCCTGAAGGTTGACTTTTTTTACATGGCTATATTAAGACCCTATACCTCAAAGCCATGTCATTGCATTCACAACATATGGAGTCTTCCTGTATAATAATCATATGACATTCATGTAAAGTTATGTTCTCATTTTGCTCCTGTAGGAGTTGCTTAGATTGTTCACTAAGGTTAAATCCTTGCTGCAGGGGAGTTCATCTAAACACCTTCTGATCAAAACTGTTTCCATCTTGTCATCCAAGTTGATTCAATTTGGCAAGAGTCTTGAAGTGAAGAAAATGCTCACAATCTAGTCTTGAAGTGAAGAAAATGCACACAAACTACTGTAAGTGAGCAGCTATTTTATATAATATGTAGCTTTTTTATTAATGCTTATAACAGTTGGTTTGTTGCAGGGGTTTATTTGGAGGGCGATATAATGAGGGGTTAAAAACTGAGAAGACGATGAGAAGACTCATTTTTCCCTCTCCACCTTTCTTCTTGCCATCTCTCTGGTCGTCTTACCCCACCACCCTCCATCACTCCGTCTATCCATCTCTCCATCTGCCTCCTTCCCTCTCTCCCCTCCTTCAATGGGGGAAAGTGGCTGCTGAATCAAAGCAGGCCAGTGAACAAGGCCCCCTCTTTTCAGCAGAGTGATAAAAAGTTAATTGGTAGTGTGTGACCACTCTCAGATTCCTGTGTAATTGCCTCAAGTTGGGGTCGGCCTTGATGAAGTCAGTTATACGACACAGAGGGAGAAAAACACCAAAAGCAACTTAAAACCCTGGCCAGTATCCAAATGGTTTAATGAAGAACCTTCTGCAACAAACTGGCAACTAACAAAAGGAACACGTGCTTGGATCCACATTGTAGTTACTGTTGATAACAGGCATACAGTGGGGAAAAAAAGTATTTAGTCAGCCACCAATTGTGCAAGTTCTCCCGCTTAAAAAGATGAGAGAGGCCTGTAATTTTCATCATAGGTACACGTCAACTATGACAGACAAATTGAGAAAATAAATTCCAGAAAATCACATTGTAGGATTTGTTATTAATTTATTTGCAAATTATGGTGGAAAATAAGTATTTGTTCACCTACAAACAAGCAAGATTTCTGGCTCTCACAGACCTGTAACTTCTTCTTTAAGAGGCTCCTCTGTCCTCCACTCGTTACCTGTATTAATGGTACCTGTTTGAACTTGTTATCAGTATAAAATATACCTGTCCACAACTTCAAACAGTCACACTCCAAACTCCACTATGGCCAAGACCAAAGAGCTGTCAAAAGACACCAGAAACAAAATTGTAGACCTGCACCAGGCTGGGAAGACTGAATATGCAATAGGTAAGCAGCTTGGTTTGAAGAAATCAACTGTGGGAGCAATTATTAGGAAATGGAAGACATACAAGACCACTGATAATCTCCCTCGATCTGGGGCTCCACGCAAGATCTCACCCCGTGGGAATCAAAATGATCACAAGAACAGTGAGCAAAAATCCCAGAACCACACGGGGGGACCTAGTAAATGACCTGCAGAGAGCTGGGACCAAAGTAACAAAGCCTACCATCAGTAACACACTACGCCGCCAGGGACTCAAATCCTGCAGTGCCAGACGTGTCCCCCTGCTTAAGCCAGTACATGTCCAGGCCCGTTTGAAGTTTGCGAGAGTGCATTTGGATGATCCAGAAGAGGACTGGGAGAATGTCATATGGTCAGATGAAACCAAAATATAACTTTTTGGTAAAAACTCAACTCGTCGTGTTTGGAGGACAAAGAATGCTGAGTTGCATCCAAAGAACACCATACCTACTGTGAAGCATGGGGGTGGAAACATCATGCTTTGGGGCTGTTTTTCTGCAAAGGGACCAGGACGACTGATCCGTGTAAAGGAAAGAATGAATGGGGCCATGTATCGTGAGATTTTGAGTGAAAACCTCCATCCATCAGCAAGGGCATTGAAGATGAAACGTGGCTGGGTCTTTCAGCATGACAATGATCCCAAACACACCGCCCGGGCAACGAAGGAGTGGCTTCGTAAGAAGCATTTCAGGTCCTGGAGTGGCCTAGCCAGTCTCCAGATCTCAACCCCATAGAAAATCTTTGGAGGGAGTTGAAAATCCGTGTTGCCCAGCGACAGCCCCAATACATCACTGCTCTAGTGGAGATCTGCATGGAGGAATGGGCCAAAATACCAGCAACAGTGTGTGAAAACCTTGTGAAGACTTACAGAAAATGTTTGACCTGTGTCATTGCCAACAAAGGGTATATAACAAAGTATTGAGAAACTTTTGTTATTGAACAAATACTTATTTTCCACCATAATATGCAAATAAATTCATAAAAAATCCTACAATGTGATTTTCTGGATTGTTTTTTCTCATTTTGTCGGTCATAGTTGACGTGTACCTATGGTGAAAATTACAGGCCTCTCTCATCTTTTTAAGTGGGAGAACTTGCACAATTGGTGGCTGACTAAATACATTTTTTCCCCACTGTATTTAGTTTATTCTGTTGTACATTACATCCAGTCTTTTGCTAAACACAATGCCTTCTCCCAAGAAGACAAAAATATACTTTTTTTTAAACATTTTTATATTTCGATATCTTTAGTATCTTTCTTTGAAACCAGGAACTGAACTTATTTACTGCTTTGCTGAAACGACAATTTTTTTTTCTCAAAACGTCTACTTTCAAGATTAAGATTAGCCCCACTCAGAATGTGGCAAGAGATGGTGTCATATGGTTAAAAAAAATATCACCAATGCTTAATATCAGATGGGTTCTTTTTTTTTTTATTATTATTTTTTTACTTTATTTGTATTTTATTTATTTATTTATTTTGGGGGGTGGACGCTTAATATTGCAGATAGATTGTATCTTCTATCAATGTAATTGTCTGCATCACTTCCAATCCCCCATGTTTTTTTTATTTTTTATATATATACTCCCCTTTATTACTTTTCAACCCCACCATCCTTTCCCTACTTGGAGTAAATTAGTGAACAACAATGCCCAGGCCTCTACTTCCGGTCTATACTTCCTATCTACACCTTATGGACAGAGTTAATTTTACAATAATTCTATTATATATATATATATATTTTTTTTGCTCCTGAACTTCTTCTACTCTCAACCTCTCCGCTCATTTTCATGGTGTCCATCCGGTTTGCTTCTATATGGCATATCTTTCTAATTGTGCTCCTTCCCAAAAGCTCCCAACATACAACCTATATACTTATTATGGACACAGTATGCTTACATTATTAGCTATCTTTGTTATTATTTGTTGTTATTTGTTATTAGTCCCATCCTTCAACTCTATTCAATACCTCCCATCTATCTCTTAACACCATCCATATAGGATTTCTATTTGCCATATATATTTCAACCGTACTGTGATGTTTTACAAAAATTCTGAACCTTTCTATTCTCATTGCTTCTACCGATTGTGAATTAAAAATAAACATTTTTGCTAAAAGTATTATTATATTATTGATTGATTGACTATGACTTTTCAGATCACCCAGTAATGCTATCTGCAAGGTTAGTTCCAGGTAAATATTGCAATCCTTTAGCCATTCCTGGACCTGTGTCCAAAAACAAGCTACAAATGGACAGAACCAAAACAAATGATCTAATGATTCTGTCTCTTCACAGCAAAACATGCAGAGCTGGGAAGATTGTATCCCCCATATAAATAACATTATATTGGTAGCAAGAATTTTATATAATAATTTAAATTGAAAGATTCTAATTTTTGAATCCGGTGTCGTTTTGCGTGTCAGTTCATAAACACTATGCCATGGGATCGGTACGTCAAAGATCTCTTCCCAACTATTTTGCAATCAGATGGGTTCTTTACAGATATGTTCTGACTGAGTCGTAAACCAATAATAATAACCACAGCTTGTGCTATCTATCCACAGCATTAGCAGTAGTATGTCTTCACATGTGCTTCTCCTTGACTATAAACACACTAACCCATAAATCTGTGAGCTAGATCTTACTGCCAAGGACCGGCACCCAATAAATTAAATTATGGTCAAAAATTAAACCTTGTGCAGCAGTACTGTTTGAGCAATACCAGAGCTCAGGGTTGCAACACTTATCCATGTGTTGCAGCAGCAGACTATAGCTACATGATATCGGCCAAAAAATCTAAATGCAATGTTTTTTTTTAACCTAATATTGTAATTGCGATTTGACTTGCGATATAGATCAAAACACTTGGGTGAACTGTTGGAATCATAGAAATAGAATGATTTATATTAAGAAACAAAGTGGAAAACAGCATCGTTCTTGTTTGGTACAATCTGTAGACTGCATTTGACCTAATAGAACAGCATGCAAACTGACAAACGGAGTTAACTATAAAAACAGACGTAACACGCGGATATCAGAATTGTGCACTGATGGAGTCCTCGGCACTGACATTACAAAAGTTGCAGCATGGGAAGACCGAGGCGGCGGAAAGTAGGCCTAGGAGCGGGAATAAGAAATGGGAAGCGGCTGAGTCGCATTTCAAAATATTCCATGTGATATGGATCTCTTGCTATATGGATATTGCACAGGTCAATATTGCGATTTTGATGTGAATTCGATTAATTGTGCAGCCCTACTACCCAGGTAACCCAAGTTCATCCTCTCATTCATAAACTCTCTATTCTATCTTACTAGAGAGGGACCTTGATGAAACCAGTCAGACACATATGGATGGATTCATCTCTGCCTTTTCCAGACTCTAAGGCCATCATCAGCCGAGGCCCTCCTTAAGAACAGGGCACAACTTCAAACAGCACATCAACAAATTCCCCTGTGATCTCCCACTGTCCTCTCATTCTGCACCACAGACCCTGACAGCAGACTGACAGACAAACACACAGACAGACATGATAAGAGGGGGGAGGAGGGCTCAGTTTCACTCGACTACCCTGGAAAATGACTGATGGCGGGAGATAGAGGGACAAGACTGATAGAGGGGCTAACAAGTTTCAGATGGGGTGAGAAAGAAAAAAAAAAAAAACCTGAAGACGGCCACAGTTGACGAAATGGGGCCGCTGGATGCATTGATCGAGGAAGAGAGAAATATAACAGGATGACAAGGACAGAGAGAGAGAGAAGCCTAATACAATCTTGCATAGGTTGCAGTATCAAGTTGGCGCATTGCTAGAATGAGAGATATAGCTGAAATTAGGGCTAGTCTGGAAGAATTGGGATCTAAAGGCCAAAGTGGGACATAATACACCGGGGGGGGGGGGTAATACAAATGCCAGCACCATGCCCCCCTACTTTTCCCACACACCGAGCACCAGACTTGTACAAGTATGGAGGCTTGACTTGAAGAGAGGGGGTAGGTAGTCTGTTTTTAACTTGTTTTGGTTGTGCACTGGTGGACTAGTGGCAGCAGTTGGTGTGTATGGGACCATGCTGAGAACCACCTGTCTGGGCAAAGTGAACCAAAAGTAAGTACCCTCTGGTGAGTGATGCTTTATGGGTAGCTTAGATTTCATTCAAAATGATATCCTTGTTTTTAATATCAAATATTTGTTGTGTTTAATGATAATAACGAAATAAATATATGTACTACTGTAAGATTTCAGAGCTATATGTCAGCTATATGTTTACATGATGAGTGAGAGCTATAGGCCTATGTTGAATGAGAGCAATATGCATAATATGCATAAATAGAAACTGGGAACTGGGAAACTGCCAATGGCAATATATTTCTGTTGGTTGTGCATTTCTGTTTCCTGGAAGCTGTGTGGCCCTGGTTAGGCCCTGAGTGACAGATTGAGACAGGGGTCAGCAGTGGATCCCTGGGCCAGCAGGACACACACAAACAGGCTAGCCTTATGTGCCACTGCAACTGGCATAGCTGAACATTAATGGAGAGAGAGGGAGGGGTATAGGTGGCTGGGTGGGTGGTTTACAGACCACTACAAAAAACAAAACGGATTAAATTGTAGGCTAGGCTACTGTACTCAAAACATTATGGCGCTAAATGCATATCGTTTTACAGAATTCTGGCTCATACTTAATGATGACATCTCAAAGTTGAATGATCAAATGATCTATGTGTTGTGGTTTGGACCACAGTTATGGACAGTGAGTGACACAAAATAAACATTTCTGTTCCTCAGTTGCCAGTAGCCCATAGCTGAGAGTACACAGTACAGAAACTTAGATGTCCATTGTTTCTCCTATGGCTCAACCATTAGAAACTATTGGGCATGAATGTTCCGCACAAATGTTCAATGGACCAATACAATGGCCTTTGTTCGATGGTTAAACATGTCACCAACAGCTGTCTGCTGGATGGACAACAGTTCACGACAATGGACTACAATGTTGCCATCGATAACAAGATTTACGCCCCTTAGAAGCAGAAAAAAAGAAACCCCACAATTGACCACTCCTCTAAAAATTTCCATATTCGATGATTGATTATTATTACGTTTTCTGTAATACTTACAATAATGGCTCGATGTAACCTATGAATGACGCTATGCAAAAATATGTAGCATGCACTCTATCAATCACTTAGTGCGCCCTCCTCCACTGCAAATCCGTGTAACCGTGCAATTTACTTACCTTTGACAATGTGTGTTCAGCGGGAGTTTGTTTCTGGATTTAGTTGAAAACGGAGAGGTAGGTATCTTTTTCGTCGCCTACAGCTTCGGTCTATGACCCATGTTGCCTCTTCTCGGTGTGGTTGACAGGAAAGCAGGCGCAGTGGGACTCGGGAAGAGGCGGGGAAGCCAACTGGAGGGCGGGGTTGAAGGGCAGGTGAAGTTTTCCCTCTCGAGGAGAAGTGGATATGGAAATCTTGCGTGGGCTAGTGTGATTAACCAAATCACCCCCGCATAAGTTGTTCATCATAGCTGTTTAAAAAATTACTCAATTTCCCAGAAGAAAAACAACAACATATTGATAATATTCAGCTTTTTATTGTGTCTGAAACAAAGGGTTCAGTCTATGGGTCCAAGATTATCATGTAGGCCTATTTAAATAAGTAAAGGGAAATAAAAAGGCTATTATGTTATCAACAGCACAATTTTATCCGAACAGAACAGTGTGGTAGCCTATTAGGTACAGGACAGAGATACATATTGTGGTGAACATTGGCCTACATATGGCATATGATGTGAAAAATGGCTAAATATGATTTAGGTCAGAGTTTCTCTTTAACCTACGAAAACAAGTATCTGATCAACATTGTCCCTTGTACCATAAGCATGAGAACCTTATTGATAGTTGACTCACAAGCGCTTTCTTTACAAATGTTTCAGACTAATAGTTACTAACAGTGACCAAAGACACTTCAGAAGAGAGAGACAGATGGAGAGAAAGAAAGAGAGAGAGAGAGAAAGAGAGAGAGAGAGAGAGAGAGAGAGATAAGATAAATTACATTTAAAACAGGAAATGACATTTAGCTCAGAAATTTCACAGAAGCCAGCAGTCATCCTTCAGTCATCATGATAATACTTTAAATCACATAAATCAATTCATGACTTTCAACAGGAAACCCGTATGAGGTGAATGAATGACATTCCCTGTTCCAAGACACCTTAATAGAACACATTTCACAACAGCATAATTCATTATTCACTGTGTTATTCACTGTGTATTTAGTCACTATAAAAAAACAAAAAAACATTGAACCTTTATCTTTAACTCTGCAGTGTTGGAAAACATTGTTGGAAAACGACCCGTAAGTAAGCATTTCACTGTTAGTCTACACTTGTTGTATACGAAGCATGTGAAATGCTTTTTATTTATTTGTATTTATGTGAGACAACTTTTTTTCTTTTCTTACCTCATACAAAGTTCAGAAAAACACTTATTTTGGCTTTGTGAACTAGAATGAAAGAGGCAGTGGAAAATCACTTGATTTGATACATGACAGAGAGCAGATATCTACAAACCATTAGTCCGAATATCCTTTAGCACCGTGAATACAGGTGGATCACAAGTGGGCAGGTGATATGGAGGAAATACTCTACATCACAGACCAACGACAACAATGACAACCTTATATAATTTGTAAACTATTCTGATTGTGTTACTTCTTTAGAGCGGAGAGAGTAAATCCAGAAAGCCCAAACATGAAATCCCTGATAAACCCTAGAACTCAGACTACCCCATACACTGCAAGATCTACTGATCGGTTGATCAGCATCATTGCAGTGGGGAAACAACCAATCATACGTCTCATCATCTCTTCAACTTCAGATAACCACAGGTATTCAATTATCTTTTTTCTATACCTTCATTTATAAAGGTAATTGACAATACACTCTCTTTTAAAATAACAACCTGGCATGTGAGACATTCTAGTCTAAAGCAGCAAAAAAGAAACCCAGCAAAGGAAGGAATACTTTATAATAACCATCTCAGGCATTACAAAATACCTATCTTTCTTTTAGGTCTAATTCCTCACATTTCTTAGACGTTTTCTTAAAGCTGTATGATCCCTCAGTTTTGGCTTCATAGCACCTCATTAGTGTATTAAGATTGTGACACAATTTAAAAGATTCAATGCGCCGGAAACCAAGAATATAGAAAATATTTGCAGGAAATTCAAGGTTCTGTCTCAACAATCTGCTCCAATGCTGTCTTAAAATGTTGCTAGACAATTATTAAAACCATCTGGGATACATAATCTGAATTATAAAAGTTTACAATGAGATAGTTGTTCTGTATCTTTCCCATGTGCATCTCAAGCAGAGTAGATTAGTAAAGTCTGACCATAGACTCTTCATGTGACTTCAGTAGTGTGTGATATTGTCAAAGCAAATGTTCAAATAACTAACATCAATGTTGCATAAATAAAATGTGTAAAATAAATAGCAGATATCTTAATAAAAGTAATAATAATTAAATCAACAAAATTCAATACAAAATAGTGCTACTTTCAAAACCACTACTTTTAAAGGTGATCTAAACATTCATCAAAAAACACTATGTGGGTTCTAAAACACACTACAATACTAACTGTGTCTCCACATGTTCATCCTTAACAACTTCCTTGTCCCTTCTATTGTTTCTGAGGGTATTGGTGTTAGACAGAAACCCCTAAACAACCATATTCAATGTTACCCTCTAAACCATATTTTCTCATAATTTATCTTATAGGAAAATCAGCCTGTTTCACGAGATACAACACTGAACGAGCACCAGAGAGACATCACCCTCAACAACACACAGTAGCTCATTACACAATTTCAGTCAGAGAGAGAGAGTGAGAGATGAGTGAGAGAGAGAGAAAGCGAGAGGCATATTGATAGAGCACCAGAAACAGAGGCAGAGTGAGAGACATTCAAGGAGGCGAGAGATGAAAAGCCCTTGTTCAGCATTACAAAGCCTCTGTTTCCTCTTGACCATGAGGATAGGAGACCTATTAATAAAGATATCGGGCTTACAGAGTGTGTTTGTTCAGGAATGAGGAGTCTGGAGTCCCAGTAAAGGCAGAATGGTGAGAGAAGAAGAGGAGGATTGGTCCCAGTGGTTAGAGAGAGAGATAGCTAGGTCCATGGGGAAAGAGAATATCCCAGACAGTCCCAGAGTGGGGTCCGGTCCTAAACGGAGAGGAGAGATGGTCTGTACATCCAGCTGGAAAATCCAGCTTCCACACTGCTGCTATGAAAAAATTGAGAGAGAGAAAGACTCAGGGAGAGACCCAGAAAGAGTTTGTTTATGGTTCGATTGCCTAGTATTGTATTGTAAGTGTGAGGTAATATCACTAGATTGGTGATGTATTTCAGATAACATGAGGTCATGAATGGTCCCGTGTAGCTCAGTTGGTAGAGCATGGCGTTTGCAATGCCAGGGTTGTGGGTTCGATTCCCACAGGGGGCCAGTATGAAAAATAAATAAAAATAGCCACTTATGAGAAGAGGCAAGAGCGATCGATGGGGAGCTTTTGATAAGCCGAACATTATTGTTAATTGTTGTTTATATCACATATTATTATTACTATCACATTTGTCATCAAGCATCATGAAAAAATAAAAACATGTATCCACTCACTAACTGTAAGTCGCTCTGGATAAGAGCGTCTGCTAAATGACTAAAATGTAAATGTAAAATGAAAGGGACAAAAAACACAGAGCTCTGATGTTATATATATATATGTGCTGCCCCCTTGTGGACCAATATTGAACTTTATATTTGAAATGTAGAGACTAAAGTGCCTCTGAACACTTTCCTGGGGACCCTAATGCTCTTTAAGATTCAGATCTCGTGTACTCGTTTCTAGAATAGAGTGAATGCTTTGGTCCTGACCTAGATATTGGCAACAACACAGATGTCATTGAGGCCTTTGGCTTTCTCTGTGATTCTCAGGGCTGATTAAAGCCTTACTGTCATTAATCTTCTCAAAGGCCAACAGCACCAGAGTGGGCCAATACCAGACCCATACACCAATTAGTCCAATGTGATTAATTCATGCTAAACGCGTGACACAAAGCGAAATGGCCACACAGCTGGGCTCAGGGTTACCATAGACATTTCTTCTAAGATGTGATTTGGCTGAATCAAGCATTCAAAGGTGTATTGTTTCAATCCAGCTGTGAAGAAATTGTAAGGAATGGCTGTAAGGTTCAAAATAGAGCAGTGTGGGAAGTAAGAAAGGTCATTGGAGTCCATCAGAGAACTACTAAGCTTTCTGGAGCAGTCGCAAGGCATATCCACTTGTTGGCCCTCACACTAAGCACTAAAATCGTACATATATTCCCACAAAATACTTAATTTTCTCATACAGAATTATGAAAATAAGACAACTAATGATCAATGACTAATGACAATGTGTCCTGTACTAACCTGTGCTTTATTTGCTGCGGTGCTGCTGCTGCTGCTGCTGCTGACGGTGGGGTGATGGAGAGGCTGGGTGGCGGTGGTGGTGAGGGCTAGACACCCCTCCACCCCCACGGATAGAACCTCCACGGATGGAATGACCCGTTGAGGGAGAGGATGTGGAGTGCTGCTGATGTCCTGCACGGATCGGCTTAGCTACAGAGAGCGAAGGGGGGAGACAGGGAATATACACTGATATGAAACTTTTCATACATTTTCCTATACAACACAAACAGATATATTAATACAGAGATATGTCAGCTATATTTAAGTTAATTGGAAATAATTTATCACTGGATACAGTATGAAACATGAAGCTCCCTGAGACACATGTAGGGGGCAACTTCTCCCAACATTCTCTACTGTGTATCACTGTCTCTCACCTATTTGTGCAGAGTGCCCCCTCCTGGAGGCATTCTTGGAGAGCACAGCCTCTTTGATGCGGTCCACCTCCTGCTGGTAGCGTTTGCGGTCCCTCATGGCACTCTCTTTGGCCTCCCTCAGGGCCGCCTCCAGGGCCTTGACCCTCTCAGCAGTTGCCCGTAGACGCTTCTCCAGCTTGGGCAGCTCACAGCGCAGGTCGGCGTTATCACGCACCAACTGGAGAGGAGAGACGGGGAAGAGGAGGATATTAAGTTACAGTGTGTGTGTGTAAGCGTGTGCGCGTGTGTGCATGCGTGTACGTATGTGCGAATGCGTGTGTCGTACCTGTTTGTGGACCTTGGTGAGCTGCTCCAGGTTGTTCTCCAGGAAGGTGATCCTCTGTCTCTGAGCCAGGCTGCCACCAGCCTCATCATTATCCATCTCTGCACTCTGATTGGATAGAAACATGGAAGTGACATCTTACATAGGGCTGTGGTGGTCACAAAATTGTGTCAGATGGTAAGTGTCATGCAAATGACTGCCGGTCTCAAGGTAATTGACCTCTAATTAACATAAACATGTTTAGCATCTCCGGGCTTCAACGCATACAATCTGCTGATGCGCGTCTTTGGAGTATGTAAAAGCTTAATAAATGTATTTAATATAGCCTACACCATCACAATAAAATCCATTCTTTATTTAGTTGTGATAGGCCTATAAATCTGGGAATGTCTTAGAAATGAAAACATATGGGCTGCATGATGCGACTCTAAATTGATGACTTGGAGAAAGTGGCAAAAAAGGCATGTGCTCTGATCCTCTCTCTCTCTCTCTCTCTCCCTCCCTCCCTCCCTCCCTCCCTCCCTCCCTCCCTCCCTCCCTCCCTCCCTCTCTCCCTCTCTCCCTCTCTCCCTCTCTCCCTCTCTCCCTCTCTCTCTCTCTCTCTCTCTCTCTCTCTCTCTCTCTCTCTCTCTCTCTCTCTCTCTCTCTCTCTCTCTCTCTCTCACTCACTCACTCACTCACTCACTCACTCACTCATAACAAAACAATTGCCTTTTCTGCTGCTTCCCTCACTCGGATTGGACCGGTTGTCCTTTAGGGCCTTTCCGACCAGGTTTTACAATTATATTTATGCATATTGGGTCCGGGTCCATTTCTAACTCCCATCACCATTTCTCCTCATTATTTCCATTACTCAAATTAAATCATGATGTGTTTAGCGAATGATTAGAGGGACAATAGAGTGCCGAGTACCAGGCCATTAGCGAGGGCCATTAGCAAGTTTGGTAGGCTACCCATCAGCGCCATTCATTTGCACAGTTTTGGATGGGATTACCATGACCAGTACCACAACTGATGACATTTACAGTATACAGTGAGGGAAAAAAGTATTTGATCCCCTGCTGATTTAGTAAGTTTGCCCACTGACAAAGAAATGATCAGTCTATAATTTTTATGGTAGGTTTATTTGAACAGTGAGACAGAATAACAACAAAAAAATCCAGAAAAACGCATGTCAAAAATGTTATGAATTGATTTGCATTTTAATGAGGGAAATAAGTATTTGACCCCTCTGCAAAACATGACTTAGTACTTGGTGGCAAAACCCTTGTTGGCAATCACAGAGGTCAGACTTCTTGTAGTTGGCCACCAGGTTTGCACACATCTCAGGAGGGATTTTGTCCTACTCCTCTTTGCAGATCTTCTCCAAGTCATTAAGGTTTCGAGGCAATTTGAACCTTCAGCTCCCTCCACAGATTTTCTATGGGATTAAGGTCTGGAGACTGGCTAGGCCACTCCAGGACCTTAATGTGCCTCTTCTTGAGCCACTCCTTTGTTGCCTTGGCCGTGTGTTTTGGGTCATTGTCATGATGGAATACCCATCCACGACCCACTTTCAATGCCTTGTTATTCTGTCTCTCACTGTTCAAATAAACCTACCTATAGACTGATCATTTCTTTGTCAGTGGGCAAACGTACAAAATCAGCAGGGGATCAAATACTTTTTTCCCTCATTGTATGGTACATAGCATGGGAAAGTGATTCCTAAAGTCGACTTGTTTTGTTGTTTGCCTTCACCTTCTGGCCTTAGTTACCAATAACACTTCACCAAACAATGGCAACAGCCTTGTTAGTTGTTAGCAAAAAGGTGGATGTTAAGGCATACAGTAAGCCCACAAATGCATACAGTAAGCCCACTTACCATGCTGACGCGGGAGGTGAGCTCTTGGATGAAGAGCCTGCGCAGGTTGTGCAGGGTCTGAAGCTCCTTGGCCTGGTGGAATGGATACATCTCATCGTCAATGAGTTCAACATCAATCAAAACCTGAGATGCTCTGTAACCTTCAGGCTCTGATCAGACCCTACACCCAAACGAGGGCACTATGTTCATCCACCTCTGGCCTGCTAGCTCCCCTACCTCTACAGAAGCACAGTTCCCGCTCAGCCCAGTCAAAGCTATTCGCTGCTCTGGCACCCCAATGGTGGAACAAGCTCCCCCACGACGCCAGGACAGCGGAGTCACTGACCACCTTCCGGAGACACTTGAAACCCTACCTCTTTAAGGAATACCTGGAATAGTATAAAAGTAATCCTTCTTCCCCCACCCCCCATAAAAAAAGAAAGAAAAAAAAGTGGTTGTCCCACTTGCTATCATAAGTTGAATGCACCAATTTGTAAGTCGCTCTGGATAAGACCGTCTGCTAAATGATGTAAATGTAAATGTAAAATGTACATAATAATAACTCCATCCACTCACCACAGTTTCTTCCAGCCCCTTCAGGTCCTCCTTGGCCTGCTCTCTCTTCTCATTCATGAAGCTACAGCAGAGAGACAGAGTGGACACATAGTGTTCAGGGCTTGACCATTAATTTCATGTTACAACCATGTTATGACCATGTTACGACCATGTTACGACCATGTTATGACCATGTTATCACCATTTTATAACCATGTTACACACATGTCTGAGGAGAACAGAACAGAGCTGTGGTAGATAGTGTAATAGGCCAACAGACTTACACAAGCTTCTGCAGTTTCTCGTCCTTCTCCAGCTCCTCGGCTTTCAGTTTGTCATAGTCTGACTGCAGCTTCCTCTGTTCCAGCTGCAGCCCCTGGTTCAGACTAGGGGGAGACCACAGTGGTCACTATTCAGTATAGTAGAAACCAATGGTACACTCTACATACTCTCATTATCTCATGGGACTATGTTAACTACCTGAAATGGGACTTTAAAAATACCTGTAACTTAAATAAATAAAAATGATCTTACTCCTTGAGCTCGTCCAGGACCCTCTGCTTGTGGTCGATCTCATCCCGCAGGCGAGACAGCTGCTTCTGATGGACCTCTCTGTGGTTCTCCATCTGCTCCTCTAGGGTCTTCTACAGAGTGCAGAGGGGAACATAGGGTCAAGGGTCAAAGTTAAAGTTGATTTGATTTATCTTTCACAGGAACTTGAAAGAAAGTGGGGGGGAAAGCAAGGGGGTGCACATAACATGGGAGGGATGAGAGAGGGAGGATGAGAGAAATGGAGAGATCTTTACCTTCATCTCCACTGCATCCTGCAGTTTGGTCAGGTGCTCCTTCTGCTTATCCATCACATGCACCTCTTTCATTTTCTCTGTGAAGACAAAACAAGAGAAATTGTTTTTTTCATGTGATGGAATGATTGATGACAGGCATGTTTGTGTTGGTGTCTCTGTGTGTCTCACCCTGTGCATGTAGTGAGTGTAGCTCTTCCATCAGTGAGTCCTGGCTCTCCTCTAGCTGTCTCTTCTTCTGCTCGATGTTCTGCATGTAGTCTGTCAGAGACTTGATCTTAGCCTGGTGCTGCATGGAGAACCCACACCATCAGGCAGGGACGGGGTTAATAACAGGGGAAAATAATACTGTCTCTAACCAGGTTTCCATCCAATCTTTTAATGCGAGTAAAGTACATGTAAAATAAAAAATGTAATGACAGGCATGATGGAAACAGAACTGTTTTCGGTAAACTTTCCAAATGTTGACAAAACAAAATACGCTAGACAAGGTGAGATATTTCTGTGTCGATAAAATGAATTATTGTCGGTGAAAATGTTGGTGGAAACGCTTTTAATGTGCAAATATTGATATACTGTAATAACCATCATATCGAAGTTAACTTAGAGTCACGCGATGACATGTTGTGTCGTCCTCCCACTACAACTTGTCAGGAAAGCATGCCGTTTATTAGGCTACAGATGAAATAAATTATTAATTTCACAGGGTGGTGAAAGTGCAAGGTGATGAGCTTGATGCTCCTTTCCAATACATATCGAGGGTCTTATTCTGGTGACATGATAATTAATGCTTGGCTACCGTTTGACAAATAAAAAGCATCTTGCTCTTTTGTCCATAATAATAATCTTATCATGTAGGCTATATATGTGCTCTAGATAGCGCTGTTGGCCAAAGTGCACATGCCAATACCAGAGTGGGCACGTTCGCTATATAACGCAATATCTTTTGTGAGAAAACCATCAGTAGAGTTGAAAATGCGATGGAAACCCATTTAACTTGTAGTTTTCTATTCAGTACATGGGAATTGAACCACAAAAGGTATTTTATGTGTACTACGTCATCACGCACAGCCTTTTATCTGCAACAAGTCAATTTGATGGAAACACATCTCTGGTGGGAAAATGCACATATTGTTTTTAGAATATTCGCATCAAAATCTGTCGCCAATTGGATGGAAACCTAGCTACTACCTCACTTACCAACCAAGCTGCATGAACAGAATAGTAAACTGAAGAAAGGAAAAGATTCAACAACTCTTGAAGGACAATGAGAGTGGACTTTTTTTTCTAGATATAGAAAATTATGTTAAATCCACTTCCTGGTTACCTGGGAGATCAGTAACTGACAGGAGGCCAGCTCCTTCTCATTGGCCTGCATCTTGCGGGAGGTGTCGACAAGGGAGCTCTCCAGCTGTTTGCTGCGGTTCACCAGAGACTTGACCTCCGACTTCATCTTACTGATGTAAAGACGGGCCATGGTGAACTCCTCCTCAATGACCTCATTCACCTCCATCATCTGAGGAGCAGAGAGAGATCAGGACTGAGTGAGAGAGTGTGTGTGTGTGCGTGTATGGAATATGTGCTTGTATGGAAAACTGTTTGTAACAGGTAGTGTGTCTCAATGACAGAGTGTGTATATGTGTGTATGAGTGTAAGTGCATAATTGTGTAATATTTTTTTAGAATGTGTGTCCTTACAGCCTTGAGGTCACTGGTGCCGATGATGCCTCCTATGTCACTGAGGTCTCGGAGCAGTAGACTGAGGATCTCTGCTGCTCTCTTCTTATGGTGACTGCTGAGCTCCTGTAGACTGGACAGCTCCCTCTGCACCCCCTCCAGAGTGGTCTGAAACGGACCCACATTTTACAATCACAGTCCAGTCATAATCTATATTCTAGAATATGTTTTGAATGGGGCAGAGGAATGCTAGAGAAATGGTCTGCGTTTCATTCCAGGAATGTTCCCTTCCCCCTGCCCTTGTTCACTCCCCTTCACAGATCTGAGACAACTGAGTTGGTGAAAGCAATAGGTCCTGAGTTATCCAGTCCTTTGAGATCTGTAGCAACGCGCATGCCCTGCCCACCTGAGGAGCTGTCTTTTTCAGCCACCTATTTCCTGTGTTTCCTGTGTCACTTAAATCTCGCTGGATTGATTGCTTTCATTTTACTCCTGCCACTCTTTCATACTTTTTCTTGTGCGTGTCGTTTTTCCCTACATTCTAAGAAAATGTTGACAATAAATGTAATACCTGAACTTCATTCATTATTTGTCCATGCCAGTGAAATGTTTTATGTGCTATAATTTCAGTCAATATCTGATTTATTTAAAAAATGGCCATGGCTACGGATACAAAGTTGTATTGTAGTTCCTAAAAAAAGGTGTATGTGTGGGGCTTTAGCTGAGATTGTTCTTTACAGAGTCAAGTATATTTGTCCAGGCCTGAATTATTCCTTGACTAGCACCATTCATTCTCACTTTCGATAATTCTAATGTTATAACTTCTAATAGTGACTGTATCCACTGGTTAAATGGGAGAGAGTGAGGTGGTTGCCATCTTAGAGCCAACATTTTCTTCACAGCAGTGCTGCCTGCCAGCAGTAATCTTCTCTGATTGATTGAGAGATTCAAGGGCTATCATCGTTAAGTTACATAATAGATGCAAAGCATTGAATATTTATATTCATGCACTTCAAAATTAATTTTGTAACTTTGCCCCAGAAGCATTTAACTGCAGGGCACTCCCACATCTTATGAAGGAATGTGCCTACCTGATTTACAGTGAGGGAAAAAAATATTTGATCCCCTGCTGATTTTGTACGTTTGCCCACTGACAAAGACATGATCAGTCTATAATTTTAATGGTAGGTTTATTTGAACAGTGAGAGACAGAATAACAACAAAAAAATCCAGAAAAACGCATGTCAAAAATGTTATAATAATAATAATATAATATGCCATTTAGCAGACGCTTTTATCCAAAGCGACTTACAGTCATGCGTGCATACATTTTTTTTTTTGTGTATGGGTGGTCCCGGGGATCGAACCCACTACCTTGGCGTTACAAGCGCCGTGCTCTACCAGCTGAGCTACAGAAGACGTTATAAATTTATTTGCTTTTTAATGAGGGAAATAAGTATTTGACCCCTCTGCAAAACATGACTTAGTACTTGGTGGCAAAACCCGTGTTGGCAATCACAGAGGTCAGACATTTCTTGTAGTTGGCCACCAGGTTTGCACACATCTCAGGAGGGATTTTGTCCTACTCCTCTTTGCAGATCTTCTCCAAGTCATTAAGGTTTCGAGGCTGACGTTTGGCAACTCGAACCTTCAGCTCCCTCCACATATTTTCTATGGGATTAAGGTCTGGAGACTGGCTAGGCCACTCCAGGACCTTAATGTGCTTCTTCTTGAGCCACTCTTTTGTGGCCTTGGCCGTGTGTTTTGGGTCATTGTCAGGCTGGAATACCCATCCACGACCCATTTTCAATGCCCTGGCTGAGGGAAGGAGGTTCTCACCCAAGATTTGACGGTACATGGCCCCATCCATCGTCCCTTTGATGCGGTGAACTTGTCCTGTCCCCTTAGCAGAAAAACACCCCCCAAAGCATTATGTTTCCACCTCCATGTTTGACGGTGGGGATGGTGTTCTTGGGGTCATAGGCAGCATTCCTCCTCCTCCAAATACGGTGAGTTGAGTTGATGCCAAAGAGCTCAATTTTGGTCTCATCTGACCACAACACTTTCACCCAGTTCTCCTCTGAATCATTCAGATGTTCATTGGCATAATTCAGACGGGCCTGTATATGTGCTTTCTTGAGCAGGGGGACCTTGCGGGTGCTGCAGGATTTCAGTCCTTCATGGCGTAGTGTGTTACCAATTGTTTTCTTGGTGACTATGGTCTCAGCTGCCTTGAGATCATTGACAAGATCCTCCCGTGTAGTTCTGGGCTGATTCCTCACCGTTCTCATGATCATTGCAACTCCACGAGGTGAGATCTTGCATGGTGCCCCAGGCCGAGGGAGATTGACATTTATTTTGTGTTTCTTCCATTTGCGAATAATCGCACCAACTGTTGTCACCTTCTCACCAATCTGCTTGGCAATGGTCTTGTAGCCCATTCCAGCCGTGTAGGTCTACAATCTTGTCCCTGACATCCTTGGAGAGCTCTTTGGTCTTGGCCATGGTGGAGAGTTTGGAATCTGATTGATTGATTGCTTCTGTGGACAGGTGTCTTTTATACAGGTAACAAGCTGAGATTAGGTGCACTCCCTTTAAGAGTGTGCTCCTAATCTCAGTTCGTTACCTGTATAAAAGACACCTGGGAGCCAGAAATCTTTCTGATTGAGAGGGGGTCAAATGCTTATTTCCCTCATTAAAATGCAAAACAATTTATAACCTTTTTGACATGCGTTTTTCTGGATTTTGTTGTTATTATTCTGTCTCTCACTGTTCAAATAAACCTACCATTAAAATTATAGACTGATAATTTCTTTGTCAGTGGGCAAACGTACAAAATCAGCAGGGGATCAAATACTTTTTTCCCTCACTGTATGAAAGAGGCATATAAAGCATGTGATTTAATGAGCGCACGATGGCAAGGAAATATAAGTAATAAGGAGAAAAAGTCAGCTAACAAAGTTAAGTAATTGAATGGGACATCTTATGAACAAAGAGCAGAAAGTACTTTGAATCTGAAGGGTGCATAATAAGTTATAGAAATGGATATGATAATTTGATATACGTTTGGATAAGAAGTTACGATATATAACAGAATTAAGTCATAGAATATCAAGGAGTGGTATGGAGATTGTGAGGTTATTTTAGAGAGTAGTGGACAAGTCTGTATTTTCTGGGACAGACAGGGTAGTGTCCTGGAAATTACAGTCAGTTTTTGTTTTCTAAGTTGTACCGTTGTTAGATCCTTTGATAGAAATAAGATTTAAGAAATTAACTGCCCATAAAGTTGGAATTCATAGACCTAACTTATAATATTGTACAAAGCCAAGTTAGGGTTTCCATTAAACTAATTATCATTGCGGAGCTAAGGTGGTGAAGTGAAGGAACTTCATTTCGAATCAGATGGTAAGACGACAAACCATTGTAATTGCGCTATTTGTGGGATGTCTGTGTCAGTTCAATAGCATTGGGGCAATGGCATAGAGTAAACAAATCTGGGTTTCTGAGTGTAATTCAACTGCTGGTATGTGTTGATTGAACGGATACTACAGAGTATTTGGTTTGGTGATGTAGAATGGAAGATTTGAAGCGTGCATGGTAAGACTCACTTATTTAACAGGAATAGCGAGACGATTTCGTGGTAGTCATTTTTTTGCGTTGCCTAAGGGTTTGCTAGATTAAACGATTGAGAATGGTGGTGTAATGTCAATCCATAAATGGGATATTGATACTATGGATATAAATTCAATATATGCTGGTCAACTACAGCAAGTCTTTGGTGTTACTTGTAGCCTACTTAGAAAGGACAGTTACCTAGATCTGATGTATTCTAATAATGCCGGATCGGTGGTTTCATAAGAGCTGTGGCTATGATCTTAGTTGAAAACAGGGGACATAGGATGTAGTTTACGACGCACAGTGAAGCGAATGTCTTATCTTCATGGGAAGTGACGCAAGGGTACTCAGAGAATAAAAGGGATATTAAACAAACACTAGGGATAATGAAGCAGTGTTGGTAGGAAGCAGAGTATGAACGATAACATTGACTGAGGAATATAGGAACTTTTGGTTGAGGTCACTAAAGAAGTGTTACTGACACAATATCGTAACAGATAAACTGAACCAAACATGAAGTTACTACAGCAATTTAGGATTGTTAATGTTGTTAAGTTAGTTTTTAAACCCTACGATAGAGGTAAATGCAGAACGCTGTTTGAGAATGTGTTTTATTTGGTCTACTAGTAAAAAATGGAAGAGTTTCCATGTTTTTGTCTGCGGGTGTTAGCCATTGGGGCTCGCGGAAACGTGAGAGAGCTGTAAGGGACATTATGGGTTACGTTTGGTGTACAAGGATCAATGGTTGCTGAGGAGAAGGAAGTCAAAGGGGGTTGAATGTTACCGGTGTGAAAGGGCTAGCTAGTTAGTGGTGCGAACTAGTGGCGTTTAGAGTGGTGACGTAACTTGCTCTGCGACGTGGAAGTAGTTGTTTAACATGCTTTGGAGCGAAGGGTAACGGTGTTTCGAGGGTGAATGTTGTCGATGTGTGTAGAGTGTCCCTGGTTCAAGCCCATGTAGGGAAGGAAGCAAAACTCTTACATTGATGATGTTGACGTGAATTAATGGTTTAATTGATAGAATTATATGAATGAGATTGGCTTACCAACCCATAGCGGATAGTATAACATAGTAATTAAAGTTGCATCTCTGTGAATAGATGTTTTGTTTGTTTTGACTACATCTTCAAAATAATTTGTCATCTGTTAAAGTACCGTTAGATGGAAAGTCAGCGATAGAGAATAATAGATATTGTTGAGGGTTTTCTATGTTAGACGGATAAGTAGGTTAATTGGGTGATGAGAAATGTTGAATTGGATTGTTTGAAGAAGGATAAGTAGAGTCATTGGGAGATCTGAAATGTTGAATTGGATTGTTTACTAGACTGGTATTAAAATAAATCTTTCTATTTAGGTGAATGAAAATATGTTATTAGGTAGTAGTGGTTTGTGGATACAATTTACTAATGCCATGATTTAGTAAGAGGGTAAGGTGGAGCACATGTCTAAATAGTTGAAATATAGAACATTCTTTGGCAATTTTTAATTATTATTATTAAATTCTATAGTTTGTTTAAACAACAGTGAGTTATGTGGACAGTTCATTAATTCTAAAAACGATAATCTGTTTCTGGTACGTTGAACAATGGGAGGTTGTTTTTACTATTAGGCTGATGGAGTAGTACACATTGTTTGTAAGTTCTGAAGTTATTAAACAATAGGTTGTTATTTTACAACATCAATGCAACAGGTTGCGATGATTTAATTACTAGAAAGGGGTTATAGGTTTATAGTAGAAGGTGTAGTGAACTTAATGAAACGTGGTATTATCTGATGTGTTCTTAGTGGGAGTTTTTTTTCTCCAGGATTGATGGAATACCCCTACAGTATATGTTAAGGGAAAGTAGGAAACAACGTATCAAACAATCTTTTTAATAGATGCCTGGGATAAAATATCACAGCTTACTTACGCGGAGTAAGTGATTATATTGGAAAATGAATGAAATATGACATTTAAAGGGGTAACAGGAACTTCAAGAGGGAAACATATATTTCATATGTTGTTGATCAAGTAACGATACTAGGATAATTTGATATGGGATCACATGTAGCAGATTTAGGGGTTGAATAATCACTGTGAACTCAAAGAACTTTGATGGTTTTCATCTTTTGAGAGATTTTATATAATCTTCTTATGGAGTGGTTATGAGGAATTCAATTGATACAAACGATTATTGATGAGATAGGAAAGTGTATATCTGTATCATGTTTTCTGTGTAATTAATATTTTTGGATTGCTGATTATAACTGAATGTTAACGTAATGTATACTTTCTCTTCCAGAAAGGGGATTTCCTTATCTCATTGGAATGTTTCCTCAGTCTGTGGGCTAGGGGGAGCAGTTTAGTAAAATTCGGCAGTTTTATACTTAAGTCGTAAAAAAGAGCTACCAAATTAAATGAGGCCTGGCTATTTTTGTTAGTTGTTTTCCAATAGGGTTTTTCAAATAACCACACACAACCCACCTATTATGATGTTTCTATAGGGTTCTTATTTTGAGTGTAAGGAGTTTCAACAGGTCAAAGGTTATAGGTATTAAAGGGGCACACAGTGAATTTAATGAAGATTTTTTTTAATTTTCTGAGTGAGTTTTGGGTAAACACGTGATTTCTTTTGACAAGAAATGTCATGGGGACTTAATGTACACTTGGGATACAACTTTAGTGATTAGTTTATACTATAGAATGGAACAATTCTTTGAAGGGTTTCCATGACCTCTGAACTCTGTCCTGACTTTCTAGTGTGATTTGATCACCCACACTGGAAATCCTAGAGGCATGGGCTTTGGAATTTAAGGTAATTTATAATACCAAGTTGATGATAATTATGAAGAAGTTTATAATTTGGTAATAATATATATATGATTAGGACCATGACAAGAACTGAGAGAGAGAGCTATCACTGTATGAGGGATAACTGTCGCTAGTCAATGTTGATATTACTTGAATTACATTATGGGATACATTATTTATCTAATGTTGTCATTTTAATGTCATTTATTATTTTGGTTTAACAAACAATGTCGTTGTTTTGTTTTTGAATGCATGAATCACGATGTGAGTCATGTGTCCAAAGGGGGGAAGTAATGATGGCATGAGAATGTATTGGTAAATGTGCATATTGTTGTACGAATATGAGCAGTAGTAATTACTGTGTTATGGGTTAGATTAAATGTTTTAGGTGAAAATGTATTTGTGGTATAAGGTAGGATGTAGCGGAGGCCTGTCTATGGAACGAGTGGACTCCAACAAGCTGCAAGAATGTGCACTTCCTAATCAAGGCTTCTCCTGAGTGATAAGAAAAAGGGTAAAGTAGCATACTGTATCTCACCTAATAATGTTCTGAAGACTTTCTTTCAAAGGGTGAAGGCTTCTCTGCCAGAACTAACAGGAGAATCTGGGCATTGTCTGCCTTGGAGACTATGTGGCAGAAGTAAGAGATGAACAGAATCTGGGTGGAGAGGTCAGTACTAGGTATTATGGCTGATTCCCTCAGTGGAGGCACAGACCTCTTAGTACTTCAAGATCTTCCTGATTTTCAAGAATCACCTTACTAGCACACCATTCAGTTATATGTATTTGGAGGGTTTACCTAATAGAAATTGGGGAGTATATTAGAAATTGGTATTAAGAATAATTGTTAAAACATAATAATTGGTCATATAGTGAATAAAATATCACGATTAGAAATGAAATTAAATAAACTGTTATGTTTGTCTTCTAGTGAGGTATATACAGATGGTGTCTTGATGCATAGCAGGGATAATTTGGCCTAGAATGGTGTGAACCTAAATAAAATAAACAACCTATGAACCGGCTGAAGATGAATATAAGAGGCGTTGAAGACGTTTCTGTAAAGCACCACTTCTACATGCAACCGGTGTACAACAGCCAATAGAAGCTATCAATGGATTTTCTCATGTTTTTATATCAAGGGAGTGGGACCGGAGTCCACCAGGGAGTGAGAAGGGAGAAATATATGTTCAGATACAACATTTCTAATGTTCTGGGTATAATGGTTGGCAAATGGACAAGACAATAAGGTTTAAAGTTGGTGCTGACTCGGATGAGACATTGTAGTTGTGACATTGTCATGGGCAATTCATTTTGAACTATGAAGCTGTCTGAAGAACATAATGGAGAGACGCCAGAAGATTTACATGCCGGAGAAAAAAAGGGGTTGCTTAGCTGTGTTGATAATAAAATTGGATTTATCTACATTTGCTAATTTGGGTAGTAGGTATATACACTGCTAAATTAATAGTATTAAGAATGCATTGAGATAATGATCTGTATTTATTATCAGGATGAGGAAAGTCATAATAGAATTATGGATATTTATACTGTATGGTAATATAAGTGTACATTCTGACAGTTGTAATGGGTGATAAAGTTGAGGGTTTTAATTTTGATTGATAGGGACCAAGTGAATTAATAAGAATTGTAATTCTAAATTTGGTTTAGTTAAGTAATTTGGGTTTGGTTATACTTTATAAGATGACTGAGTGATTTAAGTAAATCATTAGTATATAACTGTCTTATATAGATATTATGGTTAAAACAGTGATACATTATGGTAAGGTATTATTAAAGTACCGTATTAACAGATTAGTCACTATATACATTTGAAGTATTGGGTGATATTGATATGGATGTTTAGAGTGGTATATATCTACGTTGCAAGGAAAGTACATAAATGGTTCCTATCATGGGGTTTTGCTATTTTCATATGATCTGATTTTGGTTGAATTCTTAACGCATAACTAGTTCAAGGATGTACTGATTTAACAGGGCCTGAAAACAGAGTGAATACTGTGTATCTATCTCAGTGTCACGCCCGGACTCAGGGGACGCTTAAATGTTGAGTCAGGGTGTGTATATTCTTTGTTGTGCGTTTTCTATGATTATTATCTAGTATGTGTATTTCTATGTTGGCCGGTGTTGTTCCCAATCAGAGGCAGCTGTCTCTCGTTGTCTCTGATTGGGGACCATACTTAGGCAGCCTATTGGCACTGTCTAGTTGTGGGATCTTGTTCCGTGTAAGGTATGTTGTGTGTGCTACCTTGGACTTCACGTTTCGTTCCGTTTATTGTTTTGTCGTGGTGTTTATCAGTAAATAAACATGTACGTATATCACGCTGCGCCTTGGTCTGACCCGTCATTAGACGAACGTGACAGAAGATCCCACCAAACGAGGACCAAGCAGCGTGCCCAGGCGGAGCGAATGGCCATGTCACAGGTGGCCGATTTGTGGTCATGGGAAGAGATATTTGCGGGGAGAGGACCATGGGCTAAGGTAGATGCCCAGGCAGGAGAGGTGCAACGGCAACACGGAGGAGGCCGGTCGAGGAGGAAGCCCGAGAAGCAGCTCCAAGAAAATTTTTTGGGGGGGCACACGGGGTGGTTGGCGGAGCCTAGGGTTAGAGCAGAGCCAACTCCTCGTACTCACGCGAAGAGGCGTATGACTGGGCAAGCTCCATGTTATGCGGAGCTACGTACTGTGTCGCCAGTGCGCCGGCACAGTCCTGTACGTCCTGTGCTTGCACCACGCACGTGCCGTGCGAAGATGGGCATCCAGCCAGGACGGGGTGTGCCGGTTCAACGCTCCTGGTCTCCAGTACGCCTCCTCGGTCCCGCATATCCTGCGCCAGTTCTACGAACTGTATCGCCAGTGCGCGTGCACAGCCCAGTGCATCCTGTGCCAGCACCCCGCACGTGTAGTGCGAAAGTGGGCAGCCAGCCAGGACGGGTTGTGCCAGCTCTCCGCTCTAGACCTCCAGTCCGCCTCCACAGCCCGGTCTGTTCCTGCTCCTCGCACCAAGCCAGTGGTGCGCGTCGCCAGTCCGGCCCGGCCCGTTCCTGTACCTCGCACCAAGCCAGTGGTGCGTGTTCCTAGTCCGGTCCGGCCCGTGCCTGCTCCTCGCACAAGACCATTGGTGCGTTTGTCCAGTCCGGCACGGCCCGTGCCCGCTCCACCGGTGCCTGATCCAGTGCCGGTCAGCTGTTCCACTCCGGAGCCAGAGCAGTCCGCTCCACCGGTGCCTGATCCAGCTCCGGTCAGCTGATCCACTCCGGAGCCAGAGCAGTCCGCTCCACCGGTGACTGATCCAGCTCCGGTCAGCTGCGCCACTCCGGAGCCAGAGCAGTCCGCTCCACCGGGGTTCAGTCCAGCTCCGGTCAGCGGCTCCACTCCGGAGCCAGAGCAGTCCGTTCCACCGGTGCCTGATCCAGCTCCGGTCAGCGGCTCCACTCCGGAGCCAGAGCAGTCCGCTCCACAGGTGCTCGGTCCAGCTCCGGTCAGCGGCTCCAGTCCAGACCATGACGTCAGCCCCTCTCCAGGTTCGGGGTCTCCCACACCAGGTCCAGACAGGGCCTGGCGTATCGTGGGAGGAAGGAGAGGGGAAGTAGCGCGCCGAGGTCCAGACCAGACCAGGGGCGCAACAGGGAGGCGGAGAGTGAGAGGTCATCACGCCCCGAGCCGGATCCGCCTCCGAGCCGAAATGCCCACCCGGCCCCTACCCTGTTATGTTTATGTTGTGCGGTCGGAGTCCGCACCTTTGGGGAGGGGGGGGGGGTACTGTCACGCCCTGACTCAGGGGACGCTTAAATGTTGAGTCAGGGTGTGTATATTCTTTGTTGTGCGTTTTCTATGTTTATTATCTAGTATGTGTATTTCTATGTTGGCCGGTGTGGTTCCCAATCAGAGGCAGCTATCGCTCGTTGTCTCTGATTGGGGACCATACTTAGGCAGCCTATTGGCACTGTCTAGTTGTGGGATCTTGTTCCGTGTAAGGTATGTTGTGTGTGCTACCTTGGACTTCACGTTTCGTTTCGTTTATTGTTTTGTCGTGGTGTTTATCAGTAAATAAACATGTACGTATATCACGCTGCGCCTTGGTCTGACCCGTCATTAGACGAACGTGACAGAAGATCCCACCAAACGAGGACCAAGCAGCGTGCCCAGGCGGAGCGAATGGCCATGTCACAGGTGGCCGATTTGTGGTCATGGGAAGAGATATTTGCGGGGAGAGGACCATGGGCTAAGGTAGATGCCCAGGCAGGAGAGGTGCAACGGCAACACGGAGGAGGCCGGTCGAGGAGGAAGCCCGAGAAGCAGCCCCAAGAACATTTTTTGGGGGGGCACACAGGGTGGTTGGCGGAGCCTAGGGTTAGAGCAGAGCCAACTCCTCGTACTCACGCGAAGAGGCGTATGACTGGGCAAGCTCCGTGTTATGCGGAGCTACGTACTGTGTCGCCAGTGCGCCGGCACAGTCCTGTACGTCCTGTGCTTGCACCACGCACGTGCCGTGCGAAGATGGGCATCCAGCCAGGACGGGGTGTGCCGGTTCAACACTCCTGGTCTCCAGTACGCCTCCTCAGTCCCGCATATCCTGCGCCAGTTCTATGAACTGTATCGCCAGTGCGCGTGCACAGCCTTGTGCGTCCTGTGCTAGCACCCCGCACGTGTAGTGCGAAAGTGGGCAGCCAGCCAGGACGGGTTGTGCCAGCTCTCCGCTCTAGACCTCCAGTCCGCTTCCACAGCCCGGCCTGTTCCTGCTCCTCGCACCAAGCCAGTGGTGCGCGCCGCCAGTCCGGCCCGGCCCGTTCCTGTCAATCGCACCAAGCCAGTGGTGCGTGTTCCTAGTCCGGTCCGGCCCGTGCCTGCTGCTCGCACAAGACCAGTGGTGCGTTTGTCCAGTCCGGCATGGCCCGTACCCGCTCCACCGGTGCCTGATCCAGTGCCGGTCAGCTGTTCCACTCCGGAGCCAGATCAGTCCGCTCCACCGGTGCCTGATCCAGCACTGGTCAGCTGCTCCACTCCGGAGCCAGAGCAGTCCGCTCCACTGGTGACTGATCCAGCTCCGGTCAGCTGCGCCACTCCGGAGCCAGAGCAGTCCGCTCCACCGGGGTTTAGTCCAGCTCCGGTCAGCGGCTCCACTCCGGAGCCAGAGCAATCCGTTCCACCGGTGCCTGATCCAGCTAGACAGTGCCAATAGGCTGCCTAAGTATGGTCCCCAATCAGAGACAACGAGCGAAAGCTGCCTCTGATTGGGAACCACACCGGCCAACATAGAAATACACATACTAGATAATAAACATAGAAAACGCACAACAAAGAATACAGTGGGGAAAAAAAGTATTTAGTCAGTCACCAATTGTGCATGTTCTCCCACTTAAAAAGATGAGAGAGGCCTGTAATTTTCATCATAGGTACACGTCAACTATGACAGACAAAAGGAGAAAAAACATTCCAGAAAATCACATTGTAGGATTTTTAATGAATTTATTTGCAAATTATGGTGGAAAATAAGTATTTGGTCAATAATAAAAGTTTCTCAATACTTTGTTATATACCCTTTGTTGGCAATGACACAGGTCAAACGTTTTCTGTAAGTCTTCACAAGGTTTTCACACACTGTTGCTGGTATTTTGGCCCATTCCTCCATGCAGATCTCCTCTAGAGCAGTGATGTTTTGGGGCTGTCACTGGGCAACACGGACTTTCAACTCCCTCTAAAGATTTTCTATGGGGTTGAGATCTGGAGACTGGCTAGGCCACTCCAGGACCTTGAAATGCTTCTTACGAAGCCACTCCTTCGTTGCCCGGGCGGTGTGTTTGGGATCATTGTCATGCTGAAAGACCCAGCCACGTTTCATCTTCAATGCCCTTGCTGATGGAAGGAGGTTTTCACTCAAAATCTCACGATACATGGCCCCATTCATTCTTTCCTTTACACGGATCAGTTGTCCTGGTCCCTTTGCAGAAAAACAGCCCCAAAGCATGATGTTTCCACCCCCATGCTTCACAGTAGGTGTGGTGTTCTTTGGATGCAACTCAGCATTCTTTGTCCTCCAAACACGACGAGTTGAGTTTTTACCAAAAAGTTATATTTTGGTTTCATCTGACCATATGACATTCTCCCATCCCTCTTCTGGATCATCCAAATGCACTCTAGCAAACTTCAGACGGGCCTGGACATGTACTGGCTTAAGCAGGGGGACAGGTCTTGCACTGCAGGATTTGAGTCCCTGGCGGCGTAGTGTGTTACTGATGGTAGGCTTTGTAACTTTGGTCCCAGCTCTCTGCAGGTCATTCACTAGGTCCCCCCGTGTGGTTCTGGGATTTTTGCTCACCGTTCTTGTGATCATTTTGACCCCACGGGGTGAGATCTTGCGTGGAGCCCCAGATCAAGGGAGATTATCAGTGGTCTTGTATGTCTTCCATTTCCTAATAATTGCTCCCACAGTTGATTTCTTCAAACCAAGCTGCTTACATATTGCAGATTCAGTCTTCCCAGCCTGGTGCAGGTCTACAATTCTGTTTCTGGTGTCCTTTGACAGCTCTTTGGTCTTGGCCATAGTGGAGTTTGGAGTGTGACTGTTTGAGGTTGTGGACAGGTGTCTTTTATACTGATAACAAGTTCAAACAGGTGCCATTAATACAGGTAACGAGTGGAGGACAGAGGAGCCTCTTAAAGAAGAAGTTACAGGTCTGTGAGAGGCAGAAATCTTGCTTGTTTGTAGGTGACCAAATACTTATTTTCCACCATAATTTGCAAATAAATGCATTAAAAATCCTACAATGTGATTTTCTGGATTTTTTTTTCTCAATTTGTCTGTCATAGTTGACGTGTACCTATGATGAAAATGACAGGCCTCTCTCATCTTTTTAAGTAGGAGAACTTGCACAATTGGTGGCTGACTAAATACTTTTTTCCCCCACTGTATACACACCCTGACTCAACATTTAAGCGTCCCCTGAGTCAGGGCGTGACAGTACCCCCCCAAAGGTGCGGACTCCGACCGCACAACATAAACATAACAGGGTAGGGGCCCAATACTTTTCCCCCCCACTGTATACTACTGATTGTATAATTTTTTTATATCAAGTTATAGGTGAATTGTTGGGGTTAAGTAATGTTATATCTGAGTAAGGTTACTTACCACAAAAGAGAGAGAAAAAAAGGAGGATTGTTATGATGTTAGGTCATAGTGTTGTGTGAACCAGGTTAAAGTTAGTAGATAAGTGGCTTGGTGCCACAGAGTCTGCATTCCATTATGTCAAGGGAGATTACTCATGTTTATCGTAGAATGATTGATGGATATGATATACTGACTTGGGTACATGGGAAGAACATCAGAGAAGGGAGTGCCCACTGATGGTTACCAGATGTGGTTGAAGAAACGTGTAACAGATTGTATATAAATGAGAGGGTCTCTTTGTCTAGTTAGTTCGGAATAGCTAGTGGCAAAGCACTGTCTGTTTGTTATACAAACCATGGTACCTATAAAATATTTATATGAACTCCTCAGCTAAGCGTTAAATATCTTCTTGCATCATGAATTACTTGATACCCGAGAAACTCATCATATCACTGTGTATGTATCTTTCAAATCTTGGAATGTTCTCAAACCATTACAGTCCATGATATCGGTAAGGGTATGGATTCCACATTTGGAACATTGAGGGGATGCAAAAGGCCGCCCTCCAGATAGCAAGGCATTATTGTGAAATATTGTATGGGAGTGTCACGGATTCTACAGAGGCTGCCCCTCCTCCTTGCTCGGGCAGGCTTCGGCGTTCGTCGTCACCGGAATAAAAATAAATAAATATGCCATTTAGCAGACGCTTTTATCCAAAGCGACTTACAGTCAGGAATACTAGCTACTGCCGATCTATGTTCTATGTTTCTATGTTCTACCTGTTCTCAAATCAAATCAAATCAAATTTTATTGGTCACATGCGCCGAATACAACAAGTGCAGACATTACAGTGAAATGCTTACTTACAGCCCTTAACCAACAGTGCGTTTATTTTAAACAAAAAAAAAGTAAGAATAAAACAACAACAAAAAAAAAAAAAGTGTTGAGAAAAACAAAGAGCAGAAGTAAAATAAAGTGACAGTAGGGAGGCTATATATACAGGGGGGTAACGGTGCAGAGTCAATGTGCGGGGGCACCGGTTAGTTGAGGTAGTTGAGGTAATATGTACATGTGGGTAGAGTTAAAGTGACTATGCATAAATACTTAACAGAGTAGCAGCAGCGTAAAAAGGATGGGGTGGGGGCAGTGCAAATAGTCCGGGTAGCCATGATTAGCTGTTCAGGAGTCTTATGGCTTGTGGGTAGAAGCTGTTGAGAAGTCTTTTGGACCTAGACTTGGCACTCCGGAACCGCTTGCCGTCGCGGTAGCAGAGAGAACAGTCTATGACTAGGGTGGCTGGAGTCTTTGACAATTTTGAGGGCCTTCCTCTGACACCGCCTGGTATAGAGGTCTTGGATGGCAGGGAGCTTTGCCCCAGTGATGTACTGGGCCGTACGCACTACCCTCTGTAGTGCCTTGCGGTCAGAGGCCAAGCAGTTGCCATACCAGGCGGTGATGCAACCAGTCAGGATGCTCTCGATGGTGCAGCTGTAGAATTTTTTTGAGGATCTGAGGACCCATGCCAAATCTTTTTAGTCTCCTGAGGGGGAATAGGCTTTGTCGTGCCCTCTTCACGACTGTCTTGGTGTGCTTGGACCATGATAGTTCGTTGGTGATGTGGACACCAAGGAACTTGAAGCTCTCAACCTGTTCCACTACAGCCCCGTCGATGAGAATGGGGGCGTGCTCAGTCCTCTTTTTTTTCCTGTAGTCCACAATCATCTCCTTTGTCTTGGTCACGTTGAGGGAGAGGTTGTTGTCCTGGCACCACACGGCCAGATCTCTGACCTCCTCCCTATAGGCTGTCTCATCGTTGTCGGTGATCAGGCCTACCACTGTTGTGTCGTCGGCAAACTTAATGATGGTGTTGGAGTCGTGCCTGGCCATGCAGTCATGGGTGAACAGAGAGTACAGGAGGGGGACTGAGCACGCACCCCTGAGGGGGCCCCCCGTGTTGAGGATCAGTGTGGCAGATGTGTTGTTACCTACCCTTACCACCTGGGGGCGGCCCGTCAGGAAGTCCAGGATCCAGTTGCAGAGGGAGGTGTTTAGTCCCAGGATCCTTAGCTTAGTGATGAGCTTAGAGGGCACTATGGTGTTGAATGCTGAGCTGTAGTCAATGAATAGCATTCTCACGTAGGTGTTCCTCTTGTCCAGGTGGGAAAGGGCAGTGTGGAGTGCGATAGAGATTGCATCATCTGTGGATCTGTTGGGGCGGTATGCAAATTGGAGTGGGTCTAGGGTTTCTGGGATTATGCTGTTGATGTGAGCCATGACCAGTCTTTCAAAGCACTTCATGGCTACAGACGTCAGTGCCACGGGTCGGTAGTCATTTAGGCAGGTTATCTTAGAGTTCTTGGGCACGGGGACTATGGTGGTCTGCTTGAAACATGTTGGTATTACAGACTCGGTCAGGGACATGTTGAAAATGTCAGTGAAGACACTTGCCAGTTGGTCAGCACATGCTCGGAGTACACGCCCTGGTAATCCGTCTGGCCCAGCGGCCTTGTGAATGTTGACTTGCTTAAAAGTCTTACTCACATCGGCTACGGAGAGCGTGATCACATAGTCGTCCGGAACAGCTGGTGCTCTCATGCATGCTTCAGTGTTGCTTGCCTCGAAGCGAGCATAGAAGTGGTTTAGCTCGTCTGGTAGGCTTGTGTCACTGGGCAGCTCGCGGCTGTGCTTCCCTTTGTAGTCTGTAATAGTTTTCAAGCCCTGCCACATCCGACGAGCGTCAGAGCCAGTGTAGTATGATTCAATCTTAGACCTGTATTGACTCTTTGCCTGTTTGATGGTTCGTCGGAGGTCATAGCGGGATTTCTTATAAGCTTCCGGGTTAGAGTCCCGTTCCTTGAAAGCGGCAGCTCTACCCTTTAGCTCAGTGCGGATGTTGCCTGTAAACCATGGCTTCTGGTTGGGGTATGTACGTACGGTCACTGTGGGGGACGACATCATCGATGCACTTATTGATGAAGCCAGTGACTGATGTGGTGTACTCCTCAATGCTGTCTGAAGAATCCCGGAACATGTTCCAGTCTGTGCTAGCAAAACAGTCCTGTAGCTTGGCATCTGCGTCATCTGACCACTTTTTTATTAACCGAATCACTGGTGCTTCCTGCTTCAGTTTTTGCTTATAAGCAGGAATCAGGAGGATAGAGTTATGGTCAGATTTGCCAAATGGAGGGCGAGGGAGAGCTTTGTATGCGTCTCTGTGTGTGGAGTAAAGGTGGTCTAGAGTTTTTTCCCTCTGGTTGCACATTTGACATGCTGGTAGAAATTAGGTAGAACGGATTTAAGTTTCCCTGCATTAAAGTCCCCGGCCACTAGGAGCGCTGCATCTGGATGAGCGTTTTCCTGTTGATTAATGGCCTTGTACAACTCGTTCAGTGCAATCTTAATGCCAGCATTGGTTTGTGGTGGTAAATAGACAGCTATGAAAAATATAGCTGAAAACTCTCTTGGTAAATAGTGTGGTCTACAGCTTATCATAAGATACTCTACCTCAGGCGAGCAAAACCTCGAGACTTCCTTAGTATTTGATTTTGTACACCAGCTGTTGTTTACAAATATACAGAGACCGCCACCCTTTGTCTTACCGGAGCCAGCCGTTCTGTCCTGCCGATGTAGCGTGTAGCCTGCTAGCTGAATGGTATCATTGTTGTCGTTCAGCCACGACTCCGTGAAACATAAGATATTACAGTTTTTAATGTCCCGTTGGTAGGATAACCGTAATCTTAAATCGTCAATTTTATTCTCAAAAGATTGAACGTTGGCTAATAGTATTGATGGGAGAGGCAGTTTACTCGCCGCCGTCGGATCCTTACAAGGCACCCCCGACCTACGTCCACGATATCTCCGTCTCTTCCTCAGGCGAATGACGGGGATCTGGGCCTTGCCGGGTGTCTGTAGAATATCCTTCGCGTCCGACTCGTTGAAGAAAAAGTCTTCGTCCAATGCGAGGTGAGTAATCGCTGTCCTGATATCCAGAAGCTCTTTTTGGTTATAAGAGACGATGGCATAAACATTATGTACAAAATAAATTACAAATAACGCGGAAAAACACACATAATAGTACAATTGGTTAGAGGGCTGTAAAACGGCAGCCATCTTCTCCGGCGCTGTTAACGTTCTACCTGTTGTTGTCTGATTGTCACACACCTGTTTCCCATCATGTAATTACTCCTTCCCTATTTAACCCGGTGGCTCCCATTGTGTTTTGTGCGTGTTTGTTTTTCGTTTCGTGTGTCGTTTGGTGAGCGGGTTTGTTCCTCCCTGTGTGGAGATATTCTGTATTGGTTTCTTTACTTATCAGTAAAGTACGTTTTCATTGAGTTCTGTGTCCTGTGCCTGACTTCGACCCACCGCATTACACTGACACTCGTGACAGAAACACACACCAATATGGAGTCAGCAGGTACAGCCAGTCAGTCCGGATCGATGGAGGAACACGTCCAACGACAGGAGAGCATGATCCAGGCTCTCGGCACCGCTATGGAGAGAGTGGTAAATACTATGGACCGATAGGAGAGAGGTGGCTTTCCTACACCTCCTCCAACCACTCAACCACCCATACCACTGTCCACTCCTTCGCCACCTGGGTCCAGTGGGATTCGGCTCTCGCTCCCAAGGGCATATGACAGTACACCAGCCGGGTGTCAGGGTTTTCTTCTCCAGGTAGAGCTCTACCTGGCAACCATTCACCCGGCGCCCTTGGGATACGAGAGCGTGTCCGCCCTCATCTCCTGTCTGTCGGGGAAAGCGCTTGAGTGGGCCAACACCGAGTGGGGAGGAATTGACGCTACATCAGTCCGCTACGAGGATTTCACCCGGTATTCGATCATCCACCGGAGGGGAGAGCGGCGGGCGAGCGTCTGTTCCACCTAAGACAGGAGAGGAGGAGCGCCCAGGATTTTGCGCTGGAGTTCAGGACTCTGGCAGCCAGCGCAGGATGGAATGAGAGGGCCCTGATCGACCACTATCGATGCAGCCTAAGGGAGGACGTTCGTCGGGAACTGGCCTGCAGGGATACCAACTTCAACCTGGACCAACTGGTGGATATGTCCATCAGGCTGGATAACCTGTTGGAAACCCGCGGACGTTCTGATCGGGGCCCGTCCATTCCATCCCCCAGCACCTCCGACCCTACCCCCATGGAGCTCGGAGGTGCTGCGCTTAGTGAGAGCAGGAGAGGGGCCGTCCCCTGTACCAACTGTGGCCGCAGAGGACACACTGTGGGTCGGTGCTGGGGAGGGTCCCCAGGGAGTCGAGGCAGTAGGCAGAGCACTGGTCGACCATCTCAGGTGAGTAAGCACCCGACTCACCCAGAGCTCCCTGTTGCTCATATGTGTATTGCGGTTGTTTTCCCAGAGTTTTCTCCTCATTCCCAGCATAAGGTGCTAGTAGATTCAGGCGCAGCTGGGAATTTTATTGATCGTCAGTATTCACTTAGTTTAGGGATTCCCACTGTTCGTGTTGATGTGCCCTTCCCTGTACATGCATTAGATAGTCGCCCGTTAGGGTCAGGCCTAATCAGGGAGGTCACCACTCCACTCTTAATGAGGACGCAGGGGGGTCATGAGGAGAGGATTAGTCTCTATCTGATTGATTATCCTGCGTATCCTGTGGTGTTGGGACTTTCCTGGTTAACCACTCATGACCCCACTATTTCATGGCAACAGAGGGCTCTCAAGGGATGGTCCAGTCAGTGCTCAGGGAGGTGTGTAGGGGTTTCCTTAGGGGCTACTACGGTGGAGAGTCCAAACCAGGTCTCCACAATGCACATTCCCTCCGAGTATGCCGATTTGGCTCTCGCCTTCAGTAAAAAGAGGGCGACTAAATTACCACCCCATTGTCTGGGGGATTGTGCGATAAATCTCCAGGTGGGCGCTGCACTTCCCCGGAGTCACGTGTACCCTCTGGAGGAGAAGTCAGCTATGGAAACATATGTCTCTGAGACAGGGATACATTCGGCCTTCCACTTCACCTGTTTCCTCTAGTTTCTTTTTCGTGAAGAAGAAGGATGGTGGGTTACGCCCGTGCATTGATTACCGTGGTCTTAATCAGATCACCGTCAAGTACAGCTATCCATTACCTCTGATAGCTTGTATGACGGAGTCAGTGCACGGGGCGCGCTTCTTCACAAAAGTGGATCTCAGGAGCGCGTACAACCTGGTGCGTATCCGGGAGGGAGATGAGTGGAAGATGGCATTCAGTATCACCTCAGGACACTATGAGTACCTCGTCATGCCATATGGGTTGATGAATGATCCATCAGTCTTCCAATCCTTTGTCGATGAGATTTTCAGGGATCTGCACGGACAGGGTGTAGCGGTGTATATTGATGACATTTTCATATACTCCGCTACACAGGCCGAGCATGTGTCCCTGGTGCGTAAAGTGCTTGGACGACTGTTGAAGCATGACCTGTATGCCAAGGCGGAGAAATGCCTGTTCTTTCAGGAGTCCATCTCCTTCCTAGGGTACCACATGTCCGCGTCTGGGGTGAGGATGGAGAGTGACTGCATTTCGGCCGTGCGTAATTGGTCGACTCCAACCACGGTGAAGGAGGCGCAGCGATTATTGGGGTTTGCCAATTACTACCGGAGGTTTATCCGGGGCTTTGGTCAGGTAGCGGCTCCCATTACCTCATTGCTGAAGGGGGGACCGGTGCGTCTGCGGTGTTCAGCTGAGGCGGACAGGGCGTTCAGTCATCTGAAGAATCTGTTTACCTCGGCTCCAGTGCTGGCTCATTCGGATCCCTCCTTGGCTTTCACGGTTGAGGTGGACGCGTAGGAGGCTGGGATAGGTGCTGTACTTTCCCAGCGCTCGGGCACACCACCCAAGCTCCGCCCCTGTGCGTTCTTTTCGAAGAAGCTCAGCCCGGCAGAGCGCAACTATGATGTGGGGGACCGGGAGCTGTTGGCTGTGGTCCAAGCCCTGAAAGCGTGGAGACATTGGCTTGAGGGGGCTAAACACCCTTTTGTCATTTTGACTGACCACCGCAATCTGGAGTACATCCGGGCGGCGAGGAGATTAAACCCTCGCCAGGCAAGGTGGTCCATGTTTCTCACCCGTTTTGTTTTCACCCTTTCTTACAGGCCAGGTTCCCAGAACACTAAGGCAGATGTTCTGTCCCGACTGTATGACACGGAGGAGAGTTCCGTGGAACCCACTCCCATACTTCCGGCATCGTGTCTGGTGGCACCGGTGGTGTGGGAGGTGGACGCGGACATCGAGCGGGCGTTGCGGAACGAACCCACTCCTCCCAAGTGTCCAGAGGGTCGTGTGTACGTCCCGCTGGAGGTCCGCGATCGTTTGATCTATTGGGCTCACACTCCTCTGGTCATCCTGGTATCGGTCGGACAGTGCATTGTCTTAGTGGGAAGTACTGGTGGCCCACCTTAGCTAAGGACGTGAGGGTTTATGTTTCCTCCTGCTCGGTGTGCGCCCAGTGTAAGGCTCCTAGACACCTGCCCAGAGGGAAATTGCAACCCCTACCCGTTCCACAACGACCGTGGTCCCACCTATCGGTGGATTTCGTGACGGATCTTCCCCCCTCACAAGGGAACACCACGATCCTGGTCGTTGTGGATCGGTTTTCTAAGTCCTGCTGCCTCATTCCTCTGCCCGGTCTCCCTACGGCCCTACAGACTGCTGAGGCCCTATTTACACATGTCTTCCGGCACTATGGGGTACCTGAGGATATAGTGTCTGATCGGGGTTCCCAGTTCACCTCGTGGGTCTGGATGGCGTTCATGGAATGTCTGGGAGTCTCGGTCAGCCTGACCTCAGGGTTTCACCACGAGAGTAACGGGCAGGTGGAGAAAGTCAACCAGGAGGTGGGTAGGTTTCTGAGGTCGTATTGCCAGGACCGGCGGGGGGAGTGGTCGGTTTTCCTCCCCTGGGCAGAGATGGCCCAAAACTCACTCCGCCACTCCTCCACTAACCTTACTCCATTCCAGTGTGTATTAGGTTCAGCTGGTTCTGGCACCTTGGCACCTTGGGGGTACTGTTGTCTGATTGTCACACACCTGTTTCCCATCATGTAATTACTCCTTCCCTATTTAACCCGGTGGCTCCCATTGTGTTTTGTGCGTGATTGTTTTTCGTTTTGTGTGTCGTTTGGTGAGCGGGTTTGTTCCTCCCTGTGTGGAGGTATTCTGTATTGTGTTTCTTTACTTATCAGTAAAGTAAGTTTTCATTGAGTTCTGTGTCCTGCGCCTGACTTCGACCCACCGCATTACACTGACACTCGTGACAGAGAGTATGGGCATGCCATTTTGATTCCCAGTCAGTTTTGCGCCAAATAGAACTGTTGTGAGCAATAATAGGACCAAAGTGTAGTTTACATTGTTTAATGGATATATCAGTGAAGACCACCTCTTCCAGGGCAATAGGATACACCATATTTCTCTCTATACTCAGCCAGGGGGCAGAATAGTAATGTCTAAACCAATTTAGTTTGGGGCGAAATGCTAGTGCCTGGAAATACAATTTATTGTTTGGTACGGATAGTTCTCCTTCGTCTTTCCCTCTTTGTAAATTTGGGAATTTTATCAGGGATCGTTTACGTTGCCATATACATTTTTCAACCGCACTATGAATTGTATCCCAATAGCCAGAAGGGGGAGCCATGGGAAGCATTGAACTACAGAAATTCAGCCATGGCATTATATTAATTTTGACACTAGATATTCTGCCGGTTAAAGCAACTGGGATATTATTCCATCTACTGAGGTCAGATTGAATTGATTTGAATGTTCTATTAAAGTTTCTGGTAATGGTTTTATCTAAGGAAGGAAATATACAGTATCTACTCCCAAATATTTAAAATGGGAAACGAATGGGAGTCCATCGGGGTCTAGAGAGGCTGTAGGGCTGATTTGATTAGATACATTTTATAACTTTAGATGAAGCCAAATTGATCTATCATCTTCAATGTGTTTGGAAGCGATTGAGATACATTGTCTAGATATAGTAAAATATCGTCTGCGTATAATGAGATGAAGTGATCTGTAGATTTGAGGGAAAATTGGTGTTATTTCCTGACGATATATCGTATCGTTTTAGCAACATCGCAATATAATTTTTGCACTAGTTGGCTGTACCTGCACCGAAACTCCAGTATTTTTCCTTCATAGCTTGTTCTCCAACTTTTTCGTTTGGTTTTTAGCACTTATATTTCCATGACTGATCAAAACTCATTTTCTCATGGCTCTCTCTTGTCTCTCTGCAGCAGACATATGGTGAGAAATATGTTTAGAACACCGAATTGCAATAAAATCATAGTATTGAATCACAATACATATAGAATCGTGACAATCACAATGCATATCGTATCGGCACCTAAGTATCGTGATAATATCGTATCATGAGGTCACTGGCAATTCCCAGACCTAACGAACATGTCGATAATGCATTTTGCAAATAGCTGCATGCAGCCTACTCCCCTCCTGAAAAAAGAACATGAAATCACGCTTATGCTTACTGAGGCATGGAATGCAATAGTTAGAACAGTTTTGTGTACAACATGAAGTTTGTAGGAAATCGTGCTTATGCTTAATAGCTTACTGAGCGAATGCAATAGTTTGAACAGTTTTGTGTACAACATGAAGTTTGTAGGCTACACCATTGACCAGACATTGGCAAGGAGGGGGTAGTGGCATCAGTGTGGCACTCCGCTACGTAAAAAAAACATTAGCCTGGGCAAATTGGGATACATAAACTCTGTATCCGTAGCCACCCCATTTAACATTTCAAAACGTTTGGAGTATCTTCATCCATTGTACAACTGTTGCATTTATTAGAATTGTTTAAAAAATATTTTACCAATTTTGTTGACCATTGCTACTGTAAAGGGTTAGTGTGAGCAGGGGGGAGGGATCTTCCTGGAATGAAACACAGCCCTGGAGACCAAGCTTCCTCCCAGTGTGACTCACGCTCTTCTGGTTGAGTTCCTCACTGAGCTGGTTGTTGGAGCGGTTCTTGTTCTCCACTTCCTGGCTCTTGTGGTCGTAGTTAACAGCCAGCTCCTCCAGGGCCTGCAGCACCTCCTTCACCTCCTCCTTGGCCGCCTCGTTCTCCCCCTGTAGCCTGGACAGGTCCTCCTGCAGCTTCTCATAGTCCTTACGGGCCGAAGCCAGCAGCTGGATGAACATGCAGATGAGATTAGTAAACACACACACACACACACACAGACGAACACACACACACAGGTTAACACATACAGGTACATGCATGCACAGACACATTCTGCTAAATTCAAACAAACAATAAGCTTCCAGCACAATGCTTAGACCCCCCAATATAACACTGAAATATCAGCATCTTATAGTCTCTGGCACAAGAAGAGGTATTATAAATCCACATTCCAAAATGAAAGCACTAATGTACTTTACAGGAGGTAGACAAGATGACAGAATGGCATTAAAGCAATTGTTTCTCTCAGCAGTTAGATTGTGCCCTGCTCCAGCTTTCAAACCCTTGACTATTTGCCAAGAGCGTAATGGACGTGTTACCATGGCAATGTCTTTCTTATTCAAATCACTTTCTATAATTCCTGCTTTAAAAACCATTAAGGAAAGAATACTTATATCTGATATAAGATATGACTGACATGAAATCACGCTTATGCTTACTGAGGCATGGAATGCAATAGTTAGAACAGTTTTGTGTACAACATGAAGTTTGTAGGAAATCGTGCTTATGCTTAATAGCTTACTGAGCGAATGCAATAGTTTGAACAGTTTTGTGTACAACATGAAGTTTGTAGGCTACACCAGTGACCAGACATTGGCAAGGAGGGGGTAGTGGCATCAGTGTGGCACTAGAATTGTTTTAAAAATATTTTACCAATTTGGATGACCATTGCTACTGTGAAGGGTTAGTGTGAGCAGGGGGGAGGGATCTTCCTGGAATGAAACACAGCCCTGGAGACCAAGCTTCCTCCCAGTGTGACTCACGCTCTTCTGGTTGAGTTCCTCACTGAGCTGGTTGTTGGAGCTGCCTACTCTCGCTGAGTCCCTACTACTACAGAATTGGCATAGCGTGCAATGTGCGTGATGAAACAAAGCTCTACAGAATGTACACTGAGTATTCAAAACACTAACTCTTTCCATGACATAGACTGACCAGGTGAATCCAGGTGAAAGCTATGATCCCTTATTGAAGTCACTTGTTAAATCCACCTCAATCAGTGTAGATGAAGGGAGGAGATGGGTTAAATAAGGATTTTTAAGCTTTGAGACAATTGAGACATGGATTGTGTATGTGTGCCATTCAGATGGTGAATGGGCAAGACAAAATATTTAAGTGCCTTTAAACGGTGTATGGTAGTAGGTGCGCGCACCGGTTTTTGTCAAGAACTGCAACACTGCTTGGTTTTTCACGCTCAACAGTTTCCTGTGTGTATCAAGAATGGTCCACCACCCAAAGGACATCCAGCCAACTTGACACAAATGTGGGAAGCATTGGCGTCAACATGGGCCAGCATCCCTGTGGAACACTTTCGACACCTTGTAGAGTTCATGAATCGACGAATTGAGGCTGTTCTGGGGGTAAAATGGGGGGAGGGGTGGGGGTGGCAACTCAATATTAGGAAGGCATTCCTAATGGTTGGTATACTCAGTGTATATCTAATGCAGATCCATATGTCACCACTAGATGGCAATAAACACAAATTCAAGTTATGTACTCTGTTTATGAGTGTAAAAACATACTCCTTTGTTCATTGCACTAATTCAATTTGATGAATTCCGTCACTTTTATCAAGTTATACAATGTCAATCTATGAGACAGTCGTGGTCAAAAGTTTTGAGAATGACACAAATACTAATTTTCACAAAGTCTGCTGCCTCAGTTTTGATGATGGCAATTTGCATATACTCCAGAATGTCATGAAGAGTGATCAGATGAATTGCAATTAATTGCAAAGTCCCTCTTTGCCATGAAAATTAACTTAATCCCCAACAAACTTTTCCACTGCATTTCAGCCCTGCCACAAAAGGACCAGCTGCCATCATGTCAGTGATTCTCTCGTTAACACAGGTGAGAGTGTTGACGAGGACAAGGCTGGAGATCACTCTGTCATGCTGATTGAGTTAGAATAACAGACTGGAAGCTTTAAAAGGAGGGTGGTGCTGAAATCATTGTTCTTCCTCTGTTAACCATGGTTACCTGCAAGGAAACACATGCCGTCATCATTACTTTGCACAAAAAGGGCTTCACAGGCAAGGATATTGCTGCTAGTAAGATTGCACCTAAATCAACCATTTATCTGATCATCAAGAACTTCAAGGAGAGAGGTTCAATTGTTGTGAAGAAGGCCTCAGGGCGCCCAAGAAAGTCCAGTAAGCGCCAGGACCGTCTCCTAAAGCTGATTCAGCTGCACCACCAGTGCAGAGCTTGCTCAGGAATGGCAGCAGGCAGGTGTGAGTGCATCTGCACGCACAGTGAGGCGAATACTTTTGGAGGATGGCCTGGTGTCAAGAAGGGCAGCAAAGAAGCCACTTCTCTCCAGGAAAAACATCATATTCTGCAAAAGGTACAGGGATTGGACTGCTGAGGACTGGGGTAAAGTCATTTTCTCTGATGAATCCCCTTTCCGATTGTTTGGGGCAGCCGGAAAACACCTTGTCAAGACAAGGTGAGCGCTAACATCAGTCCTGTGTCATGCCAACAGTAAAGCATCCTGAGACCATGTGTGGGGTTGCTTCTTAGCCAAGGGAGTGGGCTCACTCACATTTTTGCCTAAGAACACAGCCATGAATAAAGAATGGTGCACATCCTCCGAGAGCAACTTCTCCCAACCATCCAAGAACAGTTTGGTGACGACCAATGCCTTTTCCAGCATGATGGAGCACCTTGCCATAAGGCAAAAGTGATAACTAAGTGGCTCGGGGAACAAAACATCGACATTTTGGGTCCATTGCCAGGAAACTCCCCAGACCTTAATCCCATTGAGAATTTGTGGTCGATCCTCAAGAGGCGGGTGGACAAACAAAAACCCACAAATTCTGACAAACTCCAAGCATTGATTATGCAAGAATGGGCTGCCATCAGTCAGGATGTGGCCCAGAAGTTAATTGACAGCATGCCAGGGCGGATTGCAGAGGTCTTGAAAAAGAAGGGTCAACACTGCAAATATTGACTCTTTGCATAAACTTAATGTAATTGTCAATAAAAGCCTTTGACACTTATGGAATGCTTGTAATTATACTTCAGTATACCATAGTAACATCTGACAAAAATATCTCATAACACTGAAGCAGCGAACTTTGTGAAGACCAATACTTGTGTCATTCTCAAAACATTTGACCACGACTGTAGATGACGGAGATGTGTTGTATAGGGTTGGATAAACTCACCTCATCTTGATCGATCATCTGCTCTTTGAACTTCTCTGCCAACTGACTGTGTTGGTTGATCTCATCATCCTGAGATAGGAGGAAAGAAGAAAAATACAATACAGAAATGTTGCATTCACGTTGGGATTGACCAAGAGTCTGTACTCCACTTTTTGGGGGGGAGCTAGCTAATGCAGGGCTATGGCTGCTAGTGTGAGAGGGATTTGTGTGCACACCAATCTGTTTATTTTCCCAACAGTTAATTGACTTGAGCGTTATGACCTAAGGAAAATCAATCTAATCACCCCTTATTAGGTAAATGTCTGGATCATCAAACCAGATTTACAAGAATTCCACAGAATTATGCATGTATGTGATTATATAGTATTTGCATATGATTAAAGCCATCGTGTGGTTCATAAAATCTACAAACTGTCCCACTTCAATTAACCACAGACATAGCCCCTTTCCAGTTATTCATGACCATGACCACTCATCACTCAGTGAGTCATCATGCTGCATTCATGTGCTCTCGGAATTATCGGAAACTGAGAACATCAAGACTGGGAATCCCCACCCCATCCTCTCTGGCCCACCCACCTTGTCATCCAGCTGCTGGTACAAGTCGGTGATGAGCCCCTCGTATCGGGTCTTCTCCTCGTCCAATAGCGGGACAGGGGGTGGGGCGATGGTGTCAATCATGGGCGTGGCCATGGCATCACCACTGTTGCTCTTTTTCTCCTTACTGCTCAGCTGTTCCTCCACTGGAACAGCCTCACCTGGGAGAGGGAGGGAGGGAGGGGGGAGAGAGGTAAGGGGGAGGGTGGCAGCAGAGGTTAGAGTGATGGACCTCAACCAAACATGTACAGTGCATTCGGAAGGTATTCAGACCCCTTGACCTTTTCCACATTTTGTTACGTTACAGCCTCATTCTAAAATTGATAAAATAGTTTTTTCCCTCAATCTACACATAATACCCCATAATGACAAAGCAATTTTTGCAAATATATTAAACATAAAACACTGAAATATTACATTTACATAAGTACATAAGCACCTTAGGCAGTGATTACCGCCTTGAGTCTTCTTGGGTATGATACTACAAGCTTGGCACACCTGTATTTGGGGAGTTTCTTCCATTCTTCTCTGCAGATCCTCGCAAGCTCTGTCAGGTTGGATGGGGAGTGTGGCTGCACAGCTATTTTCAGGTCTCTCCAGAGATGTTCGATCAGGTTCAAGTTCGGGCTCTGGCTGGGCCACTCAAGGACATTCAGAGACTTGTCCCGAAGCCACTCCTGCGTTGTCTTGGCTGTGTGCTTAGGGTCATTGTCCTGTTGGAAGGTGAACCTTCGCCCCAGTCTGACGTCCTGAGCGCTCTGGAGCAGGTTTTCATCAAGGATCTCTCTGTACTTTGCTCCGTTCATCTTTCCCCTCGTTCCTGACTAGTCTCCCAGTCCCTGCCGCTGAAAAACATCCCCACAGCATGATGCTGCCACCTCCAGATGTGACACTTGGCATTTAGGCCAATGAGTTACATTTTTGTTTCATCAGACCAGAGAATCTTGTTTCTCATGGTCTTGAGAGTACTTTAGGTGCCTTTTGGCAAACTCCAAGCGGGCTGTCATGTGCCTTTTACTGAGGAGTGGCTTCCTTCTGGCCACTCTACTATAAAGGCCTGATTGGTGTAGTGCTGCAGAGATGGTTGTCCTTCTGGAAGGTTCTCCCATCCCCACAGAGGAACTCTGGAGCTCTGTCAGAGTGACCATCGGGTTCTTGGTCACCTCCCTGACCAAGGTCCTTCTCCCCCGATTGCTCAGTTTGGCCAGGCGGCCAGCTCTAGGAAGAGTCTTGGTGGTTCCAAACTTCTTCCATTTAAGAATGATGGAGGCCCCAGTGTTCTTGGGGACTTTCAATGCTGCAGACATTTTTGGTACCCTTCCCCAGATCTGTGCCTCGACACAATCCTGTCTCGGCGCTCTATGGACAATTCCTTCAACCTCATGGCTTGGTTTTTGCTCTGACATGCACTGTCAACTGTGGGACCTTATATAGACAGACGTGTGCCTTTCCAAATCATGTCCAATCAATTGAATTTACCACAGGTGGACTCCAATCAAGTTGTAGAAACATCTCAAGGATGGTCAATTGAAACAGGATTCACCTGAGCTCAATTTCGAGTCTCATAGCAAAGGGTCTCAATACTTACGTAAATAAGGTATTTTTTAAATATTATTTTACATTTGCAAAAATGTCTAAAAACCTGTTTTTGATTTGTCATTATGGGGTATTGTGTGTAGATTGATGATGATTTATTTATTTACGTTCTGAATGCACTTTAAGTTGTTTGGTTATGGAGAGGGAAAGCATGGACAGCTTTGACAGATTTTAGCTCACTAAATGTGCCTATACATCCTTATCACATTCATAACATGAGAGTGAGGGAGAAACAAAACAAACTGTACAGAAATCGTCTTAGCTCAGAGGAGAATCATTTCTATTATCTCAGTGTAACTACTTTCGTTCCATCCCATAAACAGAACACAGCCCAACACAAACCCCTGACAGTGCCATTTCCACAGGAGACAGGGACATTGGGACATGTAGAATGTGACAGGTGATGAGGCTGATACCCGCTGGCAGACCCCAGGCAAGAGGCTTAGCCCCCGACCGTGCCGACCAGCCAAACACCACCACACCCAGAGATAATCCTCTCACAGCATAAAGGGGGAAAGATGGATGAGTCTGTGTTGTGTAGCTCTCATGCAGACCTTGAGATAAGGCGGAAAAGCGAGGGATGGGGGCGGGGGTGGGAGGTAGAGTTATAAGCAGACAGAGCTCAGGGAGGGGGGGTGGGGGGAACTTCTACTTCAGAGATCCAGAGTCAGAGATCACTCTGCCATCTTCAAGGACCGTCTGGGCATTTGTAGCTGTGGCTAATCTACAATGCAGCGTCTGAATGTGTTATCTTATCTCTGAGAGAGAGTGGAAATACACTTTCAGTAAAGAAATGATGGGTAGCCGTGGCAACAGTCAGTCCGCACCGTCAGCTAATACAGTATACTGTGGTGGGCGCACTGCTAGAATATTGTGACATTACATCTCTCTCTATCCTCCACAATGGAGAACCCTGACCATACTGGTCTTCACATGCTGCATGAATATACAATGTACCCCATTTGGGAGTATCAACAATCTGTTGATGCCTTACAGCTTGCATTATTTTGCAATGCAAATAGGAGATATGTGTGCTTACTAATATTATTCACAATCTGCACAATCTCATGAATACAAAAGTACAAAGGGAGGCATATAAGCACAGCAGGTTGCTGCCTGAGTACTGATTGGAGGGCTGTGATCGTTGCAAACATAGCATCCAGAATGCATTTCATGATGAACATACTTTTGATGAAAACAGAATAAGTCTTAATAAGGCCATTACTTTGAGAGACAACATCCTCTATCCAGGTCACTCACTCAGAAAATAGCCGAAACTAAGACGCCAAATTGCCTGCTGGCCAAAATCCTAACATCAACCGACCTATTTATTCTGACAAAGTTTTATTTTGAAAAAACAAAGCTTGCAAAGGGAGAACTAAGCAGTGAGTAAATGACAGAACTGGAAACAGAATGAGTGAACGGATGTGTGGTTTTGGAAAACATCCTCAGTCCCCATTCTACCCCATTAGAGAAGCATATTCTACACATACAGTGCATTCGGATAGTATTCAGACCCCTTTACTTTTTCCACATTTTGTTACAGCATTATTCTAAAATTGATTAAACTGTTTTTTCCCTCATCAATCTACACACAATACCCCATAATGAAAAAGCAAAAACAGGTTTTTAGAAATTCTAGCAAATGTATTTAAAAAAACGGACCCTTTACTAAAATCTAATCAAATCAAATTTTATTGGCCACATGCGCCGAATACAACAGGTGCAGACATTACAGTGAAATGCTTACTTACAGCCCTTAACCAACAGTGTATTTATTTTTTAATAAAAAAGTAAAATAAAACAACAACAAAAAAGTGTTGAGAAAAAAAGAGCAGAAGTAAAATAAAATAACAGTAGGGAGGCTATATATACAGGAAGCACCGGCTAGTTGAGGTAGTTGGAGTAATATGTACATGTGGGTAGAGTTAAAGTGACTATGCATAAATAATTAACAGAGTAGCAGCAGCGTAAAAAGATGGGGTGGGGGGGCAATGCAAATAGTCCGGGTAGCCATGATTAGCTGTTCAGGAGTCTTATGGCCTTGGGGGTAGAAGCTGTTGAGAAGTCTTTTGGATCTAGACTTGGCACTCCGGTACCGCTTGCCGTGCGGTAGCAGAGAGAACAGTCTATGACTAGGGTGGCTGGAGTCTTTGACAATTTTGAGGGCCTTCCTCTGACACCGCCTGGTATAGAGGTCCTGGATGGCAGGAAGCTTGGCCCCAGTGATGTACTGAGCTGTACGTACTACCCTCTGTAGTGCCTTGCGGTCGGAGGCCGAGCAGTTGCCATACCAGGCGGTGATGCAAGCAGTCAGGATGCTCTCGATGGTGCAGCTGTATAACTTTTTGAGGATTTGAGGACCAATGCCAAATCTTTTCAGTCTCCTGAGGGGGAATAGGTATTGTCGTGCCCTCTTCACGACTGTCTTGGTGTGTTTGGACCATGATAGTTCGTTGGTGATGTGGACACCAAGGAACTTGAAGCTCTCAACCTGTTCCACTACAGCCCCGTCGATGAGAATGGGGGCGTGCTCAGTCCTCTTTTTTTTCCCTGTAGTCCACAATCATCTCCTTTGTCTTGGTCACGTTGAGGGAGAGGTTGTTATCCTGGCACCACACGGCCAGGTCTCTGACCTCCTCCCTATAGGCTGTCTCATCTTTGTCGGTGATCAGGCCTACAACTGTTGTGTCGTCGGCAAACTTAATGATGGTGTTGGAGTCGTGCCTGGCCATGCAGTCATGGGTGAACAGGGAGTACAGGAGGGGACTGAGCACGCACCCCTGAGGGGCCCCTGTGTAGAGGATCAGTGTGGCAGATGTGTTGTTACCTACCCTTACCACCTGGGGGGGCGGCCCGTCAGGAAGTCCAGGATCCAGTTGAAGAGGGAGGTATTTAGTCCCAGGATCCTTAGCTTAGTGATGAGCTTTGAGGGCACTATGGTGTTGAATGCTGAGCTGTAGTCAATGAATAGCATTCTCACGTAGGTGTTCCTCTTGTCCAGGTGGGAAAGGGCAGTGTGGAGTGCAATAGAGATTGCATCATCTGTGGATCTGTTGGGGCGGTATGCAAATTGGAGTGGGTCTAGGGTTTCTGGGATAATGGTGTTGATGTCAGCCATGACCAGCCTTTCAAAGCACTTCATGGCTACAGACGTCAGTGCTACGGGTCGGTAGTCATTTAGGCAGGTTATCTTAGTGTCCTTGGGCACGGGGACTATGGTGGTCTGCTTGAAACATGTTGGAATTACAGACTCAGTCAGGGACATGTTGAAAATGTCAGTGAAGACACTTGCCAGTTGGTCAGCACATGCTCGGAGTACACGTCCTGGTAATCCGTCTGGCCCTGCGGCCTTGTGAATGTTGACCTGCTTAAAAGTCTTACTCACATTGGCTACGGAGAGCATGATCACATAGTTATCCGGAACAGCTGGTGCTCTCATGCATGCTTCAGTGTTGCTTGCCTCGAAGCGAGCATAGAAGTGGTTTAGCTCGTCTGGAAGTCTTGTGTCACTGGGCAGCTCGCGGCTGTGCTTCCCTTTGTAGTCTGTAATAGTTTTCAAGCCCTGCCACATCCGACGAGCGTCAGAGCCGGTGTAGTAGGATTTAATCTTAGTCCTGTATTGACTCTTTGCCTGTTTGATGGTTCGTCGGAGGGCATAGCAGGATTTCTTATAAGCGTCCGGGTTAGAGAGACGCTCCTTGAAAGCGGCAGCTCTACCCTTTAGCTCAGTGCGGATGTTGCCTGTAATCCATGGCTTCTGGTTGGGGTATGTACGTACGGTCATTGTGGGGACGACATCATCGATGCACTTATTGATGAAGCCAGTGACTGATGTGGTGTACTCCTCAATGCTATCTGAAGAATCCCGGAACATATTCCAGTCTGTGGTAGCAAAACAGTCCTGTAGCTTAGCATCTGCGTCATCTGACCACTTTTTATTAACCGAGTCACTGGTGCTTCCTACTTTAGTTTTTGCTTATAAGCAGGAATCAGGAGGATAGAGTTATGGTCACATTTGCCAAATGGAGGGCGAGGGAGAGCTTTGTATGCATCTCTGTGTGTGGAGTAAAGGTGGTCTCGAGTTTATTTTCCTCTGATTGCACATTTAACATTATAGAAATTAGGTAGAACGGATTTAAGTTTCCCTGCATTAAAGTCCGCCGGCAACTAGGAGCACTGCCTCTGGATGAGCGTTTTCCTGTTCACTTATGGCCTTATACAGCTCAATCAGTGCAATCTTAATGCCAGCATTGGTTTGTGGTGGTAAATAGACAGCTATGAAAAATATAGATGAAAACTCTCTTGGTAAATAGTGTGGTCTACAGCTTATCATAAGATACTCTACCTCAGGCGAGCAAAACCTTGAGACATCCTTATTATTTGATTTTGTGCACCAGCTGTTGTTTACAAATATACACAGACCGCCACCCCTTGTCTTACCGGAGTCAGCCGTTCTATCCTGCCGATGTAGCGTATAGCCCGCTAGCTGTATGTTGTCCATGTCGTCGTTCAGCCACGACTTGTTGAAACATAAGATATTACAGTTTTTAATGTCCCGTTGGTAGGATAACTGTAATCATAGGTCATCCAATTTATTCTCAAATGATTGAACATTGGCTAATAGGATTGATGGAAGAGGCAGTTTACTCGCTCGCCGTCGGATCCTTACAAGGCACCCCGACCTACGTCCACGATATCTCCGTCTCTTTCTCATGCAAATGACAGGGATTTGGGCCTTGTCGGGTGTCTGTAGGATATCCTTGGCGTCCGATTTGTTGAAGAAATATTTGTCCAATACGAGGTGAGTATTCGCAGTCCTGATATCCAGAAGCTCTTTTTGGTTATAAGAGACGATGGCAGAAACATTATTTGTAAGTCGCTCTGGATAAGAGCGTCTGCTAAATGACGTAAATGTAAATGTAAATTATGTACAGAATAAATTACAAATAACGCGTAAAAACACACATAATAGTACAATTGGTTAGAGGGCTGTAAAAAAAAAGTACTCAGTACTTTGTTGACGCTACAAGCTTGGCACACCTGTATTTGGGGAGTTTCTTCCATTCTTCTCTGCAGATCCTCTCAAGCTCTGTCAGGTTGGATGGGGAGCTTCGCTGCACAGCTATTGTCAGGTCTCTCAAGGGACGTTCGATCGGGTTCACAGCCTCTCCTGTGTTGTCTTGGCTGTGTGCTTAGGGTCGTTGTGCTGTTGGAAGGTGAACCTTCGCCCAGTCTAAGGTCCTGAGTGCTCTGGAGCAGGTTTTTATAAAGGATCTCTCTGTACTTTGCTCCATTCATCTTTCCCTCGATCCTGACTAGTCTCCCAGTCCCTGCCACTGAAAAACATCCCCACAGCATGATGCTGCCACCACCATGCTTCACCGTAGGGAAGGTACCAGGTTTCCTCCAGACGTGACGCTTGGCATTCAGGCCAAAGAGTTCAATCTTGGATTCATCAGACCAGAGAATCTTGTTTCTCATGGTCTGAGAGTCCTTTAGGTGCCTTTTGGCAAACTCCAAGCGGGCTGTCATGTGCCTTTTACTGAGGAGTGGCTTCCGTCTGGCCACTCTACCATAAAGGCCTGATTGGTGGATTGCTGCAGAGATGGTTGTCCTTCTGGAAGTTTTTTCCATCTACACAGAGGAACTCTGGAGCTCTGTCAGAGTGACCATCGGGTTTTTGGTCACCTCCCTGACCAAGGCCCTTCTCCCCCGATTGCTCAGTTTGGCCAGGCGGCCAGCTTTAGTAAGACTCTTTGTGGTTCCAAAACTCTTCCATTTAAGAATGATGGAGGCCACTGTGTTCTTGGGGATCTTCAATGCTGCAGAAATGTTTTGGTACCCTTCCCCAGATCTTTGCCTCAACACAATCCTGTCTCTGAGCTCTACGGACAATTACTTCGACCTCATGGCTTGGTTTTTACTCTGACATGCACTGTCAACTTTGGGACCTTATATAGACAGGTGTTTGCCTTTCCAAATCATGTCCAATCAATTGAATTCCCACTGGTGGACTCCAATCAAGTTGTAGAAATATTTCAAGGATGATCAATTGAAACAGGAAGCACCTGAGCTCAATTTTTAGACTAATAGCAAAGGGTCTGAACACCTATGAAAAATGTATGCACTCACTAACTGTAAGTCGCTCTGGATAAGAGCGTCTGCTAAATGACTAAAATGTAAAATGCAAACATTTCAAAAAACCTGTTTTTACATTGTCATTGTGTGTTGATTGATGAGGAAAACCATTAATTTAATTCATTTTAGAATAAGGCTGTAACGTAACAAAATGTGGAAAAAGGGAAGGGGTCTGAATACTTTCCGAATGCACTGTATGTGTTCAGTGACTCTACAATGTGAATAGGATGAACAAAACTCCTCTGAGTCATCCAGAGGTCTTCTATATGACTTTTATCAAAGCAATTTAATAAAATCAAAACGGGGTTCAACATCCCCTACAACCCCATGAGCTCTGAATACAAGTTAAGTCCTTAGCTTCCATATTCCAGGAGTAGCTGGGAGATGTCTGCAAACATCTAAAGTCTCTCTGATGCTCCTGTAGTAGAGTAACTAGGAGCACAGTCAAATAAATGACAGTGGGTTTGTGTAAATGATCATACTGATTTCCATGTACTGTGTGTGCCTTGCATTCGAGATGCGCTTATCAGGATTCTAGTCTGATTCGACCATAATTGCTACACAGCTCTCTCTCTTTCTCATTCTCTCTCTCACTCCTCTACTCTCTTTCTTTGTTACCTTTCCTCCAGCGTTTGAGCTCGGTCTCTAGCTTCTGGATCACGTATTTCAGGCCTTTAGTCTTCTCTTTCTCCTTCTCATACTTCTTCTTCCATTCCTCAGCTGTCAGCTCTTGGTTCACTGACACTGTGTTCTTAATGGTCTTCGCTCTGCAACATTGAGAGAGAGAGAGAGAGAGAGAGAGAGAGAGAGAGAGAGAGAGAGAGAGAGAGAGAGAGAGAGAGAGAGAGAGAGAGAGAGAGAGAGAGAGAGAGAGAGAGAGAGAGAGAGAGAGAGAGAGAGAGAGAGAGAGAGAGAGAGAGAGAGAGAGAGAGAGAGAGAGAGAGAGAGAGAGAGAGAGAGAGAGAGAGAGAGAGAGAGAGAGAGAGAGAGAGAGAGATTCCATCAGGTTGGAATTGATGGATGGAAGTCCATTGGCAAGGGAATTGCTTATGAAAGAGGGCATATATTAGTATTATGCACAAATAGTGTATATGTACTGAAGGTAAAACGTTTGTCCATCCTTGAACTGTGTTTTTTCTGACACTGAACTACAACACTCCAGTAATCTACATTGATTTCTTTATCACCCTCGCTGTTGGCTGTCGGTTAAACAGCAGCATTACAACAAGGTCACAGCTGGTCTTCCTAGACTCATTAGAGATCTAATCTCTATTTTCACTACAACCCCATGAGGACACACATAATTACACACAAATAAATTCACACTTGCAGACTGACTAGAAGAGATACACTGGACACCCTCCTACAGTGTGTGTCGTATGAGTGCTAACCTCTGTCCAAACATGAGGGTGGATTTTGTCTCAGCCTCGTTGTAGACAGAGGGGGAGGCACAGATGATAATGGTGGTCCTACAGTTTCCCCCCAGAGAGTCCTGCAGGATACGGGTCATCTTACTGTCTCTGTAGGGCACATGGGTTTTCTATAGGAGGGGAAGAGAGGAGATCAAGAGAAGCTTTACAAATGAGACAACATCTGTAACCAAATGCTATTTTATAGAATTTTTTATATTCACGTCACATGCAAAAGGACATTTTAGTAAAATAGGAGAGACACAGAGAGAGAGAGAGAGAGAGAGAGAGAGAGTATGAGATAGAGAGAGAGAGAGAGAGAGAGGGAGAGAGAGCGAGAGAGAGGGAGAGAGAGAGAGAGAGAGAGGGAGATATGAGAGAGAGAGAGAGAGAGAGAGAGAGAGAGAGAGAGAGAGAGAACTACAACAGTCAAACAGAGAGCGGAGGTGTGTGTGTGTGTGTGTGTGTGTGTGTGTGTGTGTGTGTGTGTGTGTGTGTGTGTGTGTGTGTGTGTGTGTGTGTGTGTGTGTGAGAGAGAGTTGTGAGGTCTGTGGTCCGCTCACCAACCAAGAATTCACAAAATGGGACAAACACCAAATTGAGACTCTGCATGCAGAATTCTGCAAAAATATCCTCTGTGTACAACGAAAAACACAAAATAATGCATGCAGAGCATAATTAGACCGATACCCACTAATGATCAAAATCCAGAAAAGAGCCGTTAAATTCTATAACCACTTAAAAGGAAGCGATTCCCAAACCTTCCATAACAAAGCCATCACCTACAGAGAGATGAACCTGGAGAAGAGTCCCCTAAGTAAGCTGGTCCTGGGGCTCTGTTCACAAACACAAACAGACCCCACAGAGCCCCGGGACAACAACAACAACACAATTAGACCCAACCAAATCACAAGAAAACTAAAAGAGAATTACTTAACACATTGGAAAGAATTAACAAATAAACAGAGCAAACTAGAATGTTATTTGGCCCTAAACAGAGAGTACACAGTGGCAGAATACCTGACCACTGTGACTGACCCAAACTTAAGGAAAGCTTTGACTATGTACAGACTCAGTGAGCATAGTCTTGCTATTGAAAAAGGCCGCCGTAGGCAGACCTGGCTCTCAAGAGAAGGCAGGCTATGCGCACACTGCCCACAAAATGAGGTGGAAACTGAGCTGCACTTCCTGACCTCCTGCCAAATGTATGACCATATTAGAGACACATATTTCCCTCAGATTACAGAGATCCACAAAGAATTCGAAAACAAACCCAATTTTGATAAACTCCCTTATCTACTGGGTGAAATACCACAGTGTGCCATCACAGCAGCAAGATTTGTGACCTGTTGCCACAAGAAAAGGGCAACCAGTGAAGAACAAACACCATTGTAAATATATATTTATGTTTATTTATTTTCCCATTTGTACTTTAACTATTTGCACATTGTTACAACACTGTATATATACATAATATGACATTTGAAATGTCTTTATTCTTTTGGAACTTCTGAGTGTAATGTTTACTGTTAATATTTCTTGTTTATTTCACTTTTGTTTACTATCTACTTCACTTGCTTTGGCAATGTTAACATACGTTTCCCATGCCAATAAAGCCCTTAAATTGAATTGAATTGAGAGAGAAAGAGAGAGAGAGAGAGAGAGAGAGAGAGAGAGAGAGAGAGAGAGAGAGAGAGAGAGAGAGAGAGAGAGAGAGAGAGAGAGAGAGAGAGAGAGAGAGAGAGAGAGAGAGAGAGAGAGAGAGAGAGAGAGAGAGAGAGAGAGAGAGAGAGAGAGAGAGAGAGAAAGAAAGAAAGAAAGAAAGAAAGAAAGAAAGAAAGAAAGAAAGAAAGAAAGAAAGAAAGAAAGAAAGAAAGAAAGAAAGAAAGAAAGAAAGAAAGAAAGAAAGAATGAAAGAAAGAATGAATGAAAGAGAGCGAGAACTACAACACAGTCGAACAGAGAGTGGGTGTGTGAGAGAGAGAGACAGAGAGAACTACAACACAGTGAAAGAGACGTATAACTTACGGTTCCCTCAGCCAGAGCTGAGATGACGTTCCCCAGGGCGGAGAGGGACTTATTGATATTCTTGGCCTCGTCCAACACAGATCCCTCTGCCCCAGTTTTACTGACCTGGAGAACAGGAGGATAATAAATACCCACAGCAGGATGTCAGTACAAACAAGGTGTGTGGACAGATAGTCCTTCTGATAGGTCTTCAATCAAAATGCTGTGTATAGAGGTTATTTTAAATGTGATTTATTGAAGAGCGTGAGAGAATGAGAGGAGAGGGGAGAGGGATGGAGAGAGGAAGAGGAGAGGGAGAGAAGTGGGCGGGGAGAGAGGAAGGGAAGACCAAGTGAGAAAGGGAGAGGAGAGGGATGTTAGAAGGAGATGGAGGGTAGAAAAGCGTAGAAAGAGGGAAAACCACTCTGACCTTCTCACTGCCAGCCAGATCCACCAAGTAGAGTTTTCCTGACAGTTTCAGTTCTGTCTCTATGTTCTCCTGCTTGATGTTGATCAGGAAGATGCTGTGACTGCGAGAACTGTGCTCATTCATGTCTGTATGGACGAACAAACAGCAGCACAACATTTGAGTGCTAGCATAGAAAATGGGCAGTCTTTTGCTGAATCACTGGATATCAATGGGTAGTTCGCAACATTCTTGCAACATTTCTTTATTAAACATGTACTTAAGTGATTCCGGAGGAAAAGAGAAGCACATACTTGTAACAGCCACATGACGATTGGATTTTCCCTCATCGATGACATCCATAACCTCTTCTGGACTGGACACAAAGCGTTCCGTACAGCCCTTTGTGGAAAAGTGGGAATATGTGTGAAGGTGAGGAACATGTTACATCAGAACCACTAGATTGTGGGGTAATGACCTGAAATATTACTGTGCTTAGAGAAGGAACAATCATATTATCAACTACTTTAGCAACAGAGAATGGATACCCACCTTAACATAGGGCACCTTGTTTTTGTCCTCATGTACTGCTAGGTTGGTCTTTGACACTTAAAATGAAAAATAGCAGAAACTATATACATCAGAATTGTCCACATCACTATTTACAAATCTGAACTTAGTCAAACTAAAAAGAAAGTATTTACTCACCATCCAATAGGTCTCTGATTTTGTCTAAGTAGATTTCAAAATAGGAGACCTATAGACACAAAATATATCACACACAGCATAAACAAACAGATCGCATTGGTCCTGTGCCAGTCTTGCCCTTGGTGAAAGATTCACTGTTCTAACAGATGAACACTTGGGTTCCTAGGCTTTTGTGTTGTAACATTTCAATTTGAGTTACTAGAGGCCACACACACAGCCACACAGTCACCAGCTGAAGGTGTCACTGCAGTAACCATATGGTACATCTAGGCCACCCCAGCAGAGCTGGCACCTCAGCAGACGCCTCTGTGGGTCCTGTCACTAACACTAACACAGCAATGAGCACTGGACTAACCCTCAGCCACCACAGCACCTGTTCCATTCACATTTTATGCACCTGATGGTTTGGTTTGGTTTTGTAACAGTAAAATACAAATGCCATTCAAAAATAATTTTTTTTATATTCATATATTATATATTTACAAAAGCTATTGTATACATAGTACACTCAGCTTAGCCTTTTGACAAATCCTGCCATATGAACACAGACTATATGCTTTGAAGGCAAGCTAAGCTACAACGCATGGACACTGACTGAGCATCTAGCCCAGGGCTCAGAGGGGCCATTCCATGATGTGTATGTTACCTTGATGTGGAACTCCAGGTTCTCATCCATGGAGTAGATGTGGTCAAAGATGTCCCTGGCGATACGGGGGATGATACCCATCAGCTGGGAGTCATGGAGCTTGCCCTGAGATTGAGAACACACCCTCTTTAACAAACAACATCCAACATTCCCAAAACATGACAATATAAGAAACTGCTTGTGCAAAAAAAACGCTGCTCACAAAATATATGTGAAGAAAATGATACATCTGTGGTCCTCTGTAGCTCAGCTGGTAGAGCACGGCGCTTGTAACGCCAAGGTAGTGGGTTCGATCCCCGGGACCACCCATACACAAAAAAAATGTATGCACGCATGACTGTAAGTCGCTTTGGATAAAAGCGTCTGCTAAATGGCATATTATTATTATTATTATTATTATACATCTGACCCAAGACAGCAAGTATGAGGAAAAGTGAAAGTATTGTCATTTAAAACAACCCAAAAAATATTCAGTCTCTCCGTCAGGTTACTACAAGTAGCGATAGAGGTTTATCACAGGCTGCTATCAAGCTCTTACAGAGGGAAACTCTTTCAGCCTTCACCCTCTTAGGGTGTTTTCACATATAGTCCTCTTTAAAATAACCGATCTCAGTCCTCTTTAAAGTAAACTCTGGGGTAAAAGAACTCAGTTCTCTTTGTATTCACACTGCCCTTGACTTTGAATGAGGACTCAACTATTTTGCCTGTTCACTTCACTTATTTTGTGGTCCGAGTCTTCTTTGCATTCACATTGCTATGTTTAGAAAGGAACCAAGATCTTTTTCCAATGCACTCTGGGTTTTTACAAAGTGCAGGACAACCCATTCAATCAGAACGTGTTATCGGACAGCTATATATACAGTACCTACTTACATTTAATATCCAAAAACAGCACACATTTTTTTTCTGCGAACCTGCACATCATCATCTTCTCTCTTTTGTGGCACCAATGTGAGGGGCTATGGCAGGGGAAACAGTGTTGCAGTATTCTATTCTAGTGTGTGGTGCGGGAATAATGACAAGTGAACCTGGGGAGCTTTGTGTTCACATTGACCTAAAAATGGGAACTGGACAGAGGAATTCAAGCAAACCGAACTCAGACCACCTCAAAAGATGGCCTCAGTTTGGTTCGCTTCGGGGGCTCTTTTGAGGGGTCTGAGTTCCTTTGGAGAGTTCACAGTGAACAAAATTAAGCGATCCGCACTGAGTTCAAAATAATTGTCTGAAAGGGACCAAGTGTGAAAACACCCTTAGTCTTCATAAGGCCTATGTCCTCATATTAATATGAAATATACATGGGACCTCAAGGGGGTTTCATTACATACTCCTTAGCCAGCCTGTATCCCTTCATGAATTTAGTCCACTCATCTCCATCCCAGTCTGACCCCTCCTTAGACAGCCCAAACGCAATATAAAAACGTTATTGTCTCAGCAATAATTGACTCTACAATGGACTATTACTGTTTGCCCTTCGCCTCAGGGCTGCTATGTCCTTCAAACTGTAATATGAGTATAGGTAGATGAGGATGGAGATATGTTTAATAGCATTTTAGATTAAACACATAACAGGGATAGTTTTACATTCTGGTCAGGCTTGCAGAGCTAGCATGGAAGATAATCATATTGCCACCATCGCTTCCCCACCCTTCCATCACCTGCTATGGAAACCTGTGGATCTTAATGATGGTATAAATGTTTTCCGATTTCATCCTCAAGCTTGCTGAAGAATCTCTGGGCTGTTACCAGGGCAACGGCTGCAGCTGAATAGGAGGCTATACTGTCTGTGTAATCGCATGGCGGCACATCATGTGAACTGTGGCAGAGAAGCACCTCGCTGCTATTTTGGCATGCTGTCTGGCATAGGCAGTCGGGCTAAATAAAGGTATGCAAGGAAGGAAGACACAGCAGGAGGGAAGGACTGTTGGTGAATGTTCCCATCTTAGGACAATTAGGAATTATTTTTTCTCGCAAATATATATATACACTACCGTTCAAAAGTTTGGGGTCACTTAGAAATGTCCTTGTTTTCGAAAGAAAAGCAATCATTTTGTCCATTAAAATAACATAACATTGATCAGAAATACAGTGTAGACATTGTTAATGTTGTAAATGGCTATTGTAGCTGGAAACAGCAGATTTTTTATGGAATAACTACATAGGCGTAAAGAGGCCCATTATCAGCAACCATCAGTCCTGTGTTCCAATGGCACGTTGTGTTTGCTAATCCAAGTTTATAATTTTAAAAGGCTAATTGATCATTAGAAAACCCTTTTGCAATTATGTTAGCACAGCTGAAAACTGTTGTGCTGATTAAAGAAGCAATAAAACTGGCCTTCTTGAGACTAGTTGAGTATCTGGAGCATCAGCAATTGTGGGTTCGATTACAGGATCAAAATGGCCAGAAACAAATAACTTTATTCTGAAACTCGTCAGTCTATTCTTGTTCTGAGAAATGAAGGCTATTCCATGCGAGAAATTGCCAAGAAACTGAAGATCTCGTACAACGCTGTGTACTACTCCCTTCACAGAACAGCGCAAACTGTCTCTAACCAGAATAGAAAGAGGAGTGGGAGGCCCCGGTGCACAACTGAGCAAGAGGACAAATACATTAGAGTGTCTAGTTTGAGAAACAGACGCCTCACAGGTCCTCAACTGGCAGCTTCATTAAATAGTACCCGCAAAACACCAGTCTCAACGTCAAGAGATTTTTTACTAAAATATATATTTATTTATTTTTGGTGTGTTTGCATGCTATCTGACTGGCACCTCCCTTAAATGAAACAAACGTGTTTGACAGATACAGCTTTAAATGTGTTTGTGAGTGAAATCTCAGGTGTCTGCTGCCTGAGTAGTAACCACTGCACAATTCAGATCCGCCTGTAAAAATCATGTTTCTGCGACTCTCTCCCATGTTAGGATTATGACTGAGGGAAACGGTTTAAGCTCCAGTCATTCCCAGCTCAGTTAATGGGTCACTAGACCATCTACAGATGATGCAGGCAGTGAGGCCAAAGGTTCACCCTGCTTCTAGACTGCACCTCTATCTCCTCTTTATACAGTTTTATGTTCCATGGGTTTCTCCTTTGTGCTGTCTGGTAAAGCTCCTTAAAACTAGCTGCTAATGGCCAAACTTGCACTGTAGCATCACATGTCCTGTGAATCCTGGTGTACTGTTTTTGTCACCCATGCCCTTGTTTATGTATATCATTTTCAATACTGCTATCCTTAATCTAATCTCTGACATAATCTTTTTGGTTCTCATACAAATCCCAATGAGGACTCAAACTGTCCTCCAGACTTACCTCCATGGTGTGGGTCTTGCCTGATGAGGTCTGGCCATAGGCAAAGATGGTTCCATTGTACCCACCCAACACATCTGCAAAACAAACACACTGGGGTTAACTCTTTGAAAATAGGCCTGAAACTGAGTTGATATGATGAGGATGAGGATGTGAGATAACAGGGCTATATAGGCACAGCGTTTACCTTTGACAATCTGCTTGGCACAGGCATCGTAGACCTGCTCCTGGGCTGTGTTAGGTGGCAGGACTCGGTCAAACACATAAGGCTTGCCCTGCATGAAAAAAGGAGGAAGGAAACTGTCAAGAGAGTCCCCATCTCATTCCACCTTTCATTTGCCCCTGAGAAACCATTGTCAAGCTAATGCTCTCAGTTATTTTCATATCAACAAAACTAAATGGAAGTTAAACACTTTTCATCACAGGCATTTCTCACTGTTTCTCCATCTTTTGACTGCTAGCTGGGTCTGATAATCTGACAAGGTGATAAAATCGGGTCCGTATTACATCAAGCAAGGTGCTTTGACTCTGGTGACCTTGTCCTCTCCAGATCTGTTTCAGAGTCAGTCAGTCTAGCAGGTGTCATACTAAACCAGTCCCCTCCTGCTCTGAGGTAGAGCCGGCGCAACGCTAGCCTGACCTCGGATCAGTTCTCCTGTCACAACAATACAGGACAGGTCACCTGTCTCAACCTTACACTATGGGCCTGGAGGTTATTATGTTACTTTGGAGACAGAGACAAGCGCACATTTTTCTGTTAATCAAATACTTTTATAATAATAATATATGCCATTTAGCAAACACTTTTATCCAAAGCAACATACAGTCATGCGTGCATACATTTTACATGGATCAATGTTGTTGATCAGTGTTGCAGTTACAGATGGTTTGCGACCATAAACAAACAAGATAATACAGCAATGCCCTTGAAACCCTGGTACATAAAGAGCTATTGCCCAACATTAACAGACAGTAATGTGAAGTTGAGGGCTAGCACTAAATATTTAGGGTCTGTGCAGTGTTTCCCCTACATTAATTTGCCGCCACTCAAAAATATGCAACAAATAAGAAATTGGGATGGAAAAATGTTTTCAGTGTAAATTTAAACGACTAAAACAAGATATAAAGTATGTAGAAAAGATAATGGAGCTATATATATATATTTTTAAATAATCTTTGAGAGCTAACAATCACCAAAATAAAAACTAGACAGTCAGGGAGAATCTAAAATTCGCAAAATGTCATGTGGCCCCCATTGATTTTGTTATAATGTTTGAGTCACTCAGATAGCATAAGAACACGCTATAAGCCATGGAAAATTTTGTAGAATTGCAGGAAATTTGCTTTAAAACAGATTTATATTTTTTTGCCCCATGACAAAAAGTGTAGAATTGCAGGAAACTAGCTTTAAAACTATAAAAGTCTCTCCCACCATGGCAAAATTTGTAGAATTGCAGAAAATTAGCTTTAAAACAGCAACATTTTGTCTGTGCGGGCCAAGAGTAGGTCATCTAAAAATATTGGTTGGAGATGGCGCTGTTGGCCACTCCCACTACCCTCCCCCAACCTAACTTTGCCACCGCTGCTGAAAAAAATTATAGGAGAAACACTGCTTTCAATTGGAATTCCAAGTGGTTCTGTGCCACTGTATGGAACATTGGCTGCCCCAGAGTGTAGGTAGACAGAAGGAGAGCATTCAGAACTCATTAACGTTTTACTCTCCTAGCTAAGTTGCGTGACAGTGCAGTTTAGTAGAAGCGTTTCATCACGGCAAGGCAGCCCTGATGTTCCTATAGTCTCCCTGACAGCTGGCTGTAGCCGGCCACGGGGGAATTATGGGTAGTGTAGTCTTCCTAAACTAGTCGGACACAGTGGAGTGTAACAGCCAGCACACCAGCCCATCTCTCCCTATGGGCTCAAGTTATTCTGTGAAATTCTACTGTATTTAGTTTCAGTCAAATTTTGGGGCGAGTTATCTCCAGTTGTCCAATATCTAATTTGTTTGTAATTTTGTTTACCGACTTTCTATCAATTTAAGCTACTATGCTGACTAACAAGCTAGACAAGAGTGTTTTAGCATTCTAGCTACATGGTACATCCACTCTTGTTCTGGTATATATTTTTTCAATGGCTTTGATGAAACCCGGGACTCTGGAGGATAGCTAGAAACCCCATTGCTTGAGGGGAATATGCATATGACCTTTAGTTGAATCCCACCCCCACCTCATTCCATCAATGCCCCAGGGTGAGTAGACCCACTTTTAGCAAGGAGGAACCTCCCATTCTAAGAGCCATCAATTCTGCTGGTATATCATCCCAGGTCTCTTCTTTGTTCAACTGAAGTCATGGGTTTGAGATCAGTCTGACCTGGTTGTCCACTGTCCAAGATTAAAATATTTTAGGGATAGTACTGCTGACTGCAGCACTTGTAACTCTAGCGCACATACAAACACACAGAGGCATTAATGGCATACACACAGATGGACACGTGAATCCACGTGCTGTACATCCTACACAGCAGTTATAAAACATTCATAACACCATCTTGTCTTGAAAATGTCTCCCCTCCATCCTTTGTTTTCCTACCACACTATTTTCCTATCACACATGACCGACTGAATTTATGGAGAAAAAGACAATAAGGAATCAATCAATACGAAACAGACATGGGGCAATGTGACAGTGATAGCCAGGTCCAGTGAAAACAAAGACCACATACATTATCTGCCACTACCACCTGTGTATCTGTGTGTGGTCCAGCTTGATTCAAGCCCAACCCAAGGAGGATATTAAGCGGCTTGTTTTATCTTTGTCTTGCTTTGTTCTGGACCAGCTTTCTGACAGAGGGCTTCCAGGCCTTTATAGCGCAGGCAAGGGGTCAACCCGAACAGCGTTAAAGAGAGAGAGCTGTCGCTCCAACAATGACCTGGTCGCCATGGAAACTGCATCCCACAGTGAGAGGCCTGCACTGATTGGATGTCGGCCGGCTCCAGGTGTCCCTCGGCAGATGGAGGAGGATGGAAACATGATTGCTGTTGTGTGCTGCACACTTCTCTCTCTCTCTCGCTGACAGGAAGGCGGTCTGCTATGTCTTAATCTCTTGTTCAGCAAGATCATTTGAGCAATTGTAAGACACTGCTTGTGTGTTTTATAAAGGTTATCATGCCACCAAAAATCTCAAAGAGACAAGGTAGCCACTCTCAACTCTCAACAATTTCAATGTCTTTTTACGCGAACGTTTCAAATCAAATCAAATTTTATTTGTCACATGCGCCGAATACAACAGTGAAATGCTTACTTACAAGCCCTTAACCAACCATGCAGTTCAAGAAATAGAGTTAAGAAAATATTTACTAAATAAACTAAAGTAAAAATTAAAATTAAAAAAATAGGCTATATACAGGGGGTACTGGTACCGAGTCAATGTGCGGGGGTACAGGTTAGTCAATATGGAATTTCAATATGGAATTAAATTGTACCATACCATAAATTCACCTCAGCTCAATAAACTCCATGTGTTCTAAATGACTTATGAGCATTACCTCAGCCAAGCTTGAAAGTCAAATGGAAAACCCATAGCAGTATTGCAGCAGTATGCACGATTTACAAACGCATGTGACCACACATACACTATTCCACAAGCTCAATAAATGATGCGTGGACACACAGACACGCACATGGACACACGCACGCACGCACACACACACACACACGTTTGACCTCTCAATAATTTATGTGCTGTCCCAAAGGAAGCCAAGTCCTTTGCTCTTCTGGGCTGCATGATGTTTCCATCCCTGACAAAGGATTCAGTTCAGGCATTATTAAATTAACATGCTTTCACTGTGTGCACATCACTATGGTGGAAGACCACCTGACTAGGAATGTTTTTAGCAGAGTATACTGTACCTAACTTCTTTGTGTTACCTATAAGGCAACATGAGAGCTCTTGTACTGTATAGCAAACCTAATACAAAGAGAGAGCGAGAGATAGAGCGAGAGAGAGGGCGAGAGAGAGAGAGAGAGAGAGAGAGAGAGAGAGAGAGAGAGAGAGAGAGAGAGAGAGAGAGCGAGAGAGCGAGAGAGAGAGAGCATGTGTGACTGTATTTGTAAAGGGTTTTTTATGCATTGTACGCATGTGTAGGTCTGTGTGTTTGTAATTGGTGACGATGACTCTAGCCTGGGACCTCCTGCTCCCCTTTCAATCATCTCTAATGACATCCAGCATACATCGTCATGGAAACAAAATTACCCAAGAGACCCAGCTGCATCGCATCGCTCCAGCCGCGGCCCTGTTTCTCAACCAAACAAAGACACAGCTATATTTCACCTCTTTAAGTACACACAGAGACAGCAATAGAACTGAAACAAGGCTGAGCTTGTTTGCTTAATACTGTAAACACACTCTTCCCTTAATAAGTACACTATGCATTGTAGTCTAATACATAATTGTTGTGCACATTAATAAATAAGTGATGTACTGTATATGTTTGTCTAAAACAGGTTGAGGCTATAGTAGTAAGTTGTGTCTAAAATACCATGCAACTATGATTGTATCACGAATGTATCATAAGCCTTAGAGGTCCTGCACAGCCTCAATAAGGATGTCAACTTAAACCAGTGCTGCTGGAGAGAGCAGCCAGTAACATGTTCAGTGCAATGTCCATGAAAGACAGCTTCTACCCCCAAGCCATAAGAATGCTAAATAGCCATGATATGACTGCTAATAGTTAATTAAATGGTTACCCGGACTATCTGTACTGACTCTATGCACACTCACAAGACTATACATGTACAGTATATACACACTATATACACACTCACTCACACACACACTCCAATGATACTCTCACACCAAAACCCACACACATCCACATACACTACATATGCACATACACACACATAACACACACACGCATACTGATACAACACAAACACAGATTCACACACACACACGCACACACACTTTTACACTCATATACTGCTGCTACTCTGTTTTGATTTTACTCTTATTATTATCTATCTTCCTGATGTCTAATCACTTTACCCTGCCTTCATGTACAAACTGTATCTACCTCAAATACCTCGTACCTCTGCACATTGATCTGGTACTGGTACTCCCTGTATATAGCGTGTGTTACAATTTTTTTCATTCTACATCGTTGGGAAGGGCTCGCAGTAAGCAAGCATTTCACGCTAAAGTCTACACCCATTGTATTCGGCACATGTGACAAATAAAATTGTATTTGATTTGTATAGACAAACATGGTGTCAAACACCATTACTACTCGTATAAAACTGAATTTGGGCAAGGTGAAAATGCACAATGGCGAAGGTGCATAAAGATGGTGGCCCCCATGTACTTACCACAAATGTCTTGTTTACTAAATTTGCTGTATTGTACATTACTTTCTGTTACTGTTTTTTTGTATCGGAATTAGCACAGTATACATGATCCAAATTTGAGTTCCAAAGGCGGGAATTTGAAAAAAGACGAGATTGTGCTGATTTACTGGCACACACATTTATCCATGTCGCACACCGTAGTTTAAGAACTCTGTGGGTAGTGCTAAAAACAATGACGTCATATCTGAATTCCTCCATCTTTATGCACCTTCCCCGTTGAATTCTGTAGTGGGGCTTTGTCTAAATCTGTGACTTGAATGTCTCAACCAAAGCCAATCCTGCCCCACCCCCATATGTTAATGGTTTCACCCCCACCACCATATGTTCATGTGTTCACCTCCACCCCACACAAAATAAACAGAGATTGAGAGGTAAACCTTATTGCAGCACATCACAGATCTTATATGGGCAACATGTTGATAAAGATCTCTGTATGTGAACTTTGACAACCAATCATGCACAGGATCAAACAAAATCAAAGGGACACAATCATAAATGGTGTTTTGCTGTGCTTTTTCCAATTAAAGATTTCACAGGCAATTTAATGCTCTCTCTAATTGAGAGTCACAAAAAATATATTACACACAGCTGAGCCCCCAAGCCTCAAAAAGTATGAGGATTTTGAGATTTCTCCCAGAATGTACAGTGAGTGTACAAAACAAGACATAGACTGGCCAGGTGAATCCAGGTGAAAGCTATGAAGGGGAGGAGACATGTTAAAGAAGGATTGTTAAGCCTTGAAACAATTGAGACATGGATTGTGTATGTGTGCCATTCAGAGCGTGAAGGGGCAAGACAAAATATTTAAGTGCCTTTGAACGGGGTATGGTTGTAGGTGCCAGGCTCCCCGGTTTGAGTGTGTCAAGAACTGCAACGCTGCTGTGTTTTTCACGCTCAACAGTTTCCCGTGTGTATCAAGAATGGGCCACCACCCAAAGGACATCCAGCCAACTTGACATAACCGTGGGAAGCATTGGAGTCAACATGGGCCAGCATCCCTGTGGAACACTTTCAACACCTTCTAGAGTCCATGCCCCGACGAATTGAGTCTGTTCTGAGAGCAAAAGGGGGTTCAACTCAATATTAGGAAGGTGCTACTAATGTTTTGTACACTCAGTGTATATCCTCTGTATCTGTTTAATCATTCAAGTTATTTTTATTTCCCTATTTATTTCGCGACTGGTGTAAGGCTGTTTGAAGCTTTGTAATTATGTGCATGAAATCATCAGCTTCTCTCTGATAAGCAATTAGACTACTGTAGGTTACACAATGGAAATGAAGCTGCAAATCAATACCTCTAAATGTCAGGGCAAGAATAAGAGGATTACATGGTGCATTGCTTTATTTTGCATGATATGTAGATCTACTCTAGACTTCTAGTAAATATGTAATTTATTTCTTAATCTATCTATCTGATTTAGTGTAACAGACAGAAAGAACAAGAGTAGGCCTAAATGTGTGTGTTTGTGTGGGTTACCTTTTTTTATTTTTTGTCATTTAGCAGATGCTCTTATCCAGAGCGACTTACAATTAGTGAGTGCATACATTTTTCATACTGGCCCCCCATGGGGCCCCCTTTACAAACGATCCATGCATTAATGTTCCTCTGTCTGGTCTGGCCTTATGCAACCATACCCCCACACCTTCCCCTGGGCTAAGGCAAACACTAACGGCTGACGTGTCGGCACAAAGAGAACCTGCCTTCCATTCTGATTCATTATTTAACAGCCCATAATGTGGGGAATTTAGTTAAATGCAGTCACAGTAGGCCTATAATATATGTGCATGTGTTAAGCTACTGTGTCCACAGTTTGTTACAACTGTTCATGTTGGATCCGATCCTCCAGCTTAAATTTTGTGATGATTACCCCAATAACTTGGAACAATAGCAGGGAGGGGACATTTAGCTAGATATTCTAACCTATGAAAAAAAAAAATCACAGATCGCTATAAGCCTCAACATAAGGGTGTGTAATAGGGCTGGGAATTACCAGGGACCTCACAATACGATATTATCACGATACAATATGTATTGCGATTCTCACGATTCTATACATGTTGCGATTCGATACTTTGATTTTATTGCGATTTGATCTAAAGAAGGCACAGTGGTGCCGAAACGTTGGTGGTTTCTTACCCAATAAATTACTGGGAGTTTATACATAGAGTGTGCGACTCTCTTTATTAGTTTTTATAGCTTACAGTTTATTCTCCGTTGGTCAGCACCTCTACACTAAAGGATGTTCTCTGGGTGTGCGCCAGCTCATGCTTTTTATTAAACATATTGCTCACCGTATGTCTGCTGCAGAGGGACAAGAGAGAGCCATGAGAAAATGAGTTTTGATCAGTCATGGAAATAAGAGTTCTGAAAACAAATGGGCTCCTGATTTAAAAATAAGATGGAGAACAAGCTATGAAGGAAAAATACTGGAGTGTTGGTGCAGCTACAGCAAACTAGCGCAAATATAATATTGCGATATTGTCAAAATGATACGATATATCGTCAAAAATAATATCTCGATATGTAAGTATCTATTTTTTTTTCCAATCCCAAGTGTGTAATGCAAAACATTTCAACATTTCATTGAGGTCTGAGGTTCTTATCAAAATACAAACATGGACAGGTGCTGCACTGTTGAGGATCGTAACCCTCTGTGCGTGTGAAACTCTCACTGAGTATGACCAGGCCTATCACCTTCCTATACTTTCCACTGAGCATCTGTTCTTGCAGAAGCATGCAGTGTGTGAGCAATGATCACTGGGTTTCCAGTAACATGATGTACTGTAAGTCTAGTCATCAATTTCTTCAGTCAAATAATAAACATCATGGGTGTTTTACTGCTGTCATCTTTCAGCCTAAGATGAGCTAGAGATCAGTGAACATGCCCTGGCACTGATCGTTGTATATTCCTCCCAGGCTGAGGAAGAGGAGGAGGAGGAGGAAGAGGGGCACAGCTAGGATGCTGCTAGCATATGGGAGAGGAGCGGGCTGGTGGCAGAACTGAGGAAATAGGTATGCTGACTTTGTGTACTTCACAGCACAGCTTAGCCTGGGAGAACTCAGACAACGGCAAACGAGACACACTGACTACCTGCACAAATCCTCCTGAGCATAATACGATCAGTCCAACACAGGCTCTATTCCAACACTAACTGGGAAATTAAACATGTGCACAAACACACAACACACACACACACGTCTGATGTCCTAGGTAATGCTTCAATCAGCTTCTTGCCCTCCCCCTCCCTTTTCCCATTACCGGTGAAAAACAGTCCTTATTTACGCTACTTAAACTCACTCAGCCAGCAGTTCTCTCTTCTGACGGCCATTTTCTCTTTTGCCTTCCCCTCCCTGGCAGGACATAGGTTTTCCATTCCAATTACTGTCCGGTCAATGATGACGTCTCTATGGGTTTAGACAGGCCAAACTAAGACAAACCAGACTGTTTCCCCTGTAATGGGCTCCACTCATGCAGACTCTGACTGGCCTCATGCTGGGAGCCTCTAGCTGTAGTAGCAATATAATCAAACCTTGATTTAGGGTGGCCACTACAAAGGAGTCACTTCTCATTCTGATTTCAAACATGAGCCAGTGTTTTCATTTTCTTCCATGTACTGACAATATAAGACTTTTATTTGTTCTTTCAGCGAGCTTGTTTTATGATTCACCTTAAAATGAATAACCTTTGAGATCAAATCAAATCGTATTTGTCACATGAGCCTAATACAACAGGTGTAGACCTTACCGTGAAATGCTTACTTACAAGCCCTTAACCAACAATGCAGTTTTAAGAAAATAGAGTTAAGAAAATATTTACTAAATAAACTAAAGTAAAAATAATATTAATAAAAAAAAGTAACAATAAAATAACAATAATGAGGCTATATACAGGGGGTACTGGTAACGAGTCAATGTGCAGGGGTACAGGTTAGTCAAGGTAATTTGTTCATGTAGGTAGGGGTAAAGTGACTATGCAAAAAAAGATGAAGGGACATTAAGGAATTCTTCTTGTTCTGCTATAGGCTATGAGATCATAGCTTTCTCATCAGGATGGAAATGTAATGACATTGAAATGACTAAGCATAAGAGACAACGAACTTTCAATGAAAGTTCATTTTCATCTACAGCCGAAGATGGTTATATTTAATTCAATTTAACGTGACATAGTAGGTTGGTAATGCCATTGATGACAGCACACACTGACAGTCTACAGACCTGCAGACCCTTGGGGGAAAGGTGTGAATTATACCGTCCATTCTGTGACCACTACTAGGCAACCTGAATAAATGATGTCTAGATAAACACTCAGAGTCCTATCTTGCTTGTTTGGCAGATTGACAACAAGCATACATCATGGGTAATTACGCAGCTATAGCTCGATCATGTTGACAGGCTCGATTATGAACCATCCAGACCCAATTTGGAGAGATGCTTCCATTGATAGCAGAGTTCAGGAATCATTGTGGTCCTCTGTAGCTCAATTGGTAGAGCATGGCGCTTGTAACGCCAGGGTAGTGGGTTCGATCCCCGGGACCACCCATACGTAAAAATGTATGCACACATGACTATGTCGCTTTGGATAAAAGTGTCTGCTAAATGGCATATAAAAAAAATTTGATGAAAATATTGGTCCCTCTATTTGGCATTTCCACCATTATTCTTCCCAACAAATGCCCATTAACCGCCTATTTATTAATTCTTATAAAACAATGTTTATGATCACCTTGCACATCACCGTTTCTTTTGTCAGACTGAATTTGAGTGAATTTAGGCACCTGTGAATCATGGCTTTGTAGACTATACCATGAAGATTAGGTGTATATCTATCGATCAAATTATTAAGATTTACTCACCGTTATTACCACCGTGTCTTCGCCTTTGAATTTCGGGATGTATTTGTCTCCTCTGTTGGTTTCGGATTCATTCAAAGGCCTGAATCGGCACATCACTTTTACACCGCACTCAGCAGCATCGGCCATGTCCACAGCACTAGGTTATATCCAACCAGATAACAAAAAAAACTTTCTCTAGGCTAGTTATCGCGAAGTTTACTGCAGTTTTATTGAGGTCAAATTAAGCACTTATTTCCATTGTGATTCACTGATATTTAATCTCAATCCTACATTCCAGTCAATTAAACGATTGGCACTAGGCTGAATTCTAGTCTACCTGTTTAAAAGGAAAACAACAGATTGATGAATGGTCTGGCTGCTATCGCTTGAGAGTCGATTTGAGTGAGAGTTCCCCTTTTCGTGGTCGAACATTTGCTTCCGACCTCCCGTATTCACCGACGCGTCTTGCATCAGGACCAGCATCGACCAATTTGAAGCTTCTCGCGCTAATGCTGTCAAGCCCACCTAGGTCCACCCAAGTGATGGTGAGGATGCTGATATTGCGGTAGCCTGACGTGCTTGCGTCCCGAACGTGACTTCTTTGGAATTCTGGGAGAAGTAGTCAAATCATATTGACATACGATATAAAGCAAGAGATTGTAACGATAATTTTACTTAGCAAGTGTTGTAAAAAAAGTGTTATACAGGTAGGTTACATTTTAAAACATCACCACAAAAACTGTTATTTCTGTGTGAAATGAAATTGATGGTCCAATATGATCCATTCCATGAAAGCTAATCACTCAACTCGATGTTCCCCTCTAGTGGGTTTCCTATGAATGAGGCGCCGTCTGTGGTGTCCCCATAGAGGACTCAAGTGCCCAAAAGCCTGTTTTAGCCTACACTACAACCTCACTCCTGACCTTGTTTGGAATACATTTTACAGACTGCAGTGAAGGATAACTACTAAGTATATAGCATTCTGAAGACTAAATCCTAGCAACAGGTGTAGCATACAATAACTTTCCTGAGCCACAATAAAACCTCACTCAAGGCTAAATACATAACTCACTGTCAAAGAAGTGGTGAAGAAATGGCTTAAACCAGATGAAAGAGAGTTGTTATACTGATATGTATAGTTATATTTATTTAATTCCCAGCATTTTTTTCTGAAACACTCCAAGAACAAGTAACAGGGAAAAATGTATGTCTGAAGAAATAGTGCATGAACACTAGGCATTACTAATTATTATCTAAACAGGTTTCTAATACATGTACAGGAATTCACTACATCAACTACACTAATCTACAGGAGGTCAATCACTGACCATCAGACATCGTTTCAACATGTTACTTGCCCCTTGACCAAAGGAGAAAAAAAATACCCCAAAATATTGATGTGCACCGCCCAATCCAAAGGGGTAGTCGTTCAACAGAGTTGCCAAGTAATGTGCAAGATTATACAACGCAATACATTACAGATAGAATGGTTAGATTCATGTGTACTGTTAATTGGCTTAAACTCCCTACCCGTTTAAAAAGGCAAATATATTATAAAAAATGTTTTCCTGCTTTACATCTGCAGATTGATTTTAGGATGCATTTATTTGTCATTTTGATTTAAATGTAAATAAATAGGTTTGTATGGCGAATGGCTCATTTTTAAGATTTCCTCATTGCTTTTGGAAAATTCTGCATCGAATGAAAAAGGAAAAGAAAACAGAATAAAAAATTAAAAAGACAAATCAATTCCTGTTACAACTGACAAAGTAACAGAAAATACTTGCCTGAAGGGGGGAAAAAATGCCACTATTAATCTACTTACAAAAAGACCATAACTATTCAATTTGTGAAACCAAATCAAAAATCAGGCTCATTTTTCCATCGTTAGAAAAAAAAGCACAAGAACCAAATATGCTAGCAAGACTGATGTCCATATTTCGCAAACATATTTTGCTGATTTGTTTTCTCTTTAGATACAAAAATGTAAACATTGCAAAATAAATAGTGAAAACAAGTGATAGAGGATCCGTGGTTCATTCTCATGATCCCAACACAAATGGTTTTTGCATTTTGACATGTACTATATTGTTTGCATTTTTCAAGTGCAAAGGCATGATGACAAATTAGCTAGAATTCACATAACAGAAAAAAATAAACATACTAATGATACAAATATACTATCTTACAAGGTAGTGATATTCCCAATTTACAAAATGTACATTTATAATATTGACACTTGTTATAATATTTTGATATGCTCGATTCTGTATAGGTCCTTGTATACACTTGCCCTCTTGTGGCTGCGGCTGGAGCTTGTGTTCCGTTTGTCACATTCACCGGTCTAAGCAGAATGGGGATGAGGGAGGAGGAAGGGAGGGGGTTATGTCACCTCCATTGGTACTGTGGTCTCTGATATGCCGTTCAATGCAAGTCTCTCAGGTTCGTGATTATCCCTACAAAAATGAATAAATATAGTAATTAATTATTCAGATACATAGCAAATACGTATGCCTGGAAAATGAAAACAAAAGTGATGTATATCAGCCATTCTAAATGAAAGAACAAGAAATGAAGAATCTAGTAATCGTGGTCCTCTGTAGCTCAATTGGTAGAGCATGGCGCTTGTAATGCCAGGGTAGTGGGTTCGATCCCCGGGACCACCCATATGTAAAAATTTATGCACACATGACTGTAAGTTGCTTTGGATAAAAGCGTCTGCTAAATGGCATATTATATTATTATTATTATAGTAATTGCTGGACAGGTCAGAAGTTATGGACATACGGAGATATATTATGTGTGCTGATGAGGCAGAAGTTACGGACATACAAAAATATATACAACTGAAATGTATTCTGGTCTTACCTGGCCATGCTGCTGATGGCAGAGGCGGGCGTCACCATGGCCACGCGGTCCAGGCTACTGGCAGCCACGGTGGCCAGCTTTAAGGCAGACGGCGAGGGGGCAGAGGGTCTGGCGTTGTGGTGGTGGTGGGCAGGAGAGACAGCACTGCCGTGGCCCCGATGGTTGGGCAGAGACTGGGGCGAGGAGGAGGTGGCGTGGGCAGGTAGCAGAGGGCCTCCGCTGGAGGAGGTAAGACCTGACCTGTCCAACCCTGTGCCACTCTGGGATGTGCTGGTGGAGTGAAAAGGTCTGGAGGTCCCTGCAGGAGAGGTGATATGACACCGTCAAACCTGAGTAGGCCTATTACCTGAATAAGCACATACCTTACAAGTAAATTAATGAGGTGGGGTGGTCATTTAGCATCCCCTGATCAGAAACAACCCAACAAGTCTGTTTTCAATCCTCCAATAGTTTACCAATGCCTCAATCCCACTATGGTATCCAACTATAATAGAATATCTGAGAGAATTAAAATGTATGACATGTTCTAATCTAGACTACATGTTCATCCGAAGCTCACCTGAAGGCTGGACGACCCCGTTGACGCTGGTATTGTGTGGTTTGTTCTCATTGTTGACCTGGCCTGGAGCACTGATCACAGCTGATGCCGCAAAATGGGCACTAGCCGAGTCCAGAGTCTTTGATATGATGCAATCAGCGGAGCCAGAAGTCTACAACACAATATTAGGACAGTCTTTAGAACATAACAACACTGCCATAACAGACATCAAAACATGCGCTGAGCTGTTTGAAGCCTACCAACATATCAACATATAAATACAAATGACAATGAATTCTGCCCCACCTACTGGACCGAAGTCATTAGGAATGCTGTGTATATAGTTATCTTTGAAGAGGTGAAAGATGGTGTGTGTACTTGTGTGTTTTGTCGCTCTGGCAGTGGGGAATGCTGCTGGGGAGGAGGAGCTTTCAGCTGCAGTTGAGCCAGCTGCTGTTTCTGCATCTGGGCCAGAGCCTGCTGATGAGTCTGGTACTGCTCCTCTGTGATACCACCTGTCAGTATAGGAGAACAGGGAGAAGACCATCAGACAGGGAAAGACACAGTGACAGAAAGAGAGAGAAAGAGAGACAGAGAGGGGGAGTGTACACAGCAAAGAGGGAGGGAAGATGAGCAGATGGAGAACTGTAGTAATCTTTGAAGGTAGGAAGATACGGCGAGGAGATGAAGACTGCCTGGGTTACCACTCCCTAACACTAGGGGTCATAGTGGAGCTATTCCAGAAAATGCAGCTAGGAGTGAGTGGAGGCCACAACTGATTGACTGGAAGTTCCTTGAAGTGCAACCCCCCCTAGCAGTCTACAGTTCAGTGGCAGCCTTTCCACTTCCCTACACAAATCATGTCTGACTGGGAGTTATGAATCAACCCTTGCTGACAGTTCTGAGAAAGAACAGTTACTGCAGAGAAACATGACGACAGCCTGCAACCAGGGGGCTGACGAGGAAAAAGAAAACCAAATCCAAACAAATCCCATCTGACCTGCCTATTTTCAATGGAGAACCAAATGTGTTCAGCAAGCAGCATCCTTAAAAAATATAGCCAACATGGAAACTAGGCCTATACAGTTAAATGACGTTTGGGAGCGGCTTGGTTCCAACATATAAATGCAAAGGCCGTTGAGAGATAGAAACGGAGGGGTGGACTTTAGAATCACCATGGGGTGGGGTTGAGGAGGAACTCACCTGAGCCACTGTTCTTGGAGTGAACCAACAGCCCTCCAGACAACCTGGTATCCACGGAAGGTCTGCCCATCCTCCCGTCCCCACTGCCGTCACCCTGGGTGGGCCTAGGTCTGAAACAGCGCCACCTCAGGGTCTGGATGTTGCTCACGATGTCTGCCAGTGAGGAGGCAGAGCCAGGCATAGTTCTGTGGTTCTGTGAGGAGGGCCGGGGATCAGTAAGGTCTGGAGCCCAAGGCCTGGTGAAGGGGGAGGATGTGAAGACGGCTGAGTCCAGCTTCTTTAATGCGCCGTCCAGGTCTGATGAAGCCCGATCCAACAGGATCCTGAGAAGAGGGGGAATTTGTGGAATCTTAGTGACAATCCAAGCACATTTCATTTAGAGAAATCACAATGTGAGTTCATGTGTATCATTGGCCCTTAATAAATCAACAGAATACATAACCAAAAAGGAGATATTGAGAGGTGGATGATAAGAGGAGTTGGTTACCTGCCACCTCGGCCCACCCTCCTGCGTGCCAGTCCCACACAGCGTTGGGGTACAGAGAGGGCGGTAAGGGAGTGACGATGCCGAAGAGCATCCAGCCCTGCCAGCTCAGGGTGATCCCACAGGAGCCCAGAGCTCTGGTCCACACAGGGCTGCAAAGACAGGCAGAGGAAACATTTACTCATTTAGCTACCTACAGCACCATACAGAAAGGACCAAATACCACCTTACCCACAGACTAGACCCAATACCACAATATTGTCACAGATTAATAACAGGGGCCGCGTTAACGCAGGACTTTGCGTTTTTCATGTAAAAAAGGAAATAAAAATATATTGCTGCACCTTGTAAACGCAGATCTAAAATGTTTCTTATTGAAATTCTGCACGGCTTCAGTCAGGGTTTGCTCCAAATCATGAACGTAAAAGGACTAATTTTGTGCTTCAGCTGCACTTCTCACTTTAGCCATTTGATTTGAACATTTGAAAAGTTTTGGTGTGTACTAGGCTATTTTAATTAATTTCTATATGTTACAGCACTTTGGTTTCCACTAATAAATATGTTGAAATGGAACCAAATGATCTGTTTCTGTCTTCAGTCCTTTTTAAATAGGATAAATGGGCTACGGTATAGGCCGAATGTGATAGTCTGCCTGTAACCAGCCTAAATAGGCCTATAACTCCATTCCTATTCTATTCAGAGTTGAGAGAAAATCGAATTAGAAATTAGCTATTATCAGGCTGGTTAATGTGATGCATGTCTGTTGAATTTGGGAAAACCCACCCACACACGCCACGCCCCACCTACTCAGCCAGACAGGAATCGCTTCTGCGTTGCGGCATACTGCATATTTTCTACTCAACGGTACGTGCTAAATAGTATGTGGCGATGAGCACATAGTATGCAGTTTAAGTATGTTGTATGCTAATATGGGTATTCAGACGCAGCCAGTGCTGACTTTCAATATAAAACGCAGGTGAAATGGTATAAAACGCAGATGAAAATGGTTTAAAAACACAGATTCTTGGATGGTCTGCATTTTCAACATTTCTGAAAGCTAACGTGCCCCTGTAATAATGTGTGGAATCGGAACTGAATGTGAGAGAATATACTTCAATTGCACTTCTGATTGCAGTGAGACTCACAGCAAGGTAATGACAGCCTGCTTTCCTTCTGAAGGCAAATGCTCCATCTGGATCGTTCTCCTCGTCTGGTTCTGATGGCGGAGACTGAAAGAGGCCAAAAAAACAAGACTTTAAAATACATACTTGCTCACAAACCAAATATGACATAATGTATGAACTTCTCCACCATGATATTGTCATCATCAGAACCCTGTTCTCAGAGGTACTGACCAGTGGGTAGTCCTCCTCCTCCTCCTCCTCTCCAGAGCTGTGGAAGTCATACTGTTTGATATCGGCCTTGTTAACGATGTGCTGGCGCTTGGTGGGCCTGCCAGGGCGGCACAGGGGGTCCCGCCTGGTGTACTTCTTCTTTGGTCTGACAAAGTCAAAGGGATCCTCGTCCTTCACCGAGACGTGGTGGTGCCTATGGTGCTGGAGACTACCTGACTTGTGCGCCTGAAAGGGAAAGTGTGGAATTAGATATTGTGAAGTCAAGAGCCAGACAGACAAGATTTATTCATGGTCAAATGTTCAGAGTGAAAAGAGGTCATTGCTGCATGTGAATCATTTAATTTCTTGAAATGTAAATCAGTGTGCTGCCGGTGCATCCTGCAGCATCCCCTCTTCTGAACTGCTTTATTGTCAATTGTAAAAACATCAGGTAAAAGGAAAGAGGTAATGTTATGGACAATAGAAGCCCATATATTACCTTGATTTTGACCTCAGCTTTATGGTTATGGCGGTTCCCGTTGGTTAGAATGATTGGAGCAGTGTAGATGGGTTTCTCAGCCAGAGGGGCCGTCACCTCACTGAGGACTTCACCCGTAAAGTCACCCATCTGACATCTACATGGAAACAAAACACAAATAATAGGAACACATTCATTAATTCAATATACAGGGTAAAAAAGACAGAAGGGGGGAAGGGAGGAAAAAAGGCAGCAATTTGTAGTAATTTGTCCATCATTCATATTGACTGACAGTATTCATCAACAACATGTAAGGACAGGCTGAAAGAAGATGTTCTCTTTTAGAACCAGGACTAGAAGAAGTGTGTTACAGTGTTAGAAACTAAGTGAGAACTGCAATATATCACTCAGCATGACCTCTAGTCTGCTCTGCTCTGACACAGAAAGCCCTGCTGGGTTACACCATGCAACACTAATAAGGCACCGGCTACAATCACACACACTGTGAGAAACAAGGCACTAATAGGGCACACAATCTCACACACACCGGCTACCATCCCTCTAACCCCTCAATGCTTTTAAGGCTCACCTTTTCTCCACCACCTCCAGTGTGAGGTGCAGCAGCTCTCTCTTGCTCTTCTCCCTCCTCTTGATCATCTCCAGGATGGTGACCGTGCGGCTGAACTCCCTCCGGAGCTTCAGCATCTTCTCATAGGACGCCTCGTCATTCTTACGGTTCTGAACAAGAGAGCGACACGGTCAAACAACTATACTAACCCTCAGGATCATCAAGCCGACACAGAGGCAGACTTGCCAAACATAAATAATTTTTAAGAGTACCACTTCAGCGCGGCGGCAACACCGGCAGACAAGACACTGCTTAATGATTTCAGCCTAATGATGAGGTTGGCAAAAGACTGCCTCAGTAGGAGTGGTAGGCTATAGACTTATGGGTACTTGGTAATTGGCTGCTCTTCAATAGCTAAGTAGAAATACGTTTAAATGTACAATCAGGGCTCTCCCTAGGATTTTATGACAAGGTGGTGCTGATGTAGGCCTAAGGTAGGGTAGGGGGGAGGTCTGGAGGGTGTCAGTCAACATCCCGCTCAGGAAGTTGGAGCATTTTGTATTTTTGAAAAACCTGTAACTGCCATTTCCTGAAACCTAGAGTCTTAAATTATATAAAACAATGTAGCCAACACAGAAGTATTGTATTTCATCGTAAATTAAGTTGATGTGGTCTCAATTACACTTTTTTCTAGGTGAAATTTAGGGGTAATGATTATTCTAATTAATAGGTGTATTTTTGTGGATAGTCTAGTGAAAATGTAAACTGGCCTGTAAACTGGCCTCTAATTTTATTTGAGGAGAAAATTCAGAATAATTCAATTACTGTATGCAATGTAGTAGTCTAGGCCTATATAAGCTTGTTTCAGATCTCCATCCCTGACCAAATCCATCAAGTTAGGTCAGACTACTAGGCTACCAATCATTCAAAATGTTTTGTTGTCATTGGTGAACTGACTATTATCACATCACTAGCAGCCTAGTACTGTTGACAAGCAGCTATATCAAGAGGACAGATCAAGAGCTGATTAATTAAGACAGGCCTACTAATCTTTAACAGTCTAAAATAACTTTCCGTGAAGGACGGTTTTAGTGGAACAGCTCTCTGCCATGTCTGTTTTGGTTTTTCCATGCACGCAGTGACACACAATGAACTACCGCAACACTGCACGCTTCCTTGTTCGTCAATGCGCTCGCGCCTACTACCGTTGCGTAGATCAAAGCTAGCGGGCAAGAAAGTGTTCTCCCTTAGTTGACTAAACGATGTAGCTAACTACCTTCGTCGCATTAGCTAAGGAGCTAACAATGAAATAATAGTGGTTGTGCTTGACCAACACATACAATTTTGGAACATGTATTTAGCAAACGGTTCCTTATCCATTTCCCCTACCCTTTTTCCTCACACATCAGTGGTATCAACAGACGAAGTGGAGAGCAGCTTGAGGGAGGAAAATAGTACTACGACTCGCCCAAGTCCTCTGACTGGCTCAGCTCCACAATGTGCCAACTCAAAGCCTATTTATGGGTAGTTTTTCATACTAGCGTACTTTGACCTCAAAGTGCATGCATGGTATACAAAATGCATGCAGGTTAGCAGGTCTGCAGAGATCCTGACTGAGTTAGGGTACAGAGATATTCATGAAAATGCTTGGAGAGCACATCAATGGAGCGTATAGCAGTTAAGAGCATTGGGCCAGTAACCGAAAGGTCACTGAATCGAATCCCCGGGCTGACTAGGTGAAAATCTGTCGTTGTGCCCTTGAGCAAGGCACTTAACCAGAAATGCGCCTGTAAGTCACTCTGGATAAGAGCGTCTGCTAAATGACAAAAATGTAAATGTAGCTAACATGAAACAAATTACTTGCAACACAAACAACGATAAATGAAATTGTGCAAGGCTCCAAACCTTGAAAGAATAGACAAGTATTGCCCGATACTGAAACTGCATCTAATCGAAGTGTGAGGAGACCAAGCCATGTGATTCTCCTTTCTCACCTTCCTGGTCTGCATCTTCTCTGTGCGCCGCCTGAAGGCCACGTAGGCGTCGTTGTTGGTGGAGCCGTCTCTCTTCTCCTGCTTGATGAGGGGGATGAGCGACGGGCCCTGGCAGTTCCTCCTCTTTCTCACCCAGTAGTCGTACACTGACTTCAGGAGGTAGTCATCCTCATTCAGTAGCAGTTTGGCCTCTGTGATAGTGACCAGCTGTGAGCAAACGGAGAAGGAAGTTTCATTTATTACAGTGTTTCCTTTGATTATTTTCCAGAGCAAAGCCTCTTAAAGCAACATTCCATCCAGGTCCTCTGGCACTAAAACGGTCAATCTTCTATTAGCACAGAGAAGCTCTCTTGATAACACAATTGCTGCTGGTCTAGATGGAGGGTGTTATGTTACCTGGTTTGCGCTGGCTTTCTCCAACCTGTCCACCATGGTCTCAAACTGTATGGGTTTGATCTCCATCTTGCGGTTGAGCCTGTTGAGGAGGGTCTCATCCTCTGAGTCCATGTCATAGTCTGGCTTCTCATTATCCAGACCCAGGGCTATGAGAAGAGGAAGAGAGGATCAGATTAGGTCAGCAAAAAGGTATTCTTGGTGCAAATTAATTAAGTGTATGGCCTCTAACCAATTACAGCTGGTTGGCTGAGGACAGATTTCATCTTGTGAAAGTGATTGTAACAATTTACATCAATTGCTCTATAACAGGGGTGCTCAAACTTTTGGGCTTGGTGAGACAGAAAAAAATCTGAGTGGTGTGCTGCGGCCCGAACAAATAGACATGATGCATTTACAAATATTTTTAAAAAGGTAAACAATAGCTTTTTAGAGTCTTGAAACAAGGGCTTTTAAGTGATCATAAAATCACACTTCAAACAATCAAATTCTAGCCATTTGCAGTGCATTCGGAAAGTATTCAGACCCCTTCATTGTTACGTTACAGCCTTATTCTAAAATAGATTAAATAGTTTTTCCTCATCAATGTACACACAATATCCGCAAATGTATTAAAAAATAAATCAAATTGAAATATATAAGTATGCAGACCCTTTACGCAGTACTTTGTTGAAGCACCTTTGGCAGCGATTACGGCCTTGAGTCTTCTTGGGTATGACGCTACAAGCTTGGCACACCTGTATTTGGGGAGTTTCTCCCATTCTTCTCTGCAGATCCTCTCAAGCTCTGTCAGTTTGGATGGGGAGCGTCGCTGCACAGCTATTTTCAGGTCTCTCCAGAGATGTTCGATTGGGTTCAAGTCTGGGTTCTGGCTGGGCCACTCAAGGACATTCAGAGACTTGTCCCGAGGCCAATCCTGCGTTGTCTTGGCTGTGTGCTTAGGGTCGTTGTCCTGTTGGAAGGTGAACAGTCGCCCCAGTCTGAGGTTTTCATCAAGGATCTCTCTGTACCTTGATCCGTTCATCTTTCCCTCAATCCTGACTAGTCTCCCAGTCCCTGCCGCTGAAAAACATCCCCACGGTATGATGCTGCCAACACCATGCTTTACTGTAAGGAAGGTATTGGCTAGGTGATGAGCGGTGCCTGGTTTCCTCCAGACGTGACGTTTGGCATTCAGGCCAAAGAGTTCAATCTTGGTTTCATCAGACCTGAGAATCTTGTTTCTCATGGACAGAGTCATTTATGTGCCTTTTGGCAAACTCCAAGAGGTCTGTCATGTGCCTTTTACTGAGGAGTGGCTTCCTTCTGGCCACTCTACCATCAAGGCCTGATTGGTGAAGTGCTGCAGAGATGGATGTCCTTCTGGAAGGTTCTCCCATCTCCACAGAGGAAGTCTGGAGCTCTGTCAGAGTGACCATCAGGTTCTAGGTCACCTCTCTGACCAAGGCCTTTCTCCCCCGATTCCTCAGTTTAGCTTAGCGGCCAGCTCTAGGACGAGTCTTGGTGGTCCAAACTTCTTCCATTTAAGAATGATGGAGGCCACTGTGTTCTTGGAGACCTTCAATGCGGCAGACATATTTTGGTACCTTTCCCCAGATCTGCACCTCACGGGCAAAACATTTTAGTGCACCCCCTCTTGGTAGTGGATCATTTTTTTTCAGTTTCACCTGGTATTTTCCTTCCATTCTACACATTTTACCATAGGGGGCGGAGATCAACTTTTGCTGTTTTAAAGCTAATTTCCTGCAATTCTACACATTTTGCCATGACTTATGCCATGTTCACATGATATCTGAGTGAGAGTGACTAACAAGATCAATGGGGGCCCCTGGACGTGAGCACATGCCCTACGTGCCTGGTAGGTAATTTGGTGATGATTACTACAAGGTTTAGATAGCTGGCCAGACTACCTTATCTAGCAATGACATTTGTTTTTAGCTGACATGGGCTAATTGACTGACTGTCAGTGACTGACATAACAAGTGGAAAACTGCAGATGCACTACCAAATGTAGATATTGCACCTTGTGTATTCTACTTTTCTAACTCTCAACAGTAAGTTGAAAACCCGACTAAGTTCGAAAAATATATAAATACATTATATATTGGAACCTTCTGACGTCGTCCCAGTTTGGTTGCCCCTGCTCTACAACCTCGGCTGGCTGACAGACAGACAGACAAAGATGTGCTAGCTTGATGGGCTGGCCAAAGATTCACTATCCAGGTTTGGCACGTGACATTTCAGAAACCATTTGATAGCTTGTCAATATTTGTCCTCTGAGTGAATATGTGTGTGAGAGTTGGATCGGAGGGGAGTAGCCTACAGAAGCTGCTGCCAATAAATGCTACTCACGCTGGATGTGGAAGAGCTGTTTGGGGATCCTGAGCTCTCCTTTATAGAGACGGTCGTAGTAAGTGATGTTGCTCTCCGCCTCCGGCACCGGGATGACCATGTTCTCCTTCTTCTCCCTGAAAACGGACTGAGCAGAGATGGCCCTCTGGAGATGGTGCTCCTGAGGGAAAGAAAGATTGACATTTTTAGAAAACCTGTATTGGCACAATTCAGACAAAAAGAGAGAGTGTATTAGAGAGCAAGAGGAAGAGAGAGAGGGAGTAAGGGAGAGAATAGGTAAAAAGACAGTGAGCAGAGAGCTTGATCAATGTGTTTACTTAATAGTACAAACCTACTAGGGCAATTCCATGGTAACAGAATGATGCTGAGACTCAAGATGTCAAACAATAACCAATGCAAAGTTTGTTAGCAGAATCACAGCAGAAACATTCTGTTACCAAAGTTTGCATCTGCACTGTTCTTCAAGTAGATGTGTTTTTGTTAAATGTTCTGTGGACATTTTTTTAAGTATTCCTTTTGCATAGAATTGTACGGTTTGTTTAATTTTGCAATCACTGGTTTTTGTTTGACATACGTTTTAAAGTGAAACATCTGAGTCTCAGCAGCATTCTGTTACCTTGGAATTGCCCACTACTAACATGCATCTTATCTTCAATCAAAAACTACCATGTTTGCATTTTTCCGTATCATGACAGCAAGAATGCCTTTCATATGCTGTACAGACAGTCAACAGACAAAACAGTTTTGTCTGCAAATAACACCCTGTATGGAATGGGTTCATAGGCAGCACATGCAAACCAAACCAACTTGCAGCATTATGGTGATGAAACCTCCTGAAACAACTTGAAAAGGTGTTGGGCTCATTTCAGTGGTGTTTGACTGCAGGCAATACTACATCTGCACTGATGTAACAACAATACAGATGATCAAAGAGAAGTAGCTAGCTACATTACATTAGTCTACAAGTGTGCCATGGTTGGTTTATGGCGCCTTGGCTTCCTATCTGTCACCCACACATCTACTGCTTAGTTTTAGTACGTTAGCTAACGTTACTTTCTTAGTGAAAAGAGTCTCATTGGCCTCTAAGTTAACTAGCTAGCTAGGGACTATCTTTGTTTAGCTAGTTAGCTAACTAGTTACTTCAGAAATATACAAGGTTGGATGAGAAAGCACTGACTGCATGTTAGCTTAGTTTACTACAACGCACGCCTGTTTGTTATCAATCGCAACATTGCGCAAGTCACCAAGAAAATGTACGTAAAATCATTAACGTCAGTAGTGGAAGAAAGCACTACCATTCATAAGCAAACCTCGTTATTTACGCTATGAGAGTATATATGGCGTAAATACTACGATTTACTACGCAACAAGCGTGAGATGACGGGCCCTCAGCATAAATACACAAACATACGCACAACATGTTGCGTAAATACATAAAGAATACAAATCACACTACCGTGCACATTAAATAATTGTAAGATATCTAAATTTTTAAACGTTTTCTTACCGATTCTTCTTCTTTTTCCATCCCTGTAGGCATCTGCGGCACAGCCCGGTTGATCGAAACGCAGTCATTTAGGTCTGGAAGGTCTTTGTTGCGGTATATGGGGAGAGGTTTGGCGGCGTCTAGCGCTCGAGCTCGGAACGATAGTTTACTCATTGTTTGCCCCAATCGCACTCACATAGAACGCGAAGGAAACATGTATCCCGCCAGAATTCGCTCAAAAAAATGGTATAAATCCACAAGGGACTCGGTTGATTTCACAATAGCAGGCTTCATTGGTTCCCATTTTGTCGAAATCAAGTGCGAAAAGCCATTTCTGGTCGAGTTTAACTGGATTTAGAAGCTATTTTTCTCAGGTGATCCACTCCCAGTGCCATGAAAAACATGGCGGACATGTCCACAGCGCCTGAGCAATCCCGACAGCCAGCGCGAGACATCCGAAAAACATGGGCCCTGGTGTTGCGCGCGCATCTCATACAACATGCATGAAGAAGTCATGTAACACGCCACACTTTTATATTTGCCTGGTACAGTATTACGTTTAAGTTGTGTTGAAAAACATGTAGAACATAATTGTGGGGATTGTTCACTTACACCAAACACTAGTAAACTTCAAGTAGGCCAATTCCAGGTACCCATGTCATTTGCAACAGTTGAGCCCAGCATGATCTGGTTTAAGATCAATACAAATGTTGCCAATCATTTCAAAATTGCAGAGGGTAGTTATCGAATAATTGACAGTTCACTTAATAGTGTGAAAACATATCCTTTTGAAACAAAATCTAATATTTTATTGCCTTAGTCTTCCACATTTAAACTGGCAATATAAAATACAGATGTGTTTGGATATGTGGTGAATTAGGGTAGGTGGGTTGAAATTAGTAGCTTGAAGGGGACAATCTGATGCAATGACTGGAAGAGACTAACACAGATGTACAATATAACAACGTAAGCCACAGTTGATAGAATACATTTTTTATTGCAAAATGAATGCAATACTTTGTCAAATTTGTAAATCCCTTTCGAACAAACACCATTAAAAGATTTTGAACAAAGCATAATAGCCACCTTTACTGTGTGTAATTTCAGGCACACTTATCTAAATTTAAAACATTTCTGCTGGAGAAGCAGAAAAGGAAAATGCTACAGCTGTTATGTATTCAGAAAGATGTACTGAAAACAGAAGAAGAACCTCAAGTACAAAATATACTTTGATGTTGGTGCCATATTATGTGACGGTTACATTACCAAATTACTAACAATGCATATCATATTTAAAATGAAAATACTTTACAAAAATGTAAAATCTTTTCCCACTGTAAAACCATTAAAAACAACGTGGGCCACTCAGCCTTTACCATATGTTTTGAAATAAAGAGCATAAAACGGACATTTAAAACCATATTCAATAAATAGCTAATTCAAAAAAGATATTAGAAAATATTTTGTTTCAATAAAGGAAGACAAAACATTTATTCCATATAAACACAATCACTCAAGATCACTACAATGGACAAAAAGTTTGAAATGGAAGACATAAATAAACTATTTACTTTGTCCATGGACTAGCGGTGGCCTCTCTTCATATACCCCCAATTTTAGGATTAAGAGTGCAATATTATATATTTATAAACAAAATGGATATAATGTTGATGACATACTTGTTTTAACACTTGGTAACCTAACTATTACATTTTAGGATGCCCGGTTGTTCTGTTAGGATTGAACACAGATTACTTGATATTGTATGTTAAATACCACAAATTGGACAAACATGTACATTTCTCAGTTTTACAATTTCAGATTTTCACAAGACTGATCAAATCAGAAGGTGCCCCTCCTGAGTCAGGGTATTAAGTACAGAAAATGAAGTTCACTATTTTAAAATAAACATTTTACAATTTCTTCAGGCCGTGGGCGTATACTCAGTGTTGACACAAGTGAGAAAAAAAGAACACTATATGCACATACTGAATGTCCAAAAATGTACACTTCATAAATAAACACAAATATATAAATGTATATTTATAAACCACTGACAGAATATTTATCCATATATAGGCTGTTCATTTGTTTTAAGAGAAAAATATATAATACTCTAAGGCTTTTCAGAGCGTACAACTCTCATTAGTATTATTGCTAAGTAACCAATGTATATCTACAAATAAATATGGGATTCATAAATAAATTATAAAGTACAAAAGCAACACAAATAATGAAAATCAACAAAATGAAGGCCACTAATTCAATAGAGTATTAAAAAGATAAATAATAGAAACTTAAAGTCTTAACTTGTGATACGGCATAGCTTTGGCAGCTGGGAATTGTAGCATTGGATATAAGGCTCGGATCAAAGTTCACTCATACTTTCTTGGGTCGTTTAAACTGTCTTTGCAGAGCAAAGGAAACCAATGAGTATACTACTGATCTCTTCTGGCCTGTAAATGTGCAGTCCTTACTATTAAGGCATTTTGACCCTTGAAATGACACATTCAAGGGTAAAACACAGAGAAATGCTCAATTAAATGATTTGATAGAGAAAATAAACAGCTTAATACTTTTTGCACCATTTAAATATGAACATAATTGTAGGTTAAACACTAGTGGCAGAACCGTATATTACAACTGTTGCTATTGAATACTTTGTTTCAGAATGCATGTACTGTATACCACACAAATTAGTTTATACTTTACAATAACTTTTTTTTAAATTACATGAACAAACACATACTGTCAAAGTCATTTTGCAGATATAACACAGATCTTCTGTTTATCAAAAATATTCAGAGAAAATACATTTTACTTTGGGAGTACAAATAATGTAACTTAGAGGCATATTTCAGACTCCTTCCCTTGATGGCTTTTTCTTTTCTTGGATAACATGGACAAAAACAAAAACAAGAACAAAGAAAAAGGAAATGTAAGAGAAAGAGAAAGTATTTGCATGTCCTTCTATATTCAGATAAAGGATATACGGTGGGTCTATCTTCAAGTCTTCCAATTTCCTTTTCTTGGGACTCACTCTATATGCCTTCCCAGCAGGACAAGATCATCCTTACTGGCTGCATGCAAATGAGAATAGTGTCTATTGAAGTTCAACATCATAATCCTTCAGCTGTTCAATGCTTAACAGCATGTTTCAATAGATCTGTATTAGAAATGCCTTTTTGCTGCTTTTCTTTTGAAAAATGAAAGCTCTGGCCGCACCGTTTTGTGAAAAATAAAAACATTAGGAGAACCATATATAGTTTTGTATTCATATGTACATAAGAAAATTAGCATTAAGTCGACTCATCGATGATAATACTGAACAATATATACAATTAACCACCGAATATAATGCATAATCTAAAATGCCTCAGAAATATTTGGACCAACTATTTCCTTATATGTAGAATCTCATTTTCCATAAGGACAAGCTAGCTGTGGATATATCACAGCTATTATTTTGCAGCTATGTTCCTCCATCTTTTCTTGTACTTTCTTCACTGTCAGTGTCTTGGTGGTGGTCAAGGTGGAAGGAGTGTTGACTCTGATTGTAGCACTAATCCAGTTGGACTAAGTACCAAGCTGATGCAACAGACTAGACAATGGTCGCTACTATTGCACACACTAGCTAGCGATTCCACATCGGCTACACGAGACCCATTGGCTAGATGGACCGCTACCCAGCAGGACACTAAAGTAACGGATCCACACATTTACTGTCATCTGGAGATCTTCCTCCTCTTGGGTTTAGTGGTCTTGACTTGTCGGTCTCTCTGTGACATCTGGTGCACCAAAGAAATGTGTGGGGGTGGGGGGGGGGGGGGGGTGGGGGGTGATGGAACACCATCTTTAGATAGACTGTAGACATAATGAGAGGCTCACACACGTTTGGGCACCCAAAGGTCATGTCTAAAGAGGTGTGTACAGGACACACAATAACCAAATCACAGTGAATCGGAATACTCACATTGCCTGTCATCTTATCCAGCTCACACATAGCCTCCTGTATAGCAGCCTCTAGGTGGTTATTCCATTTTCGACCACTGTAAGAAAGACATTTTACATTTTAGTCATTTAGCAGAGACCATATTTGTATTACTTTATCTTCATCCCTCATCTGATAAAAACATTGTACAGGGACAGAATAAAGCATAATAGCATATTCATCTAGGGTAATTTACTTTCTAGTTATCTTGTTTGCTTTGTGTAGTGTCTCCAGATCCTCTGTTAGTGTCCTCTGGAACTTCTCTGACTCTACCTGAAGGCAAGTAGAAACAACATTACCAAACACTGGGGGAATAAAACCAAAACATCACCTGTTGATCATTAGTTGGTAGAGCATGGCGCTTTTAACGCCAGGGTAGTGGGTTTGATTCCTGGGACCACTCATACGTAAAATGTATGCACAAATGATAAAAGCGTCTGCTAAATGGCACATTATTATTCCCTGAACAGGCACAGTTACACAGCCAAGTGAAACCAAAAGCCCCAACATTACATTACCCTGTCCACAGAACAGAAGTTCTAAATGAGTTTGCAGAATGACTCAGGTCAAAGCAAGCAATGACTTATTTCACAATTCATAATTATAATGACTCAACTTCAATAAAGCTTTATTGTCTAATGACTAACTTGCAAGTTACTTTAACACCAAGTAAGACAAAGAGCATTCAATAATTGTCTAATTAAAAGAGGCAGCATCTTGTCCTATCCTTCCAAACTGCTTTTAATTTTATTTACTCAACACAATGGGTCAGATTCATTAAAATAGCTGTCCACACAGGCCTGTAAAAGGGGTGGGTATTGCAAATTCATCCACTATTGTATATTATCTGCACAGTCAAACTAGGCATGAAACCAAACTGAAATAACACCTAGCCCCAATGTTAGCTTAAATAATATGGGTAATTCCAGGAAAAATTTAATAAAGTACATTCCCTCAAGGATTCCCACACTGAAGTTCCTGAACAGTAGCTCTGAAAATAAAACTAACAAAACACAGTAGGCAGTGAATAAATTCAAGCAATGGATGTCGACAGACAGGTGAAAATGGTGGTAGAATGACCTCTGGGAAGGTGTCAAACCCATTATGCTGTTTTACCCTGATGTTAATTCCTTGGTGTCTCCGAGGCCTTTGACTGTGCCACAGAGCAGAATTGGGGTGTTTTTTTATGCAGAACACTGTGGGAGTTCTTCCCTCTCCCTGTCATGCTCTTTGTGAGGAATATAATATATTTCAGGGACATGCCATGCCTAGTGCCTACGTATTTTTAAACTCCCCTCTTATACAAAGCATTATTTTGCCATCATCAAAAAAACTGGTAATGTGTACAGTAGTAGTAGCAGCAACAGTTTAATGTCAAATTGTGTTGTAACTGAGGCTGGAATTGTGGCGGATACCGCCACTTCTTTATCTGATGTAGTCATGTGACCAATCATAATTGATCACACCAAAACACCGAGTACACAACAAGCTCACCTTGCCCTGCATGCCATTCACCATCCCAGGGGAGTACATGTGCCCCACGCTCCCCATTTTGCCTGGCCATGGAGGGAAGCCTTTGCCCTGGCACCAGAGCAGATCTCCCGGGTAGTGGGCCTGAGTTCTGGGCCTGTGGTGGAGCAGGAGCCCCTCACTGGAGGAAGGAGAGTCCCCAGGCCTCAGGTCCTCCTCGCCGCTCAGGCTCCCGTTCAGGTGCCCATTGTAGTGGTGCCCATTGAGGTGCACATTGAGTTGGCCATTCAGATGTTCGTTGTAGTGGCTGTAGTCCTTGGTAAAGTGGCCCTCTGGTGGGACAGAGGAAGAACCAGGGGACAGGCTGGGGTGTCTGGAATGTAGTCTTCCCGAGGTGAGGCCTCTACCATTGCCATTCATATGGGCATACAAGTCACTGGGGAAGTGCAGTGCTGTTTGATCCTGAGGGCCTAAGTGGACCTGGGCCTGACCTTTGGGCCTCTCTGGGTAGGTGCCGTTTCTGCTCTGGGCTAAGGAAAGCGGTTGGAGGAGCTTGTCATTACGCCACAGACCAGCCTGCTCCTGGCCCTCCGCCTGCCCGTCCCATTGTCTTCTTTGGGCTCCATGTCGCGGCGAGCGGAATCTGATAGGAGCTTCCATAGCAACAGGGGAGAAGCTGTTGTTGTTCCGTTCAGGGGTCTTCTTGCGGGGCCGACCCACCTTGGGTTGGTGTCGGGGCTCTGGCACTGGCTCCTGATATGAGCGGAGGGGGCCATGAATGACAGAGTTAACAGCATGGGAGAGGTCGACAGGCTCGCCGACAACAGAAGCAGCGAAGGTACCACTAGCACCCGTTGATGTGATGACATTAAACGTGCTCTTGCTATCCGTGCCCATCGCTGGCCTGTGGATGGGATCAATAACTTCTCCCCCACCACCGTGAAGGTCCTGGGCAGCCTGGTATTCTTGATGACCCTCCTGGAGACAAGGGGCACCGGGTTGGGACATGGACATCATCCCCGGTCGACTCATCATAGTTCTGTTTGGCAGTGGAATCCTCTCAGGCAAACCCACCTGTAACAAGAAGAGAGGGAGAGGTTCAAACATGTTGAAAGTAGCTAGGTTTCCATCCGATTTGCAACAGATTTTCATGCAAATATTCAAAAAGATGCATTTTTGAATATTTTGATGGAAACACAACAGAGATGTGTTTCCATCAAACATACTTTCTGCGGATAAAAGGCTGTGCGTGATGACATAGTGCACATTACATTATTATTTTTTTGCTGTTAAATTCCCATGTACCGGATGAAAAATACAAGTTAGATGGGTTTCCATCGCATTTTCATCTCTACTGATCGTTTTGTCACAAAAACTGTTATATAGCAAATATGCCCACTCCGGTATTGGCACGTGCGCTCTAGCCAACACCTCGCAGATAAAGTGCAGGTAGGCTACCTACATGATGAGATTATTATGGATAAGAGCAATAATATTTGTATTTGTCAAACGGCAGCCAAGCATCGATCATCATGTCACCAGAATATGACCCTCGATATTTATTGGAAATAATAATAATAATAATAATATGCCATTTAGCAGACGCTTTTATCCAAAGCGACTTACAGTCATGCGTGCATACATTTTTGTGTATGGGTGGTCCCGGGGATCGAACCCACTACCCTGGCGTTACAAGCACCGTGCTCTACCAGCTGAGCTACAGAGGACCATGAAGGAGCATGAAGCTCATCACCTTGCACATTCACCAACCTGTGAAGTTCATCATAACTTATTTCATCTGTAGCCTAATAAACTGCATGGGTTCCCGAGCCGTAGTGGGAGGACCACACAACATATCATCGTGTGACTCCAAGTTTACTTCGATATGATGGTTATTATATCAATATTTGCGCATGAAGGCGTTTCCACCACCATTTCTCGCATAATAAATGTTTCCAACAAAAATGTCCCACCATGTCGAACAAACAAATTGTCTGTTGGGATTTTTTAAATTGTACCGGCATTTCATGTTTACATCAGCCCAGTGGTTACTTTTTTTATGCGTCAGGTAATTCATCCACATGAAATGTTGAATGGAAACGTAGTTTGTAATCAACAATAAACATCCCTAAACTACCACACAAACATCCAAATACACAGAAAGTCACCCAAAGAAATGTGGGGCTTGAACTGGAAGAAAACAGACTGTCTGACCTGGAAGCTCCGAAGGAGGCTGTTCATGGGGATGGAGGAGGCATCATCAGGGAGAGGGGCATCAGGATGGGAGCCTTGGCCCTGGAACCTGTGCTGCTGGCCCTGTATAGAGTGCTGACCCGGATCCTGGGACAGACCCTGAGGCTGGCCCTGAACAAGCTGTTGCTGCTGCTGTCTCTGTTGTTGCAGTGAATGGGCCTGGCTGTTCCTGATGAGAGACTGAAGACTCTCCTCTCGGGCCTGCCTCAGCTCACAGCTCAGAGAACTGCTGACCTCACCTGTACAAAGGGGGAAGGAGAGAGAGAGAGAGAGAGAGAGAGAGAGAGAGAGAGAGAGAGAGAGAGAGAGAGAGAGAGAGAGAGAGAGAGAGAGAGAGAGAGAGAGAGAGAGAGAGAGAGAGAGAGAGAGAGAGAGAGAGAGAGAGAGAGAGAGAGAGAGAGAGAGAGAGAGAGAGAGAGAGAGAGAGAGAGAGAGAGAGAGAGAGAGAGAGAGAGAGAGAGAGAGAGAGAGAGAGAGAGAGAGAGAGAGAGGAGAGCGGTGTGAGAGATTACAATGAAACACAAGAGGGGTGAGAAAGGTGCGAGAATGAAAAGTGAAGTGAGGGAGGGGGAGTAGAGGGAGATCTGATCATGGAGGACAACACCACTCCAAGCTAATTTAGTTTTTTCAAAGATAAGCAAACCAAAGGGACAGTAAAGGAGAGTAGTGTGGACGTAAAAAGAAAACAAGCCCAAAGATTACTCCCATTTACTTCCCTTGATTTGTGAGGACTTGATTGAACAAATAAGTAAAATGAAACAGACAAGAGAAGTGAGAAAATAAAGAAAACTATGTTGTTGAAATGTAAACCAAAGTGGGCAACTGTGGTTCAGTTGGGCTTCCCTGACTACAGACAAACTTCAGGCCAACTATAGGTATTTTAGACAAAATATAGGTCCTGACTCTTAAATCAATAAAAATCTATGAGGATATACACCATAGATGGATATCCATACATTACCTCAACACCGTCAGCAAGTGATTTGGTGTAGAACAGGAGAAGTAGCCAATAGTAGCAGTGACAAAATGAGGATTCTAATGCTATTGAAATAAACGGTTGACAAACCTCAACAAAGTAGCCAGTAGCCACCATGATCCGCTAACTGACGGTTTCGGAGGACATTTCCTGAATCCACAGAGCTTGGACACGAAGTGAATGTGATCATTTGTGTGGAGCTCCTGTATCGAAACAGAAATGCATCCCATGTTTATGGATGTGTGGCTCTCACTGTAAGGGCAAGTGCTCTCTACTTTCTGGCAGCTCGCTAGTGACTTTTTGACATTACTGTGAAAGTGCATAAAATACAAGATCCACCTAATGTAATTAGCCTATACTAAAGGTTCAGCTGTCTAGATACATTAGACTCCTGATAAGTGCACATATCAAAGGAAATGCAAGCTCCCTTCAAGTGGAGTGCAGCTCACGAGTCCCAATTCAAATATATTATTTCCTTTTTCTTGTGCTACTGTTGGCTATCTGTATTCCCAACAATCCCAAGCCATTGCATACATCAGGAGTCAACTATACATCATATAATCAAACTAACTACCCTTTCCACCGATGCTGAAAGAAATCCTAGGGGAAATACTGTCTAGCCGTTGCATATTACTTATCACAAAAAAATTAAATGACAGAGACAATAAGTATACTGAACAAAAATAAACGCAACATGGAAGAATTTCAAAGACGTTACAGTTCATATGAGGAAATCAGTCAATTGAAATAAATTCACTAGGCCCTAATCTATGGATTTCACGACTGGGAATACAGATATGCATCTGTTGGTCACAGATACCTTTACCTCAGGATCTCGTCACAGTATTTCTGTGCATTCAAATTGCCATCGATAAAATGCAATTGTGTTCGTTGTCCGTAGCTTATGCCTGCCCATACCAAAACCCCACCGCCACCATGGGGCACTCTGTTCACAACGTTGACATCAGCAAACTGCTCGCCCACACAACGCGATACACGTGGTCTGCGGTTGTGAGGCCGGTTGGACGTACTGCCAAATTCTCTAAAATGACATTGGAGGCAGCTTATGGTAGAGAAATTAACATTCAATTTTCTGGCAACAGCTCTGGTGGACAATTCCTGCAGTCAGCATGCCAATTACATGCTCCCTCAAAACTTGCCACATCTGTGTAATGATCATGCTGTTTAATCAGCTTCTTGATATGCCACACCTGTCAGGTGGATGGATTATCTTGACACAGGAGAATTGCTCACCAACAGGGATGCAAACAAATTTGAGAGAAATAAGCTTTTTGTGCCTATGGACACTTTCTGGGATCTTTTATTTCTGCTCCTGAAACATGGGACCAACACTTTATATGTTGCGTTTCTATTTTTGTTCAGTGTATTTTAATCTGGTGGCAGAGCTTGTATCCCACTCACCCTCCCAATCACCTAAAACCATTAAGAGCAAACCCCCCATCTCAGCAATTAGATCAATATTACATGTCTACTTGTTTACTAGAGCTGGTGCTCTCATTGTTTGTGACCCTCTCCCACTTCCCATCCTTCACTCTCTAAGAGCAGGGATGTAGGTTACTAGAGGCTAGCTTGAGGACACAGGGACAGCGACATCAGCCAAGAGGACGCATGCAGCTGTCTGATACACGAACCAGTGACGTTTGGCTTGTGGCTCTTCTTGGGAGCTCTGTCACAGACTGTCACCCTTGGCAATGTAGAGGCCTGGCCGCAGACCACAGAGGACATAGTAAGAAGGTGCATTCCACAACACCGAGGTCTCTCCGCTCACTGTCTATAGGCTGACTACAATAAAAGTAGATAGCAACTAGGCCTAATCTTTAAAGTAGAAGAATCCCTAGCATAATTCAACTTGGTGAGTGTTTTGTCTCTGCTCCTCATTTCATACAATGAGAGTAATTAGGCTATACTGGGGATTGTAGCCTATACAGAGAAACAAAGATATCATGATCATAACAGCCAAGATGGAGAGTCGGGTGTTAGAGGCCAGACACACAGAGAAAACTGACGGCCTCCTTCTTTTGCTAGAACAAAAGACGTACCTGCTGCGTACCGACGAACCTGCGGTTTCTACTTGTAGAATCGACCTGCTCCTCAGTGGCTGACAACTTGACTGAGCCAATCAGAGAGCACGAACCTCCATGTGGGGGAGCCGACAGGAGTGACAAGAAAAATGAAAAAAAGAGGGCACTTTTCCGGTGTAATCCACCCCCTTTCAACAGAATTGTTTTAACTTATACATTAATGCTGCATAATACACCTATTTTTTTTCTAGAGGAGTTTTGTGCTTGAACTTTTTGTAATGTTTTCTTTTGTTATGTTTGATAAATGTGCATTTGCTCATTAACGTTAGCTTGCTAAATGAGCCAGGCACTCACACACACTTCATATGAAACAAATGGGGTGATAAGTGCAGCACATTGCACACAATACTAATTGCTTTACCAAGCTAGCTATCTAGCAAGTTTAATAAATACTTTAATTCACTCTCCATTATCCCATACTGCCAATGTCAGTTCGCTTGCTAGCTAAACGACTAGCATCACCATTTGGCAGTTAGCACAAGATAGCTAGCTAGCTACTCAACTGACTCTCGGCAGCTAACAGGCAGTTGCTTAATTCAAAAAACGAATCCCTTTCAATTTAATTATGTTGCTAGCTACACTAGTTATCTAGTTGTGGCCATCTGGCTAGTATCAACAAGGGCTTAATACAAATTCTAGCTAGTAACATTAGCACAGTTTGCTAGTTAGCTAACATTAGCCATCTACAGCACACACAAGCCAAACGTCGCTTAAGAAAGCTACTGCCACCTTGTGGTCTGGACTATTTTTAACGAGGCTGATCCTGTGGCTGATCTGTGCTGTGACAATATATGAACATCCTTGGTGTGTCTGAGGCTTTAACTCAAATCATTGTTGAAAATATGACTTAGTTTAGCTGAAAATGGGTTAAAAATATTAGAACAAGAACAAAAAAGCAGAAACAAAAAGGTGTGATTTGAGAAAAACATATCTGAACATTTTTGTCTTCCTGCTTGTACAACATTTTTGCCTTTAAAGAGGTCTTGCACACTGGCTTTAAATAGCTCACTTTCATTTAGTTTGTGCAGCAGAAAATGTTTTGCAGTCAGCGCTTTGATGAAAGATGCTTAAAGAGCGCAAGTGACAAAGACAGCAACAACATGAGACTGAATTTAATGACAAGGACAAAGAGTTATATGCAAAAATATGGTCATATTCATATTTGTAAGGTAGTAGCCTAATTCACAATGTTTTTTTGGCCCCAAACATCTAGATGGATAATCTTGGATCATTGTAATAAAGTTGGCTATATCCAATTATTTTCAATACAAAGACAAAAACGACCAGTGTTCCCCACAAGGGGGCACAACACACATTGCAGTCCTTGCTTTATCACAAAAAGTATATAAATAAAGACTTGACTTAAAACATCATATAAATCTATGATTTTGCTACACCTAGGATAACAAGACAATAGTCAACCAAATCAAGAAGAAACAGCTGCTTACCTGACTCAGAGAGGACTTGGACCCCGCCATTGGACATCATGGGAGGCAATCCTGCCCTGCCTCTGAAGTGGGGGTTGCCTTGCGCCTGGGATGGTTTCTGATGAAGTCCAAACTGCTGCTGCTGGTGAGGGCTTGGGTTTCCCTGCATCGACCCCATGGCTGCATGTTGTCCACCATTGTAACCCAACACCCTAAAGTTCCCAGCTAAGGCGGGGTCCTGCATTTGGTTAATTGGCCTGTTGAACTGCTCCATGTTTAGATCCTGGCCTGAAATCTGACCTTCACTGTTCATGTTCTGGAAGCCAGGGATCTTTGCTCTGCCCTGGAGATGAGGCCCTTGCAAGCTCTGCTGCAAAGTTGACATCTGAGGCAAAGCTTTGTCCAAGAAAGGAGATTTGCCAGATCTGGCCAGGCTTTGGCCCACATGGCTTGGCCCATTGTGGACACTTTGGTGGCTCAAGGACTGGAGTAGCTGGGCCATGGAGGTGTTTGGGGGCAAACAACCCTGCTGCAACATTCTCCTCAAAGTCTCTGGAAAGCTAGATGAACTAGATCCAGAGCCACCCATCGGATGCTTGAGCACATCGAAAGCCCTGTGATTGTTGATGCCACCACTGCTGCCATCATTGGACAGTTTACGCTTGCGATTTGCCTCTCTCTGCTGAGCCATACCCATGAGTTTGTCTCTTAGTGCTGCTCTTCCGCTTTGAAATTCACTCGCCAACGGCCCAGGATTAGGTACATATCTCTGGTTTAAAGTGCTGTGTCCATCTAGGTTCCCACCTCTGCCTCCACCAACCAGCCCTGGGTGTCCCAAACTGCTGCCACTGTGAGCCTCTGCGCCTACACCCGATGTGCTGTCGGTATGTTTGTTTTGATTTACTAGCTGTGCTTTCGCTGCTGCTGACAGTAGACTACTTGCTGGGAAGGAAGCAGGATTCTGCTGATCTAACATCTGGTTATGGGGCATACCTACCGAGTGATTCTTTTGACGGACACTATCAGATCCGGGAGCTGGATGGTACATGGAGTTTGGATGCCTGCTTAGACTAATGTTAATCTCCCCTGGCAGTTGGTTGGGGGTATCGTTCAAGTGATGGAGTTTGTCCATCTTATATGCAGAACTTTGTGGCATTGCAGGTCGAGGGGACCCCAAGGAGGCCTGAGAGGACCGGGGAAGTGGCTTTGAACCCCCACAAGGAACCTGGAGCCCTGTGGGGTGAGCGAAGCTACCATGTTCAGAAGAACTGGATAAGCAACGTGAGCAGTGGGGTGACTCCTCCACCCTGGCAAGGACAGGTCCAGCCATATGTACTGGGGACATGATAGGTGAGGATGAGGCGGATGAGGGGGTAGGGTGGTGCTGGACCCTATGGCCATGCCCAACAGCTCCAGACTTCCCAGTTGGCAAGGGCAGGTTGCTGGGCAAAGGGACACTGGCAGGGGGGATGTTTACATTCATTGGTGGTACCTGAGATTGGGCATTGTGTTGGAGGCCAGATACGTTTGGCACTAAGGGACCCTGGCTAGGAGTCTTGCTTGGAATTGGGTCCAGGATACCAAGAGGGTCCTTCTCAGAGGTCACCTGCTTTTTCTGCAGGATGCAGGGAGGGAGCTGAGACAGGGAAAAGTGTGACTGTGGGTGGCATGCAGGCTGGGGCTTATGTTGAAAGTCGTTGTGAGGGAAGCTGCAGGACGGCTTCTGCATATTGAGGCTTTTGGCATTGATGTTAGGGGAATTCGGTATATTAGTCCTTCCTGCCATGGCACACGAGGGCTGGGTGGCCAAAGGGGAGCCGTGGTGCAAGATACTGGGTGGTGAGAGACCAGTAAAACGATCACCGTTCATATGGGCAGAGCCTGGGCTGCAAGCTCCATGAAAACCAAGCATGTTGGGGTCAGGACTCCCTAGAGGTTCAGTCCTTGGGGAGGGAGCGCCATCACCATAATGCTGTGAGCAACATGAGGTGGAGGAGGAGGGGCTGAGCAGGACACTGTGGCGGCTGTGATAGGGTGACCGTTGTTGGCTACTGTATTCGCTGCCCCCCAGCCTTGTCCTGCTGTACCCCAAGTACAGATCCCTCTGAGGGGGAGAACCCAGTTCATGGGTATAGTAATGTTGACCAGAAACGGACATTCGCGTCTTGTCAGGATTCCTGCCATCAAGAGCCACAGAGCTGGGTGGACCATTGTGCATATTGTTCCTTATTGCTTGATGACTCATAGGACCCATAGGTGCAGTGCCTGCAAAGCAAAGCAAACATGTATCAATCTTTGGAATTAATTTTATCATCTCAGATGAGATAATTCTATTCAATTAATTCAGCATCGTCCATTCAGACCTTACAGAAAAGCCAAAAACAAATAAACCAAAAACTGTGCTGAATTGACAACAGAAACCCGATCTTTAGAGCAAACACAGAAAATAGCAGCTAAGCAGACAGTTGAATCTAGCTGATATGTGTATGCATGTTCTTCAGACAGCATCACATTTTCGCTTCTTTTATAACACAATGCTGACAGAGCAGCAATGCACTGCAGTCCTGTGCTGTAAAAATAATGCACAGAGCAGATGATTTCTGACTGAGCTGGTCTCAATACGTCATGAGGATATTCTCTTTCATTTTAATTTCTCTATGGCATACGGAAAAACAGAACAAAACTTGCTGAGAATGCACAGATTGTCATGTCATTATATCAAGTGACACCCATTGGAGACTAAAAGCCATTAAGTGACATTGGCTTTCATCATCAAATTATGCCCTTACGCAAGATATCATAAAGCACTGGTGTTTAGGCCTACTTCAGAATGTGATCAGATATTTGAGATATTGAACTTCATTATCAATCAATAAGTCATATGAATGGATGGATCTTTCCTAGGGAGCTAGTTTGCATCTCAGATTTACAATATTTCTTCCACATACCAGTGCCACCACCCTGACTGGCCAGAGCGGGGTGCGGTGACTCCATGCTCCTGTGCAGGGTTGCCACGGCGATGACCTTCCTCTTGTGGACACACAGCTTGGTGACATTAGCATCGGCTCGGGCATCCTCAGTCGTCCTCTGCTTGACAGCCGCCCCGGGGTCAAAGTTGAATATCTGAGGGGAGTGAAAGATGTTAGCGTCTGTGTGTGTGGCTAGTCTTATCAATACACTATACATGTGTTACTTCCTCTCTCCTCCAGTCCTGGCTACAGTAAGAATTGTGTTAGTGTTCAGTAGTGTGTCTAGTGCATTTTCCTTTGAACTTTATGACCCATCTACCAGGAGTGGCCCCACCACACAGCAAACTCATTCAGGCTGGCTCACCTTATGAATGATGAGAGGACACTCCAGGCCACACTTACAGGTGCCATCAGTCAGCAGGTAGCTCTTCACCTGCTCCAGACAGGCTAGCATTGAGCCACTGGGACTGGAATGTGGAAGAGGAGAGATTCAGTGAGTGACCAATGTAACAGCATAGCACAACCATAGCTAAATAAAGACAGTTTGCATCTGAAATGGCCCCCTATTCCCACAGTAGGCCTATAGTGGTTCTGGTCAAAAGTAGTGCACTATACAGGGAATAGGGTACCATTTCAGACACAACCATACACATTAAATTATATCAAATGACCTGGATAAAGTAGTGTCAGTCAGTCACAGCAAAAAAGCATATCTCCCAAAACATAGGAGGAACACAATACCATGAAAATGGCTCACCTTCATAATGACAAGTGCCATCAGCTTAAAAGGCTTGGTTCAAAAGGAAAAAAAAACATTAATTTCAAACTCAATGAAAGTAAGGGAGAGAAAATCAGCTGGTGGGTGGAATTATGTTGCCATAAAACATAGCTCCCGACAGCATTTCATAGTTTTTCAGAGGACAATTTTCTCTGTATGAGACAGTCACTGTTCTCACACATTCTTCTCCTCCTCAAGGCCATGTAGCCCAGATCTTCCCACCAGAGAGGGAATATACTTCATATGAAGAGGGAGGGAGGCAATATTAGACTCTCTGGAAGGTGTTATGCTTGACTGGCTCTGGTACAGAAAATGCATAGAAGTGACTTTTTCTGCCTTTCAATAAAAGGTAATGGACTACGGGGTTATTGTGGTCAGTCTTATTAGGGTAAAAGACATTTGACAAGAGTCGTTCCACCTCAAAAAGCACAAGAAAGAGAATTAATACCCACCATCCCAGATTAATCAGAAACTGTTTCTGTAATTAGAAACAGATAAGATAAGCATTCCTGCAACATTATTTTGTATAAAGATTATTTGATCCCTGACAAATTAAGCTAATTGATTGCACCCAAGTTGCCAATTTCAATTTCTTGGACTCTTAAACTACTCAATACATATAGTACCCAACATCCGATTTGGACCAAACCTCTTCTCAACAAAGACTAAGACGTGAGGATTCCAAATTAATGGACAAAAGCCACCCACGGACCCCCCAAACCCCACACCAAGCCCACCCCAACGGCCAGTGTACAGTATCAGTTCTCTATGTTTGACAAGTAGTATGAAGCTGCAGCTTGGAGTATTGTTTATTCATACTATGTAATGTATTCACAGTGAGCTTAGTGATGTTTTTTCCCCCACTGTTCAGAGAAATTTGCCCTTGAAGTCGCTTGCATTTTCCCCCATAACTTAGTGAGAAAGTACCAGGTTTTGCCCACTAGATGCCACTTCCTGCTATTGCCACAGCCTTTTATAAATTTTGTATATATTTTGTTTAATCCTGTATGAAGGGAACCCGTTCAACAAACACACCATTTCAAATGGTAACAGTTACATGAAAAGATGCAGCAGAAAAGAACGGGGTGAATATGACAAATTGGTACTGTAGAAGGAAAGAGGTCATTAGCCTAAGTTCCGATTGGGGAGACGAGGGACCACAGGCTAGTTTAAATACAGGTAGAGCAGGTCTTACCTTATGTAGACAACCCCGCTGTGGGTGATTCTCCGCTGCCAACCTATAGGGACTTCAGCCGGGGGCCGCTTCCCCTCAGCACACAGCCCCTCATTCTTCTTTGTTCTGTTCATTGTCCACTCCTTAGGTCCGCACAACTACACCCTTGCGATGTCAGATATCACAAGTCTGTCAGTGAGCTCAGACTAGTGCACGTCATCCTGGGGTCTCTCAGGAGTAAACTGACCAACCAAGAGATGATGCGCTTCAACAGCTTCGCTGGTGGAACTGCCAACTGCCAATCCCACCGTCGCCTGCCTCTTCCGTGGACAGGTTCACTGTGGAACCAGACTTTTGAGGCCCTTCGTCCCCATCCTATTTATTGTCGACATGTTTATAACACCATTTTCATCAATGTCTTTGTGAGGACGCCATGGTAGTGGTGGGGGGACCTGGGGACATTTGTATGGGTGGTCTGAGGGAACTTGAAGTAGAGTTGCCCAGGCTACCTCTCTCACAGACCAATGGAGATGTTTCACTTTGAGTTCACAGAAGCTGCTATTGGACAAATTTGGATGGATCTGGTCATGATCTGATGAAGTGAGTTCTGGCTGATACTAACTGCCGATGCTGCCACCTTAGAACTCTTCATAGTTGCAGGATCCGTCAGCATGACATCATCCCCGAGTTGATAACGGATAAGAGCAGCCACTGTCCCATATTTTCCAACCTGTAAAACAAGTCAAAAGTAACACGATCAAATTGACTACAAAAACGTTTGGGAATATATTGCTAGCCTACATAACAAAAGGAGTATTGATCTTATTGAGAAGAATATTCCTAAATATATTCCACACAAGACAGGAGTGATCCCTCATGAAACCCAGACAAAAGAATACCATGATTTTGGGGATTTTCACGAAATGTAATCCATAGAATGAATAGTCCTTTGGAAGGATTGTTGACATATTTTTGACATTTGTATCTAAAAGCAGAATTGGGAAATAATGACTCAAAGTTGTATATAGCCTCCCTACTGTTATTTTATTTTACTGCTGCTCTTTAGTTATTTGCTTAATTTTTTTTACTTAACACTTATTATTATATATAAAAAAAAAAAATTATGCATTGTTGGTTAAGGGCTTGTAAGTAAGCATTTCACTGTAATGTCTACACCTGTTGTATTCGGCGCACGTGGCAAATACAATTTGATTTGATTCGATATTTATTAAATTTTGGCCTTACACAGACCTCCTTTAAGACTCCATGATGTTTAATCTGTAGGTGCAACAAAGTAAACATTGGTGTCATATGAAGCTTTACCGCTTGCTCTGTAATAAGTAGTATTTTAAATTCAATAACTTTTCTTTCACATGGATTTATGAATATAAAAAATATAAAAAATGATTTGGCTAATTGTATATTGTTAAACATAATATATTCTACGAGTATATCAAAGTGGGATCTGCTACTTTAGAGTTATGATCCAATTTGTAAGCATTACCAACAGAGTGAATGTGAAAATGGATTCAAAATAGTTGCCCTCTGCTGGTGATTTGCAGGATGTGCAATGATACAAGTAAAAGGAGGGCTGTGGTTGGTTACATTGCCTACTATGCCAATGTATCTGTATAAAATGGGCCATAAATTTAAAACTATCAGAGATCCCACTCTGATATGCCTGTATATCAGAGTTTCAGAGTATATTATGTTAAACAATATATTTAAAACGTGTATTCTTTTTGATGTTCATGTTTTTCAATATTCATAAATTAATGTAATGTTTTATTTTATCAAAATACTACTCATATTACAGAGCAAGCAGTAAAGCTTCATACGACACCAACTTGTACTTTGTAGCATTTACAGATGAAACATTATGGAATCTTAATGGAGGCCTGGGTAAGGCCAAATTATTTCTCAATTATGCTTTTACATACAAATGTAAAATATATGTCAAAAATCCTTCCTCCAAAGGACTATTCTATGGATTACATTTCGTGAAAATCTCCAAAATTATGGTACGTTTTTGTCTGGGTTTCGTGAGGACTCACTCACAAGTGTTCCACAACTTTTGCATAGTACCCAATAATGTCAAATCAAATCAAAAGTTTATTGGTCGGTGTACACAGACTTGCAGGCGTTATAGCAGGTGCAGGGAAATGCTTATGTTACCAGCTCCAACAGCGCAGTAGAATGTATCGCAAATTCAATACAAAAAATATATATAAATGAAAACAAGAAATCAAGAAATAACAATCCAAAGTAGATATAAGAGTGAGCATGTGTGAGACTCCAGAATATAAATATGTGGTGTGTATAGACTGCATATAATTTGGAAAAGAAAATGGTATGTACAGAAGTAGTGATATTAGGATGTGCCACGTTGAGAATACAGTATATACAGTGGGGAAAAAAGTATTTAGTCAGCCACCAATTGTGCAAGTTCTCCCACTTAAAAAGATGAGAGGCCTGTAATTTTCATCATAGGTACACGTCAACTATGACAGACAAATTGAGAAAAAAATCCAGAAAATCACATTGTAGGATTTTTAATGAATTTATTTGCAAATTATGGTGGAAAATAAGTATTTGGTCACCTACAAACAAGCAAGATTTCTGGCTCTCACAGACCTGTAACTTCTTCTTTAAGAGGCTCCTCTGTCCTCCACTCGTTACCTGTATTAATGGCACCTGTTTGAACTTGTTATCAGTATAAAAGACACCTGTCCACAACCTCAAACAGTCACACTCCAAACTCCACTATGGCCAAGACCAAAGAGCTGTCAAAGGACACCAGAAACAAAATTGTAGACCTGCACCAGGCTGGGAAGACTGAATCTGCAATAGGTAAGCAGCTTGGTTTGAAGAAAATCAACTGTGGGAGCAATTATTAGGAAATGGAAGACATACAAGACCACTGATAATCTCCCTCGATCTGGGGCTCCACGCAAGATCTCACCCCGTGGGGTCAAAATGATCACAAGAACAGTGAGCAAAAATCCCAGAACCACACGGGGGGACCTAGTGAATGACCTGCAGAGAGCTGGGACCAAAGTAACAAAGCCTACCATCAGTAACACACTACGCCGCCAGGGACTCAAATTCTGCAGTGCCAGACGTGTCCCCCTGCTTAAGCCAGTACATGTCCAGGCCCGTCTGAAGTTTGCTAGAGTGCATTTGGATGATCCAGAAGAGGATTGGGAGAATGTCATATGGTCAGATGAAACCATAAATATAACTTTTTGGTAAAAACTCAACTCATCGTGTTTGGAGGACAAAGAATGCTGACTTGCATCCAAAGAACACAGAGTTGCATCCAAAGAACACCATACCTACTGTGAAGCATGGGGGTGGAAACATCATGCTTTGGGGCTGTTTTTCTGCAAAGGGACCAGGACGACTGATCCGTGTAAAGGAAAGAATGAATGGGGCCATGTATCGTGAGATTTTGAGTGAAAACCTCCTTCCATCAGCAAGGGCATTGAAGATGAAACGTGGCTGGGTCTTTCAGCATGACAATGAACCCAAACACACCGCCCGGGCAACGAAGGAGTGGCTTCGTAAGAAGCATTTCAAGGTCCTGGAGTGGCCTAGCCAGTCTCCAGATCTCAACCCCATAGAAAATCTTTGGAGGGAGATGAAAGTCCGTGTTGCCCAGCGACAGCCCCAAAACATCACTACTCTAGAGGAGATCTGCATAGAGGAATGGGCCAAAATACCAGCAACAGTGTGTGAAAACCTTGTGAAGACTTACAGAAAACGTTTGACCTGTGTCATTGCCAACAAAGGGTATATAACAAAGTATTGAGAAACTTTTGTTATTGACCAAATACTTATTTTCCACCATAATTTGCAAATAAATTCATTAAAAATCCTACAATGTGATTTTCTGGAAAAAGAATTCTCCTTTTGTCTGTCATAGTTGACGTGTACCTATGATGAAAATTACAGGCCTCTCTCATCTTTTTAAGTGGGAGAACTTGCACAATTGGTGGCTGACTAAATACTTTTTTCCCCCACTGTACATACAGTGAGTAAACAACAGTATATGAACAGAATATGAGGTGACCAGCATTCAATGAGTCTATATAGATGGGGCATTAGTTTCAAGGTGCAGGACTGAGTACCAGGCAGGTAGCCAGCTAGTGAATTTCGAAGAATTGCGAAGTCATGTCGGAAAATGTTTTTCCCGGGGTGGGATGTAATATGGAGGACCCGCCAAGCCAGCCTATCCCGATATGTAACTAACTATCGGTAGAGGTGGAAGTAGTACTGTAGTGGTAGCTGTATTAGGGTATATGCTGAGTGAATGGTCACAAAATCACGTCACTCTGAATACCGCTATAGGGCTTACTCATTATTAGACAGGCACTTTGCCATGGTGACTATCTACCTCCTCCCATCCCATCCCCCTTTTTAATCAAGCCCTCCGCTGGCCAATACCTTATGATGAGCTCACCAGTGGCAACAAGATGGCAATATATAGGGGGACTGTTCATTCTTTATTAGTTTTCTGTCTACCACAGCCAATTGTAGGTGGGTGGATTTGGAGGGCACAATATTCTATTTTTTATATTTTTATTTTCTAATTTCAACAGGATACTTGCGATACTGTCATATGAATGGTCAAATCTGTCTCCCATCTCTCATAACCATCAGAAACCTTGGGCCAAAAAGACATTGTGAATTCCCTTGCTGAAAGAGTGGGAGAGTAAGGGTGACAGTGGGCTGCCCAGGGGCTGAAACATTCGATAGCCCTTTGTGTCTGCTCGACTGTGGAGTGCTAGTTTTCGCTGCCTGGACGGTCAGACCGACAACTTATCCATAACTCTGGGGCGAAATAAACAGCAGCACTCTAATATTGCATTACAGAGTGTGAATCACAATCGCTGTGCACTTCCTGTGACGGATGACTCATCAACACAGCCAAGCATGCACAGAAAATGCTGGGAATTAAAGCTAGGGCTCCTTCCTTCGCCTAGATACCATTACCAAATGCCTTGGTATTAAATCAGAGTACAGCAAACATATAACACATCCATATAGAACTGCTCTATGTATGAGAGCAGTGTTAGTCAGAACTGTGCCACAGTCACAGTCACCCTTGGGATGTCTGAAAGAGGACAAACCGAGAAAGGCTAAAATTCAGATTTGATTGCTAGCCTAGATACACTGTGCCATCCTTTATTTTCATTGTTGACTGAAACCTGCACAATGTCAAAATAATCACAAGTATGGAAATAATATTGTACAACAAATATTGAATGTTTGTGTCATTTGAGGCTATACTGTGTTTTACCCTCCATAGTATGTGTGCCTGAAAACAAAAGGCACATTTGTGGAGCCTGATAGGCCTACTACTCCCTCCCACATGATAAATCACCCACAAAAGAGTGCATGGCTCTCTAGTGTTCCACCACTGCTCCATAACTTGGAGGGAAACAGATTGAGTTGAAAAATAGGCCAGTCTGTCTTGGATGCAAGGTAGCAGTCCCAAAGGGGGATGTGGGAGGGCTCAGTGGTAGATTAAACAGCTCCAAATATTTTTGCAGCGTACAGTTTCAGAGACACAGTACATGGACACAGTATCTCTACTTGTGATATTGTGAACAAACAATCCAACTCCATGCCAGATGAGAAAACGCTTGACCAAGTGTAGAAGAACGAAATGTAATGTAGCCTTAATAACCATAGAGCGCTTAGCCAAAAATAACTGAATGGAAAGCAGGCACACTAGGCCTAATCAGAAATCTGCTTCAATAATTACAATGATATACTCAAATGACACATGATTATAAGAACAGAAGGTGGAATTCCATTGCTGGCTCATGCCAGATACATTTATCTGACAGCCTGACGCGTTACTGGACATTAGTAGTCTGTGTGTGATGGCCTTGAAGGCCTTCCAGCCTCAAACCTATAGTCAGAGGGGAAATAAGTTAGTCTAGTCCACAATGTTTACCTCAAGGGAAAAAGTTTGTTTTAGAATTCACCAGTAGAATTCATTTAAAAATGTCCCAAGGTTTAGCAGAGGCCTAATGTAGGCTACATAAAACTCTAGCATTAGCCTTATGTTCTTTTATAACATTTATTTAACCTTTATTTAACCAGATAAGTCAATTGAGAACCAATTTACATTTGGAATGACAACCTGGCCAAAAGGCATAACATTGCAACAGTGAACAGGAAAACACACTATATCACTAAAAATATAATAAATAAAAACACTATATACAGAGGAAATGTACAAATTCATCAACTATACAACGAGACACATTCACAGTGGGTTAGAGCAAAGAAGACCACGATAACTGGCCGGAAAAAATGGCAACACAGCAGACTTAATCATCAGCAGGTACATTAATCAGTTAGCAGCTGGGCATTTCCATGTCAAAAGCCCCATGAGCACCAACATGTGAAGTTCATAGGATCACATCAAATTTGGGGTCAAATTAAAGCTAAGAGTCTATATGTTTTAGAAATTAAGGCATACAGTGCCTTTCGGAAAGTATTCAGACCCCTTGACTTTTTCCACATTTTGTTAGGTTATAGCCTTATTCTAAAATTAATAAAATTGTTTTTTCCCCCTCATCAATCTACACAAAATACCCCACAATGACAAAGCAAAAAACAGGTTTAGACATTTTTGCTAAATGTATAATGTATAAGATTATCACATTTACATAAGTATTCAGACCCTTTACTCAGTACTTTGTTGAAGCACCTTTGGCAGCGATTAAAGCCTTGAGTCTTCTTGCGTATGACGCTACAAGCTTGGCACACCTGTATTTGGGGAGTTTCTCCCATTCTTCTCTGCAGATCCTCTCAAGCTCTGTCAGGTTGGATGGGGAGCGTCGCTGCACAGCTATTTTCAGGTCTCTCCAGAGATGTTCGATCAGGTTTAAGTCCGGGCTCTGACTGGGCCACTCAAGGACATTCAGAGACTTGTCCCAAAGCCACTCCTGCGTTGTCTTGGCTGTGTGCTTAGGGTCGTTGTCCTGTTGAAAGGTGAACCTTCGCCCCAGTCTGAGGTCCTGAGCGCTCTGGAGCAGGTTTTCATCAAGGATCTCTGTACTTTGCTCTGTTAATCTTCGCCTCAATCCTGACTAGTCTCCCAGTCCCTGCCACTGAAAAACATCCCCACAGCTTGATTCTGCCACCACCATGCTTCACCGTAGGGATGGTGCCAGGTTTCCTCCAGACGTGACACTTGGCAGTTAGGCCAAAGAGTTCAATCTTGGTTTCATCAGACCAGAGAATCTTGTTTCTCATGGTCTGAGAGTCTTTAGGTGCCTTTTGGCAAACTCCAAGCGGGCTGTCATGTGCCTTTTACTGAGGAGTGGCTTCCGTCTGGCCACTCTACCATAAAGGCCTGATGGTGGAGTGCTGCAGAGATGGTTGTCCTTCTGGAAGGTTCCCCCATCTCAACAGAGGAACTCTGGCGCTCTGTCAGAGTGACCATCAGGTTCTTGGTCACCTCCCTGACCAAGGCCCTTCTCCCCCGATTGCTCAGTTTGGCCGGGCGGCCAGCTCTAGGAAAATGGACTTCTTCCATTTAAGAATGATGGAGGCCACTGTGTTCTTGGGGACCTTCAATGCTGCAGAAATGTTTTGGTACCCTTCCCCAGATCTGTGCCTCTACACAATCCTGTCTCGGCGCTCTACGGACAATTCCTTCGACCTCATGGCTTGGTTTTTCTCTGACATGCACTGTCAACTGTGGGACCTTATATAGACAGTTGTGTGCCTTTCCAAATCATGTCCAATCAATTGAATAATGAAGTTGTAGAAACATTTCAAGGATGATCAATGGAAACAGGATGCACCGGAGCTCAATTTCGAGTCTCATAGCAAAAGGTTTGAATACTTATGTAAATTTGCAAACATTTCTAAAAACCTGTTTTCTCTTTGTCATTATGGGGTATTGGGTGTAGATTTATGAGGGAAAAAAAACAATTTAATCAATTGTAGAATAAGTCTGTAACGTAACAAAATGTGGAAAAAGTCAAGGGGTCTGAATACTTTCCGAATGCACTGTATAACGCAGCAACCTTAGCAATATAGCTAGCTAGCTACAACAAGTAGACCTGTTGCTATCTAGCAGGAGCAGCTAGCTTTATTACTAGCATGTCATTCAGGGACAGGGAGCTTTAGCTATCATTATTCCAAGTAACAATTTAAGACTACAAAAAATCTACAAGGACAAGAATTGTCAAGCTAGTTAGAGCCATCAAGGCAGGACTCACAAATGTTCATACTGACAAGTACACTACATGACCAAAAGTATGTTGACACCTGCCAAATGACCGAAAAAAATTTGTTTGGACAGCACAGTAGAGCACAAACATGCAAAGGAGGATATTACATTTTTCTACCTTTGTGTGCCTATTTCAGATATACAGTGGGGAGAACAAGTATTTGATACACTGCCGATTTTGCAGGTTTTCCTACTTACAAAGCATGTAGAGGTCTGTAATTTTTATCATAGGTACACTTCAACTGTGAGAGACGGAATCTAAAACAAAAATCCAGAAAATCACATTGTATGATTTTTAAGTAATTAATTTGCATTTTATTGCATGACATAAGTATTTGATACATCAGAAAAGCAGAACTTAATATTTGGTACAGAAACCTTTGTTTGCAATTACAGAGATCATACGTTTCCTGTAGGTCTTGACCAGGTTTGCACACACTGCAGCAGGGATTTTGGCCCACTCCTCCATACAGACCTTCTCCAGATCCTTCAGGTTTCGGGGGCTGTCGCTGGGCAATACGGACTTTCAGCTCCCTCCAAAGATTTTCTATTGGGTTCAGGTCTGGAGACTGGCTAGGCCACTCCAGGACCTTGAGATGCTTCTACGGAGCCACTCCTTAGTTGCCCTGGCTGTGTGTTTCGGGTCGTTGTCATGCTGGAAGACCCAGCTACGACCCATCTTCAATGCTCTTACTGAGGGAAGGAGGTTGTTGGCCAAGATCTCGCGATACATGGCCCCATCCATCCTCCCCTCAATACGGTGCAGTCGTCCTGTCCCCTTTGCAGAAAAGCATCCCCAAGGAATGATGTTTCCACCTCCATGCTTCATGGTTGGGATGGTGTTCTTGGGGTTGTACTCATCCTTCTTCTTCCTCCAAACACGGCGAGTGGAGTTTAGACCAAAAAGCTCTATTTTTGTCTCATCAGACCACATGACCTTCTCCCATTCCTCCTCTGGATCATCCAGATGGTCATTGGCAAACTTCAGACGGGCCTGGACATGCGCTGGCTTGAGCAGGGGGGACCTTGCGTGCGCTGCAGGATTTTAATCCATGACGCCGTAGTGTGTTACTAATGGTTTTCTTTGAGACTGTGGTCCCAGCTCTCTTCAGGTCATTGACCAGGTCCTGCCGTGTAGTTCTGGGCTGATCCTTCACCTTCCTCATGATCATTGATGCCCCACGAGGTGAGATCTTGCATGGAGCCCCAGACCGAGGGTGATTGACCGTCATCTTGAACTTCTTCCATTTTCTAATAATTGCGCCAACAGTTGTTGCCTTCTCACCAAGCTGCTTGCCTATTGTCCTGTAGCCCATCCCAGCCTTGTGCAGGTCTACAATTTTATCACTGATGTCCTTACACAGCTCTCTGGTCTTGGCCATTGTGGAGAGGTTGGAGTCTGTTTGATTGAGTGTGTGGACAGGTGTCTTTTATACAGGTAACGAGTTCAAACAGGTGCAGTTAATACAGGTAATGAGTGGAGAACAGGAGGGCTTCTTAAAGAAAAACTAACAGGTCTGTGAGAGCCGGAATTCTTACTGGTTGGTAGGTGATCAAATACTTATGTCATGCAATAAAATGCAAATTAATTACTTAAAAATCATACAATGTGAATTTCTGGATTTTTGTTTTAGATTCCGTCTCTCACAGTTGAAGTGTACCTATGATAAAAATGACAGACCTCTACATGCTTTGTAAGTAGGAAAACCTGCAAAATCGGCAGTGTATCAAATACTTGTTCTCCCCACTGTATAACCATGAAGAGAATGACATTCATTATTATGCATTTCTGTATAGTACAGATCAGGGACCCATGATGTCATTCTGTTACCATCATTCTGTTACCGGGTGTTAATCCACTTCACTTACTGTAGTTAAATAACCAAAATAGATATTTTCCAAACTCAAGGTGTCATTTCATAGCTGACACCCCATTCTTTCTGCAGACATCGTTGAACCTTAATTCGGAGTAGACATTTAAGAGTTTTTGGAAAACGTGGTCACAAACTGAGATTTTACCGTCATTCTGTTACCAAACTTTACATACGCACTCTTCGAGTAAAATGTGTTTTTGTAAATTGTTCAGTGCAAATTGTTAAAAGTAGTCCTTGTGCATAGAGTTGTATAGTTTGTTTTAACTTTGCAATCAATGGTTTTGTTTGGCATACTTTTAAAGTGAAAAATCTGAGTCAGCTTCATTCTGTTAAAGTGGAATTGCCCAGCTCAGGTAATATGTTTTTGAAGGAGTGTGGTGGGATGAATGTGTCAAGTTTGAGAGTCTTTTGCAGCTCATTCCAGTCATTGGCGGCGGAAAACTGGAATCAACGACGGCCAAAGAAAGTGTGGGCTTTGGGAATGACCAGTGTGATACATCTACCAGGGCACAGGTTGCTATTGGTAGTGGAGATGTTGGAGTGAGCTGAGGTAGAGGGGGGACTTGCCAATGAGGTACTTGTAAATAAATGTGCCTTTTTACTGGTCAACGGATGCTGTTACCACATTTAGGCTATTTGTTTAAATGAAATCAAATTAAAGCCGTAGAGACAACTATGAATGTAATACTCAGTGCCATCTCCATTCTAATATGATGGTTGAAGCATCTTCTCATTGTATCACAGCACAATGATAGCAGTCTGCCCATCTGCCCAGAAGAGAAAGCCAGGTGAGGTACTGAGTCAAACCTTTTAACTAGATGATTAAACTGAGACACCCCTCCATCAACAGACAGCAGAGCCTCAGTTTTATTAGTATCCATGGTATGTATGAAAGAACATTGAGTGAGCAGTGAGCACCTCTGCCTTGTGTATCATGAAGGATTCCCGCATCTCCCATAAACAGAATGTCATTGAATTGGTTTTGCTGTGCCATAATTGGAAAGGATTCTGCATCCACATATAAGATTTATGAAACAGGGAAAGTAATTTTAATTTATTTCACCTTTATTTAACCAGGTAAGCCAGTTGAGAACAAGTTCTCATTTACAACTGCGACCTGGCCAAGATAAAGCAAAGCAGTACGGAAAAAACAACAACACAGAGTTACATATGGAATAAACAAAACGTACAGTCAATAACACAAAAGAAAATCTATATACAGTGTGTGCAAATGTAGTAAGTTATGGAGGTAAGGCAATAAATAGGCCATAGTGCAAAATAATTACAATTATAATTTAGTATTAACACTGGAGTGATAGATGTGCAGAAGATGATGTGCAAATAGAGATACTGGGGTGCAAATGAGCAAAATAAATAACAATGTAAATAACAATATGGGGATGAGGTAGTTGTGTTGGCTAATTACAGATGGGCTGTGTACAGGTGCAGTGATCGGTAAGCTGCTCTGACAACTGATGCTTAAAGATAGTGAGGGAGATAAATGTCTCCAGCTTCAAAGATTTTTGCAGTTCGTTCCAGTCATTTTCAGCAGAGAGCTGGAAGGAATGGCGTGTTGGCTTTGGGGATGACCAGTGAGATACAGTGGGGGAAAAAAGTATTTAGTCAGCCACCAATTGTGCAAGTTCTCCCACTTAAAAATATGAGAGAGGCCTGTAATTTTCATCATAGGTACACGTCAACTATGACAGACAAATTGAGGAAAAAAAATCCAGAAAATCACATTGTAGGATTTTTAATGAATTTATTTGCAAATTATGGTGGAAAATAAGTATTTGGTCACCTACTAACAAGCAAGATTTCTGGCTCTCACAGACCTGTAACTTCTTCTTTAAGAGGCTCCTCTGTCCTCCACTCGTTACCTGTATTAATGGCACCTGTTTGAACTTGTTATCAGTATAAAAGACACCTGTCCACAACCTCAAACAGTCACACTCCAAACTCCACTATGGCCAAGACCAAAGAGCTGTCAAAGGACACCAGAAACAAAATTGTAGACCTGCACCAGGCTGGGAAGACTGAATCTGCAATAGGTAAGCAGCTTGGTTTGAAGAAATCAACTATGGGAGCAATTATTAGGAAATGTAAGACATACAAGACCACTGATAATCTCCCTCGATCTGGGGCTCCACGCAAGATCTCACCCCGTGGGGTCAAAATGATCACAAGAACGGTGAGCAAAAATCCCAGAACCACACGGGGGGACCTAGTGAATGACCTGCAGAGAGCTGGGACCAAAGTAATAAAGCCTACCATCAGTAACACACTACGCCGCCAGGGACTCAAATTCTGCAGTGCCAGACGTGTCCCCTTGCTTAAGCCAGTACATATCCAGGCCCGTCTGAAGTTTGCTAGAGTGCATTTGGATGATCCAGAAGAGGATTGGGAGAATGTCATGTGGTCAGATGAAACCAAAATAGAACTTCTTGGTAAAAACTCAACTCGTTGTGTTTGGAGGACAAAGAATGCTGAGTTGCATCCAAAGAACACCATACCTACTGTGAAGCATGGGGGTGGAAACATCATGCTTGGGGGCTGTTTTTCTGCAAAGGGACCAGGACGACTGATCCGTGTAAAGGAAAGAATGAATGGGGCCATGTATCGTGAGATTTTGAGTGAAAACCTCCTTCCATCAGCAAGGGCATTGAAGATGAAACGTGGCTGGGTCTTTCAGCATGACAATGATCCCAAACACACCGCCCGGGCAACGAAGAAGTGGGTTCGTAAGAAGCATTTCATGGTCCTGGAGTGGCCTAGCCAGTCTCCAGATCTCAACCCCATAGAAAATCTTTGGAGGGAGTTGAAAGTCTGTGTTGCCCAGCGGCTGCTCTAGAGGAGATCTGCATGGAAGAATGGGCCAAAATACCAGCAACAGTGTGTGAAAACCTTGTGAAGACTTACAGAAAACGTTTGACCTGTGTCATTGCCAACAAAGGGTATATAACAAAGTATTGAGAAACTTTTGTTATTGACCAAATACTTATTTTCCACCATAATTTGCAAATAAATTCATAAAAAATCCTAATGTGATTTTCTGGATTTTCTTTCCTCATTTTGTCTGTCATAGTTGACGTGTACATATGATGAAAATTACAGGCCTCTCTCATCTTTTTAAGTGAGAGATCTTGCCCAATTGGTGGCTGACTAAATACTTTTTTCCCCCACTGTATACCTGCTGGAACGCATACTACGGGTGGGTGTTGCTATGGTGACCAATGAGCTAAGATAAGGCGGGGATATGCCTAGAAGGGATTTATAGATGACCTGGAGCCAATGGGTTTGGTGACGAATATGTAGTGAGGGCCAGCCAACGAGAGCGTACAGGTCACAATGGTGGGTAGTATATGGGGCTTTGGTGACAAAACGGATGGCACTGTGATAGACAAAACGGATGGCACTCAGCTACCAATTTGCTGAGTAGAGTGTTGGAAGATATTTTGTAAATTACATCGCCGAAGTCAAGGATCGGTAGGATAGTCAGTTTTACGAGGGCATGTTTAGCAGCATGAGTGAAGGAGGCTTTGTTGCGAAATAGGAAGCCGATTCTAGATTTCACTTTGGACTGGAGATGCTTAATGTGAGTCTGGAAGGAGAGTTTACAGTCTAACCAGACACCTAGGTATTTGTAGTTGTCCACATATTCTAAGTCAGAGCCGCCGAGAGTAGTGATTCTAGTCGGGCAGGCGGGTGCAAGCAGCGTTCGATTGAAGAGCATGCATTTCGTTTTACTAGTGTTTAAGAGCAGTTGGAGACCACGGAAGGAGTGTTGTATGGCATTGAAGCTCGTTTGGAGGTTTGCTAACACAGTGTCCAATGAAGGGCCAGATGTATACAAAGAGCGCAGCAAGAGCGACATCATTGATATACACAGAGAATAGAGTCTGCTCGAGAATTAAACCCTGTGGCACCCCCATAGAGACTGCCAGAGGTCCAGACAACAGGCCCTCCGATTTGACACATTGAACTCTATCTGAGAAGTAGTTGGTGAACCAGGCGAGGCAGTCATTTGAGAAACCAAGGCTATTTAGTCTGCCAATAAGAATGCAGTGATTGACAGAGTCAAAAGCCTTGGCCAGGTCAATGAAGACGGCTGCACAGTACTGTCTTTTATCGATCGCGGTTATTATATCATTTAGGACCTTGAGCGTGGCTGAGGTACACCCATGACCAGCTCGGAAACCAGATTGCATAGCGGAGAAGGTACGGTGGGATTCTAAATGGTCGGTGATCTGTTTGTTAACTTGGCTTTCAAATACTTTCGAAAGGCAGGGCAGGATGGATATAGGTCTGTAACAGTTTGGATCTAGAGTGTCACCCCCTTTGAAGAGGGGGATGACCGCGGCAGCTTTCCAATCTCTGGGGATCTCAGACGATACGAAAGAGAGGTTGAACAGGCTGGTGATGGGGGTTGCGACAATTTCGGCGGCTAATTTTAGAAAGGGTCCAGATTGTGTAGCCTAGCTGATTTGTAGGGGTCCAGATTTTGCAGCTCTTTCAGAACATTAGCTATCTGAATTTGAGTGAAGGACTCAAAATGCTTATCGAAATTTTCGATTATCGTAGATTTAAAATCGGTAGTGACAGTGTTTCCTAGCCTCAGTGCAGTGGGCAGCTGGGAGGAGGTGCTCTTATTCTCCTTGGACTTTACAGTGTCCCAAAACTTTTTGGAGTTAGTGCTACAGGATGCAAATTTCTGTTTGAAAAGGTTAGCCTTTGCTTTCCTAACTGATTGTGTATATTGGTTCCTAACTTCCCTGAAAAGTTGCATATCGCGGGGGATGTTCGATGCCAATGCCGTACGCCACAGGATGTTTTTGTGCTGGTCAAGGGCAGTCAAGTCTGGGGTGAACCAGGGGCTGGTCTTAGTTCTGTTGTGCAGCACACACCAGGTGATCTAGTTAAAGTATGGAAGTCACAACTAAATGTTTGCCAGCTAGATATATCTTATAACAATTAAGTTAACTGTGTAAAATGTGCTAAATGCTCTGCAGTTTTGCATTTGGTTTGTTAATAGGTGGTGAGCCGAAGCATCACATCTGATTTAGTTTTCGAGATGATCGGTCGCTGGTGAGGGAGTAGATGTTTTTTATATATTGTGTATATTTATTTATTCTGACCACATTTCCTTTTGTTAGCAATGTCAATTCTTATTTTTTTTCAAGAAAAACATACTTTTATGGTTGCTAGCCGGACAGGCAAACGCTGCCAAGTACTAAACAGCAAACCAATCAAAACGTGTGTACTATCCAGGTACCATCTCTGCTGACCACATCTGACAATCACGTTCTCCGTATCTAAGGAGAGCTGGCGACAGCTCGAGAGAGATCTTCGTCCGACAAACTGCTATGGGTAAAGTATTTTTTATATTTGTAATCTATTTAGTTATAGAAAATTGATACCATCAATGCAAGCTATAAAATAAAGCCCAACTTTACTTACAGTGCATTCGGAAAGTATTCAGACCCCTTGACCTTTTCCACTTTGTTACGTTACAGCCTTATTCTAAAGTTGATTAAATAGTTTTTTCCCCCCTCATAAATCTACACATAATACCCCATAACGACGAAGCAAAAACAGGTTTTTAGAAATATTTGTTTTACAACTGAAATGCATTTACATAAGTATTCAGACCATTTACTCAGTACTTTGTTGAAGCACCTTTGGCAGCGATTACAGCCTCAAGTCTTCTTGGTAATGACGCTACAAGCTTGGCACACCTGTATTTGTCGAGTTTCTCCCATTCTTCTCTGCAGATCCTCTCAAGCTCTGTCAGATTGGATGGGGAGCGTCGCTGCACAGCTATTTTCAGGTCTCTCCAGAGATGTTCGACCGGGTTCAAGTCCGGGCTCTGGCTAGGCCACTCAAGGACATTCAGAGACTTGTCCCAAAGCCAGTCCTGCGTTGTCTTGGCTGTGTGCATAGGGTTGTTGTCCTGTTGGAAGGTGAACGTTCGCCCCAGTCTGTGGTCCTGAGCGCTCTGGAGCAGGTTTTCATCAAGGATCTCTCTGTACTTTGCTCCATTCATCTTTCCCTCGATCCTGACTAGTCTCCCAGTCCCTGCCGCTGAAAAACATCCCCACAGCATGATGCTGCCACCACCAAGCTTCACCGTAGGGATGGGGCCAAATAATTCAATCTTGGTTTCATCAAATCAAATTTTTATTTTTTCAAAAAAAAACTGGTTTTCGCTTTGTCATTATGGGGTATTGGTTGTAGATTTATGAGGGGAAAAAAACAATTTAATCAATTTTAGAATAAGTCTAACATAACAAAATGTGGAAAAAGTCAAGGGGTCTGAATACTTTTCGAATGCACTGTATAAACACATCAACCTTAGCAATATAGCTAGCTAGCTACAACAAGTAGACCTGTTGCTATCTAGCAGGAGCAGCTAGCTTTATTACTAGCATGTCATTCAGGGACAGGGAGCTTTAGCTATCATTATTCCAAGTAACAATTTAAGACTACAAAAATCTATAGGACAAGAATTGTCAAGCTAGTTAGAGCCATCAAGGCAGGACTCACAAATGTTCATGTTGGTCCCCCCTTTGCTGCTATAACAGCCTCCACTCGATGTTGGAACATTGCTGCGGGGACTTACTTCCATTCAGCCACAAGAGCATTAGTGAGGTCGGGCACCGATTTTGGCCGATTAGGCCTGGCTCGCAGTCGGCGTTCCAATTCATCCCAAAGATGTTCGATGGGGTTGAGGTCGGGGCTCTGTGCAGGCCAGTCATGAGGTCGGGGCTCTGTGCAGGCCAGTCAAGTTCTTCCACACCGATCTCGACAAACCATTTCTGTATGGACCTCGCTATGTGCACGGGGGTAACATGCTGAAACAGAAAAGGGCCTTCCCCAAACTGTTGCCACAAAGTTGGAAGCAGAGAATTGTCTAGAATGTCATTGTATGCTGTAGCGTTAATATTTCCCTTCACTGGAACTAAGGGGCCTAGTCCGAACCATGAAAAACAGCCCCAGACCATTATTCCTCCTCCACCAAACTTGACAGTTGGCACTATGCAGTCGGGCAGGTAGCGTTCTCCTGGCGTCCGCCAAAACCAGATTAATTACGCCAGAGAACGTGTTTCCACTGCTCCAGAGTCCAATGACGGCGAGCGATACACCACTCCAGCCGACACTTGCCATTGCGAATGGTGATCTTAGGCTTGTGTGCGGTTAATTGGTCATGGAAACCCATTTCATGAAGCTCCCGACAAACATTTATTGTGTAGAAGTCACTGAGCTCTTCAGTAAGGCCATTCTACTGTCAATGTTTGTCTATGGAGATTGCATGGCTGTGTGCTCGATTTTATACACCTGTCAGTAACCGGTGTGGCTGAAATAGCTGAATCAGTAATTTAAAGGGGTATCCACATACTTTTTTTTATATATAGTGTACTATCGCCAATAGGCGTTAAAGCAGTTTGCATCTATGAATGGGGTAACAAAAAAAACTAGTTCCCGCAAAGATGCTGGGAAATTCTAGATGTGCGGCAGCTAAAATGGCGAGAAACCTCCTTGCGCTGTACAAAAAGATGTACTGAGTTTTTTCTGGTGTTTGTAGAACTACCTGCAACTGGACACGGACATTTACAGTGCCTTCAGAAAACATTCATACCCCTTGACTGAATAACATTTTTATTTAAGAGATTTTTTTTCTCACCCATCTTCACACAATACCCCATAATGACAAACTACAAATGTATTGAAAATGAAATACAGAAATCTCATTTACATAAGTATTCACACACCTATGACACTCCAAATTGACCTCAGGTGCATCCAATTTCCTTTGATCATCCTTGCGATGTCACTACAACTTGATTGGTGTCCACCTGTGGCCAATTCAATTGTTTGGACATGATTTAGAAAGAAACACACCTGTCTAAATAAGGTCCCACAGTTGACAGTGCATGTCAAAGCAGAAACCATACCATCGAAGGAACTGTCCGTAGATCTCTGAGATAGAATTGTGATGAGGCATATATCTGGGGAAGGGTACAAAACAATTTCTAGAGTGTTGAAAGTTTCCAAGAGCACAGTGGTCTCAATCATTTGAAAAATATGGAACTACCCAGTCTCTGCCTAGAGCTGGCCTTCCGACCAAACGGGCAAGAAGGACCTTGGTCAGGGAGGTGACCAAGAACCCAATGACCACTCTGACAGAACTACGGAGTTCCTTGGCTGAGATGGGATAACCTGCCATAAGGACAACAGTCTCTACAGCAATCCACCAATCATTTCATTTACATTTCAGTCATTTAGCAGACGCTCTTATCCAGAGCGACTTACAGTTAGTGAGTGCATACATTTAATTTTTTTCATACCAATCTGGGCTTTATGGGAGAGTGGCCAGATGGAAGCCACTCCTGAGAAAAAGGCATATGACAGCAAGCTTGGAGTTTGCAAAAAGGAGCATAAGACAAAAGTGTCTGTGGTCTGATGAGACAAACATTTTACTCTTTGGCCTGAATGCAAAGCGCTATGACTGGAGAAAACCAGGCAAAGCTCGTCACCCGTCTAATATCCTCCCTACTGTGAAGCATGGTGGTGGCAACAACATGCTATAGGGATGCTTTTCAGCAGCAGGGAGACTGGTAAGGATAGAGGGAATAATGAATGGAGCCAAATACAGGTAAATCCTTGATGAGAACCTGCTTCAGAGCGCAAACGACAGTGGGGGCAAAGATTTACGTTCCAGCAGGACAATGACCCCAAGCATACAGCCAAAGCATGCTGGAATGGCTTCAGAACAAGAATGTGAAATTCCTTGAGTGTCCCAGTGTGAAGCAGAAACCGAAGTTGCGGATCGGACAGTGAGGAGACAGACAGGATGTTCTGGTGCTCACCTCTCTTAGAGGCTTTTATTTACAATATTAAGAGGTGCAGGACGAATTGGCCAATAAACTTGTACAGAAAATAACAAACAGGACGCTGACAAAGACTTGAATAAATCAAAGATATTCTCAGTATAAACTATTCCGGCAACAACAATTTGCCTATAACCAAACTCAGGTATGGCTCTACTCTAGCCAACGTGTTACCTGCCCAGCCTGCTCTCCCCCAGGCAAAGGCCAACTGAGCACCTAAGCACTCTTTCCAGGAACTCCCTTCTGCTAGGAATGTTCCATAAAAAGTGTAATTTCCCATGGACATATATCATAAACAACAGTTTTACATAAACACACACTTCAATAACTTGTGCCATAACTTCTTCTTGAACCTCTTAAGGAAACATGCGTTTTCTATTTATTTTTTCGTATGTATCTTTGAAATGCAAGAGGAAGGCCACAATATAATATTGCAGTTTAGGCGCAATTTAGATTTTGTGTGTGTGCAAAGTTTCAGATTGATCCAGTGAAGCATTGCAATACTGGACTAATTTGTATCAAGTCTGCCCAAATGTGCCGAATTGGTCAACTGATACATTTCCAGGTACATAACTATAGAGAACATACAAAAATTACACACTCCCAGGAAGGTCATACATGATGGATCATTAGCTTATACACTAACTTTCACACATCTAGATGGCCGGGCGGGGTGGGTGTGGCGCCAGAGACAGCAGGGGTTCAAAATGTAGAACCAAGCTCCTACATTTGAATATAAAAGTGGATTTTATCAAACAAAACTATGCTACATTTTATCTCTGGGACCCTTAGGATGACAAATCAGTGCAAGATTACTGAATGTAAGTACATTATTTACCTTACATTTTACATTTACATTTTAGTCATTTAGCAGACGCTCTTATCCAGAGCGACTTACAGTTAGTTTATTTTTCATACTGGCCCCCCTTGGGAATCAAACCCACAACCCTGGCGTTGCAAACGCCATGCTCTACCAACTGAGCTACATCCCTGCCGGCCATTCCCTCCCCTACCCTGGACGACGCTGGGCCAATTATGCGCCGCCCCATGGGTCTCCCGGTCGCGGCCGGCTACGACAGAGCCTGGATTCGAACCAGGATCTCTAGTGGCACAGCTAGCACTGCGATGCAGCGCCTTAGACCACTGCGCCACTCGGGAGGTGAATGTATCAAACCAGTTGCCGTGATACATTTGTTGTTGTTGTGCACTCTCCTCAAACAATAGCACAGTATATTTTCACTGTAATAGCTACTGTAAATTGGACAGTGCCGTTAGATTAACAACAATTTAAGCTTTCTGCCCATATAATACATGTCTATGCCCTGGAAAGTTTGCTGTTACTTACAACAGTCATGCTAATAACATTAGCTCAACCGTCCCGTATACGGCACATCGATCCCGTAGAGGTTAAGACACAAAATACACATTACTGAAGTAATTCACCCCCGGGATAATTCACTTTGGTTATTCCCGTCAACCAATAAATGTTCCTTGATGACTCGTAGACTAATTTGCGCCATGCGTAATGCACACCAGCACTTTAACAAGGAAACAAACACATCAGGTAGGTTAAATTATATGATTATTCTCTACCAACACTTTCATTGTTATTCTAATAATATATTTCACATTGCTAGAGCATGTACGTTTAAATGGGCAGCTTTATACACGGTAGAAACATGGTTAACAAGTAACATCGTTTAAATAATTCGACTTTGGTACCTTATGTCAAAGTATTATTGGCAAACGTAATGAACAACTCCATCCAGCATATTCTATTTTCTTTCAGGATTCTTGGCTATACCTTGAAGAGATACAATAAAGAGTCTTTCTCCAACCAATAATTTGTTTCATTGTCATTGTCTATAAGTTACGGACGTGCGCTCCATGACACCAATCCAAAGCCCAGACTTGAATTCCATTGAAAATCTGTGGAAAGACTTGAAGGTTGCTGTTCTCCCCATCTAACTTAAAAGAGTAACTTTCAGGAAAAATTTTGTTTTTGTATCAAAAAGTTATAGTGAAACACTGCAATTCTGGTCTTCATTTTGACAATTAGCTGCAAAAGTGATATTTTTGCATTTTAGTTGTAAATCTAGCTCTTTTTGCCCCTAGGTGCCTCTACGTCATCTCAAGGGAGGGGTTCGGTATGAAATACACTCCCTTCTAGATGTGCTGGGTGGTACCACCTTAAGGTTTATTATAAAAGCAGGTGACAACACGCCTTATTTGGCAATGGTCTTGTAAGTGGAGGGTGCCAGTATATTTTGCATAATGCTTCCTTGACTAGAAATCTGATGTTACACAAAATTCAAAAAGGCAGTAAGGCACATTTCCGCATATGATCAAATTCTACATTTTTGATTACCGTTTCATACACCGATGTGAATGTAGGCTATCAGGATTATACGTTTATATTCGTAGCCACATCCATCATAACAAGAATTAGATGACAATGGAGGTCATGTCAAGTCATTGTCTTTTTGGTTGATCACTATGACTGATTCGTGGTGCAGTTCGCTAAACACAGTTGGCTCATAGGTCAATGGTTGTGAGTTCTAATCCCACATGGGGCAGACATCTTATTTATTTTGTATCCTTTATTTACAATATTCATCCCATGCCCACACACTTCCAATTCTGAAAAATGAAAGCCTACCTGTGTGGAGGGGGTTGCCCTAGTAGTAGTTGTAGGTTTTTAATACAGTACACAAAAACAACCTGTGAGTTAATTTGACCATTGGAAAAATAGCTACTGTGTAAATACTACAATGTGAATTGGATTGAATTGAGTTGCTAATCTTCATTTTCAAGGTGATGATTGCACTTTACTTCCCAACACAACAATAAATGTGAGTCCACATTTCAACGATTATTTTTGCGTCCCATGGGGGATTCGAAGTTACACCACAAGTGGCAATAGAAGTCAGGAACTCGGTGCCAGACAGCCTGGTGGGTAGCACTGCAGACTCAAGAAACCGTCACTTCCTGTTGAACGTGGAAGAGCTCGGATTTGATGTTTTGAAAAGTTTGCTGTTTTGAAAGTGTATTGGGAAGTTCTTTGTAGCTAGCTAACTTTTTAGTTTGGATCCCACGACATAGTTGGCATCAGTTATTGGGATTGCTAGTCTCTGTCCAGTGATCCTGCCGACCAAGGACGGGTCTGAGGAGCTATTTGGCATTGCAACTAGCCTAGCTGCTAGCTAGCAGCATATCAAGCTAGCTGGGTTTTCTTGAGGGCTCGAACGCAGGCCGCGACGCAGTTAGCCATTGTGGCTGGGACCGCGGATTGTCCCGGGTTTGTGGATGTCTAGATCCCTGCTGTTTGTTGTTTTCAATCTTCCCTGTGACCTGCCCTGTCTGGAATTGCGAGGAGTAACAGTGTAACCTACATTGCTAGCTACCATGACAAAGACCAAAGCCGGCGGGAGTACCGTTGTTACAACAGCTTCAAGTGCTTTGTCCAAATACTGGTGGATTCGACTAATAAAAGAATGGACGGCCTGACCAGAGAGCCAGGACCTAAAGAACAGTTTGCAGTTCTCCCAGGGTCAGCTCGATGAGTTGAAACAGGAGAACGGCAAGATTACAGCAATCTGTAAGTCATTGAGAGAGGACATCAGTTCTGTCTGTGAATCCATGATAAATCAATTGTCGAGGGACAATCAAGGCATAACAACATGGTTGTGGACGGAATTGCAGAATCTCCACGAGACCTGGACGGAGTCTGAGGACAAAGTGAGGGAAATTATCTCTGAGAAATTGAAGATGGACCACAGGAAGATTGAGGTGGAGCGCGCCCACAGGACTGGAAAACCCACCACCGGCCCAGGTGACAGGCCCAGGCCGATAGTGGTCAAGTTCCTGAGGTTCAAGGACAAGGTAGCTGTTCTGGAAAGAGCCAAGAACTTGAGAGGAATGTATATCTTTCTCAACGAGGACTATCCTGAAGCTGTGCGCCAGAAGAGGAAAGAACTTATCCCAGCCATGAAAGCTGCCAGAGCGCGTGGGGACATTGCTTACATTCGCAATGACAGGCTCATCGTCCATCCTACCTCCCAGAAGCCTGGAAGGGATGAGAGAGCCAAGCCTATGGGTTTTTAGCTTCAACCCCGCAGCACACACAAATTGAATAATGGACTGCTGAATGTATATTTTTTTATCTTGCTTTATTTGCTCTTCAAGTATTATGTCTATCTCTGATAAGCTACCCAGGAAAGGGCTGAAAATAGCCCATATTAATATATGTAGCCTTAGAAATGAGGTTCATGAAATCAATAACTTGCTAACATCAGATAACATTATTATATTAGCCATTTCGGAGACTGAATTATCTAAGTGATTTGATGATACAGCAGTAGCATTACAAGAATATAACATCTATAGAAGAGACAGAAATGCTTATGGGGGAGGTTTTGCTGTAAATATATATATATATATATATATATATATATATATATATATATATATATATACACACACTGTTGAAGTCGGAAGTTTATATACACTTAGGTTGGAGTCATTAAAACTTGTTTTTCAACCACTCCACAAATTTCTTGCTAACAAACTATAGTGAAGATGGACCTTGTGAAGATGCTGGAGGAAACAGGTACAAAAGTATATATATCCACAGTAAAATGAGTCCTATATCGACATAACCTGAAAGGCCGCTCAGCAAGGAAGAAGCCACTGCTCCAAAACCGCCATAAAAAAAGCCAGACTACGGTTTGCAACTGCACATGGGGACAAAGAGGGGAAGGCTTGCAAGCCGAAGAACACCATCCCAACCGTGAAGCACGGGGGTGGCAGCATCATGCTGTGGGGGTGCTTTGCTGCAGGAGGGACTGATGCACTTCACAAAATAGATGGCATAATGAGGAAGGAAAATGTCATGACATGACCCCAAGCATACTTCCAAAGTTGTGGCAAAATGGCTTAAGGACAACAAAGTCAAGGTATTGGAGTGGCCATCACAAAGCCCTGACCTCAATCCTATAGAAAATGTGTAGGCAGAACTGAAATACCGTGTGCGAGCAAGGAGGCCTACTAACCTGACTCAGTTACACCAGCTCTGTCAGGAGGAATGGGCCAAAATTCACCCAATATATTTTGGGAAGCTTGTGGAAAGCTACATGAAACGTTTGACCCAAGTTAAACAATGTAAAGGCAATGCTACCAAATACTAATTGAGTGTATGTAAACTTCTGACCCACTGGGAATGTGATGAAAGAAATAAAAGCTGTAATAAATAATTATCTCTACTATTATTCTGACATTTCACATTCTTAAAATAAAGTGGTGATCCTAACTGACCTAAGACAGGGAATTTGTACTAGATTTAAATGTCAGGAATAGTGAAAAACTGAGTTGAAATGTATTTGGCTAAGGTGTATGTAAACTTCCGACTTCAACTAATATATATATATATATATATATATACACACACACATATATACACACACACACATATATATATATACACACACATATATATATACACACACATATATATACACATACATACATACATACATACATACATGCATACATACACAGTGGGGAGAACAAGTATTTGATACACTGCCGATTTTGCAGGTTTTCCTACTTACAAAGCATGTAGAGGTCTGTAATTTTTATCATAGGTACACTTCAACTGTGAGAGACGGAATCTAAAACAAAAATCCAGAAAATCACATTGTATGATTTTTAAGTAATTAATTTGCATTTTATTGCATGACATAAGTATTTGATACATCAGAAAAGCAGAACTTAATATTTGGTACAGAAACCTTTGTTTGCAATTACAGAGATCATACGTTTCCTGTAGGTCTTGACCAGGTTTGCACACACTGCAGCAGGGATTTTGGCCCACTCCTCCATACAGACCTTCTTCAGATCCTTCAGGTTTCGGGGCTGTCGCTGGGCAATATGGACTTTCAGCTCCCTCCAAAGATTTTCTATTGGGTTCAGGTCTGGAGACTGGCTAGGCCACTCCAGGACCTTGAGATGCTTCTTACGAAGCCACTCCTTAGTTGCCCTGGTTGTGTGTTTCGGGTCATTGTCATGCTGGAAGACCCAGCCACGACCCATCTTCAATGCTCTTACTGAGGGAAGGAGGTTGTTGGCCAAGATCTTACGATACACATGGCCCCATCCATCATCCCCTCAATACGGTGCAGTCGTCCTGTCCCCTTTGCAGAAAAGCATCCCCAAAGAATGATGTTTCCACCTCCATGCTTCACGGTTGGGATGGTGTTCTTGGGGTTGTACTCATCCTTCTTCTTCCTCCAAACACGGCGAGTGGAGTTTAGACCAAAAAGCTCTATTTTTGTCTCATCAGACCACATGACCTTCTCACATTCCTCCTCTGGATCATCCAGATGGTCATTAGCAAACTTCAGACGGGCCTGGACATGCGCTGGCTTGAGCAGGGGGACCTTGCGTGCGCTGCAGGATTTTAATCCATGACGGCGTAGTGTGTTACTAATGGTTTTATTTGAGACTGTGGTCCCAGCTCTCTTCAGGTCATTGACCAGGTCCTGCCGTGTAGTTCTGGGCTGATCCCTCACCTTCCTCATGATCATTGATGCCCCACGAGGTGAGATCTTGCATGGAGCCCCAGACCGAGGATGATTGACCGTCATCTTGAACTTCTTCAATTTTCTAATAATTGCGCCAACAGTTGTTGCCTTCTCACCAAGCTGCTTGCCTATTGTCCTGTAGCCCATCCCAGCCTTGTGCAGGTCTACAATTTTATCCCTGATGTCCTTACACAGCTCTCTGGTCTTGGCCATTGTGGAGAGGTTGGAGTCTGTTTGATTGAGTGTGTGGACAGGTGTATTTTATACAGGTAACGAGTTCAAACAGGTGCAGTTAATACAGGTAATGAGTGGAGAACAGGAGGGCTTCTTAAAGAAAAACGAACAGGTCTGTGAGAGCCGGAATTCTTACTGGTTGGTAGGTGATCAAATACTTATGTCATGCAATAAAATGCAAATTAATTACTTAAAAATCATACAATGTGATATTCTGGATTTTTGATTCCGTCTCTCACAGTTGAAGTGTACCTATGATAAAAATTACAGACCTCTACATGCTTTGTAAGTAGGAAAACCTGCAAAATCGGCAGTGTATCAAATACTGTACATACACACACAGAGCCATATCCCTGTAATGGTTAGAGAAGATCTTATGTCAAGTGTTATTGAAGTGTTGTGGCTGCAGGTTCACTTGCCACATCTAAAGCCTTTTCTCGAGGCTTTGCTATAGGCCACCAAGTGCGAACAGTCTGTATCTAAATAATGTGTGTGAAATGCTTGATAGTGTATGTGATGTAAACAGAGAGGTCTACTTGTTTTCATCAAGCTGTCCACTCAAGAGGAAGCTTCTTACTGTAACCAGTGCCTGTAATCTGGTTCAGGTTATTAATCAACCTACCAGGGTGTTTACAAACACAACAGGAACAAGATCATCCACATGTATCGATCACATTTTTACTAATACTGTAGAACTTTGTTCTAAAGCTGTATCCGTACCCACTGGATGCAGTGATCACAATATAGTGGCTATATCCAGGAAAGCCAAAGTTCCAACAGCTGGACCTAAAATAGTGTATAAGAGAGCATACAAAATATTTAGCTGTGACTCATATGTGGATGATGTAAAAAATATTTGTCGGTCTGATGTGATTAATAAGGAGCATCCAGATGCTGCACTTGATGAATTTATGAAATTGCTTCTTCCAATTATTGATAAACATGCACTTGTTAGGAAACTGACTGTTAGAACTGTTAAGGCTCCATGGATTGATGAGGAATTGAAAAACTGTATGGTTAAAAAAGATGGGGCAAAAAGAGTGGCTAATAAGTCTGGCTGCACATCTGACTGGTTGACTTACTGCAAATTGAGAAATTATGTGACTAAACTCAACAAAAATAAGAAACTGTATTATGAAGCCAAGAACAACGACAAAGAATGATGGAAAAAAACTCTTGAGTACTTTAAATGAAATTATGGGTAGAAAGACAAATTCAACTCCACCTTTCATCGAATCAGATGGCTTATTCATCACAAAACCATTTGATGTTGCCAATTATTTTAATGATTACTTCATTGGCAAAGTGGGCAAACTTAGGCAGGAAATGCCAACAACGAACAGTGAGCCATTGTATTCATGCATAAAAAAACTAATAATTAAAAGCATTGCAAGTTTGAATGTTGTAAAGTTAGTGTGGGCGAGGTGGAGAAATTATTGTTATCGATCAACAATGACAAACCTCCTGGCATTGACAACTTAGATGGAAAGCTACTAAGGATGGTAGCTGACTCTATATCCACTCCTATCTGTCATATCTTTAATCTGAGCCTAGAGGAAAGTCTTAGTCCTCAGGCCTGGAGGGAAGCCAAAGTAATTCCGCTACCCAAGAATGGTAAAGCGGCCTTTACTGGTTCTAACAGTAGACCTATAAGCTTGCTGCCAGCTCTTAGCAAACTGTTGGAAAAAATTGTAATTGACCAGAAACAGACTTTCAACATGCTTATAGGGAAGGGCACTCAACATGTACTGCACTGACACAAATGACTGATGATTGGTTGAAAGAAATTGATAATAAGAAGATTGTGGGAGCTGTACTGTTAGATTTCAGTGCAGCCTTTGATATTATTGACCATAACCTGTTGTTGAAAAAACTTGTGTTATGGCTTTTCAACCTCTGCCATATCGTGGATTCAGAGCTATCTAATAGAACTCAAGAGTTTTTTAATGGAAGCTTCTCTAATGTCAAACATGTAAAGTGTGGTGTACCACAGGGCAGCTCTCTAGGCCCTCTACTTTTTTCTATTTTTACCAATGACCTGCCACTGGCATTAAACTGTCCATGTATGCTGATGATTCAACCATATACGCATCAGCAACCACAGCTAATGAAGTCACTGAAACCCTTAACACAGAGTTTCAGTCTGTTTTGGAATGGGTGGCCACTAATAATCTAGTCATGAACATCTCTAAAACTAAGAGCATTGTATTTGGTACAAATAATTCCCTAAGTTCTAGACCTCAGCTGAATCTGGTAATGAATGGTGTGGCTGTTGAACAAGTTGAGGAGACTAAATTACTTGGCTTTACCTTAGATTGTAAACTATCATGGTCAAAACATATATATTCAATGGTTGTAAAGATGGGGAGAGGTCTGTCCGTAATAAAGAGATGCTCTGCTTTTTTGACACCACACTCCAAAAAGCAAGTCTTGCAGGCTCTAGTTTTGTCTAATCTTGATTATTGTCCAGTCGTGTGGTCCAGTGCTGCAAGGAAAGACCTAGTTAAGCTGCAGCTGGCCCAAAACAGAGCGGCACGTCTTGCTCTTCATTGTAATCAGAGGGCTGATATAAATACTATGCATGCCAGTCTCTCTTGGCTAATAGTTGAGGAGAGACTGACTGCATCACTTATTTTTTATAAGAAACATTAACGTGTTGAAAATCCCAAATTGTTTGCATAGTCAACATACACACAGCTCTGACACACACACTTACCCCACCAGACATGCCACTAGGGGTCTTTTCACAGTCCCCAAATCCAGAACTAATTCAAGAAAGTGTACAGTATTGCATAGAGCCATTATTACATGGAACTCCGTTCCATCTCATATTGCTCAAATAAACAGCAAACCTGGTTTAAAAAAATAGATAAAGCAACACATCACGGTACAACGCCTCTCCCCTATTTGACCTAGATAGTTTGTGTGTATGTATTGATATGTAGGCTACGTGTGCCTTTAAAAATTGTTTTATGTAGTTCTGTCCTTATTACAGTTCTGTATTATGTCATGTTTCATGTTTTGTGTGGACCCCAGGAAGAGTAGCTGCTGCTTTTGCAACAGCTAATGGGGATCCTAATAAAATACAAAAATACCAAATACCACTGTGAGCCAACTGTCCAGAGCCGTATTTGCTTGAGAGGCACATCATTTTATTATCAGAGCGTGCCAGTGGACTTCTGGTAAGTATCCTTTAGTGAGAAAGTGTTGGGATCAGGTACAACTACGTTTACCCACCCCCAAAATGGAAATTTATGAGCAATTCCCCCCCACCCACAACTTCTCACTTGAATGCATTTTTGGAAAATTTGAAGGGGTTGGGCAATGGCTGAAATTGGGGTAGAGAGTTACCCTTTAACAGAGCTTGAGAAAATCTGTAAGGAAGAATGGGAGAAAATCCCCAAATCCAGATGTGCAAGTTGATACAGACATACCCAAGACCACTCAAAGCTGTAATCACTGACAGGGGTGTGAATACTTAAGTAAATGAGTTATTTCTGCATTTCATTTTCAATACATTTTCTAAAAAAACATTTTCACTTTGTCATTATGGGGTAGTGTGTGTAAATGAGTGACAAAAAAACAACTTAATCAATTTTGAATTCAGGCTGTAACAACAAAATGTGGAATAAGTCTATGGGTATGAATACTTTCTGAAGGCACTCTATAAGATAACTGTTTTCCAGAATCGAGAACAAAGAGAGTATTGCCAATAACAGGTTAGTTGACAAATCTATGGCTGCGTTTTGTATTGGCAAACTTGTAAAATCAGTAATGGATATAAAAAATCTTTGGTTATATCACATTATCTGGTGTACAATCTGTTGCTAAATTGGAGTAGGATGCAGAGCACCCTGCCTCTATCCTTATCCTAGTTGTTGTAATTTCTTAGTCTGTCAGGATGCTCATTTCTAGCTCATAAAACTACAATCCTTTGCTGTGATGATTTCTTTGATTCATTCTTCTCTCACTTTTGTCTCCCATGATCTATTCAGCTCTCCTCTCCCGTGTCCTGCACTCAGAGATCAACCAAGTGCTATTCACCAAGCATTGGCTTAGCTGATTCACTCACCTGTGAAGAGAACCACCCTACTGCAGTTTGAACTAGCCCTGCTTTCACTATTAGACATTGAGACCACATGCATTTGCCTGTTCTATTTTCTTTGTGGGTTTTGTCTTCAACTCGAAAATGCACTAGACTGTGTATTTTAGAGTTGAAGAGCACCAACTACTGATACACATGCTTGGTATTTGGTATTATATTAGGATCCCATTAGCTGTTTGCGAAAGCAGCAGCTACTCTTCCTGGGGTCCACACAAAACATGAAACATGACATAATACATAACATTAATAAACCAGAACTGCTCAAGGACAGAACTACATAACTAAAAAAACGGCACACATAGCCTACATATCAATACATACACACAAAATATCTAGGTAAAATAGGGGAGAGGCATTGTGGCGTTATAAAATACTGTACGCTTTCTTGAATTTGTTCTGGATTTGGGACTGTGAAAAGACCCCTGGTGGCATGTCTGGTGGGGTAAGTGTGTGTGTCAGAGCTGCGTGTAAGTTGACTATGCAAACAATGCTTGTTAGAGCATATTAAAGACTTAATTCTATAGAGAATTAGTTTGACGAGGTGACAGATTATGATTTACTATTGTAACATGCAGTGATTAATTATATTGTCCCCGTCAGGAGTACAGGCTTTTGCCGTAGATAGTAGAGTTCTCGTCTCTGGACCACACAATCTTAAGATTGTCTTATGCTAAGGCACTGCTCTCACTCTACCTCGGTTGGCTACATTGGTGACCACGGTGGGATCCTTTCGATACACCTATGTGGCCTGGGAACACAAATGCTCCTAGAGAGATTGGGGAACACTGAAGCATGTGTTGATGACAGTTCTACTGTCTCCACTAGAGGCTCAGGCTTTAGGCATAGATGGTAAAGCTTTCATTTCTGGACTGCAACATTGTAAGATTGTGCTCTATATCAGTGTTTCCTCAAACTCAGTCCTCGGGACCCCAAAGGTGCACGTTTTGGTTTTTGCCCTAGTACTACACAGCTGATTCAAATAACCAACTAATCATCAAGCTTTGATTATTTGAATCAGCTGTGTAGTAGTAGAGCAAAAAACTAAAATGTGCACCCCTTGGGGTCCCGAAGACAGAGTTTAGGAAATGCTACTCTATATACACTGCAGCATGTAAAGTGGTGGTCCCATGTTTCATGAGCTGAAATCAAAAATCCCCTAAATGTTCCATTCACACAAAAAGCGTATTTCTCTCAAATGTTGGGCACAAATTTGTTTACATCCGTGTTAGTGAGCATTTCTCCTTTACCAAGATAATCCATCTATCTGACAGGAGTGGCATATCAAGAAGCTGATGATTAAACAGCATGATCATTACACAGGTGCACCTTGTGCTGGGGACAATAAAAGGTCACTTTAACATGTGCAGTTGTCACACAACACAATGCCACAGATGTCTCAAATTTTGAGGGAGCATGCATGCTGACTGCAGGAATGACTACCAGAGCAGTTGCCTGAGAATTTAATGTTCATTTGGCAGTACGTCCAACCGGCCTCACAACCGCAGACCACGTGTAACCACGCCAGCCCAGGACCTCCACAACCGGCTTCTTCACCTGTGGGATCGTGTGGGGGGGAGGGGACCTATTCTCATTAGCTGGGCCTGGCTCCCCAGTGGGTGGGCCTGGCTGCCAAGTGGGTGGGCCTATGCCCGCCAAGGCCCACCCATGGCTGCATCCCTGCCCAGTCATGTGAAATCCATAGATTAGGGCCTAATGAATTTATATCAATTGACAGATTTTCTTATATGAACTGTAACTCAGTAAAATCTTTGGAATTTCTGCATTTATATTTTTGTTCAGTAGCAAAGGTGCCTGAGACACCTTTGCTATGTCTGTTCTCAATAAATGGTGAAACACTAAATGTGATGGTGTTCTTTGTTCTAATATATATGCATGAAACGTGCACATTATGGAAAACATGTCTCACACTCATAGTTAGTAGTAGAATAATGGATTGGCAAGAACTTGTCACCGTCAACTTTTACAAGGTTAGTAGGAAAGTTAGGCTAATCATTTAAACCACCTACAGTGGGGTAAAAAAGTATTTAGTCAGCCACCAATTATGCAAGTTCTCCCACTTAAAAAGATGAGAGAGGCCTGTAATTTTCATCATAGGTACACGTCAACTATGACAGACAAATTGAGGAAAGAAAATCCAGAAAATCACATTGTAGGATTTTTAATGAATTTATTTGCAAATTATGGTGGAAAATAAGTATTTGGTCACCTACAAACAAGCAAGATTTCTGGCTCTCACAGACCTGTAACTTCTTCTTTAAGAGGCTCCTCTGTCCTCCACTCGTTACCTGTATTAATGGCACCTGTTTGAACTTGTTATCAGTATAAAAGACACCTGTCCACAACCTCAAACAGTCACACTCCAAACTCCACTATGGCCAAGACCAAAGAGCTGTCAAAGGACACCAGAAACAAAATTGTAGACCTGCACCAGGCTGGGAAGACTGAATCTGCAATAAGTAAGCAGCTTGGTTTGAAGAAATCAACTGTGGGAGCAATTATTAGGAAATGGAAGACATACAAGACCACTGATAATCTCCCTCGATCTGGGGCTCCACGCAAGATCTCACCCCGTGGGGTCAAAATGATCACAAGAACGGTGAGCAAAAATCCCAGAACCACACAGGGGGACCTAGTGAATGACCTGCAGAGAGCTGGGACCAAAGTAACAAAGCCTACCATCAGTAACACACTACCTTGCCAGGGACTCAAATCCTGCAGTGCCAGACGTGTCCCCCTGCTTAAGCCAGAACATGTCCAGGCCCGTCTGAAGTTTGCTAGAGTGCATTTGGATGATCCAGAAGAGGATTGGGAGAATGTCATATGGTCAGATGAAACCAAAATATAACTTTTTGGTAAAAACTCAACTCGTCGTGTTTGGAGGACAAAGAATGCTGAGTTGCATCCAAAGAACACCATACCTACTATGAAGTATGGGGGTGGAAACATCATGCTTTGGGGCTGCTTTTCTGCAAAGGGACCAGGATGACTGATCCATGTAAAGGAAAGAATGAATGGGGCCATGGAAAACCTCCTTCCATCAGCAAGGGCATTGAAGATGAAACATGGCTGGGTCTTTTAGCATGACAATGATCCCAAACACACCGCCCGGGCAACGAAGGAGTGGCTTCGTAAGAAGCATTTCAAGGTCCTGGAGTGGCCTAGCCAGTCTCCAGATCTCAACCCCATAGAAAATCTTTGGAGGGAGTTGAAAGTCTGTGTTGCCCAGCGACAGCCCCAAAACATCACTGCTCTAGAGGAGATCTGCATGGAGGAATGGGCCAAAATACCAGCAACAGTGTGTGAAAACCTTGTGAAGACTTACAGAAAACGTTTGACCTGTGTCATTGTCAACAAAGGGTATATAACAAAGTATTGAGAAACTTTTGTTATTGACCAAATACTTATTTTCCACCATAATTTGCAAATAAATTCATTAAAATTCCTACAGTGTGATTTTCTGGATTTTTTTCCTCATTTTGTCTGTCATAGTTGATGTGTACCTATGATGAAAATTACAGGCCTCTCATCTTTTTAAGTGGGAGAACTTGCACAATTGGTGGCTGACTAAATACCTTTTTTCCCCCACTGTAAATATATTCACATCATTTAGTATTTGAAACACAAAAAAGTATTTCCCAACTGCTTTTTCTATAATCCTGCAGACGCTTTATCATTCTCCATACCTTATATTCCAATGCATCCAACATTACGCATGACCACCATGGTATTGGGTAACTGCTTACATTTGAGAACTCATCTGGTTTAGAAAAGTGTGTGTGCCTGTTTAAACAACCTGCCTAGATAGCTAACGTTTGCTAACTAGCAAGTATAATGTCAACTGCAGCTAGCTACCTAGCCCTTGATCATGACTCAGTTCCATTACATTACACATAAGAGTAATTGGACGAAGGTGTCTGCTGTACAGGCAGAGTTTTGTTAAGAGCCCAGACGCTCCGTCTGAACATTAACACGCATGGCTTGCGCTACGGTTTTGGAAGCATAAGGACCTTATCGTTCATATCAGCGATAAATAATTTTCAAAAAAACAAAAGGTTCAAATTGATACACACCTTTATATGGTTACTGTTCCCACACGGCACTATTTCTATGTTACAGAACTTGTTTACAGAAGACCAAGGGACCACCTGTGTTAATTGCCTAGTTATCTAGAATGCTCCAGAAACGTCGTCACTGTAAAATGCTATCGGCTGCAACTGTGATGAAGCCAGTTGAAACAGTGTCCAGCACAGGAAGTTGGTGGCACCTTAATTGGGGAGGACGGGCTCGTGGTAATGGCTGGACAGAAATGATGGAATGAAATCAAATACATCAAACACATGGTTTCCATGCGCCGTTCCAGCCATTATTATGAGCATCCTCAGCAGCCTCCACTGGTGACAGTAGGTGTATATTTTGCATTTGTGAAATTATTTTTGATGTGATATGAAAGTAAAGGGCTTTTATGTTTCTAAAATCATATCGCAATTGAGAATAGATTCACGTTAGATGGAATACTTGACTGTTTACCTCTGAAAATAACATAAGGTCCTTGGACCTTAAGGAGTAACGGTAGGCTCCTTAAGAGTACATCTCGGGCTATTAGCTAGTTACCTAGCTTTACTTAAGGAGCTTGCTACTTGGTGGCTACGCTTACTACCCTGTTATTGACGATGACATAACATAAACACAGCACGAACAATTTCATAGCTAAGAACACACTTGGTGAAGATAGCTACAACTTCAACAGTAGTCCTGTTTTTTAAAAACATTATCGTTGTGCTACTAGTCGCTAACTTAGCTAGCCATTTAGCTAGCTAGCCAGCTAGAGTTGGCAACAAAAAAAAAAATTCTTACATTTGTAAACTAATATTGCACTCTTACCTTTTATAGTTTCCTTTTTTTTTCAGATGACAAAAACACGACACCCAGCAAACCGAGAATTTTGTAAAAATAACACCATGAACCGAAGCCCTTCTTTGCAGAAATGTCAGTCGAGTCAGGGCCAAAATTGAGACAGCCAGAGACCAGCCAGAGGTCTGTTGCTAAGAGGCAGGAGTCAGAAGTAAGGTTTTAGCATATCCCAAATACCATGCCCTGCTTTTCAATAGTCCAGAATTAGCTTTTAATGATTATGTGTAGATAAATGTTGAAAAAAGGCTAGGTTCAGGTTAGCTATTCCTTTGAAAATCAAGATTAAAGCGCTCCCACGTACAAGTGCCACTGCTCGATTTCTATCGAGCTTGTTGGGAATAGAAATATGGGAGAAATGGATTGCGCATGCGCCGCAACCGGAGCCTGGAAAAAAGGTGTCCCACCATGCAACACAATGTAAATGGTACGCAAGCAAGGTTTAGAGAAAGCGTCCGTGCTATCTGGGATCCTTGGGACGTCCATATGCCATTGAAGTTGAAATGTAGTTATTTAGCAGGAGACATGTTGAAACATTCTTGTATCTTCAAAATGATTATGGTGCATGCATGCCATAATGCAGGCATATTCTGATGATTGAATAAATTGTGATTATTTTGTGCTTATAGTACACCACTGCCAGACAGCTGTTCATAATGCATCCATTGAATGCATTTCATTTGAAATATTTTCCCCACAACGTTCTATCATAATGTATGACCTTATTATAGCTTCTATAGGTAGTGTCAATTATAATGTGCGTACATCTTTAGTGTATCAGGCCCAGGATGTTCAATTCATGATCATGTATCCCAAGGTGTGACAAAGGGAATCTGAGATGCAATGGGCTTTGCTGCCATCTAGTGATCAGATGGAGCTCTCCAGCTCCCTAGGGTGCTGAAATCTACCAAACCACATTCATACTGTTCTTCAGCACTGCATCAGAAATTATTCCAGTTTGGTAGATGAGGGACTGCACGAATTATCATATTCTCACAATCTATCCTAAATCAGCAGCACAGTTGTGACATTCATTCACAGCCATATGCACATTAATGGGTTTACACAGGTGGTGGGTAAACATTGGATGAATGTTGCTGCCTCTTTTTCATTGCTCCCAGGATAGTGTCGTCTCGGAAATCCCAGACCTAGGTCTGGAACATTGTTAACATTGTGGGAGGCAACCCGTCTGCCTAGGAAGAGTAAGTGCACCTGTGTTTTCATACTCAGAACTGACCCCAACCCCAAAAACAGACGGTACACATTGTTCAGAGCAGTCACTATACTTTATTTTAGGGGGAGAAATAGCATACAATTTATTCTGTACAATATTTAACAATCACTTCCATCCAAGCCCTGAAACTGTTTGTTAAATACTTGCAAAACAAAGGAAAAGATGGCATGTTTATTTTGATAGTAGGATGGCCATTTATGCCTATGGTGAGAATATCGGCAGATAGCACAAACCTCAGTTAACAGTGACACCATTTCTATTGTGTGATGACAAAATAATATATGTCACCATAACATAGAAATTCCTAAAGAAAATAAAAACTCCATAGCTGGTCAAATCTCAGATCATATTCCCACAACATTGTTAATTATACAAGTCTATGGTTGCACCATACAACTCGCCTTCAACACTGATCAATGTTGTGGGAACGTTGAGTGACAGCTAGGATGTCTGTCTGAGGTAAAGTATGAGCCAATCCAGGGAGTCTTTACTAGCGTAAAGATATATAATAACAATACTTCTTCCTCTGAAAGAGAAGTTAGCATTGTCCGGGGTCTTGACATAAATTAATAAAACCATTTTTAAAATACAATTACATATAAAATAAACAACATTAAAATATTTTTTGGAATATTATTAACATTAGAAAGGATTATTTTTTGTTGTTGCCTTGAGACCATAAAAAACAACATCATGCTAAAATCACAATCTAAAACAACATTAATATGTACATACTGTGCATTTTCCATCCAGTCATCTGCTAATGTCATAGAGGGGTTTGGCTTTTAAGGGGGTATAATGTAGGCTAAATGTAATGTGTGCCTCCTTAGAAACATGATGGTGTCATAGTAACAAATAATGTAGTATTGTTTTACATAAAATAAACCTAGAAACCTTCTGAGGCCAGAGGGAGAGCATCTGTTTAGTGAGATAGAGCATTTGCACAGCAGCAGTGTTTTTTAAAAGTATGGAATATATGGAAACAAAAATATTGGATTTGACTTTCCTTCTTGGCATCAGTGCTACAGATAATACAGTAAGTATATATCAAACTGGCAGAAGTTGCAAATCTGTCTCCCCTGGTTTTGAAGATTGCTCTGTTGTTGGATCCCCATGCCTACACTCCTGAATCAAATAGTGGCTCAGGTTAGAGAGGAATAGCAAGAGTAGCATAGATGTCAGTGAGTGAGAGAATAAGAAACCCTCTGAGCTACAGGCTGTTAGTCCTACAGATGCCGTGACCACTTTAAATCCATAACTTACATATCATTGTACTATTGAGTTGGCATACAGTTATTGCCAGAGAGGATGTAGGGGTTTATAGTCAGAGAATAAACAAAAACAGCTGATGTCATTGATTAAAAAACAAACGCTACATTGAGAGTGAAAGTTGGTGCCATGGCAAGAAGCCACTGTCAGCTCCAACTTTGATTGCATACTGTTAACTGAGTAAAAGCGTAGTGTTATTATATCCCTGAATGTTATGTGGTAGGCTATAACAAAAGATGTCTGATGGAGAGAAGCACATAATTGAGTCTCCAGTGTTTGAGTACAACAGGACTACTAATAGAACATTATCCGTCTAGAAACTGAAAGCTGCAATTGGCCATTTTAATCTTTTTATGTCTTGTCTAAGGAGCACATAGCCAAAGTGATGGACATGCTGTTAGTGATGGGGAATACAAGATTAAGGGGGAACACATATATTTGATCATGATGGCTACATTAGTAATGTATAACACCTGACATGATCTGAATAACCCCTCTATATGGACATCTACCTGAAAACCACACCAGCTGTAAAGACCTCATGTATGCACCCCTTGACTAAGTTGTCTCCAAAATAATGGCACGAGAATCAGTCAGCACCTAAAAGCAGAGAGGAGGGGTCATAGAGTAATGTGTGCTTCCTGAGACGTATTGAAATATGATGAAAATAGCAAACTAGAAACAGAAAATACTACAAACAGGGCAGGGAGAAAGAGCAATACCGTTACAGTGGATTGTAGACATTTCATTTAAAAATCAATAGGGGGTTTCGAACAACTGACACCAGTGTCACACACTTTTACATAGAAAAAAAAAGAAGGAAACAAACATGCGTTTTTAATATTCTGTGGACACCGCAAATCTAATAAGGGAAATGCTTTTAAAATATTTGTTTCTCTAATATATTCATATTTTCAGGGATTTTCTTCTCAACATGTTTAAACGGTCAAAAAATGTTGGTAAAACAACAATGCTCACAGTCACATTTGAATAGCTGGGGCAAAATATAAAATACACAAACAAAGAACTTAAGAAGGCAAAAACACTGGTTTGTGAATGGCCATTTTTGTTGGCATACTCCATAATTTGAAAAAGCTTCAGTACCAAACATGTCATCTGAATGTCGATGTCCTGTAGTGGTTTTAGTGTTACGAAGGAAAACATCATTATTTGTAGGATGTGAAACTGAGGTATACCTTGTTGAGAGACTCAAGAGGTTGATGGTTATTTCTATAGAAATGCTGTGAGGCAGGTCCGGATAAATAACCTTGATTACGCTGTTTTCTCTCTCTCTCTCTCTGTTGATATATGTACAGCAGCGATACACAGACATTCAGAAGCTGTTTCTTATTGGCATTACAATAGTCATTCATAGAAACACAAAGAGCAAATGTGTTTAAAACCCAAGTTGCCCTTTTTTATACTGAAATGAAATTAACTGTGTTTGTGTCAGGATTCTTCTTCTCTCCTGTTCCTCCTTTTCTTAGAGAAAAAACTGAAGTCAGTCCAAGAAGTACGTTTTCCTTTCTTTTACAAAAAATAGTAATATCAGCCAAAAGGTCAACTTAAAAATTACTTTGTCCATTGTCAAGGTGCGTCCAGTGAGGGATCTAGATGATTGATAGTTTGTTTTCCCATCACGCCCTCCCATTTTAAAATGACCCAGGCGTGAGGAAGTCTTTAGGCACACATGTAGCTAAACGCAATAGGAACCAGTTCAGACCTGGATGGTTCTCCATGAACCCAGGTCCACTGAGTGATTTTGCCGCCACCTTGTGTACAATCACAGCGACGGATGTGGAACGAGTCTCTGTGGGGTCTGTTCTCCTGTCCTGTGTTAACTCATACGCCTAGTCATAGGCTGGACTCTTTGGGGGGGTAGTCCACATTGGTCACCATGGTGACAACTGTGACAATCTCCTCGGGCGCGGTGACGTTGTTGAGGCGCTGCATCTGTACCACGCGCTCCTCCACACACCCCGCCGACAGACGCGCCTCCGCTTCGTGGTCCCAGCACTCCTCGATGGTCTCACACAGCATGGTCAGACCCTGGGAGGGACAGAGCACACACATTAGCACACACGTGTTTACCCTCTGCGACACAAGGGCACAATGACACACAGCGAGCGAGGCCCGTGGGGCGGCATGGTGGACAGAGAGAGACCAGACGCCATTAGCTTAACTAATCTACTGTTACAGATCCACAGAAGAGGAAATAGCCAGGGTGAGGATGAAAACAGATCCGATAGGAGACACTGATAGTGCAGAAACTGTGAGAAGGAGGCCACTCAGCAGACATTTCAGAAATGGCCGCTATCTTCTAGACTGGGGGGAGAGAAATCGGGCCTCAAAGATGGTATCATTCTCCGATCAATAAGTGTCTGCGTTGGACTCGAGTTAGGATGCTCTGCAGACAGTAGGGATTCAGACAAACCATCTTAGCTAACCGTAGTCAAGACATAAACAGATGAGGTAAGAAGTGGCCTTGGCCATGGCAGGGAGAGACAGGCTTATACGGGGAAATTAACATGGAGCTATATTTAGCTATAAAAGCCCATTGTCATGTTAATGTAAAAAGCTGTTCAGTAGTTGTGCTATTCTTTCTGCTCAGCAGAGCTTCTCTGTACTCTATGTCCTCACTGTTCCATGACGATGGGTTTTGGTAGTTTGTGGTTTGGTAGTTTGTGGTAGTCACTGTACTGCCTCTTCAGTCACATTATAGTTTAAGATACATGGTGTATATGATCTACTCACTGCGTGTTTCTGCCAGCACTCCCTGAGCGTGGGCCTCAGCTTTTTGTGGACCACTACCTCCTGCATGTCCTCCAGGGACGGGTGCTGGCCAATCTCCTCCTCAAACGGCAGCATGTACTCATCCACTGGGCCTGAACATACACACAGCACAATGTTACACACAAATCTCAAAACCACAGTGACCCATTCACAAAACAAAATGCAATCAATATACCAATAGTTCCTTTGAGCTAATAAAGAAAATACATCAGTAGTCAAAACTCAATCAGTGCTCTCTGAGTTTCTCAGAAGGAATTCAGAGCTGATGCTTTGTGTGGTCTAATTAAGCAATAAGGCACGAGGGGGTGTGGTATATGGCCAATATACCATGGCTAAGGGCTGTTCTTATGCACAATGCAACGCGGAGTGCCTGTATACAGCCCTTAGCTGTGGTATATTGGCCCCCGAGATGCTTTATTGCTATTATAAACTGGTTACCAACGTAATTAGAGCTGGAAAAATACATGTTTTGTCATACCCGTAGTATACGGTCTGATATACCACGGCTGTCAGCCAATCAGCATTCAGGGCTCGAACCACCCAGTTTATAACAGCTCTTGACCAGTGGAGGTCTCTCTCTGAGCCGGTGAGTTCCTCTGACCAAGCTCTAACTCCGAGTTGACCTCCAGTGATAACCACAGAGGTCGTGCAGGGTGTTCCACATGCTGATCACCGACACATCAACCCGGGCTAGGCCAGGCCAGGTCAATACTGCTCCATGGAACCAGACAGACATAATCCATAACAACAGACTGGTTCCCTGCTTAGACAGTGGTGGCCCTTGACCAGGACTATGGTAGTACTATGGCAGGAAAGGACAACCCTCCTGGAGAGCTACTGGGTATGCAGGCTTCTGCTCCAGCCCTACACTTGCACAGCTGATTCAGCTAATCAAGGTGCAGAGTAAAGTTAGAACTAAATCCTGTGGTAGGGTAGCTCTCCTGAGAGTAGGGTTGGAAGAGAATCGTGCTCTCCAGGAGAAAGATTGGTCACCCCTACTATATGGTGCTTCCAGGGACTGTGCTCTTACCGTCAGCAGCCTTGCAGCGTGCGGCCAGCTCCCACAGCACCAGCCCCAGAGCATACATGTCTATCCTCAGGAATGAGTCCCGCTGGAAGTTGATAGCCCCCTCCAGGACCTCAGGGGCCATGTACCTCCGGGTGCCCACCTGGAAATGATAGACAAACACACACACACTGATTTGTTTGATATCAATCTAAATCAACGGTCATGCTTGTTTTGGACAGTTTACAGTTCATTGTGGAATACAAAGTTCAACTATTGACAAGCATATTCTATGATGTAGAATGATCCAGTCATTTTGACATCATGGAGTCTATCAAACAGTCTCTCCACAACCTACATCCCATCGCTCACCTGTCCGTGCGTGTCCCCAGCTGATTTCCCAGCCTCAAACCTCAGGGCCAGGCCAAAGTCAGCAATGCAGGCCGTTAGGTTGGACTTCAGAAGGATATTCTTACTCTTGATGTCCCTGTGGATGACAGCAGATCAGAAACACACCAATGAGACAACACACCAATGAGAGGAAAGCTACCCATCATTTTCCATAAATAATGTTGTGTAATATCCGGAAGCAGAGATATTTTGTTTGTGGAGGAAGGAAGTGGATAGAATAAAACAGAATATAATCGATTTATTGGAAGACAAAAACATGGAGGATAGATGACCAGGGAAGGTAAGAGAGCAGGGAGCTGACCTGTGGGCGACGGCAGGCTTGTGTCCATCCTTCAGACCAGGAATGTCTTCATGGAGGTAGGCCAGGCCTCTGGACATGGTCTGGGCTATGTGACACAGCTCATTCCATGACAACACGTTGGCCTTCAGATAGTCTGTCAACGAGCCCTGGAAATGGAGGTATACAGCCAGTTAATATAACAGCACCTAGCAATGTGTCTCACCTTCAACATGCCACCACAGTCTGACATAATGCCAGCTGATTGTTCTACTTCTAACCACTAGAGGGCATGTTTATTCAACACAGATAAAGATCATTCTAGTATTCTCTGAAAATTAGAAAGAAATATCTTTATCTTCTTAATGTTTATTGGGATAATTGTTAAATTATAGCATGAGAACCTTGAATGAGCTAGGCTGAATGTAATTTGTGATTGTGCTGTGGTCCTTTGGCCAGCAGGGGGGGGGGCTGTACCTTCTCGTGGTAGGCTGTGATCAGCCACAGCTCTATGTCCATGTTGGTGCCCCTCTTCTCCGCTCCCAGGAAGTGGAGAAGGTTCTCATGCCTCATCCCGCTCAGGTTGTAGATTTCATACTCATTGTGCCATGACTGCTTGTCCTGATGATGACAAACAAGGCCACAAATTCACTATAAAGTCAGATGAATAACAACTAGTGAGTATTGGATTTCCCCCCACTATTAGATTGCAAAGTATTTGGTAGGGTAAACAAATTGTCAAAAGACACTCAAAAAAACGTTCTTTAACCGGTTAAAACAGTATAATATACAGTCAGGTCCAAAGTTATTGGTACCCTTGATAAAGATCAGCAAAAAAGACTATGAAGAATTCATTTTTAATGGCGAGCGAGCGTTGCGACTTTTCCTTTTCAATTATTATTAAATGTTTTGGTTGCACCTCGACTCAAGTTGGTTCAGTGCCCTCCACTTCTTTCCAAAAAAGACAGTATAAATAAATAATTCAAATAATGAGCTATATTGTATGCTGAATTATATCCTTTAATCCTAATACAATTGCTAAGAGAAATAGATTTTGTTTAACAAGTAATAAAAACAATCTAAAACAGATCGGGGTCAAAATTATTAGCACCCCTGTTTTCAATACTCCCATTGCGAGGATAACGACACTGAGCCTTTTTCTAAAATGTTTTATGAGATTGGAGAACACATTGGGGTGATCTTAGACCAATCCTCTATACAGAATCTTTCCAGATCCTTGATATCCTTTGTCTGCACTTATGGACAACCCTCTTCAATTCAAACCACAGGTTTTCAATTGGGTTTAAGTCCGGAGACTGAGCTGGCCATTGCAAAAATGTTGGTTTTGTGGTCAATTAACTATTTCTTTGTGGATTTTGATGTGTGCTTAGAGTTATTGTCTTAGTGGAAGATCCACTTGCAGCCAAGTTTTCAGGTTTTTGGCTAAAATGTTCTGGTACTTGGTAAATTCATGATGCCGTCGACCTTAACAAGGGCCCCAGAACCAGTGGAAGTAGCCCCATAACATCAAAGATCCACCACTATAGTTTACAGTAGGTAGGAGGTTCTTTTCTGCATATGCATCTGTTTTCCGATGCCAAACCTACCACTGGTGTGCGTGGTCAAAGAGCTCTATTTTCAGGTCATCTGACAATAGTACCGCCTGGAGTTTGCTAAACGGCATTGGCACTTGGATTGGAAGCGGTGCTATGGATTACATGAAAATAGAGCTCTTTTGACCTGTCTTTTTTTTAAAATATATTTTGTATTACTTGTTAAAACAAAATCTGTTTCTCTGAGCAATTGTATTAGTATAAAATAATATAATTTTCAACAACAAAAAATAGCATACAATACAGCTCAGTATTTGTATTCTTTATTTTATAGTCTTTTTTGCTCATCTTTATCAAGGGTGTCAATAATTATGGACTTGACTGTATGCATGTTCTGTCATTATGTCAGTTGGTGCTTAGTGGTCAATCGAGGCCACTGTGGGCTTAGTGATTGGCCTCTAAGCTAAAGGGCTGGTCAGCCCAGGAGGATTAGTTAGGGCCTGGAACTTTAAGACTGACGACGCTCTCCTCTCCTCTCCCTCACAAAGAATTAGGGAAAGCCTCCCCCCATAGCCCTGCATTCTGCTGCTGGTGGTTAGTTAGTGGCTAACAGTCCTGTACCTGAATGGGGAAGATTTTGACAGCCACGTAATCGTTGAGTAGCTGAGCCTTCCACACGCAGCCGAAGCGCCCCCTGGCTTTGATCTCAATCAACTGCAATGGCTTCTGACCCAGGATGGGGGAAGGAAGCAAGGGCCCTGGGTCCTGCAGTGGAGAGGAGAGAAAAAGACACATCAACCTCACTGTTTATTACACAGAGACCAAGCATCAAGTGCAACGCTTTGCGTATCGGCATACTGCAGTGACTAAAGAAGTAGTATACAAAATGGCTGCAGTGTAGCAGGGTCAATGGTTGGGCCATAGCCTCAAGTCAAAGAAAAGGGAAACTTTTGAGCAGCTGCTGGGCTGGGCACTATGAAGCTTTGACAGAAGGGGCTTATGGGGGCTAGGGAAGTGGTGAGCTTGTTAAACTTAATCACCAACCTCTGTCTCCTCTCTGGACTACTGGATGAGGTCTGACCTACTTACTGTAGAGTAGCAGGGGACGGACTACACTGACTGACTGATTGACTACTGCAGCACGTAATTATTCAACAGGGACGCTCAGTCCTGGTCTGCTGGGAATCTAGTACCTGATTCACACTAAAGGGCCGGGCCGAACCGTACTGTGCTGGCTAGGATATTTTCTTTTCACATTGTTCTTTCCGGCTCGGTTTGGCTCAGTAGTGTAAAAAGGATATACCAGTCCAGGTGCCTCAATAGTCCCTTTGAAAGATAACAGAGGTGGGTTGATTATTTAGTTTGAGGTAAAGTAATGGGACTACAGTTCCTGATCTGGAACTAGGAGTTTACATGGACTCGTCTGGGCCTTTCTTTGTGACTGGTCTGCACTGGAGCCATGTCTATATAGGCATATGGCTCTGGTCTGCGCTACCTATAGATCATGTTTAATGGACATATCCATCATAGCTCCAGACAGTACTAAAGAGAGACACCTTTACCTTGATTCCATCAAGGAAGATAACTTCAAAGGCAGGATTATAATGTTGATGACAGATTGATAAAGGGGTGTTCTAGTCGCAATACTGACTGAGCATGACCTTTATGTGTCTACAGAATCTGTTGTAGGTCTATAGACTATAGTATGTTGAACCTATGGGTTTATGTCCGGAGGTGTAGGTGGGGTGTTCATATGGCTGTGTGTGTGAATGATTCTGCCCAGAACCTATAGGCGTATAGTGACCTTTTCCATCAGATAAAAAACATTTGTCAGCAGAAGCGATGGTCTGTTTCCTGTGTAAACTAGCTGTGGGTTTCTGGGTCTCTTATCAAAGCAGAACATCTCTGCTGCCACTCAACTCACTCACAGACCTGGAGGACCACAATATCTATAGCCTGCAGGTCACATAATAATATTGTGTTCGTTATTGGTCCTCTAATGGTTGAGTTGAACAGCAGGGAAAGTAGTGAACCTCTATATCTACACAGAATGGTTGTCTTTCCCCATGGGGTGTACACATAATGGCCTGCATGCACATTGCTACTGTATGTGTACAGCCACAGTGGGAAGGGAACAAAGAATATACTGATTAATGCCAGCAAAGGGTGGAACAGGAAGGAGGAGGGAAACCAAGTGAAAGAGGGAAACATATAGGACAGGATTTATAGCCTGGGCTAAAGCATGCAGCTCAGGCCTAACCCCAGCCACACCCTGCACCTCTAGCTGCGTTCACAGTGTTCAAGGTCATGTTTACATTTCTATTCTCTCAAGTGTCAATCATTGCACAGGCACTGCTAAAAATGAAAACAATGCCATTTTTATGGTCCAGTTGTCCATGTAGGCTAGGACAGGGCAGAGAGGCCTAACATTTATCATCTTTGTGAGGCATTCTTTTGTCTTCAACAGGCGAATCAATACTGTTGTTTACAAGATATTGAGAATGGTTATCGTTGTACTGACTTAGATATAAAGCAAACCAGCAGGTGGTGGTTTGCTTCTGTTCAAAATGGTTATTTGGTTATTTTATATTTAAGTAGCCTATAACTGTATGTGTGTGTGTCTGTGTTTGTGTGTGTGTGTTCTTAGCCTCCATTCTCCCACCCCTCCCTTCCACCCCACATTGATATAAGCCACCATATCGATCATTTCACCATCACGTTCTTTGGCTGCATTCACAGCATGCTCAGTTTCTTGCGTTCCAACCACGGAGGCATCGGTCCATGCACTTCGACTCTGCTGCAGAATCCCAAGCAGGACAGTGGATTTAACATATATCCGTGCACAATTAAACACCATTAAGGAGCATCACAAAAGTAAAATACAGTGCGTAGTTACAACTTAAATAGAAATGAATAGTGTATTTGAGGAGGTGGCAGGCTCAAGCTTGAAGGATATGATAAATCATATTCATAAGAGATGCAAAAACAAATCCAACCAATAAAACAGTCCTCAGTGAACAGATTGTACCCAATTGCTGAATGAGAGAGACTTCTCTTACCTCTATCATAATATGAAAGGCGTGCTAGTTAAGGAAAGAAAACATTTCCAGCATGAGAGACATGGAAGCATTGGAAGCACAGAGAGTGGCAAAAGAAATGACAACTGAGCTGATGACCTATGGACAGAGGATATAACACCACTCCTCTCCTTCTTATGACCTGACCTAGGATCAGGGGACACCATGGTTTGTCCTGGGAGTCAACCGTGCCATCAACTGACCTCAATTCAGTTCACTGGAAGCTGTGGAGGCGAACAATAAGAGTGGGACATTTTTACAAAGCAACATCTGGAATGAGTAACCAGTCAACCGTGAGTTCTGCTGCTCACCTGCAGCCAAGTTTTCAAGTCACGACAGCGTCTGAGAGTCCATTAGGCCGCCTGTCTGCCTCAGAAAGCTTTCTCTTTCTCGTTACTTTACACCCCGTTACAAAACCATCGTATTGAAGCGCCAGCCAATTCATTCCTACACCATTCACGCACAACTGGCTAAGGCAATAGGGGTGAAGTGAGTGAGTAACAGTACTCACGGGGTAAATCATACATAGTAATGGTGTGTGTCTCTATGGTACTATGTTTAGCATGTGTGTGAGGAAAGAGGCTACTGCTAACTCCAGGTTTTCAAGCCCACCTCTGTGTGCATATTACAGAGTGTTCAGCCCCAGGATGCTATAAAAATTACAAGTTGACGGTAAGCATTTCAGTGGCTGCCAACAATTCCCCCAGAATTTCGCAATGGCTGTTAGAGAGTGTGATTACGCTTCTGGTCCCTTCCCTCCCCTGACACACCGCCAAGCGAGCACACACTGTTCTCACAAGCACACGAGCAAGCGCACGCAAATGTGCACAAACACACACACATCCCTGGCAGCGCTGCTGCAGCTAAATGCTACTGTAACATGTAAATTAATTTGAGTGAGTGTGCAAGTGATGCATGTGTATGTGTGTGCACACACGCAAGAGCCTGAACAACAAATAAAGCCCAGGAGAATGTCAGAGTCAAGACAAGAGTATAAATAAGAGTATGAAATACAATTCCAGGCAATGGTAACACCTGCGCCTGTGAAATAAAGCAGACCAAGGACTTAAAAGGACCCAGGTGGCAGTAAGCAGAATACGACAAGACAGGTGCACTCTGTCTTGATTTGTCTGTCTGTCACTTCAGTGAGACTTGGTAGTGGAGGGAAAGCAAGTGTTGGAGGGACATTAAGTAGGGTTAAAAGCCCTTGCGCCCTCTCTCTCTTTCCCTGTCTCTGCTGAAGGACATGCTTACTCAGAGGGTGCCTTTAGAAGGTTGATGAATAATGAACAAGCACTCCTCTCCTCTCTTATCCCTCTCTCTCTTCTGCTTTTCTCTCGGATCACATTGCACTCTGGGAATGGAGGTCGAGAAGGGTGAGCCCTGGCCAAAGAGCAGACCAGAGGAGTGACCAATCTGTGTGTGTGTGTGTGTGTGTGTGTCTGTGTGTGGACGTGTTTAACTATACTTTTGGGGACCAGAAGTCCCCACAAGAATAGTAAACTAACAAAAATGTGATCAACTGGGGACATTTTGTTAGTCAAATGCTATTTCTAGAGGGTTTAGGGTTAAAGTAGAATTAGGTTTAGGAGTTATGGTTAGTTTTAGGGTTAAGAGTTAGGGTTAGGTTTAAGGTTAAGGTTAGGTTTTGGGGTTAAGGTTTGGATTAGGGTAAGGGATAGGGAAAATAGGATTTAGAATGGTTATAAATTGTGTGTCCCCGCAAGGTTAGTTAAACAAGACTGTGTGTGTGTGTGTGTGTGTGTGTGTGTGAGAGAGAGAGAGAGAGAGAGAGAGAGAGCATTCAGCTAGTCGCTAGTGCATGCTATGCAGAGATTTAATGTTAATCTTTACAGTGGATCTCCTTTGTTACTGCTGCTGTGCAATCGATATGATATATGGTAATGGCCAGCACGCATTGTGTAAATGCATACCTCAACTTGTTTGGGAAGAATGCATAGCATGAAAAGCACTTCATGTGCAGCAGTATATATTATATATAATGACTCCTGCTTGCTGTAATTGGTCCAGTAGATAACAGCAGAGAGAGAGAGCTGCAGCATGGGGGTGGGAAGCCAGCATAAACGAAAACATGGCTTGTTATTGATCAAACTCAGGCATGTCTCATTGACCTGTGTGCAGCAAGCCTTTTTATAGCCGTGAGGGAGGGGGAGGGGTAGAGATGAAGAGAGAGCGAGAGCAAGAGCGAGGGAGAAAGAGAGCGAGAGCATGCATTATTAATCCAACCCTCCCCCTCTCCTCTCGGAACGAGCGAACGCTTTCCTGTGCTCAGTGTTCTGTGCTGTGGTGCGGGTGATGATGAGTGGGCGAGGACCACACACATACACACACACTTCAACCCCCCCCCCCCCATTATTATCAGATACTGTACTAGCATAGAACGGCCATACTGAGAAAGAACCACACATCATAGGGAGGCCTAACCAGCCTTTTTTCTATCAGAACTTTACTAACACTGTACACCCGTACCAAGACAGTCAGGATCTCATGTACAGTATGTCGATCTGTGTCTTCTGACTATTATAAGACCCATGAGGTGGACTGGACATTGGTTCTAAAAGCAGCACTGATGGTCTCATTGTGAAGAGAGGTCGAGAGCTCCTCGGCTCAGGAGTCTCAGAAAGGGTCGACATGACCGCTGAATTAAGGAAATGGGCATGACTGTAAAGGACAACTCTGCCACTTTATAACCAGTTATTATGCTGTTAGTATACTGTATATGCACTACTATTTTATGCACATTTTGATGTTTTATTGTTTTTGTTAGTAATACTGCACGATTCCTAGTTTTTGTAATTTTGAAGCGTCTGTATTGCCCTCGTCTACAGCATACTACGATTCCCAGGGTGCATTTCGTTGCCTATAAAGCAATGCTCCACTAGTCAGCCACTTAGCTAGCTGGCTATCAAACCCTGAAGAAAGCTTAGTCAAAATATATTGCTTATATCATAAGCTATGTGCATTTCACATTACTTTTGGGTTGAAAATATATTATGCTTCCATAAATGTCATGCTGAATATATGCTCATGTCATTGTCACCAAAAAACTGCAATACACGAATAAATAATTTGAATGTAGATTCTGAGTAGCTAGCTCTGCTAACCCTAACACTGAGTTAATGCAACTAGTTAGCATGCTAGCTAGCCCGACTGCTGCATCCGAAATAATTGTTTCATCTTAGCGGCTGTCTTAAACAACATTTAGACCTGTTAAAAAAACACATAATTTATTAAACCTGCTGCATCTGAAATAAAGTGTTTTCTACGATAACAGACAAATACAGCCTCAGCGACCAAGCAATCATCCAACAACACTGGAGGCCTCTTGGAACTAATAAAATGTATGATGTTTACAAGTAATTCAATTTGAAAATATAGGCTATTTGGAAAGGGCACAATGGCTGCTGGAGCTGCAACTTCGGTCGATGATGGTGGGAGTGGTTTTGTCGAATGGAATCATGGGAGTTTGAGTCTTGAACAACAGACAAATATTGGAATAGGCTGACTATAAATACACTACATGACCAAAAGTATGTGGACACCTGCTCGTCGAACATCTCATTCCAAAATCATGGGCATTAATATGGAGTTGGTCCCCCCTTTGCTGCTATAACAGCCTTCACTCTTCTGGAAAGGCTTTCCACTAGATGTTGGAACATTGCGGCGAGGACTTGCTTCCATTCAGTCACAAGAGCATTAGTGAGGTCGGGCACTGATGTTGGGCGATTAGGCCTGGCTCGCAGTCGGCGTTCCAATTCATCCCAAAGGTGTTCGATGGGGTTGAGGTCGGGGCTCTGTGCAAGCCAGTCAAGTTCTTCCACACCGATCTCGACAAACCATTTCTGCATGGACCTCGCATTGTGCACGGGGGTATTGTCATGCTGAAACAGGAAAGGGCCTTCCCCAAACTGTTACCACAAAGTTGTAAGCACAGAATTGTCTAGAATGTCATTGTATGCTGTAGCGTTAAGATTTCCCGTCACTGGAACTAAAGGGCCTAGCCAGAACCATGAAAAACAGCCCCAGACCATTATTCCTCATCCACCAAACTTTACAGTTGGCACTATGCATTGGGGCAGGTAGCGTTCTCCTGGCATCCGCCAAACCCAGATTTGTCCGTCGGACTGCCAGATGGTGAAGCATGATTCATCACCCCAGAGAGCGCGTTTCCATTGCTCCAGAGTCCAATGGCGGCGAGCTTTACACCACTCCAGCCGACGCTTGGCATTACGCATGGCGATCTTAGGCTTGTGTGCGGCTGTTCGGCCATGAAAACCCATTTCATGAAGCTCCCGACAAACATTTATTGTGCTGACGTTGCTTCCAGAGGCAGTTTGGAACTCGGTAGTGAGTGTTGCAACTGAGGACACAGGATTTTTACGCGCTTCAGCACTCGACGGTCCCGTTCTGTCAGCTTGTGTGGCCTACCACTTCGCGGCTGAGCCGTTGTTGCTCCTAGACGTTTCCACTTCACAATAACAACTCTTATAGTTGACCAGGGCAGCTCTAGCAGGGCAGAAATGTGACAAACTGACTTGTTGGAAAGGTGGCATCCTATGACGGTGCCACGTTGAAAGTCACTGAGTTCTTCAGTAAGGCCATTCTACTGCCAATGTTTGTCTATGGAGATTACATGGCTGTGTGCTCGATTTTATACACCTGTCAGCAATGGGTGTGGCTGAAATAGCCGAATCCACTCATTTGAAGGGGTGTCCACATAGTTTTGTATATATAGTGTATCATTCTATAGGTTTTTGAGCGTCAATTTAAAAATATTTACAAATGTTGTTAGACAGACAACCAGAGCAACATATAGCAGGGAGTTCCAGTATGATCAGAAAACGACAGACGGGTTACATAGATCACTGAAAATGACTGTGCATAATTTCTTGTATTAGTCATCTCCTACCAGAGGCAGTTTGGAACTCGGTAGTGTTCAAAAACGTAACAGAGAAGCGATTTCCGGTTTTGCTAATCACTAAACAGTCATGAAAACATTAAATTAAACTAAAACTGTGCAGGACATCACTAAATACTTCATAATAACAACCCAATTGTTAAAAGTGGCGGAGTTGTCCTTTAACTTGAGCCTGTTGCAGCTGTGGCTCACCTTCAGACAAATCTGAAAGGACACATCGAACACAGCCAGCCACAACACTGGGTAAATAAAGATGAGAGCAGAACATAAAAAAACAGCATGGTTTCTCACATCCACTTCACAGCTCCCACTAACTCCAACATGAGCAGAATACAGTGGCCTACTTGAATGGCTTCACTGGCTTGATGCCAAAGAACTGACCATATGTGAAAGGTGTCCATACTTTGATGCATCCCTATCACACCCAAGAGGGTAGAGGTGGGATGGTATGGTACTATACTGTAAAGAAAGAGCAAAATCTTATTTTCTGGAATCATTGTGTTCACTGATTTTAGATGCTAGTTGAGGCAATGGAAGACGTTATAATAGACTTATGTTCTTAGAATTCACTTCTCTGAGTGCGTTATGTACTAACATTTCTGCCAAACTGCCAAGTATCTGGGGCCTTAGCTTTGGCACAGCCAGGCTTTCATGGAGATTTCACATGCACTTTGAGCATTCATTTATGCGTGTGTGTGTGTGTCAATGGCAGATAGGCTCAGTAAATGCTCTGTCCCATCACATCAAAGCAAGGGAATGAGGGGGGCTACATTTCCTGAAGAGGCGTAATTTCTCCAAAAAAGGGACGGAGGAAAGAAAAGAAAATGTGAGCGCAGTCTCCTCTACAGCTGCTGACTACAGACTCTCAGGCTACTAACAGCACAAGCTCAAGTACAGTAAGCAATACAACTCATAGCAACTGATCTGTGTCATACAGGTGATTAAAAGTCATAGTACTGCTCTCACCGACATTAGTCATGATGGAGGAAAAGTTGATCAACAAAGCGGGTCACAGTCAGGTGTTGCATCTACAGTGGCATATCTGTGAACACTTGGAATACCTTGCTTCCACCATCCAGCCAACACAGATCAAATGCTAGCTACAGGTGAACTCCAATGAGAACAACCATCATTGATATACAGTAGCTAGTCTATTACATGGTCATTGCATAGCTAGCTACATCTGTTTTTGCAACTAAAGAGGGTTTTGTACATGTGTTATCTTACCTGTGTGGGCACCAGGACTGGCGGGTATGCCAATTTGTGATGGCGGTACATCCAGAAGGAGAAGAGGATGATAGCAGTGATGCCTATGATGGGCACCAACGAGTACATCAGGGTGGTGAAGACAGGAGGCTTCGGGGTAACCGGGTTTGATGTTGCTATGGAGGGAAGGGGACAGAGAGGGAGGGAGAGGGAAAGAGAGCGAGAGAAAGACAGAGAGAGTAAAATTAGATCAATCTAGATTATGCCTGGACAAAAGGATTATTGTAGGATGTACTCAAAATCAAGGAGTGCTGAAAGAGGATTTTGTTAATAACTTTGCCAAGAATGTGAAAAACTAAATGGGTTACGTGTTGCGGTCACTGTGTTCATAATGTAGGGCTGATATGGGCTCAACTCTAGCTGGCTGATGTCATTTTTATAAAATGCATTTCTAGCTGGGTCTCTCTGGGGCTGGGAATCAGCCAAATCTATCCGGCTTAGTGTCACTGAGAGTGACGGTTAAATCAAGAGGATATCTCACTCTCAGTCACACATACACGCGCGCACGAAAACACACACACACACACTAGAGCTGGGATGATAAACCGACCGCATTTATCGTGGACATAGTGCTGATATTGTTCATTATGATAAATAACCTATAGGGCCCTACTAGAGAAATGCGAAGTTTGAAATGAAATACGTTTGCTAATATGGGTGCATGTTAATGGGACAATTGATAGCTACAGCATTCAAAGTAATAGTAGTAATTTTAAGGGTAATATAAAAAAATTACTGTGTTGTACATCAATGTTATAAACGTATCGTTTGATTTATCGTCATCATGATAATTCAGTCAATTTATCGTGACATGGATTTTGTCCAAATCACCCAGCTCTAACACACACACACACACACAGTTTTGTATTGCTATCCTTGTGGGGACCAAATAATTGATTCCCAGCCAAAATTATATTTTCCCTAACCCTAAATCTAACCCTAACCTTAACCTAACCATAACCCTAAACCTAACCGTAACCCCTAACCCTAATTGTAACCCTAACCCTAAACCTAACCCGTAAGCCTAAAATAGCATTTTTCCACATGGGGACTGGCAAAATGTCCCCGCTTGTCCGAATTTTCCTTGTTTTACTATCCTTGTGAGGACTTCTGGTACCCACAAGGATAGTTAAACTAACACACACACACGAAACCTGGACACAGTACTCTGAAATCAGACGATTTGATCCCTAATGATTCAGTAAAAACTAGCTTTAATCTAGTAGCCCCTGTTAACTGTGGAGCCACAGGCTTGGTGATTGAGTGAGTTAGTGTATCTGTCTAAAGCCTGTTTGGTTCGCAGGCGCCCATCATGGCACAGTCCCTTTACAGGGCTTCATGAAAGAGAGATAAGATGTGATTGTGCCTCGTTGCCAAAGCAGCAGCTCCAGTGTAATAATCTCAACACGCACTCGTTTCACCATTACGGTGGATACCCCGTCCCTCGCCTGCCAGCGTGACATCCAGTGTGTGTGTGCCGTTACTGCTCTATAATAATAATAATAATATGCCATTTAGCAGACGCTATTATCCAAAGCGACTTACAGTCATGTGTGCATACATTTTTACGTATGGGTGGTCCCGGGGATCGAACCCACTATTCTGGCGTTACAAGCGCCATGCTCTACCAATTGAGCTACAGAGGACCTATGTGGGTGACCTCAGCTGAACTGGCATTAGGTAGCAACATTGTGTGGTTAAAGAGGGGGCACTGTTTGTGATGATGCTGCTGCCTGCCTGCCACAACCCCCCTTGCCGTGCCCCTCCCCCCTCTATACCCATCGCTCCCCTCCCCCTCTCCCAGCTCTCTGCCCAGTGCTCCATTTTAGCTGCAAGTGGGATAAGAACCCGGATTAGCCTCTTTGAGCTGAAAAATACATCAGTCCCAAACCCCCCCTCTCTCCAACATGCCTCCTCTTGCCTGCTGCGTGCTCCCTGCTCTCCACACCCCCGCCCCCAGGGCATTAGGATCACCACACTGTACACGCCACTCAGGCATGGAGCCGCTCTGGTCAGCAGGTCAAGCTCTCTCCCTTTCTCTCCCTCTCTCTATCCACTCCTGCATGGTTGATCCCCAGATAGGCCCTGTTGCTAGGTTAAAAAAAGCAGCTGTGAGCATGTGTGTGTGTGTGTGCCGCCTTTGTCGCTCGATACGATAGTAAGGCTCCGACCGAGCTTTTCATTCCAAATATCCAGGGCATTCCACATCTAGTTAGTCACTGCTGCAAATACATACATGTTTAGTTGCATAAGCAGAGGGAGAAAGTCATGCCCGCTGTGCTGTATTAGAGCCCATCTCCCCACCCAAAGCTTTAATTTATTTAGGTACCCTGTTCACGATAATTGACTGCTCCTACAGACAGTGAGTCACGTGGCCGTGGCTTGCTACAGTGAGGGAAAAAAGTATTTGATCCCCTGCTGATTTTGTACGTTTGCCCACTGACAAAGACATGATCAGTCTATAATTTTAATGGTAGGTTTATTTGAACAGTGAGAGACAGAATAACAACAAAAAAATCCAGAAAAACGCATGTCAAAAATGTTATAAATTGATTTGCATTTTAATGAGGGAAATAAGTATTTGACCCCTCTGCAAAACATGACTCGGTACTTGGTGGCAAAACCCTTGTTGGCAATCACAGAGGTCAGACGTTTCTTGTAGTTGGCCACCAGGTTTGCACACATCTCAGGAGGGATTTTGTCCCACTCCTCTTTGCAGATCTTCTCCAAGTCATTAAGGTTTCGAGGCTGACGTTTGGCAACTCGAACCTTCAGCTCCCTCCACAGATTTTCTATGATATTAAAGGTCTGGAGAATGGCTAGACCACTCCAGGACCTTAATGTGCTTCTTCTTGAGCAATTCCTTTGTTGCCTTGGCCGTGTGTTTTGGGTCATTGTCATGCTGGAATACCCATCCACGACCCATTTTCAATGCCCTGGCTGAGGGAAGGAGGTTCTCACCCAAGATTTGACGGTACATGGCCCCGTCCATCGTCCCTTTGATGCAGTGAAGTTGTCCTGTCCCCTTAGCAAATAAACACCCCCAAAGCATAATGTTTCCACCTCCATGTTTGACGGTGGGGATGGTGTTCTTGGGGTCATAGGCAGCATTCCTCCTCCTCCAAACACGGTGAGTTGCGTTGATGCCAAAGAGCTCGATTTTGGTCTCATCTGACCACAACACTTTCACCCAGTTCTCCTCTGAATCATTCAGATGTTCATTGGCAAACTTCAGACGGGCCTGTATATGTGCTTTCTTGAGCAGGGGGACCTTGTGGGTGCTGCAGGATTTCAGTCCTTCACGGCGTAGTGTGTTACCAATTGTTTTCTTGGTGACTGTGGTCCCAGCTGCCTTGAGATAATTGACAAGATCCTCCCGTGTAGTTCTGGGCTGATTCCTTACCGTTCTCATGATCACGAGGGGAGATCTTGCATGGAGCCCCAGGCCGACGGAGATTGACAGTTCTTTTGTGTTTCTTCCATTTGCAAATAATCGCACCAACTGTTGTCACCTTCTCACCAAGCTGCTTGGCGATGGTCTTGTAGCCCATTCCAGCCTTGTGTAGGTCTACAATCTTGTCCCTGACATCCTTGGAGAGCTCTTTGGTCTTGGCCATGGTGGAGAGTTTAGAATCTGATTGATTGATTGCTTCTGTGGACAGGTGTCTTTTATACAGGTAACAAGCTAAGATTAGGAGCACTCCCTTTAAGAGTGTGCTCCTAATCTCAGCTCGTTACCTGTATAAAAGACACCTGTGAGCCAGAAATCTTTCTGATTGAGAGGGGGTCAAATACTTATTTCCCTCATTAAAATGCAAATCAATTTATAACATTTTTTACATGCGTTTTTCTGGATTTTTTTGTTGTTATTCTGTCTCTCACTGTTCAAATAAACCTACCATTAAAATTATAGACGGATCATTTCTTTGTCAGTGGGCAAACGTACAAAATCAGCAGGGGATCAAATACTTATTTCCCTCACTGTATATAAAGCGGGCAGACAGGCATCGAGGCATTCAGTTACTGTTCAATTGAACGTTAGAATGGGCAAAACGAGTGACCTAAGCGACTCTGAGCGTGGTATGATTGTCGGTGCCAGGCGCGCCGGATCCAGAATACTGGATCGGCGCACCTGCCAGGTGGCCCCCCTCCTGGGCTTTTCACGCACGACAGTGACTAGGGTTTACAGAGAATGGTGCGACAAACAAAAAACCTCCAGTCCGCGGCAGTCCTGTAGGCGAAAACAGCTCGTTAATGAGAGAGGTCGAAGAAGATTGGCAAGAATCGTGCAAGCTATGAGGCGGGCCACAAACAGGCAATTAACGGCGAAGTACAACAGTGGTGTGCAGAACGGCATCTCAGAACGCACAACTCCTCGATCCTTGTCACAGATGGGCTATTGCAGCAGACAACCACACCATTTCCACTCCTGTCAGCTAAAAACAAGAAGAAGCGGCTCCAGTGGACGGGTGATCACCAACACTGGACAATTGAGGAGTGGAAAAATATTGCCTGGTCCGACAAATCCTGGTTCCTGTTGCGTCATGCTGATGGCAGAGTCAGGATTTGGCGTAAGCAGCATGAGTCCATGGCCCCATCCTGCCTGGTATCAACAATACAGGCTGGTGATGGTGGTGTAATGGTGTGGGGAATGTTTTCCTGGCACACGTTAGGTCCCTTGATACCAATTGAGCAACGATTGAATGCCATGCCCCAAAGAATTTAGGCTGTTCTTGAGGCTGACCCGGTACTAGATGGGTGTACCTAATAAACTGACCAGTGAGTGTATCTATTGTATAACCTCTATCTGACTCCAATGCAAGAACACACAAATGTTTTCCCCGTGAATTAATGACTATTCTGAAAAGGGCATTTCTGTTCATTGTTGAGCAACAATAGTGCAACAGGAAAAGGAGTTACCCAACCACAACATTAAGGCATCTCTGATCACTGATTAGATTTCTCTTTTCTTTATACTTAACTGATGATGTGCTAAAAAAATGTTAGTTTTTTTAACAATTACGGAATTTCTTTGCCAGAACCAAGAAATTCCAGAACCAAGGAACATTAAGAGATTTCTGATTAGATATTCTGCATTCTTTGAGGATGTGCTCAGATTATTATATATTTATTTTTTTATCAACAATTACGGGAAGAATGTAGATTGAGTTCCAGGACCAAGGAAGGATTGTTGCTTGGAAGAGCGAGCAGCGCCAGGGGAGGAAGCTGACGTCAGTGTGCCCAGACCCAGCTAGCTACACCTCCTCTGACTGAGTCACTGCATTCCTCCTCCTGCTAAGAGGATGTTTAGCAGTGAGGCCCGTTAGCTCAAAGGGGATAAGGAGGACAGATCATCCCCTTTAATCTGAAAGACACAGCAATCCCTGATGCATGACACACATGAAGCCACACAGGACACTGTCCGACACGCCATGGCACATGCCTGAGCTCACTGCACACTCACTGGAACTGGGCACACCACATCACGCCGCACACTTCCCGGAATATGGAGCAGATTTGACGAAGCAGAGCGGTTACGCAGAGTGTCAGCATTATGTAACGTGAGAGAATAAAAGATGACTAACTAACAGATTGGGTTATTAACAAAAGTCAAAAGGTCACGCTTAGGACAAAGGCACGGATTTCAGATTTGAGCATAACAGATTTTTCAGTTGATATGGTGTTACATACAGGAACACAAGCATGCTCGCACACACACACAGGCACACACAACTTACTCTGAACAGCTTGTGTGTTGTCGGGGGTGTAGAATAACTTTTGGTTGCACATGTTTCCTTCACAGCAACAGAAGAACACATCCGGACTTTCCTTCGTCTCCACACATTCAGTTCTGGAAAAGAGAGAGACAATGTTGTCACAACAATGTAGCAAAATCTTGGTCCCTTCGGGCCCCGATAGCTTAGCAAACCTTCCCTTTTCTAAACTTTTGTAACTTCTTTTGTTTCTTTGGGTTGCAATTGTATATCTAAGGAAAATGTGGTATTTCAGAATTTTGGAAACTGTCCTTGAGCTTTAGACTGGAGCTCTACAGGAATAGTAATATAATGGATGTAAAAATATGATGCTGTAGTTCATGTTGTTGTAGGTACAGTAGGCTACTTCCTGTAAACAAGTATTTTTTGTTACACCTCGTAAGTTTGGAACAAAAAAGGAAGGAAATAAATAATGAATTCTATATTTAACTGACAAACTTACATTCCATGGCAGCTAAACCATATCAAAGCTACACTCCATTCTTTGAACATCCCTGAATAGATAAACAAGCTTATTAGCCCAAGAAGAAACAAAATGAGCAGTATTCACTCCAAACTATGTTTACACATTTTTTATTGCACAATCTTTTGGCTGTTGTTTACATCTAGAGTACACACACATTGGTAAGTTGCCGCACGGTCGGAGCTACCGGTTGCTCTACATTGAGTAATCACATGGCAGCATGCCACACTTCAAAAACACATCGATGGTTACTGCAGGTGGAAGGTAAACGGGTTCAACGGCATGCTAAGACAAGAGCCGCCTGGTAAATCAGCCTTTCTGGGCCTGGGATCTCGCACGCTATGACAGAGAATGTTTCTGGCAACGCTAGCTGACATGCTGGATGGATAGCTGGGCAGATAACATTACAATTTGGTGGAATGGAGGGGGAAGCTAAAGTGTTCCACTTAACATCAGGTGATATATGGATATATAACCCTAAGTGAGGAAATGTTTTATCCATCTCTATCTGTCTGTTCTGGGTCACAGGGCACATTTGCAATATGCAAACATCTAGGCCTAGCTTGTCTAAAAAACCATTGCAGGTGTTAAATTACTTGAGAAGAAGCTCAATTGTTTATCGCAGTGGTGTAGCTGTTTGAACAAGTTGAGACTGCTGATGCTGACATTTGGCAAGGAACCACATTCATGATGATTTTTCTTGCTCCCCAATCGACACCTTTCACATCATATTCATGGGCCGACCAAGTCCTCACACAGAATGGAGATACTACTACTGATATACTGATAACATTTGTGATCCATTGCAACACACCAATGATACACTTAGTTATTCCACCGTGTGTCATTGGTGTGTTGTAACAGATCACACATGTTATCCAACCCACCCCCACAGAGCCCTGATGCAATAGGCCCTACCTGTCATAGCAGTTGGTATCATCCAGCCAGCAGCCCTGCTTGACGATATCTACGATTCCCGACACATTCCTCCAGGTGGCAAAGCAGTGTCTCCGCTTGTCCTTCTCCCCGGCACACGTCTCGATGCCACTGCGGTTCCCCCGGTTCTCTTGGATGGCAGCAGGGTTGGGGTTGTAGTTGTAGTGGATACACTCCTGCGTCTCTGACCGGCCCAGGATAGCCCCTGAGGACAGAAATGGAGACACTAGATCAAAAGACTTTGAGGTGAATATCGAACAGCATTCCTGTTGAACGGTGAATGTGTTGATGTAATAAATCATTTTGGAGAATCGGTTTAATGCCGTTCAAACACCAAACCACAGACATGAATAAGCACATAAAAGAAGCCTACTGTGTCCTGCACATCAACAGAGTTAATTTTGGGACAGCCCTGTCTACAGTGTAGCATCATATGTCCTATTAATCTACTACTAATCTATTGCTCTCATGAAGCAATGCACGGATGATGTAACTCTCTGCTCACTGCAGGACAATTACAGGACAGAGGCATTAAAGGCCACTGCAGGGCTGCAGTGATCACTAACAGAGCCATCTCTCATCAGCCAGCCTCCCTCCACAGTGGGAAGCCTTACCACAGCCCTGTAATTAACCAGTGGTGACGACTCAAGTGCCTCTAGAGACTGACACACACACACAGTCTTCAAATGCTGTGTGGGAAATCTCTGGCCCTGGCTGGTCGTGATATGATTTGTTAATGACTATGTTTGATTGGTCAAGGAGGGTAATGGGATAGAATTCCCATTCCGAGAGAAGAGTTGTTTTCAACAGAATCAGCAGGGGTGAAATAAGTTGAATGTCGTTTACTGTACTGAATCACAGCACATGACAATCATTTAGCCCACTGCTCCCCCACCCCATCCATTTTGATAAGTAGCCTAGGCATGAATTCTTCTAGACTGCAGTTAGTAAAATACAGCCCATATTAAAGTATGCTCCGAGCTGTACAAAGCACACTACACACAAGTCAATCAAACAATTGCCAATAATCTACTGTCACGCATAGTCGACCATAGAAAGGTCAGGCTATCCTCATTCATTGAGCCATAGACATGACAATGAACTCAAAATATAAACATGAACCTGTGAGGCGCCAGGCACCACAGGTCGATTCATCCCTGGGTAAGACTTAAGCAGTAGGCCCTAAGGAATTGATTCACTATATAATCTCAAACACCAAAAAGGCAAAACAAAAATAATGTATCTTTTAAGTATAATCCTTGAGACTTAATCTTATCTAAACAACAGGAAAAATGATTTTGAATTTAATGTGCAAAACATAGCCTGAGGGTGCCATATGGTTTAAGAAACCACAACAATATGAGCTTGTTTTATGGTTAACCCTGACAAAACCTCAAGTGGTAACAGTGACCGAAAAGAAAAAGGATATGTTGGGTGTGGTTTGACAATGGTGACACTTCTGCTTGCTAAGGCAGGGAACAGAGGCTCTGACACACACCAATGAGCATGCAAAGGTATTTATCTCTCTCATCTCTCTACGTGTGCCAAATATAGGAGAACTAAAAGTTTAGAAAGCTTTCTATAAATAGGCTTGTCGGCTTGATTCAGCTCAGATAGGATAAAATGCTACTGTTTAGCCTACGTAATCTATTGTAAAGTCTATTCTTAACTCATTTTGTCTTTGGGGGTAAAAAGACCCACACATCCTTAATTAAAAACAAGAAATGCATAATTTAAAAAGTACAAGGAGGTATTTTGAGATAGTGGGAGAGACAGAGAGAGAGAGAGAAAGAAAGAAAGACACAGAGAGAGAGAGAGAGAGAGAGAGAGAGAGAGAGAGAGAGAGAGAGAGAGAGAGAGAGAGAGAGAGAGAGAGAGAGAGAGAGAGAGAGAGAGAGAGAGAGAGAGAGAGAGAGAGAGAGAGAGAGAGAGAGAGAGAGAGAGAGAGAGAGAGAGAGAGAGAGAGAGAGAGAGAGAGAGAGAGAGAACCAAAAGTCACCTGCCTCAGGTTAGTAGAGCCAGGGGCCCCCTGAGAGGGGCCTCTCTTAGTCTTTTAATTCCGCTCATATCTACCAGGGCCAGGAAGCAGGGACCTACAGTGCCGTTTGTTCTGACAATCAATAATGAGGGACAACACAGAGTGCCAGCTAAACATGGAATGCTCTGAGCCCAGGGGCCAGAGATCTGGAAACTGGTCACGCAGGTTGAGTGAAGAGAGACTGTTGGCGCCAAGGAAGAAACAAGCCCGGGGGAGGAGTTGGAGCGCCACGATTGCTTGTGCTGAACAAGCTGGACTGGGCATACAGTACAGACACCATTTACTGTAGGCTACCTCTCAGAGGGGTCACAGTTTGACCATGTGTTTACAGTCTGTTCACTAATGTTCCTGACAATGGGACATCTTAGACAGTTATTCCCAAACATTTCTTCACATAAAGAAATTTGCCTAAACCAATGATGAGAATAACATCCTCACAGAGATCAGTGCTGCTATGGGGAAGAAGATAGCATCTGACTTAGGAATGGGCACGGTTAATCGAATATTCGGATATCCGAACGGACGTTAGTATTCGAACACTTGTGAGAGTATTCATTTTATTTGGGGGGTGGGGGCTGATTTTAACAATGAAAAAGCTTTGTCTAAATTCAATTATCCATGTGACATTGTTACACACAAGGCTATACCATGACATTTGACATGCTTAAAGTAAAATTGGCAGAGCAGTCAAAAATGTGATTTCCCTGTATTTTATATATATTTCCACACTATGAGGTTGGAATAATACTGTGAAATTGTGAAAGTTGTGATAATGTACTTTTGAAAACACCGGCTGAAATTTCTGCTTGTTTGGCTGGATGGGATTTTTGGACCACCTGGTGATATCACTAGAAGTTATAAGTTAATAGACCAATAACAAATAGAGTTTGCCCTCCTCTCTGCCAATAACAGCTAGTTTTCAGGTTACACATCCCTCCCATTAGGCCTCTGTCTCAGACCACTCCTAGACAGTCCTAGCTAAATTATTTTCCATTTTAATTGAAATCAATTGAAATCAATTACAGTAAGGTACTTTCTGCGTAACAATTTGATATTGAGATAAACATGGCTGCATTGGACCTTTCCTAAAACAACAAACTTGTATTTGAATGTAGGGTTTTGAATGTAGAGTTTAGCTATGTACAGTCGTGGTCAAAAGTTTTGAGAATGACACAAGTATTGGTCTTCACAAAGTTTGCTGCTTCAGTGTTTTTAGATATTTTTGTCAGATGTTACTATGGTATACTGAAGTATAATTACAAGCATTCCATAAGTGTCAAAGGCTTTTATTGACAATTACATTAAGTTTATGCAAAGAGTCAATATTTGCAGTGTTGACCCTTCTTTTTCAAGACCTCTGCAATCCACCCTGGCATGCTGTCAATTAACTTCTGGGCACATCTGGACTGATGGCAGCCCATTCTTGCATAATCAATGCCTGGAGTTTGTCAGAATTTGTGGGTTTTTGTTTGTCCACCCGCCTCTTGAGGATTGACCACAAGTTCTCAAATGGGATTAAGGTTTCCTGGCCATGGACCCAAAATGTGGGATGTTTTGTTCCCCGAGCCACTTAGTTATCACTTTTGCCTTATGGCAAGGTGCTCCATCATGCTGGAAAAGGCATTGTTCGTCACCTAACTGTTCTTGGATGGTTGGGAGAAGTTGCTCTCGGAGGATGTGTTGATACCATTATTTATTCATGGCTGTGTTCTTAGGCAAAATTGTGAGTGACCCCACTCCCTTGGCTGAGAAGCAACCCCACACATGAATAGTCCCGTGTAGCTCAGTTGGTAGATCATGGCATTTGCAAAGCCAGGGTTGTGGGTTCCATTCCCACTGGGGGCCAGTATGAAAATGTATGCACTCACTATCTGTAAGTCGCTCTGGATAAGAGCATCTGCTAAATTACTAAAATGTAAATGTCTCAGGATGCTTTACTGTTGGCATGACACAGGACTGATGGTAGCGCTCACCTTATCTTCTCCAGACAAGCTTTTTCCGGATGCCCCAAACAATCGGAAAGGGGATTCATCAGAGAAAATGACTTTACCCCAGTCCTCCGCAGTCCAATCCCTGTACCTTTTGCAGAATATCCGTCTGTCCCTGATGTTTTTCCTGGAGAGAAGTGGCTTCCTCGCTGCCCTTCTTGACACCAGGCCATCCTCCAAAAGTCTTCGCCTCACTGTGCGTGCAGATGCACTCACTCCTGCCTGCTGCCATTCCTGAGCAAGCTCTGCACTGGTGGTGCCCCGATCCCGCAACTGAATCAACTTTAGGAGACGGTCCTGGCGCTTGCTGGACTTTCTTGGGCGCCCTGAAGCCTTCTTCACAACAATTGAACCTCTCTCCTTGAAGTTCTTGATGATCCGATAAATGGTTGATTTAGGTGCAATCTTACTAGCAACAATATCCTTGCCTGTGAAGCCCTTTTTGTGCAAAGCAATGATGACGGCACGTGTTTCCTTGCAGGTAACCATGGTTAACAGAGGAAGAACAATGATTTCAAGCACCACCCTCCTTTTAAAGCTTCCAGTCTGTTATTCTAACTCAATCAGCATGACAGAGTGATCTCCAGCCTTGTCCTCGTCAACACTCTCACCTGTGTTAACGAGAGAATCACTGACATGATGTCAGCTGGTCCCCTGTAGCTCAGTTGGTAGAGCATGGCGCTTGCAACGCCAGGGTTGTGGGTTCATTTCCCACGGGGGGCTAGTATGAAAATGTATGCACTCACTAACTGTAAGTCGCTCTACTAAAATGTTAAAATGTGGCAGGGCTGAAATGCAGTGGAAATGTTTTTTTTGTGATTAAGTTTATTTTCATGGTAAAGAGGGACTTTGCAATTAATTGCAATTAATCTGATCACTCTTCATAACATTCTGTAGTATATGCAAATTGCCATCATAAAAACTGAGGGAGCAGACTTTGTGAAAATTAATATTTGTGTCATTCTCAAAACTTTTGACCACGACTGTAGCCTACGGTGCATTGAGCTACAGCTGCTTCAGACGTCATGTGGCTTTGACATTGTTTTCAGTTGCATACAGTAAATGTAGCCTACAGTTCTGAGAACGGACAAAGTGATTGTTTTATTTGCAAGCTAGTTCTCTCTCTCATGGGCTATAGGTTATGGGGTGCATTTTACATGAAAAGGCATTTTACTATCATACCGCATTTAGCCCTCCGGTCAGCCCTGACAACAGTATGCTATTTTCCCACTTCAGCGATTAGCCTACTGGCGCGCACCAACGGAGGTTCCACAAGCCCTGACACAAAATGCAAAACACTCACCAGAAAACATTGAAACAGAATCAGTTATATGATGGCAAACATCAGACTTCCCTTTCACTGTTGCTGTTAGCCTAGGCTACTGTTTGACAAAAGCTACCGGAATAGCACCCCGAAAACAACTGTGGCATTTTTTTTTTTACTATCCCCAAAAAAATCATGATATTATTTGAATATTTAAATAATTTCAAATGCCCATCCCTAACTGACTGTATGCATTCCAAAATAGCCCACATGAGGCCATTTCGCTTACATTGAACACATCAAATCAATTTCTCCGTTACTCATGGCCCTAGTCCAAGAAGAGACCCATTTTCCTAATTAATATTCATAAATGTGTAAACCTTACAATAATAACAACATAATGCCTCTCTAAAAAAAACAAATGATGCTGTGGAGTCTGTGGCAGCATGGATGAAGAAAATTATTTTGGGGGGAATTAATTTGCTAATTGCCCCTCGTGGGAATAAATCCAGGGGATTAGTTCCGGAGACACAAATCGCCATTATCAGGATTACAGGGAATCTGCCGGAATTACTGTCACATCCACGCCTGGTGGAGGAGGAGGAAGGCACAGCCGAAGATGCACATCATTCGTCGAAGCCCCAATACCATGATTACAGATCTGGGTCAGCAAATTGAAACAGGCAAATTTACCCAGATGCTTAACACAAATCACTGTTCAAAAGGCACAGTTTGTTTATTGACTACTGGGGAATAGTTGGATTGGGCAGGACCTGTGACAATGTTGTATGGACTAGGAGCCAACACAGAAACATCATTCCATCTTGACAATCTCAAATAGGCTTGACTAGACTCAGCCTAAACCTTCCTCCAGCATAGGACCTTCTGTCTCCACTATACTCCTCATAATATTTGGCCCAGAGAGGCATTGGGAATCACAAGCACCAGGTTTACTAAGGGTTAATACATTGGTCCAAACAGGGGGTCGACAGAATATCTAAATCACCTTTTGAAACCCTAACTGAAAACTACAGTAATGCAATTAAAATGCCCAAGTGCTGGTTCTAAACAACTGAAGAGCCATACTGTAGGCATTTTCCTTAGATTTAGTGGCACAACCAAGATGGCTTAAAAAAAACACTTTGCCAGCTCATCAAGCCTGTCTGTGGCAAACTCCTCTGATTATCTTGTCCAGTCCAGCGCAGGCCGGGCAACCAGGATTAAGTGGGAGGGGTATGTGATTTGAAAATATGCCAAAGGGGGAGCAAAGACACTTTCTCTTGTGCTCCATCTCCACAGGGTGCAACAGGCACTGTCACGATCGTTATAAGAATCGTTATAAGAAGCGGCGGACCAAGGCGAACAAAAACAACACACGATACGTGAAGTCCTAGGTTAAATAACAAAACCATACGGAACAAGATCCCACAAAACAAAAGTGCCAAAAGGCTGCCTAAGTATGGTTCCCAATCAGAGACAACGAGAATCAGCTGCCTCTGATTGGGAACCACCCTGGCCAACATAGAAAACACGAACTAGAACACAGAAAATAACACATAGAAACTCCACACCCTGGCTCAACATATAAGAGTCCCCAGAGCCAGGGCGAGACAGGCACTCCCCCATAGACGTGAAACAAGTGCAATTATAAATATACAGTGGGGGAAAAAAGTATTTAGTCAGCCACCAATTGTGCAAGTTCTCCCACTTAAAAAGATGAGAGAGGCCTGTAATTTTCATCATAGGTACACGTCAACTATGACAGACAAATTGAGATTTTTTTTTCCAGAAAATCACATTGTAGGATTTTTTATGAATTTATTTGCAAGTTATGGTGGAAAATAAGTATTTGGTCACCTACAAACAAGCAAGATTTCTGGCTCTCACAGACCTGTAACTTCTTCTTTAAGAGGCTCCTCTGTCCTCCACTCGTTACCTGTATTAATGGCACCTCTTTGAACTTGTTATCAGTATAAAAGACACCTGTCCACAACCTCAAACAGTCACACTCCAAACTCCACTATGGCCAAGACCAAAGAGCTGTCAAAGGATACCAGAAACAAAATTATAGACCTGCACCAGGCTGGGAAGACTGAATCTGCAATAGCTAAGCAGCTTGGTTTGAAGAAATCAACTGTGGGAGCAATTATTAGGAAATGGAAGACATACAAGACCACTGATAATCTCCCTCGATCTGGGGCTCCACGCAAGATCTCACCCTGTGGAGTCAAAATGATCACAAGAACGGTGAGCAAAAATCCCAGAACCACACGGGGGGACCTAGTGAATGACCTGCAGAGAGCTGGGACCAAAGTAACAAAGCCTACCATCAGTAACACACTCACGCCAGGGACTCAAATCCTGCAGTGCCAGACGTGTCCCCCTGCTTAAGCCAGTACATGTCCAGGCCCATCTGAAGTTTGCTAGAGTGCATTTGGATGATCCAGAAGAGGATTGGGAGAATGTCATATGGTCAGATGAAACCAAAATATAATTTTTTGGTAAAAACTCAACTCGTCGTGTTTGGAGGACAAAGAATGCTGAGTTGCATCCAAAGAACACCATACCTACTGTGAAGCATGGGGGTGGAAACATCATGCGTTGGGGCTGTTTTTCTGCAAAGGGACCAGGACGACTGATCCGTGTAAAGGAAAGAATGAATGGGGCCATGTATCATGAGATTTTGAGTGAAAACCTCCTTCCATCAGCAAGGGCATTGAAGATGAAACGTGGCTGGGTCTTTCAGCATGACAATGATCCCAAACACACAGCCCGGGCAACAAAGGAGTGGCTTCATAAGAAGCATTTCAAGGTCCTGGAGTGGCCTAGCCAGTCTCCAGATCTCAACGCCATCGAAAATCTTTGGACGGAGTTGAAAGTCCGTGTTGCCCAGCGACAGCCCCAAAACATCACTGCTCTAGAGGAGATTTGCATGGAGGAATGGGCCAAAATACCAGCAACAGTGTGTGAAAACCTTGTGAAGACTTACAGAAAACGTTTGACCTGTGTCATTGCCAACAAAGGGTATATAACAAAGTATTGAGAAACTTTTGTTATTGACCAAATACTTATTTTCCACCATAATTTGCAAATAAATTCATTAAAAATCCTACAAAGTGATTTTCTGGAAAAATAATTCTCATTTTGTCTGTCATAGTTGACGTGTACCTATGATGAATATTACAGGCCTCTCTCATCTTTTTAAGTGGGAGAACTTGCACAATTGGTGGCTGACTAAATACTTTTTTCCCCCACTGTAGCTTGTATTCAGAGATCCACACATACAAGTTCAATCAACTATTGAAATCAAATTGCTGCACATAGCACATACTGTACCATTCCAATGGATGACATCTTATGGCTTTGATCACTTCATCAACTATAACATTAGGCCTAGGCTATGTAGGTTGTTCAACAAAATCAGTGCCTTTTGAGTCCCCTGATATTTTAAGTAGAAATTGTGCAACACCAATATTTAATTTAAAAAGCATTTTACACAGTGTTTCCCCTACATGCATTTAGCAGTGCTTTAATGTTTGAGTCACTCAGATAGCATAAGAACAAGGCATATGCCAAATGTGTATAATTGCAGAATATTAGCTTTAAAACTGCACATTTTCTCTCAGCCCCATGGCAAAATGTGTAGAATTGCAGGAAACTAACTTTTAAATGGTACACTATGTAGAAATCACATTTTCTGGTTGCTAAAATTCTAATAGTTCGCCTAATTTCAGTTTGTGACAAAACAAGGAGTCATTGTGCAGAGAAACATTGTACCATCTAAACTGCTGTGAAATATATTTTCCAATATGCAAAAATATTGTATTTTCAGCTGTTTGAAGCTAGTGTACAAAACCGAAAGTAAAAGTCGCAAAAATGAAACTTAAGAATGGAAAGTATAGAAATAGCGCACATAGAACAGATCTACCGCTTCGTAGGCTTGCTTTCAGTGAGAATGACAGATCTATAACTCACATTTATACGTAAATTTGGTCGGTTGCCCAAAAAGTTACATATTGTAGCTTTAAAACTGTTCTCTCTGCCCCATGGCAATATATGTCAACCCTGTTATCCATTGACAGACAGACTATAAATGTTTTAATCATTTCATTATTTTGTGAAGCTTGCATTCAATTGCCCCTCCCTGTTGCACACAACAAGCTTCCATTTCCCCTGTCAAAGGGGGATTAAAGGCTGATTTAAGATGAAATTGTCAACCCTGTTACGGTCAACCCTGTACCAGTCAACCCGGTTAAGGTCAACCCTGTTACGGTCAACCATGTTACGGTCAACCCTGTTACGGTCAACCCTGTTACTTTATTTGGCACTTAATAGGCACTATTTATAATATTTTTTAAATTTAAACTCTTGAGATGGGAAAACATGTTTTTTAAATTAAGTTTAACGTGCTCTTTATGACAGAATGTTAAAATTAGGTCAAATCTAAAGTCCCCCCCCCCCCACCAAGTTACAGATCTCAAAAGGGACCCAATTGGTGGAACGACTCGTGACACTACAGGAGTGAGAGTCCTCAAAGTGTTCTTAGTAGAGTACTAATAGTTCAGAAACCCAAACAAGTAGGCTACAAGTCTGTGTAGTAGTTGTGCATTCTTTCTTCACCCAAGCTAAGTTTCAGTTAATATCATGACATTTGCATGAAAAGCACTCAGCTCATTTTTGAACATTTAGGCCTAATTGTTACTCCTGCGAACAAACGAGGGAGCAAATAGCTTTTCTCAAAGTAAACTGTAACAAAACAGGACTGTTTTCAGGTGAAAATGTGATTGTTTCCCCCTGATCTTTTTTAGAGCATATAACGTCACACTTTTTGCAGTTGGAGTGATAAGCAGCAAACTGGTGCTGAGACCCATGAGGCTGCCGGAGCTGGACGGACATTCCAGCCAGGATTAAGGGATCTGACTTCATCACTGTGTTTAGCTGTTTTACAGTATGAATGAATGGGCCTGCATTCTTTGTGTCTGATGAACAACATTAGGACAACATGGGGTTTTGAATGGGCCATTTGTTTTCCGAGAGGGGGATCTTTTCCGTCTATTCAAGTCAGACTATTTTTTGTATCTTTCTGTGTATATTCTGTGGCTCCACATTTCCAGGATATGCAGTTGTGTGTGTGTGTGTGTGAGTTCAAGTGTGTGTCTCTTTGACTCTGTGTGTGTATTATTGTGCTTGGTTTTGGAGGCCTTTCAAAACAGCGCCCTGTTGTTATTAAAGGTGTCTCAGACATCACACACACAGGGAAGGACGCTAAAGTCTGACAGCTGATAATGGGGGTTTGGGGTACGTACCCCTTTGACACTTTCATACTTGTTGGTGGGCTAATTACTAGCATAACGATTGACTGTGATTGCTACTCCAGTGCAGTGGAACTCCATGTAGCCTATGGCTGAGTGTCCATAGGGTACACAGAGTTAAGTGCCCTAAAGTTAAGTTTGAGTCACATCAAACACCCTCTTGTGAATTGAGCCTGGAACGCCAACCCATAAAGCAATTCCCCATAGAACACTTCCCTGTGTATCTCCAACTGTTGTGTCACATTTGGTCCCAGTGTGTACCATGGGGGCTGCAGGTTGAGTCTGATGAGTGCTTTAAATTCCATGCTCCTTAGGGCCTTATTCTCTATTCTAAGTACAGACGAGAACAGAATGTTCTCTCTGACACGAGGAACAACAGGAGCAAACCATGGGGAAACAAGGCATTGTATGATTTCCAAATAGTTTGCCCTTTAAAGTGAACAATCTTGACTTCACAGCTACAACTGGTGAATGTACATAATTCATACAAGCACAGTGCTATGGCCTGCAACACCATCTTGGTTACTGTAATCCACCTCAGTGAGCACTACACGATAATTAAAAAAAATCTGATGATCCAATTTGAGGTCAAAGTATTGATCCGGTTATGGAACCTGTGTTAAAAGAAAGGTCAACAAACCAGTTGTAGAATAGTCATCCTTGCACCTTTTTCGTTTGTGAAATCCGCAGTCGATTGCATCGAGCGAGCGCTGTCCCACAGAGCACACTGCAAGTGTTCTGATAATGATCTGAAGAAACAACAAACAAACCGTCCCGTACCGCTGTCTGCTATTTGTTATGGCAACTCTTTAGCAAGCTACGAGTGGGATAGTGGTTAGTTTTGTTGACTGAGAGGCCAGGTCTTTTGTCAGACAAGCATCCCTTTTGTAGATCACAACCTGATATATGGGGTATTGTTAAATAGAGTTTTAAAACTCTGAGAAAAAGGAGAGAGCAAACAAACCCCAGGAAACTATCTGACCGCAAGATGGGGGCTCTCTGCTGGTATATGTGATACGGAGGCAGACAAACTTCCATCAGAGAGCCATTATTGAATCATGTTGAAGCAGTTCACATAGATATTATATTTGGATAGCGAGCACATGTGGGTAGAAATATATTTTTGTAATTAAGGTGAGGTACAGTGCAGTACACAGAGTTACACCTGACAGTAAAGGGTAGAAAGATGCGGGGGGGGGGGCGGGCAACCTAATATCACCCTACAGAGGGGGACACTAAGGGGAGACTGACAAATATGGTATGTGTAGGGTTGCAGAGTTCTTGAAACTTTCCCAAATTTTCCAGATATCCTGGTTGGAGAATTCCAGATTTCCTGTTTATTCCATCCCAATTCCGGGAATTATCTATCCAGGATTTCTGGAAAACCTGGGAATTTGGGGAAAGTTACCAGAATTTTTCAAACATAGATACAGTTGAAGTCGGAAGTTTACATACACTTAGGTTGGAGTCATAAAAACTCGTTTTTCAACCACTCCACAAATTCCTTGTTAACAAACTATAGTTTTGGCAAGTCGGTTAGGACATCTACTTTGTGCATGACACAAGTAATTTTTCCAACAATTGTTTACAGACAGATTATTTCACTTATAATTCACTGTATCACAATTCCAGTGGGTCAGAAGTTTACGTACACTAAGTTGACTCCGCCTTTGAACAGCTTGGAAAATTCCAGAAAATGATGTCATGGCTTTAGAAGCTTCTGATCCTGACATCATGGGAAAATCAAAAGAAATCAGCCAAGACCTCAGTACAAAAATTGTAGACCTCCACAAGTCTGGTTCATCCTTGGGAGCAATTTCCAAATGCCTGAAGGTACCACGTTCATCTGTACAAACAATAGTACGCAAGTATAAACACCATGGGACCACGCAGCCGTCATACCGCTCAGGAAGGAGACGTGTTCTGTCTCCTAGAGATGAACGTACTTTGGTGCGAAAAGTACAAATCAATCCCAGAACAACAGCAAAGGACTTTGTGAAGATGCTGGAGGAAACAGGTACAAAAGTATCTATATCCACAGTAAAACAAGTCCTATATCGTCATAGCCTGAAAGGCCGCTCAGCAAGGAAGAAGCCACTGCTCCAAAACCGCTATAGAAAAGCCAGACTACAGTTTGCAACTGCATATGGGGACAAAGATCGTACTTTTTGGAGAAATGTCCTCTGGTCTGATGAAACAAAAATAGAACTGTTTGGCCATAATGACCATCGTTATGTTTGGAGGAAAAAGGGGAACGCTTGCAAGCCGAAGAACACCATCCCAACCGTGAAGCACGGGGGTGGCAGCATCATGCTGTGGGGGTGCTTTGCTGCAGGAGGGACTGATGCACTTCACAAAATAGATGGCATAATGAGGAAGGAAAATGTCGTGACATGACCCCAAGCATACTTCCAAAGTTGTGGCAAAATGGCTTAAGGACAACAAAGTCAAGGTATTGGAGTGGCCATCACAAAGCCCTGACCTCAATCCTATAGAAAATGTGTAGGCAGAACTGAAATAGCGTGTGTGAGCAAGGAGGCCTACAAACCTGACTCAGTTAGACCAGCTCTGTCAGGAGGAATGGGCCAAAATTCACCCAACTTATTGTGGGAAGCTTGTGGAAGGCTACCCAAAACATTTGACCAAAGTTAAACAATTTAAAGGCAATGCTACCAAATACTAATTGAGTGTATGTAAACTTCTGACCCACTGGGATTGTGATGAAAGAAATAAAATCTGAAATAAATAATTCTCTCTACTATTATTCTGACATAAGACAGGGAATTTTTACTAGGATTAAATGTCAGGAATTGTGAAAAACTGAGTTGAAATGTATTTGGCTAAGGTGTATGTAAACTTCCGACTTCAACTGTATGTCTTATGCCCAGAATCTTTGTGAAGACCAGTTTCAACTCTACCTTAAGGAGGCCTTAGCTTGTTTCTACTGCAGCTAGTCTCTACTGTCGCTAGTCTCTAACGTAGCTTGTCTCTACTGTAGCTTGTTTCTGGGTGGTGACCATTGTTTGATCATTTGCTTGGAGGCAACAATAAATGGAATGGTGTGCTGCTCCAGTCCCCTGCTCAGGATGCAAGGTTAGGCCGTCTTAATGAGGGGTATTTTTGCCTAATGTGACCAAATAACTTTTGGTAATGAGTAGTACACATTTTAACTGCGCTCTTTTGAGGGCCCCCTCTTGTAAGAGCCACTAAGGGTAGCCTAATGCGATAATTGTAGTCGAAGAGAGGAACTGCTTAAAATTCAAGATAGAGGAGAGGGTGGGATTTTGGGGCTTTTGTTGTACAATCCAGAATAACATTTACATATGAAGCAGTGGAGGCCTATGAGTGAAATTGGCCTTTTCTGCATAGAAAAACACGCTGGTCACAGCACTTCAGAATATAACAACCAGTTCAATTTCTATACCCGTTGCTTGGTTGTTGGCGCAATGGTGCATAGAGTTTGGTTGGGTAAGCCTAAATGTGTTGAAGTCTGCTAGGTCTAGGCCTACATCAGGAGAACAAAGAGGATAACAACTTCTCTATGACAAAACATAGCCAACCCCTTAAATACCAATTGTGTTTTTACCAAAGATTAACAACAACCTATTTGATGTACCACTGACAGATAAGAACATATGTTGAGCCCCAAAGGGAAACAACACACCCTAATCCCCTATAGGCTACAATGTACATATCACCCTAATCCCTATAGGCCTAAGTGAGGGGTTCAACAAATGCATTAGGGCTTTCCATCCAAACAGCGATCAGTATGGATGCTGTGTGTATTATCCTCCACCACATAAAAAAAATGTGTTGACAAAAGTGGTGTTCCTCTCTAATGATCTCCTACTGAGTTGTCTAGATGAGCGTTACTATGCTGGGGATGATGAGCAGAGAGAACCCTGGACTCTGTATCAAATGGCACCCAATTCCTTACAGTGAGGGAAAAAAGTATTTCATCCCCTGCTGATTTTGTACGTTTGCCCACTGACAAAGACATGATCAGTCTATAATTTTAATGGTAGGTTTATTTGAACAGTGAGAGACAGAATAACGAAAAAGAAATCAAAAATGTTATAAATTGATTTGCATTTTAATGAGGGAAATATGTATTTGACCCCTCTGCAAAACATGACTTAGTACTTGGTGGCAAAACTCTTGTTGGCAATCACAGAGGTCAGACGTTTCTTGTAGTTGGCCACCAGGTTTACACACATCTCAGGAGGGATTTTGTCCCACTCCTCTTTGCAGATCTTCTCCAAGTCATTAAGTTGGAGGCTGACGTTTGGCAACTCAAACCTTCAGCTCCCTCCACAGATTTTCTATGGGATTAAGGTCTGGAGACTGGCTAGGCCACTCCAGGACCTTAATGTGCTTCTTCTTGAGCCACTCCTTTGTTTCCTTGGCTGTGTGTTTTGGGTCATTGTCATGCTGGAATACCGATCCACAACCCATTTTCAATGCCCTGGCTGAGGGAAGGAGGTTCTCACCCAAGATTTGACGGTACATGGCCCCGTCCATCGTCCCTTTGATGCAGTGAAGTTGTCCTGTCCCCTTAGCAGAAAAACACCCCCAAAGCATAATGTTTTCACCTCCATGTTTGACGGTGGGGATGGTGTTCTTGGGGTCATAGGCAGCATTCCTCCTCCTCCAAACACGGTGAGTTGCGTTAATGCCAAAGAGCTCGATTTTGGTCTCATCTGACCACAACACTTTCACCCAGTTCTCCTCTGAATCATTCAGATGTTCATTGGCAAACTTCAGACGGGCCTGTATATGTGCTTTCTTGAGCAGGGGGACCTTGCGGGCGCTGCAGGATTTCAGTCCTTCACGGCGTAGTGTGTTACCAATTGTTTTCTTGGCGACCATGGTCCCAGCTGCCTTGAGATCATTGACAAGATCCTCCCGTGTAGTTCTGGGCTGATTCCTCACCGTTCTCATGATCATTGCAACTCCACGAGGTGAGATGTTGCATGGAGCCCCAGGCCGAGGGAGATTGACAGTTATTTTGTGTTTCTTCCATTTGCGAATAATGGCACCAACCGTTGTCACCTTCTCACCAAGCTGCTTGGCGATGGTCTTGTAGCCCATTCCAGCCTTGTGTAGGTCTACAATCTTGTCCCTGACATCCTTGGAGAGCTTTTTTGTCTTGGCCATGGTGGAGAGTTTGGAATCTGATTGATTGATTGCTTCTGTGGACAGGTGTCTTTTATACAGGTAACAAGCTGAGATTAGGAGCACACTCTTAAAGGGAGTGCTCCTAATCTCAGCTCGTTACCTGTATAAAAGACACCTGGGAGCCAGAAATCTTTCTGATTGAGAGGGGGTCAAATACTTATTTCCCTCATTAAAATGCAAATCAATTTATAACATTTTTGACATGCTTTTTCTGGATTTTTTTGTTGTTATTCTGTCTCTCACTGTTCAAATAAACCTACCATTAAAATTATAGACTGATAATTTCTTTGTCAGTGGGCAGACGTACAAAATCAGCAGGGGATCAAATACTTATTTCCCTCACTGTCTATAGTGCACTACTTTTGACCAGGTCAAAAATAGTGCACCACATAGGGAATAGGGTGCCATTTGAGACGCAGATTGGCTCCCCATAAACATGGCCCGGCAATCCTTTGAACATGCATCATGACTTAACACACCATAGTCTAGTTGGTGTATTTCATGATGTGTGTGTGTGTGTGTGTGAGAGAGACATAGGCCTAACTATATAAAGAGAGAGAGCAAGAGAAAGAGAGAGAAAGTGAGAAAAAGAAGAAAAAGCATGTGTGCAATTCTGAGAAATTGGTAACTTAAAATGTAATTCAACAGACAAGAGAGTTTCTTTGAAAGTGTGACAACAACCCAGCAGACTTTATTTTCCTTCCCTCCAATCAAATTTACAACTAGTTTCAACAGATTAAGGGGGAGTGTAATTAACCTTGCTCCAGGCACCCACCCAGCTATGGTCTCCTTAGCACAAGCAATCTGTCCGTGCCACAACCTTTGCAGAGGGCCTTCCTATCAACAGGCCACCAAAATTCCAAACCGCTAGCGTTATACTGTAGGGCTGTGTTCAGTAGGACACAGTGTTGTGGAGTGTTCAGATAGGAATAGGCCTATATTATGTAGAACAGAACAGATGTCAGCTGCTCTATTCTGATATTTCTATCTGCAACCTGCAGAACGACCCAGGTAATCGAGCAATGAAACTTGCTACTTCCTCAAAATAACATCAACATAGCTCCGGCAAGACGGTATGCTATGTGCGGATCAAGTAGCATTGAGGTGAGGTGTTTGTGTAACTGACATTTACCCTCTGTTGAGGTCAAAGTCCTAATTGGGGGAAACCCATTCAGGAAAAGCGAGTAGATTGCTTTAGTTCAAACTCATCTGTTATGTGGCCTAGCTGGGCCCTGTTTACTATGCACAAACTGCACTCTGCCTAATGCTAAGTAAATGAAGCTTTGACTCAGGAGATGACTTGAGTCTTTGCCCCCCACCTCCCTCTGCTCTGTGCAAAGGGGCTTTTGTAGAGTGCAGAGTGATAAGCACATATGTCTCTCAGGGCAGATGCCAGCAGCATGTGCCTTGTTTCAAACAAAACCGCCACACACACACACACACACACACACACACACATACAGAATCCTTGAGTGCCAACAAGCAATATTTTAAACAAGAGACCAACTTCCTTTTTGTCCAGCTAACTGCTTTCTTTGGAATGTACCGAAAATAAATAAGTATCTGTGTTGTTGTTCAGTTAAAGAAAACAAAATAGCGAATACTACTGTACAACAGACCATTATATAGGCTTTTGCATAATGATAGGCAAATAACATGCCATACAGTAGCTATGCATGAATGTATCAGAATGTACAGGTAACTGCCAAAATAAACTAAACACCAACAAAAAGTGTCTTAATTGGGCGCTCGGCCACCACGAGCCGCCAGAATAACTTCAATGCGCCTTGGCATAGATTCTACAAGTGTCTGGAACTCTATTGGAGGGATGCGACACCTTTCTTTCTTGAGAAATTCAATCATTTGGTGTTTTGTTGATGGTGGTGGAAAACGTTGTCTCACACGCCGCTCCAGAATCTCCCATAAGTCTTCAATTGGGTTGAGATCTGGTGACTGAAACACACCCTTTAAACCCCCTATGCTCCTTTGAGACCCCTCTTTGAAAGTCACTGAGATCTCTTCTAGCCATGGTAGCCAAAATAATGGGCAACTGGGCACATTTTTATACATGAACCTAAGCATGATGGGATGTTAATTGCTTAATCTCATCAGGAACCACACCTGTGTGGAAGCAGCTGCTTTCAATACACTTTCTATCCCTCATTTACTCAAGTGTTTCCTTTATTTTGGCAGTTGCCTGTACCCATCTACACAAGTAAATATCCAGGCAATACAACTGTGATTTCAGAGCCCAGTTCAGAATCACATCATATGCAAACCTATACTGAAACATCAACAACCAAAATAGGGTCAAATATAGCCTCATCAGATGTTCTGTTCTTACATCACAGAAATACTAAAATAATCTAGTGGAGGGATACTCACATTAAGAATCTTCCTGCATAAAAAGCCTGGTCTCATAGACTACACATAACATAGTAAATGTAAATCTGGGACACTCAAATTACTATGATATGTTACGTTTGGTATGGTTACATGATACAGGTTACTTAACCCTTTGACACGTACGAACACACGGGTGTGATCATTCTACAGTGGTTCCTGCAGCGTTCGCGCAAAGCGCTGTGATTAGAACACTTATTTAGAAAGTCCAGTTACGATTGACGCAACAGTCAGCGTTTGAGCTGGCCATACTGTTTTTTCACAGAAAGATTTTGCACAAACACAGTCTTTACAACGTTATGTCCTCAATGTGAGCAGTTTATTTTGGGATGCAATGTTCAGACATTCACAGAAGTAGAGATAGCACAACACAATTCTCATCCAAACCGGAAAATGTAGGCTACATTAGACATAGCGCCAACTGAGGAAAGAGTGACCTAACACATGCGGTCATATTTAGCTAACTCTCGGCTGACAGAAACCATAATATGAGTTAGCTAATAGCAATTACTATTTACAATTCATCACATCACGGGTGACCTCACCAGTGATCAAAATAATTTAGTAAAACACTTTCAGAAAAATCTATGGGTAGTTTGTGCGTGCCGCCATGTTTGTTTTTTCATGTCAACCAAAGATAAGAGGTTACAAGATGAGTTGGGTCTGTTTGCAATATGCATGTTGAAGGGGGTGTGTCATCTACCATCATTCACTTCCACCATTCACTTCCGGAACTTTACTCGAAAGACGAGTGAACCATCCCTTCACCTCGTTTTGTTATAACATCTTTGGTCTGACAGATGTTTACGTGACAACCAGAATGAATTGTATGATGTCAACAAACATGGTGCCACACATAGCTGGCAATTAGCTTAGCATTAGCTCATCATAATCAGCACAACCTTCAAAAAAGTATTTTACACACGTCATATGTGTCCATTACAATCTATGCAAGAATCGGAATGCATGATTTGTCACCAGTACTTGAAAACGTGAATAAAACCGTAAATACATTATGCTCCATCCATACGGTGTGCTACAGTAGAAACGACAACACGATATACAGAAACTATAATGATAATGTAATAAGGCACTTACTTTGATTGGAATGCACACATGTCCGAAGTTGTTATTAGTAGTGAAGAGAATGCGGACGCCAGCCGGAAAATGTGCCAGGGAGGAAAAAGTTTGTACTTGGGCTCTAGTCGAAGAGAGAAGTTTGTCCAGCTCAGTAATGCCTTAAACGTAAATTGTCCGCAACAGTGAAATGGGCAACTTCTATGTGAATTAATGAGGAGGCGGAACACACCTAAATTCAAACTGTTGTTAGCAAATAAAACTTGTTAGAAAATCATTTTAAATTAAAAGTTGAAACATATAGATATAGATAATTAGCAGGCAGTGTGCCTTAGTTTGAGGACAACTTCGGTTAACTGTCCTGTTGCGTAACAGTCATATTTTGGAACAGTGAGTGCATTCTGACATCACAGGCATAAAAAAACTTATGCTGGGGCGACCGTTAGAGATATTTGGAACTCATGCATGAAAAGGTTAGGGCAAAGGGCAAAAACTAAAGTAGGCTTGTTGGTCGGGTTGGATGGGTGGGCGTATAATGCAAACATCTAGCATCAGGTTGCGTGTTCAAATCTCATCACAGACAACTTTAGCATTTTAGCTAATTAGCAACTACTTACTACTTTTTAGCTACTTTGCAATTACTTAGCATGATAGCTAACCCTAACCCATTAACCTAACTCCTAACCCTAACCCCTACCCTAGCTAACGTTAGCTATCCAGCTAACGTTAGCATTAGCCACCTAGCTAATATTAGCCACAACAAATTGGAATTCGTAACATGTCATAAGTCATATTTGTAACATATTGTACAAATTGCAATTCGTAAAATATTGTACGAATTCCAATTCGTAACATATCATTTGAATTGTAATTTGTAACATATCATACGAAATTGATGATGGACATCCCCAAATCAATACATATCATACAAAATGTAACATATCATACTAATGATTGTGTCCCGGTCTTACATTTACTATGTTACGTCTACCCCTGAGTCCAGGTTGACATAAAATATATAGCAATTTTGACATAGCATGCAAAGCACACATTGCATTAATCATTGCACGTATGCATTATATATACCACTAGCTGCTCACAATCTGATACAGACGTTGCCTCCTCCCTCCACATAACCTCCCTTTCCATTTTATCTCGCTATAGTGGCTAGACAGATGGCTATGGTTGTATAGAAGATGAACATAGACCTAAACATAATATAATAGTGGACATCGTGTACAGTCAGTTCCATTCAAAAAGCTGTCCTGTTTCAAGAGCGATACTGTACATTCAATCGCGTTCCCGCGTCATATGACCCGCAGCACTAAGAACACAAAACAAGGACAGTAGCCTAGGCTCTGTCATGCACGAAATAGGATAAACTATAACATTATCATAGACCTACAATGTGATATCGATGCGTATGAAGATATTCTGACTATTGCATGCCTGGAAATGTGATCACTTGTCGATATTTGAAGACAGTTTCCTATCTAATACCCACCTGAGGAAAATGAGATGAGAAAGACGCCGAATGCCAGTTTCGTTGCTGCTCCCATTTTCGATCAAATGTCAAATCCTTTATTTCGATTAAATCCTGGTGTCACAAATTTTAGGGATTAGCGTCCAACCTATCAGAGTACCTTTTTACAGCAAATGCATCGGATGATTGACTGAATGAAAGAGCTGCAATGCCAGCAACATGGAGTAGGGTCACAGAAACGTTTGCATTAAAATATCCACATCAGAGTCCTTGATGTTTATTGTATTCTTGTGGAATGTGACATGGCTTGCATCATATGGAGATGTATATATATATATATATATATATATATATATATATAACTTGTCTTGAATGGATCTAACTACTGTAGAAAGTTACTGGCCAAAAAAAAATACACCGACGAATAGCTTGTCTGGCTACTGGTTAGTGCACTTGCTGCATGGTGTATCCATTCCGCACACAATAATGCAACATTGTCGCATTTTAGAATCACTGTATCGCCTAGAGTAGCTCCTAGCAAAAATTATCACAAACTGTTACTTTGTTGCAACTGTCTGACTAGATAGCTAGCTAGCGATAACCTTTCAGCAGGACTGCTATGGCTCGCATAAGTTTAAGATTGCCAAAATTGCTTACTGGTTACCTCACTAGTTATAGCTCTAATGCAATGAGTCGAGTTTGCGTAATTACAATTTAATGACCAAGATAAATGCTTGTAAAATTGTTCCAGGTAGCGTGCTCCATCTAAACAACATTCCTCTTTTCCCACATCACGTGCGATCAATCCGAAGGAAAGTTAACACTGGAGAAAACATTAGCCAAGGATTCTCCCGAAGGCTGTGTTGATTCCAAACGTTCTATGTTTGTCCACAACATGAAAATAACGCAATAAGGCGTGTGGCACACACGAAAAGGCGAACAAGCTAAATAATCTAAAGAAATCCTTTAGATGTAGCTAGTCTCTTTCGTCGAGTATTCTTGGTTTAATGTTGAGGTTTTCCTTGAGCGACTCCAGTCGATATAATTCTCATTCCTTCTTCCAGTGCGGACTGTACTCAAGATGGCTGCTTGCACAGATTGTTTTTGTTTTTTTCATCTGTCACTAAGCGGCTAAAAGCTTTGACTGACATCAATAATGGCCAATAGGGAGCGACAAAATATCACTATGCGCCACAGCTTTACAGCTCTACCAATCCTAGGCATTCTCATTCTGTGAGCATTTGTGACAGGCAATAAACACGCCCAGTGTACCGCGAGTAGAGGTATCGATGATGGGATGGCTGAAGATACCCTGATCAATACAATTACTGTATTTCTGTGACAGTGCCGTAGGATCTATAGTTTTGGTCATTGTTTCCCACAAGCACTCCACCCCTTTTGATCGCGAAGAATGTGATGGGGAGCGTGTGTTTTGGCTGTGCGGTTTCGTTGCTATCCTAGTCTTTGCATTTCAAATATGTTTGATGGATGTCAGGTTTTGCAGGCCAGCAAAAAGTGTTGTCCTATTTATAAGACCACTTTTATGTGCACTTATTTTATTATTATGAAGATAATCTGGTGGTCACAGCTGGACAAATGAACAAGCAAAGACAAAGGTAAATTGGGCCTAATGTCTACACATTGTTTACACCTCGTCCTACAAGTGATCTTTAATGTAATTCCCTAGACAATTACCAAAATATAGTATATTTACTCATTCCCCTTTTTCAATGATAGGCCAACTTTAGTTCATATGGCACTCTGTCTTCCATTTTGGAGGCCTAGGCTTATTCAGAACTGTATTTTTTTGTAAATAATGAGTGAGTTATATGTAATTATTATTACTGAATCTACTCATCACATTATTAATTTTATATTTCATTAGATGTAAATGTAATAGTTGAAGTGGAGATACAAAAATAAATATCTTACGGATGGTATTATAGCCTATACATTAGGACAACCAGCCCAATGTGAGCACATGGATGTAACTTGTGAGCTAATTAATGCATTATGAAACCAAGATACTGTAGCCAATAAACTGTAGTACTGAGGTGCTTTGGAATTCCCCTGGAATAAAAGTATGCGGTTGTTCCAAATTTACATTTGAAGTGTGGAATTGAAAGTCCAACCTCAGAAAAGGATTCCAACAAGATTAGTTTCTATGTTATATTGAATGATGTAAAACAGGTTAATAAATGCATTATGATGATGAATTACATTTGGATGTCAGTTAACAATTTGAGAAGTGTAAAATTGTCCTCCCTCCCTGACCTGACCCTAACCTGTTCAACAGACGTGCTACCCTGTCCCAGACCTGCTGTTTCCGACTCTCTCTCTCTCTCTCTCTCTCACCTGCTGTCTCGACCTCTGAGGGCTCGGCTATGAAAAGCCAACTGACATTTACACAACCACTGTGATTATTATTTAACCCTGCTGGTCATCTATGAACGTTTGAACATCTTGAAGAACGATCTGGCCTTAATGGCCATGTACTCTTATAATCTCCTCCCGGCACAGCCAGAAGAGGACTGGCCACCCGTAAGAGCCTGGTTCCTCTCTAGGTTTCTTCCTAGGTTCCTGCCTTTCTAGTGAGTTTTTCCTAGCCACCATGCTTCTACATCTACATTGCTTGCTGTTTGAGATTTTATGCTGGGTTTCTGTATAAGCACTTCTGTATTTGTATTTATTAAGGATCCCCATTAGCTGCTGCCAAGGCAGCAGCTACTCTTCCTGGGGTCCAGCAACATTAAGGCAATTATATTTAATTGAAAATATTACATGACATTACATTTCATAACACCTTTCACAACATATTAAGTGTGTGCCCTCAGGCCACTACTCTACTACCACATATCTACAATACAAAATGCATGTGTACGTGTGTGTAGGGTGTGTATGTTATCATGTGTCTGTGCCTGTGTGTGTGTCTCTTCACAGTCCCCGCTGTTCCATAAGGTATGTCTTTTAAATCTGATTCTACTGCTTGCATCAGTTACCTGATGTGGAATAGAGTTCCATGTAGCCATGGCTCTGTGTAGCACTGTACGCCTCCCATAGTCTGCTCTGGACTTTGGGTTTGTGAAGAGACCTCAGGTGGCATGTCTTGTGGTGTATGCATGGGTGTCCGAGCTGTGTGCTAGTAGTTTAAACAGACAGCTTGGTGCATTCAGCGTGTCAATACTTCTTACAAAAACAAGTAGTGATGAAGTCAATCTCTCCTCTACTTTGAGCCATGAGAGATTGACATGCATATTATTAATGTTAGCTCTCCGTATACATTTAAGGGCCAGACATGCTGCTCTGTTCTGAGCCAATTGTAATTTTCCCAAGTCCCTCTTTGTGGAACCTGACCACACGACTGGACTGTTGATAGTGTTTTAAGAAGGTAGAGCAGTGCTTAATTATGGACAGACTTCTCCCCATCTTAGCTACTGTTCCATCAACATGTTTTGACCATGACAGTATACAATCCAGGGTTACTCCAAGCAGTTTAGTCCACTCAACTTGCTCAATTTCCACATTATTCATTACAAGATTTAGTTGAGGTTTAGGGTTTAGTGAATGATTTGTCCTAAATACAATGCTTTTCGTTTTATTGAAATATTTAGGACTAACTTATTCCTTGCCACCCACTCTGAAACTAACTGCAACTCTTTGTTAAGTGTTTTGTAATTTCACTCGCTGTAGTAGCTGACATGTATAGTGTTGAGTCATCCGCATACATAGACACACTGGCTTTACTCAAAGCCAGTGGCATGTCATTAGTAAAGATTGAAAAAAGTAAGGGGCCTAGACAGGTGCCCTGAGGAATTCTTGATTCTACCTGATGTAAAAATGGCTTTATTAATACATTTTATTTTATTTGAGCTATGGCCTATGCTATGCTGCACATTAGTGTCAGTGTAAACATAACTTTTCCATGAGCTGCCTCTTGAATTAGGTAACCTGTTCCCGAATGAGGTCCTTACAATGTCACGTTCTCATCACTATTGACACCTCATTTCTGCAAACACACAGGCCTGGTCACTAAGTTGACCCAAAGAAAAGCCCTGGCGCTTGTGACCTAAGCTTCAGTAAGCATGTGGAGATATCAAGGACACTAACAGAGGATAGAAAGCCAGAATTGGCCCACATCTAAACATGGCATAGGAGGCCTATAGAAAATACAGGTATTGCAATGGTCTTTATCAGGTCTGGTCTACAGTGGGCCTAGTACCTGACAAATACTATTATGGTTGAAACTTTGTTGTACTTTCTCAATTAAGATTGTGCTTGGCAGCAGCAAACCAAACAGTGAGTGGACATTCTCTTGAACAGGATTAACATGCTTGAAACTCATCCTGAACTCAAAGGACTACTGACCAACACTAACTCTAAGGCCTGCCTCCCCCCACCGACTTATGAGTCTATTAGTCTATCCGCTAAACCACTACAACACCACTAACACATGGGAATATTTGGTTTAGGGAGGTCTATGCATCACAGGAATACCAAGGGTGCCATGCATTTCCCCCCCAGGGTGAGCTCATTAACTTTTAATCAAAGTTCTAAAAGTGCAAGAGATTATTCCAATGTATTTCAAAGAGTTCGTGTGAGATGTTATGCAGATGTCAGGAAACAGGCGATGCATCTGTTAGTGTCGTCCCTGTCAGGCTGCTAACGTCCTTGAGTGAGCGTACACACAGCTCTCTTCCGTAAAGGAAATTACTCTACCATTTCCCATGATTCAGTTCTGCCAAGTAGCCTAGGCCCTATTGTACAAGGTTTAATTCACTCAAAATAACCACTGTGCCTTGACAATCTGCACAATCTTGTTTGAATACTTAAAAGGCAATTTCCACATTTTTTAAATGACACTTTTGGGTTCATGTAAATGTGACCTCTAACCAAAGTTGTACTTAGTGCTAAGCCACATACTTGCTCAATGGAGGCCTACTTCTCCCTAGCGCTTGTGCATAGGTAATCACTTGGTTTAAGCACTAGTAAATCACATTATACCCTGTCCTCTTAAATCACATTAATGTTGCGCCTTGGCACATGTTAAAAGCATACCCTTTTTCATTCACACTAAGACAAATTAGGCATAGTGATATACAGCTGTCCTTTCTTATCGTACTGTCAGCACATAAACCAGACTTTATCCTGATGCATACAATTACTATTTCAAAGATTGTTTGTGCACCTTCCCTGCATGATTAAAACCTCCATACTAAACTGTGCGGGATGTTCATAGCATAAACCCTCTTTAATTTTGAATCATTTTCAGGGGACAAGCCATTCGAGGGAGGGAGCTGCAGTAGGCTCCCTCCAGCTAGTTCACTTGCTATTGCTGTTTAAAAATGGCATACATTTAAATACATTACATTTATTTTTTATTTACATACATTTTGATACTGGAAAAATATAGTTTTTCAATATTTCAATGAAATCACAATAAAACAACAGAATATTTAGTCAGTTTTGGATTATGATGGGTTAGAGAAGTATTATTGTGATAAGGATTGTGCGCCAGTCATTATCTGGCACTAGTTTTAATGTGCGTTGTCAATGCAAAGCTCCCTGTCACTATTGGAAGTTGAGAGAGTGTGTGTGTTCCTGCCTGCCTGCCGTGCTTGGTGGCAGAGGGAGTAGAGGTAACAGCAGATTGCAGTGTGACCTGGGCAATCTCTAATCTCATATCCTCCCTGACGTTACCGAGTGTGCTGTGTATGTATACAGTGTGTGTTAATGTTTTAAAGGTGTAATAGTTGACTTAGCCTACATTCTAACTAAGGCAATGTCTGATGCTAGTTAGTAGCTCTACAGGGATTATGAGGGCCTCATGCTTTAATGACATACAATGACGTACAGTACATTTTACATTTTAGTCATTTAGCAGACGCTGTTATCCAGAGCGACTTACAGTTAGTGAGTGCATACATTTTTCATACTGGCCCCCCGTGGGAATTGAACCCACAACCCTGGCGTTGCAAGCGCCATGCTCTACCAACTGAGCTACAGGAGGCCTACAGTACCAATGGTTACACTGTACTTGCCTAACTGGCAGGCACTTATTGCAAGGCCAGTTCAATGTAGCCTACTTACTGTAATATTTAGCAAATCAAGTTTCTTTCAGGCATTTTTTGGCATCCCCTCCCCCATAACCTCATATCTCACTGAGAAACAGGAAACCCAAAATAATCAGATAGTGTCGCATACCTCATTAACCCTGCTAGAACAGGAAATCTCAATGCCCTTAGGAGGCCATTACTTATAAAAGCATTCAGCATCTTTACTGCAACAATACCCATTTCAGACAGAAGGGTCTGTGTAAATGCAGGAATCATGACTAGGACTTAGGTGGGTTTTAATTTACAATGTGTTTTACCCCCTACCCCTTTCAGATATACAAAACATATGGTTAAAAGAAGCAGGCATTGTAAATTACTTATATTTTGGTCTGTATATGAAAGGGATAAAGTAAATCCTTGTCATCCACCAGCACTCCCTAAACCAAGGATACTGATGTGATATAAGTTACTGTAAACTAGGTTCTAAATGAACTTATTTGGCCTATCAGGAATAAAAGTCTGGACCTGTAATTTGACATTCTTATTTGATTCCCTTGGCAGAAACACAGGATGGAATCCTTATTTGGAGTTTGGTAAACACAAACACTGCAGCCATTTCAAGAGCCCCATTTCCTACCACCTCCTCTCTCTTCATATGTTATGCAACCCACAGTAAACAGAACTCCAGCAGAGATGCACATCACACATAGATGTACAGCCTGTGGTGAGTTATTCTGTTTGCTAGGGGGACCTATGAGACTTATTCTCCAGGCAAGCATTGCTTCAGGGGATGTTGCAGAGCAATAGCATTTCAAATGAAAGCTTATAGTACAAGCTGTTCCTTCGAGTTCTCACTGCCTTTATATAACAATTGAGTGTTCTTCAACAACCGTGCTCTATATATATGGTCTCTGTGTTGTCCACAATCCAAAAGTTAGGTTAGGACTGTCAAGAAGGCAGTGTTGTATACAAAAAACTCATCACTGTCTCAAAAGTAGATGCTGATCTGCTTTTGCTCTCTAGTGTGCATTCGCGCTCACACACACATTTGCACACATGCTTGTGTGTGTTTGTGCACTAGTTGGTGGATGTGGACTGTCAAGTATTCCAAAGAAAGGAAAAAACATCATCATAGTTTCCGCCTATAACTCTAATGCCGAGAAGGTGATCATATTCAGATCAATCTTTCCCATGGAAGCCATCCTGTAAACTTTGAGGAGTGATGCTAACCTAGGGGCAGCTCCCACCCGGCTCTCTTGATTTAGCCGCTCGCCCGAAAATGAAATATAAAGCTGAGGGCTCCTGCCAAGTGGGGCAGTGGCCAAGGACCGGCAGCTTGGCACAGAGATGACAAGGCAGTGCCATGGCGATAAATTCCTCACACTAGGCATTCACCTGCTGGTGGACATGCTTATCCTATACTCTTCCAGTACTGCATGGCTTTCATCATTATGTTGATTTCTATTGCAATTAGAACAGCTGTGAGGAATCAGAATTCGTTATGGTGTTCTACCTGCTTTAGAGATTCTTCCGAAGTAGTAATGGCCTTGGTTAGTCAATAGAGCTCTGATAATGAATAGTCACAAAACATATCAGTTTATTGTTGTATTCTGTGAGATACTGTAGTAATCGACATAGTCAGGTCCATAATTATTGGCACCCTTGATAAAGATGAGCAAAAAAGACTGTATAAAATAATACAAATACTGAGCTATATTGTATGCTCCAAAAAATTTGAAAATGATATTATACTAACACAATTGCTCAGAGAAATATATTTGGTTTAACAAGTAATTTAAAAAATAATATCTCAAAGATAGGAGTCTTTATCTTTACACCTGTCTAACAACACCGGTACAACTTTACCAAGTGCCAGGACATTTCAGCCAAATACCTGGTTGCCTCTGCCAGAATGCTGACACTTGGCCACAAGTGGATCTTCCAGCAAGACAATAAACCCAAGCACTAATCAAAACCACAAAAACATTTTTAATTGACCACAAAATTAACATTTTGCAATGGCCACCTTAGTCTCCGGACTTGAACCCCATAGAAAACCTGTGGTTTGAATTGAAGAGGGCAGTCCATAAGCGCAGACCAAAGGATATCAACCAAATTAACGTTGTTGTTGACTAATCAGCCTTGAGCTAGCCTTGAGTCAGGCACATCTCCTGGCTATCTACCTCTCTGTCAACCGGACGGGACCTCCTAGAGTCGACACGGAGCCCTGCCGATCCATCACGACTGGTCTGCCGACGTAATCGTCTGTGGTTTCAACAGGCTTCCTGTTGCGACGACCACGAAGATCCATCTGCTAGCCCCGGCCCGCTAGCACACGCAAACTACAACCGTGCTTCCTGCTCGCTGTGCTGAAGCACCAATTTGAACTGCTCTCGGACTCACATATTGTTGTTCGCTGGACCTTATGATCACTCAGCTGCACAGCTGATGCCTGCTGGACTGTTCCTTTACACGGTACCCTGTCCTGTTTATTCTGTTTAGCCTCAGCCCAAACTTTATCGCTATTACCAGTTGTTGTCTTAGCTCTCTCTAATAACACCTGTGATTGCTTTATGCCTCTCTTCCATGTCAATATGCCTTGCCTATTGCTGTTCCAGTTAGTTCTTATTATACAATTTCACTGTAGAACCCCAAGTCCCTCTCAAACTGCCTCAAATAGTTCCTTTGTTCCACCCCCCATACACGCCGAGACCGGCTCAATCGTTGCCTCCAGTGATGCTATCTCTTTCATTGTTACCCAACGCTTAGGTTTACCTCCACTGTACTCATCTCCTTCCATATCCTTGTCTGTACACAATGCCCTGAATCTTTTCTACAATGCCCGGAAATCTGCCCCCTTTATTCTCTGTACCCAACGCACCAGAAGACCAGTTCTTAAAGCCTTTAGCCGTATCCTTATTCTAGTCCTCCTCTGTTCCTCTGGTGATGTAGAGGCTAACCCAGGCCCTGCAGCCCCCAGTATCACTCCTACTCCCCAGGATCTATCATTTGTTGACTTCTGTAACCGTAAAAGCCTTGGTTTTCTGCATGTTAATATCAGAAGCCTCCTTCCTAAGTTTGAGTTATTCACTGCGTTAGCACACTCCGCCAACCCTGATGTTCTAGCAGTGTCTGAATCCTGGCTTAGGAAGGCCACCAAAAATTCTGAAATTTCCATCCCCAACTTCAACATTTTCCATCTAGATAGAACTGCCAAAGGGGGTGGAGTTGCAATCTACTGTAGAGATAGCCTGCAGAGCTCTATCATACTATCCAGGTCTGTGCCCAAACAGTTTGAGCTTCTACTTCTAAAAATCCACCTTTCCAGAAATAAGTCTCTCACTGTTTCTGCTTGCTACAGACCCCCCTCAGCCTCCAGCTGTGCCCTGGACACCATATGTGAATTGATTGCCCCCCATTTATCCTCAGAGTTCGTACTGCTTGGTGACCTAAATTGGGATATGCTTAACACCCCGGCCATCCTACAATCCAAACTAGATGCCCTCAATCTCACACAAATTATCAACGAACCTACCAGGTACAACCCTAAATCCGTAAACATGTGTACCCTCATAGATGTCATCCTGACTAACTTACCCTCTAAATACACATCCACTGTCTTCAACCAGGATCTCGGCGATCACTGCCTTATTGCCTGCGTCCGTAACGGGTCCGCGGTCAAACGACCACCCCTCATCACTGTCAAATGCTCCCTAAAACACTTTAGCGAGCAGACCTTCCTAATTGACCTGGCCCAGGTATCCTGGATGGATATAGATCTCATTCCATCAGTAGAGGATGCCTGGTTGTTCTTTAAAAGTAATTTCCTCTCAATCTTAAATAAACATGCCCCATTCAAAAAATACAGAACTAAGAACAGATATAGCCCCTGGTTCTCCTCAGACTTGACTGCCCTTGACCAGCACAAAAACATCCTGTGGCGTACTGCATTAGCATCAAATAGCCCCCGCGATATGCAACTTTTCAGGGAAGTTAGAAACCAATATACACAAGCAGTTAAGAAAGCAAAGGCTAACTTTTTCAAACAGAAATTTGCATCCTGTGGCACTAACTCCAAAAAGTTTTGGGACACTGTAAAGTCCATGGAAAATAAGAGCACTTCCTCCCAGCTGAGGCTAGGAAACACTATCACCACCGATAAATCTACAATAATCGAGAATTTCAACAAGCATTTTGCTACGGCTGGCCATGCTTTCCACCTGGCTACCACTACCCCGGCCACCAGCTCTGCACCCTCCACTGCAACTTGCCCATGCCCCCCTGCTTCTCCTTCACACAAATTCAGACAGCTGATGTTCTGAAAGAGCTGCAAAATCTGGACCCCTACAAATCATCTGGGCTAGACAATCTGGACCCTTTCTTTCTAAAACTAGCCGCCGAAATTGTCGCAACCCCTATTACAAGCCTGTTCAACCTCTCTTTCGTAACGTCTGAGATCCCCAGAGATTGTAAAGCTGCCGCGGTCATCCCCCTCTTCAAAGGGGTGACACTCTAGATCCAAACTGTTACAGACCTATATCCATCCTGCCCTGCCTTTCCAAAGTTTTTGAAAGCCAAGTTAACAAACAGATCACCGACCATTTCGAATCCCACCGTACCTTCTCCGCTATGCAATCCGGTTTCTGAGCTGGTCATGGGTGCACCTCAGCCACGCTCAAGGTCCTAAATGATATTATAACCATTATCGATAATAGACAGTACTGTGCAGCCACCTTCATCAACCTGGCCAAGGCTTTCGACTGTCAACCACCGCATTCTTGTTGGCAGACTAAATAGTCTTGGTTTCTCAAATGACTGCCTCGCCTGGTTCACCAACTACTTCTCAGATAGAGTTCAATGTGTCAAATCGGAGGGCCTGTTGTCTGGACCTATGGCAATCTCTATGGGGGTGCCACAGGGTTCAATTCTTGGGCCGACTCTATTCTCTGTGTATATCAATGATGTCGCTCTTGCTGCTGGTGACTCTCAGATCCACCTCTACGCAGACGACACCATTTTGTATACATCTGGCCCTTCATTGGACACTGTGTTAACAAACCTCCAAACGAGCTTCAATGCCATACAACACTCCTTCAGTAGCCTCCAACTGCTCTTAAACACTAGTAAAACTAAATGCATGCTCTTCAATCGAATGCTGCTGGCACCCGCCCACCCGACTAGAATCACTACTCTCGACGGGTCTGACCTATAGTATGTGGACAACTACAAATACCTAGGTGTCTGGTTAGACTGTAAACTCTCCTTCCAGACTCACATTAAGAATCTCCAATCCAAAGTTAAATCTAGAATCGGCTTCCTATTTCGCAACAAAGCCTCCTTCACTCATGCTGCCAAACATGCCCTCGTAAAACTGACTATCCTACTGAACCTTGACTTCGGCGATGTCATTTACAAAATAGCCTCCAACACTCTACTCAGCAAATTGGATGTAGTCTATCACAGTGCCATCCGTTTTGTCACCAAAGCCCCATATACTACCCACCACTGTGACCTGTACGCTCTTGTTGGCTGGTCCTCACTACATATTCGTCAGCCAAACCCACTGGCTCCAGGCCATCTATAAATCACTGCTAGGCAAATCCCCGCCTTATCTTAGCTCATTGGTCACCATAGCAACACCCACCCGTAGTCTGCGCTCCAGCAGGTATATCTCACTGGTCATCCCCAAGCCAACACCTCCTTTGGCCGCCATTCCTTCCAGTTCTCTGCTGCCAATGACTGGAATGAATTGCAAAAATCTCTGAATCTGGAGACTCTTATCTCCCTCACTAACTTGAAGCATCAGTTGTCAGAGCACCTTACCAATCACTGCACCTGTACACAGCCCATCTGAAATTAGCCCACCCAACTACCTCATCCCCATATTGTTATTTATTTTGCTCATTTGCACCCCAGTATCTCTATTTGCACATAATCTCTTGCACATCTATCATTCCAGTGTTAATACTAATTGTAATTATTTTGCACTATAGCCTATTTATTGCCTTACCTCCATAACTTGCTACATTTGCACACACTGTATATATATTTTCTGTTGTATTTTTGACTTTATGTTTTGTTTTACCCCATATGTGTTGTTGTTTTTATCGCACTGCTTTGCTTTATCTTGGCCAGGTCGCAGTTGTAAATGAGAACTTGTTCTCAACTGGCTTACCTGGTTAAATAAAGGTGAAACAAACAAAGGATCTGAAAAGATTCTGTATGGAGGAATGGTCTAAGATCCCTACCAACGTGTTCTCCAATCTCTTAGAACATTTTAGAAAAAGCCTCGGCGTCGTTATCCTTGCAAGGGGAGGGTGCTAGAGTATTGAAAACAGGGGTGGCAATCATTTTGACGTATCTTTTTTATTACTTGTTAAACCAAATATTTTTCTGAGCAATTGTGTTAGTATGTCACGACTTATTCCGAAGCTGCCTCCTCTCCTTATTCGGGCAGGCTTCGGTGGTCGTCGTCACCGGCGTTCTAGCCACTGCCGCTCCTCATCTCATCATTCCATTGGTTTTGTCTTGTTTATTACACACACCTGGTTCATATCCCCTCATCAGTACCTGTATAAGTGTTCCCTCTGCCCTCTTGTCTTTGTGTGTGATTGTTTATTGTGGAGGATATTGAAGCTCGGTGGAGCTCCGTGTATCTTTTATCGCCGGGATATTTCCCCGTGTACCTTGTTTTTCCAGTGTGCCTGTTTTGCGCACTGGAGTGTTTTTGACGCATTACTGCGTAACTCTGTATTTGCGGAATAAAGCCTGTTATTCTGTGATTTACCCTCCTGCGCCTGACTCCTTCAACATCACCTCATCACATAGTATAATATAATTTCCCAATTTTTGGAGCTTACAAAATATAGCTCAGTATTTGTATTATTTTATATATCTTTATCAAGGGTGCCAATAATTATGGACCTGACTGTAGATGTGACAGCCCGTGTGTACTTCATGAAATATGCAAAGGCTTTGTCGTGTTACACATTGCTTTTGAAAGTACTCTTATGAAAGAATTAGGATTTCGAAAGCTTTGTCCCTGTGGGAACGTATGTTTGTGTGCTCCGTGGCTAACCTCTACAGGACAGTCTTTGACTGAAGTTTCAAATGAACTCTAGTGACGTTTCGGATTTGTGTTAACTTCAACCCAACCTCCCACAGCGTTTAGACAACAGTGAGTAGTGGGTAGAGTGGTTGTGACAGTATGACACAGAGTCAACTAAGGCATGTGGGTTGTCTTTTGCCCTTGAAAGATCATACAGTCCCCTCCTGCGGTGTTGTCGCCCAACACCTCAATATACTGTCTGTGTTTTCAGCAGTCTGTGTGCTTATCTTTGCCATTGGTCATCAAACTTTCTGATAGGTGACTACCCACGCTGGGTGAGGGAGAGTTAATGTTTGTTCGGGCACTGTAACACCCGCTATACCCAACACTGCTAAACCCTTGTGATGTAAAGAAAGTCGTCCGCCCACCTTCGCCCCCCATGAACCCATCTGTCACTGGCTTTTGTTTTTTGTTAGAGCTAATGCCACTGCCGCCTGATGCTGACATTTCACAAGAGCAGGTTGTTTAATTTTACCATGATTCTACTAGTAACTAAGAGTAGACTAAAGCTCCATGTCAAGTAACAAACAAGTTAAGTTGTCTGTGTCGAATAAATACTGTATAGGCTACAGAGACCTAGCCTATATCCTTTAAAATAATTAGGGAGAATGGAAACAAAAGCTTTGTTAGGATTTAGAAAATGGGTTTGGAGGGCAGTAGGGAATTCCTGGGGGAAAAATCAACAGTCAATCTCATACAAATGGCCCGTGTGTTAAAGAAGTAGAGTAAGTAAATAGATTTCCTTGTTTATCTTCAGCTTCTCTGTTTCTACCACCCCAGTTCCTTAATCAAGTTCAGTGTGTATGAAAATACACCACCACTGTCAAACAGGGAGGAGATTTAAATTAAATTGCAAGTAATACGTGTAGCTAAAGTAAACTTTAACAAAGCAGAAAAATCTCACAGTTTTGTAATGTTTGAAAGAGTAAGACATTCTCTCTCTCCCTCTCGAATCTTGCCCTTTTAATTCAATTTCCTCTCTTGACTGGGAGATGAGCTCCCTGCTGTGTGTTTTTCCACCGAGGTGCAGTTGCTGTGCCAGCCTGAGCCGTGTGTGTGTATTTTGTGTGTGTGTGTACATGTGTGGGTGGGTGCAGCTAATGGCCTCTCTCCAGTAATTAAAAAGCCACTTTATTTCATCAAGCACTTTGTTATTTGCGAGAACTCTCCAATGTGTACCTCTGTGCTTGACTCTGGAGGGCAGGGGGAAAGCAACAGTGGGTCCAGAAAAGTTCAAAACAGAGTACCATCCAATATACTTACCACCCAAGAGTTTTGAACTTGTTTATGTATAGTGACGCTTAAAACAGCATAGTTTCCACCTCCTCCTCTACAGCAATCATGTCCAATCACTTTGTAGTCTTCAACCCTGTGCTTTGTAACTTGGGAAGGCCAGCATGGTTCACTTATGGGCTTTAGGCTACTGTATTAGATTAAGGGTAGGAGCCCTGTCCCCCTTCCCATACTTTGGAGGGGCAAGTATATGCTAAGGAGGGGTGGTAGAAGGGCAGACAGGGTTTTCTCCATCCCCTAATCTCGTTAGGTAACGATCTGACAGTGGATCTGCTCAGTGAGGGTTACCCTGTCTGCCTAGCACCTATGCAAGTTTCATGGGAAGATGACCAGCTAGCTAGCTCATTAGTGTGGTATTTCAATGTCAGAGGGGTTAATTGCTTGATCAAATGACATGACAGCACAGGATCAGAAGAAGGCCATATATAGAGCCCTTACAGGTTGATGATGACGCTAGCTAGATCTACCTTTTTTGCATGAATATTTTAGATTATATTGGTAGGTTATACACTGAGTGTACAAAGCATTAGGAACACCTTCCCGATATTGAGTTGCACACCCTTTTGCCCTCAGAACCGCCTCAATTTGTCGGAGCATGGACTCTACAAGGTGTCGAAAGAGTTCCAGAGGGATACTGGCCCATGTTGACTCCAATGCTTCCCACAGTTGTCAAGTTGGCTGGATATGCTTTGGGTGGTGGACCATTCTTGATACACAGGGGAAACTGTTGACCGTGAAACCCACCAGCGTTGCAGCTCTTGACACACTCAAACCGGTGCGCCTGGCACCTGCTACCGTACCCCGTTCAAAGGCACTTAAATATTTTGTCTTGCACATTCACCCTTTGAATGGCACACATGCACAATCCATGTCTCAATTGTCTCAAGGCTTAAAAATCCTTATTTAACCTGTCTCCTCCCCTTCATCTACACTGATTTGAAGTGTATTTAACAGGTGACATCAATAAGGGATCATAGCTTTCACCTGGATTCAACTGGTCAGTCTGTCATGGAAAGAGCAGGTGTTCTTCATGTTTTGTACACTGTGTATATCCTTTGCAATGAGTAGAGGTGTACACTGTGTGTGATTCAGGTTCACATCCCCCGCCACAGTTCTTCACACCGATGAACGTGGAGCTGTCCACAGGGTGAGTGCTCGAAAGGAGCTAGTTTTAGCCCTAAATCTATTATTAGAGGTGGACTTTGGACAACTTCTCTCCAGGAGCATCACCCTCCTGGCGCCTGTTTGGAAACACTCCTGGACAAACAGCAGATTAATTCAGATTTACACTGAGCTTTGGCAAGGGGGAGGTTTTCAATAAAACCACTAGGATAGCTTGCCTCCATTAAACTGTTATGGGACCTTGCCAATGTCTCATATCAGATTAACCTATAAGATAGATGGTAGCTTCTCCCCTTACAGTTGAACTTGTGGTGACTGACTGAGTGACGTTAGTGCAGTGACAACCCTTATCCCTTTATGTCCTTGTGAACCCAGATACCAGATCTCCCTGGTGGGAGCTCCTGCACACTGGAAAGTCATTCTGGCAAGCTGCTCCATGTCACTCTCAAGCGTAGCCAGCATTGGCGCCTCTCATCTTCCACCATCGATCACTAGCCACTTTAGTGCTGCTAAAATAGTCATTTCTCAGAGCCCTGCTTAACCTGAAGCACGGCAAACACTGAGGCCTATCTCTTAAATGGCCATTTCGTCAACGTTATGATGGCTCCGATAAGATGGAAATAATGCACTGCAAATAATGCACTGCAAATAATGCACATCACTGTGAAACATGATGTGCATGTTTCACAGTGACTATGAGGTCGTGTTTTTTTGGAAATAATGCACTGCAAATAATGCACTGCAAATAATGCACATCACTGTGAAACATGATGTGCATGTTTCACAGTGACTATGAGGTCGTGTTTTTCTCTAGCTGGAGGTAAGCAGGAGGTAAGCTTCTCATATGGTGTTGAGTAAAGCTTAACCATGTATTAGATCGTAGGTAGGTAGTTAGCTGTAGTTAGGTATTGTATTTATTATAGGTTAGTATTGTTGTTATTGTAGGTTTCCGTAGGTAATTGTAGGTTAGTATCGAAGCACGAGGCTAGCTAGCTAGCGGGTAGCTACTGGTAACGATTAGCAACGCTGGAGAGCTGGTTCCAATGTTAATGTAGTCCTAGCCAACGTTTAATTTTTTTGCTTAACCATGTATTAGATCGTAGGTAGGTAGTTAGCTGTAGTTAGGTATTGTATTTATTATAGGTTAGTATTGTTGTTATTGTAGGTTTCCGTGAGGTAATTGTAGGTTAGTATCGAAGCACGAGGCTAGCTAGCTAGCGGGTAGCTACTGGTAACGATTAGCAACGCTGGAGAGCTGTTTCCAATGTTAATGTAGTCCTAGCCAACGTTTAATTTTTTGCTGCGTTATGCGTTATGAAAGGAACTAGACACGGACTTGAATTATCTGTTTAGTGTGCTAACACACTCTTGGCAGTTTGTTGTAACCAAGTATTGATGCTAAATTGTGTGTTAATGGATGCTAGCTTGCAAGTTAGCTACGGGCGTCATAGCTAGGCTTCGTGGGTTGTTGTGGGTAGTTACTGTGTCTTGGCAGTGTCCTCGGCCGTGCCGGCTGTAGCACGAAGCTAGCTAGCTAGCCGTTCTTCAAACAAAGTCAACACAGTGGCCATTGCTAGCTCCCCAACATGACCAGCTAGCTGTACTGTAGTAGCTAACTACAATATACTTGTCCTAGCTAGCCAACGTCTAATCATTGCTGCGTCATGAAAGGAACTTGACACAGACACGAATGATCTGTTTAGTGTGTTATCACATTATTGGTGGTTTGTTGTGACCAAGTGTTGGTGCTAAACGGTGTGTTATTGTTATTGGATGCTAGCTTGCTAGTTGGCTATGGTGTCATAGTTGGCTAGCTGAATAAAGTGGGTTGAGTCTATTCCTTAAACATTGAACCGCTGTGGTTCACAACAATTCTGATTTCTAAAGGCGGAAGTTGGGAGAGTTTTTGTTCGGGTGGTTCAGTGAAACAATTTTAGTTTCTGAGGTAGAAGTTTTTGGTGAGGGAGGCCCTGCTCTCTCCGCTCCCAGATGCTTAGCCCATTTCATTCCGATCTCCTCTGCATTTTTGTAGCCATTTGCTACAGCCTGTCAACTATGCCTCTGCCTATCCCTGTTCTCTCCCTCTCTGCACAGGCTACACAAACGCACCACACCGCGTGGCTGCTGCCTCTCTAACCTGGTGGTCCCTGCACGCACCACCCACGTGGAGTTCCAGGTCGCAGGCAGCCTCTGGAACTGCCGTTCTGCTGCCAACAAAGCTGACTTCATCCCAGCCTATGCCAACCTCCAGTCCCTCGACTTCCTGGCGCTGACGGAAACATGGATCACCACTGAAAACACTGCTACTCCTACTGCTCTCTCCTCGTCTGACCATGTGTTCTCGCATACCCCGAGAGCATCTGGTCAGAGGGGTGGTGGTACAGGAATCCTCATCTCTCCCAAGTGGACATTCTCAATTTTTCCCCCTAACCCATCTGTCTATCTCCTCATTTGAATTCCATGCTGTCACAGTCACTAGCCCATTTAAGCTTAATATCCTTGTCATCTATCGCCCTCCAGGTTCCCTTGGAGAGTTCATCAATGAGCTTGACGCCTTGATAAGTTCCTTCCCTGAGGATGGCTCACCCCTCACAGTTTTGGGGGATTTCAACCTCCCTATGTCCACATTTGACTCATTTCTCTCTGCCTCCTTCTTTCCACTTCTCTCCTCTTTTGACCTCACCCTCTCACCGTCCCCCTACTCACAAGGCAGGCAATACGCTTGACCTCATCTTCACTAGATGCTGCTCCTCTACTAATCTCACTGCAACTCCCCTCCATGTCTCCGACCACTACTTTGTTTCCTTTTCTCTCTCACTCTCCTCCCACACTACTCACTCTGCCCCTACACAGATGGTAATGCGCCCGCCGCAACCTTCGCTCTCTCTCTCCCACTACTCTCTCCTCTTCCATCCTATCATCTCTTCCCTCTGCTCAATCCTTCTCCCTCCAATCTCCTGATTCTGCCTCCTCAACCCTCCTCTCCTCCCTTTCTGCATCCTTTGACTCTCTGTGTCCCCTATCCTCCCGGCCGGCTCGGTCCTCCCCTCCAGCTCCGTGGCTTGATGACTCATTGCGAGCTCACAGAACAGAGCTCCGGGCAGCTGGAGCGGAAATGGAAGAAAACTAAACTCCCTGCCGACCTGGCATCTTTTCACTCCCTCCTCTCTACATTTTCTTCATCTGTTTCTGCTGCTAAGGCCACCTTCTACCACTCTAAATTCCAAGCATCTGCCTCTAACCCTAGGAAGCTCTTTGCCACATTTTCCTCCCTCCTGAATCCCCCCTCCTCTCTCTCTGTGGATGACTTCGTCAACCACTTTGAAAAGAAGGTTGACGACATCCGATCCTCGTTTGTTAAGTCTAATGACACTGCTGGTCCTGCTCACACTGCCCTACCCTATGCTTTGACTTCTTTCTCCCCTCTCTCTCCAGATAAAATCCTGCGACTTGTGACTGCAGGCCGCCCAACAACCTGCCCGCTTGACCCCATCCCCTCCTCCCTTCTCCAGACCATCTCCGGTGACCTTCTCCCCTACCTCATCTCGCTGATCAACTCATCCTTGACCGCTGGCCATGTCCCTTCCGTCTTCAAGAGAGCGAGAGTTGCTCCCCTTCTCAAAAAACCAACACTCGACCCCACTGATGTCAACAACTACAGACCAGTATCCCTTCTTTCTTTTCTTTCCAAAACTATTGAGCGTGCCGTCTTTAGCCAACTCTCTTGCTATCTCTCTCAGAATGACCTTCTTGATCCAAACCAATCAGGTTTCAGGACTGGTCATTCAACTGAGACTGCTCTTCTCTGTGTCACGGAGACTCTCCGCACTGCTAAAGCTAACTCTCTCTCCTCTGCTCTTGTCCTTCTAGACCTGTCTGCTGCCTTTGATACTGTGAACCATCAGATCCTCCTCTCCACCCTCTCCGAGCTGGGCATCTCCGGCGCGGCTCACTCCTGGATTGCGTCCTACCTGACCGGTCGCTCCTACCAAGTGGTGTGGCGGGAAGCTGTCTCCGCACCACGTGCTCTCACCACTGGTGTCCCCCAGGGCTCGGTTCTAGGCCCTCTCCTTTTCTCCCTATACACCAAGTCACTTGGCTCTGTCATATCCTCACATGGCCTTTCCTATCATTGCTACGCTGACGATACACAACTAATCTTCTCCTTTCCCCCCTTCTGATAACCAGGTGGCGAATCGCATCTCTGCATGTCTGGCAGACATATCAGTATGGATGACGGATCACCACCTCAAGCTGAACCCTGGCAAGACGGAGCTGCTCTTCCTCCCGGGGGAAGGACTGCCCGTTCCATGATCTCGCCATCACGGTTGACAACTCCGCTGTGTCCTCCTCCCAGAGTGCGAAGAGCCTAGGCGTGACCCTGGACAACACCCTGTCGTTCTCCGCCAACATCAAGGCGGTGACCCGCTCCTGCAGGTTCATGCTCTACAACATTCGGAGAGTGCGACCCTGCCTTACACAGGAAGCGGCGCAGGTCCTGGTCCAGGCACTTGTCATCTCCCGTCTGGACTACTGCAACTCGCTGTTGGCTGGCCTCCCTGCCTGTGCCATTAAACCCCTACAACTCATCCAGAATGCCGCAGCCCGTCTGGTGTTCAACCTTCCCAAGTTCTCTCCGTCACCCCCCTCCTCCGCACACTCCACTGGCTTCCAGTTGAAGCTCGCATCCGCTACAAGACCATGGTGCTTGCCTATGGAGCAGTGAGGGGAACGGCACCTCTGTACCTTCAGGCTCTGATCAGTCCCTACACCCAAACGAGGGCATTGCGTTCATCCACCTCTGGCCTGCTGGCTCCCTTCCTCTGCGGAAGCATAGCTCCCGCTCAGCCCAGTCAAAACTGTTCGCTGCTCTGGCACCCCAATGGTGGAACAAGCTCCCTCACGACGCCAGGACAGCGGAGTCACTCACCACCTTCCGGAGACATTTGAAACCCCACCTCTTTAAGGAATACCTGGGATAGGATAAAGTATTCCTTCTAACCCCCCCAAATTGTAAAGGGGTTATCCCACTGGCTATAGGGTGAACGCACCAATTTGTGAGTCGCTCTGGCTAAGAGCGTCTGCTAAATGACGTTAATGTGCCCTTGAGCAAGGCACTTAACCCTAATTGCTCCTGTAAGTCGCTCTGGATAAGAGCGTCTGCTAAATGACTAAAATGTAAATGTAAATCAAAGAGCTCCATCTGGAAGGAACCCACTTGCCAATGAGAGCTGATTGAATATGTTCTGTTTATACTGTGGTTAGAACATGTACAGAAGCCCAATAAGCCTGAAGCAGTGTTGGAGTGAGCTGTGTAACTTTTACTAAATACACAAACCTACTGGTAACTAACATGGAAAGAGGGTTGTGATTGCTTATCTGCCTCTATTCTGTATTCTGTTCCAACCTAGATGTAATGGTGAGAAAAGGTCAGAAGTGAGGCACAGAGGTCAGTTGAGGTGTTCTATTTCAGGGAAAATCACTCTCAATACCAAATATGGAAGGAACTAATGTAGTCTACAGTGTTATTTCAGCATCATCCCCCATCCATTGCAATAACTCACATCGCTTGGGGAGTCATCAATAGTACCTGCTAAGAGTAGCACCATTATTACTGCATGTGTCCGCATGAAATAAAGTTCTCATTCACTAGCCTCTCGCTTAACTGTTAAACGACAGTACGGATCGCTCACTGACAGCTCTTTCATCTCCCGATTGAACACCCACACTCCCACACTGCTACCAAATTTTACGATGGCCCTCTCTTTTTACAAGTGGCTGATATCACATTCTCAATCTTCATTATGTGATCAAAAGGACCCGTTTTGAGTGCGGTGGTATCTGCAAATAGTTGTGTGGTTAGATCACAATCAGAAATGCAAATGAAGTGTGACAGCCGGGGCCAGAGAGCCTATCACTACGCGGGGGCCAGGGTTTTTGAGGAGCGCCTCCGAAAATGTACTATACAGGGTAACGGTCACAGTTTAGTCCATGAAAAGAAGCTCCCAAATGGAATCATTACTGCTAATCTATTTTGTGGTTTATGCTATAGATAGTTTAGAGCTGGAAGGATGTTGAAACAATAAGAAGTAAACCTTGATGCAGAGACAAATCATTTATTCTGTTCATTCTCGCTTCCTTTTCCTGAAGGATTCGTTGGGCTGTACATTTTCTTGGGGAGCTGGCACTGTGCTGGAGTTGCTCATCTTAGGGATTCATCTTGCACCAGTTGAAACCAGTTATAATGATACAAAGCAACAGGAACCAGGTAGCATTTGTGCACTGTTTGTGTGGATTGTGGTTTCAAAATGGGAAGTGTTTCCTGCGAGCACTTGAAAACAATTCTCATCTTTCGCTTTCAGCTCTTCTCCTCCCGATTCTATAACCAGCGTTTATCCTTGGCCGTAGCCCGCTTAAACATGAATAGCCTGCTTAATGTATTTGAATATCCTCCCATTCAAATGTTCAAAATTATTCAAATGAGCCGAACTTTAATATCTCTAATGTTGTTTTGAAACTGAGTGGGCACCGTGGTGACAGCTGCCATGGTGCTGTGGGGCTGGTCTGATGGACAGGTTGCTTTGTGCCTTATCCCTGGGAATCCTTTTCATCCTCCATGACCAAAAGGCCCCTTCCTCACACAAAGCTAAGGCCCCAGCGCTGGACTAAATCCTTTCAATGGAGCCGTCTTGAAAAGTCCCGCGCGACTAGCCGCAGTGTAGTGAGCATTAGCATGTTTGTCACACTCATTCAGAGGTATCTCGCAGAGCCTTTGTTTCAGAGCGTCGGGCAGTGGAAATAGAGTAAACAGCAGTGGCAGGACAGCCACTCCATCTGCTAATGACCAATGACTTCCATAGTAGAATCCTTGGCATGTACAAATGATGGTAGTGAAAACTGCAAGGAAAGCTTTAGTCTCAGGTCTCATACACAATGGCACAATCAGTGGGTTAATATCCCCCCTAGAGTCTAAGGGCCCAGGGCTGAGTTTCTACTAAGGTAACATATGGAATTGTTTTTAAGATGGTCATACCAAGGATTATTTAGCTATTTAATTAAAACAAATTGGAGGACCCCGTAGGTGTATATATACAATTCAAATAGTTGATGAAACATTGAATTTGGCCTAACTGCTATTAGCCCATAGAAACACATTGTTTTTTCCATGTATGAATCTGTTATTCAGTCAAGAAATTGATTAAAAGGAAGTAGGTTTTTAAGAGTCTGTCCTATATCTGAGAGATATAACAAAGCTCAATCCACCTGACATCAGACATCAGAGTGTATTGTGTTTCACATTTTCCGTTTACTAGGTTCTGCCCATCCATTTTTACCTTACTGTAGGTACTCAATAACAGTTTGATAGTGTCCGTTCATATTCCTACTAGTGCCTCTTTTAACTGGCTGTGTGTCAGTTGAGATGCATGCGCTTTGATGAGGTGAAGTCTACAGAAACAGTGAACCACAAAAGGTGAGGTGGAGAAAACCGGAGAATGAAATAATAAAAAGGTATACAGTTGAGATGGAGACAGTAAAAGGCAGTAATGAAAAGGCTGCCTGAGTGCAGAGAAAGCGTTCTCTTAATGGAAGGATGACCTGACATGAAGGCAATTGCATTAACTGAAAGTCAAGGTACTTATGGGACACATTGTCCTTCAGGTTCCATCACAATGTTCTGTGTTCTACACACCACACGCACACACACACAAACACACACACAGACACACACACACACACACACACACACACACACATATATATATATATATATACAGTGGGGAAAAAAAGTATTTAGTCAGAAACCAATTGTGCAAGTTCTCCCACTTAAAAAGATGAGAGAGGCCTGTAATTTTCATCATAGGTACACGTCAACTGTGACAGACAAATTGAGATTTTTTTTTCCAGAAAATCACATTGTAGGATTTTTAATGAATTTATTTGCAAATTATGGTGGAAAATAAGTATTTGGTCACCTAGAAACAAGCAAGATTTCTGGCTCTCACAGACCTGTAACTTCTTCTTTAAGAGGCTCCTCTGTCCTCCACTCGTTACCTGTATTAATGGCACCTGTTTGAACTTGTTATCAGTATAAAAGACACCTGTCCACAACCTCAAACAGTCACACTCCAAACTCCACTATGGCCAAGACCAAAGAGCTGTCAAAGGACACCAGAAACAACATTGTAGACCTGCACCAGGCTGGGAAGACTGAATCTGCAATAGGTAAGCAGCTTGGTTTGAAGAAATCAACTGTGGGAGCAATTATTAGGAAATGGAAGACATACAAGACCACTGATAATCTCCCTCGATCTGGGGCTCCACGCAAGATCTCACCCCGTGGGGTCAAAATGATCACAAGAACGGTGAGCAAAAATCCCAGAACCACACGGGGGGACCTAGTGAATGACCTGCAGAGAGCTGGGACCAAAGTAACAAAGCCTACCATCAGTAACACACTACGCCGCCAGGGACTCAAATCCTGCAGTGCAAGACGTGTCCCCCTGCTTAAGCCAGTACATGTCCAGGCCCGTCTGAAGTTTGCTAGAGTGCATTTGGATGATCCAGAAGAGGATTGGGAGAATGTCATATGGTCAGATGAAACCAAAATATAACTTTTTGGTAAAAACTCAACTCGTCGTGTTTGAAGGACAAAGAATGCTGAGTTGCATCCAAAGAACACCATACCTACTGTGAAGCATGGGGGTGGGAAACATCATGCTTTGGGGCTGTTTTTCTGCAAAGGGACCAGGACGACTGATCCGTGTAAAGGAAAGAATGAATGGGGCCATGTATCGTGAGATTTTGAGTGAAAACCTCCTTCCATCAGCAAGGGCATTGAAGATGAAACGTGGCTGGGTCTTTCAGCATGACAATGATCCCAAACACACTGCCCGGGCAACGAAGGAGTGGCTTCGTAAGAAGCATTTCAAGGTCCTGGAGTGGCCTAGCCAGTCTCCAGATCTCAACCCCATAGAAAATCTTTGGAGGGAGTTGAAAGTCCGTGTTGCCCAGCGACAGCCCCAAAACATCACTGCTCTAGAGGAGATCTGCATGGAGGAATGGGCCAAAATACCAGCAACAGTGTGTGAAAACCTTGTGAAGACTTACAGAAAACGTTTGACCTGTGTCATTGCCAACAAAGGGTATATAACAAAGTATTGACAAAACTTTTGTTATTGACCAAATACTTATTTTCCACCATAATTTGCAAATAAATTCATTAAAAAATCCTATAATGCGATTTTCTGGATTTTTTTCTCATTTTGTCTGTCATAGTTGACGTGTACCTATGATGAAATTACAGGCCTCTCTCATCTTTTTAAGTGGGAGAACTTGCACAATTGGTGGCTGACTAAATACTTTTTTCCCCCACTGTATATATATATATATATATATATATATATATATATATATACATACAGCTGCGGAAAAAATTAAGAGACCACTGCAAAATTATCAGTTTCTCTGGTTTTACTATTTATAGGTATGTGTTTGGGTAAAAATAACATTTTTGTTTTATTCTATAAACTACTGACAACATTTCTCCCAAATTCCCCAAAAAAATATTGTCATTTAGAGCATTTATTTGCAGAAAATGATGCAGTGTTGTCAGACCTCGAATAATGTTCATGTGCATTTTTAAACGACACAATACTAATGTTTTAACTTAGGAAGAGTTCAGAAATCAATATTTGGTGGAATAACCCTGATTTTCAATCACAGCTTTCATGCGTCTTGACATGCTCTCCACCAGTCTTTCACATTGATGTTGGGTGACTTTATGCCACTCCTGGCGCAAAAATTAAAGCAGCTCGGCTTTGTTTGATGGCTTGTGACCATCCATCTTCCTCTTGATCAAATTCCAGAAGTTTTCAATGGGGTTCAGGTCTGGAGATTGAGCTGGCCATGACAGGGTCTTGATCTGGTGGTCCTCCATCCACACCTTGATTGACCTGGCTGTGTGGCATGGCGCATTGTCCTGCTGAAGTTGGGGAACAATGTCAGAGCAAAAGGAAGTATGTTTTCTTCCAGGACAACTTTGTACGTGGCTTGATTCATGCATCCTTCACAAAGACATATCTGCCCGATTCCAGCCTTGCTGAAGCACCCCCAGATCATCACCGATCCTCCACCAAATTTCACAGTGGGTGCGAGACACTGTGGCTTGTAGGCCTCTCCAGGTCTCCGTCTAACCATTAGACAACCAGGTGTTGGGCAAAGCTGAAAATTGGACTAATCAGAGAAGATGACCTTACTCCAGTCCTCTACGGTCCAATCCTTATGGTCTTTTGCAAACCTCAGCCTGGCTCTTCTTTGCTTCTCATTGATGAAGGGCTTTTTTTTTTAGCTTTGCACGACTTCAGCCCTGCCCCTAGGAGCCTGTTTCGAACCGTCCTCGCCGTGCACTTCACCCCAGCTGCCGTTTGCCATTCTTTTTGTAGGTCACTTGATGTCATCCTACGGTTGTTGAGTGACATTCGAATGAGTTGGCGGTCATCCCGGTCAGTAGAGAGTCGTTTTCGCTCTCTGCCGGTCTGTAGCTTTGTTGTCCCCAATGTCTGCTGCTTGACCTTGTTCTTATGAACCGCCGTCTTTGACATTTTAAGGATGGAAGCAACCTGACGCTCACTGTATCCCTCTGCCAGTAAAGCCAGAATTGAACCCTTCTTTTCCTCACTCAAAACTTTCCTTTTCAACTCTTTTGGCATGGTCAATAGTTCTTTTTTGATTAATATTACTTTTGAGGTACTATTAGCACAGTTTTTGCCATCCAGCTGGTCCTATTGCAAGAGGATAGTGATGACCACAGCAGTGGTTTTTATACTTTTCCTCGTTAAATAAGATTTGGTTCAGATGATCACCTAATCAGTACCTAATTCAGTAGAATGAGGTGTGCCTGTGTTGGAATTCAACAGACACTGGAATGGAATGGCTGTCATACATGTAGAGATGCTGATTTAAGAAAAATGTGCAGTGGTCTCTTAATTTCTTCCAGAGCTGTATATACACTACCGTTCAAAAGTTTGTGGTCACTTAGAAATGTCCTTGTTTTCGAAAGAAAAGCAATTTTTTTGTCCATTAAAATAGCATAAAATACAGTGTAGCCATTATTAATGTTGTAAATGGCTATTGTAGCTGGAAACGGCTGATTTTTAATGGAATATCTACATAGGCGTACAGAGGCCCATTATCAGCAACCATCAGTCCTGTGTTCCAATTGCAAGTTGTGTTTGCTAATCCAAGTTTATCATTTTAAAAGGCTAATTGATCATTAGAAAACCCTTTTGCAATTATGTTAGCACAGCTGAAAACTGTTGTGCTGATTAAAGAAGCAATAAAACTGGCCTTCTTGAGACTAGTTGAGTATCTGGAGCATCAGCAATTGTGGGTTCGATTACAGGCTCAAAATGGCCAGAAACAAATTACTTTCTTCTGAAACTCGTCGGTCTATTCTTGTTCTGAGAAATGAAGGCTATTCTATGCGAGAAATCCCTTCACAGAACAGCGCATACTGGCTCTAACCAGAATAGAAAGAGGAGTGGGAGGCCCCGGTGCACAACTGAGCAAGAGGACAAATATATTAGAGTGTCTAGTTTGAGAAACAGGCGCCTCACATGTCCTCAACTGGCAGCTTCATTAAATAGTACCTGCAAAACACCAGTCTCAACGTCAACAGTGAAGAGGCGACTCTGGGACGCTGACATTCTAGGCAGAGTTGCAAAGAAAAAGCCAAATCTCAGACTGCCCATCTTTAATTTTTATTGGCCAGTCTGAGATATGAACCAGCTTCACATGGAATGTTTTTCCAACAGTCTTAAAGGAGTTCCCACATATGCTGAGCACTTGTTGGCTGCTTGTCCTTCACTACGAAACCATCTCAATTGGGTTGAGGTCGGGGGATTGTGGAGGCCAGGTCATCTGATGCATCACTCTCCTTCTTGGTCAAATAGCCCTTACACAGCATGGAGGTGTGTTGGGTCATTGTCCTGTTGAAAAACTAATGATAGTCCCACGAAGCCCAAACCAGATGGGATGGCGTATCGCTGCAGAATGCTGTGGTAGCCATGCTGGTTAAGTGTGCATTGAATTCTAAATAAATCACAGACAGTGTCACCAGCAAAGCACCCCCACACCATAACACCTCCTCCTCCATGCTTTACAGTTGGAAATACACATGAGGAGATCATCCGTTCACCCACACGGCGGTTGGAACCAAAAATCTCAAATTTGGACTCCAGACCAAAGCACAAATTTCCACCAGTCTTGGTCCAAGCAGGTCTCTTCTTCTTATTGGTGTCCTTTAGTTTGTTTTAGGTCTTTTTTTTATTTATTTTTATGTCTTCACTATTATTCTACAATGTAGAAAATAGTCAAAATAAAGAAAAACCCTTGAATGAGTAGTTGTGTCCAATCTTTTGACTGGTTCTGTGTGTATGTATATATATATATATATATATATATATATATATATATATATATATATATCACACACACACACACACACACTGATTAGTGATATTGTGCTCTGCAAAGGGCATCCATCTAGAAGGTATTCATGTATTCGCTGATTCCGAGCAGCTCATTAAATTAAGCAGATGAGGTGGAGTTTAGAGAGGCCTGACCAAACATGTTTAGGAAACGCATCATAAGTCTTTATGACCCCATTTAACAGAGCCGAAAATTACTGTACTGCACTTTTACATTATATTACAGCACAAACAAGTGTACCAACAAGGACAGGAACATCTCAGTCACTTAGGACTGAATCCCTAACCTACGATACAAGCCTATAGTTTGACATTTCAAGTACACTGAGTGTGCAAAAAATAGGCGTAACCAATGATGAGAATAACATCCTCACAGAGATCAGCGCGACTATGGGGAAGAAGATAGCATCTGACCTAGGGATGGGCACGGTTAATCGAATATCCGGATATCCGAACGGACGTTAGTATTCGAACACTTGTGAGAGTATTCATTTTATTTTGGAGAATTTCTTTTGGAGGCTATTTTAACAATAAAAAAATATTTGTCTAAATAAAATGGTAAATGTTATATTGTTACACACAAGGATATACCATGACATTTGACGTGCTTCATTTAAAGGGGCAGAGCAGTCAAAAACATGATTTCCCTGTTGTTTTATATACACTGGGTATACAAAACATTAAGAACACCTGCTCTTTCCATGACAGACTGACCAGGTGTATCCAGGGGACAGCTGTGATCCCTTATTGATGTCACCCGTTAAATCCACTTCAAATCAGTGTAGATGAAAGGGAGGAGACAGGTTAAAGAAGGATTTTTAAGCTTTGAGACAATTGAGGTATGGATTTTGTATGTGTGCCATTCAGAGGATGAATAGGCAACTCAAAAGATTTAAGTGCCTTTGAGCGGGTTATGGTTCACCACCCAAAGGACATCCAGCCAACTTCACACAACTGTGAGAAGCATTGGAGTCAACATAGGCCAGCATCCCTGTGGAACGCTTTCGACACCGTTTATAGTCCATGCCCCGTCGAATTGAGGCTTTTCTGAGGGCAAAGTGGGGTGCAACTCAATATTAGGAAGCTGTTCCTAATGTTTTGTACACTCAGTGTAAATCGTGCATTAAAGCTAGAATCCTTAGTTAAAACAATAACAAAGCGGGCACCCTGCCTCTGTTTTGATAAAAAGCTGAGGGATGGGCCTGGAGAACTGTAACAACTCTCAAATTCATAGACTGAGCTATGGATGCAAGGGCTGACCATCCATGATGTAAAAATTATAGTTTAAATCATGTTTTGAGGCTATACAGTGTTTGTTTACAGTTACATTGTTTACAAACATTGGAGTAAAACAAGCTTATATATTTCGGTTCTGATGGGGTACTACAGTTAAACTAAGCTCATATATGTAGCAACTGAGGATTCCAGCTTTAATGACAATTAACAATTGAGTAATTTTTGGTCAATAACATTTTAATAGAGCAATTACATTGTTACTACAGTACAAGAGCACTTAAAAAAGTGTCCCACATTGATCTGCAATTTATTGTCATTTATTTTTACCTTGTAAAACAACACAATTCACTGCACCTATTCGGTGTATGTGACAATAAAACATTTATATTGTTTATTTTTTTGTAGCTTTCTCCAGTTTGAGCAGGGGCACGGTGGAGAAGATGGCCAAAGACCGCCAGAAGGGTAGAGCCTTTGTTGCTGCCCGATGCACCAGCCGGCACGACGAGGATGAGAGAGTGAGAGAGGTTTGAGTAACATCTTTTTGGGTAATTAGTTAGTCTTGCATCTCTGCATCTCTGTGCTACTGATCCTAAAATCTGATACAGACAGATCTCAAAAACAAAATGCCACAGCGTGCCACTAATCATAGCTTGTCATATCAATTCTAAAGAGCATTGAGTTGAGGGTTCTTTCTTTCATCAGAGGCAGATGACTGTGGTAATGAGAATGGGAGGGATGAGAGGGGGTGACTTATTACCGTCGCTTATGCTAACAAAGAGGCAGACTGACTGGTCATTAACATTGAGGCCTGGCAATGATGGATCTTCCAAGCCTCTCAGGTTAACAATATTTTCATGGAGAGGAGAGGGAGATATAGAGAGAGGAGAGCTTCTAGTGCTGAAATCTACTGATCTATTCTAATGGTCCATGTCCTGTCCACCCACATGCTGTACTCTTAAATATCTACCCAGTACAGCCAAAAGAGGACTGGTTACCCCTCGGAGTCTGGTTCCTCTCTAGGTTTCTTCCTAGGTTCCTGCCTTCTAGGGAGTTTTTCCTAACCACTGTACTTCTGCCTCTTCATTGCTTGCTCTTTGGGGTTTTAGGGTGGGTATATGTAAATCACTTTGTGACAACTGCTGATGTAAACATGGCTTTATAAAATACATTGAATTGATTGTACTGTATGTACACTCTCCCCTCATCAACTACATATAGGAATCGATGGAACTCAGCTGATGCCACAGTGTCTCATGCTTTAGAAGTTGTCATTTTTCTCTTGATAGAGCAGATATGCACTAGAGCAGAGCTATTCAATCGCAAACACCCTTGAAATGGTTGGTATTTGATGCTTTGAATTTGGGGTATTTACAGTTAATTCGTAAAGTATTCAGACCACTTGACTTTTTCCACATTTTGTTACGTTACAGCCTTATTCTAAAATGGATTCAATTAATATTTTCCCTCATCAATCTACACACAATACCCGAGTATGACAAAGCGAAAACAGGTTTTTGTTACACATTTTTATTACAAATAAAAAACAGAAATACCTTATTTACATAAGTAATCAGACCCTTTGCTATGAGACTCGAAATTGAGCTCAGGTGCATCCTGTTTCCATTGATCATCCTTGAGATGTTTCTACAACTTGATTGGAGTCCACCTATGGTAAATTCAATTGATTGGACATGATTTGGAAAGGCACACACCTGTCTATATAAGGTCCCACAGTTGACAGTGCATGTCAGAGCAAAAACCAAGCCATGAGGTCGAAGGAATTGTCCGTAGAGCTCTGAGACAGGATTGTGTCGAGGCACAGATCTGGGGAAGGGTACCAAAACATTTCTGCAGCATTGAAGGTCCCCAAGAACACGGTGGCCTCCATCATTCTTAAATGGAAGAAGTTTGGAACCACCAAGACTCTTCCTAGAGCTGGCCGCCGGGCCAAACTGAGCAATCGGGGGAGAAGGGCCTTGGTCAGGGAGAGTGGCCAGACGGAAGCCACTCCTCAATAAATGGCACATGACAGCCCCCTTGCAGTTTGCCAAAAAGCACCTAAAGGACTCTCAGACCATGATAAACAATATTCTCTGGTCTGATGAAACCAAGATTGAGCTCTCTGGCCTGAATGCCAAGCATCACGTCTGGAGGAAACCTGGTACCCTCCCTACGGTGAAGCATGGTAAATGAGAACTTGTTCTCAACTGGCTTACCTGGTTAAATAAAGGTGAAAAAAAAAAAAAAAAAAAATTAATGGTGGTGGCAGCATCATGCTGTGGGGATGTTTTTCAGCGACAGGGACTGGGAGACTAGTCAGGATCGAGGGAAAGATGAACAGAGCAAATAACAGAGAGATCCTAGATGAAAACTGCTCCAGAGCGCTCAGGACCTCAGACTGAGGCGAAGGTTCTCCTTCCAACAGCACAACGACCCTAAGCACACAGCCAAGACAACGCAGGAGTGGCTTCGGGATAAGTCTCTGAATGTCCTTGAGTGGTCCAGCCAGAGCCCGGACTTGAACCCGATCGATCATCTCTGGAGAGACCTGAAAATAGCTGTGCAGCGACGCTCTCCATTAAACCTGACAGAGCTTGAGAGGATCTGCAGAGAATAATGGGAGAAACTCCCCAAATGCAGGTGTGCAAAGCTTGTAGAGTCATACCCAAGAAGACTCAAGGCTGTAATCACTGCCAAAGTCCAAGGTGCTTCAACAAAGTACTGAGTAAAGGGTCTATAAATACTTATGTAAATGTGATATTTCCGTTTTTTATGTTTCATACATTTGCAAACATTTCTGAAAAACTGTTTTTGCTTTGTCATGAGGGGGTATTGTGTGTAATTGATGAGGATAAAAAACTATTTAATCCATTTTAAGATTAGTCTGTCACGTAAGAAAATGTGGATAAAGTCAAGGGATCTGAATACTTTCCAAATGCACTGTATGTGTGAATATCTCAAATCATTAGGATACTCCATTTCTGCCAGTGCCAAAGAGACCGCTAGCAGTTGCAGTAGAGTTCCAGTCACGATGAGCATTTTGGAATGAAGGTCATCAGTGTCTGAAAGTGTGACAGAGATGCACCACCTCATTAAGTAGCATTGCTCTAATTGACTAAATGTCTCCTCCTCCTCAGATGTTTTCAGAGCTCCCTAGACATTTGACATTGACATTCTATTGTCATTAATGAAGGTTAGAGCAACACAACAGACAGAGACATTGCAGAAGAGGGGAAAAAATAGGCACATCAACTCAGAAAGAGAAGCAAATACATCTGAAATATGACTTTCCATAGTCTGATGATAAATTATGTCCATGACCGAATGTTATTTAAACCTCCCAAGGGCACTGCGGACATTAATTAGTTGAATTACAATAGTAACCATTTTCCACATTTTACTGTAAGCATTGAAAGAACATTAAAATCACACGTGTTACAATTGAATCACATTGAAAGGGTCTGAAATAGATCAATATGCTGGACTGTATCTCAGTGGCTTATTCCAAAGGAACAGTCTGTAAAGTGAGACTTGTAGAATCAAGGGAGAGGACTGCTAAGGAAATTCAACATGTGGAATTTCACATTTTCACATGTTCCTGTCATGCTGGGACTTCTGTAGCCTTGTGTACTTGTGGCCATCTGCCAAAAGAGCTTGTGCAACTACCTGCCATTTTAAAATCAGTTTCCTAGAGTCTCTTTTGATTTCAGCCGCGGTAAAGGATTAAAGTCTGATTTGTTTGATGTGAACAAATATAAACACAATCCGAATGGATACTTCTAGATGAGTGAGAGATTATTTTACCCCCAACGCCAGCTGTTGTTTTCTGACAATCTGTGCCTGCGATTTCAGACAAACCGCTGAAGTTGGGACACTTAGTGATGACGTATTCTCAACAATCAATGCACATGTTGCAATACAAATGTCAGTTCTGTTTATGACATTTACAATCCATATCTGTCGACAGTATGTTGAGCATCTACTGTAAATGTTGCTGCTACACTGGCAATTCTAAGAATTTCTCTAAGAAGACAGGCATTCCTATATCATTGGATTGCCCCTATCTGGTTGTTTGGCAAGTGCTTATCTGCTGTAGTGCCGGTGACTTGCTGTGTAATTAGTTTTCCAGGCAACACACAATCATTTGTGTCTGATTAGGAAGGAAACTCCCCTGGCACCGAGGCATTGTTAGGTTGGTATAATTAAAAAGGCAATGTATGCACCAATTACTTTAATTAGCCGATTAGCTGATAATTTGCAATATGAGAACATTGCAGCGACTCGAAGGGGCCCTTTGCTCACAATAAGTTCAGGCCCCTGTGGAACACCAAGTTACCTTCATGACGATAGTCAGTGATTATGTGAGGGATTATGGCTGTCAATTGAAAATGGTTTAGAAGTGACTTAGTTATAATTACATACAGTATGTTGTAGTATTTAGTTGATCCATAGGGATAGTGGTAAATCAAATTCAGCATGGGTTCATACAGTATGTTGAACACTCCCATATTTGTTTGAATAAACAAACCATTGTCCATACTGCAACCACAAAGTATGAAATGAAATGTCTGAAACAATCACTGATTGAAAGGTCCTAATATGCCTCCTATTCAAACACCATAGAGACCATTATGCCGCCCTTATGGCATTTGAATGTGATTGGAGGAGAAATGGAAGGGCATGGAATATCAGGGGTGCATTGCCCTAGGCCTATATGTCTATGCCACCGGGTGAGGCTTCCTGCCTGCCTGTTGTCATGGCATTCTCCCCCTCCCTGGTGACAGGGTGCTGCACAATCCATTTCATCTCCCTCACTTCACATCGCATCAGCCCTGGGCTGCCTGGCAAGGCCTTGCGTGGGCCCTATCCCCAGCTCCAAGGTCCTTCTCTAGGCCTTCTCTCTTGAGACACGACCCCCCCTATGCTATTTGTCAATGCTGCACATTTCATTTAGCACTCAGACTGAGAGAGATGATTCAGGTTAAATAATGTGAGGAGAAGACTGAGACCATATGATAAAGAGGATAGATACCAGAGCAATAGCAACGTTCTGATACACTACATGACCAAAAGTCTGCTCGTCGAACATCTCATTACAAAATGATGGGCATTAATATGGAGTTGGTCCCCCCTTTGCTGCTATAACAACCTCCCTCTTCTGGGAAGGCTTTCCACTAGATGTTGGAACATTGCTGTGGGGACTTGCTTCCCTTCAGCCACAAAAGCACTGATGTTGGGCGATTAGGCCTGGCTCGCAGTCGGTGTTCCAATTCATCCCAAAGGTGTTCGATGGGATTGAGGTCAGTGCTCTGTGCAGGCCAGTCAAGTTATTTCACACTGATCTCAACAAACCATTTCTGTATGGACCTCGCTTTGTGCACGAGGGCATTGTCATGCTGAAACAGGAAAGGACCTTCCCCAAACTGTTGCCACAAAGTTGGAAGCACAGAATTGTCTAGAATGTAATTGTATGCTGTAGCGTTAAGATTTCCCTTCACTGGAACTAAGGGGCCTAGCCCGAACCATAAAAAACAGCCCCAGACCATTATTCCTCCTCCACCAAACTTTACAGTTGGCACAATGCACTGGGGCAGGTAGCGTTCTCCTGGCATCCGCCAAACCCAGATTCGTCCGTCGGACTGCCAGATGGTGAAGATTGATTCATCACTTTAGAGAACGTGTTTCCACTGCTCCAGAGTCCAATGGCTCCGAGCTTTACACCACTCCAGCCGACGCTTGGCATTGCGCATGGTGATCTTAGGCTTGTGTGCGGCTGCTCGGCCATAGAGACCCATGTCATGAAGCCCCAGACAAACAGTTATTGTGCTGACATTGCTTCCAGAGGCAGTTTGGAACTCGGTAGTGAGTGTTGCAACCAGCGTTGCAATTAGCACTCGGCGTTCCCGTTCTGTGAGCTTGTGTGGCCTACCATTTCGCGGCTGAGCTGTTGTTGCTCCTAGACTTTTCCACTTCACAATAACAGCACTTACAGTTGACCGGGGAAGCATAGCAGGGCAGAAATTTCATGAACTGACTTGTTGGAAAGGTGGCATCCTATGACGGTGCCATGTTGAAAGTCACTGAGTTCTTCAGTAAGGCCATTCTACTGCCAATGTTTGTCTATGGAGATTGCATGTAGCATGCACCTGTCAGCAACGGTTGTGCCTGAAATAGCCAAATCCACTAATTTGAAGGGTTGTCCACATACTTTTGTATGTATATAGTGTAGATACAGTACAACCCTGCCTGATTCCCAACTCACCTCTGTATGATGTGTTGTTAGTGTTAACTAACTATAGGATAGTGAGTTTGCATCAGGGCATCTGAGGACATCATTGACAGGCAGCCCTAACAGGATTGACTACTGTACTATACATCTGCATACGTCCATGTCATGACGATAAATCATTCTCTGAGAGATTCTCTGTTGGCTGCATAGCACAAATCTTTTTAATGAGATCATGCTGTACACGCAAGGCACCTGGTCCCACTGACAGTAAATAGAGCTGTTGGTTGCATAGACAATGAGTAGCACCTCTTATAAATAGTCTGCCTTACAGCACGGTAACAGGAACCCAACGTAATGACGAGGTACAGGACTTTGTTTGTTGCCCTGTTACATTGTATGATGCCATAGACTGCTGCTTTATCTTTTAATTTTTTTATTTTAAGTAATACATTGAGTGTCATTCAGGTTATATCTATCCTAAATCATCCAGGTCATACTGTATATAACCTTTTATAAACTGGGTGTGTCACACCCTGGCTCTGGGACTCTATATGTTGAGCCAGGGTGTGTTCATTCTATGTGTTCTGTTTCTTTGTTTGGGTGTTCTAGGTTGTCTGTTTCAATGTTTGCCGGTGTGACTCCCAATCAGAGGCAACGAGTGTCAGCTGTCGGCTGGTTGTCTCTGATTGGGAGCCATATTTAATCTGTATGTTTTCCCTTGGGTGTTGTGGGTTTTTGTTCCTTGTCGGTCAGTGTCACCGTGGACTTCACGAGTCGTGTTTTGTTTTGTATACTTTAACTCATTAAAGTCATGTTTGTTTCACACGCTGCGCCTTGGTCTACTTCTCGTCAAGACGATCGTGACAGAAAAACCCACCAAACCAGGACCAAGCAGCGTGTCCAGGAACACACGCAGGAGGTAACGCTGGTGGATGTCCTCCTCGGCTGGGGGCAGATTACGAAGGAGGAGGCCGTCCGGTACCGGAAGGCGATGAAGGGGGAGACCCAGGCAGGAGTGGAGCAGCGGCGTCAGCAGTGCCATCGTCGGACGGACGAGAGGCACCCCCAAGATTTTTTTTAGGGGGGGACACACGGCATGGGCGACTGGGCAGCAGGAGGCTGCCACAGGGCGAAATGGGAGACGAGGAGAGAAGGCCACCGGGTTACGGGAGCCATTGGCGAGAGGAGGGAAGGAAGTTGTAGAGGCACGGCGAGAGGTACTGAGGTGTATTGCCAGTCCGGTCCGGCCCGTTCCTGATCCCCGTTTAAGGCCAGTGGTGTGTGTTCCCAGTACGGTCCGGCCTGTTCCTGCTTCACGCACCAAGCCTACGGTGTGCGTCGCCAGCCCAGTCCGGCCTGTCCCTGCTCCACGCACCAAGCCTACGGTGTGCGTCGCCAGCCCTGTCCGGCCTGTCCCTGCTCCACGCACCAAGCCTACGGTGTGCGTCGCCAGCCCTGCCCGGCCTGTCCCTGCTCCACGCACCAAGCCTACGGTGTGCGTCGCCAGCCCTGTCCGGCCTGTCCCTGCTCCACGCACCAAGCCTACGGTGTGCGTCGTCAGCCCAGCCCGGCCTGTTCCTGCTCCACGCACCAAACCTACGGTGTGCGTCGCCAGCCCAGCCCGGCCTGTTCCTGCTCCACGCACCAAACCTACGGTGTGCGTCGCCAGCCCTGTCCGGCCTGTCCCTGCTCCACGCACCAGTCGTGAGGGTCCACGCACCAAGCCTACGGTGTGCGTCGCGCCTGTCCGCCTGTCCCTGCTCCACGCACCAAGCCTACGGTGTGCGTCGCCAGCCCGGCCCGGTTCCCTGCTCCACGCACCAAACCTACGGTGTGCGTCGCCAGCCCTGTCCGGCCTGTCCCTGCTCCACGCACCAAGCCTACGGTGTGCGTCGTCAGCCCGGCCCGGCCTGTCCCTGCTCCACGCACCAAGCCTACGGTGTGCGTCGCCAGCCCTGTCCGGCCTGTCCCTGCTCCACGCACCAAGCCTACGGTGTGCGTCGTCAGCCCAGCCCGGCCTGTTCCTGCTCCACGCACCAAACCTACGGTGTGCGTCGCCAGCCCAGCCCGGCCTGTTCCTGCTCCACGCACCAAACCTACGGTGTGCGTCGTCAGCCCAGCCCGGCCTGTTCCTGCTCCACGCACCAAACCTACGGTGTGCGTCGCCAGCCCTGTCCGGCCTGTCCCTGCTCCACGCACCAAGCCTACGGTGTGCGTCGTCAGCCCGGCCCGGCCTGTCCCTGCTCCACGCACCAAGCCTACGGGGTGCGTCGCCAGCCCGGCCCGGCCTGTCCCTGCTCCACGCACCAAGTCTACGGTGCGCGTCGCCAGCCCGGTCCGGCCTGTTCTGCCACTCGCACCAAGTCTACGGTGCGCGTGCCGCCAGCCCGGCCCGCTCGTTTCCTGCCACTCGCACCCAAGCCAGGGGTGCGAAGTCGTCAGTCCGGCACAACCCGCGCGCCTGGGTCATCGGTGCCAGATCAGGTACCGCTTTATTGCTCCCCAACGGAGCTGAAGCTAGCCGCTCCTGCTACGTCCAGGTCAGCTCCAGCCAGCGGAGCCAGACTGGACCAGGGGCGCTATGGGGGGTTCATTGGAGGGTGGTGGTCAAGGCCGGAGGCAGAACCGCCGCCGAGGAGGTATGCCCGCCCCGCCCCCCCCCGTTTTGCTTTAGTTGAGGCGCGGTCGCAGTCCGCGCCTTTAGGGGGGGGTACTGTCACACCCTGGCTCTGGGACTCTATGTTGAGCCAGGGTGTGTTCATTCTATGTGTTCTGTTTCTTTGTTTGGGTGTTCTAGGTTGTCTGTTTCTATGTTTGCCGGTGTGACTCCCAATCAGAGGCAACGAGTGTCAGCTGTCGGCTGGTTGTCTCTGATTGGGAGCCATATTTAATCTGTATGTTTTCCCTTGGGTGTTGTGGGTTTTTGTTCCTTGTCGGTCAGTGTCACCGTGGACTTCACGAGTCGTGTTTTGTTTTGTATACTTTAACTCATTAAAGTCATGTTTGTTTCACACGCTGCGCCTTGGTCTACTTCTCGTCAAGACGATCGTGACAGGGTGGTTCGAGCCCTGAATGCTGATTGGCTGACAGCTGTGGTATATAAGACTGTATACCAAGGGTATGGCAAAACATTTATTTTTACTGCTCTAATTTCCTTGGTAACCCGTTTATAAAAGGAATCAGGCACCTCAGGGGTTTGTGGATATGGCCAATATACCACGGCTAAGGGCTGTATCCAGGCACGCCGCGTTGCGTCGTGCATAAGAACAGCCCTTAGTCCCGTGTAGCTCAATTGGTAGAGCATGGCGTTTGCAACGCCAGGGTTGTGGGTTCGTTTCCCACCAGTATGAAAAAAAAATAAAGTATGCACTCAAGATGCTCTGGATAAGAGCGTCTGCTAAATGACTAAAATGTAAATGTAATACCACACCCCCTCACCAAGGTTGGAACAATAGCATTGTAACATAGATTTTCAGTGTACAATCACACAATTACTATATGTGTGCAAGACTGCTGTGTGGCATGGTTCTTATACTCTATCTGCAGAGCTTTGTGTCCAGGTTAGTATTCCTTTTCACCTCTCCTGTGAGCTGTTGAGTGGTTACTGCGAGCTGTTGAGTGGTTACTGCTGGGCAGTGTGATGGTGTTGGACTAGGGCCTAGGCTGAACAGGGATAGATGAGCCAGAAAATGTACAGGGAGAGATGGGTTATGGTCTGGGTAGTGTGTGGGTCGGTGCTGGAACTGAACAGGGAGAGAGGACCAGGAGCTTGGCAGTGTGTCGGTGCTAGAGATAGGAGCTGCATCTGCCAAGGAGAGAGAGTGGGTGGTGAGGCGATGAGGCCAGTCTTCTGGCACCGGTGGCATTTCCACAAAAGCAACAGAGGTGTGGGAGGTGGAAAGTTATTAGCGGCTACTAAATGCATGTCAAGCCTGGCGCACCGTGAGCACATCTTCACAGGGTGGTAAAATTTGCACTCACAGCTATTACTCTCTCAAGCGCTCTTACCGCTTCGTCACTTGTTTCTCTTCTGTCTTTGGCCTAAATCTTTTTCTAATGCCTGAAATTGACTCGTTGAGAGTGCATGGCCAAGGCCCAATTCTCACTATGAGAGATGAAGAGTTTGAGGAGCAATAGATTTCTACTTTTCAATTCACATTACATCCTTGCCTTACCTTTCGTTGTGGCTGTCAATGCGACATTCTTGGTCCACAGCTCAAGTTACATTACATATTTTTTTACATTTTAGTCATTTAGCAGACGCTCTTATCCAGAGCGACCTACAGTTAGTGCATACATTATTTATTTTTTATTTTTCATACTGGCCCCCCGTGGGAATCGAACCCACAACCCTGGCGTTGCAAACACCATGCTCTACCAACTAAGCTACATCCCTGATCGTTGATTGTGTCACGCTCTGGTTCCGGGACGTTGTTTTTGAACCAGGGTGTGTTTGTATTGTTGGGTGTTGTGTGGGTTAGGTTGGGTATGGGTGTGTTCGTTTTGTTGTGTGCTGTTTGGTTGGGGTGTCTAGGGGGTTGTCTTTCTGGTTTATTAGTCATGTGACTCCCAATCGGAGGTAACGAGTGTCAGCTGTCGGCTCGTTATCTCTGATTGGGAGCCATATTTAAACTGTGTGTTTTCACCTGGTGTTTGTGGGTTTTTGTTCCTTTTTCGGTCTGTGTACCGTGGACTTCATTGAGTCGTCTTTTGTTTTGGATTTTGGTTACTTTGCTAAATAAAGTCATGTTTCTTGGACACGTTGCGCCTTGGTCATACTTGGACGACATAGACGACCGTGACAGATTGTAAATATCACAGTAGCCACTGTAAGCTATTTGTAAGTCGCTCTGGATAAGAGCGTCTGCTAAATGACGTAAATGTAAATGTAAATGTAAGCACAAACTTTTCTTCTAAAACCTATTGAATAATGCAACCAAACTATATTACTATTGAATAATGCAACAATCCCCAAGCATGTACAGACAATTAAAGGGTTTATTTTCTCGTCCATACACATTAAATTAGCTGACAATTCACTGCTAACTCCTGCTAGCTAACTAACTAATATTAACAACATGCTTCATGATCAAGTAATGTTAGCATATCAATTATGAACGTTTACCCCTCCCACACTTCACACTGCCCTCTCCCACCTGGACAAGAGGGGAAATAAGTATGTGAGAATGCTGTTCATAGGCTACAGCTCGGCATTCAACACCATAGTCACCAAAGCTCATTACCAAGCTAGGGACCCTGGGACTAAACCCCTCCCTCTGCAACTGGATCCTGGACTTCCTGACAGGCTGGCCCTAGGTGGTGAGGGTAGGCAACAACACCTCCGCCATGCTGACCCTCAACACGGGGGCCCCTCATGGGTGTGTGCTTAGTTTGCTCCTGTATTCCCTGTTCACCCACGACTGCGTGGCTATGCATGACTCCAACACCGTCATCAAGTTTGCTGACGGCACGACAGTGGTAGGCCTGATTACCGACGGCGATGAGACAGCCTAGAAGGAGGAGGTCAGAGACTTAGCAGTGTGGTGCCAGGACAACAACCTCTCCCTCAACGTCAGTAAGACCAAGGAGCTGATCGTGGACTATAGGAGTAAGTGGGGAGAGCATGCCCCCATCCACATTGATGGGGCTGTTGTGGAGTGGGTTGAGAGCTTCAAGTTCCTTGGCGTCCACATCACTAAGGACTTAACATGGTCCACACACACCCTCACAGTCGTGAAGAGGGCACGGCAGCGCCTCTTCCCCCTCAGGAGGCTGAAAAGATTTGCCATGGGCCCTCGGATCCTCAGAAAGTTCTATAGCTACACCATCGAGAGTATCTTGACTGGCTGCATCACCGCTTGGTATGGCAAATGTACCGCCCCCGACCGGCTCAGTGCAGTCAAGTAAAAAAACTACAGATTTAAAGCTACGGCAACAATTTCAGAATGTAACAGGCTGTTACAACAATTTCAGGTACAAAAATAAGGAAAATATCTGTACATTTCAGCTGTTTCAAAAACATTGTGCTATTGCTATTACAATGACACTAATAAACAGACATTTGTATAAAAAAAAAACTGTAATACCAATCAGACCATGTCCCAAAGCTTTTGTTTTAGAGAACTATCAATCTAAATAGGCTCAGTGTGTGGGCAGTTGTGCTGCCCATGCAGGTTCCAGCAGGGCAGAGAGATCTAGTTGCTGATGAATGGGTTTACATTGTGACAGGGTAGTAATCATTCCAGGCCAGCAGGGCAACTGATCGATCAAGCACAACAAGAAATCTGTGTTGGGAGCCCTGCCTCAATCAATAGCTTACTCCCCACTGCTGCCAAGCCAATCAGATAGGCCTGGGCCATTGGAGGATGAGCCACAGTCATCATTTACATACAGTGGGTGTATGAAACGTGATGACTCACATATACTGCTTATATGTACACTGAGTGTACAAAACATTAGGAATGCCTTCCTAATATCGAGTTCACCCCCTTTTGACCTCAGAACAGCCTCAATTTGTCAGGGCATGGACTATACAAGGTGTCGAAAGCGTTCCACAGGAATGCTGGCCCATGTTGACGCCAATGCTTCCCACAGTTGTATCAAGTTGGCTGGATGTGCTTTGGGTGGTGGACCATTCTTGATACCCACAGGAAACTGTTGAGCATGAAAAACCCAGCACCATTGCAGTTCTTGACACAAACCGGTGTGCCTAGCACCTACTACCATACCCCGTTCAAAGGCATTTAAATATTTTGTCTTGCCTATTCACCCTCTGAATGGCACACATACACAATCCTTGTCTCAAGGCTTAAAAATCCTTCTTTAACCTGTCACCTCCCCTTCAGCTACACTGATTTGAAATGGATTTAACAAATTACATCAATAAGGGATCATAGCTTTCACCTGGATTCATCTGCTCAGTCTATGTCATGGAAAGAGCAGGTGTGCCTAATGTTTTGTGCACTCATTGTATATTCCATTATATTCTGTTTAAAGCTGTTACTGTATATTTGCATAAAAACACATTCATAACTTTTGTGGACATAGGCAAACCAAGTTGTATAGACAATATATTTGCATGATTAGGGGCTATAAATACATTTGATTTCCAACAAGCCAACATCTTGTCATAAGAGGAGCAGCCACCTAGTGGAAAACAGGAACAAGGGCGAAAACGTATGAAACACTCCTTTCATCCCAACCAGTTCCCACCACCCTCCCCAAATCCTTATCATACCATCTGCCAGTGATCTACAAGTTAGGGATTTGAGGATGAAAAAAAAGGCATTAGGAATTGATCGTGTAAAAGGGGAACGCCTGCGTGCCACCTTCCATAAGAACAAAGAAAGAGGGGAAATATTTTATTTGGAAAAGATTACCAAAGACTTGTCCCATATAAAACTCTTATGGAATTTGAGTCGTGCTTTTTAATTAGTGTTACTTTACATGTATTTTATGTTCCTGGGACAAAATCCCAGACTTAAGTTGATGTTAAGAGACACATCCGGTCTAAAGGGCAGCTTTACTTATGAACAAAGAGCAACGTTTCCCTTAGTGAATTGAACACAACCATGTACTATGATTGATTCATAATGTTTATGTAACATGGGTTACAAAGACAACATATTGTGATTCTCATGTGACAAAGTAGAGGCACTGTAGATAGTGGGCTAACTACCATCCAACCAACCACACAAGTTATTTGGGACATAATAAGTATTGTGATCACAGCAAAGAGGCAAGGCCTTCCTATCTCCACAAACATCTTAATGAGGTTAAAGTCTCATTCATTAATCTACCAATTACCATGTGAGATGAAACAAGCATATTTAGGGAGCTAATTATGATTCATTTCTCAGAGTACTGAGGAGACATACTGAAGAGTCAACATCTACAACTTTTATACAGGCACAAGGTTGTTAAAAAGCAACTTGTCAATTTGAAAACGGCCTGTGTCATTGATATGAGTCAGAAACATGTAATCTTGTGTCAAAAGACTACAAAGTGTAAATAGGATAATTTTGGTCATAAAGTCTGTCTCGTCCAAAACTGAGATTTGTGAGATGATCTGAAAAAAATGTATTTCACGGAATGAAGGGTACCGTAACAGTTTTTTCCTTGGATTGGGTTTATTTCAATCCTACCCACATGCCCACAGGTGGCAGCACCCAAGTAATCATCAATTTGGAGCATAGCTGCATGTGACCCATTGTAATGCCCATGGTCAATTTGGTTTGACATTCGATATCCCTATGGGACTAGTTAGGGGCCATCAGCAAATTACACAATATACATGGGACAATATTTTAAAATGTCAATAGCTCCAAATTCCAATGACTTAACCTCAAACTAACTAAATTGTAGGAATACAAATATTGAAAGCATTTAATGAGACTACACACTATTGTCCCATTTACATTGTGTAATTTATTGACAGTCCCTAACTAGCACCAGAGATAGGCGAGCCAATGTTAAACCAACTTTGCCACGGTGGCATACCAGCCGGCTGAAGCTAATTGCCGAAAGTAGTTGGCTAGCCTAGGTGACTTCAAGACACAAGACCAGAGGGGTATACTACGAAGGAAGCTAGCCCTACTCAGGTTTTTTTTGTGAAGTTCATTAAGCTTCACATTCCAGCTCAGGCTTAATCCTTACTACGACAGTTCCGTGATTCATCCAATGGCATTGAGGAGTATACCACCTCAGTCACCGGCTTCATCAATAAGTGCATCGACCACGTCGTCCCCACAGTGACCATACATACATATCCAAACCAGAAGCCATGTATTACAGGCAACATCCGCACGAGCTAAAGGCTAGAGCTGCCGCTTTCAAGGATCGGGACAATAATCTGGACGCTTTTAAGAAATCCCGCTATGAACCATCAAACAGGCAAAGCATCATTACAGGACTAAGATTGAACGCTACTACACCGGCTCTGACGCTCGTCGGATGTGGCAGGGCTTGCAAACTATTACGGACTACAAAGGGATACCGAGCCGCAAGCTTCCCAGTGACGCGAGCCTACCAGACGAGCTAACTGCCTTTTATGCTCGCTTCGAGGCAAGCAACACTGAAGCATGCATGAGAGCACCAGCTGTTCTGGACGACTGTGGGATCACGCTTTCCGTAGCTGATGTGAGCAAGACCTTTAAACAGGTCAACATTCACAAGGCCGTGGGGCTAGATGGATTACCAGGGCGTGTACTAGAGCATGTGCGGACCAACTGGTAATTGTCTTTACTAACATTTTCAATTTCTCCCTGACTGAGTCTGTAATTCCTACAGTGAGGGAAAAAAGTATTTGATCCCCTGCTGATTTTGTACGTTTGCCCACTGACAAAGACATAATCAGTCTATAATTTTAATGGTAGGTTTATTTGAACAGTGAGAGACAGAATAACAACAACAAAATCCAGAAAAACGCATGTCAAAAATTGTATTAATCGATTTGCATTTTAATGAGGGAAATAAGTATTTGACCCCTCTGCAAAACATGACTTAGTACTTGGTGGCAAAACCCTTGTTGGCAATCACAGAGGTCAGATGTTTCTTGTAGTTGGCCACCAGGTTTGCACACATCTCAGGAGGGATTTTGTCCCACTCCTCTTTGCAGATCTTCTCCAAGTCATTAAGGTTTCGAGCCTGACGTTTGGCAACTCAAACCTTCAGCTCCCTCCACAGATTTTCTATGGGATTAAGGTCTGGAGACTGGCTAGGCCACCCAGGACCTTAATGTGCTTCTTCTTGAGCCACTCCTTTGTTGCCTTGGCCGTGTGTTTTGGGTCATTGTCATGCTGGAATACCCATCCACGACCCATTTTCAATGCCCTGGCAGAGGGAAGGAGGTTCTCACCCAAGATTTGATGGTACATGGCCCCGTCCATCGTCCCTTTGATGCGGTGAAGTTGTCCTGTCCCCTTAGCAGAAAAACACCCCCAAAGCATAATGTTTCCACCTCCATGTTTGACGGTGGGGTTGGTGTTCTTGGGGTCATAGGCAGCATTCCTCCTCCTCCAAACACGGCGAGTTGAGTTGATGCCAAAGAGCTCGATTTTGGTCTCATCTGACCACAACACTTTCACCCAGTTCTCCTCTGAATCATTCAGATGTTCATTGGCAAACTTCAGACGGGCCTGTATATGTTCTTTCTTGAGCAGGGGGACCTTGCGGGCGCTGCATGATTTCAGTCCTTCACGGCGTAGTGTGTTACCAATTGTTTTTTTGGTGACTATGGTCCTAGCTGCCTTGAGATCATTGACAAGATCCTCCCGTGTAGTTCTGGGCTGATTCCTCACCGTTCTCATGATCATTGCAACTCCACGAGGTGAGATCTTGCATGGAGCCCCAGGCCGAGGGAGACTGACAGTTCTTTTGTATTTCTTCCGTTTGCGAATAATCGCAACAACTGTTGTCACCTCTTCACCAAGCTGCTTGGAGATGGTCTTGTAGCCCATTCCAGCCTTGTGTAGGTCTACAATCTTGTCCCTGACATCCTTGGAGAGCTCTTTGGTCTTGGCCATGGTGGAGAGTTTGGAATCTGATTGATTGATTGCTTCTGTGGACAGGTGTCTTTTATGCAGGTAACAAGCTGAGATTAGGAGCACTCCCTTTAAGAGTGTGCTCCTAATCTCAGCTCGTTACCTGTATAAAAGACACCTGGGAGCCAGAAATCTTTCTGATTGAGAGGGGGTCAAATACTTATTTCCCTAATTAAAATGCAAATCAATTTACAGTGGGGGAAAAAAGTATTTAGTCAGCCACCAATTGTGCAAGTTCTCCCACTTAAAAAGATGAGAGAGGCCTGTAATTTTCATCATAGGTACACGTCAACTATGACAGACAAATTGAGATTTTTTTTCCAGAAAATCACATTGTAGGATTTTTAATGAATTTATTTGCAAATTATGGTGGAAAATAAGTATTTGGTCACCTACAAACAAGCAAGATTTCTGGCTCTCACAGACCTGTAACTTCTTCTTTAAGAGGCTCCTCTGTCCTCCACTCGTTACCTGTATTAATGGCACCTGTTTGAACTTGTTATCAGTATAAAGACCTGTCCACAACCTCAAACAGTCACACTCCAAACTCCACTATGGCCAAGACCAAAGAGCTGTCAAAGGACACCAGAAACAAAATTGTAATATAATATAATAATATGCCATTAATTGTAGACCTGCACCAGGCTGGGAAGACTGAATCTGCAATAGGTAAGCAGCTTGGTTTGAAGAAATCAACTGTGGGAGCAATTATTAGGAAATGGAAGACATACAAGACCACTGATAATCTCCCTCGATCTGGGGCTCCACGCAAGATCTCACCCCGTGGGGTCAAAACGATCACAAAAATCCCAGAACCACACGGGGGGACCTAGTGAATGACCTGCAGAGAGCTGGGACCAAAGTAACAAAGCCTACCATCAGTAACACACTACGCCGCCAGGGACTCAAATCCTGCAGTGCCAGACGTGTCCCCCTGCTTAAGCCAGTACATGTCCAGGCCCGTCTGAAGTTTGTTAGAGTGCATTTGGATGATCCAGAAGAGGATTGGGAGAATGTCATATGGTCAGATGAAACCAAAATATAACTTTTTGGTAAAAACTCAACTCGTCGTGTTTGCAGGACAAAGAATGCTGAGTTGCATCCAAAGAACACCATACCTACTGTGAAGCATGGGGGTGGAAACATCATGCTTTGGGGCTGTTTTTCTGCAAAGGGACCAGGACGACTGATCCGTGTAAAGGAAAGAATGAATGGGGCCATGTATCGTGAGATTTTGAGTGAAAACCTCCTTCCATCAGCAAGGGCATTGAAGATGAAACGTGGCTGGGTCTTTCAGCATGACAATGAGCCCAAACACACCGCCCGGGGAACGAAGGAGTGGCTTCGTAAGAAGCATTTCAAGGTCCTGGTGTGGCCTAGCCAGTCTCCAGATCTCAACCCCATAGAAAATCTTTGGAGGGAGTTGAAAGTCCGTGTTGCCCAGTGACAGCCCCAAAACATCACTGCTCTAGAGGAGATCTGCATGGAGGAATGGGCCAAAATACCAGCAACAGTGTGTGAAAACCTTGTGAAGACTTACAGAAAACGTTTGACCTGTGTCATTGCCAACAAAGGGTATATAACAAAGTATTGAGAAACTTTTGTTATTGACCAAATACTTATTTTCCACTATAATTTGCAAATAAATTCATAAAAAATCCTACAATGTGATTTTCTGGAATTTTCTTCTCTCATTTTGTCTGTCATAGTTGACGTGTACCTATGATGAAAATTACAGGCCTCTCTCATCTTTTTAAGTGGGAGAGATTGCACAATTGGTGGCTGATTAAATACTTTTTTTCCCCACTTTATAACTTGACATGCGTTTTTCTGGATTTTTTTGTTGTTATTCTGTCTCTCACTGTTCAAATAAACCTACCATTAAAATTATAGACTGATCATTTCTTTGTCAGTGGGCAAACTTACAAAATCAGCAGGGGATCAAATACTTTTTTCCCTCACTGTACATAGTCCCTTTGCCCAAGAATTTGAAGGTATCCTGCCTAAATGACTACATTTACATTTTAGTCATTTAGCAGACGCTCTTATCCAGAGCGACTTACAGTTAGTGAGTGCATACATTTTCATACTGGTCATCGGTAGCCATGAAGTTCTTTGAAAGGCTGGTCACGGCTCACATCAACACCATCATCCCTAGACCCTAGACCCACTCCAATTATCATACCGCCCCAACAGATCCACAGATGACGCAATCTCAATCGCACTCCACGCTGCCCTTTCCCACCTGGACAAAAGGAACACCTATGTGAGAATGCTGTTCATTGACTACAGCTCAGCGTTCAACACCATAGTGCCCACAAAGCTCATCACTAAGCTAAGGACCCTGGGACTTAACACCTCCGTCTGCAACTGGATCCTAGACTTCCTGATGGGCCGCCCCCATGTGGTAAGGGTAGGCAACAACACATCTGCCACACTGATCCTCAACACTGGGGCCCCTCAGGGGTGCGTGCTTAGTCCCCTCCTGTACTCCCTGTTCACCCACGACTGCGAGGCCAAGCACGTCTCCAACACCATAATTAAGTTTGCTGACGACACAACAGTGTTAGGCCTGATCACCGAAAAACGATGAGACAGCCTATTGTCATGACTGTCCTGTGAGGATCCGAATGGGTCATATCAGCTTGGCAATGGATGACAGTAAACAGACCTTCCCTCACCCACAGAAGAGGGGAGGAGGTAACTGGGCTGGGTTGACAGCTCACACCCTGTCGTAAATTATAGGAGAGGAGATCAAGAGAAATCTCCCTCTCCAAAATCTACAAAGGAATGTACTTTGTCTTCCCTCCGAAACTCTAAACATGTAAAAAAGTTAATACTGGAACAATATTTCTAACATAAGAATGTGGGGAATGGTCAGTGGGGATCTAAAGAATAATCATGTCATATGGGTTGTTATTTTGTGATGTCATTAAAAATGGTATCAAGAAAATGTTGTAAATCTGGAAAGTATATCCCCTTTATCTGTCAAGTTTTCATCCAATATGTTGTGTATATAATATGAAAAATGATGAAAGTATTGTTGTTAAGATAGGAATGTGATTTTAGGAGTCATAAGATAACTTTGCTATCTATAAGCTTTGCACAATAAGTAACCACGCCCCGAGTGAGCTCAGAGAGCGTCTCAGCATGTCGGAACACCCCCGTTTAACCAGAGTGTATAAAAGGATTGGTTAAGAATTAACATATCAGACCAGAAAGCGTGAAGCGGTTGCTACACGCTTGAAATGGTTGGAACTTTGAACCTCAACACGAGGTTAAGAATGTAACCTCACCTCCCAGACTCGACCCAAACATTGTATTAAGTGTTTATGTTAATTCTGTGTTATTATTTAGTTAACTAATTTAGTAAATAAATAATTAAACCAATTTGTGTAGTACTGAATCATGAGTAAGGCTGGGGTTTTTGCAGATCCAAGAATGTTACGACTGTTCAGAATGATGAATGATGATAAGAGGTTATGATTTAATACGTTAACTGTTTTATGAATGTGATAGGTAAAGACCTTTAGAGTTTAATTCGGGAGATGGTAACTCTTTAAACAACCTCTTCCATGGTGCCCCAAATCCTAATGAGTTAATTGTTACATGATTCGATAAATAACGGTCATCAGATTAATGAAAGTAAAGTCACGACATATTGGTGCCCCCATGTGAGGCATCTAAAACAGAATTAGGCCTTGCTGTTGAATTCAGTCTATATGAATTATGTAGTAGATTACGTTATACACCAATAGAGTGTGTAGGGTGAATTATTACATGTCTAGCGCTAGGACATATGGGCCTGCCAATTAAGGACATTTGAGAAGATATAGTTGTTTGGCCGAAGCAAAGTATTATCTCTCTGTCTGTCGCACTTCAGAAGCGTGAGTATACACGGCTAATATTTCGTAATGTTACCGCGTGTTCCGGTAACATTGCTTTCAAGAAACGCTGATTGGGTTGAACGTGAGACGGTGTTAGTAAACCCCAGGTCCCGTATTGAAGGGGATCCCCTGTAGCTCAGTTGGTAGAGCATGGCGCTTGCAACGCCAGGGTTGTGGGTTCGTTTTCCACGGGGGGCCAGTATGAAAATGTATGCACTCACTAACTGTAATTCGCTCTGGATAAGAGCGTCTGCTAAATGACTAAAATGTAAATGTAATCCTGTTCATGCTTGGAAGTGAACGTTCTTGTACAAGAACGGCAAGCTTTGCATTAAATGCTAAGCTAACAAAGGGAGAGCTGCCATTTTCCTTTGTTCACAGCGAAATCCCGCGCCTTGGGAGACGGAAGCTGAGCCTTGTGGGAATCCCGTGTGATTTCAGCTTTCAGGGCGAAATTCCGCGCCTTGAGCGACGGAAGTTCCGCCTCTGCTGGAATCCCTTGTGAGTTCAGCTCTCAGGGGTAAGTGACCCATTGTGGTGAAGAATCGGCGGAAATTTTTGGGGTGAGAATATTTGTTTACAATGTGAGGGCCAATGTCTTCTCACATTTCTTACAACTGGTTACACTTATGATATCCAGCCAATCTCAACTGATTGGATATCGTTGTCTCATTCAATTTAACAAGGAAGTTAAATTGCCAAACAAACCTTTTACCAGGTTGATCATTTGGATAAGGACCATTAATTTGTTCCAACCAATGAGACATTTTAAACTTTTCCACATATCAGCTTTCAGGTTAATTAAAGTTTAATTCCCAGATAGCCTATAAAGGTATGATTAATCATTAACAGTGCTTAATCAATTAAATGTGCTTTTGCAAATTCCTTCATGTCCAACTCCCACATTATTAATGATTCATTAATGTCTATAAATAGATCACAATCGTTTTTGCAGCTTCCAATGACTCAAAACCCAAACTTTGTAATGTGCAAGCTATCAGAGGGGGTGGTCCCCATTCCCCCACTAATTAGTGAACCCTTACCCATAGAAGGATTTATCGCTGACCTCAACAGTGATATAAACCCAAACTATGCCATTAGCAAAAAAACTGCAGAAATTGCAAAAAACACCCCCCAAAATAAACCATCAGGCGCAGGCCTTGTAAAGGTTCTCTCCAGTTTAGCCCTGATGTATGGCTACCAGCAGAGATTGACATCAGTCCAGTACCACAGTGCACAACAGAAGCACGAGCAAGAAACGGTTGACATGAAGGAACAGGTGGAGAGAACCGGGACACTAATGACAAAAGCAGAAAAGGGAAGAATATTGCTAACCGTGGAACTGCGTTTGAAAACGGAACTATTAAAAGTAATGGCAAAAACGTATGACGACAAATGAGCACAAACTCTTCAACAAAATCGTCTTCTACAGGAACAACTCGATTTAGCCAAAAATAAATATGACGAAGTCCACACCAAACTAGATACATCTGACGAGTTATCTACAAACAGTGGTGCGCAACTTGATAACATGCATGCAATTTTGATGAACGTTACTCAAAGCAATAATGTTCTAGTCCAAATGCTGCAGACCAAAGACGATCAGTTAATGAACACAATGACCAAGTTGGATGACAAAACAGCGGAACTCATTGAAGTCACTGACTAAATGAATGATGAGAGAACCCAGGTGATGAAGATGGAGAAATTGATCTCGAAGCAAGCAGAGGAAATCTCATCACTGAATCTCTCACTCCGCACTCAGGACCTCTACCTGCAAACCATGACAGATAAGTATGAGGCTGAACGGAGCAAGTGCGACACTCACGTGTCTAAAATAAGTACTCTAAGTGCCCAAGTGGACTCTGCTATGCAGCAGAATACCACCCTTAGGTACCATCTGGAGGAATTCCAGAACAGTCACGCGCTACAGCGTGACTACCCAACCAAGCAACCAAGCTCGCAACAGGAGCTCGGTACACAAAGGAGTGAAGACGACAGAAGGTTTCAGACTTTGCCTCTCTCAGGTGTCCCTCAGTCTTCTCCTCTTGGCCATTCGGCACAGGGTAATATGGCGCCTCCTCACCAACAAAGCCAAAGCTTGGCTTCTCGTCTTGGCCTTTCGGCCCACAATTCCCCACAGGATGAAGCCAACCCTCTCCGTGCCCTTGGCACAGAACGCCTTGACAAAATTATCAAAAACTTCTGCACCTTTGACCCCGTTCCAGGGAAGCCAAACAACACTGAGACGTCCTTAGCAGACATAGAAGACGCCTTGGATGGCTACCCGAACGCTATGGGTACTGACAGGCTTTACCTGTTGAAGCGAATGTCGAATAGACACGTGACAAGGTTAATCCGTCCACAACAGCAACATGTGCAAAACGACTACGTGAAACTTGCCACTGCTTTGAAAATAGAATTCAGTGGTTCTGCGACTCGAAAACACGATAGCTCGCTGGCTAACACTGTCAAACAGGCTCGGAATGAACACCCACAAGCATACTATCATATGCTTCGTTCAGCTTACTTTGGCCTACTCACTGAAACAGGAATGGAAGAGCTATTACCATTCAAACAAATGTTTCTGTCGAACATGTATCCCCACTTCATTACATACTTGGGCCCTACAGCCCACGTTGGTTTTCCAATCTCAGATCTCAGGCATCAAAAGTGAGCCACGCTAAGAGCCCTGACATTTCAGGTTTGAAGATTGAACAGGAGCACTAACTCCAGTTAGAGGGTGCGTTATCAGGGATAGGAGCGTTGAGAGATGACGCACAACAAAGGTGTCTACCACGAAACCATGATACCACTAACCACCGCGGTCGGAATAACTATAAAGCACGTCGCCAGCGAAACGACTACCGCTACAATAAACCTGATCGCTATGTTCCTGCACCCAACCCACACAAAGTGTCAGAGCACAAGGGTAACAAGGGTAACAAAGGGTTCAATGATGATCAAATCTTAGACCGATACTCTCTAGAAGTTCTGCTAAGAGCAATACAGAAGCGCAACACTTTTGAGAAAGAGGAGAAAGATAACTAGGCGTGGAATTGCCGGAGAACAGCTCCGCCAAAATGAACACCATTAGCGAGGACGTAAACAATCAAATTACTCACGCTCTCACTCTCAATTGAGACCCTATCCAGGGCCCACTCGATCAAGAAACAAGCCCCTGGGCTTTGACTATAGACTCAGATACAAATGTTGTAACACACAAGGTAAACCACATCGCAATAGCCAATTCTACTAAAAACTCGATGAGTCGATCTGTTTTAACCATGAACACAAATGACACATCACGCCGTTGCAAACATTCACTCCAATTTGTGGGGAATATGACCACAGTCCTGGAGGACTGCTTAACCTGTGATGCGCTAATTGATTCGGGCTTGACATTATCGCTCATCTCTCAAACATTGTTCAATGATCTCAAAAGGGCTTTGAAACCAGCTAAACGTTGGTTAAAAATGGAACAATGCGACACCAAACTTCGAGGTTTCACTCAGTCTACCTCACCTCTCACAATGTGACTCATGCTGAAACTACACTTCCAAGACTTATCGCTTGTTCACCCTGTGTATGTTACCAGCCTCAAAACTAAACACCTGCTACTCGGGGGAGCAGACTTGATGGATAGTTTGATCCCACTAATGGATTGGAAAACCAACCAAGTATGGTCACAGGTAACCGTGCCGTCTCCACTGACCACACTGTCTTCTCCTAACGCTGGCTGCGACACAGTCATCCACAAGGAGTATCTGTTGAAAGTACACCTTGGGGAAAATATGTTTCGACACCTCCTGGTGCAGAATCTGACTCAAGGAGATATTATGATACCTTGTTACGTTCAATCAGCAAACCTGATAGACCATTATTTTCATGATTTTGAGCCAGCAGTCTCTGTAAGTGAGCAACTTCCCTCCTTCTTGGAGTCATGCGATACTGTAGCTCAGATGCACTTCTCTTGTCCTTCAGACACTTTCGCAAGCACCGCGGCTGTCTCAGGAAACAAAGTATCTACGTTCAGAGAGGACTCTGTTTCCGATGATAAATGTTCCGCTTTGAGGGGGACTGAAACCACTTACAATGAAACTAACGGCGTCAGTCCCGCCACTGACCCGATGACTCCCACTGGTCAAACACTGTGCGATATCGCAGAAAGATATCCTCGTCTCAGTTCGCAGGTACTGGAACGCTTGCTGACCGTTTTGAAGCACAAACACAAGGACATTTTGTTGAAAGGTTACAGCCAATCTACTAACAATGCGGCTGCTGACAACTCGTACAAAGGGTCCGACCTTTTCTAATGTGCCTCGGACACTAACACCAACTGCTGGTGGGGGGTTCCCGAGACACAAAGGTGGGGAATACTAGCCCAGACCCATGATGAGGCCAGTGGGGGGGTCGAGACTACGTGCAACACTGTACGAGGCCGCCCGATCAGGAAACAAATCAAGTTGTAAACTTCCCCACGAGAACAGAGAGGAGTGGACAAGCTCCTCGATGGGGATAACCTTAGAATACATCTGAGATATCACTGAGGTGTACCACACTGGTCGTAAAAGTCCCGTGGACTTTCCACCTCCAATCATTCCTTGCCATGTGTAGTCTCAACTACAATGCAACTAGTAAAAATGCTCTAATCATGTGTTCCGGTAGGTTAACATTTCGGAATAAATCAGTAGGATAGCTGGTCCTCTTTGGAACCAGTACCAATGCCAGCAACAGTCAGTCCAGAAACAGTCAGTAAGAAGGTTAGAGACCTAATAAGTCAAATTGCCCTTGATAACAGTCACAGAGGAGGTAGTAGTCACTCAGATTGCAACACGTGGAAGGCAATTTACGAAACACTCTTCTGATGGGTAACACACATGCCACTAATAAATAGAACCCTCCATTCAGGAGGACAGTTATTAGAAGTCATGAACCATGATCACACCGCGTACGACTGGTTCCGTGCTTATAGAGAACTTCCGTCGTTGAGGTTAGCTCCTCCGTGGATAACATACAGTTGAAGTCGGAAGTTTACATACACCTTAGCCAAATACATTTCAACTCAGTTTTTCACTATTTCTGACATTTAAAATTCCCTGTCTTAGGTCAGTTAGAATCACCACTTTATTTTAATAGTAGAGAGAATGATTTATTTCAGCTTTTATTTCTTTCATCACATTCACAGTGGGTCAGATGTTTACATACACTCAATTAGTATTTGGTACATTGCCTTTAAATTGTTTAACTTGGGTCAACCATTTTGGGTAGCCTTCCACAAGCTTCCCACAATAAGTTGGGTGAATTTTGGCACATTCCTCCTGACAGAGCTGGTGTAACTGAGTCAGGTTTGTAGGCCTTCTTGCTCGCACACGCTTTTTCAGTTCTGCCCACAAATGTTCTATAGGATTGAGGTCAGGGCTTTGTGGTGGCCACTTAAGCCATTTTGCCACAACTTTGGAAGTATGCTTGGGGTCATTGTCCATTTGGAAGACCCATTTGCGACCAAGCTTTAACTTCCTGACTGATGTCTTGAAATGTTGCTTCAATATATCCACATAATTTTCCTTCCTCATGATGCCATCTATTTTGTGAAGTGCACCAGTCCCTCCTGCAGCAAAGCACCCCCACAGCATGATGCTGCCACCCCCGTGCTTCACGGTTGGGATGGTGTTCTTCGGCTTGCAAGCATTCTTCTTTTTCCTCCAAACATAACGACGGTCATTATGGCCAAACAGTTATATTTTTGTTTCATCAGACCAGAGGACATTTCTCCAAAAAGTACGATCTTTGTCCCCATGGGCAGTTGCAAACTGTAGTCTGGCTTTTTTATGGCGGTTTTGGAGCAGTGGCTTCTTCCTTGCTGAGCGGCCTTTCAGGTTATGTCGATATAGGACTCGTTTTACTGTGGATATAGATACTTTTGTACCTGTTTCCTCCAGCATCTTCACAAGGTCCTTTGCTGTTCTGGGGTTGATTTGCACTTTTCGTACCAAAGTACGTTAATCTCTAGGAGACAGAACACGTCTCCTTCCTGAGCGGTATGACGGCTGCGTGGTCCCATGGTGTTTATACTTGCATACTATTGTTTGAACAGATGAACGTGGTACCTTCAGGCGTTTGGAAATTGCTCCCAAGGATGAACCAGACTTGTGGAGGTCTACAATTTGTTTTCTGAGGACTTGGCTGATTTATTTTTATTTTCCCATGATGTCTTACTGACACACGGTCATTAACATGGAAATTATCTGATGACGTCAGACTCATTCTGAACAGGTTGCAGCCTACCAGGATACTTGGTTTTCTTTCCCTTAGCATGTGCGCTTGTGCAAGCAAAAACGCACATGTACAACAGAACATTTAATGAGGATTTATACTAGGATCACTTAAGGGTCAGAGCAAAAAAAACAGCTGTAAAGTTGAAAATGTACATTTTACATTTTAGTCATTTAGCAGACGCTCTTATCCAGAGCAAGTTACAGTTAGTGAGTGCATACATTTGACTTTATAGCTACATTAATCACCAGTTTCTCCCCAGAGGTCCATAGGTCATCCCTGTAGACTGACCGAAGCTAGTGCCTTACAGCTGTAGACTTATCATGTAGTTATCAACTTAGGATAGTGTCCTAAGCAACACACCGCTAAGTAGGATCGCCCTAGATATGACATTAGACAAAATGCCATGATAGAGTCATTTAGCCAAGACTGTGGACGTATATAGAATAGAGTCCAATTAGATGATTAATGTGTGGTAACTATATTTTGTATATCTTTTTGTTTGTGTTTTTATTCTTAATTTTTACTTTCATTTTCTTTGACTTAGGAAGGGATAGTGCCACAAACAAGTTACCCATACGACCACCAGTTAGTGCCACAACGCCGCTCATTTGGGGAAGAAATGTAATGATGTATTGCCTGATTGTTGTGCGTTGTTAACATCTGCCTAAGTTACTGACTAGATCCACCAGCCTGGACAACCGGACGACCGGTCCGGAACAACTATGCACAACCAGGACATCCCCTGGCCATTCTTGTGGTGGTCTGCAGCTTGCAGAAATCCTACCAGGCTAAACCACCAGAGGGGGACTGCTACGATGATCCACAAACCAGGACATCCCGTCGTCATTTTTAAGGTGGGTTGCAACTTGCAGAATCCTTCCAAAATTGAACCCACCAGAGGGGGACTGTCATGACTGTCCTGTGAGGATCCGAATGGGTCATATCAGCTTGGCAATGGATGACAGTAACCAGACCTTCTCTCACCCACAGAAGAGGAGAGGAAGGAACTGGGCCGGGTTGACAGCTCACACCCTGTTGTAAATTAAAGGAGAGGAGATCCAGAGAGATCTACAAAATCTACAAAGGAATGTGCTTTGTCTACATAGACAGTCTTCCCTCTGAAACTCTAAACATGTTGAAAAGTGAATACTGGAACAATATTTCTAACATAAGAATGTGGGGAATGGTCAGTGGGGATCTAAATAATAATCATGTCATATTGGTTGTTATTTTGTGATGTCATTAAAAATGGTATCAAGAAAATACTGTAACTTGGAAAGTATATCCCCTTTATCTGTCAAGTTTTCATCCAATACGTTGTGTATATAATATGAAAAATTATGAAAGTATTTTTGTTAAGATAGGAATGTGATTTTAGGAGTCATAAGATAACTTTGCTATCTATAAGCTTTGCACAATAAGTAACCACGCCCCGAGTGAGCTCAGAGAGCGTCTCAGCATGTCGGAACACCCCCGTTTAACCAGAGTGTATAAAAGGATTGGTTAAGAATTAACATATCAGACCAGAAAGCGTGAAGCGGTTGCTACACGCTTGAAATGGTTCGAACTTTGAACCTCAACACGAGGTTAAGAATGTAACCTCACCTCCCAGACTCGACCCGAACATTGCCAGGCTGCAGCTGTGTGTGTAAAGTTGTTCAAACTCTGACTATCCCCACGAGGTGGAGAGAGGAGAAAACTCCCCTCTCAGACAATCACTGGTACAGTTAAGAAGAAGGACATTGTGACCTCTTGTGGACAATCAGAGCCTTACATGCGAGGAGACCCAGCCAAACCCTTTTCAAGAAGGCTTGGTGTCGACAGAGATAAACGGCGAACGAAGGCATTCACACATAAATACATTCATGATTTCTTACTCCAAACGGGCGGTGGTTCATGTGCAAAGTATTATGATTACTGTGAGAGTAGTTTCCAAATGTATCCAAGTGTTGTGTCTCTGTTTGTCTCTCTCTCTCTCTACCCCTCCCTCTTTTGGTAAACAAGCAGTCGTGTTGTTGTTAGTCCGCTAGGGACTTTTTCTCATGTATTAAGTGTGTATGTTAATTCTGTGTTATTATTTAGTTAACTCATAAATAAATAATTAAACCAATTTGTGTAGTACTGAATCATGAGTAAGCCTGGGTTTTTTGCAGATCCAAGACGTTACGACTGTTCAGAATGATGATATGATAAGAAGTTATGATTTAATATGCTGTTTTATGGATGTGATAGGTAAAGACCTTTAGAGTTTAATTCGGGAGATGGTAACTCTTTAAACAACCTCTTCCGTGGTGCCCCAACTCCTAATGAGTTAATTGTTACATGATTAATTTAATAGAGTAACAATTTAACATAGGTAGTTGATTCGATAAATAACAGTCATCAGATTAATGAAAGTAAAGTCACAACACTATAGGGAGGAGGTCAGAGGCCTGGCAGTGTGGTGCCAGGTAAACAACCTCTCCCTCAATGTGAACAAGAGAAAGGAGATGATCGTGTACTACAGGAAAAGGTGGGCTGAACAGGCCCCCATTAACATCAACAGGGCTGTAGTGGAGTGGGTCGAGAGTTTCAAGTTCCTTGGTGTCCACATCACCAACAAACTATCATGGTCCAAACACACCAAGACAGTCGTGAAAAGGGCACGACAACACCTTTTCCCCCTCAGGAGACTGAAAAGATTTGGCATGGGTCCCCAGATCCTCAAAAAGTTCTACAGCTGCACCATCGAGAGCATCCTGACTGGTTGCATCACCGCCTGGTATGACAACTGCTCGGCATCCGACTGTAAGGTGCTACAGAGGGGCCAATACATCACTGGGGCCAAGCTTCCTGCCATCCAGGACCTATATACTAGGCTGTGTCAGAGGAAGGCCCAAAAAATTGTCATAGACTCCAGTCACCCAAGTCATACTGTTCTCTCTGCTACTGCACGGCAAGTGGTACCGGAGCGCGAAGTCTAGGTCCAAAAAGCTCCTTAACAACTTCTACCCCCAAGCCATAAGACTGCTGAACAATTAATAAAATGGCCACCTGGACTATTTACACTGCTGCTACTCGCTGTTTATTATCTATGCATAGTCACTTTAACCCTACCTACAGTGCCTTGCAAAAGTATTCATCCCCCTTGGCGTTTTTCCTATTTTGTTGCATTACAACCTGTAATTTAAATGGATTTTTATTTGGATTTCATGTAATGGACATACACAAAATAGTCCAAATTGGTGAAGTGAAATGAAAAAAAGAACTTGTTTCAAAAAATTCTAGAAAATAAATAACGGAAAAGTGGTGCGTGCATATGTATTCACCCCCTTTGCTATGAAGCCCCTAAATAAGATCTGGTGCAACCAATTACCTTCAGAAGTCACATAATTAGTTAAATAAAGTCCACCTGTGTGCAATCTAAGTGTCACATGATCTGTCACATGATCTCAGTATATATACACCTGTTCTGAAAGGCCCCAGAGTCTGCAACACCACTAAGCAAGGGGCACCACCAAGCAAGCGGCACCATAAAGACCAAGGAGCTCTACAAACAGGTCAGGGACAAAGTTGTGGAGAAGTACAGATCAGGGTTGGGTTATAAAAAAATATCTGAAACTTTGAACATCCCACGGAGCCCCATTAAATCCATTATTAAAAAATGGAAAGAATATGGCACCACAACAAACCTGCCAAGACAGGGCCGCCCACCAAAACTCACGGACCAGGCAAGGAGGGCATTAATCAGAGAGGCAACAAAGAGACCAAAGATAACCCTGGAGGAGCTGCAAAGCTCCACAGCGGAGACTGGAGTATCTTTCCATAGGACCACTTTAAGCCGTACACTCCACAGAGCTGGGCTTTACGGAAGAGTGGCCAGAAAAAAGCCATTGCTTAAAGAAAAAAATAAGCAAACACGTTTGGTGTTTGCCAAAAGGCATGTGGGAGACTCCCCAAACATATGGAAGAAGGTACTCTGGTCAGATGAGACTACAATTGAGCTTTTTGGCCATCAAGGAAAACGCTATGTCTGGCGCAAACCCAACACCTCTCATCACCCTGAGAACACCATCCCCACAGTGAAGCATGGTGGTGGCAGCATCATGCTGTGGGGATGTTTTTCATCAGCAGGGACTGGGAAACTGGTCAGAATTGAAGGAATGATGGATGGCGCTAAATACAAGGAAATTCTTGAGGGAAACCTGTTTCAGTCTTCCAGAGATTTGAGACTGGGACGGAGGTTCACCTTCCAGCAGGACAATGACCTTAAGCATACTGCTAAAGCAACACTTGAGTGGTTTAAGTGGAAACATTTAAATGTCTTGGAATGGCCTAGTCAAAGCCCAGACCTCAATCCAATTGAGAATCTGTGGTATGACTTAAAGATTGCTGTACACCAGCGGAACCCATCCAACCTGAAGGCGCTGGAGCAGTTTTGACTTGAAGAATGGGCAAAAATTCCAGTGGCTAGATGTGCCAAGCTTATAGAGACATACCCCAAGAGACTTGCAGCTGTAATTGCTGCAAAAGGTGGCTCTACAAAGTATTGACTTTGGGGGGGTGAATAGTTATGCACGCTCAAGTTTTCTGTTTTTTTGTCTTATTTCTTGTTTGTTTCACAAACATTTTTTATTTTGCATCTTCAAAGTGATAGGCATGTTGTGTAAATCAAATGATACAAACCCCCCCAAAATCCATTTTAATTCCAGGTTGTAAGGCAACAAAATAGGAAAAATGCCAAGGGGGGTGAATACTTTCGCAAGCCACTGTACATGTACAAATGACCTCGACTAACCTGTACCCCCGCACATTTACTCGGTACTGGTACCCCCTGTATATAGGCTCATTGTTATGTAATCTTATTGTGTTACTTTTTATTTTATTTAGCAAATATTTTCTTAACTCTATTTCTTGAACTGCATTATTGGTTAAGGGCTTGTAAGTAAGCATTTCACGGTAATACCTGTTGTATTTGGCGCATGTAACAAATACAATTTGATTCGGTTTAATATTGCTTTTTCTCCTGCCGCTAACTCTAGCAGGCTTGTAACTGCTCGTGCATGTCGCACATGACTAGTCGAACGCCAAACTCTTAATTGAGACAATGCTGAAACATCAATCCATGGGCGAGTCAGTGCCACATTTTCATTTGTGCCGAAATCAAAATGAAAGAAAAGTTATCTTGCAAATTCAGCAGGCTATGGTGTGAAATAGGCTTTTAGAAGTGGTGCCTTCATTTTATTATTTATCGTTAATGCCGTCTTTGATGTGCTTATCAATGCACAAGCACTATTTTTCCCCACTCCTATCGATAAAATGCAGTTAATATATTGATCATTGTTTCAATCTATATTCATAAATTCATAATTAGGGCATTTCAGTTTGTTGATTCAAAGGGCACCAGCGGATCTGCTATTGGTCCTATAACAAAACAACAGGGAGAAGCTAAATCATATGACACTATTAGCAATCCTTAGTGTGATTTTCCCAACATGGCGATAGAAAAGGGCATTGTGTTTACACAGATGCATGGCTGATGTGCCTCTGTCATCTGTCATCACCTGACCCCGTTTAATCCGCAAGGCTGGCACAACATCTGAAAATGCATTACAGTACAGCCTGCTCTGCTGCCATACAGACACACAGCACTAGGGCTAGGGCTGCATGGGCCCCTCCCCCAACTCCAACTCTACCCTAGAGGAATGTGCCACACTGACAGTTTGGGCTTTCCCCTTTACCAAAGGATGAGTTCATTGTGTGAATAACGCTTGTGCAATTCATTGTGTGTAGGCCTATAGATGCAGTAGGTTTTATTGGATTTCTTTAGCAGACCCTTTTATCCAAAGCAGCTATACAGTTCATAGCAGTGAAGTGCAGTGCTTACCCTGTCATAATCTAACAAAATAAAAAATGCGTTATGTAAAGCTAAATAAAATTACATAAAACATTGTATTCTTTTTTTGTAATCAAATGTTTATTCTCAATGATTCTGGTGTTTTCTATGCTCAATCTCAACATTTTCTAAAACTGCATCAAAACCTCAGGAAAGGCGCCAGGGTATTTATGCCTTCCTTCCCATCCATTAAAATCGTTGACGCGCTCGGCCATTCCTGACTCCAGTCACTGTTAATGGACAGGATCAGCAAAGGCTGCTTTCCATTCCAAAAAAACGTAGTGCAAGTATTTAGCAAGTGTTGCCAGAAGATTGCAAATGTTTGCCACTAGTGGGGAATCTGCGGCAAACCTTTGGCAACAATAATATTTATTGCCACTAGTGGTTTTTTTCTGGCAAACAATTAACTCAAGATTCTATTTGAATATGTGGCATCACTATTTAATGCCACTACTAGTGGCAAACAGTTTAACAGAAGAGTTCCATCACCAGTAGCTGTTGACGGCCAGTCAGGGGGAGAAGAAAAATATGTTGGAAAATGGAAACCAAGCTATCTAGCTACCTACTGAAGTTGTCCAGGCGGCAGGTAGCTTAGTGGTTAAGAGTGTTGTACCAGTAACCGAAAGGTCGCTGGTTCTAATCCCCGAGCCGACTAGGTGAAAAGTCTTTCGATTTGCCCTTGAGCAAGGCACTTAACCCTAATTGCTCCTGTAAGTCGCTCTGGATAAGAGCGTCTGCTAAATGACTAAAATGTAAATGTAAATGTCCAGTGAGTGTCTACCTTAGTAAATAAAGGGATACTTCGGGATTTTGACAATGAGGCCCTTTAACAGTCATTGTGCTAATGCTAGTTAGCTTCCTTCATACTGGACACATAGACATAAAAATGGTATCCACAAGTTTATCTGACTCTGGGGGAGTATATAAAGGGCATCATTGCCAAAATCCCAAAGTATCCCTTTAAACGTCCTAATACAGTTTTAAAATTGTGCTAGCTAATTGATGCCTGGTTAGCAATGGCATGTTTTATGGGATAGAGTAAAACACATTTTGTTGCTATATCAGATTCAATCTCTCAGCACCACTGACTGGCTAGCTAGCTAGTGGCTAGCGCAGAATCGCATAAGTGGAAACCAAGACTGTTCTCAGGGCAGGCCTGGTTATAGCTAGATATGTTTGAGTCACGTCGGGGCCAATTTTAGCAAACCCTTAACCTAATTCGCCTAACCTGCTGCATAAGTTCTATTGACCTGCTACGAAAAGTCACTACTGCTAGTCAAAAATGGCAGACCTGCCCTGAGAGCAGTGTGAATATCCACTAATGCGATAGTGCCTGGCTAGCGCTTAGCTAGCTAACGTTAGCTATCATATTCTGCACAATTGATGTGATAGCTAGCTAACTAATGATTTGCCTAAACACTTATATTTTTTGGTGAATACATTGCTGTCTTTTAGCTAATACCAATAATATGCATGTCAATATGCTAGTGTCACTGTTCAGTAGCATGTTAGCTAGCGCAACAGCTAAGGTAGCAACAATATGAGCTGACTTAACATCAAAGCAAAACTTCCCTTTTGCTGATGGATACCCTACCCATGGTGTTGGAGGCTGCATTGGGAAGAGGATGCATCAACACCCTGGAAAGATGTTTGTGGTACACTCACTTATATCACTTTTTTTAATGATACATGAGTGTATTGTCTTGAAGCTTGATAAGGTAAGCAAATGCATGTATTATTCTCATAAATGTAGCTATGCATTAATTATTTGTAATAATTAGATTTTTCATTGCTTTAAACTAGTAGCTAGCTCATCTTGATCATCTGTTGTTCCTTCTCTTTCTTTCTACAAGCAATCTGTTTGTTACAAGGCAAAAATACAGAGTGAGGCCTTGAATCAAACTGAGGACAGAGAAATATGTGTGCACTAGGTCAAGGCTTCTTGCATGCATGACTTTGAGCTGTAAGTTAACAATAATTCATTTAGAAAAAATATGAATTGCCATATTAGGCATAACTCAATTTTATTTTGCTTTTCTTCCATCCAAGCCTTATACGCCTGAGTCAGGAAGAAGCGACATCTAGTAGACAACTCTCTCCAAAGGATGAAGTCCCCAGTCTAGATTGGGGACTTCATAATTAGTTGATTAGTTTGAATCAATTGTGTTGAGGCTTGGCTGGAGAAAAATATTGTATACTGTGGCTCTCTAGGAACAGTTGGACACACATTTAAAGGTAGATTTAGTAGCATAGCATGCTGATGATTTTCAAGTTGTATTGGATTTATTTTAATCTGTTAAGACATTTAATACATGTTGTTTAGTATATTTAGTATGTTTAGTTTTCTCTGGTCATTTAAATATATATATATATTTGATTTGGTTTATGAATATACAACATTTATAATTTGTAACAAAAACCCTGAGTAACCAAACACCTGATCAAATTTGAATATTCATAATGAGTTTGCAGCAAATTTGCAGCAAACAGTAGAATGCTTACCACAAGTTTCCCAGAATAGTTTGCCAGACATTCACCAATCGTCGCAACAGTTTGCCACAAAACGAATTTGCATGTGAAAATATAAGCACATTTGCCAAAGATTTGCCACAACTGTTTGCCAGAAGCCTGTTTTTTTGGTAAGGGTTGCCTAGCTTCATTCGTTGCATTGAGCCAATTTTCATATTTTCCGTATTTCCTAAACATGTTGTGTGGGTAAGCCTGGGGTAAGCTCTGCACATTTGGGCATGTCTACATCATTTGGCACTCGCATCCCTTGAACTGAACAAAGCTAGCTAGCAAAAACAACCTGACAAATTGCACCTCAAACAATTTTCCAAGTTGGATTTCCAAGGAAAACTTGGTATAATTCAGAGAGGGAGACCAACACCTGCACTTCCTGACCTTCATCAGATGAAGGGACAGAAAATCATCCGATCGAATACACCACACTCGGCCTGACAGACACAGCAACCCAGAATAAACAGGCTCCTCTGAGAGGAGATGAATGTTTTAGAATATTTTGGACAATATCAGTGTTCAATTGAAAGCCAGGTTTGATTGTTTTTTCATCCTTGGCCCTACAACACTGTCACAGAGAGGTTCACCCTAAAGGACAGATGAATGGACTTCACTTACAAGTAAAGGTAGGCCTAAATGCATTTTCCTTTGCAATTTGTGGGTTATGCTAAGGTTGAATGAACATGAGAAAAGACATCTCTTTTTTATTTTCATTTTAATGACACTTGTTTGACGTTTTTGAACTGCATTTTTCAGTCATTTCAATTGTTGATATGGAAATGTAATTAGAACCTTATTGTATATGTGTGTAATAATATTTCACACATTATTAGCGTGCGTGTGTGTGTGTGTTCCAATTGCGGTGCATTGGAAGAATTGTAAATCCATTGTGAAAAGCTAGGGAGTTTGCATTGCTATTAGGATGAAATGTGTCCAAATATTGGTATTTTAGTCCCACCTATTGGTTTACAACTCTGGATGCTACATCACTCTATGGCTGCGTTGAGCAGTGTATCATTTTGTTGGATAATATGAAATATGCCGCCATCGGAGGCCATCGCTTGTGTATCTTGGCTACATTGGTATTTACATTTGGTGAACATGTACATTTTGGTTAATAGCCTATGTCACTCTCTTAGAGCTATCTGTTGTATGGTGAACCTGGACTTCATCAAGGTTTATTTGTGAGCAAATCTGGCTTTGATAATAGCCATAGCCTACCCGCACGTCACTGGTTCATAGTGACACATGTATTCAGTATGTGTGGCCATGAGGGAATCAAACCCACAACCTTGATGTTGTTGTCAACACCATGGTCTAACAACCCACTGAGCCTTTGGAACCACAAAATGGACAATCTTTCCATACCATACCGATGACCTTGTTTGCAAAAGTAAAAAGGGGTGACACAGCTTTTCACAATAACATGTTACTCCAGTCTCAGTCAACAAGGGAATGAATCACTGAAGTTCCTGTATTATGACTGAGATTAAGAAACTATTTCTAGATTCAATGCATCCATTCAATGCATTTACACATGATAAACCTTCACTTAAAAGAAAAAACACCTTTGTCATAGGTTAAGAATAGCTTTTAAGCCAATCTGACACATACTTATTGCAGGCCAGTACTTAATAATGATACATTAGGATCGTAAGAGTTTTTTGAATGTATGCCTCTTTATCCTCTTTCAACAGTATTGTACATCTTTGTTCACAAAGAGACAGAAATTAATTAAATATAACAGACAGCACTCCTCTTTGAAGAAGGAACCACATTTCAGATTCCCTTGTGTAAAGCACATTTTCAGTTCTAGGCGTATTTGCAGTGTTGCTAAAATGACTGTTTGAACAGGCCCACGCCTCTTCCAAACTGCGTTTTACAATTAATGTCAGAGTCCACATGAACGCCGATCAATTCATCGCTGGCTGACAGATCCAATCATCCAGTGTCTCACCTGGGGGTGAAAAGGCGCTGTTGGACCGGCCAAGAAGTTTTACCTCCTAATCTTATGACAAGGAGTCCTTTGAATCGATGTCAGAGCCCCTGAGAAAATATAAGCAATGGCTGTTTTCCAACCACAATGTAATCCACACACACTAGATAAATTACATACTGTGACTTTCCCATTTTCAATAAGCTATGACTTAGTTTGGGCTTGTTACCCTGAAAGGATTGACTTGGATGTAACGAAAACTGGAGAGCTGTTTTAAGTTCAAAGGTGTTTGAAATTAAAGGGATAGGCCTAGTTAAAGTTGAACCCAATTGTTTTGGGATAGTCAATGCTAATTTTATCCCATGATGGTAGCTGCAACACTGCTGACTCGGAAGCATACTATCTTCATCTGTATCTAGAGAAGATGGCGCCGGAGAAGATGGCTGCCGTTTTACAGCCCTCTAACCAATTGTACTATTATGTGTGTTTTTTCGCGTTATTTGTAATTTATTATGTACATAATGTTTCTGCCATCGTCTCTTATAACCAAAAAGAGCTTCTGAATAGCAGGACAGCGATTACTCACCTCGTATTGGACGAATATTTTTTCTTCAACAAGTCGGACGCGAAGGATATCCTACAGACACCCGACAAGGCCCAAATCCCTGTCATTCGCAGGAGATAGAGACGGAGATATCGTGGACGTAGGTCGGGGTGCCTTGTAAGGATCCGACGGCGAGCGAGTAAACTGCCTCTTCCATCAATCCTATTAGCCAATGTCCAATCATTTGAAAATAAATTAGATTACCTAATATTACGGTTATCCTACCAACGGGACATTCAAAACTATAATATCTTATGTTTCACAGAGTCGTGGCTGAACGACGACATGGACAACCTACAGCTGACGGGATATACGCTACATCGGCAGGATAGAATGGCTGACTCCGGTAAGACAAGGGGTGGCGGTCTGTGTATATTTGTAAACAACAGCTGGTGCACAAAATCAAATAATAAGGAAGTCACAACCTGAGGTAGAGTATCTTATGATAAGCTGTAGACCACACTATTTACCAAGAGAGTTTTCATCTATATTTTTCATAGCTATCTATTTACCACCACAAACCAATGCTGGCCTTAAGATTGCACTCAATGAGCTGTATACGGCCATAACTAAACAGGAAAACGCTCATCCAGAGGCAGCGCTCCTAGTGGCCGGGGACATTAATGCAGGGAAACTTAAATCCGTTCTACCTCATTTCTACCAGCATGTTAAATGTGCAACCAGAGGGAAAAAACTCTAGACCACCTTTACTCCACACACAGAGACGCATCCAAAGCTCTCCCTCGCCCTCCATTTGGCAAATCTGACCATAACTCTATCCTCCTGATTCCTACTTATAAGCAAAAACTAAAGCAGGAAGCACCAGTGACTCGGTTAATAAGGAAGTGGTCAGATGACGCAGATGCTAAGCTACAGGACTGTTTTGCTACCACAGACTGGAACATGTTCCCGGGATTCTTCTGATAGCATTGAGGAGTATCACTGGTTTCATCAATAAGTGCATCGATGACGTCGTCCCCACAGTGACCGTACGTACATACCCCAACCAGAAGCCATGGATTACAGGCAACATCCGCACTGAGCTAAAGGGTAGAGCTGCCGCTTTCAAGAAGCGGGACTCTAACCCGGACGCTTATAAGAAATCCCGCTATGCCCTCCGACGAACCATCAAACAGGCAAAGAGTCAATACAGGACTAAGATTGAATCGTACTACACCGGCTATGACGCTCGTCGGATGTGGCAGGGCTTGAAAACTATTACAGACTACAAAGGGAAGCACAGCCGCGAGCTGCCCAGTGACACAAGCCTACCAGACGAGCTAAACCACTTCTATGCTCGCTTCGAGGCAAGCAACACTGAAGCATGCATGAGAGCACCAGCTGTTCCTGATGACTGTGATCATACTCTCCGTAGCCGATGTGAGTAAGACTTTTAAGCAGGTCAACATTCACAAGGCCGCAGGACCAGACGGATTAACAGGACGTGTACTCCGAGCATGTGCTGACCAACTGGCAAGTGTCTTCACTGACATTTTCAACATGTCCCTGACTGAGTTTCAAGCAGACCACCATAGTCCCCGTGCCCAAGGACACTAAGATAACCTGCCTAAATGACTACCGACCCGTAGCACTGACGTCTGTAGCCATGAAGTGCTTTGAAAGGCTGGTCATGGCTCACATCAACACCATTATCCCAGAAACCCTAGACCCACTCCCAATTTGCATACCGCCCCAACAGATCCACAGATGATGCAATCTCTATTGCACGCCACACTGCCCTTTCCCACCTGGACAAGAGGAACACCTATGTGAGAACGCTATTCATTGACTACAGCTCAGCGTTCAACACCATAGTGCCCTCAAAGCTCATCACTAAGCTAAGGATCCTGGGACTGGATCCCAGGACTGCAACTGGATCCTGAACTTCCTGACGGGCTGCCCCCAGGTGGTAAGGGTAGGTAACAACACATCTGCCACACTGATCTTCAACACAGGGGCCCCTCAGGGGTGCGTGCTCAGTCCCCTACTGTACTCCCTGTTCACCCATGACTGCATGGCCAGGCACGACTCCAACACCATCATTAAGTTTGCCGACGACACAACAGTGGTAGGCCTGATCACCGACAATTATAAGACGAGGAGGTCAGAGACCTGGCCGTGTGGTGCGAGGATAACAACCTCTCCCTCAACGTGACCAAGACAAAGGAGATGATTGTGGACTACAGGAAAAAAAGAGGACTGAGCATGCCCCCATTCTCATCGACAGGGCTGTAGTGGAACAGGTCGAGAGCTTCAAGTTCCTTGGTGTCCACATCACCAATGAACTATCATTGTCTAAACACACCAAGACAGTCGTGAAGAGGGCACGACAAAGCCTATTACCCCTCAGGAGACTGAAAAGATTTGGCATGAGTCCTCAGATCCTCAAAAAGTTATACAGCTGCACCATCGAGAGCATCCTGACTGGTTGCATCACCGCCTGGTATGGCAACTGCTCGGCCTCCGACCGCAAGACACTACAGAGGGTACATCACTGGGGCCAAGCTTCCTGCCATCCAGGACATCTATACCAGGCGGTGTCAGAGGAAGACCCTCAAAATTGTCAAAGACTCCAGCCACCCTAGTCATAGACTGTTCTCTCTGCTACCGAACGACAAGCGGTACCGGAGCGCCAAGTCTAGGTCCAAAAAGCTTCTCAACAGCTTCTACCCCCAAGCCATAAGACTCCTGAACAGCTAATCTGGACTATTTGCACTGCCCCCCCACCCAATCTTTTTACGCTGCTGCTACTCTGTTAATTATTTATGCATAGTCACTTTAACTCTACCCACATGTACATATTACCTCAACTAGCCGGTGCCCCCGCACATTGACTCTGCACCGGTACCCCCCTGTATATATAGCCTCCCTACTGTTATTTTATTTTACTTCTGCTCTTTTTTTCTCAACACTTTTTTGTTTTATTTTACTTTTTTATTAAAAAATAAATGCATTGTTGGTTAAGGGCTGTAAGTAAGCATTTTACAGTAATGTCTACACCTGTTGTATTCTGCGCATGTGGCAAATAAAATTTGATTTGATCTTAAACATGTTCTCTACCCTGTGGTTTAAAAACAGATTGTTTTGTCTATCTGGTTTTCAGGCTTCACATGCACTTGGAATGCATTCAATTTTCATCATGGAGCAACAACCTGACCATTTCAGCACAACACCACACCGTTCTGGAAGAAATCAAGTTTACAGAAGGTCAGTGGCAATTGCATAATGTGTCTGTGAATAGAGTGTGTGGGCTGTAGGAAGCGGCAGCGTGCTGCATGGAAAATGGATGACTTTCAGAACAGCGGATTTGGATACAATGCGCTGGGTCAGGATGAAGGGCGCTGTGACCTATCTCGCTCTACAAAAAACAGTTGTGGGTTAATCCAGTTATATTTCTATCTGAAGTGATAGCGTGCTCTCCTAAGCTATAAAAGCCTGCCTGGATCAAGCATGGCATAGGCCTGTATCGTGGGCCTGTATCGTTAAAAACAAGGCTGATGGCTCCATTTCAATTCCATGCACAGATAGAAAAAGGAGTCAAAATACACTACATGACCAAAAGTATGTGGACACCTGCTCATCGAACATCTCATTCCAAAATCATGGGTATTAATATAGAGTTGGTCCCCCCTTTGCTGCTATAACAGCCTCCACTCTTCTGGGAAGGCTTTCCACTAGATGTTGGAACATTGCTGCAGGGACTTGCTTCCATTCAGCCACAAGAGCATTAGTGAGTTCGGGCACTGATGTTGGGCGATTAGGCCTGGCTCGCAGTCGTGTTCCAATTCATCCCAAAGGTGTTCGATGGGGTTGAGGCCAGTCAAGTTCTTCCACACCGATCACGACAAACCATTTCTGTATGGACCTCGCTTTGTGCACGGGGGCATTGTCATGCTGAAACAGGAAAGGGCCTTCCCCAAACTGTTGCCACAAAGTTGGAAGCACAGAATCGTATATAGAATGTCATTGTATGCTCTAGTGTTAAAAATTCCCTTCACTGGAACTAAGGGGCCTAGCCCAAACCATGAAAAACAGCCCCAGACCATTATTCCTCCTCCACCAAACTTTACAGTTGGCACTATACATTGGGGCAGGTAGCGTTCTCCTGGCATCCGCCAAACCCAGATTAGTCCGTTGGACTGCCAGATGGTAAAGCGTGATTCATCACTCCAGAGAACAATGGCGGCGAGATTTACACCACTCCAGCCGACGCTTGGCATTGCACATGGTGATCTTAGGCTTGTGTGCGGCTGCGCCATGGAAACCCATTTCATGAAGCTCCCGACAAACAGTTATTGTGCTGACGTTGCTTCCAGAGGCAGTTTGGAACTTGGTAGTGAGTGTTGCAACCGAGGACAGATTATTTTTATGCGCTTCAGCACTCAGTGGTTCTGTGAGCTTGTGTGGCGTGCCACTTCGTGGCTGAGCCGTTGTTGCTCCTAGACGTTTCCACTTCATACTATCAACACTTACAGTTGACCGGGGCAGCTCTAGCAGGGCAGAAATGTTACAAACTGATATGTTGGAAAGGTGGCATCCTATGACGTTGCCACGTTGAAAGTCACTGAGCTATTCAGTAAGTCCATTCTACTGCCAATGTTTGTCTATGGTGATTGCATGGCTGTGCGCTCAATTCTATACACATGGTGTGGCTGAAATAGCCAAATCCACTAATTTGAAGGGGTGTCCATATACTTTTGCGTATATATAGTGTATAAATTGTTGAAATTCATATACAAATATTGAAAGCATTTAATGAGAGAACTAAAAGGTGTGCAACATGAAAATATGGTCTCATTTATATTGTGTAATTAATGTATTGGTGGTGCCTAGCTAGCCCCAGAGATGGGCTATCCAAAGTCAAACCAACTTTGCCATGGTCGCACACCAGCCAGCTGAAGCTAATTGGCAAAGGAATTTGGCTAACTCTTCCCACATGCGAACACACACACACACACACACACATATCAAGCCACACCCCGAAACCAACTGAATTCAGTCATGGCCACTAGCATTTCTTAATGAACCAAATCTAAAACGGGCCAAATCATGAAGTTCAGCTGCCCTTTTAAGATTCTGCATCATTTGAGGCAGACACAGGACACTCAAGCTGTAAAACAATGGTCTGGTCCAGAAACAAACCCTAGAGTGCAATACAGCAATCTGCCCACAGGTCTTTGCTTAGCACTAGAACTCTTTCAGTAAACCTTTCTAATCCAATTTGCTGGTGACTTTAGGTGTTATGACTGATGCCCACTACAAAAGTAATGCTACCAAGAACACAGTTTCTAACAGTCTTTTCAGAGTGACACAGGATCGATAATAGGTTCGATAAAGGACAAATGATGATGCAGGTTTATAAACTGTAAACTTACAGTAGATGTCTACATACAGACGCAGGTCTCTATAAGTCACTGTTTCATTCTTGATATCAATGACAACTTCAACAGGGAAGCTGTGTTTACACTGAAAATAGTGAAAAGAGAGAGGGGGGTCATGTAATCAAAAATGGCACACTACCTATAGTATTTTTGTCTGTAATAATAGCTATAGTGTTTTGTCTGTAATAGTAGTCAATAGAAAAACGGGTTCAATGCCCTCTTGTCCAGCTATTTTAGACATCAGGAAGCAATTTGTGAGTTTGTTTACTTGACTGCAGTGCTGCTAAAGGCACTTGAAGGCTGAGTGTGGCATTCCAGTTGTTGTTGGTTATCTAGCTAGCTACTTCACCCCACATTGACAGTAGTGAGTTCTAGTGACAATAAAATGGTCAACCATTTCGCAGAAGTCAAAACACTTGAGGCAAAGCACAGCCCCAAAGCATTGGGAGTGGCTAACAAGCTGTTGCATGGTTTGAAAACCAGGCATTTCTTGCAAGCCCCTTACAAAAAAAGATTGCTGTTTTGAAACTGCAGTAAAAGTGCAGTGACTGCAGTCGACTGGTATTTTGGACATAGTAGTTGCAGAATTATAGTTATACAGCACTCTGGCTGCAATCTTTTTTCGTAAGGGGCAGGCCTACATGGAGCAGAAAACAGCACTTTTTGAATGCGCAAAAGCACATTCCAGTTTTAAATGTTAGAGATTTCTGAACATTTTCTCACAAATCATTCAAAATGTGTTGAAATTGTAGTTTTATTTGTGAGTTATGTTGAATATATTTACAGATCATGGATTTATTTGTCACTTATGGTGAATATTTTAGAAAGATTTATACATTCACATATTATGGTTTAATTTGTGAAAGATTTATACGGATTATGGTTTTATTTACAAAATGTTTGAATATATTCACAGATCCTATTTTTAAACCATGGCTGCCCAACCCTCTTCCTGGAGATCTACTGTCCTGTGGATTTTCAGTCTAACCCTAATTTAACATCTGATTCTACTTATTAGCTGCTCAACAAGACCTTAACTAGCTGAATCAGATATGCTAAATTAGGGTTGGCCTGAAAACCTACAGGACAGTAGATCTCCAGGAAGAGGGTTGGGCAGCCCTGTTTTAAACACTTGGATCGTGATAGACACACTTACAGAATAAAGAAACAAATCTCACTCCATATTAATCCTCCCAGTAGCATGGAGAGAAGAGCATGTGCCCGGGCCCCAATGTGTGTTGCGAATGGAACAACAAGTGGATTGGACAGGGGCTAACTGCATTGGTAGAAGGGCTACCATTGGACAAGGGCCTGGCTCTGTGGAGGAGAGGACAGAGGTAGCCTACTCAAATCGCGGCAGCTTTGGTGCGCTTGAATAAACTCGCTCAGTCACGGAACGTGGATGGTGAATTACACCAGTATAGAAATAATCAGCAGCCATGAGTGAGAAGCTCTGAGGAATTCATGCCAAAGAGGAGGCAGTGTTATAGTGTCAGGTCTGAATGAATGGGCCGACAGAAGGGGAATGTTTCCCAATGCAACCTAATGGTTAAAACTGCGTATAAGACTGATGGATAAAAGTGATGCAATGATGTGCAGGGGATTGAGCTGTGAATGAGCTGAGAGAGAACAGCTGCAGAACCACACGCAAGGACCATGATGCTTTGCTCCACACCACATACAGTAGAGAGCAAGTAGCAGGCGTAGAAGGACCAGAAAGGTCTGTGCTATCCGGGATCCTTGGGAAGTCCCTACCCCATTGAAGTTGAAATTGAAAATGGTTAAGGTAAGGGTTATAGTTAAAGGAAAATTCCACCCAAAAACTATATTTTGGTATTTGTATCATTAGTCCATTGTTGATATAGTCCCAAAATGCTTTGCATGTCAGCAATCAAATTTAAGATATGTCATTATCAAAGTACAGAAATACAGCTGGTATGCATTTGGCTGTGTTTTGCATCAAATTATGCAAAATGCATAATACTGGCTGTATTTCTGTATTTTGATAATGATATATCTTAAATTTGATTGCTGACATGCAAAGCATTTTGGGACCGCGGGGGTTCTTTAAATTTATTTTCCAGTTGTGGATCAGTGGTCAAGATGTGCCTGTGATTTTTAATGATATGGTCAAACTGTTTGCCAAGTGTGGAGTATTGAAGGAGGCGTTGGGGATGTTGGACAGGTGGCGGGGTTGTTTGTGAGTGAGTCTGGGTAATATTTTTGTAATGGTGCTGGGCGTCACGCAGCTGCTGTCTGAAGCTTTCATCCAGACAATGCGTTTGTTTGTCAGTCACTGTATAGCCTATTACAGATCCTACTTATGGGACTGTATTGGCTGATAGGGAGGCTATTTTTCAGTGGTGTAAGGCATAGTCACAAGGAAGTAGGGGTGTTGAGGGTGCAGCACCCCCTGATAAATCAGAATAACAAAAGGTTTTTAGTATAACAAAAACATGTATTTATTTTTCACAAAAGTAGTGCACTTGGGCCTTTACTCCTGTATGAGTGGAACATAGCCATCAGCAGCATAGGGAGAAAACATTCTCTCAGCACCCCCAACCCTAAACATCTTCCTGCGGCCCTGGTATAGGGTGGAAGCTATCTGTGGTAGGAAATTCCTCTATAGGCTTCCTAGGTCCATGCTAAAGCCACCACCTCCCTCCCTCTTTACAGAAATGTCCAGAAAACCTGTTTCATGCACATCAAAGGTGAGCGTCGATTTCAGATGTTCACTGCTTGTGCCACTGTGATTATTGATGATTGATTATGTGTAAAAGTACTTTTGGTATAGCCATGTTTTGAATTGTTTCCACATCCACTATGCATCATGTGCAAAATGGTCCGGTGGGGTGGAATACATATATTTAGGGATGTGAGCACTGTCTGTTTGACCTTACGAAGATGCTTGTGGATTGAAACAGTCAATAAAGGTGGTCATTGGGAGCATATTCAGTGTGCGGGCCTTTGTCACTGCATGAAAAATACGTTTTTTTCAGGTATGTTTCAACCTGTACACATTCAGTGAAATTTGACGTGAGCGGTAATTTCTCAAAAGTGTGTGCAGATTGCTGCACACTCCTGACCACACACTGACACAAGTATTTCCCGATTAATGTTGGAACAAGCTCCCTCACGACGCAAGGACAACAGAGTCACTCACCACCTTCCGGAAACACTTGAAACCCCACCTCTTTAAGGAATACCTGGGATAGGATAAAGTAATCCCTCTACCGACCCCACCCCTAAAAAAAACAAAAACATATTGTAAAGTGGTTATCCCACTGGCTATAGGTGAATGCACCAATTTGTAAGTCGCTCTGGATAAGAGCGTCTGCTAAATGACGTAAATGTGTTGTGACCAGACATTTTGTGACCTGGCGCTTGGAAAGAGGAGACATCATAGCGTCAGTACACACCCGGCCAGTACCATGACACGTTGGACGGGAATATTTGAATGTCAGTGTCAGTACGAGAGATCCAGTCACTGCCTAGCTAAAATAACAGCTCAGTCTTTTAAAAAATGTCAAGCCTTTCCGCAATATAAACTGTGATTTCAAAATACTTTTAACAGTCTACTACAAAGGACATCAAAAGAACCGAGGTAAGGGAACTAGCTAGCGTTAGTCAGCTTAAGTTTGGGTAATTATCTAAAGTTACCTAACTAACTAATTTAGCTTGCTACCAGAGATTTAATACACATTTGATAAAGTTATCGTTAGCTAGCCGCCGGCGAGTTGAGGTTAGAATAGCTAGCTAGCTAGGTTGTTTGCTAACTGAGCAAATTAATGTGCTAACTAAATCCAGTTGAGTAGTCTAGCTAGCTGGTAACGTTAGCTACACATGCTAACATAGTTTAAAATATAGCAAGTCGAGGTGAGCCGAATTATCTAGCTAACGTTATATCCTGTTGACGTAGTTATCTAAAAAATCATAACTAGCGGGTTGAAAATAACGTTAGTGGTAGCTTAGTTAGCGCGTAACGTTGCTATTGTTGTTTTGACAGCAGCGCTGGTTTAGATAGAGTATGCCATAGGTCGCTAGCAAGCTAGGTTAGAATGAACAATGCATGAATGCAACGACATTCTATAAATGTATCAACTGGGTTGTGTTTCGGACTTATAGCTAGCTAGCTATGTAACGTTGTCAACGTCATTTCTTGACCGTAGATTATCCGTTGTAGTTTACAGCCAATTTGATTGATAAAGACTGCAAGGGTATTTTTATTGTGTCTACGCGGAGCAATGCTGGTAATATAAACTGATAATAACGTTAGACTGTTTGTGCATTGTTACTTCTGGAATTGTGCATTTTATAGTTGGCTAATAAGTGTCTATTACAGTGCCTTCAGAAAGTAAAAAGCTGAAATATCTTGAGTCAATAAGTATTCAACCCTTTTGTTATGGCAAGCCTAAATAAGTTCAGGAGTAAAAATGTGTTTAACAAGTCACATAATAAGTTGCATGTTTAACATGATTTATGAATAACTACCTCATCTCTGTACCCCACACATACAATTATCTGTAAGGCCCCGCAGTAGAGCAGTGAATTTCAAACACAGATTCAACCACAAAGACCCGGGAGGTTTTCCAATGCTTTGCAAAGAAGGACACCTATTGGTAGATGCTTAAATTTTTTTTTAAAACAGACATTGAATATCCCTTTGAGCATGGTGTTATTAATTACACTTAGTCGCTACAAAGATACTGGCGTCCTTCCTAAGAGTTGCCGGAGAGAAAGGGACTGCACATTTTTTCGGAAAATAAATTAACTTTATGTCCTAAATACAAAGTGTAATGTTTGGGGAAAATCCAACACATCACTGAGAACCACTCTTCATATTTTCAAGAATGGTGGTGGCTGCATTATGTTATGGGTATGCTTGCTATCGGCAAGGACTAGGGAGTTTATGATAAAAATAAACGTAAGAGCTAAGCACAGGCAAAATCCTAGAGGAAACCTGGTTCAGTCTGCTTTCCAACAGACACTGGGAGACAAAATTCACCTTTCAGCAGGACAATAACCTAAAACACAAGACCAAATATACACTGGAGTTGCTTACCAAGACGACATTGGATGTTCCTGAGTGGCCTAGTTTAGTTTTGATTTAAATTGGCTTGAAAATCTATAATAATAATAATAATAATATGCCATTTAGCAGACGCTTTTATCCAAAGCGACTTACAGTCATGTGTGCATACATTTTTTGTTTATGGGTGGTCCCGGGGATCGAACCCACTACCTTGGCGTTACAAGCGCCGTGCTCTACCAGCTGAGCTACAGAGGACCACATCTATATCTATGACAAGACTTGAAAATGGCTGTCTAGCAATGATCTACAACCAACTTGACAGAGCTTGAAGAATTAAAAAAAGAAAATTGTGCAAATATTGTACAATCCAGATGTGGAAAGCTCTTAGACACTTACCCAGAACGACTCACAGCTTTAATCGCTGCCAAATTTGATTCTAACATGTATTGACTCAGGCGGTTGAATACTTATCTAATCTAAATATATTGGTGTAATATTTATTTATTTATTTATTTATTTTACAAATGTTCGAATTTTTCTTCCACTTTGACATTATAGTATTTTGTGTAGATCGTTGACAAAAAATGACAAATCCATTTTAATCCCACTTTGTAACACAACAAAATGTGAAAAAAGTTAAGTGCTGTGAATACTTTCTGAAGGCACTGTAAGTGTTGATAGCCAGTGCCAATATGTAACGTTATAGGCTAGCTACTGTAGTTCTAATGATAAACGCATACAACACATGAACGCAACAACATTTTGTTAATGTATCAACTGGATTGTTTCGGAATTATATGTCACATTGTCATTGCTATTCCTTGACAGTAGGCTTTCACCATTGTCGCTTACAGATGATTTTGATTGATAAAGTACAAACAAATCTGGTCTAGAGATTGATTGGGTCGTTTGTAGAAAGGAATTTAAAGGAATTGTTACGAATTTCCCTATGCTAAGTAGACATAAATTGTAGTTTAAAAAATGTGTTGGGCTGCATGTGTGGTTGTTGTACATGTCCTGTATTGTAACATGAGCCTTTGACTCGTTACCTGTCATCTCTCCAGTCTCCAGGACTTGGGGTTCCCTCTCGTGGGAGATTTGCGGGACCCTCGACCTTGTAGGATCTGGGCCAGGCACACAGCTTTCCCCTAACGTCAGGACAGCTGAGTGCCTGCCCATCTTCTGAAAACTTATTGTATCTTGTAACTTGAGTCTGATAATTATCTGTACAAAACAGTTAATCTAATAATACTTGTGGAATCTAAAAAATACTTGCTTGATATAGCCTATGTTTTCCAGTTTCTTGAAATACTTTGCAAATGCAACTTATTTCTAGGTGAAAACCGAAATGGTCTATTTATTCCTTTTCAGTAGACTCTCTTATCCAGAGCAACTTACGATAGTGAGTACATAGATTTTCATACTGGTTCCCTGTGGGAATCGAACCCAAAACCTTAGCATTGCAAGTGCCATGCTCTAACAACTGAGCCACATCATCACAAACATTTTACATTTACATTTTAGTCATTTAGCAGATGCTCTTATCCAGAGCGAGTTACAGTTAGTGAGTGCATACATTTTTTCCCCCCATACTGGTCCCCTGTTGGAATCGAACTCACAACCCTGGCGTTGCAAGCGCCATGCTCTATCAACTGAGCTACACGGGACAAACCACTTGATGTCTCATTGTACTCAATTAATGTATTGTGCATTGTTTTTCTTCATGGTGATGGAAAGTCTACAGGTAAAAACCTAGATGACCAGCCTATGTACAATACAGTAATGTACATTTACATTAAGTGGGTTGTAAAGATGGTAAATTAATACTGTGTGGTTGTTTTCCATGTTATTTGATAAATACAAATATTTAATTTGATATGGATGTTTTGTGTCTTTGCCCATAATTTTGCACCTTTTTGATGTAAATGTTTGAAGACAGGGTTTTGTTCCTTCTGGATTCCATTAGAATGACAATCGCAGAGAAAGGGACAGGGCAACAACTCTTACAATTCCAACTATTGAATCCTGCAAGATACCGTTCTTAATTATACAACTAACTTTTTTAGCCAAAGTGGAGATGCTGAATTTTTTTTTTTGCCCGCGTTACAGACATCTGTAAATCGGTTCGCTAATACTAGTAAAGGCCCAGTGCACTACTTTTGTGATGAAAAATATATTTTTTATTTTTCAGTGGGTGCTGCAGCACCTTTACTTCCCGTGGCTATGGGAGGTGGAGATATTGTTTCACCCTGGCTGGCATGCTTTTCACTAGCACCAGGGGGGCTAATGACATGGTCAAACACCTGCACAACACCTCTGTCATGGGCAACATCAAGGTAGGACATGGCTTCATGTCTCTGTGGTTGTATTTTCTGAGAGTGTTTGATTTTGTGAGTGTGGGGAAAAAACTTGCAATTAATATTGAAGCATAGAGGTGTTTTTAAGGAGACATAAAAAATTATTGTACTCTATCTGTGTACTGGGAAGTATTTTGAAAGATATGACGACCTTGCCTTATGGGCAAGCCAGAGCATTTGAAAATTGTGGAAGGCAACCCCAATGTCTAGAGAGACTAGCAAAACAGCTCAGTTAGAGTTAAGCAATTATCCATGTGTTGTTATATAAATGATATACACTGCTCAAAAAAATAAAGGGAACCCTTAAACAACACATCCTAGATCTGAATGAATGAAATAATCTTATTAAATACTTTTTTCTTTACATAGTTGAATGTGCTGACAACAAAATCACACAAAAATGATCAATGGAAATCAAATTTATCAACCCATGGAGGTCTGGATTTGGAGTCACCCTCAAAATTAAAGTGGAAAACCACACTACAGGCTGATCCAACTTCGATGTAATGTCCTTAAAACAAGTCAAAATGAGGCTCAGTAGTGTGTGTGTGGCCTCCACGTGCCTGTATGACCTCCCTACAACGCCTGGGCATGCTCCTGATGAGGTGGCGGATGGTCTCCTGAGGGAACTCCTCCCAGACCTGGACTAAAGCATCCACCAACTCCTGGACAGTCTGTGGTGCAACGTGGCATTGGTGGATGGAGCGAGACATGATGTCCCAGATGTGCTCAATTGGATTCAGGTCTGGGGAACGGGCGGGCCAGTCCATAGCATCAATGCCTTCCTCTTGCAGGAACTGCTGACACACTCCAGCCACATGAGGTCTAGCATTGTCTTGCATTAGGAGGAACCCAGGGCCAACCGCACCAGCATATGGTCTCACAAGGGGTCTGAGGATCTCATCTCGGTACCTAATGGCAGTCAGGCTACCTCTGGCAAGCACATGGAGGGCTGTGCGGCCCCCCAAAGAAATGCCACCCCACACCATGACTGACCCACCGCCAAACCGGTCATGCTGGAGGATTTTGCAGGCAGCAGAACGTTCTCCACGGCGTCTCCAGACTCTGTCACGTCTGTCACAGTGCTCAGTGTGAACTTGCTTTCATCTGTGAAGAGCACAGGGCGCCAGTGGCGAATTTGCCAATCTTGCTGTTCTCTGGCAAATGCCAAACGTCCTGCACGGTGTTGGGCTGTAAGCACAACCCCCAACTGTGGACGTCGGGCCCTCATACCGCCCTCATGGAGTCTGTTTCTGACCGTTTGAGCAGACACATGCACATTTGTGGCTTGCTGGAGGTCGTTTTGCAGGGCTCTGGCAGTGCTCCTCCTGCTCCTCCTTGCACAAAGGCGGAGGTAGCGGTCCTGCTGCTGGGTTGTTGCCCTCCTACGGCCTCCTCCACGTCTCCTGATGTACTGGCCTGTCTCCTGGTAGTGCCTCCATGCTCTGGACACTACGCTGACAGACACAGCAAACCTTCTTGCCACAGCTCGCATTGATGTGCCATCCTTGATGAGCTGCACTACCTGAGCCACTTGTGTGGGTTGTAGACTCATGCAACCACTAGAGTGAAAGCACCGCCAGCATTCAAAAGTGACCAAAACATCAGCCAAGAAGCATAGGAACTGAGAAGTGGTCTGTGGTCACCACCTGCAGAACCACTTCTTTATTGGGGGTGTCTTGCTAATTGCCTATAATTTCCACCGGTTGTCTATTCCATTTGCACAACAGCATGTGAAATTTATTGTCAATCAGTGTTGCTTCCTAAGTGGACAGTTTGATTTCACAGAAGTGTGATTGACTAGGAGTTACATTGTGTTGTTTAAGTGTTCCCTTTATTTTTTTGAGCAGTGTATATTTTTAGGATCACAATATTCAATGTGGCAACTTTTGTTTTTATCGAAACCCTCTTTCTGTCATTGTGTTTCTGTCAGACACCATTATGCACTTCCTCTTTGGTAGCCTCTTACTCTGGTACTCGACCAATGGTTGCCATTTGTATAGTTATTTGTTCAATTCCAGCATTCATTAGGGGTAGTCACCTGATTTTTCTTGGTATTTTCTCCCAAAGTTGTTTGAATTGTTGCTCTTGCAAGCACACTTCTTAATATCTTTCTGGGGATAGAAGCTGACGATTTTTTGAATTTTTTGGAGTCATTACTGAATGTAACAAATAAAACATTTAAAATTATGTTGTAGAAGGTAAAGTAAAAATCCAAACCAGTCAGTGAATGCATACCTGTACAGTTTGTTTATGGTCAAGGCCGGTTCCAGACATAAGCGGTTGCTGAGGGCCCTCGGCCGCAAGAGAGCACCCAATTTTAGATTCTTCTAAGTAGCCACCCTTTGCCTTGACAGCTTTGCACACTCTTGGGATTCTCTCAACCATCTTCATGAGGAATGCTTTTCCAACAGTCTTGAAGGAGTTCCCACATATGCTGAGCACTTGTTGGCTGCTTTTCCTTCACTCATCTCAAACCATCTCAATTGGGTTGAAGTCGGGTGATTTTGTGGAGGCCAGGTCATCTGATGCAGCACCCAATCACTCTCCTTCTTGGTCAAATAGCTTGGAGGTGTGTTTTGGGTCATTGTCCTGTTGAAAAACAAATGACAGTCCCACTAAGCGCAAACCAGATGGGATGGTGTATCGCTGCAGAATGCTGTGGTAGCCATGCTGGTTAAGTGTGCCTTGAATTCTAAATAAATCACAGACAGTGTCCCCAGCAAAGCACCATCACACCTCCACCGTGCTTCACGGTGGGAACCACACATGCGGCGATCATCCGTTCACCTACTCTGTGTCTCACAAAGACACGGCGGTTGGAACCAAAAATCTCAAATTTGGACTCCAGACCAAAGGACAAATTTCCACCTGTCTAATGTCCATTGCTCGTGTTTCTTGGCCCAAGCAAGTCTCTTCTTCTTATTGGTGTCCTTTTAGTAGTGGTTTCTTTGCAGCAATTCGGCCATGAAGGCCTGATTTCACGCAGTCTCCTCTGAATAGTTGATGTTGAGATGTGTATGTTACTTGAACTTATAGATAATTGTATAATACATATGTTGTGAAATGATAAAGGTAAAACATAGTAAACATGATTGATACCTTGTAATTCAGATGCATGCCTGAATAGTGAATATAATCAATACAGTGTGCAATTGTTCTTGAAGATGTGTATGTATATTATTTTTTAAGAAAGTGTCTGAGTCACGCCACCAATATAATAAGATAAGAGAAAGAGGCCTCACCTAGAAAAGCGCACGTAGCCCTTGTAAGTAAAACAACATGTGGCACTTGGAATTTGAAAGATAATAGTGGCGGGGTACTGACAGGTGTTAATCATTTACATATAGGGGAGTAATTGTATATGTTGTTTAAGCATGACTATGCATTTATTCTGTATAAAAGGAGAGCTCAGAGTCAAGTCAGGCAGTTGCTCCATGGACGAGCTCGGCTTTGTTACGCTTTAATAAAGTCTATTTTTGAATTCACACGCTCCGGTTTTTTGAGAGATAATTTTGAGTTAAATATTTCTACCACAAACTCTGTGAATCGTTTATTTGGGCTGCAATCTGAGCTGCAGTTAACTCTAATTATTTACATTTACATTTTAGCCATTTAGCAGATGCTCTTATCCAGAGCGACTTAGTTAGTGAGTGCATACATTTTTATTTTTTCATATTAATGAACGTATCCTCTGCAGCAGAGAACTCTGGGTCTTCCTTTCTTGTGGCGGTCCTCTTGAGAGCCAGTTTCATCATAGCGCTTGATGGTTTATGCGACTGCACTTGAAGTAACTTTCAAAGTTCTTGAAATTTTCCAGATTGACTGACCTTCATGTCTTAAGGTAATGATGGACTGTCGCTTCTCTTTGCTTATTTGAGCTGTTCTTGCCATAATATGGACCAGAATTGCTCTACAATGACGATGTTTTTGACGGTGACAACCTGCTGACTACCTGCTGCTTCAGAGAATCAAAAAGACTGGAAATAGGAAGAAATAATTTAAGCTGTTTTTAGATTGATTTTATATTGATATAGCTAGCTACTTATTTACCTCAGCCTGCCTAGTCAGCTAGCTAGCTAGCAAGACAGCTAAATAAAACTAACGTTATCTAGCTAGCTAACTGTTATTGTAGCTTTCTGTTTGTGTGTAGCTTGCACTTTAATGGCATCCCTCAAGGAGATTTTATTTTATCTTTCCAACCAGGCGAAGTACTATGAAGGCACCACTGATCTCGACAAGTGGCGCAACATTAATAGGGGGGCAGAGAAATTCACAATGCAGGGTAACGTTAAGCAGTTAATTTCTATTAGATAACTGGAATATTTATGTACAACCATTTAACAACCATTTTCCATCTAGCTAGTTGGTCATCTACATGTCGCTAGCTATACATTTAGTTATGTCTGTCATATTGAGGTATCTAGCTATAAGTTAACCCTGATCAGTCAGATGGATAGATGTAAGCAATTATAGTAACTCAAACTGCCCTTAACTAGGTGTCTTCGCTAGACCAAGAGAGAGGAAGAAAGTGAGAAAGAAAGTGACAGAGAGATAGGTGGGAAGAGAGTGAAAGACAGAGAGAGAGAGAAACAAAGAAAAAGACAGCAACGCAAATTTACTTTGACTTTAGTATTTCAACAACTCAACCATCGACTGTCCGAGCCACCCAGGAGGTATCCCATCCACCAGAGCCAGTGAGTTCGGATCAGTCTGATTCTTTGTGCTCTGAGTCGGAAGGGGACCAGCTTGAGGTAGGCTATACTTTCAAAAACGGTATATTCAAACATACAGTGCCTTTGGAAAGTATTCAGACCCCTTGACTCTTTCCACATTTTGTTACATTACAGCCTTATTCTAAAATTTATTAAATAGTTTTTTCCCCTCATCAATCTACACACAATACCCCTTAATGACAAAGCTAATTTATTAAAAGTAAAACAATAAAATATCACATTTACATAAGTATTCAGACCCTTTACTCAGTACTTTGTTGAAGCACCTTTGGCAGCGATTACAGCCTTGAGTCTTCTTGGGTATGACGCTACAAGCTTGGCACACCTGTATTTGGGGAGTTTCTCCCATTCTTCTCTGCAGATCCTTTCAAGCTCTGTCAGGTTGGATGGGGCGCATTGCTGCACAGCTATTTTCAGGTCTCTCCAGAGATGTTTGATTGGGTTCAAGTCCAGGCTCTGGCTGGGCCACTCAAGGACATTCAGAGACTTGTCCCAAAGCCACTCCTGCGTTGTCTTGGCAGTGTACTTAGGGTAATTGTCCTGTTGGAAGGTGAACCTTGGCCCCAGTCTGAGGTCCTGTGCGCTCTGGAGCAGATTTTCATCAAGGATCTCTCTACTTTGCTCCGTTCATCTTTCCCTCGATCCTGACTACTCTCCCAGTCACTGCCGCTGGTGCCAGGTTTTCTCCAGACGTGACGCTTGGCATTCAGGCCAAAGAGTTGAATCTTAGTTTTATCAGACCAGAGAATCTTATTTTCTCATGGTCTGAGAGTCTTTAGGTGCCTTTTGGCAAACTCCAAGTGGGCTGTCATGTGCCTTTTACTGGGGAGTGGCTTCCGTCTGGCCACTGTACCATAAAGGCCTGATTGGTGGAGTGCTGCAGAGATGGTTGTCCTTCTGGAAGGTTCTCCCATCTCCACAGAGGAACTCTGGAGCTCTGTCAGAGTGACCATCGGGTTCTTGGTCACCTCCTTGACCAAGGCCCTTCTCCCCCGATTGCTCAGTTTGGCCGGGCAGCCAGCTCTAGGAAGAGTCTTGGTGGTTCTGACATCGCCATGCAGTCAGCAGTACCAACACTGACCCAAAGGTTTGTCTAGATAGTCAATCTCAAGGCTAACAACTGGGTCACGGTAAGTAACCTCGGCTGCCAGGTACTGTTAAGGTGTATGACGCCAGTGGTCATGACACCACCCCAGAGTTTCTCTCACAACTCACATCTTGCTTATCTTTTCCAGGGACCTCTAGGACTGTGGATTGGCCGGCAGTCCAGCAGCAGAAAGGGGGCACAGATTGTGGGCAAACAGTCTTACTTTCTGCAGAGATGAGGAACCCTCCATGGCACGATACCATCAGAAATCCATGAGAAAACATAGTTTCTCTTGTTTTCAGGCTGGGCGCCTGGCACCATTTCCCAGTCCCGATTCCCGTCCTGGCCTCCCAAGGTCTCCACACCCTACACAACAGAGGTCAGCGTCCACTGCCTCTGCCGGAAATAAGTGAGAGAAGGTAAGTAGGTGGCCCGGTGCAGGAGATGCGGCAAGCATTTTCATGTGTCTTGTTTGTCTCATGTCATCAATGTCCATGAATTTGTCTGTCCATCGTGTCCATTTTCCATCGTCTGTTTTCCCCACCCTTGTTTTCACTGCTTGGCCGGTTCACCACATCAAGACGGTAGGTATTTTACTACATGACATCTTGTTGTAAATTGTATGTTATTGTAAATAACCTTAATCATGTTGTAATATTGTTTTTAATATGTATAAAGATGTGTTTTCTTGCAGACATTGGCTGTGAAGCTGGTAAGTTGGTTGGTAAGTACAGTTGAAGTCGGAAGTTTACAAACACCTTAGCCAAATACATTTTTAAACTCAGTTTTTCACAATTCCTGACATTTAATCCTAGTAACAATTCCCTGTCTTAGGTCAGTTAGGATCACCACTTTATTTTAAGAATGTGAAATGTCAGAATAATAGTAGAGAATGATTTATTTCAGCTTTTATTTCTTTCATCACATTCCCAGTGGGTCAGAAGTTTACATACACTCAATTAGTATTTGGTAGCATTGCCTTTAAATTGTTTAACTTGGGTCAAATGTTTCGGGTAGCCTTCCACAAGCTTCCCACAAAAGGTTGGGTGAATTTTGGCCCATTCCTCCTGACAGAGTCAGGTTTGTAGACCTCCTTGCTCGCACACGCTTTTTCAGTTCTACCCACACATTTTCTATAGGGTTGAGGTCAGGGCTTTCTGATGGCAACTCCAATACCTTGACTTTGTTGTCCTTAAGCCATTTTGCCACAATTTTGGAAGTATGCTTGGGGTCATTGTCCATTTGGAAGACCCATTTGCGACCAAGCTTTAACTTCCTGACTGATGTCTTGAGATGTTGCTTCAATATATCCACATAATTTTCCTTCCTCATGATGCCATCTATTTTGTGAAGTGCACCAGTCCCTCCTGCAGCAAAGAACCCCTACAGCATGAGGCTGCCATCCCCGTGCTTCACGGTTGGGATGGTGTTCTTCGGCTTGCAAGCACCCCCTTTTTCCTCCAAACATAACGATGGTCATTATGGCCAAACAGTTCTATTTTTGTTTCATCAGACCAGAAGATATTTCTCCAAAAAGTACAATCTTTGTCCCCATGTGCAGTTTCAAACCGTAGTCTGGCTTTTTTATGGTGGTTTTGGCGCAGTGGCTTCTTCCTTGCTGAGCGGCCTTTCAGGTTATGTTGATATAGGACTCGTTTTACTGTGGATATAGATACTTTTGTACCTGTTTCCTCCAGCGTCTTCACAAGGTCCTTTGCTGGTTTTCTGGGATTGATTTGCACTTTTCGCACCAAAGTACGTTCATCTCTAGGAGACAGAACGCATCTCCTTCCTGAGCGGTATGACGGCTGCGTGGTCCCATGGTGTTTATACTTGCGTACTATTGTTTGTACAGATGAACGTGGTACCTTACAGTCGTTTGGAAATTAATCCCAAGGATGAACCAGACTTGTGGAGGTCTACAACTTTTCTTCTGAGGTCTTGGCTGATTTCTTTTGATTTTCCCATGATGTCAAGCAAAGAGGCACTGAGTTTGAAGGTAGGCCTTGAAATACATCCACAGGTACACCTCCAATTGACTCAAATGATGTCAATTAGCCTATCAGAAGCTTCTAAAGCCATGACATCATTTTCTGGAATTTTCCAAGCTGTTTAAAGGCACAGTCAACTTAGTGTACAGTGGGGGAAAAAAGTATTTAGTCAGCCACCAATTGTGCAAGTTCTCCCACTTAAAAAGATGAGAGAGGCCTGTACTTTTCATCATAGGTACACGTCAACTATGACAGACAAATTGATAAAAGAAAATCTTTTATTTATTTGCAAATTATGGTGGAAAATAAGTATTTGGTCAATAACAAAAGTTTCTCAATACTTTGTTATATACCCTTTGTTGGCAATGACACAGGTCAAACGTTTTCTGTAAGTCTTCACAAGGTTTTCACACACTGTTGCTGGTATTTTGGCCCATTCCTCCATGCAGATCTCCTCTAGAGCAGTGATGTTTTGGGGCTGTCGCTGGGCAACACGGACTTTCAACTCCCTCCAAAGATTTTCTATGGGGTTGAGATCTGGAGACTGGCTAGGCCACTCCAGGACCTTGAAATGCTTCTTACGAATCCACTCCTTCGTTGCCCGGGCGGTGTGTTTGGGATCATTGTCATGCTGAAAGACGCAGCCACGTTTCATCTTCAATGCCCTTGTCTCACGATACATGGCCCCATTCATTCTTTCCTTTACACGGATCAGTCGTCCTGGTCCCTTTGCAGAAAAACAGCCCCAAAGCATGATGTTTCCACCCCCATGCTTCACAGTAGGTATGGTGTTCTTTGGATGCAACTCAGCATTCTTTGTCCTCCAAACACGACGAGTTGAGTTTTTACCAAAAAGTTATATTTTGGTTTCATCTGACCATATGACATTCTCCCAATCCTCTTCTGGATCATCCAAATGCACTCTAGCAAACTTCAGACGGGCCTGGTCATGTACTGGCTTAAGCAGGGGGACACGTCTGGCACTGCAGGATTTGAGTCCCTGGCGGCGTAGTGTGTTACTGATGGTAGGCTTTGTTACTTTGGTCCCAGCTCTCTGCAGGTCATTCACTAGGTCCCCCCCCGTGTGGTTCTGGGATTTTTGCTCACCGTTCTTGTGATCATTTTGACGCCACGGGGTGAGATCTTGCGTGGAGCCCCAGATCGGGGGAGATTATCAGTGGTCTTGTATGTCTTCCATTTCCTAATAATTGCTCCCACAGTTGATTTCTTCAAACCAAGCTGCTTACCTATTGCAGATTCAGTCTTCCCAGCCTGGTGCAGGTCTACAATTTAGTTTCTGGTGACCTTTGACAGCTCTTTGGTCTTGGCCATAGTGGAGTTTGGAGTGTGACTGTTTGAGGTTGTGGACAGGTGTCTTTTATACTGATAACAAGTTCAAACAGGTGCCATTAATACAGGTAACGAGTGGAGGACAGAGGAGCCTCTTAAAGAAGAACTTACAAGTCTGTGAGAGCCAGAAATCTTGCTTGTTTGTAGGTGACCAAATACTTATTTTCCACCATAATTTGCATATAAATTCATTAAAAATCCTACAATGTGATTTTATGGATTTTTTTCCCTCAATTTGTCTGTCATAGTTGACGTGTACCTATGATGAAAATTACAGGCCTCTCTCATCTTTTTAAGTGGGAGAACTTGCACAATTGGTGGCTGACAATACTTTTTTTCCCCACTGTATGTAAACTTCTGACCCACTGGAATTGTGATACAGTGAATTATAAGTGAAATAAACTGTCTGTAAACAATTGTTGGAAAAATTACTTGTGTAATGCACAAAGTAGATGTCCTAACCGACTTGCCAAAACTATAGTTTGTTAACAAGAAATTTGTGGAGTGGTTGAAAAATGAGTTTTAATGACTCCAACCTAAGTGTATGTAAACTTCCGACTTCAACTGTACATATTTCCAATGTAATGCACTGAACACGAGCATACCATTTTAACCAGATGTGCATAATAACATGCTGCTTATCTCTCAAATACTACACTGGGGACAATAAAAGGCCACTCTAAAATGTGCAGTTTTGTCACACAACACAATGCCACAGATGTCTCAAATTTTGAGGGAGCACGCAATTGGCATGCTGACTGCAGGAATGTCCACCAGAGCTATTGCCAGAGAATTTAATGTTAATTTCTCTACCGTAAGCTGCCTCCAACGTCATTTTAGAGAATTTGGCAATATGTCCAACCAGCCTCACAACTGCAGACCACGTGTTATCACGCCAGCCCAGGACCTCCACATCCGGCTTCTTCACCTGCGGGATCGTCTGAGACCAGCCACCCGGACAGCTGATGAAACTGAGGAGTATTACTGTCTAATAAAGCCCTTTTGTTCTGTTTGGCTGGGCCTGGCTCCCCAGGGGGTGGGCCTATGCCCTCCCAGGCCCATCCATGGCTGCGCCCCTGCCCAGTCATGTGAAATCCATAGATTAGGGCCCAATTTATTTTATTTCAATTGACTGATTTCCTTATATGAACTGTCACTCAGTAAAACCGTTAATTGTTGCATGTTGCGTTTTATTTTTGTTCAGTATACATTAGTCATTTATCCAGAGTGATTTAGTCAGTGCATTCAACTAAGGTAGATTAACAACATATCACAGTAATAGAAAGTAAAACGTTTCTGTAACCGTTACTGAGAATGTTGCTGCTGTTTGGGCCAGCTATGTATAATTGTATCCAAATGTATTTCTGTATTTTAAAATGCATGTATTTTAATTAAATACATTTCAAAATACAAGTATTTTGTAGTTTATTTGAATACATTGATCTTTATGGTATTTTGTCATTTTGTCACAATTGAAAACTCCACGCTTCGTTTGCAGGAAAGTGATCTGAAATGTTCAACCGAGAAACGTGTATTTTCATGTTAGCTGGCTAACGTTAGCTAGGGGTTAAGGTTAGGGGAATGGTTAGCTAAAAGTGTTAGGGTTAGCTAACGTGCTAAGTAGTTGCAAAGTAGCTAAAAAGTAGTAAGTAGTTAAAGTTGCTAAATGGTCCCTGATGAGATTTGAACTCGCAACCTTTGGGTTGGTAGACATTTGGGTTATATGCCCACCCAACCAACCACCTGTATAACGTGAACATCTAGCAACCCGAAGTTTGGGAGTTTGAATCTCATCATGGACAACTTAACTACTTGCTACTTTGCAACTACTTAGCATGTTAGCTAACCCTAACACTTTTAGCTAACCATTCCCCTAACCTTAACCCTTTAACCTAACTCCTAAACGTAACCCTAAGCCCTAGCTAACATTAGCCAGCTAGCTGACGTTAGTGACCTAGTCACGTAGCTAGAATTCGTAACATTTAATACTTTTTGCAAATTCATAACATATTGTAGGTTTGCAAATTCATAACATATTGTATGTTTTGCTAATTTGTAACATACACTGGGTATACCAAACATTAGGAACACCTTCATAATATTGAGTTGCTCCCCATCCTTTTGCCCTCAGAAAAGCCTCAATTCGTAGGGGCATGGACTATACAAGGTGTCGAAAGCGTTCCACAGGGATGCTGACCCATGTTGACTCCAATGCTTCCTACAGTTCTGTCAAGTTGGTTGGATGTCCTTTGGGCGGTGTACTATTCTTGATACACACGGAAAAATTTTGATCGAGAAAAACCCAGCAGCGTTGCAGTTCTTGACACAAACCGGTGCGCCTGGCACCTACGTCCATACCCTGTTCAAAGGCACTTACATTTTTTGTCTTGCCTATTTACCCTCTGAATGGCACAAATACATAATTCATGTCTCAAATATCTCTAGGCATAAGAATCCTCCTTTTAACCTGTCTCCTACCCTTCATCTACACTGATTTGAAGTTGATTTAACAAGTGACATCAATAAGGGATTATAGCTTTCAGCTGAATTCACCTTGTCAGTCTGTCATGGAAAGAGCAGGTGTTCTTAATGTTTTGTATACTCAGTGTATAATATGAATAGTAATTCGTAACAAACGAAATGTGTGATGGACATCCACAAATTAATACATACCATACGAAACGTAACAGATACTAAATGGAGTGTCTCGAATTTTCCGAAATGCTCTGAGACCAGGTTGGTAATAGGAGTGATGGGTGACATCAGCATGGAAAAACACACACACACACACACTTGTTATCCTCTATTTAGATGTTTACTGTTGCAAAAGGAAGAGGAGTGCCCCTCGCTGCACTGAAGGCAAGCAACAGTTTTACATTTGATGCAAGCAGCCTCAGGAAGCCAGTGGAGGAGTGGTGTTACATATAGGAGGACATGGAAAGGTTTAACACCAGATATGCTGCATTCTGGATTAGTTGCAGAGATAGGGAGCTGGACTAGTGGGGAGTTGCAGTAGGGTCTAGAAGTAACAAGGTTGATTCAGAATGGACCGCTCTGTGGAAACAGTGGGAATAGAATTACAATATTGAGTTAGCTGTCAACTAGGCCACGCACACCACTTGTTACACAGAACAAGACCTTTGAAATACCCTGTTACACACCAATATTATTGAGTTTATAAGGGAAATTACATGATAACGGAATTACAGACTCAGTTTTTCACTTAAAAATGTATGCCAAACACAAACATTTACGTCATTTAGCAGACGCTCTTATCCAGAGCGATTAGGGTTAAGTGCCTTGCTTAAGGGCACATCGACAGATTTTTCACCTAGTCGGCTCGGGGATTAGAACCAGCGACCTTTCGGTTACTGGCACAACGCTCTTACCCACTAAGCTACCTGCTGCCCAACAAACCATTACTTTTCAAAGTTTAACATATCATACAACTCTATGCACAAGGACTACGTTAAAAAATGTCCATGGAGAATAAGAGCACTTCCTCCCAGCTGCCCACTGCACTGAGGCTAGGAAACACTATCACCACTGATAAATCTACAATAATCGAGAATTTCAACAAGCATTTTGCTACGGCTGGCCATGCTTTCCACCTGGCTACCACTACCCCGGCCACCAGCTCTGCACCCTCCGCTGCAACTTGCCCATGCCCCCCCCGCTTCTCCTTCACACAAATCCAGACAGCTGATGTTCTGAAAGAGCTGCAAAATCTGGACCCCTACAAATCATCTGGGCTAGACAATCTGGACCCTTTCTTTCTAAAACTAGCCACGAAATTGTCGCAACCCCTATTACTAGCCTGTTCAACCTCTCTTTCGTAACGTCTGAGATCCCCAGAGATTGAAAGCTGCCGCGGTCATCCCCCTCTTCAAAGGGGGTGACACTCTAGATCCAAACTGTTACAGACCCATATCCATCCTGCCCTGCCTTTCAAAAGTTTTTGAAAGCCAAGTTAACAAACAGATCACCGACCATTTCGAATCCCACCGTACCATCTCCGCTATGCAATCCGGTTTCCGAGCTGGTCATGGGTGCACTTCAGCCACGCTCAAGGTCCTAAACGATATTATAACCGCGATCGATAATAGACAGTACTGTGCAGCCGTTTTCATTGACCTGGCCAAGGCTTTCGACTCTGTCAACCACCGCATTCTTATTGGCAGACTAAATAGCCTTGGTTTCTCAAATGACTGCCTCGCCTGGTTCACCAACTACTTCTCAGATAGAGTTCAATGTGTCAAATCGGAGGGCCTGTTGTCTGGACCTATGGCAGTCTCTATGGGGGTGCCACAGGGTTCAATTCTTGGGCCGACTCTTTTCTCTGTGTATATCAATGATGTCGCTCTTGCTGCTGGTGACTCTCAGATCCACCTCTACGCAAACGACACCATTTTGTATACATCTGGCCCTTCATTGGACACTGTGTTAACAAACCTCCAAACGAGCTTCAATGCCATACAACACTCCTTCAGTAGCCTCCAACTGCTCTTAAACACTAGTAAAACTAAATGCATGCTCTTCAACCGAACGCTGCTTGCACCCGCCCACCCGACTAGAATCACTACTCTCGACGGGTCTGACCTAGAGTATGTGGACAACTACAAATACCTAGGTGTCTGGTTAGACTGTAAACTCTCCTTCCAGACTCACATTAAGAATCTCCAATCCAAAGTTAAATCTAGAATCGGTTTCCTATTTCGCAACAAAGCCTCCTTCACTCATGCTGCCAAACATGCCCTCGTAAAACTGACTATCCTACCGATCCTTGACTTCGGCGATGTCATTTACAAAATAGCCTCCAACACTCTACTCAGCAAATTGGATGTAGTCTATCACAGTGCCATCCGTTTTGTCTCCAAAGCCCCATATACTACCCACCACTGTGACCTGTACGCTCTTGTTGGCTGGTCCTCACTACATATTCGTCGCCAAACCCACTGGCTCCAGGCCATCTATAAATCACTGCTAGGCAAATCCCCGCCTTATCTTAGCTCATTGGTCACCATAGCAACACCCACCCGTAGTATGCGCTCCAGCAGGTATATCTCACTGGTCATCCCCAAAGCCAACACCTCCTTTGGCCGCCATTCCTCCCAGTTCTCTGCTGCCAATGACTGGAACAAATTGCAAAAATCTCTGAAGCTGGAGACACTTATCTCCCTCACTAACTTTAAGCATCGGTTGTCAGAGCACCTTACCGATCACTGCACCTGTACACAGCCCATCTGAAATTAGCCCGCCCAACTACCTCATCCCTATATTGTTATTTATTTTGCTCATTTGTACCCCAGTATCTCTATTTGCACATCATCTCTTGCACATCTATCATTCCAGTGTTAATACTAATTGTAATTATTTTGCACTATAGCCTATTTATTGCCTTACCTCCATAACTTGCTACATTTGCACACACTGTATATATATTTTTATGTTGTATTTTTGACTTTGTTTTGTTTTACCCCATATGTAACTCTGTGTTGTTGTTTTTATCGCACTGCTTTGCTTTATCTTGGCCAGGTCGCAGTTGTAAATGAGAACTTGTTCTCAACTGGCTTACCTGGTTAAATAAAGGTGAAATAAAAATAAATAAAAAAGTTATTATTAGCCTATGCCAGTCGGATTACCATCATGTGGAAATGGAATAGTACCAACTTCTTATTTTCCTTGTTGGGGAAACCTGTGGTTGAGACATAAATATAATGTTAAAGAGCAACTGCCCCTAAAAACCAACTTCTCATTTAGATATGAGTCAAAACATTTATTATACTGTCAAAATTGATTACAAAGTGTAAATAGGATACTTTTAGTAATAAAGTCAGTCTCGTCCAATACCTGGGTATGTCACAACGTAAATCAAGGTTGGGTTCATTTTAAATCCTGCCCACATATGGGAGCACATAAGTAATCATCAATTTGGAGTGTAGCTGCACACGACCTGATTGTAATGCCCATGGTAAATGTGGTTTGGCTTTGGTTTGACCATCTGTAAATTACACAATGTACATGGGACAATATGTTAAAATTCCAATAGCTCCAAATTTCAATTACTTAACCTCAAACCAACTATAAATTGTAGAAATTCATATACAAATAGTGAAAACATTTAAAAGGTGTGTAACATTGTGTAATTTATTGACGGTCCCTTACTATCCCCAGAGATAGGCTATCCAAAGTCAAACCAATTTTGCCATGGTCGCACACCAGGCAGCTGAAGCTAATTGGCGAAGGAATTTGGCTAACTCTTCCCACTTGTGAACACGCACACGAGACACCCACATGAAACCACACCCCGAAACCAACTCACGTTTGAATTCAGTCATGGCCACTAGCATTTCTTAATTAACCAAATCATGAATGTCAGCCACCTTTGAAGATTCTGCATCATTTAAGGCAGACACAGGGCACGCAAGCTGTAAAACAAACCCTACAATACAGCAATCTGCCCACAGGTCTTTGCTTAGCACTAGAACTCTTTCAGTAAACCTTTCTAATCCAATTTGCTGGTGACTTTAGGTGTCATGACTGATGCCCACTACAAAAGTAATGCCACCAAGAACACAGTTTCTAACAGTCTTTTCAGAGTGACACAGGATCGATAATGGGTTCGATAAAGGACAAATGATGATGCAGGTTTATAAACTGTAAACTTACAGTAGATGTCTACATACAGACGCAGGTCTCTATAAGTCACTGTTTCATTCTTGATATCACTGACAACTTCAACAGGGAAGTTGTATTTACACTGAAAAGAGTGAAAAGAGAGAGAGGGGGCATGTAATCAGTAATGGCACACTAGCTATAGTATTTTGTTTTGTCTGTAATAGTAGTCAATAGAAAAATGGGTTCCAGCTATCTTAGACATCAGGAAGCAATTTGTGAGTTTGAGCTATATTTACAGATCGTGGATTTATTTGTGACTTATGGTCAATATGTGAAATATTTTTACATTTACGGATTATGGTTTTATTTGCAAAATATTTTAATATATTCACAGATCATAGTTTTATTTGTGAGTTATGTTGAATATACGCACAGATTGTGGTACACACACTTACAGAATAAAGAAACAAATCTCACTCCATAGATTAGCTGTTATGTTTGCATGTGGGAGCACTGTGTCCCCGGACTCCCCTGCTACATTAACCAGCGCGCCTGGGGGAGAGATGCAGCCCAGCTGATTCTGTGCAGTGCGTGAGCAAACACCCTGCACTCACCCTCCCTCGTTCTCGTACAGCTGGTCACGCTACTCCAATGTGACCAACCAGCCTCCCTCCCTATAGACCCCCCCCCCACATTTCCTCCCATCCCCCACAGGAGCTGCAGCACACACAGCCCCACTGCATACCAATGTTCTGGGTGTAGCTGCATGCCACACCAGGGCCTAGGTGGAGGACCAACCTGGCTTTTAACCTTTGTTGCCTTGCCATCCTATTCAATAGGCCATGATCAATACAAACCAGAATCAATGGGACAGATCATGGATACTGTATACAGTGAGAGGAAAAAAAGATACACAATCACAGTAGACTTCCTTTGAGTGCTGTAGTCACAACTGAGGTTGAATCTATTGAAAATATTTCTGGTATCATAAAGTCCAGGATAACAGCTTTTCTTTCATGTTCGGGTAATAAGTCCAAGACTGCCAGTTTAGCAAGCAATAGGACTAATGCACACACACACAGACACACACAGTGAGTGACTGAGTGTGAGAGGCGAGAGGCTGTCCTCCGTGCCAGAAGCAGGTAGCATTAATGTCAGGGCAGATGGCTCAATCCTCCACAACTGAAACTGCAGTCCCCACACGGCTCCACGTGACCTAACCCCAGGACCACATACCCATGGTTGACGTGTGTGACCTAGAAGGCAACTGTCCCTCACACATGTCCTCCGTGAATTTAGAGCGCATTCTCACTTACAAAAATAGCCCAAATGAACACATGCTCTCAAATTTAGGACACTCTAATGCCTTTACCCAGCATGCACCGAACTGTATGTGCAAACAAGCCCTATTTCCAATTTTGAAACAATAAATGTTCACGGTTTAGAAATAGATACAATGCCAATTTTAAGTAGTTGGCAGCCGATACTGTAAACGGCTCATCTTGAGGTCACACAACCTCCATATACTCTCTGTATTCAAAAGGCAAATACAAGTACAAGGCCTCAATGTCCATATGGATAACATGTAGGTAGCAAATAAAGTATGACACACAATCCTAGATTGGCGAGTAACTAGTCTTTAAATTGTACAGTGAAACACTGATCAATGTGGATTGAGTTGGTTTGGAGGTATAGAACAGTGAGGCGTAGGTATTTGATGTTGGGAGGAGAGATTGTTTGTGGCCCCAGCTGAATGTCAGATACCTTTGACAGAGTGAAAGGTGAGACCAGAAAGCCAGCATCCTTTGATCTCCTAAAGGGAGATGTGATGTACCGTATCACTCTCACTAAATCTAGATCAAAAAGACATGAAAGGTTTAAAATGAGAACGGGTGCAAATGTTTCATCCACCCTCTCCCCATCCCCAAGTATAAACGGTATCAATACAGACAAGTTACCTCACTACTCCTGAATGTCACTGGGCAATAGGGAGACAATCTGATGCTATTACTGAAACAGTAAGGGACAGTTTCCCGGACACAGATTAAGCCTATGATCTTGCACTACAAAGCAGAGAATCTCAATGAAAATGGACTAGGCTTAACCAACCCTAACTTAATACAGAGGGGAACGACGTGCCGGAAAAGTTGATGCTGATATGAAAAAAATGATATAACATAACCAACCATATGAAACAGCTCTTGCTATAAAACTCAGCAAAAAAAGAAACGTCCCTTTTTCAGGACCCTGTCTTTCAAAGATAACTCGTAAAAATCCAAATAACTTCACAGATCTTCATTTTAAAGGGTTTAAACACTATTTCCCACGCTTGTTCAATGAACCATAAACAATTAATGAACATGCACCTGTGGAACGGTCGTTAAGACACTAACAGTTTACAGACGGTAGGAAATTAAGGTCACAGTTATGAAAACTTAGGACACTAAAGAGGCCTTTCTACTGACTCTGAAAAACACCAAAAGAAAGATGCCCAGGGTCCCTGCTCATCTGCGTGAACATGCCTTAGGCATGCTGCAAGGAGGCATGAGGACTGCAGATGTGGCCAGGGCAATAAATTGCAATGTCCGTACTGTGAGACGCCTAAGACAGCGCTACAGGGAGACAGGACGGACAGCTGATCGTCTTCTTAGTGGCAGACCTCGTGTAACAACACCTGCACAGGATTGGTACATCCGAAGATCACACCTGCGGGACAGGTACAGGATGGCAACAACAACTGCCCGAGTTACACCAGGAACGCACAATCCCTCCATCAGTGATCAGACTGTCCGCAATAGGCTGAGAGAGGCTGGACTGAGGGCTTGTAGGCCTGTTGTAAGGCAGGTCCTCACCAGACATCACCGGCAACAACGTCACCTATGGGCACAAACCCACCGTAGCTGGACGAAACAGTACTGGCAAAAAGTGCTCTTCACTGACGAGTCGCGGTTTTGTCTCACCAGGGGTGATGGTCGGATTCACGTTTATCGTCGAAGGAATGAGCGTTACACCGAGGCCTCTACTCTGGAGCGGGATCGATTTGGAGGTGGAGGGTCCGTCATGCTCTGGGGCGGTGTGTCACAGCATCATCGGACTGAGCTTGTTGTCATTGCAGGCAATCTCAACGCTGTGCGTTACAGGGAAGACATCCTCCTCTCTCATGTGGTACCCTTCCTGCAGGCTCATCCTGACATGACCCTCCAGCATGACAATGCCGCCAGCCATACTGCTCGTTCTGTGCGTGATTTCCTGCAAGACAGGAATGTCAGTGTTCTGCCATGTCCAGCGAAGAGCCCGTATCTCAATCCCATTGAGCACGTCTGGGACTTGTTGGATTGGAGGGTGAGGGCTAGGGCCATTCCCCCCAGAAATGTCCGGGAACTTGCAGGCGCCTTGGTGGAAGAGTGAGGTAACATCTCACAGCAAGAACTGGCAAATCTGGTGCAGTCCATGAGGAGGAGATGCACTGCAGTACTTAATGCAGCTGGTGGCCACACCAGATACTGACAGTTACTTTTGATTTTGACCCCCTCCCCTTTGTTCAGGGACACATTATTCAATTTCTGTTAGTCACATGTCTGTGGAACTTGTTCAGTTTATGTCTCAGTTGTTGAATCTTGTTATGTTCATACAAATATATACACGTTAAGTTTGCTGAAAATAAATGCAGTGAACAGTGAGAGGACGTTTCTTTTTTTGCTGAGTTTAGATACTGTATGAATCGCGAGAATGAACTGCAACCCAATTACAAGGAAAGTTGCATAACACAAATTCTCTTGAATAGGAGTAATTTTCTCCAAATACAGTAACTCTGAGCCACTCTACACATAGATTAGAGGTCTTACATGTGCTTGCATCATGCATTATATCACAGCTTTGGCAGCAGCAATAGAAGAGTACTTTGGCAGTAACTTGTGTTTTTGTGTGAGGAAACAAAGATACGACTGAAACCTCCCTGGCTTGATAGTGGTGCTGGTATGTTATCAACTGCTGCACTCTAGTGGTGAGTTGGATACAGTACTACTTTAAGAACAAGATACTGATGGGATAAACCATTACTTTACATTTACATTACATTTACGTCATTTAGCAGACGCTCTTATCCAGAGCGACTTACAGTTAGTGCATACATTATTCTTTTTTATTTTCATACTGGCCCCCCGTGTGAGTAATGATTGCAATCTCATCTTGAAGGAATTAGGGCGCTGCCTGTACACTTTTGTTTCTTAATTTCTATCTTTCTAATGTAACAATCTCAACATCCTGAACTATTAGCAGGATAGATAGAACACTAATTATTGACAGATTTGATTCTGCTCCACATTGATCATACATATTATGAAGTGACAATAGTCTATCATCAGTGGAAACCTTTTTTCAGCATGTTGGACAAAGTAAGACAAAATCATTGTTTACAATGTAACCTCTGTGGAATTACATGCTGAGATTAAGATGAATTATTCACCAGTAAGTGCTTCTTAACTTGATTTTCCTCTTGTAGGTCTATACATTTCTGGAGAACAGAGTTTATATACTTTAATTGTATAAGATGCAGCAGTAACAAGACAGTTACAAAGCATGATGTGCTGTTGAACGGTGTCATTCGCTGCCATTATCTTGCTAATAGCTCCATTTGGGAAACAAAACTTATCTTTATTAGATTTTACCTCCAGGGTGATTCCTTTAAAATACAATAACGACATTTGGCATTTGTCAATAATGAAGGCAACTTCTGATTTGTTGGGCATTTAGTTTGCCTTTTTACCTGAGATATTTCTTGCTCAATTCTTATCACCTCTTACTTGACTGAACAATGTTGTATGAGAATAACAATATTAGGTTTGGGAACCCCAGTATCTGCTAAGAACAGAAGCTTTGCTTTTAATCAAATTCATTCTAAACTGTAGCCTATCAAGACAAAACAACAATCCACATCAAAAAATGTTTTATTGTATTTTTTTTGTTAATTGTTTAAGTATCACACTAGAGGGAGCTATACCACTGTATCACATTTGTATCAGTATCAAATTCTAACAGATAAAAAAAATAAAATCCAAACAAACATAACTCCAGACTTTCATAACACTTATGATGAAAGCGTGACTCCGCTTGGTGTCACATTAACAAGCACCATATGGCTGCTTTTCAAATGCCAGAATAAAATACTGTACTAGAAAGCCTTATAACCAGCAACATTCTGAATGATTTGTGATATTAGCTGAAATGCCTCCTCTCATTAAGACTATGTGCCTACAAAGACATATGTTTAGGAGAATGATAACGGTGTAGTAACTAAGTGTAGGGTCAAGACGATACATTTACGTAGATCTACTGTGCTCGAGTAAGTAAGATTTCCTATGTTTTCTTTTAGTGATATCCAATTGGTAGGTAGTTACAGTCTTGTCCCATCGCTGCAACTCCCCTACGGACTCGGGAGAGGCGAAGGTCGAGAGCCATGCATCCTCCTGGGCCAATTGCGCGCCGCCTCATGGGTCTCCCGGTCACGGCCGGCTGTGACACAGCCTGGGATCGAACCTGGGGCTGTAGTGATGCCTTCGAGCACTGCGATGCAGTGCCTTAGACCACTGTGCCACTCGGGAGGCCCCTAGATTTCATATGTTTTAATAATACATGCCAAATAAAATTAAACTAGTGAGAAGCTTGGTGGACAATGGTTAATGATGTTATTTCCTCTTTAGTTCTGGTACGAAAAAGAGCAAAGGTGTCATGCCCTTAGGTGGCACAGGGGCACGTGCACCCTCCGATTTGTTCTGTTTAATACAGTGCCTTCGGAAAGTATTCAGACCCCTTGACTTTTTCCCAAAAAATTTCCAGCTAATCTCCTCCCAGTCGTGTGTATCTGTGTGTGATGATGATCAAAGGAGGTGGAAGTCCTTTGCTAGGTGCAATATGGGGCTGTGGTCAACATACTCCAAACGTTGGTATGATGTTACTTAGAACCTTCCTTTTTATTCTTCTGCAGTGACACCATAGTCTGAATATTGATATTGGTCATTCCTATGTTGAGGACGTTACCTTTATCACCGTTTTTTGGGTCATTGGAAAAAATAAATAAAAAACTCAGCAATCTACACACAATACCCCATAATGACAAAGTGAAAACAGGTTTTTAGAGAATTTAGAAGATTTATTAAAAATAAAAACAAATACCTTATTTACATAAGTATTCAGACCCTTTGCTATGAGACTCGATATTGAGCTCAGTTGCATCCTGTTTCAATTGATCATCCTTGAGATGTTTCTACAACTTGATTGGAGTCCACCTGTGGTAAATTCAATTGATTTGACATGATTTGGAAAGGCAAACGCCTGTCTATATAAGGTCCCACAGTTGACACTGCATGTCAGAGCAAAAACCAAGGCATGAGGTCGAAGGAATTGTCCGTAGAGCTCCGAGACAGGATCGTGTTGAGGCACAGATCTGGGGAAGTGTACCAAAAAATGTCTGCAGCATTTGAAGGTCACCAAGAACACAGTGGCCTCCATCATTCTTAAATGGAAGAAGTTTGGAACCACCAAGACTCTTCCTAGAGCTGGCCGCCCGGCCAAACTGAACAATCGGGGGAGAAGGTCCTTGGTCAGGGAGGTGACCAAGAACCCGATGGTCACTCTGACAGAGCTCCAGAGTTCCTCTGTGGAGATGGGAGAACAACCATCACTGCAGCACTCCACCAATCAGGTCTTTATGGTAGAGTGGCCAGACGGAAGCCACTCCTCAGTAAAAGGCACATGACAGTAGCTTGTAGTTTGCCAAAAGGCACCTAAAGACTCTCAGACCATGAGAAACAAGATTATTTGGTCTAATGAAACCAAGATTCAAATCTTTGGCCTGAATGCCAAGCGTCACGTCTGGAGGAAACCTGGCACCATCCCTAGGGTGAAGCATGGTGGTGGCAGCATCATGCTGTGGGGGTGTTTTTCAACGGCAGGGACTGGGAGGCTAGTCAGGATCGAGGCAAAGATGAACGGAGCAAAGTACAGAGAGATCTTTGATGAAAACCTGCTCCAGAGGGCTCAGGACCTCAGACTGGAGCGACGGTTCACCTTCCAACAGGACAACGACCCTAAGCACACAGCCAAGACAATGCAGGAGTGGCTTCGGGACAAGTCTCTGAATGTCCTTGAGTGGCCCAGCCAGAGCCCGGACTTGAACCCGATCTAACATCTCTGGAGAGACCTGAAAATAGCTGTGCAGCAACGCTCCCCATCCAACTTGACAGAGCTTGAGAGGATCTGCAGAGAAGAATGGGAGAAACTCCCAAAATACAGGTGTGCCAAGCTTGCATTGCTTGCTGTTTGGAGTTTTAGGCTGGGTTTCTGTATAGCACTTTGTGACATCTGCTGATGTAAAAAGGGCTTTATAAATACATTTGATTGATTGTAGTGTCATACCCAAGAAGACTCGAGACTGTAATTGCTGCCTAAGGTGCTTCAACAAAGTACTGAGTAAAGGGTCTGAATAATTATGTAAATGTTATATTTTTGTTTTTTAGGCACTGAATATACACTTTTAAGTTAGAGTAGCTAGCTTGTCTTAACTATCTTAGCTGGCATGGTTGTTAGACTTTAAGACTCACATTCCTTTCAATCTTTTACCCAGATGTTAGCAGAGAAGCGTATTTCGTTTCTTTAAAAAAAGGATACAGACAGGATACAGACAGCTCAAGAGGTAGAGGTATGCTTAGATATGCAGATTATTTATTTTTTTACATAGAATTAAGCATAATGATTATGTCTGTAGATTTAATAAAACAGCTGTTTCAGGTGTTTGAAAAATGCACAACTCTCCAACTTAAAGAAAGGGGGACCAAGACCCTCTCCGGACCCCCCCCCCAGGCTATCCACACATACTTTGTGCCCCCTCAGATTTTTGGGGTGCATGACACCCCTGAAAAAGAGTCAAATATTCTTGTCTCTATTTGATCTTGGCAGTCTTATTTTGTGAATGGTGTCAAGGGATTTACACACCCACTTCCACACACCCACACTTATATACACTGTGAGAAACAGGCTGTACTGTAGGTGTATGGTCATAGTTTCCCATGACTTCTTGGCATGTAAAGTATGATCAGTGCTCAGGAGGCCTGCTTAACATTACTCACCATTGAGTCTTGTCTGTTGAAAACAACACTTCTCAGGAAATTAATGAATAATAATATGAGTATCCAATTTGAATCCAATTGAGATTGATAAACACTAGATCTTGAGGAATTCATAAGGGTACTGTAACCAAAAACATGTATTAAGTAGACAATACATCTAATCTAACGACTAATAGCTTACAATTAGGCTATTACTTTATTCTGATTGTTGCAGGTGTGGTTCAAGAGAAATGACCAGGGGCTTGGCAAATTGTATAATTTGAGGCCTAAGTGGTCTGTAATTGAGGCAGGTGTTTTATATTACAAAATGGCCTCAATTACTTGTTGATTCCCCACATTAATTTCTGTCAGAGAGGGTCAGTTCAGAAAAACACAATGCGAGATCAGTGTATGGTCAATGTATTGGTACACAACAGAGTATGTTCAGGGAAAACAGGACTTCTTCCTTTTAGCTCCTAGAGGAGCAAAGGGCCTCAACAATATTTCTACATCGAACACTGTTCTGGGCAGTTTTCTTAACATCATTACAGGCTGTCAGGGGGAAAGCATGCATGTACAGCTAGCATGTACCCCAAGCTGATGTGTTGGGTCTGAATATCAGTGTTCTAGAATGTGTTCTACTGAGAGTCAGTTCTAGGAACACCACAAGCTACCACACTTTTCCCCAGCTCTTATCCAGTCCCAGGAAAAGAGTAGTCTAGTCTCTAGTCCAGGGCTGTTCAATTCCGGTCCTGGAGGGCAGAAAAATTCTGGTTTCGGTTTTTAACCGGTAGTTAATTGCACTCAGCTTCTGTCCCAGGTCTGAATCAGTCCCTGGTTAGAAGGAGAGGATGAAAACCAGAAGTGTTTTCGGCCTCCAGGACCGGAATTGAACAACCCTGCTCTAGTCTGTGACAGACTATAATCCATTTTCAATTTGCTGCCAATGTTAGCTAATGCCTGGTCTCCATTGCATAGTGGTCTTTTAGACAAAGTTAACGACAGACGATTTAGACATAAGGTTCTGTCATTTGAGTTGCTATAACTGGCTCATAGTTGGTCAAAATCATTGTTTTGCGTTGAAATATAAACATGTTAGAATTAGGGATGAGTATAATTATACAAAAATAATACATATTTGAAAAGGCATATCATCATATGGATACATGTCACACATTTTCGACAGCAGCTAACAGACATCGATAGGCTATACCAGGGGTACTCAAGTACTTTTGAGAAGGTCCGGTCACACACATTTCCTAGGTGGCAAAGGGAGGGCTATACAGTACTAACCCAAATCATTAAAATGGACATGGCATTTTGGAATGTATTTTATTTATTGTACATCTTCCCATTCTAAATCAACTAATATGGTAGCTTAATGACTTTAAATATTTGTTTTACCATTATGATAACATTGTGCCACCAGTAGGAGTAGTAACACCAATGATGGTAACACCAGTGAGACATTTTAAGTAAATTAGGATTTTGTGAAATGATTAATAATTTTGCTATTGCTAATGTTATTTCCCTTCATTTACATTGACTAACACCAAGTGACACTTTGGATTTATAAACACCAAATTATCAATGGAACCCTCACAATTATGACATACTAAAAGGGTGTGATTAGCTAATAGCAATGCTACCGTACCTGTAGACTTCCTGTCATTGTGCTAACGCTAGTTAGCATTGGCTTGCGAAACTACCGCTAACTTCCTTCATACTGCACGCAGAGACATAGAATGGTATCCACGAGTTCATTTGACTCTGGGTAAGTAGAAAAAGGTTATCTCACAGTATCCCTTTAACATAGACCAGTGGTGTCGTTAGACCTGGTCCAGCCCCAAACCTTTTTATGGTCCAATAAATAGGGTTTCCAATCAAAAACACATATTTTGACCAATGGGTAAAATAATATATTAATTGTGTAGATCAGGGATGGGCAACTACAGTCCTCGGGGCCGGAGTGGTGTCACTTTTTCCCCATCCCTAGCAAACACAGCTGAATAAACTAATTGCGTTCTAAACTGAAGATCATGATTAGTTGATTATTGGAGTCAGATGTGTTAGCTGGGGCTAATGCTAATAGGATAGCGTTAGCGCTCAGCATCCATAAGCTATTGGTTGTCAGTAATTTGTTTAACAGTATATTTAGTGAAAGGGTAAGCTAAGGATGTTGATATAAGTCATGATATTAGGAAAATAGTTTATTTTCAGCGAGTGTATTTGATGGGTTTCGTTTCTGCTGTAGCTAGCTTGACTGGCTAGCCACTTCAGTAGCTGCTGGCTGAGACCGAAGAGATGAGAGAACGTTTTTCTGACTGAAGCACAGATCTTTTGACTGTGACACAGTGCCCCCCCCCCCGTGGACTGAAGCCGAACTTTACTACAACTAGATATTTAAGCTGCTCTATAGATTCTAATTAATTGTATTTATTTGCACAAATTATAACAGGTGAAATACAGACAGTGAAAAGTAAAACATGGTTTACAAAGAATTTGCAGGTTAGGTGAAAAAGCCTGTTAAATAACTATTGAAACAACTGTTTACTTTTACACTTTTAACAACCAGGATGAGGGAGGAGACAAAAGAGACAGCAACATAGAAGTCTTAGCGACAGCAACAGAATAGCGCAAATAAGAGAGACAGCTACTCTTCTTGGACCCCAGGAAAAGTAGCTGCAAAAGCTAATAGGTATCAAAATAAACAAAAAAAGTACAACAGACGACACAGAGCAAGCAATGGAGAGAGGCAGAGGAGGGGTGAGCACACTGTAGACTGTATCACTTAAAGCTGCTCTGGATTCTAATTATAGCACTGTGTGCATGTGAGAGAGGGTGTTTGGGTACTGTGAGTTTCTTTAATCAGTTTGGCTCATTGGACAGGTCAGAGTCTTTGTTTGAAGTTGTTGAGTGGTATGGATGTTTTTGGCAGTGCATTGGAGTGCTTTCAGAAAGTATTCATACCCCTTGAGTTATTCCACATTTTTTGTTGTGTTACAGCCTGAATTCAAAATGGATTAAATTGATTTTTACCCCAATACCCCATGATGACAAAGTGAAAACTTCTTATTTTTTGCACATTTACTGATACTGAAATACTGAAATATCTCATTTACATAAGTATTCACACCCCTGAGTCAATACATGTTAGAATCACCTTCGGCAGCGATTACAGCTGTGAGTCTTTCTGGGTAAGTCTCTAAGAGTTTTGCACACCTGGATTGTACAATATTTTTTACATTATTATTTTTTTAATTCTTCAAGCTCTGTCAAGTTGGTTGTTGATCATTGCTAGACAGCCATTTTCAAGTGTTGTCATAGATTTTCAAGCCGATTTTAAATCAAAACTGTATCTAGGCCACTCAGGAATATTCAATGTCGTCTTGGTAAGCAACTCCAGTGTATAATTGGTCTTGTGTTTAAGGTTATTGTCCTGCTGAAAGGGGAATTTAGTCTCTCAGTGTCTGTTGGAAACCAGACTGAACCAGGTTTTCCTCTAGGAATTTTCCTGTGCTTAGTCCTTGCTGATGACAAGCATACCCATAACGTGATGCAGCCACCACCATGCTTGAAAATATGAAGAGTGGTACTCAGTGATGTGTTGTATTGGATTTACCCCATGCATAACGGTTTGTATTCAGGACATAAAGTTAATTTCTTTGCCATATTTTTTACAGTTTTACTTTAGTGCCTTATTGCAAACAGGATGCATGTTTTGGAATATTTGTATTCTGTACAGGCTTCCTTCTTTTCACTCTGTCATTTAGGCTAGTACTGTGGAGTAACTACAATGTTGTTGTTCCATCCTCAGTTTTCTCCTATCACAGCCATTAAACTGTGTAACTGTTTTAAAGTCAGTTTCCTTCCTCTCCGGCAACTGAGTTAGGAAGGACATCTGTATCTTTGTAAATCAAATCAAATCAAATGTTATTGGTCACATACATGTGTTTAGCAGATGTTATTGCGGGTGTAGCGAATATGCTTGTGTTTCTAGCTCCGACAGTGCAGTAACATCTAACAAGTAATATCTAACAATTTCACAACATACAGTGGGGAGAACAAGTATTTGATACACTGCCGATTTTGCAGGTTTTCCTACTTACAAAGCATGTAGAGGTCTGTAATTTTTATCATAGGTACACTTCAACTGTGAGAGACGGAATCTAAAACAGAAATCCAGAAAATAACATTGTATGATTTTTAAGTAATTAATTTGCATTTTATTGCATGACATAAGTATTTGATACTTAATATTTGGTACAGAAACCTTTGTTTGCAATTACAGAGATCATACGTTTCCTGTAGGTCTTGACCAGGTTTGCGCACACTTCAGCAGGGATTTTGGCCCACTCCTCCATACAGACCTTCTCCAGATCCTTCAGGTTTCGGGGCTGTCGCTGGGCAATACGGACTTTCAGCTCCCTCCAAAGATGTTCTATTGGGTTCAGGTCTTGAGACTGGCTAGGCCACTCCAGGACTGGCTAGGCCACTCCAGATGCTTCTTACGGAGCCACTCCTTAGTTGCCCTGGCTGTGTGTTTCGGGTCGTTGTCATGCTGGAGGAACCAGCCACGACCCATCTTCAATGCTCTTACTGAGGGAAGGAGGTTGTTGGCCAAGATCTCGCGATACATGGCCCCATCCATCCTCCCCTCAATACGGTGCAGTCGTCCTGTCCCCTTTGCAGAAAAGCATCCCCAAAGAATGATGTTTCCACCTTCATGCTTCACGGTTGGGATGGTGTTCTTGGGGTTGTACTCATCCTTCTTCTTCCTCCAAACACGGCGAGTGGAGTTTAGACCAAAAAGCTCTATTTTTGTCTCATCAGACCACATGACCTTCTCCCATTCCTCCTCTGGATCATCCAGATGGTCATTGGCAAACTTCAGACGGGCCTGGACATGCGCTGGCTTGAGCAGGGGGACCTTGTGTGCGCTGCAGGATTTTAATCCATGACGGCGTAGTGTGTTACTAATGGTTTTCTTTGAGACTGTGATCCCAGCTCTCTTCAGGTCATTGACCAGGTCCTGCCGTGTAGTTCTGGGCTGATCCCTCACCTTCCTCATGATCATTGATGCCCCACGAGGTGAGATCTTGCATGGAGCCCCAGACCGAGGGTGATTGACCGTCATCTTGAACTTCTTCCATTTTCTAACAATTGCGCCAACAGTTGTTACTTTCTCACCAAGCTGCTTCCCTATTGTCCTGTAGCCCATCCCAGCCTTGTGCAGGTCTACAATGTTATCCCTGATGGCCTTACACAGCTCTCTGGTCTTGGCCATTGGGGAGAGGCTGGAGTCTGTTTGATTGAGTGTGTGGACAGGTGTCTTTTATACAGGTAACGAGTTCAAACAGGTGCAGTTAATACAGGTAATGAGTGGAGAACAGGAGGGCTTCTTAAAGAAAAACTAACAGGTCTGTGAGAGCCGGAATTCTTACTGGTTGGTAGGTGATCAAATAATTATTTCATGCAATAAAATGCAAATTAATTACTTAAAAATCATACAATGTGATTTTCTGGATTTTTGTTTTAGATTCCGTCTCTCACAGTTGAAGTGTACCTATGATAAAAATTACAGACCTCTACATGCTTTGTAAGTAGGAAAACCTGCAAAATCGGCAGTGTATAAAATACTTGTTCTCCCCACTGTATACCCAATACACACAAATCTACAGTACCTTTCAGAAGTTTGGACACACCTACTCATTCAAGGGTTTTTCTTTATTTTTACTATTTTCTACATTGTAGAATAATAGTGAAGACATCACAACTATGAAATAACACATATGGAATCATGTAGTAACTAAAAAAGTGTCAAACAAATCAAAATATATTTGAGATTCTTCAAATAGCCACCCTTTGCCTTGATGACAGCTTTGCACACTCTTGGCATTCTCTCAACCAGCTTCACCTGGAATGCTTTTCCAACAGTCTTGGAGTTCCCACATATGCTGAGCACTTGTTGGCTGTTTTTCCTTCACTCTGTCTTCCGACTCATCCCAAACCATCTCAATTGGGTTGATGCCGGGGGATTGTGGAGGCCAGGTCATCTGATGCAGCACCATCATTCTCCTTCTTGGTAAAATAGCCCTTACACAGCCTAGAGGTGTGTTCGGTCATTGTCCTGTTGAAAAACAAATGATAGTCCCATTAAGCCCAAACCAGATGGGATGGCGTATCGCTGCAGAATGCTGTGGTAGCCATGCTGGTTAAGTGTGCCTTGAATTCTAAATAAATCCCAGTAAGTGTCAAATAATCGCCAATTTGGACTCCAGACCAAAGGACACATTTCCACCGGTCTAATGTCCATTACTCGTGTTTCTTCTTCCAAGCATGTTTCTTCTTATTATTGGTGTCCTTTAGTAGTGGTTTCTTTGCAGCTATTCGACCATGAAGGCCTGATTCACACAGTCTCCTCTGAACAGTTGATGTTGAGATGTGTCTGTGACTTGAACTCTGAAGCATTTATTTGGGCTGCATTTTCTGAGGCTGGTAACTCTAATGAACTTATCCTCTGCAGCAGAGGTAACTCTGGGTCTTCCATTCCTGTGGCGGTCCTCATGAGAGCCAGTTTCATCATAGCGCTTGATGATTTTTGTGACTGCACTTGAAGAAACGTTCAAAGTTCTTGATGTTCCGTATTGACTGACCTTCATGTCTTTAAAGTAATGGTGGACTGTCGTTTCTCTTTGATTATTTGAGCTGTTCTTGCCATAATATGGACTTGGTCTTTTACCAGATGTCTTCTGTATACCCCCCCCCCCACCTTGTCACAACACAACTGATTCGCTCAAACGCATTAAGAAGGAAAGAATTTCCACAAATTAACTTTTTAAGAAGGCACACCTGTTAATTGAACTGCATTCATTTTACATTTACATTTTAGTCATTTAGCAGACGCTCTTATCCAGAGCGACTTACAGGAGCAATTAGGGTTAAGTGCCTTGCTTAAGGGCACATCGGCAGATTTTTCAACGCTCATAGTTTTGATGTCTTCACTATTATTCTACAATGTAAAAAAAAATTAAGAAAACCCCTTGAATGAGTAGGTGTGTCCAAACACCTAATTGAGCAATGGAATTAAGAATATATAAATAAATAAATATATGGACGAGCAATGTCAGAGCGGCATAGACTAAGATACAGTAGAATAGTATAGAATACAGTATATACGTATGAGATGAGTAATGCAAGATATATAAACATTATTAAAGTGACCAGTGATTTCTAATGACTGGGTGTATTGATACACCATCTAAAGTGTAATTAATAATTTAATCACGCTCAAAGTGATATTCAAAGTCTGCTTTTTAAAAATGTTTTACCAATCTACCAATGATGGCACCTGTTTGAATTTTGTGATCAACCTTTTATTTAGCTTTACATATTTTCAATGGGATGTTACACAGGTGCAGGTTTAACATTTAGACCGGTATCAATTCATATTTTCATTCTCAATCCCCCAAATATGTCACAACACCTCTACACATCACCAGTGGGACAAGCCAATTTGCTAGCCCCCAGTAGTTTCTATAATGCATACACATATACAGTATGTTTTGCAGTATGAAGGACTTGCATATGTTTTCTTATTAAATAACAGTTAAATAAAACAGAAAATATATTATTTGTCATGTTTTTGTAATTTTAAAGTGTTTTTTTCATGGTGCCAAAGTCAAGGTACAGCATTTACAACCACAATTCAAGAATGACCCACATGTAAAGATACCAAAGTGTCTGAAAAGTTGGTGCAATTATAAAAAATATTTTTGTTCAAACGATGTTCCACAGACCAATACCCTTTTCCTTTCAATGAACACTAACTGAATGGGACTGAGGGCCGTGAAAGTAAAGAAGCGAGAGGAAAATATAAGCAGGGAGAGAGTACATTAGAGTCCACTTGTCTTTTCACAGGAGGCTGCAGTTGAGAGCAGATCAGGGCCCTGTAATGACAGGTTGTCACAGCATGCTATGGAAGAGCCCTGCTGGGTAAAACCCTCGGTCCCACCCACATTGAGGACAGACTGGCAACCAGTAATTCCTCCACATGGATCCCACCCGCCCAGGCCTGGCTTAAACAGCTCTTAGCAGGGAGGGAATGAAGAATTTGGTGAATGATAGTGTTGATTTCCTGTGACATGCAGTAAACTGAAGTCAAAGAATTTGGCATGTTTATTTGCACTCAAGGAAGGCACCCACTCGATTCTCAATTGCATTTGAGTGCAAATTTTGGCAAATAAAATAAATAATTGTATGGTGGGCAATCATGAGATTATGCTTTCATGCAAGCATTTTGTTTGTCAGTTTTGTCAAGAGCTGTCCAAGTCTTGTTGTGCTATGAAGTCCATTTCAAAATCCAAAACCCTCCCACTTTATTTAGTGATATTGAGTAGAATACATTTTTATTCTGCATTTGAAATACCAGCAAACATTCACTCTCTACACGATTATTGTAGGTGGAAAACTTGTTTTTAAACTTTCTCTCTCTTCTACATAGAGCATATTTGCAAGCACTCATGTTATCATCACGCAGTTGAAAATCAGATTGTAAACAGAGGTGTTTTCTAACTTCTCTGCGATATTGTGAATTGAGATGAAGCCAGAGGATCATCAAATTAATTTATAACCCTTGGGGAAATTTGGGAAAAACCTGCACAGTTGCAGAAAACTCAGGAAGCCATATATTAAATGGCACCTTCTCTACACAATCTAACAGAATCAGGGAGATGCTTGGCAGTGAGGCAGCAGTAGAATGAGACATCAAACAGAGAGCCATAGTTATGTTACGGTAACAAATCATGTAAGGATTCCCTTTAAAAAAATTGGTTGATATCGAACAATTGCGTCTATTAGAATGGGAAAGCACTGCAATCATTTTTGCATGTACAAAGAAAGTAAAAACGGTGTGAGCAGGGACAGTGGAGTTAGTCACAGGACTGGAGACAGAGGAGTTGTGATCCTGATCCTGACATTTGGAGAGGAATCCCCTCTAGCAGGCTTTTGTTTCGAGGTTCCTTTAATTCACCAAGACGATTAGTGGAGGAAGAGAGGCTTGAGTGGCGGCAGAGCAGAGGAGGAATCGTCAGTCCACTGAGAGAGAACTCTGTTCAGAGGTTCTGTTGAAAGCAGCTATAAGCTTTAATGCCTCCTCAGCCTTCATAAAAGGAGAGTTCTAATTTGTCTCGGAACACACCACAGTTTATCCAATCCTCCTTTTAACAAACCTCAACGAGGAGGACTTAGTGAAATGTGAAACGCCATGTTGGGTAATTTTGTTGGGTACTTTGTTGGACTGTTGGTCATCGGCAACGGAGACAACCAGTCTTTCATAGTGATAATTCTAAACAGCAATTCTATTGGACATTCAAACCGTGATTGGTTTTTCCTATATTCAATGCTTTACTATTTCATTTCAATATATCTATATTTAGTTGTCACAGGGCCTAGAACAAGGGTCAGTAGCATACAGTAGGAAGGATGGGATTTCAAATCAGGGTGAATGAATTGGAAACTCACTTTTTTTTGTTGAAACCAATAAATAGAACAATGTGGTCTATATAAATCCCTCTGAATATCCCACCAGTACAGCATGACCTCACTTTCAGATAAAACATGAGGTAGGAATGAGGTTTACAGGGAACAATGCATTGTTATTGCTAAGGCTAAACAGTAGTCCAATCCCGTAGAAATATAGGGTCATTGCCAAGAAAAACTAATGTGAGTTTCTCTGCCGGTACAATGCAATCGTTCCCAAACACAAGGATGCAAGAGTCCTTTCGGAATAAACAGTGGCCAGACATCCAGGCATCTGTTACCGTTAATTTGCTCACTTCTCTCTATACAGTTGAACTTTGAACTTTAAACAGTACTCATTGTCCTCCCTTTGTTCAAATGCCCTCTCCTCACGATACCTGTAACAAATATACATTTACTGTTTAAGTATATTAAAACTACATCATTGTTTATACCTAACTCACGCTGAAAGGCTACTATAGCAGTTATTTGTGGCCAAACGCTAATGGACCAGTGAATACCTTCATGTGGACAGGAGTCACAGGATGTGGTCGTGGTTGGTTGGTCGCTGATTCCCCCTGTATCAGATAAATAGCAGGTGTGTCTTGTAATTTTGTAATGTGTTTAGTCTACGTCTAACCCAAACACTTGTGTATCGACCTCAAGCACAATGAAACAGGAAAATAATCACCATATCTGGACCCATCAAACCAGCCCAACCGACCCTTCCCTTTGCCTCGGTATTCAGTTGTGTAAGCAATGACACCCACCTTAGAACAGAAGGAAGTCACATTCCTGGGGCACTGAACATCTGTACACATAGCAGTGAGAAGTAGACTCAGTCCATTATGTCAGAGATATAAAATGGTCTACCTTCAGATGGCACTGACAGAAGGTATAAGCACTCTATTGATTGAAGTAATTATTCAAATGTAATCCGAAACTCATCTACTAAATCCTGTAGATCAGTCAAGTGTGCACAGAGTATGGACCAGTCCTATGGCAGCAGGCACTGTGACCTATGATATAGTCACAATATTTGCCATAATGTCATTCTGTAGTAGTGTCTAATGGGAATGCTGGTGAAGGCCCTAAAGGGTGTTTCAAATGACCTCAGTTTTCTGAAGTTACATGATGTCATGTACTGTAATTAGGTTGGGATAGAACAGTTCTGTTTTGCCTTGGGTTTTCCCACATTTAGCCTCACTACTCAGTGGTAATGGAGTAATAAGGAGAGTGATGCAGGAACCTATTGAGATGGACCAGATCTGATTTGTCTCAGATAGAGATCAGTGTGTTTCTAAGCCTGTCTAGTGACTCATGTTCTTATCGCTTGATTTGCTCATAATCCATATTTTCTGAGGTAAAAAGCCAATATTCCAACCCGAAGATTTAATAAACATTGTTCATTTATTAATTACAGTTGAATATCAATAGAAGCTTCCATCCTTTACAATAGCCAGATGTCTCAGTAAGCTTCCTGAAGACCAAAAGACCTCAGCAGAGAGGAAGAAACTCTGAAACGACATAAAACGGCTCCTCCGTTTCAGGCCAATGTAATCTCATCGATCTGTTAAATCAAGTCTGAGTAATTGGGAGGCCATTAAAAACAGTGAGAGGGTAAGTTAGGAGGGAAGAGATGCTGCTGATAAAGTAGGTTTCGTCATCTAAACATTCAACTTTCTCTCTCTCTCTGTCTCTCTGTGTCTATCTTTCTTCCTCCCCCCTCTCTAAAAAAAAAACTATTCTGTTGCTTTATTTTTAGCCTGCTCCCCACATAGACCCTTTCAAACATACCACAGCTTGCCTCACTCCACAAGGAGCTGCTCTCCAATATTTGTCTACCCCCCAGCAGGAAAAAAAAACCTTAATACCCTTTGCAAGAAATGCGCCCCCTCAACTCTAAGATTCCCAGTAGTCAGTCATAAGTAAGTGAGGGTCAGGCCAAGAGCAGCTGGGTAGGGTATGGGAGAAAAGCATTTAGTGCTGCACCAATTATATCATTTCCTGTTCTGTTTCCTGTCAATTCTTTTTTTTTTTTTATCCAGGAGAGACTAAAGTATTCTATTGCCTTCAATAGAATGAATAGAATAGTGCCTCATTATTGGGTTCTGGTACAAATGCATTACATAAAGTGTTTGTCCTGTAACTAGCATGACTTGAGAGCAGCTACTGCATTGAATCCATTTGGTTTATGTAACCTGACAAATTACTGGAAATTGAACGGTAAAAATGAATTGGAACAATTCTCTAAATATAGCTGTTAATTAACGACAGCAAAATATATCAGTGTCTTAAGTGGCAAAACCTTCTGTTGTTTTTTTAGAGTAAATAAATAATTGTTAACACTAACCTAATGTATAGTATTTGTGTCAAAATATACATCTGATTACCTATTTTTATTTACCAACAACTATATCAGCTCAATGATACTTTCTCGGTGTCGCTTTCAGATAAGAAGTACATTTCATGGATTTCATGTAATTTCGGGTTAAGGAGTCAGCCTTTCTTATTAAAACAGACCTAATTTCATTAAAACATTTAATTTCCGCTCCGAAAATACATTTGATGCATTATTGGGACCCATGGTTCTAATTGATTACATATGTAAAGAATCAGCACTTTGACATTTTGTGTCAACGAAATACTTTTCTATTTCACACTCATAAATGAACTTTCATAGATAACAACAAATGCAACTTAGAAGTGGAAGAACTTGGGAAGAAAAGTAAATATCAAAGAATTCAAGAAATTGAAATAATAAATGGCAGGCTAATCTTAATGATGTAAATGCCCTATTCATACATTTCAATGTCTATATTTACATACAGTGTAGGGATGTATGCCCAAGTGTGTGTATATCTGAATAAATATTTCATCAAAGCCATAGTCTCCCTTGACGATTTCAGGTTAGTAACTCTGTCTAGCACGCCTCACTTGAAAATGAACCCAAAGCCTACCATTCCTCAAGCCATTTTACGTAGTCGTTTGTCAAATCCATAATTATCAAGAGTTTTTCTACAAAGATCCTACTACACCAATGAGGGTTCATGGAGCCTCCATTGGATAACCTGATGAGAAAGTTGAGCATCTTGACTTGAGTTATCTTTGTCCACAACCTGGCTAATTATCCCAGTGGTGGTCCTTAACCTCTGGTTCCTCTTTCTGTTCCATAACCTGGATGGAAACTCCGATACGGAGTCCAAGGCAACCCCCCCTTTCATTCCCTCACATCCCCAAACACTTTCAGAAAACCTTGAAAATGAATTTCAGAATACTTTGTGCTAATTCTAAACATGTGTACACCTTAGAAATGTCTACCTTACAGTAAAAATGAACAATGATATAACGTAGCCATGAAAACACTTTGACACTGTTTATTCAGTTAACACCATCGTCCACAATCTCAAATATTTTGCTTGATTACTTTTTGGCTTGATGAAATAGACCCTTTTCCTTTAATCAAACGTGGAATGACATGTTCGCTTTGAGTTTCTGCTCAAGTCAAGGTTTCATTCGTTACTCTTTCGACATGTGAGGTGTTTCCTTTGTCCCTTCATGTTTCAACCACATCAGAGAGAAAAAAGTGCAGTCATCTGGCCATGATTGCGATTTTCACCACCCAGATATGGGAGCTTTAAAATAAACAGAGTGCAAATCAAGCTTGGCTCATCACAGGATTAATAATACGAAACACCTTCAACGCAATGATCACACATTTGTGTTGGTTGGTTACACGCCATACTAACGTGTACAGATCTTTCGTCTCGAAGTTCCCAAACATCCAGGTATATGGCAGGACACAATAATGTGAGGCCATTGGCTTATAACTAAGATACCTTTATTAGCCGGAACTCATATTGAAAGACATTTCCCTCTATACTTGTTAGTTTCCTGCACTCCTTATCCTACAGGGAATGCTACATTTTAGGGGAGAAAATGCTAAATTCATGGAGGACCTAAGAGGGTTCCGTAGGGAGATTCCAAGAATTTCTGTAACATCTTTGCCAGCAAGTGTTACTCTTTGATTTTCCTAACCAGCATCTCTTATTTTAGCAGGCCTACAGTGATTTTCCATTAATGTGTCATTTCTTGAGATTAAGAAACTTCATAACTTCAAGATATAGTCTCAAGAAGTTGATTTAAGTGTGTACCCTAACCGGATAAATATACCAGGACAACAAATCAGAGATATGATAACAAATCAATGAGCACATCTTGAAGAAATGTGATTTGTCCCAGACAGTTCTAGATTGCATCTTGACATGACTGTCGCCATGACTTCAACTCTACCGCAAAGAGACGTTTTAGACTGAGTGGGCCCTGACTAATCCACACCACACCTAGCTCACTCAAGCCTTACTCACCGAGATGTTCCATCCAAAACCCCACCTAGCTAATTCTCTTCTGACCATTCTAATCCTTTCCACACGTCACACCAAACCCACTGGGATGTTACACCTAAACCGCACCAGAGTGACCTGTTTGGGAGCTATTCAGTACAGTAACTTGATTGATAGGATAACGCTATGAAAATGTATCTGAAAAGTGGTTGTAGTGGTTATAAACCGGCCAAACTGGCTGCTACAGTGGGGATTGGCCTGACAATAGATAATAGATAGTAGACATGTGGTGGGTGACATCACAAGCAGCATACAGCATGGTGAACATTCCAATGATCCTCCATCTCCCAGTCAGTCAGGGCATCTGCCTCCCAACGATCCGAGACGGACGGGGAACAACCATTCGCTCATCTCCCCAGGGGGCGGACTGAGCATGTTCACACTGGGGCTGCGTCCCAAATGACACCCTATTCACTATATACTTGAATATATACATTACTTTTGACCAGGGCTCATAGGTAATAGGGTGCCATTTGGGACACAGCCTGGGAGAAGGCAAAGCACCCGATTGGGTGAGGTGTTACGAGATACTTCCCACGATGTCTTAATGGCAACATTGTTAAACTTTTCCTGAACATCCCCTCTTGACTAACTTCATATGGTCATCAGGGTTAAAAGTATAACACAACAGGAATTGCTTGACTTGCCTGACTTTATTGCATCCACCCAGTGCAGGGTCAAGAAATGGTGAATCAGCTGGCATGTTCCATGTCTATCTCAGCATGACCAGACTAAAATTATGTAGTTTGTGTGTATACTCCGTATTGTCATTTACAGCGCACCTCTGAACAACTGGATAGATATAGAAAACACATTTTTAGCATTATAGAAATCAGGAAAACACAATTGTCATTGATCAATGTTATATTAACACAGATACTCTATACACTGAGTGAACACCTTCCTAATATTGAGTTGCACCCCCTTTTGCCCTCAGAACAGCCTCAATTCGTCATGGCATGGACTCTACAAAGTGTCGAAAGCGTTCCACAGGGATGCTGGCTCATGTTTACTCCAATGATTCCCACAGTTGTGTCAAGTTGTCTGGATGTCCTTTGGGTGGTGGACCACTCTTGATACACACAGGAAACTGTTGAGTGTGAAAAACCCAGCAGCGTTGCAGTTCTTGACAAACTCAAACCGTTGAGTCTGGCTCCTACTACCATACCCCGTTCAAAGGCACTTACATTTTTTGTCTTGCCCATTCACCCTCTGAATGGCACACATACACAATCCATGTCTCAATTGTCTCAAGGCTTAAAAATCCTTTTTTAACCTGTTTCCTCCCCTTCATGTACACTGATTTAAGTGGATTTAACTAGTGACATCAATAAGGGATCATAGCTTTCACCTGGATTCACCTGGTTAGTCAGTCATGGAAAGAGCAGGTGTTCCTAATGTTTTGTACACTCAGTGTACACCAATTGTTTGGCAGCCAGGTGTATCACCTCGCCTAATATACCATGAGGGAAATAACACGTAGTTCAACATCTGGGACCATGATGCAGGTTCTGGTCTGCAGCAGCACGGTTTAGGAGCGCCAGCCAGTTCTACGTGCCTCTGCTGGGAACTCACAGAATCTATTTAATCTGGCATGGAAATAGCTGGAATAACTGGTTTTACTGTGAGCTCATCTGGCTTTAGTGGTCATGACAGGACTTCCAGGCTGGTTCCACATTGCACACACACGCACACACGCAGAAACACATGCACGGACACACACAAATATACTCACACTCACACACAGACACACACACAGACACTTGGATGCAAGCATGCATGGACGCACACACTCAATATATATAATGTTGTCTATATAGCTTTTAGTTATTCACTGTCCAAGCTCAGAGTAAATATTTATTGCAGCAGTTAGTTAGCCAAAAGCTTTCCTAGAAATTTCAGGCAATATTATGGAATGCTTTACAGCTGTGACAGACTCTTGTGAGAAGTGCTTGGTGATTAAACAAGCCCCTGACCCAGAAATGATAGCGCTCATTCCACAGAGAGACACACAAACACACACACACACACATTCTCACACACACACACACACACACACACACATATTCTCACACACATTCTCACACACACATTCTCACACAGATACCAAAGACAATCTGTTCTTTAAACATCAGGAAGATGGGACACAGCTCTGGCTTTTCACCCTCTCCTCTGGAGCAACTTGAGTCTTCATTACAGATTAAAAAGCCTCTCTTTTCACCTCTTTTGTTCTATGTAGAAGTGAGGGATCTTATAGGCTTGTGAACATATTGACAGAGAGAGAGGAGAGAGGGTTGTACTTCCATAATCCTGGGTGAGAAGGGGGCTAGATATAATAAGCTAGGGCTCTTTTTCTGTTTAGATATTTCTCTCTGTCATGGCTCCAACAGACCCTCTGATGTTAGCGCGGTGGTCACAAATAATGGTGCATCATGGGACTGTTATCAACTCTGCCAACGAGATGGCTACAGGGAGTTTGTGGAAAAGCGCCTTTGTAGCCTCTCCTCTTTTACCCTCTTCATGTTGGAGCTATTGGTGAATCTGGTGTCCACTGGGTCGGTCTATAACAGTCTGAAGTCCTCTGGAACTGGCATTGTATTAGACCCAATGACATGTCATCCTCAAACAGATCTTGTTTTTCGTCTGAGTGTTAGGAGGACTGCCGAGTGGGCTCACTTTAGCCATTCATGTATTTTCAATGTCAAACAAAAGATCCCTTTTTCTTCAGTGCTAGGGGGTTTGGATTGGAGTTAATATGATTCCAGCCCTGTCTCTTTGATGTAATTGAACCCTACAGGGAGTAAATCTTTTCTCTCACTGCGGTCTTCTCTATCAGAGAGCTTCAGATGTCAGACGCTTCTTTGAGCTTCATTGCGGGGCTCTCATAGAGAACAAATTGATATGATGGACCTTCTGGTTTTATCATGACCCCTTTCCACCTGCAAAGCTTCATAGTTGAAGACAATGCATGGCTTTTATTGAGAAGATAAATGGGCTGGTAGTGGGTTCAAATACCAGGCATGACACAGCCATGGCATTTTGAAAATTGAAGTCAATATCCAAATTATTTTGCTAAGGCAAAATGGGCAGTCTGTCATAAATATTCAGATAGTGTTACACATTGTTCTTGTACATGCGTTTACATGTTTGTTTACCTGGCTTGTAAATGGAATGGAACAACACTCTCTTGAAGATAAAAACAAACAAAATGAAAGACTGCCCAGTGGAAAAATATGAGGTGAATGAATCGAAACCATCCGTTTACTTTCTGCTTCACAGTCTATTATTCTGCCATTGTACCATATTTTTACATAATGGTTCATGTCTGTTAGACCACAGTGCATAATATTGAATATAATGTTATATTAAAAGGTAGCATGTTTGTCATTAGAACAGACAAAAACATAACAATTATCAAATATCTTTTACTGTTGAGGCAATTCATGATCAAGTTTTAGTCGGCATGTACTGTAGTCCTTATAGCCTCTTCTTAGACCCAAATACCTTGTGATAATGAGTTCACAAGTATATCTGGACAAATGGTGATTGTTTAGTGGAAGGTTATGAGCCAATTCTCTCTCATAGTTGGCTGAGAGGGCTACTCCGCTCTCAATAATATACTTACTGGATGCTCAGCGTGGGGGGTTAAACAAGTCTAAATGCAAGCCGTCAATCTGATTTTTTTGCAATGTCACTATGGGAACAAAACATTTCTCCCTTTCATTTTCTTCAAAACCTGTTTTTTAAATTCTACAATTGGACAAAATGTATGAATTTCATACGTGTTAAACGTTTAGGGTATAGTCACTTTGCTGATCCTATTGCTCACACCTCTTTAGTGGATTTATTAAATCAAATCAAATTTTATTGCCAATGCACATATTTAGCAGATGTTTTTGCAGGTGTAGCGAAATGCTTGTGTTCCTAGCTCCACCAGAGCAGTAGTAGCTAACAATTAACAACAATACACACAAATCTAAAAGTAAAAGTAAAATATATCAATATTAGATTGAGCAATGTCGGAGTGGCATTGACTAAAATACAGTAGAATAGAATACAGTATATACATATGAGATGAGTAAAGCAGTATGTAAACATTATTAAAGTGGCCAGTGATTCCAAGTCTATGTTAATAGGGAAGCAGCCTCAAAGGTGCAGGGTTGCGTAACCGGGTGGAAGCCGGCTAGTGATGGCTATTTAACAGTCTGATGGCCTTGTGATAGAAGTTTTTCAGTCTCTCGGTCCCAGCTTTGATGCACCTGTACTGACCTCGCCTTCTAGATGATAACAGGGTGAACAGGCCGTGGCTCAGGTGGTTGATGTCCTTGATGATCTTTTTGTCCTTCCTGTGACATCGGGTGCAGTAGGTGTCCTGGAGGGCAGGTAGTTTGCCCCCGGTGATGCGTTGGGTAGACCGCACCACCCCCTGGAGAGGCCTGCGGTTGAGGCGGTGCAGTTGCCGTTCCAGGCGGTGATACAGCCCGACAGGATGCTCTCAATTGTGCATCTGTAAAAGTTTGTGAGGGTTTTAGGGGCCAAGCCAAATTTCTTCAGCCTCCTGAGGTTGAAGAGGTGCTGTTGCGCCTTCTTCACCACACTGTCTGTGTGGGTGGACCATTTCAGATCGTCAGTGATTGAAGCTTGAAGCTTTCCACCTTCTCCACTGCGGTCCCGTCGATGTGGATAGGGGCATGCTCCCTCCGCTGTTTCCTGAAGTCCATGATCAGCTCCTTTGTTTTGTTGACGTTGAGTGAGAGGTCATTTTCCTGGCACCACTCTCCCAGGGCCCTCACCTCCTCCCTGTAAGCTGTCTCGTCATTGTTGGTAATCAGGCCTACTACTGTTGTGTCTTCTGCAAACTTGATGATTGAGTTGGAGGCGTGCGTGGCCACGCAGTCATGGGTGAACAGGGAGTACAGGAGGGGGCTGAGCACGCACCCTAATGGGGAACCTGTGTTGAGGATCAGCGAAGAGGAGGTGTTGTTTCCTACCTTCACCACCTGGGGGCGGCCCGTCAGGAAGTCCAGGACCCAGTTGCACAGGGAGGGGTTCAGACCCAGAGCACTGAGCTTAATGATGAGCTTGGAGGGTACTATGGTGTTGAATGCTGAGCTATTGTCAATGAACAGCATTCTTACATAGGTATTCCTCTTGTCCAGATGGGATAGGGTAGAGTGCAGTGCGATGGCGATTGCATCGTCTGTGGATCTATCGGGGCGGTAAGCAAATTGAAGTGGGTCTAGGGTGTCAGGTAAGGTAGAGGTGATATGATCCTTAACTAGCCTCTCAAAGCACTAGGGAAATGGAAGACATACAAGACCACTGATAATCTCCCTTGATCTGGGGCTCCAAGCAAGATCTCACCCCGTGGGGTCAAAATGATCACAAGAACGGTGAGCAAAAAATCCCAGAACCACACGGGGGGACCTAGTGAATGACCTGCAGAGAGCTGGGGACCAAAGTAACAAAGCCTACCATCAGTAACACACTACGCCGCCAGGGACTAAAATCCTGCAGTGCCAGACGTGTCCCCCTGCTTAAGCCAGTACATGTCCAGGCCCGTCTTAAGTTTGCTAGAGTGCATTTGGATGATCCAGAAGAGGATTGGGGAGAATGTCATATGGTCAGATGAAACCAAAATAGAACTCTTTGGTAAAAACTCAACTCGTCGTGTTTGGAGGACAAAGAATGCTGAGTTGCATCCAAATAACACCATACCTACTGTGAAGCATGGGGGTCGAAACATCATGCTTTGGGGCTGTTTTTCTGCAAAGGGACCAGGACGACTGATCCATGTAAAGGAAAGAATGAATGGGGCCATGTATCGTGAGATTTTGAGTGAAAACCTCCTTCCATCAGCAAGGGCATTGAAGATGAAACGTGGCTGGGTCTTTCAGCATGACAATGATCCCAAACACACCGCCCGGGCAACGAAGGAGTGGCTTCGTAAGAAGCATTTCAAGGTCCTGGAGTGGCCTAGCCAGTCTCCAGATCTCAACCCCATATAAAATCTTTGGAGGGAGTTGAAAGTCTGTTGCCCAGCGACAGCCCCAAAACATCACTGCTCTAGAGGAGATCTGCATGGAGGAATGGGCCAAAATACCAGCAACAGTGTGTGAAAACCTTGTGAAGACTTACAGAAAACGTTTGACCTGTGTCATTGTCAACAAAGGGTATATAACAAAGTATTGAGAAACTTTTGTTATTGACCAAATACTTATTTTCCACCATAATTTGCAAATAAATTCATTAAAAATCCTACAATGTGATTTTCTGGATTTTTTTTTTTCATTTTGTCTGTCATAGTTGACGTGTACCTATGATGAAAATTACAGGCCTCTCTCATCTTTTTAAGTGGGATAACTTGCACATTTGGTGGCTGACTAAATACTTTTTTTCCCCACTGTAATGATGACAGAAGTGAGTGCTATGGGGCGATAGTCATTTAGTTCAGTTACCTTTGCTTTATTGGGTACAGGAACAATGGTGGACATCTTGAAGCAAGTTTGGACAGCAGACTGGGATAGGGAGAGATTGAGTATGTCCGTAAACACTCCAGCCAGCTGGTCTGCGCATGCTCTGAGGACTCGGCTAGGGATGCCGTCTGGGCCGGCAGCCTTGCGAGGGTTAACACGCTTAAATGTCTGACTCATGTCGGCCACGGAGAAGGAGAGCCCACAGTCCTTGGTAGCGGGCTGCGTCGGTGGCACTGTGTTATCCTCAAAGCGGGCGAAGAAGGTGTTTAGCTTGTCCGGAAGCAAGACATCACCGTCCGAGACATGGCTGGTTTTCCCTTTGTAGTCCGTGATTGTCTGTAGACCCTGCCACATATGTCTCGTGTCTGAGACGTTGAATTGCGACTCCACTTTGTCTCTGTACTGATGTTTTGCCTATTTGATTACCTTATGGAGGGAATAACTACACTGTATTTTGCCATATTCCCAGTCACCTTGCAATGGTTAAATGTGGTGGAAGGGAGGAGCAAAATGGAGTCGTGATCACATTTGCCGAAGGGAGGGCCTTGTAGGCATTTCGAAAAGTTGTGTAGCTGTGGTCCAATGTTTTTCCAGAGCGAGTACTACTGTCAATGTGTTGGTTGAACTTCGGTAGCGTTTTCCTCAAATTTGCTTTGTTAAAATCCCCAGCTACAATAATTGCGGCCTCAGGATATGTGGTTTCCAGTTTGCATAAAGTCCAATGTAGTTCTTTGAGGGCCGTCGTGGTATCGGCTTGAGGGGGAATATACACGGCTGTGACTATAACCGAAGAGAATTCTCTTGGGAGGTAATACGGTCGGCATTTGATTGTGAGGTATTGTAGGTCGGGTGAATAAAAGGAATTGAGTTTCTGCATGTTATCACAATCACACCATGAGTAGTTGATCATGAAACATAGACCCCCGCCTTTCTTCTTCCCGGAGAGTTCTTTATTCCTGTCTGCGCGATGTACTGAGATCCCAGCTGGCTGTATGGACGGGGACAGTATATCCCGAGGGACATGTTTCCGTGAAACAGATTATGTTACAATCCTTGCCCTGAGCTCGTCTACGTTATTATCCAGAGACTGAACGTTAGCGAGTAATATACTCGAAAGCGGTGGATGGTGTGCACAACTCCTGAGTCCGACTAGAAGTCCACTCCGAATACCTCTTCTCCGCCGGCGGTGTTTTGGAGCAGCCCTGGAATAAATTCAATTGCCCTGGGGGGTACGAACAAAGGATCCAATTCGGGAAAGTCGTATTTCTGGTCGTAATGCTGGTGAGTTACCGCCACTCTGATATCCAAAAGTTATTTCCGGCTGTATGTAATAACACAAAAAATGTCCTGGGCTAATAATGTAATAAATAACACACAAAAAAACAAAATACTGCAAAGTTGCTTAGGAGATAGAAGCAGATCTGTCATATCTATTGGCGCCATCTTCTTCATCCTTTTTACAGTGAAATTTCACTGCTGCTCTTTCACTGTATGTCCATTAATATGTTATTAATATTTATATAACGGGTGGGTCTTGTCTAGTTAAAACCGCATTCCAGCCGGTGTCTATTCCACAAGTTACCACCGGCTAAAGCTATGACGTTGAAATGCCTATTTACTCTGTTCCATCTCACTGCACAATCCACTGTCTCATCAGCCCAGCCAGACAATTTATAAACTTGATCTCCACTGTAAAAAGCATCTAGACCTTATCTCCCATTTCTTTTAGACTAGCAATTGGTTTTCAATAGCAGAGATGTGTATAAACCTTGCTGTCTGTCTCTCTGACATTTGCACAATTGTTACAATATTGAAATTCGATCTCCAGCTGTCCCATAGTAATGAACCTGTAATGTTGGGAGTCGGGATGAGATGGACAGGCAGTTTTTCTCAGCCAGTCTAAGTCATTAATCAGCATCAGTTGTATGGATATATACAAATAAATGTCAATAGAAAACAGGTAAAATTAAACACAGCTAGTTTGCAGTCTTTCCAGCTTCAGTTTGAAGTGATTGTGTTAGCTGTGTTGTGGCTAGCTCCTCTGAACAACAGTGTCCTGACGAGAGCACATTTTCTATGCCAGGTGAAATCGCGCATCATTAGCTCATTGTTATGGATGTATCCAAATAAACGTCACTAGAAAACATCTTAAACAAATGCAAATGCAGCTACTTTGCTGTTTTTCTGGCTGCACTGTTTGACGTGACTGTGTTAGCCACAGTTGGCTAGCTAGCAAGCAAGGGATAACAACATTGCCAGCCATCATGGCAACGGAACATTTAGAACGAACGACTGGGTCGCGTCCATCGATTTAGAACAAAATACTTAACGAATGGGTCGCGTCTCTGGCAACCGAACTGATAGAACGAACAAACGACCAGCTGGCTTGGGTAGCAACCCTAGATTTGTGTTGGGACTATATCTCGTGGAAGGATGAAATAGTATGAATAATTTCATCAAAATAAAGTTTTTAATGAAAATATGTCAATCATTATTTGAATATGTTGGTAACCCGTTGTATAAAAGTGATAATGCCTTCGAAGCCTGTGCTTGGAGGATAATTTGGCACGGTTTGCCGGCCCTCGACAAACAACACCCGTGCCAATATATCCTCCAAACACTGGCTTCGAGGGCATTATCGCTTAAATAATATGTGTTATAAAAATCTGGAATTTCTACACGCAAATACAAGTGTTTCTGCATTTCACCGGTAGAAACGGTCCATATACATTTCCTGGTTGTAAGCAAACCAAGGCTAGACATTCCAAAGCAAATCAATGTAATTAGCCAGCTGCTATCTGGCGATGTGATTTGTAACTTTACAATTTAATGTTAGCTACGTAAGTTATGTTAGCTACAGCCTACCAGAGCGTATCTAACCGTTAGCTAGCTAACTAACTACCACAGAGGGTAACGTGACTGGCCTATTTACAGAGTCAAAGGCACTTCAATATTTTGTCTTGCCTATCCACCCTCTGAATGGCACACATACACAATCTATGTCTCAATTGTCTCAAGGCTTAAAAATATTTATTTAACCTGTCTCCTCTCCTTTATCTACACTGATCCAGTAGCACTAACTTCACGAGCTCCGGGCATGCCTGGCCCAGCATGCATTTGTAGTCTACTTGTGTGCTGCTATAGCCCCTTGCTTTAGCTACTGTCATGGAGTTCGCTAAATATTTTCATAAAGACTGATCAAACACACACAGGTGCAAAATCAAGGTGACTTACAAAGATGAGGACCAAGAGCAAGAGAGGGAGTGCAGTGATGTAGTGTCCACAACTAAAGAATCATTGTGGAATCTGAAAAGACACATCCTGAAAGCATGACAGAGTAGGCCTACTTACTACATGCACACGCTAAAAGAAAGGAACGGGGTGGGTAGATAACTAAGTGTGTCATTGTAGCAAAGTATTTATAAACAGAAAATCAGCTCTCTTAAAAGTTAGTTCATTTTTGTTCTATTATCTATACAATAAGCCATCATTGATTTTTGCCCGATAGGCCTGGCATATTTCCACTTTCAAGGAGCTTTCTGTTTTGATTGGGTTATTTTGCCTAAAAACCTTTAGGACTACCTATAGAAAAATTTAATAATAAACTCTGAATCTCTGCCCAGCCTGGCAAGAATGGCCAAAAGGGTGTTTAGCATGCCTAGTGGCTCTGCAAGCGCGGAGAGGATATTCTCTGCTGCTGGCCTGCTCTCCAGGCACCATCGCATGAGCCTGACAGACTGGCCAAACTCGTGTTTCAGAATGTATACAGAGCCTAATAAGGCATTTTTCTTTAATTTGTATTTAATTAAAAGTAAGTCACAGCCTATATGCGCAATTTATAGACTATAATGATTTAATACATCGTAATGTTGTTTAAATGCTGAGCTCTTTATGTCCCTACCAGCCTATTGTGTCGCACTGGAAAATGCTTCACAATGTATTTTTTTATAGGCTATAGCCTTGAAATAATAGAAATAATATAGCCTAAATAATTTATTTTCATTACTTCTTAGGCTCTTTGTCTGGCTCCTGACATTTTTTGAGTGTTTATTATGACATGTAGTCTATTTGAAATGATGAGCGCTTCTTACATTCACCTTTTCATGTTTATTAGAATACTTTTCATTCAAATCATATGGTTGGTTTCAATTCAATAGTAGGTCCAGGTAGTCACAAAAATAGATGGGTGTTGGTTAAATTGTGTTTTTAATGAATAAAGCGAATGTAGAGTTTTTTTTTCTCCTGTGTGTGTGTGGAGCGGTTTTTAGCGGCGCGGTTGGAAAGGACGTGGAGCGCCAGAGCTCCATGAGTGATGAGCGGGATTTCTGGCCACTCAACCTCTGCTCACATACTCTGGTTATTGTGTGTGAAGGTTAGTATGCATGCTCTATTGACATGAGGGGGGTGGGTGGCTACAGTACCTTGTTTGAGTGTGTATTGATGTGGACAAAGTAGTACAATTTTGGCAAGTACACGTTTTAATTAAATAGTAGATTAGTCTGTCAATGTACCAAATAAGTAGACTTGGATTGTATTCAAGACGACGTCTATTTGCTTTGGAGACCGAGGTGAGTTTACACAGCAGTATGCAGGAACAGTTATGGCAATGCATGACATATATACAGTAGAAGAAAAATATACCACTAAAGCCTATAATAAATACTACAGTTCTACAAAGGGAATACTTGCATATGGTGTGTTTGGGGGGTGAAGTGAGGTGTTAGAAGTCACTTTGATACAAGGGGAGATTGTTGTTATGGACCTTTCACATCTCCTCTTGAGTCATCAACTTATTTGTATCCAACATACTGTCCATTGTATGAGGGATAAATTGCTCGAATGGCCCCAACAACACACACCCCTTACGAAAGAAGATTGCAGTCAGAGTGCAGTACAAATGCAGTACACTGCAGTATAACTGCAGATAGAGTGCAGTATAACTGCAGTTATTCTGCAATTACTGCGTCCACAATACCACAGTTACTGCACTTTTACTGCAGTTTCAAAACTGCAATCTCTTTTTGTAAGGGGCAGGTAAGGGGATTCAGTGTCTTGTGCCTAGCTTTCCCCAGGTAGAACAAACTCCAAAAAGAATCTGCAGGCCACCAAGCTGTATTGTCTGTAAGAGAATGACAAAAACACTGTTAGACATTCATGGGCAATCATTATGTACTGTCTGTATTCCTACCATAGCAGCATGGTGTAGAATATTTCACATCTCACAGACAAACGTTAGCTAGCTAGCTACAACACACAGATAGTTACTCAAAGACTAATATGAGTCATAAAGCCAAAGTTATTCCTTTACTCTTCATCATCATCATAAAAAAAAAGCATCCAGTTTTGCTCCTAATAAGATGCACTGAGGCTAGCTATGCTAGCTAGCTATAACGTTAGGCTTTGGGTATATCAAACAAAGCTAGCAAGCTTGCTTGGCTTGTAGTGGTACTCACGAAATTATACTGTACTGAATAACACTGCCTCGTGTGGAAAGAGAGCTTTAATTGCTAGCTAGCTACCGACAACAAAACAACTTACTCGTTTGTCATTTGCCCTCCTGGTCCAGCTGGTCTAGGCTGTCGCTGCCAGTTGATCTTGATCCTTGAGATTCTGAAGAACGTCTCCAGCACACCTCAATCCATATGTGCATTGCAACTGTGATGGTCTGTCACAGACACACGATCCATAGGGTCAGCAGTGACCCTCTCCAGTAAGAACTGTTGGCGATCAAATTAGTTGCAGCACAGACATTCCTCTTCTGTTGGCATGGCTGGACAGCACCCGCATAGGCACCACCAGTCGGAGTCTGACCGGGGCTCCCCATCGCTGGTCTTGCAATTCTTGTTCTCGCTGTCTCAACTCCTCTTCAGTGTATTCCGGCTCAAATTAATAGGGCAGTATGTTAATATGTAAAATAACATTAAACTGTTTCGTCATCCAGCAATCAGCGAAAAACAAAGGCCACAATAATCGCTACAAAACATGACTCCATACATTTTTAGATCAGACAGCAGACTCAATCAACCAATGACATCATAGGTTGAACTCTCCCGGTGCGAAAATTCTAAAATACCGCTATGGTGCATAATATGTCTGAAATACCTCTCATCCCTCATAATTATGTAGGGAGACTGGAAAAACACCTGAAATAGTGTCTAGCAGTGAAGTTTCCCTTTAAGATCAAAATCACCACCTTTGTTTGGAGAATTTGCATAACACATTTGAAGAGGATACAGTTGAAGTCGGAAGTTTACATACACCTTAGCCAAATACATTTAAACTCAGTTTTTCACAATTCCTGACATTTTGTCCTTGTAAAAATTCCCTGTCTTAGGTCAGTTAGGATCACCACTTTATTTTAAGAATGTGAAATGTCAGAATAATAGTAGAGAGAGTGATTTCTTTCAGCTTTTATTTCTTTCATCACATTCCCTGTGGGTCAGAAGTTTACATACACTCAATTAGTATTTGGTAGCATTGCCTTTAAATTGTTTAACTTGGGTCAAACGTTTCGGGTAGCCTTCCACAAGCTTCCCACAATAAGTTGGGTGAATTTTGGCCCATTCATCCTGACAGAGCTGGTGTAACTGAGTCAGGATTGTAGGCCTTCTTGCTCGCACACGTTTTTTCAGTTCTGCCCACACATTTTCTATAGGATTGAGGTCAGGGCTTTGTGATGGCCACTCCAATACCTTGGCTTTGTTGTCCTTAAGTCATTTTGCCACAACTTTGGAAGTATGCTTGGGGTATTTGTCCATCTATTTTGTGAAGTGCACCAGTCCCTCCTGCAGCAAAGCACCCCCACAGCATGATGCTGCCACCCCTGTGCTTCACGGTTGGGATGGTGTTCTTCGGCTTGCAAGCACCCCCTTTTTCCTACAAACATAACAATGGTCATTATGGCCAAACAGTTCTATTTTTGTTTTATCAGAGGACATTTCAATATTTGTCCCCATGTGCAGTTTCAAACCGTAGTCTGGCTTTTCTATGGTGGTTTTGGAGCAGTGGCTTCTTCCTTGCTGAGCGGCCTTTCAAGTTATGTCGATATAGGACTCGTTTTACTGTGGATATAGATACTTTTGTACCTGTTTCCTCCAACATCTTCACAAGGTAATTTGCTGTTGTTCTGGGATTGATTTGCACTTTTCGCACCAAATTACGTTCATCTCTTGGAGACAGAACGCGTCTCCTTCCTGAGCGGTATGACGGCTGCGTGGTCCCATGGTGTTTATACTTGCGTACTATTGTTTGTACAGATGAACGTGGTACCTTCAGGCGTTTGGAAATAGCTCCCAAGGATGAACCAGACTTGTGGAGGTCTACAATCTTGTTTCTGAGGTCTTGGTTGATTTCTTTTGATTTTCCCATGATGTCAAGCAAAGAGGCACTGAGTTTGAAGGTAGGCCTTGAAATGCATCCACAGGTACACCTCCAATTGACTCAAATGATGTCAATTAGCCTATCAGAAGCTTCTAAAACCATGACATCATTTTCTGGAATTTTCCAAGCTGTTTAAAGGCACAGTCATCTTAGTGTATGTAAACTTCTGACCCACTGGAATTGTGATACAGTGAATTATAAGTGAAATAATCTGTCTGTAAACAATTGTTGGAAAAATTACTTGTGTGCACAAAGTAGATGTCCTAACCGACTTGCCAAAACTATAGTTTGTTAACAAGAAATTTGTGGAGTGGTTGAAAAATGAGTTTTAATGACTCCAACCTAAGTGTATGTAAACTTCCGACTTCAACTGTACATAGCATATCAATAGAGTTCCTATTTCCTATTTGATCCTCTGTATGGATGAAACACTGTGGAAGAGAAGCCTTACAGATGGAGAGTGATTCTGTGAGGAAACATGTTCAGTTCTAACATCTGGTCTCTGACAGCTTACTGGGTTTGTTCGCTCTGATGAAATGGTGTGTATACCATTGTGCACGGTATTGCCTGCTTTAATAAACATTTCTGCAGTTTTATTTGACAAAAGCCTTTCTGGCATTTTCCTGAACATGTCATGCTCGCTCACGGAGTCAAAAGCTGTCTCCCTTTGCAAAATTCTAGAGGCGAGCTCAGAACTACAATGAAACCATGCCAAGTGTGTGCAGGGAATGAAACAGATCAAGGAAGTCCCACGAGAATGTTGAAGTTAAATATTAATAAACATACCAGTAGAAACTCCTTCGCATACATAAAATGGAATTTTATTTGCAATTAGCGACTCTCCGAATTGACTGCTCCTCGGTTCATTGCAGGGATAGTCATGCAATTAGGGGCCAGTCTTTCAAGCTATTATACAATTCATATAATTAAAGCTGCAGTTTATATAACATATACAGCCATGAGCCATGATAGTATCATAAACTACTGTGGTGTAGGAAAATAAGTATGTTTTCCAGTATTTAAGAGAACCAACCCATTACTTATTGATACCAGGGCCGGATTGTATCAAGTCATGAACGGACAGTTGAAATCTGACATTGCCCCTTTATGTTTTTCAACATTTCAAAAAGAAGACAATCCGATAAACAACATCTTGAGTGTCCTTGCAGTTGTGAGGTGAACACATCACATGCAGTAGCTCTCAGTTCAACAGCCTTTCAACAGCCTGTTATTCCCCTTATTAATCCTCTAACTCCGCTATACAACACAAACCATGAGGACCATGAAACAGATTTCCATCTCAGGCCCAATTCAATGCACCTCAGAAAAACATCCCACAATGTGATAACACCATTATGACAGTATAATTCCCTGTATCTGGTCCTACAAAGCAGAGAGGACCAGACGAACTCTCTGAATGTCCTCAATAATGAGAAGAGATCCAAATAACTTGATCAGTCCACTCTACTGATAAGCCATTTCCTCTGCTTCTTTGAAAGAGAGTCTAATGGTCATTAGCGGTAGTGGCAAATTGTGTCCACCGCAGTACAATGGTGTTTCAGATTGGTGCGATGACATGGCCAATGGAGGCCAATAGCCCTGTCAGAAGGTCAATGATAAACTTCCCATTACTGCGTGAGGTAGTCTTTCCTCTGCTTTAATTAAGTCTGAAGAGAGGTTATCAGTGAGATATTTATTAAACAAACGGTGACCTTCAAGGAAACAATATTCAGATCAGGAAGTTGGAGTTGAAGTCCAGGAAGTTAATTGTTTGATATCAGTTTAGGCTTTCATCCCTGTGCAACAGCGTTAATACATTCAATATTTCACCCCCACCTCATATATAAAAATGAAGTGAGTTCTCAAAAGTTGTCCTCTGTCTGCAGCACCGTGACTTTAGCTTTATACAGTATTCCATGCATTATTATCACTTCCCTGTTGTGCAATGCATTGTGGGAGGTTCCTGATGCTTATGCTTCCTTGTTCTGTGTTTGTTTACAGCACATTCCCATATGGTTCTTCTTAGGAGGGTCTATGGTTGTTTGATACTGTAAGTGCTGCCTGAAGACCACCATTCACCAACTATATCCAGTTGATTCTCCTAGCTGCTATTTTCATCAGCTAAGTGTTTATTCATAGTTTTAATGTAATTGGATCGTTTTCACATTGCCATCTGAATTGGACACTGGTACAGTATCTATGCCAAGTGGGGGAGAATGACATAGCATGATGTCCAAAACTCAAGCCAACAGCTTTCTGATGTGTTAAATAGACACCAGGTCAGTTTTGTCACTGCCTCTTTTCTCCTAAGTTTGCGAAGTGTCCATTGATTAGAAGAGAGCAGAAAGGATTAAATGGTGCCCAAAACAAAGCCCTCATTGAGCCGCTACTCTATCAAAGCAGGTTTACATGAAGATGCAGTGTTCTCTAAAGACTTAGAGGAGAAAGCAAACTAAAGCCTCCCTCCTGTGTTTGGACGGTTCAACAGGAAATGTTGTTGATAAAAGTGAATAATTACATCTTTAACTTGTTTGGACGCACTTGGCTGTGTTCGTTTGAGAGGCCAGTAGGAAGGAGAGTGGTTCTAGTGTTGAAGACCTGTCACTTAGCAACGTCACCTTCCTTCCTCTTCCTCTCTAATCTCTGGCTTCTGAATCAGTGGGAAGTGATTCCTGTCTTCCTCTTTGACAGAGCTAAGTGGACATTGGCAGAACAAGTAAGAAAATGATGAGTAAACGTTGATTTTACTAAATGTAAACACATGTAGGACCACAAAGCTGGAATGTCTATGCAAGTAGTGCTGTAATATAGATGGCAAGCTCTATCGTTGACTTAGTGTTATCAAACTTGCAATAGTAACGTTTATGGCTATCTTCAACTACTGCCTGTGTTGCTAGCTACTCGTGTCTTATTCTGAATGTTAACAGCATCTACCTGTGAGGGACTCTATTTGCTTATTTTACAGTATGGACACAAAAAGTGTATGTTATTGGGTCGATACTGCAATAAGAGTTTGAATTGAGCCCTACAGTCCTCTACTATACTATATTCAATCTTGGCATCATTGGCAAGGGGAAAACCTTCTCCTCCCTGAAAGGGTTTACAATAAAGAAGAGAGCCAACCTTATAAAGAAAGAGTGCCGCCACTTTCCCACCATTTTGACAAGTATTTAAAATGTCTTATTCAGTACTGTAACTCTCTCTGTTGCTCACCGAGTGGAATTTAGCCCCCTATCGGTCCGCTCAGTGGGTCAGGGAACTGTCTTACAAATACTTATCCCCAGTTCCGGTTCCCATATCGAGCCCCTTTAAGAGAGAACAGAAAACTGTCACTGTAGTTTTGACACCAAACATTATGCAAATCAACTCCTGAATGACTGGCCTTCATAATCTCTGCCCTCAGGGCTAAATGGTGAAACAAAGGCGAAAATAAAAGGCCCTATCCAAGTCCAGGGTCTGTCTTATATTGTATAGAACAAAAAGTGGCTATGATTTAGATCATATTCCTCATTGTGCCTTGATGATTGCGTTGCCTTAACATCTTTGAGGAAAAATGCATCCAAACCATGAAATGAACATAATGAGTTGTGTCTATAGGATGACATAAGCCAGCAGAGAGATGTGACTTCAGAAGGTATTTTGAGAGGCTTGTTCATTTTCAAAGAACTGTGTTCAATAGTCCCTTTATTCTCAAACAGCCTAAAGACAATTTAAGTGCCATCGTACCCAAAATTAGATATAGTTGACAAATGATCTCTTCGATATGCCATCAGCAAGAGGTCAATTTCTATTTCCAAAGAAGCTACTGTTCTTCACTGCCATTTGTTTGCTGACTCAAATACAGAATGTGATTGTCTAGCAAGTAAAGCAGTTGTATTTTTCTCTCTCTCCAAAACACATCATACACAGAAGGTAATGTTCACTGGGAAAATCAGAAATGGGGCCTAAAGCGGTTTTGCGAGTGGTTTATAACATTCCAAAGTGGTGTATGAAAAGGTTACTTGGATTACACTGAACCAAAATAGTCTTAAATTCAAGCAAAATAAAGAGGAAACTTGCTTAAAATTGAAGAAATTGCATACTTATTACAAAATGTCCCCTTTGGAAATGTGCCTACTGGAAACGTAGTAGATACTGACCACAAATTTGATACTCAAAGAATTCACATTGATAGGTGTGATGAATTCTGCTTTCAAACCAATCAAATGCTCAAATCAACCTTTTAAATCCTCTCTGACTTACAAAATAATGGTGGTGATTGTCCTGAATCAATTCTTAAAATTATCAAGATTCTTATCAACGGTGCAATTTTCCACTGCTCAAAGGCTTGCCCTAAACCTGCTCATTAAGAATGTGTTACACCAAGGACATGTGTTTGCCATTACATTTTTCTGTGTGTGTGTGTGTGTGTGTGTGTGTGTGTGTGTGTGTGTGTGTGTGTGTGTGTGTGTGTGTGTGTGCATGCGCACATTCACTGTGGATCTCCTTCCCTCCCTCCAGAGCCTTCACAGTAGAGTTCCTCCTGGGCTGAATGCTTCAGTAAACCTGACCTACCCTGGCCCTCCCCACCCATGTGACAACATCTTCATTTCCTGCTCATCTGAAATACATTGAAGGTAATGGAGCCCCCACAGGAGAGCAAACACTGATATTTCAGCCTGGCATTAAAGAGATGGTTCTATGATAGGGGAATTGATTATGTACTCTTTGATTAATCATTGATGAAAATGTATGGTGTGTCTGTCTCTAAGACTTATGTTTTTGTTGTGGTGGTATAGTTTTTGTGCTCTAATGCTGAATCCTGATATTTTAGTTTTCATTCAGTTTCAGGAAAAAAGGAACCCCTTGAAAAAAGGTTGAAAGACAAAACCTGGAAACGTACAGTTTGCTGGTACCTGTGGTCAAATTGGGATTTTGTTGATGGTGGATCTGCTCCGAAAATTGGATACCTTTCAATAATAACTCCTAAAAGAAATCTGTTCAGTTTTCACTGTATGGGTATGCAGCCTCCCATCCCAATGTGTTTAGCCCTCCACACAAATATCTCTGAGATCCTCTGCCAATATTCTGGAGGTTTGGCATGTGCATTGCATTTGGGACCATATCTAAATAACTGCAGACACTTCGAACATTTGAAGGGCACAGTTTCTGATTTGCTGCACCCAGAGCTGCGGGTGTTTTGTTTTTGCCGCGTAGCGTTAATAAGGCTATTATAATAGAGTTTCAGAGGCTATTTCTGACAGACGACTGTGCCCAGTTGGGGTACAGAAAAGGGGGTGCTGGTGCTGCGAAGACCGAGGCAAGGAGGATAGTGTGGGCCCCTGGCACAGTGGAGTAATGGCTGCCAGGCCTTATTGGATAATCAGACTGGGACCAGCCACAGTCAGAGAAATTGAGGTTGAGATCATACTGGCTTTGTGATGCTGTCCTGGTAGCAGCACCACAGCAGAGAAGCATAGGGGTTTGTGACTACTGCAGCCTAATGCCTAATCTCTGTCTGTGTGCATTTCTTTGTATGATAATATTGGATAATATAGGGGATGTTGTACTCTAATCAGTTTGGGTAATACTGTCATTTCTCTTCCTCCTCCTCCTCCTCTTCGACTTAAATGAACTAATCCAAAAACAGCTAGTTCATCTTTCTAATAAAACAGATAAAGCATAGGCTCAATAGGGTCACTTAATAGATGGAGAGTGCAGACTTACTAGACTGATGCATTCTTCAGTACAGCAGCAACATACTACATGTACATAAATTGGAAATCTACTGCAGCCACAATCCCTGATTACTGCCTCTCCAAGGACAGTGACTGGGCACTAGAATAAATTATTACCACAAGATTAACATCACACCAAATAATAATCTAGAGCGGGTATCAAGAGCCCTGAGTATGATGGGAAATAATTTGAAGGAGTCAAGTTAGATCACTGATGGATTTGTAATGGGTAATTTTCTGTGTTTTTTTTGCCCAGTTATTCATTTCAGCCTGTGGTCCAGTGTGGTTATCACTGGGAATTTCAAGATGAGAATTGCTTACAGAACCATTTAGACATGGCACTTGCTAGAGAAACCTCACTTAGTCCAGCGCTCTGTCCTCTAACGATAATTGGATCATTTTAAGTGAATTAAACTTTGGCCATCATGAATTATATGTATTTAGAGGATCAAGAAGTGAAAAAACACAACAAACTGTTTTCCAGAGTGTGTCTGCTCTTTGCTATGTGTCTATTTAGCCTCTTTGTAGCTCTGATTGTAATAATATATCAACTGTAGCTAACTGACCAAAGCCAAGGAAACTAGTACTATGACAAATGGCATACTTGACAGTTGTTAGGCGTGTGTGATGTGTTTTGCCCTGTTGCCGGGCTCTAGCCTGGGCCTTTAAAAACACATTACAAAATTCTGTGGAAAGGAGGCCAAACGGTGTGCTCCATACACATACATGTCATTGTTTTGAAAGTATCAGAATGTTTTTTACGATGAAAAGGTTGAGCAGTATTAGTCTTGATTAGAACGGTGCCAAAGCTCTTTTTTCACAATAAATACAAACCCTTCAGAGAGGTTTTGGATGGCTAAACAATAGATCACTTACACTGCAATTTAAATCGAAGTAAAATTGTGCACAAAAATCACATGGCCTACCTATGTGCTACATTACAGTATGTATCTATGCCAGTTACATGGTGTTCTGTGTCTAAGTTCTTCTATGGCGCCGTGTTTGTGCAAATATAAATGTACAGAAGTTACCCCTCTCCTATTCCCTTTCAATGAAAGAGCCAGTTGTTTTCTCTGGTTGGATTCCCCCTCCCTGAGGCCATATTGACAAAGAGACATCTCACACCAGAGAGGAAAAATGCCATACGGTGTCGTACATCTCAGATCACTTGGCAACCCTTTGGGATGGAGCATCCAGATGTGTTAGAACTGAGGTTCTGTTTCCCTGTTCTGTGTTCTGTCTTTTGATACCAGCCTATGGTCTCCCTCTGCCATTTAGGTTTAATCTTCCCTTGCATATGTTTCTAGTTGCTGCAACAGCACACAACGGCAAATACCAGGATTTGAATTTGTCTCTCATTTGAAAGAATATCTCTATAGTTGTTGTCCCTTCTGTTGTCTAAATTGTACAAATTGTGAAAAAGGAAAAGAGTCTGACTTTATTGCACGTAATGATTAATGTACCCGATTTTAATTACAATCTGATGATTTTTTGCCATCTGTTAGTCAATATTCCTCCTATACGTCATAAAAATGATCATTCCAAAAGAGTATTAGGCTCATAATTTCAGTTACATGTTGTACTTCTAAATTACAACAATTGAAGAGAAACTGAAACCCTGACCTCTCCTCCAGTGACCCATAGTGATGCTCCAAATGCCAGTTGTCACAGAAGCAGGCAAAAAAGATATGCAAGTCAGGCTTGAGTTTAATTTAATCTATTATGGGACTTCACAACCACTCAGCAAAGTGGGGACTGTAAAGCTCTATTTTTCTGAGTAACACTGTGAAATTCAGAAATCCTCCTAGACAAACGGGCTTGAGATTCAATGAGCAAAAATGCGCATGTGATGGTGATGCATGTTTCTGGGTGTCCCTTGGGGGTCCGTGAATAGAGTTATTCAGTAGGCTTAGGGATGTCAGGAGGGGCTTAAATCCCAGAGGGGTGAGGGTGAGGGGGGGCGACAGAGTTCTACACTGCTTCACCCAAAAGCCAATACCCTACACAAGTCACATGACCATGCTTAAGGGGGCTGGGGCCCATGACCCAGAGTAGTCAGAATAAACAGCTACCGGCGATGTGGACACTCCCCTAGACTACACTGGTCAACCACCACCACTCTCAGCCAGCAGTCAGTCCAGCTAATTTGCCTACAGCATGCTGGTGCTCAATGCATTTCGGCACTCTTAGAAATGGGATGTATAGCCTTTTCATAATGGAATCAATAATAGTAGACTACTGTTTTCTCAATGATGGTGTGACATGGGCGGCTGTCGTCTTGTGCACTTAAAGGCTTAAAAAGTAAACTGCGATTTAAAACTTTAGAAAAATACTTCATTTATTGTGCAAATGAGCAAGACAAAACTAAACGGACTGGCTGTTCAAAGGTCCTAAAATCAACTTCTCACCTTTCAGACATGGCTCCCTAGAACATTCTTCCTTCTTCTTTGGGGTTTAACAGTGGTTGGCATCCAATATGTTGCATTACCGCCCCCAACTGGACTGTAATATAAATCCATTATACTTTGTGATTCAAAATGGGGAAAAAATTATAAAAATAAAAAACACCCTTCCAACTAACCTTACATTCATAAAAAAAACACTACCCCATTCCACTACTTTGACCCTTTCTGCTCCTGCACAACTGAGCAAGAGGACAAATACATTAGAGTGTCTAGTTTGAGAAACAGGCGCCTCACATGTCCTCAACTTGCGGGTACTATTTATTGAAGCTGCCAGTTGAGGACCTGTGAGGCGCCTGTTTCTCAAACTAGACACTCTAATGTATTTGTCTTGGCAAGTTCTCGTATGGAATAGCCTTCATTTCTCAGAACAAGAATAGACTTACGAGTTTTAAAAGAAAGTTATTTGTTTCTGGCCATTTTGAGCCTGTAATCGAACCCACAATTGCTGATGCTCCAGATTCCTCAACTAGTCTCAAGAAGGCCAGTTGTATTGCTTCTTTAATCAGCACAACAGTTTTCAGCTGTGCTAACATAATTGCAAAAGGGTTTTCTGATGATCAATTAGCCTTTTAAAATGATCAACTTGGATAAGCAAACACAATGTGCCATTGGAACACAGGACTGATGGTTGATGATAATGGGCCTCTGTACACCTACAGTGGGGAGAACAAGTATTTGATACACTGCCGATTTTGCAGGTTGTCCTACTTACAAAGAATGTAGAGGTCTGTAATTTTTATCATAGGTACACTTCAACTGTGAGAGATGGAATCTAAAACAAAAATCCAGAAAATCACATTGTATGATTTTTAAGTAATTAATATGCATTTTATTATAATAATGTCTACACTGTATTTCTGATCAATTTGATGTTATTTTAATGGACAAAAAAATTGCTTTTCTTTCAAAAACAAGGACATTTCTAAGTGACACCAAACTTTTGAACGGTAGTGTAACTCCATCTCATAATCGTCCTGCTCATCTCGGAAACATGTCGTCTCCGGGTGCCGACATTTTGAGAGCATGAGCTCCTTCCAAAGATGCAAATCTAAAACACAGAACCTCGCTGTTAAACTTTGGAAACCGTGATTGAGGAAAGGTCGCTACACTTCTTCAACCAGTTCTCATTTTCGCTCCCTAGAACAAGCTCAACACACCTGCTTTATACTGTGGCTTGAGTCATTTACTAATTGGGTACACCTGTAAAGTGACCTGCCTAAAAAACTGAGCCAATCACATAATTGAAGACGTGAAATGCTTAACCAAACAATGAACTGGTGAGGATTGGGATTGATAGTAAGCACTGCGTTATGGTGAGAAAATGAGGATGAATGAATCAATACAAAACATACAAAAACACTAGCTCTAAATAATAATTTGCATACACAATTAAAAGTCCAATGTCTAGTGAAGGAGCTTCTCCCTCACAGATGGTAGTTAGCTCCTCTTATTGTTAGAATGTGTATTGTGTGTTTACCATATTTGTATTCCTGCAGGAATGGTAATTGTTTGACTAGCTGTCAGAGGGTATACAGACATTGTGCAGATGTTTTGCAATAGGCAAAGGTGTAAATACACTATAAACGCTGCATGGAGGACTAGCTCTTCTCTCCACACATTTCATTTGGGCTGAACAAGCCTTACCGGACCATAGGCTTTCCAGATGCTGTGGTAGGAAGTGGTAGAACTCCAGTAAATATATTTCCACTTTTAAAACTTTGGAGCAGGAAGGAGAACTCGGATCAAAGATATGACACTTGAGCCAGGTACCAATTACACCGAACTGAGGATACATTCTGGCTCCATAATATTTACTGTGAAGTCATTCCTCTGCTCGTGTCGGTTTCATATCATTAACTCCAGTGAGACAACTATTTTGAAGAGATCGGACACTTTTGTAAACATGCCAGTTCAACCTACAAACACACATTCTGTAGGCAGACTAACACATACACACTCACGGAGCCACATGTGCAAGTAGATAGTGAACAGAGGAATTCAAGTAAGCCACACGCTACATCTTGGTTTGACAGTTCACAAAGTTTTCAACAGGCAGCCACCCTCAGTGCTTTGTGTTAGTTAGAGTGAGAGTACTGAGACCTCCAGGGTTGGACTGAGGGGATCCAGGCAACAGCCTCCCTAGCACTCCAGCACTGTCAGCGGGGAGAAGACTCATATGTTCACCTAGCTGATTCTCAATGAAGCTGTTCTTGTGTGGGATTTTGAATGAGGGATAGGATGTGCCTTTATTTAATTTATACTCTATACAATTCAGTTATCGGGAGGAGGACACATTCAAGTGAGTCTACTGTAGACCTATTTGGTATTGCATGTGGCTCAATATGGAGGTTTAGTCAGATGGTCAGTTACTCTTGAAGCCGAAATGAATGAAATGTGATGATCGAGGACAGGGTCATATTATACCTTATGTCATATGACCATCTGGTGATATTCCCCAGTTGCAACGTGACACCCAACAGCCATGCTATGCTCACATGGTCAACAGTTGGACCATGGGCCCCTCTACCACTCTACTACTCCCCACCCCTCACCTCCACATCCATAAACTAGAAGCTTACCCATTGATCTGTTTCTACTGTATCAACACAGTCTGCAGTTTGGTCCTGATGTTGACCTCTTTAGTTCCCTCTCACAGCTCTTCACATGAGAGGACAACGTTCCCTAATCCCAACAAGCCATTTGAATGGTTATCAGCTCAAAACTGTCTCGATTTGCTCCCTAATCTGGCCCTTTTATCAGATTAAAACAGATTTATCACGCTCTCTCCTCTATCTCCGTTTTGGCTTTGGCATGGCAACGACTCTTAGCAACAAAGTGGTGTGGAGAACTGAACACTTTTTGTTTCATGTCCCAAGCAGGTTTATTGGCGATTATACAAAGACAGCATCCTCAATCTGAAGTGGAATTTATATTCCAGGGGTTTTATGATGGATTTGTGGGCTCATTCCTTTAAGTGGAAGTTCTAATCGGATTGGAGAGGAGATGCTGGTTTATGATAAATCCATTCCACACGCAGGTAGATGTAGGCAGCTGTGCATCTTGGGAGTAGACAATGTTGTTTACTTTTCAATGGAAGCATACTGCTTCTCATCAGCAAAACTTGCTTCAATCTGGAGGGAATAGGCCCGCATTCTATAAATCAGGTCGAGAAACTGAGCTGCCATAGAGTATAACCATAGCAATATAATTATTTATCTAGCTACAGTACAAACATGCAGCATACAATCCATATATACAAAAGCCAGGGGACCCCATTTGGTGGTGCTCTCCATCCATTTTCCTCCTAAGGGCAGACTTTTAGTCCTGCTGATCCCTAACTAAGTGGCAGACCTCGGGGAGCCCAACCCCCCCCATCCCTCTCCATGGATCACATTCATGACCATCTGTGCTCTCTACCCATCATGCATCTATCTGAGGGTACAAACATAGCCATGCTAATAGACCCACCGTAAGTGGGGTTGCACTTCATCACAACGGGGGAGGGGGACTAGATATTGCCTGTGTACTAGATGTTGTATGAATTTGTTGAGCTTTCTTTCCTCTGAATTATTTTCTCTGAACTAGTTTACTTTTACTTGAAACTTAAAAATCTAAAATGTATTAAAGTGTGCAGCAATAGAAGTTTGCATGTACTGTACTGTATCTATTTAAGAGTGCTGGTAGCTTACTGTGTATAGGTGATCGCTTACAAATGTATTGGAGATGGCTAGGGACAAGGGATATAGGCCTATGTGGGGCCAGGAGTTTTTCCTGGTCAGGCCACATGATCAGGAAAAGTTCAGGGCCCAAATCATATGTTCTGTACTACCGAGAGGTGTGGAGTGAGAGAGAGCTTCACCCCATCGGTGCGCTATGCTCTGAGAGGAGGCGGCCATAGTTGCAAGAAGCGCAACACGCAGGGTAAATATTTGCCTCTCTGTGGTAGGCATGCTTCACTGAGGCCAAACGTCTGAGTTCCCTGGGCTTTGTAATTGTCTGTTGTTACAGTTGGTGTTGTGGAGAGGGAGGACGAAGACAGAGGGCTGGGAGACAATGGTGGGAAATTCAATATGATATTGATGACAAATATCAGGGCACAACTACAGTATGAGTGTTATTTTTGCAGTTCAATTTTTTTTCTTCCTTATTTAATATAAAACTATCACACATCTACTCTCACGTAATCATTCTTTGCTCAAGCAATGAAACTGTTTAAAACACTGTCTCCATCATGAATAAACATTAAATTAAATTATTAAATTTTCAGGGAAGAACATTTACAGGGAAAGAATCTAAGAAACCTGACTTTTCCCACCCAGATAGAATTGGGAATGTCACAGAGAATTTCCTGGTTGGGTAGATCATTGAGGTGGGAATAGGAGATGTGGGTGTATTAACTGGAACCAGCAGGTATTGTAATGTAATGGTCCCATGTGGCTCAGTTGGTAGAGCATGGCGCTTGTGGGTTCGATTCCCACGGGGGACCAGTACGAAAATGTATGCACTCACTACTGTGAGTCGCTCTGGATAAGAGCACTGTTAAATGACAAAAATACTCAGTGGAGGATACTATCATAGCACTTACCTGATGATAGTAAGACCACAATGGCATTTGACATATATGATAATACACATAGTTCATCACAATAGTGCTTTGTGACATTTTTTCTAAATAGTAATAATGTGATGTATTGAACTAAATGATATGAATGGTTGTTTTGTTCAGGTTGAGTATGACCCATATCTTTTGGCTAAAAACAAAAAATAAGATGTTCGAGTTGATGCTTTTTGCAATTAATCAAATTATAGCAGATGTTTTTTGCATTTTAGGAGATTTGGCCTGTAGATGGTGCTATTCTCTGCAGATCTCTCTCTCTGTCTCTGTCTCTGTCTCTCTCTGTCTCTCTCTCTCTCTCTCCCTTTGTCTCTCTCTCTGTCTGTCTCTGTCTCTCTCTGTCTCTCTCTCTCTCTCTCTCTCTCTCTCTGTCTCTCTCTCTCTCTCTCTCTCTCTCTCTCTCTCTCTCTCTCTCTCTCTCTCTCTCTCTCTCTCGCTACACAATAAGCTCATTGTCCCCACCTCCTTCAGTCCGTCTCTCTCTCTCTACACTGGATCACTCTCTGGTGTCACCATTACTTTTGCTCTCTCTCTCTCTCTCTCTCTCTCTCTCTCTCTCTCTCTCTCTCTCTCTCTCTCTCTCTATTTTCTCTTAACTGGGATTCTCCTCCTCTCTCTATCTCTCTCGCTGGCTCCTTTTTTTTCTCTCTCTCTCTCTCTCTCTCTCTCTCTCTCTCTCTCTCTCTCTCTCTCTCTCTCTCTCTCTCTCTCTCTCTCTCGGCATGTTCTGTTGATTGCAGTGTTTGTGGACACTGTCTAGGGCTGCATACCAACTTTGCCTGTAACTATTCTGCAGCAGGGGCAAGAAGCGAGGGCAGGGTATGAGGGGAAATGGTTTGGGGGCGGTGTTGGGGCACACACTCACCATTCCCAAGGCACCCTGGGGTATTGGGGGAGCCAAGAATTCTTTCTTCCCTGGAACACCTAATCCTTGGGCAGGGGCCAAGGACCACAATCTCCATGCACAACTGACACTGGCCACCGGGGACATTTTAGGGTTTTAGGCGTGTCCTGTTCTCTCTCAGCCTGACCACAGCCAAAGCATGAGAGAAAGGAACAGAAAAGGAAGAGAAAATACATGGACATTGTGTTTATGCAACTCTAAGGTGTACTATTTGAGGGCTGTTTGAGGAGTTAAATGGACCAAACTGCTTGTCTCATGTTGCTATGCAATATATCAAATGATTTTATGTGAAATGGCAAGCGATCCAGACAAAAATGTATTGTGTAACAGTCTAAAACTGGCAGTGCTGATATGGAGATAAACATAACGTAATGTAATGTACCTAATCTCCTTAGGTAATGACTACAAGAGGCGGGGGCCCAATGAATCAGCCATCCTGTAGATTCAACAGATACCATTTGCCTCTCATGGCTGTCATTAATGTCCCCCCAGAGACGGCACAAAGTACACATAAAGGAGAGAGGGAGAGGAAGGAGGGAGGGTTAGTGGGGGGGAGGAGGAATTCAAAGTGGTAAATACATGTCAAAGAAAAACACACCAGGGATAAATACTGTGCATTTACATTCTGAATGTTCTCTGTTAGTGAGTAGAAGCCATACCATTCTGACTAAGAGCAAATAGGTATCCTATCGCATGGCAGTGACCTGCTAAATGAAACACACAAGAGGCTGTTGCAGTTTATGTCAAGCAGGTAAACTTTTGACAGCTGCGGCATCCTGAATGGCAGTGAGGGTTTACACTATGTAAACGCCACACTTCCCTGCTCCGTTTAAGTCGAGTAAACCAAGGATATGGTCGATTACAACGAGCAAAAGCAGGAAATGTCAGGTGCTTACCTCTGGCCCTGCAGGGTCAGTGTAGCTGTGCATCTGAGCATCTAAAAGTGGCCATACTCGCTCCTATGCTTAGAACCAGAGGTTAAAGGAGAGTGGATGTCAAGTCATCCAGTAGTGGAAGGGGAAAGAATTTCGGAAAAGTACAGAATAAATCAAACTACCTAAACATGATGGAGACATACAGTAGTATGTGTATTATTTGTGTGTGCTAGAAAAGTGTGTGGCATTTTAAAACAGGGTAACATGTTTAAGAATTTCATTGCAGAATATAAGATTGACAAGATATTAAATATAATTGAATTAGCATCGACCTCTCAATGAGGTGCCTTTCTGTCAAAAAGGAAGAGGAATCTGAAGTTCAGGTGTAATTTTTTTCACGGATTTTGGGAATCAAGGAAACCAATCTTGAAGTAGATGCTAAAGTGAGAAGTTAGTTAAAGATGGAATCCGCACTAGGGGGAAACAGCGCCACTGGCCACCCCACCCCACCACCATTGTTATTGTTTTTGTTGCCAAGCTGAGGAGCGTCGCACAGCATGGTAAAAAAATTTGCAGTACATATTGTGCTCTTCTATCGCAAGTGCAATGATGTCCGAAGGGGAAAAACTGTGTTTGTGGTTTGGAATGTTTGTGGCTTCTTTGTTGTTGTAATATCACAAACGGACGTGGCTGTTTCACCATTAAGGATTCCAGCTTTAAGGTTGTGAGTGCAGAGATGTTTTTTCGGGAGAGAAGACTTGAGTTGCTCTTAGTCACTTCTTGTGTGAACTGAGGGGACCCTGAAAGGGTGAGGTATTGAACCAGTGGAGTGATAAATGTAGTTCTTCTTAGTAAACAGGCAAGGGGAACAATGGACACGACCTGGACTTACCCTCTAACACTGACCCTGTTCAGCCACCTAACCAGAATTGACCCTCGTAGCTAACTAAGTTGTCTACTGCATTTCCTCTGAAGGATTCTTGGATGTTTTTTGAGGGCTAATGCTTTCTCTCTTTCAAGTCTGACCTCACCCAAGTCAATTGCAAGGCGATTGTTTTGTTGCCTGAGGTGCACATTAAATGAACATCCCCAACATTCAGTTCCCAGAAACAAAGTTCAAGTCTTCAATTAGTTAGTGAACAAGATAGGGTAATATCGTGTGGCCATTTTCTCTCTAACATGGAAAGATGATGATGATTGACGTTTTTAGAAGATTTAGATTGATTTGTACATTATTGATGTGTTAATTGGCAAATCAGCCAACATAATCTGTGTTATGAATTAAACAGACATTTAACTGATTTTAAGACAAATTAGCCAAGCAATCATGCTGATTGGCATGACTCATGTTTTTTTGTATGACAATGAAGACCACATTTTTAAAGAAAGTTGATTATTTCATAAAGTTGCAATGTTGACATGTTGACATCTGTCATGTACTGTAAAGCTCTGCCCATCTCACTCAAGAACAATGGAGGCATTCACTTCACTGTATGATGCAAGTCTCTTTTACTGTTTGGGGTGCGAGGGGAGGTCCTAACAGGATGTCATCTCTCCTTTCCTGGGTGTATCCAGTACTGGACAAGCCCTGTATGGCTGCCAGAGCTTGTTAAAGAGAAAACGGTGTTCCCTGTGCAAGGGCAGTGACAGTGCACCAACTGTCCTGCCTAAACCTGTGAACACACATACACACACGCGCGGCCGGTGTGTAGAGATGTCAGGTGATGTTAGCTCAACCTTGGTCCCACAGGGCCAGCTCGTGGGTAAGGTAATCTGCAACAGACCTGATTGCGCACTTCAGCTGCTAAGTGCTAACCAGACGCTTCCTATTACAGAGCCAAATACCTCTGCCTCAGGCCCAGGGGAGAGATGAGTCTGGCGGTGAGCTGCTTTCCCACCCAGTAGAGTAGAGCAACTGTGGGCAACACACTAAAAACGTAATCCTGAAAATCTTCATAATACAGTGGTCATTTAACTAAAGTCAGGCGTTATGAAAACGTCAATGGCCGTTTCAAAAGCGTCATCAGCTGACTAGTGTTCAAAACAATTTAATTCCACTTGACACAGAATGATGTGCAATGGCAAGAACATCAAATTCAGAATATTTAGATTAGGAAAGATGACGTTTCAGTTATGTAAATTCATATATTCAAATTGCTGTCAGAACTATGAAATCACGTTGGGGTATTTTGGGCCAAATCACTGTTGTTGCCATGGACATGCCCTGGGTGGTTGTAATTTGACAGTAAACATGAATGAATAATGCAGGTGCATCAAGATTATTCAGTGTAATTTATGATATTATTTAGATAAATATGTGCTGGGTTTATTATGCTACAACATGGTTATACAATATACATTTTTGTATTCCTGATATGTCTCTTTTACAAGAAAGACTATTGAGATGTTCTAACAATAATCTAAATAGACACAGTATAGTTATTTAAGTTGATTTGATTTACACGTCCATCAGAGAAGACCAACATATAGGCCTAACGCTGAACTGTATGCCAGGATATGCATCATTACACATGTTACTGTACATCTGGACACATTAGATCTGAGTGATTCTCACTTTGAATACATTACCATGTTTGAATAACTCATCAAGCAAACTGTCAATTTCTGCCATGCAGACTTTGAATTCTGGCTGTGTTATAAACAAAGGAGCAGTTCTAGTACTCATCCCAGCATACACACATCAAAGCTGAGCTGCCAGGAGAGATTTCCACAATGCCTTTTGTGTCAGTGTGAGTGACAGGAGACGCATGCCTCTGTCAGATCCCATCATGAACTCCTGCTTCTGTGTGTGGAATATCTCCTTCTCACAACGATAGATGATACCAGGGCAGACTTGTGGATGAGAGTTGAACAAACAAGAATCAACGTGTCCTTCTTAGTGGTAAAAGTTCCCATGAAAATGTTGCCTTAAACAATTCACTCCCACTGGCTCCATCAAACTCAGTCCCCTCTCCTTGATGATTTAGGGCAATTAACAATAACAAATACTAGCCAATCTTTTGGTTTATCAGGGAGAAGTAGCCCTTGGCACTACCTTAATCAGTCCTAATAGAAAATAAAGTGTTTCAAGTACCTCATCTGTTTCTAATCAGAGGATGAGGGGTTACCTTAAAGAGACCAAATTGTACTCTGTAATTCACTTTAATGAGCTAGTTATGTTACAGTGATCATTTTTTCAGATAGGAGGGTCGAGGAGTAACAATATGTGAGCAATTGATGCTACTCTTAATGGCAACTACAATCAACCACTTTACATTATATTGCACCACTTTCTTATTGTGTTAGGGCTATGTATCTTATCTTCATAAATAATGGCATATCATGACAAGAAAATTAAGAAACATAGTGGTTCTGAATTGTGTGCTGTTTTTAGTTCTAAAGCTATAAAGTGTGCAGTAGTAAGTTGAAGTACTGTAGGTTAACCAATTCTCAAATCAGTGAAAGCATTTATTTATCCACTTTTGTATGCCTCATCTCCTTTCACAATGGAGTCCCTCCTTCCCCTTTCCTCTCCTGGTGAAACTGTGAGAGAGGGGAACTAGGTTGTTTTAGGTCAGGTCAGGTCTTGTCGCAACACTGTTTGTTGGCTACCTGGAAGAGTCCTGTCAGACCATAGGATGATGAAATCTGCTGAGGCTGCACTTTCTATTCACCGGAGTGAAGACTTAGTCATGCAACTTTCCTCTGGTTGCTCAACACTTTAATCCCAAGGGAAATACATTTCACCTCCCCTTTTACCCAGTTCTCCTTTTTCCAGATGCAGTTACTAACTGTAAGTCGCTCTGGATAAGAGCGTCTGCTAAATGACTAAAATGTAAAATGTAAGCGGTGGAGAGAGGTTTGAAGTGTCACAATAGTTACAGTATGTTATAGGCTAATACCAGTGCAATTACATGGTAACTAACTAATTAAGCTGACCTTGTATTTACAGTAGGCTATTTGCAATGTAGCACAGGAACAGGGGGTAATTTTATTCTCAGGGCTTAGGTGTTCAATTGGGAATCTTGAGTTTAAAAACTAAATGAGAAGTTTAGGAACTGCATCTATAAGAAAGAGACGTCTAAGAGAGCTATAAGAAAGACAAACAAATAGGCCTGGGTGTATAGAGGCCTCAAGCAGGGGAGAACTAGAAGGTAGCACTACAAGGGATTCGGCTCAGCTGTTAGACTTAACATGAAATACTTCATTGTGCTGTATTGGGAGGGAAATCTGGGTCACCATGAAGGAAAGCTATGCAGTTTCATCTTAGAAATGTAAAAAATATGTGTAATCAAATTTTAAATGAAATTTAATATGCACATATTCAATTGAGCATAGTCCATCTCTTTGACACTGACGTCTTTTACTCAGACACAGCGTCCCATGGAGTTCACTTGGTTGGACTTCAAACAAATAGATTTTTCGAACTCAGTTTTTCTGGAAGATATGTTTGCTTCATGTTTTTGAGTGACAGGTGAACGCATGGCAATGATCATAGAGGAGAGAACTGGCTGCGGTAAGGAGCTGTTACCATCATCAGTCTATGAAGAGCTTGTTGCAGTTGTCCAGCTGTGTTTTGTAACCAATGGGAGTGCCACCCTTTTAATGTGTGAAATGGTGGGCTGGTCTCTCTATTCAGGAATTATATGCTTAATTTTTTGTCATGCACTAATGGTTTGCTGTGACTCCATGTCCTACTGTACCTTGTCTGTCAGGCCCCAAACTGGAATTACTTTTACGTTTTGGAAAGCTTTATAACCATTCACATTTTTACAGTCGTTACAGACCCATTTTTTCCTTCAACACTTGTTGGCCTCCTTGGTGAACAATTACAGTATAGTTTCAGGGTGGCAAGAATCTAGGGTTTCGTTACACACCACCATCAAAATGGCCTAATCCAAGTTGCTGTAGTTGAATATCATGTTTCACAGCATATGGAAGTGCTAGTGTAATGGATCATGTCTAATATGACAAGTGTAGTTGCCAATTACAATTGCACCTGTGTAGCAGGATGTGGTTCAGGGGACAGAGACTGGGGGCGGTGGGGAGGGATGGATTTTGAGTGGTTCTGGGAGTACACTGACCCCACTCAGCAGTCCCATTGGCCCAGCTATTTCCTCCATATGCTCCCAGTTATCGTTTTTATTCTGCCTCCCTTCACTTCCCAAGTCATACCAGCTGTCAATGAACTAAGGCTAGGAGCAATCTTTACGTGGGATGGGAAGGGGTCTAGGTCTACTCTACTGTTTGAAAGACTAACCACACATTGCCAGACTTTGGCTCTGAATTCTCAGGTGACCCCTGGAACTGCCCAGGGGCAGCGGTTGCACTTGTAAACCCAGTCAGGGAAATCAAGATAATCTCACCATGCCTTCCTCTGGTGCTGCTGTGTGTGAGTGCACCATGCACTACCGTACCGTGGGACTCCTACTGTAATCACAGATCTGATGTGGATCCTGCATTTGATCTCTGTGACATTTTAGATCCAATTTGCATTTTAGTCATTTAGCAGACGCTCTTATCCAGAGCGACTTCCAATTAGTGAGTGCATACATTTTTCATACTGGCCCCCCAGTATGTTTACTGTACAGGCATGAGGTTCCCTTATGGAGGTACAGATTAGATAGGCAGTAGTGGTGTGAAGGAGGAGCCTGTTTCATCCGAATGGAAACTACTGTAACAATAATTCAATTTGAAAAGGATATGGTTCAGCTACTGTTAACCAGCAATATGAATTGCACATAAGGACCATCAAAATGTATACTTTTGCTTATTCAATGAACGGTACAAGAACATTATTTACATGTTTTATAGAGGAAAATCGATAGAAGAGCACTGTACAGTAGAGCAATGTATCCAATAAAACTGAAATGATTTGATATAATATTAATGATATGACAAGAAATGCAAGGCTGTAAGACTTCGCAGCTGCAAGACTTTGCAGGAGAATTCTCAGAATGTGGAGCTCTTGCCAGTCAGAGAACCCAGTTGGACTGAATGATCAGGCCTCTCTAGTCTCCTGATTCACTGCTATGCAATATGGGTTACATCCAATTCCCTGCACAGCGTCAACGATGATACATCAGCCCCTATCAAGTGCAAGTAGCTTTTTAGCATGGTCTTTTACTCAATTTAATGACAACTTCAATTGGGCAGAATGGGGTCCAGAGAAGTATATTTTCTTATTTTATTACAACCTCATAAATCTTTGTATAATCTCAAGATAAATGTATGTGTACAGTGTGAGGACAACCAGCTTTGAGAATGGTGATCCATCATTGGGGAGGGTCAAGATCTGTGCAACTTAGTAGAATTGTGTCGAATCACAAAGTGGACTACCCAATAAAATGTACAGCATCTTTATCTAAGCAAGAGTACTCCTCACTCTTGACAATGCAATAATTATCTGTTTAAGTGTACAAAAGTGGACTTTCACCCTGTTCTACACACACATCCCAGAGCATTATGTAGATAAACGGCCCACCGTGGTAACAATCTTTTGGAAAGTATTAATTTTGTTAGCATAAACACGTCTGATACTTAACTTTTCAAAATGAGCGTATTGCTTCCCCTCAACACATTAGAAGTTATCCGGAGAGGTGTTTTAAAGGTTTATTAAGGATATGGAGAAGCAGGCAGGAGAGTGAGAGTGAGAACAGGAGAGGGATAGAGTGTCCCCTTATTTCCTATCTACAGCTGTGAAAACACTAGTTGGTTTGATTCACTTTGCACATTTTGCTACAGGCACAGGTCTTCACTCTACCTATGACGCTCATGTGTGCTCATGTTTGCTTCATATTTAGGCATAAAGTATTGGGACCTCTAGAAGTGTATTTATTTGAATGACCTGTATGGAAAGGAGACCTGTCACGTTCTGCATGGCTAAACTATTCCCTGCATTTCACATTCCAGGGACTGTCTTCTTGTGGTTCCTATTGGAGGATATGGAGGCAAAGGTCCAAGACAGTCTTTACACAGCCCAGAGAGAATTAAATAAATTATGTTTTTGTCACAATGTGGTTTCCTCAGAAATGCCAAACATTGTGAAATTGTCTAGGCCTTCGACTGCTATAAATTCATTTTCACAGGTTTTGGATGGGAATCATCAAACTTTCTTGATGAAATGGGAAGTTGTATAAGAATTGAAATACCTTACCAGTTCACAATGGTTGTTTACGTGTGCAATATGGTGACACACATTGCTTTTACATATCTGAGGTAGAATTTTGTACATTCATGGATAAATAACCTCCGTAGAGCACTTAGTCACCCACAGTGATCTTGCTTTGCCATCTATAGAACAGAGGATGCTTTGCTTTGGCTGTCTCGGAAATCTCATTGTGTCTTTGTGAGGGGTTTAGTTGTCTACACAAGGCTAACCTTGTGCTATCCTACACATACCTCCCCCATAGTGCCACCATGAAGAGATGTCACGCAGGCATAAACACACCACACACTGTAGCTTCCATTTTGTCTTTTAACAAAGCTGTGGGCATTGTGTGTTGTAGGTATTGCCATGACTAGAAATTGAAAAGCAATGGTGGAGATTAGGTCTATATCATCGTTGTTATTCGCTGGTCGAATACAGTGTTGTATACTGTGCTTGTACATGTTCATGCCACTTGTATAACTCTAGCGATTTGAATCAAAATAACATAGAAAATAGTCACAGAGCGACCTGGTCCCAATTAAATCAATTAGGTAAATCTTCTCAGAAGCATTCATATGTCCTGACATTATGCTATGAAAGAGACTGCTCATTCACAAGCAACATGCATTGCAACAAAGGCTTGTCAGATACCAAACAGAGACTGAAATCCAAAATTTTCACTTTTTCCCGAAAGTCTCCAGTAATCTCTCGGGATGTCAATTTATGACACTTTTGCTTTCCTTGTGTATTCTATATGTGTATTCCTGCATGTTTGGAAATAAGAAATTATATTCAGCACTGAATTTCAGATCACCATCTGAATTGGAGAGGTACATGTTTATCTTGGTGTAAGGTGTGTCTCAACAAAATGAGCTTTTAACATGTTTGAGCATGACTGTTTTTCATGCAATATTTACCAAGACTGCTATATTTAACATACTGCTATAAGTACTTTGATTCCTTATAATAAAATGTTGATAAGGTATCGACTGTATGCTGAAATGCACGCATCAATATTTCTCTCTTTAGATACTTAATACATAGACTTGATGTACAACTTTCAACTTTAATTACAGTCTAAGAAGCGTGACCATATGCAGTAGTAGGCAGCTCTGATCTCCAACTCAACGGTACTCTTCCATTTGAAGAGATCAAATGGTGAATGTAATGGCATGCAAATCAAGACGTGCCAAACATGATGTCATTTACCTGTAAAGTCATGATGGAGGTCTCAAGCCATCTTAACTCTTGCACTAGTTTATAGGAGGACTAGATAAAGAACTTTAGATTATGTTCCTTTGACATGTATTGAAAATGACCATCAGATAAATAGACTGTAAATAATCCCTCAAAAATCACATTTTCAGGTAATGCTATTAAATCAAAACCTTTGATTTTATAACACTACTAATCTTATTATAACAGCTGTTGGTATTCATTCACTGTAGACACCAAATTCTGTCTCTGAAACTAAGCCAAAGGCATACAGTATTTGGTCTAATTACAATTCTACTGTAGTATGTTTCACAAGTTTTCTCATCCCATGTCAACACAACACACACAGTCATCTCAAACATGCTGCAGGAAATCCCCATCCCAGCAGGGAATCCCCATCCCAGCATGCCACAACAACACAAGCCCTGATGCCATGCAGCACAAAGGATTATGTCATCGTTCTTCAATTAATTACACCTGCCCCGGGACTCACTGTGCCTGGCTGTCAAAGCAGGTAAACCCTCGCGGGTGACTCCTGCCTGAATGCAATGTGGGTCAACAAGGCTAAGCTCTCTCTACTTTCTCTCCTTTCTCTTTCTTTCTCTCCTCTCTCTCCTCTCTGTCTCTGTCTCTGTCTCTGTCTCTGTCTTCTGTCTGTCTGTCTGTCTGTCTGTCTGTCTGTCTGTCTGTCTGTCTGTCTGTCTCTCTCTCTCTCTCTCTCTCTCTCTCTCTCTCTCTCTCTCTCTCTCTCTCTCTCTCTCTCTCTCTCTGTGTGTCATGGATAAGTGAGTTGCAGTCATCCCAGTAGACACTGAGCACCTGGCACACGCCTGCACCTGGCTGAGGGCCAGACAGCTCACTGAGCATGCTCCTGTGGGTGGCACTGTGCTGCCAGCCTCCCCTTTCCTCTACCTCCACATACAGCTCCTGCCTCCTGATCTCATCTGACTTCCCCTGAGAGGTGCTCGGTGGTTCGGTGCACACAATTACCTGTGGCAGGGCTGTTTGTTCAACATCACGTTTTCATCACCTCTCATTATACTCATTATAATTCTCTCTCTCTCCCCTGTCTCTCTCTCTCTCTCCCACATATCTTTATCTCTCGCTATCATGCTCACTGTCTCTCTCTCCTTCACTACATTACTGTGCTCTAGTGAAAAGCATTTCATATTATTACAAATGTCAGTAATATTTTTTGAGCAATACTGTAATATCCAACTGCAGAAATATTTTGGTGTGAAATTAAATAAAAAAAACGTCTCAGGCACTAACACTGAACCTGAATGAATCTGTTTACAGTAACATCATAATGAGCTCTAGTGGCAATGAATGTATGCCTGAACGAACATGCTCATGTGTGGTCTGGTAGTCTTACACATTAAAAAACTACGCTTACCAGGGCAGCCTGCCCTACAAGCCCTACGAGCCCTATGAGCCCTACAAGCCCTATGAGCCCTACGAGCCCTACGAGCCCTATGAGCCCTACAAGCCCTATGAGCCCTACGAGCCCTATGAGCCCTACAAGCCCCCGCTCTGCTCTGCATGGAGTCCTCCAGCTGTGCCTCTGAGCATCTCTAAATGAAAAAGGCCTGGGCAGCGAGTGTGTGTGTGAGTGCGGCTGAAGGGATGTTTGTGCCTTAAGCCATCCTCTCCTTTCTGACCATATAATGTAAATGCCTTTATGAAGGAAGCAGAAATGAAATGATGCAGCAGCCAACAACTCACTCTGCAGAGTTTGTCTAAAACAGAACAAAAACACAAACAATGAGTTTCAAGCATGAATACATTATAAATGGTGGAAATAATCAATATTTAACCTTGCAATTACATTTTATTATATTTTAGCTTGGGGATAGTTGTGGATACTGTAAGCCTACGTGGGTGGATGAGACCTTACAGAAACAAATACACTTTCCTCACAGATTCCTACAGCTGGTTGATTATGTATATTTGTACCCTGCGTAGATACAGTACAGAATTACACATCTCACCACTGAATGTAAAAACTTTTAGGGAGCAGGTGTGGTAAAACTAAGAGGCATTTTTTTCTTCATAAATGGATATGCAGTATATGAGGAATAGTTGGAATCTGCATCATGTGACATACAGTAGCTCAAAAGACAAGTGTCATCTTTCCTCTGCATCTTCCTTTGCATCTGCTGTCATAGAGACACCTGCCTGAGCACTGACCCAGGACAGATGGCATAGCAGAGAAGGCGGGCATGCCCAGGCATGTCTGATGCCATCTGCGCTGGGCAGGTGCCTAAATACACCCAGCACCCACTGTCCCTCGCTTAGGGGAGGGTGGGTAGTGCGCCAAGTCCTACCTGATTAGGGACAAACATCTTCATTTACCCCCCCGTACCTCTTGTCGTATTTAGAGCAAAAAGTTACCCCGAGCTGGGAGGTCAGTGAGGACCATGGCGACCCGTCAGAGCAGGGAGGCGCCTGGGCATCACAGGCATGGCATTGTGGGAAAAGAGAGACGGCCACTGTTCGTGGCCGCTGGTCACAGCTGCGTACTGCGAGACCAGGGACAACTGACAACGTATATCAATGCGGACGCTGTAAGGATGTTCCTCAGGGCTAAAAGGCTTAAAGAGGCTCACTGTTTAAGGTTGTACGTCTCGCTAAAAGTAACCCATAAATCACAGATGTGCTGCGGCTTTTATTGGTTTCACCCATGAGGGAAGAGAGGATACAAATGAAGGCAGCAACCCTTCTGGGGATTTTTCAGTGTGTGAAGTTTGTGTGGAAGGCAGTACTACTACTACTACTACTACTACTACTACTACTACTACTACTACTACTACTACTACTACTACTACTACTACTACTACCACTACCACTACCACTACCACTACCACTACCACTACCACTACCACTACCACTACTACTACTACTACTACTACTACTACTACTACTACCACTACCACCACTACTACCACTACTACTACTACTACTATTACCATGAATAATTAATTAACAGTTGTTGTAGAATTGTTGAGTTGCTATATTGGTTTATAGAAGTCAATAAAAGCAGCCTTTGAGGATAAGCCAAGAAGATGAGGCAGATGACTGTATGATACGTGGCACTGGTTGTATACAATATTATAGAAAATCAACAGGAAGTTAAGTCTCTCAAAATGGTTTAAAACTGTGATCCCAACAGCTCCTCAAGGTTAGGATTAAGGCGAGGCACCACACCCTAATAGAGTATCACAACCTTTCTGAAATATTGTATAAACAAATATATAAAATAATTGACAACATATGAGCAATTCCCTCTATACAAGTCTGGATAATATATCTAAGGATAACCACACAAAATTTAGTGAATGCAGATGTTTCTGAAGCTTAGAAAAATGAGTTGGCATGTGGGAACAGTCTGACTTTCAGGAAATGACAGTTAAAGAGAAGTACAATGAATTTAGGCTACCAAATACCAAAGGCCTATTTAGATACAATCACGATCTCATCAAAATAAGTTACTATTACATACAGTCCTGTTTGTAACATTCTCTATGAAACAGGCTTTTAAATGATGTATGATTAAATAGTAGCTTTGCAATTATTGATTTATGTCCATTTGAATGTTCAAATTCATGAAATTCGGATGACAGTAGTATGACAAGCAAAATAAAATATACATTTACATCAAGTAAAAAAAAAAAATTAAGTTTACTTTCTGAGGGACAAAAATACACAAAAAAAATCACAAAATTGAGAGGTAGATGAAAACAATTATTTTCAGCCTGTGGTGCCTCGCCTTAAGACCATCGACATATATGAGCATTTGCCTTCACTGACCCACCGGAAGCATGGCCTGTAAAAAGTCCAAAGCCATTAGTTGCTGCTGAATCTTCCACGCGCAGCATGCAGCTCCTCTCCTGTGAAGCATTAAATGACCATCTCATGTTAACTTCCATGCTTTATTCTCAACGTTTGCCTCAAGCATAGTCCATGGGTGACCTCCTTGCCCTCACAACTAGGCCAAAGTAAAACTTTAAAACACTTTAAGAAAGAGAGAAGCTCTGGAGGGTGTCATGTCTTGACTTTTTGTTGTTGATATTCTACATCGGAGATTGTATACAATGATATTGATTCTCATGGGTTATGTTAAAACAGGTGAATAAGGATCAAAAACAGCTAACGTAATCAATAATTTGAGGAAATGTGTACATCGTGATACACATTCAAATTATTGTGAGGACACCCTTGGATACTAAAGCATTGCCTTATTGGTAAAGCAGCACAAGTGACAAGTCTCGTCACAGGAAGCTGGATAGTCCCCAAGGCTTCCCTGTTGCTTAAACAGCCTCCTTGCTGTGATTTACTTGTATATTCCTGAGAAGAAAAAACACACATCTCAAGGAGACAAACAAACATGTTTTTCAAAAGCATAGAACAGATAATGATTTGATCCTCTCCTCTCCCCCCGAGGAGACGATTTGGATGTGAAAGGACCGAGGAATGGGGACAGAGGAGAACCACAGGCAGTTATGAATGTGCGTTTGATTTCATAAACGAAGGGGGATCTGTGGAGGCACAGTGGGTTGCTTGTTGAGCTTTCGCCCAGATGTGCGCCCGTTCAGATAGCGCTAATCAATGACGCCCTGTTCGCTGGGTCTGGTCTGGGTGGGCTCTCCTTGTTCTGGGATGGAGAGACACTGAGGGGCCCTGATCCCCACCTCACCCCAGGGGATGGCACACAGCCCTAAGAGACCAGACAGGGCCCTGGAGAGCCTGCAGCACTTGGCTAAAATGGGAAAGATGTAGCACCATAACAGATCGTTGTGAAGCGCTCTCTGCTCTCACTGACTGGAAATGTACTAAAGCAAATAACTAGTCTATACCAGACCACAAGGGATTTTATTTTGTATTTGACATTATGTCACATGTTGATGGTACAAATGCCTGTTATTGACAATGTCTTTTGAATTCTTGGAACATATTTTTTACACAGGCTTTTACAAGTATTCTGCACACTAATTATCGACAGGAATACAACAACATGGCCAACTACATTCGTATACCGTAGTAGCTAAATTTTTCTAAATGTACAACGTTTCAGGACTACCTTGCTAGTGAGGGAAGGACTTTTGAGAATACTTCAAGTTCTGTAGATAGCCTAATCTAAGCTGACACATTCCAAGATATATGGGAATTTGCTGACAAGATTTGGCAGAATGGGTATATGGGCCAGTAACACTGACAGATAGACACTAATGGGGGAATCTCTATTCCCCACCACTTGTTTAAAATAGGAGAGGAAATGATAAGCTAAAGTGAGATCTCAGTTTGTGTGCATCTGGTGTCTTAATTAGTGACACAGATATATAGAAATCACTTTACTAACCCTAAAAACAGCACGGTCGCTAACCTATGAATGACCCCAGTAAATTGGACGCAATGGCCTGAGCATGTGGGATTAGCATGGCTAATGTGCCTGTGTGTGTGTGTGTGTGGGGTGGGGGGGATGTCCCATTGGACATTAAATGCTACCATTGTTGAATGAAATCAAAGATTTACTGTGTAACTCCGTGACAAATGCCCTCTTAAGGTGTGTTAAGAGGGGAACTTCCGTGACATCACAAGCTGTAAACATAGAGCTAATTTTATTGAGTGTGTAAGTCAACGTGTACTTTATCATCTTTACCCCTTCCTTCCTGGTATCTTACAGAATCCTGTATTAAATCATTTTACTTCTCCCACCTCTCCCTCCATCCCGCTCTCTTCCAAAGTCACCGCCATCCATTGCTTTTCTTGGTAATCTTTACTAGTAGATGCTAATGCTGAAACACCTGTCACTAAAGTGGAGGGAGCACGTAATGTCCCTGGTAAGCAGATTACACACTGTAATGCCAGGTATTTGAGAAGTATTCATGTAGCTAAGTGCTTATGCAATGTCTCAAAGCCTCCCTGGCTTTTAGTTTTCACCATCCATCCCTCCTATCCTCTTCTCCTGACAGAAGCCTGAGGCCTTGTCATAAACATCAAATGCCCTTCCCAGACACAGCTCAGTGTGAAATCACATGCCTGTTCTCTGTTGACAGTACTAGATACACAGAAGAATGAACTCTTTATCAGAATTCTGTCTGTGTTGACTAGATCTGGGTATGTGTTTATCTAGTTGATGATCCAGTAGATTTGATCAAATACTGTAAACACTGAGGCTAGTTATACAAATAAACCATATAGCCTACAGATCATCTGTCGTATTCAGTATTACTTGTTCCATGCAAAAGTATGCATTACAGTTTAGAATGTAATTTCAGTAATTACAGAGTTATTAGGTATAAGAGCAACTTTAATGTTTAAATGTTGCAATTTTAAGTGTTACCAAGTAATGTTTATGCGTATGTCAAGAAAAACAGTGATTGATGGATCAAATCATTTAGGCCTTTCATATTTAAATACTTTTCATCAATATTCTGTAAATTTTGTTGATTTGAACCGCATCCTATTAGCTACCATTGAAATGGTTGTGATTCTGTATAATTCAGTTGACAGGTAGAGACACAGGAAATAGGTGTAAAACCACAGGGGAGTGTCTCTGCTTCCAGCATGTTGTCTTCACCATTTCAACAAACAGGAGAGAAGAGAGATCAAGGAAACACACAAGTATGTCTAACAACTGGAACAGATTTGATCAAATTACCCTAATTAGAGCATTACGGTGAGCAGCCGACCGACCGCTTGCTCATTTACATCCAGCCTACGTCTCTCTGGTTGGCTGCACCGTTTAATGAGAGGAAAAGATTAGAATCATTCAGGAGACTGCTCCACCTTGCTGCTCCATATCTGAGTCAGGTTAACATCAACACAGAGGTTTATTCAATAACTGTTGAAACACCATTACAGAATGGTTATATACCACAGCTGAAACAATTGTTTGGCTGGAAAAGTTGAGGGAGCATGGGAATGGGAGTTGCATGAAGCCGGAAATGCAGCTCAACATTAAACAGAATCATTAATAAGTCACCATTGCTTAAGCCCCCAATGATAGTTGCCTCCTTTACGTTATACAGTGCAGAACTAGGTCCGGCCCTGTTGTTAAGTCAGGTGCAGCTCATCAAACAAGGATTCTAGACAATATTGAATGGACTATATTGGTAATATTTTTTCCTCCTGTTTTGGGTTAATTTGAAGTTCATAGATGAGCAGCTTTATCGGATCACTCATTCCAGGAGAGGACAGCAATAGTGTCTTGGCAAGAGCCTAAAAGTAAACATGAATGTACAAAGTGGTGTAACTGTGTTTTGAAAGTCAGTGTCTAGTGAAGCATCCGTTCTGTTTGTCCTCTCCTCCTGCACTCTATTGTGCTAGAGAAGATGAGGTAATGACTTTATCCAAGCCAAGGTGTGTGTTTGTATTCGTGTTTTCTATTTCTCCATTTCCAGGTTTTGTAGCACACTCCTCATAGAGACAAATAATTGACTTCCCTCAACCGGCGAGACTCTCAATGTCATTGGGACACACGCATCTTTGCCCTATGGGACTCCCAATCACAGCCGGTTGTGATACAGCCTGGAATCGAACCAGGGGGTCTGTAGTGACGCCTCAAGCACTGAGATGCAGTGCCTTAGACCGCTGCGCCACTCGGGAGCCCAAGTATCTCCATATCAATGGTTCTTCTCTCTTGTTACGTGACAGTTTCAGCATGCTCTTGTCAGTGTTATTTTATTTGTCTGTGTCCAATCATAATATTTCCAACTTCCTTACATTTCTTTTACATCTCCGACGATAGCATCCCATTTCTTTGAAGGACTCCCTGGAGCAGAGCTCTCTGCATTGCGTTTTCTTCCATGCGTGATGGCCTGAATGTGTTATACGGTTATACTGAAGTCTCTCCCCTCCTCTCCTTCTCTCTGCTTACCCAGCAGTCTAACTACTTTAACAGTGTGAAGTAAAGTGGCTGTATGGTACGTGTGGATCCCCAATGTCAGCCCCACGCGTCTCCACATGACAGGGGTCAGGCCGCATTTTGACAGCCAGATTTATGGTCTGCTGACAGGCTCATCTGGGACCAATTGGCTGGGGAAAAGCTGTGTCTAAATCAGTCATTTGGTCCAGTCAAATCAGAGTGGCAGACTCAAGAGGTCCAACACAGCTAAGCTGACCATCTCCAGCCTCCCTCCGTGAGAGATGGCTGTGTTTGACTGTTGATCTATGGGTGGGTATGTTGATGTATACTCCCCCCAGACTGTAGAGATGTAAAATTAAATGGTTGAGATGTCTTGACTGTGGCAGCAGGGGGCAGGGGTAGAGTGTTGAAGGGCTACAGTATGTCATATTGGTGCAGGGAGGAGAGGATGAGGTGGAGGAGTAATAACATCAAATTTACTTTTTACAAATTCTATTTTTATGGGATTTTTACGTCTTGTCATCTTCGACCTTTGACCTATTGTATTGAGGATACACATATGTGCAGAATGCACAGTGACAGCAGTGTGTGTGGGACAGATAGAGTTTACACGTGCTTTCTCAGGGGCCCAGATGAAGCGAGAGACATTCTGAGGAGTTCATGCAGCTGGTAACAGGAAACTACGAGTGGAAGAAACAAAGAAAGAAAGAGGGAGGAAAAGACTCCGGTCGGATGATTCCAGAAGGGAGGCAGAGTATATGTCGTTTTTTACAAGGTAATTATCACTAATGATAGCGAGGGCGGGCAGGGTGCGAGTCGAATATAACTCACTGGTCACTTGAGAAAGTGACAGGGGAAGGGAGCCAATCGGAGCTCTCCAAACACTCATCGAGCTCAGCGAACTCTTGGTTGTTATGTAAACACCGGCCTGTTTCTTCCCTTGGTTCTAGTGATAAAGTAAAGGAGTGAGCCATTAGGCTGTGTCATGTCCCTGGTCTTTGTCTGTTTCCCTTGGAACAGTCCGGAGCAACACTAGAGACACCTTAAGTGCTGTTAAGCCATCGGAGTGGGAGCAGACATGGAATAACGTAATTTAGAATGAAAAACTGTTGAGTGGGAGACATTTTGTTTCAGATAATGGGTCTGTAAATGCAGGGCATTCATCCACATAAACATTAGTCAGATTCCTGTCCAACACCGGATGTAGTACTACGTTCTGTGGTAGAGGGGTTGTGGCCTGGGGTAAAAAAACAACACCACAACCAGTTTATCTCTTTTAGCGAGAGGAGGCGGCTGGGAAGATCCAAGCAGTCAAATTAGTCTGTTGTTCATACCCTCAACAGCATTTGTTGCAGCAGCTTTGTAGGGTACACAGTACTGTAAAAACATGTACAGATGTAGGATCTTAATTTGAGCCAGTTTACTACAGCAGGAAAATGATCCAGCAGCAACAGAAAATGTGAATTATTATGTGGATTACAATTAATATAATTTTTTTTGTAGGGGTTGATACATTTTAAAGTGGAATTTACAAACTTTAGAAGCCTTTTTATACTTTGAATACACTACAAGTTTGTGTTTCTTGCTGTGCAGGAAAGTTCTCATCAACAAAAGACGATCAAATTAAGATCCTACATCTGTACTGTAGATTCCTGTAAAGTTGATACTAATTTTGTTTTAATCTAATGTTAATAAAGCATAAGAATTACAAACAAACAGCATACACATTGTTAACTCTTAATGCCAAGCTTTAGTAAAGCCTTTATGTATTATGGATTGACTGCTTCAGTTGTCTTTGGTTCAAAGAGGATAACTTTGTGAAAATGTATGTTAGACAAAGAATTAGTGGGAAGTGGAGGTCCTCTTTGAATGAAACGCTGGGGTCAAACAGTCAAACTGTAATTGCTACAAAGTGGCGGCCTGTCTACCATTAGCCACTTGAACCCTCAAAGTCGTCTGTCAGTAGGGGGTCCTACAGGGGTGGGTAAAGCTGCAAGGGTGCGTGTGTGTGTGTGCATGTGAGTGTGAAGGGGTTGGCGGTGAAAGGATCCCCCTTGATCCTCTTTTCCCACCAAATACCGACGTACACCTGAGACCCTGTTGTTTTTGCAGTGAAAAGCAAGAGGTTTCTTCTCAGATGTGAGTGAAAGTTGAAGGAAGTGTTCCATATGCCATTTCCTGTAAAAAAAGAAATCTGTAATGTTTGGTGATATAGACTTCCCTTATACTCAAACCAATTTGAGGAACATAGGCCTACATCTGTTCTAAAGAACATAATTCCTCCAAAGAATGTTTAAAAGCCAGTGAGTTAGAGGATAACTTTGTGAAAAAGTAATGTGGACATAGCTAATACCCTTAACAAATTCAATAAATATGTTAACAGAGAACGTTTCTCATCAACTGAGAGTTAAATGGCGCCGTTACTTTCTGGGCGACAGACTCACAGATGTTTTTATTGAAATTAGATATTTTTTCTCTAATCTAAGACACTGTATTATTGTGCATTAATCAAATTGTGTGAGAGAGAATGGGCATGAGCAGGGTTGTGACACAGGTAATGCTTTCATATCGCATGAGAAACCACAGGACGGAGGGGCCCTCCTTCCAAAGTCTGCCAGAGAACGCTTATCTGACTGGACTATCAGAGACAGGAAAGGAGAGTTTACTATATCTCCTGCAAATGGTCCAAGTTAAAGGGACATTTCTAAATGTTCATAATCTCCAGCACCACATCAATATATATGAAAATGACGCGTTTCTATTTTTTGTAGTATAAAAGATAAAGGAAAATAAGTGTTTCCAATGACATCATCAACCAATTAGTTGACAATTGGTAGGCAATTAGTAGGCAATGCCTACTCATAATTGGTTAATGTCACATGATGCACACCGATGATGTCATTGGAAAAACTTACTCCCTCTATCTTTTTTCCACAAAACATAGAAACGCGCCATTGTCACGTTGATGTTGGGGTGGTGCTGAAGATGATGAATATGAAGTGAAATGTCCCTTTAAGCAAGGAGGTCAAAATAATGTGATGGTATTTGTGTCATGTTAATACTGTTGTGTCATGTTGACACCGGAAAAGCACATAGGGGGTGCTATTTCTTTCCAAATGTAAAAAATAATCATTTGCATCTCTGTAATTTATTTGAGATAGCTAAACTAAAAAGAGGAACTTTCATCAGCTAGCATAAGGCAAGGCAGAAGCAGTGTCACTCTTCATCAGCATAAATCTAAAACATTGAAGCAAAAACGACATCACCACTTTGTGCAAGCCAAAGAACCGAGCCAGCTAGTTGTCGTCGATGACAGATCAGGTTTGAATTATCTCTTGTGGACAGTAGAATCTGTCAAGGCTCACGTATAATTATGTGATTATGAGCAGCAGTAGTTCCTGATTTTGGCTTTTTTAAATTGATTATTTGGACGAATCAGGATAAGGTGAAGGCGGTGCTTAACCTTTTCAAATATCTTCAACGAGAGCCCAAGAACGTCCCCAGTGTTTCCCCAGATCAAGTATGTAGACATTTGAGCATCTCCAGTCGGAACAGAACTTCAGAACTTGCACAAACGTTTTCCCTCCTGGCACATTTTCTGGCTGGCACCTGCATTGCCTTCATTGTTGTTTTTCTTACTAATAATAACTTTGGATATGTGTGCGTTTCAATCAAAGTAAGTGCCTTATTACGTTATCATTATAGTTTCTGTATATCGTGTTGTTGTTTCTACTGTAGCACACTGTACAGTGAGGGAAAAAAGTATTTGATCCCCTGCTGATTTTGTATGTTTGCCCACTGACAAAGAAAGGATCAGTCTATAATTTTAATGGTAGGTTTATTTGAACAGTGAGAGACAGAATAACAACAACAAAAAATCCAGAAAAACACATGTCAAAAATGTTATAAATTGATTAGCATTTTAATGAGGGAAATAAGTATTTGACCCCTCTGCAAAACATGACTTAGTACTTGGTGGCAAAACCCTTGTTGGCAATCACAGAGGTCAGACGTTTCTTGTAGTTGGCCACCAGGTTTGCACACATCTCAGGAGGGATTTTGTCCCACTCCTCTTTGCAGATCTTCTCCAAGTCATTAAGGTTTCAAGGCTGATGTTTGGCAGCTCGAACCTTCAGCTCCCTCCACAGATTTTCTATGGGATTCAGGTCTGGAGACTGGCTAGGCCACTCCAGGACCTTAATGTGCTTCTTCTTGAGCCACTCCTTTGTTGCCTTGGCCGTGTGTTTTGGGTCATTGTCATGCTGGAATAACCATCCACGACCCATTTTCAATGCCCTGGCTGAGGGAAGGAGGTTCTCACCCAAGATTTGACGGTACATGGCCCCTTCCATCGTCCCTATGATGCGGTGAAGTTGTCCTGTACGCTTAGCAGAAAAACACCCCCAAAGCATGATGTTTCCACCTCCATGTTTGACGGTGGGGGTCAAATTATCTCCCGAGTGGCGCAGTGGTCTAAGGCTATGCATCGCAGTGCTAGCTGTGCCACTAGAGATCCTGGTTTGAATCCAGGCTCTGTCATAGCTGGCCGTGATCGGGAGACCCATGGGGCGGCGCACAATTGGCCCAGCGTCGTCCAGGGTAGGGGAGGGAATGGCCAGCAGGGATGTAGCTCAGTTGGTAGAGCATGGCGTTTGCAACGCCAGGGTTGTGGGTTCGATTCCCACGGGGGGCCAGTATGAAAAAATAAAAATAAATAAAAATATGTATGCACTCACTAACTGTAAGTCGCTCTGGATAAGAGCGTCTGCTAAATGACTAAAATGTGTTCTTGGGGTCATAGGCAGCATTCCTCCTCCTCCAAACACGGCAAGTTGAGTTGATGCCAAAGAGCTCCATTTTGGTCTCTTCTGACCACAACACTTTCACCCAGTTCTCCTCTGAATCATTCAGATGTTAATTGGCAAACTTCAGACGGCCCTGTATATGTGCTTTCTTGAGCAAGGGGACCTTGCGGGCGCTGCAGGATTTCAGTCCTTCACAGCGTAGTGTGTTACTGAATCCTCACCGTTCTCATGATCATTACAACTCCACGAGGTGAGATCTTGCATGGAGCCCCAGGCTGAGGGAGATTGACAGTTATTTTGTGTTTCTTCCATTTGCGAATAATTGCACCTGTTGTCACCTTCTCACCAAGCTGCTTAGCGATGGTCTTGTAGCCCATTCCAGCCTTGTGTAGGTCTACTATCTTTTCCCTGACATACTTGGAGAGCTCTTTGGTCTTGGCCATGGTGGAGAGTTTGGAATCTGATTGATTGATTGATTGCTTCTGTGGACAGGTGTCTTTTATACAGGTAACAAACTGAGATTAGGAGCACTCCCTTTAAGAGTGTGCTCCTAATCTCAGCTCATTACCTGTATAAAAGACACCTGGGAGCCAGAAATCTTTCTGAATGAGAGGGGGTCAAATACTTATTTCCCTCATTAAAATGCAAATCAATTTATAACATTTTTGACATGCGTTTTTCTGGATTTTGTTGTTGTTATTCTGTCTCTCACTGTTCAAATAAACCTACCATTAAAATTATAGACTGATCATTTCTTTGTCAGTGGGCAAATGTACAAAATCAGCAGGGGATCAAATACTTGTTTCCCTCACTGTATATACAGTGGGGAGAACAAGTATTTGATACACTGCCGATTTTGCAGGTTTTCCTACTTACAAAGCATGTAGAGGTCTGTAATTTTTATCATAGGTACACTTCAACTGTGAGAGAAGTCCAGAAAAAATCCAGAAAATCACATTGTATGATTTTTAAGTGATTAATTTGCATTTTATTGCATGACATAAGTATTTGATCACCTACCAACCAGTAAGAATTCCAGCTCTCACAGACCTGTTAGTTTTTCTTTAAGAAGCCCTCCTGTTCTCGACTCATTACCTGTATTAACTGCACCTGTCCACACACTCAATCAAACAGACTCCAACCTCTCCACAATGGCCAAGACCAGAGAGCTGTGTAAGGACATCAGGGATAAAATTGTAGACCTGCACAAGGCTGGGATGGGCTACAGGACAATAGGCAAGCAGCTTGGTGAGAAGGCAACAACTGTTGGCGCAATTATTAGAAAATGGAAGAAGTTCAAGATGACGGTCAATCACCCTCGGTCTGGGGCTCCATGCAAGATCTCACCTCGTGGGGCATCAATGATCATGAGGAAGGTGAGGGATCAGCCCAGAACTACACGGCAGGACCTGGTCAATGACCTGAAGAGAGCTGGGACCACAGTCTCAAAGAAAACCATTAGTAACACACTACGCCGTCATGGATTAAAATCCTGCAGCGCACGCAAGGTCCCCCTGCTCAAGCCAGCGAAGGTTGTACTGATTATGATGAGCTAATGCTAAGCTAATTGCCAGCTATATGTGGCGGCATGTTTGTTGACATCATACAATGCATTCTGGTTGTCACGTAAACGTCTGTCAGACCAAAGATGTTATAACAAAATGAGGTGAAGGGATGGTTCACTCGTCTTTTGAGTAAACTTTCGGAAGTGAATGATGGTAGACGACACACCCCCTTCAACATGCATACTGCAAACAGCCCCAACTCATCTTGTAACCTCTTATCTTTGGTTGAAGAGAAAAAAGAAACATGGTGGCGCACACAAACTACCCATCATCGGATTACTTTAGATTTTTAGAAAGTGTTTTACGCAATAATTTGATCACTGGTGAGCACACCCATGATCAATGTTCCCTCTAAGCTGCTCGTGTGAGCGGGCTTGCAGCTTCCCGGGACTGTCGTGCAGAAGAAATATCAGCCCGCGCAGAGAAGCATGAGATTGAACTAAACTCAACTTTCTAGAGTTTTCGCGCCTAGTTAACACTATCAACGTTTCCCTTTACTGTGGGAATTGTGATCGAATCAACTCAATATTAGCCACTTTCAATGCAACATAACACGCACGACTCAGCACGTACTCTACACAGACCGGTGCTGCATAACCAATCAGAGCTGCAGTAGGCCGATATGCAAATAGACCTTTGCCATATATGGATCTGTGCCATTCACTTTGAACTGTACTGGGTTTACAGCATGAGCGGTCGTGAGTAGATGCGCTTGTTTTGAGATCAAAGCGAGAGCTGCATTTAGCTATGTGTGGTCCTCTGTAGCTTAATTGGTAGAGCATGGCGCTTGTAATGCCAGGGTAGTGGGTTCGATCCCCGGGACCACCCATACGTAAAAATGTATGCACACGTGACTGTAAGTCGCTTTGGATAAAAGCGTTTATTATTATTATATTCTTTGCTAGTTAGTGAGTTATAGATAATGTGTAGTCAGCCATGGGGGAGTGATTGCTTCCTACAAGAGCACAAAACGTGCACATCTTTGAAAAGCGAGTTGGGTAAAGAGCTTTTTTTTGTCTTAAGGGATCAATATGATGTCACTTTTTTATTCAGTGTTGGATGCTGCTGTACCAGCGAACAGCTTTGGAACACTGAGCCATTGACTGCACCAGGTGGCTGTGTAACGAGTGGGTTGCTTTTTGACAATAATGCACCGGACTGTCTACAGCCATTACGTTTTTAACCTAGAAGCATACCGAGAGACCGGAGAAGGCAAGAAGGAGTCAATCAGGATTGACAAGAGGAATGTTGAGTTGTCCTGAAAAGCATGGTAAGCTAACATTACTGTGTGAGTGTCAAGCTAGCTACAGTAGCTAGGTTTTTAGCTTGTTGGTTAGCTAGCTTGCTAGATAACTAGTTGCGTTTTACAGCCAGACTGTCAGTTTTACATGTAGCTAGGTAGATAATGAACTAAACTGCAATTATCGTAAACCATTATCTATCTATCTACGGTAGCTATATCTGTCATACTGTATGTAAAGCAAGAAGGATCGTGTCAGAAGCATTGAATGTTGACTAGGTACCTCATGTTAGCTAGATCCCATTAGCTTGCTAGCTATAACCTACAGATATAACTTGGAGGTGTAGCCTACTTAAGCAATAAAGTCAATACTTATAGAATTAATAGGGTTGTCATTTAGCTAGCTAGCTACCTAGGCTAATTTTTCCGACATCACCATCGAAGCAGTTTGGCTGCAAAATTACATCTCAACAATCACAGGCATCTAACTAAGTTAACAGCTAGCTAACTGCAGTACAATAAGGAGGAGCATGATGTTGTGGAATAAGTCGAGGTAGCAATTGTTATTGAGATGAGACGTGGTGCCATAATATAATTCACTTGGTTGGCATGTCATATTTTTTATCAGCTCTATTGTTGTAATGTACAGACATGAATCATGAAATAGGCAAATGTATACATGAATCCTAAATGCAGGTACCATTTTATTTTCTTAATCTCTGCAGGTTTGTCATCTGATTTCTTGAAGCCTGGTGGAGATAGATGCCACCATTCTACAAGGCAGGACATTTATCTGCATCCGTGTCAGTAAGTCATGATATTATTGTTTCCCTTTACATTGCATGATACTTTCAAGAGTACTAATACTCCATTCATTTAAGGAGTGGAGAAGCCCTATACATCATCCTGGAGTAACTCCTGGGGTGAGGGCTCTATTTCAAGCATACTCACTACCTCTATCCGTCTCTCTCCATGTGCTACAGAGACAGAATGGTCCAAGGACCTCCAGAACCTTCTGACCAACTACAGTACCTGCGATCTCTCCAGATCTCTTTTTCATAGCAGGTTTGACACGTTGGTCTTCACAATTATTATATATATATATATATATATATATATTTTTTTTTTACTTCTGTGGTAATTTCAACATCAAGACAGCACTTACAGCTTATGATTCAAAAGGTCTAAAATCAGTGCAAGTCTCATGTCCAGGGTGAATACATTTTTATTCATGTTTATCAGACACATCACACAGGCGTGTCAACTAAAATATATATCCCAGTCAAGATTGAAGAATGGTTCAAATAGACAAAGTGAATATAAGTGCTTTCGCCCGTAGTCGTTCATATGAATTTGAGTGGTTACATACAATACATGTTGACAGAATGGCTGTTACTGTGCTCCCTGGTAAGGCCCTTGCTTCCGGTAGCACTGAAGGCCCCAGTATTCAGTCAGGCAGCTTGAAGAAGATTTGTCACCATCCAGGCCCATGTCACAGCATGCAGTGGCCTGATAGGGAGATGACAATAAATACATGATGTACCTTTCATCACCAAAGCCGTGTTAGGATTTACTGCACATGTTGCTGAATAATTCAACCTATTTGTTAGTGTCATTGATATATGGAAATTCACTTATACTCCGTTCATAAGCATTGACTGTAATACCTCTATGGTCCTGTTGTGAAACGACTGCTGTGCAAGGAATTGGGCAACAGCTTTCTTCCAGGGCCCGTATTCACAAAGCGGCTTCAGAGTAGGAATAGCGATCTAGGACCAGCTCCCCGTTGTCAATGTAATCATATTCATTGTGATCTATAAGGCTAAACTGATCCTAAATCAGTACTGCTACTCTGAGATCAGTACTGCTACGGGCCCTGGTCTGTCAGCTGCTTTCTGTGATCCAACTCCCTTTCCACCTGAAATGCAACAACAACAAAAACATGAATAAGAATAAGCCTAGTCAGTCAGTAACTTAGCTAACTAATGAAACACTCAGGTAAATGTGCACAAGCCTAATTAGCCAAATTATATCAAAACAACACAGCCTATTTGCAGTAAAATCAGGAGGGGCCTTTAGCTATATTGCAACTTTTTCAGTCTCCAATGCATCAATAAACAGGCAGGGAAACAATGTAGTTTGACAAAAAGTGTTCAATAGTCAGTAACTAGTCTTTAAAATATAGCTAGCAATTATATAGCTAGTTGTTATTTTCTAGAAACCTAGCTGCAGTACACATAGCTAGCTAGCTAAGTTGAACTCAACTCAGCTAGTTAGTTAGCTGCAATAGCAATGGCTAGCCAGGGGTTAGTCTGAAATGTAAACAACAGTGTGCACTTCGTCCACTGCCAGTCCTATCAACCGCTTGATGAACATGGTTGTTTGAATAACTTTTCTCCATACATCGCTTGATATATTAAACTTTTGCCATAGCCAGTTGGCAAGCATGGAAAAACGTCCCCTTTGCCAGTCAACATTTTTAAGCACAACTGTTGTAGTGGCTTGAACAATGGGATGGAATGGACACTGCTAAGATTCGAAATAGCTGTGTTGAAAACATCCTCACTCACTTCTTCCATGTTTACTGCTTCGTGCGTGTGTCCACATGGATCATAAACACAGGTGAAATTAGCGGAAGGGAGGGATTTGGCAGAGAGTTTCCTTTTGCAAGGGAGGAGACTTTGCTTCCTTCCTTCACACAACGGAAATCAAAATAGTTAATGTCATTCCCTCCAGAGGTTAAACGGGAAGTGACAACTTTCGCAAGAATTTTACTTCTGGGTAACCGAGATTAGGTTTGAAAAACCTAAACATGTGTTTTACAGTTGGGACGGACTGCACAGCCGAAAGTGAGTGATCAAGCTGCTGAGCTATTGATCATTTTGAACGTGACAACTTTCAAGCAACCTAAAGACCAAAAGCTAGCTAGTTAGCTAACTATTTTAGGTTGCAAGCTAGCTTTATTTAGCCTGCATAATACTTTTTACCTTGTTTGTCGATCTGTAATGCTAGCTAGCTAGCTATGCAGTTACAACCTGCCTAGCTGTCCATCCAACCAGCTAGCAATGGGCAGCTAACTAGCTAAATATTTATAGTACAGAAGAGATATCCTTCAAGTCAAAGTTTGATATTATCAGTACTGTAATAAAGGATCTATTATACAGCCAGTTAAGATGGCATGAATACGATTTAAACCAAAAAATATATCATGTTAATTTCAAGCTAAACTAATTTTTCCAACGTTCTGAAGCTTTCTTTACCCTTTGTGGTCATTGCTAAGCTGAACAATGGGCCTCACGTCATTGATGACACAAACCATTCTTCCTCCATAGTAGTGAATTTCAAGTGTACCTTGATCACCTATCTTGCCATGTCTGAAGCTTCCATTTGCTCTGTGTGTTCTTTGTAAACAAACACCATGTGACTGGCTCAATCAGCTGCTTTGGGGAATGGCTTCATAAAGAAAAAATTATGCAACAGGCGAAAAAAAGAACGTGATCTGCTTTATCTGTTAACTTAGTGCACAAGTTGACTGCAGGTATTTTAAAAGAACAAATATTAAAATGTATGAAAACCCAGCAAAGAATTGTCTTGACAGTATTGAAAATCATACTGTGGGTATTTCAAAATACTCGGTATATATGGTATATCGCCCTAGCTTATATTCTACCACTCAAAACCTTAAAAGGTACTGTAGGCCTGTTCAGAAGGGAATTATGTTTTTGTTTCCACATTCCCTAACCCACATTACATTTGCCAGGATAATGTATAGAAATCCATAACTGTAAGACCACACACACATTAACTGAGGTCAGTTGAGTGGGTTTAAGACAGGGGGTAAATGGTAAATCCAAAAGGGAATATTAAAGCCTATTAAGAGAGAGTGAAACATTTGTATCTATCATATTGCAAATAGAGAAAACAATAGTAAACACCCGAGACATCTGTTACAAGCTTATCTGAGGGTTCAGTAGAGAGAGAGGCAGGCGCATTACAGAGCACTTAACCTGTGCTCTCACTGTTTTTAATGCATCACCGTTGCCTAATGTAGTAAAACCTAATGTTGGTGGGCTTAACAAAGGTCCTTCATTTATAGGTCTCTTAACACATCATCCATCTATTGCCCTGCTTAGAGTAGTGTTTGCGAAGGGTTGGTTGAGCTATTGTGGAGTGTGCACAGAGTTATTGTATGTATGTGAGCTCACCTCATTAAGGTTGGCTGTTTGGCATAGCCATAGACATGGGAGACATATGAGAACAGCACAGTACCAGGAGGATAAAAAGAGCTCAGATGAGCTGAGGGGAATTAGGCTTTATCCCTGTCCTCACTTCTACATTACATTTATAAACCCCCGGAATGATCCATTTCTGCCCAAAGCGGCCCATTCGCAGAGCCCGTATCAACGCTCCCTGTCGGCAGTAAAAACGGCCTGCTCTAATTCATCTTTTTAATTAATTACCACGCATGCCAGGGAGTGTTTGTCCAAACCAGGCGCGCCGCTAGTGCTACTAGAGGGAGGAAGAAAGAGAGAGAGAAAGAAATGAGAGGTGGCGATGATGTTTCATCATAGCCTGCAGGGGTTATTGAGCCAGCGCTCTGATACCTGAGTATATTTGGCCGGCTTCCTAAGCACTCAAACAGACAGGATTTTCATTTTGGTGTGTAAGAGGCTTTTTTTCTCGCCAACATCTAATGCGGGACTTAAAAGGTAAGCACAATCTGCCAGCGTTCACCTATGTGGTGAGATGCTGCGTGCCCACAATGAAAACAAGTGCCCTGGGTAAACAAAGAGGAGGATCATGGCTGGGAGGCATGCAGGAAGTTGTACAGGAAACGGGAAACTGATGCAAGAGTGCCGTTTTTTGTCTTTTTTAATTCATTATTCAGTTGAACAGTACAGAATGAGCGTCTATTAGTCTGCTAAAAATTAAATGATACAATATTATGCAATAGTACAGTATGCTTCATACAGCAGATTGTACAGTAGGCTGGCCTACAATATCACAAATAATTCTCAGGCTTACTCCCCCACAGTATCTTTGCTTATGGAAGCATTTAAGAGTTGTGAGCCAGAGTTGAGTCACAGTGAGTATGTTGCTGAGTGATATTTGAATAAATATTTAATACAGGAGACAAGATGATACACAAGGAGGTCAAAGTGCAGATCTTAGAGGAGGAGAAAGCTTAGAATACTTTTATTTTGAACAAGACGACGGAAGAAATAGTGTCCCACGCTTTTGTTCTTGTTCACATGGAATGACCAGACATTTTTCTTTAATGAGACTGCATCAGATAAAGTTAAATAGCTGTTTGAGGTGACTTCAACAAATGGTCAAATTAAAGAGATCTGGAAGAGAATCAGACAGACAAGCTGCATCAAATACAGATTAGGAAATTGGGGCACAATTTCCCTTGAGAGGATACGATTCAGCTGTAGCTTAAAAACTACTATACACTGAGGCCTGCTGTCCAAGACCATTCCAGCTCAGTACTGTTGCCCTACACCCAGACCACAAAGAAGCAACACAGTAGCACAGGGTTAGTACTACACATTACTAGTCATGCACACAGGGTTTGGGTTAGAGTAATGGTTAGGGGTAGAGCTCGAATTAGGGGTTAGTGTAAGTGTTAAGGGTTAGTGTTAAGGTTTGGGTTTCACAGGTATGACACAGCACACTGCTAACTAGAGTTAATACATCTTTGAATAATTGAACTTGGGGGAAGGATGTTTGTTACAGTGTAATGTGAATATTCTCAGTGTTTTTATAATGTAATAGGCCTCCTGATGTATTTCTGAGGTACTGGGACAACCTCTCTCAGATATGTATTTTCCCTCTGGACTGCTCTGGTATCTCATGTCTGGGGTAAATAGGAAACACATATCCTGGCTGCATGGGGGGAGTTTTTTGGTGCAATACTCACCAAGGTTTAATGTGGCAAATTCAAACAGATTACAATAAAGAACAGATCTTACCCCTCTGCTCTCACAGAGCACGCTGAGGCTAAGGATCTGCTGCGCTTTCATCTTCTACTCATCTGAGTGTGTTTTTTGGCTTTTAATTTCTACTCTTAGTTTTCCCTGGCTGCTAGACTTTGAAACGAATATGAACGCAGCCACTTGGACTAACATTTCCCCATACCGTTAAACATACCGAGACACATACAATTTTAATTACCTAGCTCCCATCTAATTTGCATATCATTTAGAATGAAAGGATGGAAGAAACGTAGAATCTATTCCCGGCAAGTGGCGACTCAGTCTTTGATGATCATGACAATTAGACTGGATCAAAGTGGAGGTTCGACAAGGACCAGATCCTTATTAGCATAATGAAATTAACTCTTAGAGAAGAAGAATCGCTTATACGAACAACAGATTGTACATTATTCATATTGGGGTGGAATTATGTTTATGCTGGTAATTTAATAATTATAAACCTTGTTTTCAATTAACAGTTTGTTAATTAACTTATAGTTTACACATAATCAGGGCAGTATTCATTTGTTGGGTTTTCCCACTTCGTTACTGAAAGCTTTTATTTCTCCCTTGGCGTTTCACCCTGTTTAACTAAGATGTTGTTTTATTGTTTGTTTACTTAGATTACATCACATCAAATCCTAATTACAGTTTGATTTTCATAATCAAATAATTACAAGAGAGTGCTGTCTTCAGTTGATAAATTAATTGCAGGAAAGATTTCTTCAGAGTTACAGTGGAAGATACCTTGGCCTTGGTTCAATCAGTCAGAGGCCTTTGGGGTCTTTGTGTTCAAGCACTCTTTTCTACCTCTTTTTTAAAACAATTAAACATCTCTGTCTTCAACATTGCTATAGTTATGATAACGTTTAGTGCCTGAATGGGTCTTTCTCAGGACGTTCAAGGTCAGTCAGTGACATCTTTTCAATGGCGCCGGAGAAGATGGCTGCCGTTTTACAGCCCTCTAACCAATTGTACTATTATGTGTGTTTTTTCGCGTTAATTGTAATTTATTCTATACATAATGTTTCTGCCACCATCTCTTATGACCAAAAAGAGCTTCTGTATATTAGGACAGCGATTACTCACCTCGTATTGGACGAAGATTTTTTCTTCAACGAGTCGGACGCAAAGGATATCCTACAGACACCCGACAAGGCCCAAATCCCCGTCGTTCGCATGAGAAAGAGACAGCGATATTGTGGACGTAGGTCGGGGTGCCTTGTAAGGATCCGACGGCGAGCGAATAAACTGCCTCTGTTGTTAAATCATTTGAAAATAAATTGGACGACCTAAGATTAAGGTTATCCTACCAATGGGACATTAAAAACTGTAATATACACTGTATTATGTTTCACAGAGTCGTGGCTGAACGACGACATGGATAACATACAGCTGCCGGGATATACGCATACAAAGTTCTTCCTCGCCCTCCATTTGGCAAATCTGACCATAACTCTATCCTCCTGCTTCCTGCTTATAAGCAAAAACTAAAGCAGGAAGCACCAGTGACTCGGTTAATAAGGAAGTGGTCAGATGACGCAGATGCTAAGCTACAGGACTGTTTTGCTAGCACAGACTGGAACATGTTCCGGGATTCTTCCGATAGCATTGAGGAGTACACCACATCAGTCACTGGCTTCACCAATAAGTGCATCGATGACGTCGTCCCCACAGTACATACCCCAACCAGAAGCCATGGATTACAGGCAACATCCGCACTGAGCTAAAGGGTAGAGCTGCCGCTTTCAAGGAGCGGGACTCTAACCCAGATGCTTATAAGAAATCCCGCAATGCCCTCCGACGAACCATCAAACAGGCAAAGAGTCAATACAAATGAGCTAAATCACTTCTATGCTCGCTTCGAGGCAAGCAACACTGAAGCATGCATGAGAGCATCAGCTGTTCTGGATGACTATGTGATCATGCTCTCCGTAGCCGATGTGAGTAAGACTTTTAAGCAGGTCAAAATATTTGGCATGGGTCCTCAGATCCTCCAAAAGTTCTACAGCTGCACCATCGAGAGCATCCTGACTGGTTGCATCACTGCCTGGTATGGCAAGTGCTCGGCCTCCGACCGCAAGGTACTACAGAGGGTAGTGCGTACGGCCCAGTATATCACTGGGGCCAAGCTTCCTGCCATCCAGGACCTATATACCAGGCGGTGTCAGAGGAAGGCCCTAAAAATTATCAAAGACTCCAGCCACCCTAGTCATAGACTGTTCTCTCTGCATCCGCACGGCAAGCGGTACCGGAGCGCCAAGTCTAGGTCCAAAAGGCTTCTTAACAGCTTCTACCCCCAAGCCATAAGACTCCTGAACAGCTAATCATGGCTACCCAGACTATTTGCTTTGCCCCCCTCACCCCACCCCACCCCATCCCCCTCTTTTATGCTGCTGCTACTCTGTTTATTATTTATGCATAGTCACTTTAACTCTACCCACATATACATATTACCTCAATTACCTCGACTAACCGGTGCCCCCACACATTGACTCTGTACCGGTACCTTCTGTATATAGCCTCCCTACTGTTATTTTATTTTACTGCATTGTTGGTTAAGGGCTTGTAAGTAAGCATTTCACTGTAATGTCTACACCTGTTGTATTCGGCGCATGTGGCAAATAACATTTTATTAGATTTTTATGGATGTAGTTAAGGGGCTGTTCAGCTTGTCATCTCAGTGTTTTCTTCTCCCATGGACTAAACCCTGTTTATGGTAGTCGCTCCATCCACCCTAACAGGGCCTGTCAAAACTAATGAGCGACCACTGCTTATCACTCCTGTTCTTCTCCCTGCTGTCTCTGGGTCTGGGTCTCTTGGAGCACGACCCTGGCTCATCATTTTAGCCAGTGTCTGCCCGGTCTAGTCAGAGTGTCTAACCTCTGTAGACCTTCCCACCGTGGGAACCACGTGCTCTTCATACACAGATGGACCAAATGCACCGTCATCCTCCGAATCTCAGACACCACCTCCTGTTCTCCTCTTGTTCCCCTCTGTCTGTTACTCTCTCTCTCTCTTTTTCTCTCTCTATTTCACTCTCTCTCTCTGTATATCTCTTTCTCTGGAATAAATTATCAGGAGTGCTGGGCAGCTGTCGGAGCCCTGTTCGTAGGCCTTCCTGCTCAGAGTACTTTAGACCGTCCCAGGGGACAGAGGAGGGCAGGGACATGGGGTGTGTGTGTGTTTCGCAGTGTGTGTGTATATGTGTGTTTATGAATGGAGGGGGGGCTGTAGTCAAGTCAAGCAACCCTGCACATATAAGCGAGGTCTTCGCCCACGCACTTTTTCTCAAGCTCCTTGCGAGTGCCGCTGGGCAGGCCGATAGTGACGGACGAGGATTTGTCTCCGTGGCGGGGGCAGGGGCAGGAGGGGGGTTTCTCCCGACGGTTAGCTGGCGTTTCAAGCCAGGCCAAAGTATCCTCTTGGGCGAGTGCAATTCCCATGCCCTGCCGCATTCCTGCTTCAGATCCCAGACGTGTTTTTGGGGTTGTATTTATTTTTCCTCCCCCTACGTGGAGTCCAGGATGTAGCCCCAATGTATTCCCACTGACCTACGTGGGAGGAGGAACTACAGAGCCCTCCTGTACACACACACACACACACACACACACCGCCATTAGGCTGACTCCCGTGGGGCTCTGCTCTCTGTTAAACACAGCAGTGACACTGAAAGCTCTGCTCTCTGAGTTATTTTACACTGGGAATAAAAATCAGGTTAACATCGGGTTGTCATCTTCCTCTTCACAAGACAGGGTCACTTTGGAATGGAAAGTGACACAAATATGTTATATTACAGTGAATGACTTCTCAATATTCATAGGTTGCACCTTCGTCACTTGGTCGCATCATGCCATTGTTATGAACATTCACAAGCTGCCCTCTGCCATAGTGGTGGCCAAAAGTCATCCTGAATGGGGGCTAATGAATGTTTAGTCTAAATTACACTATAGTGGCCTGGAAATACGATGACATTGCTAAAGTAGGCAAATATTTAGTAGGAAACGACTTTGCAATCATTATCATGTTGTCAAATTTACTTTAGACAGAGAACAATGTTTTCATTAGCTATCAATACTAACGTTAGCTAGCTAAAATCTGGTGGTCTCCCTCAATCTTAGCTAGCTGGCTAATGTTACAATGCATCTAAAGTCAATCTGGCGACATCAAAATTATGACAATTATCCTACTTGTGATGAGGTGGTGTTGAAGAAGTCAGGCGCAGGAGGATAAATCACAGAATAACTTTAATCTGCAAAATACAGGTTTATGCAGAAATGCGTCAAACACACTCCAGGGCACAAAACAGGCGCACTGGAAAATACAAGGCACACGGGAAATACTCCCGTCGATACACAATACACGAGCTCCACCGAGCTTCACTAACCTCCACAATAAACAATCACCCACACAGACAAGGAAGCAGAGGGAACACTTATACCATGACTAATGAGGGAATAAGGACCAGGTGTGTGTGATTGAAGACAAGACAAATGGAGTGATGATAAATGGATTGGCAGTAACTAGTAAGCCGGTGACGCCGAACGCCGAAACCTGCCCGAACAAGGAGGGGGAAGTCGTGACACTACTAATTATTTGCCTCCTCTAGAAATGTAATTGTAATTCCAAGCCAAGTAATGTACCTCGATGAAATCTTCATCAACACCAATTCACAATGCATTGAGTAGAATGCTCAGTCGGGCATCAGTCCTAAAATGAATGTTCAGAACAATATTGTGACGAAACGTGCAAACCATAAATAAGAAAATCCATATATCTGAATACAATACCTATACATCCAGCTATTCATTTGCAGGTTCACCTCAAAGCACTCGTTTCTGGAAACAATCAACTAAATCCTTATCACTTAATTAAAGGACAGCAGCTTTCACGTCAGCTCTCATATAGGCTATGTACTGTCTATGATTAGCAAATTGTAGGTGAGTTCCTAAAGATGTTGATCTAAGAGATAATATTGAAACATATGAAAATAAACACAGCAATTTCCTTAATTTGCATATCTTGCCCTGGCCTTACATTAATTGTTAATCATTTATACATGTGCATATGACTTCAAGAGCAAAGAATGTGGAATTAGTATTTATGGTTTTGTAAGGAAGGAACCTAAGGGTGTATGATTTCCAATAGCATTTGCTAACACAGTGACAGACTCTATGGGATAGAGTAGGTGATAGGATGAAGGTGAATGACATACAATAACACAATTAAGTGACAAAACATTTTGTAGCCATAAGTGTCTGTCTATTTCAAGTAAACCATATTGTGAGAAAAGAAAAACACAGTAGTCAAAGGTATGTGATGTTCTCTTGACAAGAGACCTTGACCTTGAAATAGTGATGCATTAATAACTGAGTGATGGAGTGAGGAGGAGGAATGACATCCCTTCTTCCTGGGAAAGAGAGAGTAAAGCCAAACACCCCTGTTTTCTCAGAGCCGTCACAATCTGGCGATCAGACAGGGCAGTTTCCTGTCTGGGACCTTCCCATCCCTCCCCGTGGAGGAACACAGGAAGTAACGACCCCCTAGGTGCTCTGAATGTCAGAATGTGGAGAGGACATTGCTCGGGGGCCTGATTCATGTTATCATAACACTCCAAAGCTTCACAAGTTCCCCTCGCTCGTCTCCCACGCTGGATCTAGGAGCTCAAGGGGCCTGTGACATCACCGGGAACGTGTACAACTCTTCCTGCTTTAGTGTGACTAGTAAGAGGACAGCCAATGGCAAAGGAGAGAAAAAGAGGGTAGGGGTGTGGTAGATTCTGAAGAAGTGGAAATCTAGGGGCTTAGAGAAACCAATCAACTCAATTTGATTGATTGGAAACTCGCATGTTTGATGACCTCACATGCTTGATGATTACTGTATTGTCACTTCTCAGTATGCAAGCAATACTTTATAGGCTGACTGGTGTGATTTACAGTATAAAGACAAATCAATTCTGAGGTGGCCTGTTCAAAGAAAGGGTGTTTCTGCTTTCTTCTTGGACAAATTTCAGCAGTACAAAAGTTTTTTTTAATACGACATCAGCATATGTTTACAAAGGATGTGTAAACAAAGGGATTAAGTGACTCCGATAAATCAACTCACTGTTGTATCTGCTGAGCCACAGGCCAGTGACCTGAAGTCATCTTTGGAGGGAACATATTACAAAAATGTATTTTGTGCTTGTACACATCTGGGTTTGGTTACCCGCTCCGATGTAGGTATTAAAATCGGAAACACGCTGGATGTTCCCTGAGCGTACGCCTTGGTGACTCCAAACAAGGCATAACATTTACGTTTCCGAGCTTTCCTGGGATGTTGAGCCGCATGCGGCCCCTCATAAGTCAGAATACCTGATGGGATGTTACAGAGGCTGTGTGAGCGACATGAAAACCAGCTGTTACATTCACCACTCCCAGCTAGCGCAGAGCCATAGAGATCTATGATGTCATCCGGAATGCTCTCATTCTCACAAAGCAACTTTCAAGCAATTTTAGTTGCAGTTGCAGGTTGCTGGTAACATAATCTCAAGCAACTATGCTGTTACATGAATTAACTCAAACGCGATGAAAATTGCATGCAACAGCTAATCAAATTGAAGCTGCTTCTGCCAAATTGTTAGAAAATTCTAAACTCACCCCATGTCATCTGCTGAATTACATCGTGATTTCACATATTAGTTTATCCAACCGTTTCGTTATTGTATAAGGATTGATTTAGAAAAAATGCTGGCTGGACAATTTAGCTAGCTAAACAAAATGAAATTGCCAGCACTGTTTGATTAAGTTAGCCAGGTAGCTAGCAACGAGCTAACCAAGCTAACAACAAGCTTGCTAGCTAGTGCAGCTCATGTTGAACAAATTCAGTTGCAACTGGTCAGAGAGAGGTCTGGGTTCAATAAAAAAATTATATTAATTGACTTCCAAACCATGTACTAGCCCTGATTCCAGTATTTCTTTATACATCTCCAGTATGGGTAATTCCTTTTCTGTCCACATTGATCACGGTTCCCGCAGCACTGACAGCTGTGTTGTTGACATGACAACTGGGCCGGAGTTCCAAACCTTCGAATGGATCATGTGACAAAAGCTTTCGATTTGATTAGCTGTTGCTTGCAATTAGTTGCACAAAGTTTTAAAAAAATCAATTGGATGCAACCAAGTTGCAGATTTCTTTTTTTTTAGTGATCCAATTGACATTTTAGTCATTTAGCAGACGCTCTTATCCAGAGCGATTTACAATTAGTGAGTGCATACATTTTTCATACTGGCCCCCCGTGGATGAGTTGCTTATTAGTTGCAGGGGTGGGGGGTTTCACGGAGCAATCAAGAAGCAAGTCAGTTGGAAGCAACTAAAATTTGGCACTTGTGTGACTTGGAATTTGCACATGCTCCAATTGGGCCCATTTTCTCTGCCCCACAAAAGACAATTGCCCTCAGCACTTGTCATGCTTGTTGGATGATTTTGAAGTCGTCAGTTGACTGCACTTTCATAATCTAGATATGAGGTACTCTTAAGGGCCTGGTACTTCATTACTTAATTAGAGGGAATGTTCTGTTGGGGGGGGGCTATTGGAAGGAAAAAAACAAATGACTCATGAACAAACACGCCGATGGAGTTGTATTTTTGTTTTAGCTAGAATATAGGCTAATTCCAGTTACTGGTGCAGATGTTACGGCCATAACCTGTACACCTTTGTTGTACCTTGAGGCTCTATAGTGTTAAGAGCAGATGCTCTCAAAGCCAGGTTCCATGTAAAATAAAAGGCTGAAATTCTACCGGCTAAAAACCCAATCCACTTAGGAAGACTATAATGGAATTTTGGATATGCAGAGACCTGGAGCGCCTCTGTTTTTAACACTTTTAATGATTCAACACCTTTATCCGGTGGGAACGCATGCTAGTCGTACTGTAAGTAACCATGCTCTTATATGAACTCCTGCTCCTTCTGATGCATTTCCTGCCTATGCGGCCTAAGGAGCCGGTTTAAGCGCTCAAGGCGACCCGGAGCATTACAGCAACTCTCTCAGGGTCAAATAATGAATAGCTCTGCGCTATGAAACAACCTGCTAGTCTCCTTACAAAGAGGACCTGAGAGAAAACAGCTGGCCCGTAAAGATCAACTATCCCCCCCTCCAGTCCTCCTCCCGCCCCTCTCACTCTCATAGCCTACTCTCTTCCTTTTGGCCTCCTGCCCTCAAACCTCTCACAACGTTCCCAAGAGCTGCCACCTTTTTTCCTGCAGTTTGTTTGTTTCCTTCTGCAGACTTACCTAACACAATCTTGGCAGCAGACCATGGCCCATAATCCCTAGTGTGGGAGAGAGGTGGTGGGTGTACAGTATATCTTCCGCCTACAACTCCTCCACTTCTTCCACTTCTGCTCTGCATAAACTCACTCACACATTTCTCTTTGATATTTGAATTAGTTAAAATATATTATGTTTTCTCTCTTCTGTCCAGCCATTTCCTGACACATTCCCCAACATATAAAATGTTGTAAATAATTGGGATATTTGTTTAATTGGGCTAGCTTGATTTTGTACGGCAATACAGTGCTGGGTGTCAATGTAAAAACAGAACATCATTTGTTTGGGGGGAACCTCATTATTGGTGGTATTCTTTGGCAATAGAGATCAAATACATATTTATTTTTGCTATCTAGACTGGAGGTATAGTGGACTTTACTGAATTAAACATGTGACAAGTGTACCTCAGAAAACATATATTTGTTGGCATAGGGATGAAGAGTTAGGGATTTAGGAAAGGTCTGTTATTCCTACATGATTTTGCATATCTTTCTGTGTAAATTCTGCCCTGCATCAGGCGTCAGGCGATGCTTGGAAACTACTCAGACCGACAAGGTGGGGGATTGGCAACAGAGGCTTTATGCTCGTTAATCAGTCTTTAAAAAACGCAATCTCTGGACAGATGTTTTCTCCTTTTTTGCTTTTTTTTCTCGATGGCAGCTGCAAAGCCATTTAAGGATGAGGGAGATTGGGAACAGGATACCACCTGTGTCTGTGATTTCGCGCACAGCCATACAGGACCCCGTGGCCAGGAGCATCTGTACTCATCTGTTGGAGACAAGAGAAACAGAGGCGCAGTGCGCTACAGATGTACTGTCAGATTGCCCTCAGTCCAGGAGATGCTTTGTGTTCTCCCTAAATTGAACAGCTTGTCCAGGCAAGACAAGTTAATAAGGGAGTTGGTTTTTGGTAATCCTTCCGATATTCTGTAAGACCTACAGTAAGCCACATGGAGGGGCAGACACTGCTTAAGCAGAAATACAAGAGGGCTTCTCTATCATTAAAGTGACAGTTTTTCTCACGACAGCCGCCTTACTCTACCACTCCAGTGCCCCCTAGCTGGTTAACCCTCGCCCTCACCCAAATCATTCATCATATTAAGGCGTTTTGTTTTTTTAGATTGGATAGTCATCTGGTTATTATGAGAAGCTTTTTGATCATGATTGGCTAATCATGTAGCTCAAGTAATGTGGATGTGGCCCTAAAGCCTCTCTGTCTTTCTTTGACAATTAAAACTCTAGCTTCTGCTCCGTACAGCCTTTTGGCATTTATTGTCTGTGTCTTGTTCTGTTCCAGGGGCTGTCGCAGTTCAAACTGAACATCCAAACCTCTGTACTGAAGCTGTGTTGGTTGTAAGCTAACCACCGCCATAACTTCACAGATTTTATTCAACATCCCAAATCCCTTATGGCTTTTTTCTCTTAAGCAACAGTATGTTGTTTCAGGGGCTACTAACATCACCATACAAGGTTGACCTATAGAGCCCAATCCAACCTCAAAATGAAGGAAATAAAAAATTTGAATTTCCTATAAAAGCAATATTTAACAGCAATATTTTAGGCCCGGGATACTCTTGGAGTCTCATTAAAGGAAAAGCGATCTTCGTCAAAAGACCTTTGATATGTTTTGTTAAACTAGAGGTTGAACGGCAAATATCGGTTTTAGAGGCATTACTGACATTTCCTTGAAATTGGATAATTGTAGCCTGCCCATGCAAAGCATTCAAAGGAGCCCACACAATTTGGCATGAAATACATTTTTTTGTGAGGCTTAAATTATATGTTGTCGATGGAAGCATTTGTGCTGTAATTTTGTGTCTCCCTTTCTTGAGACATGTATAATTTTATACTGGATGTACTCTGTGCCAGCAAATGCATCTTTTTACATTGTTGCTATGTGATAGAGGATGGTGGTTATCAGTGGAGGATGATGGTTAGCTTAGCCTGAAGGTTGAAAAAATATAATTACTTCTGTGAGAGTGGTCTTTAATAGGAAATGCCCAATTCTTATTTCATTCAACGCTCATAGTTTTGTTACACTTACCAGAGTACCAGTAAAAAAAAGTGTAGGTTACATTTTGACCATCTCTATTCTGATAGAGAGGTATACCAATGTGAATTAGACAGAGACATTTGAAGATTGCTCTTGAGGCCATCTACTGTGCCGGGGGCATTAATTCAAGTTCAAGAATCAAGTTTATTCATCTTGCCATGTATCAGCTCCACAACCACTTGATCATGCGTGTGACAAAACCGTGTCCTTTAGTCAGAGGTCCAACTGGTGGGCACAATACAAATGAGGAGAAACACACCATTTCCCTTTTATGCTTCCTTTTTTATTAGATTTTTAACAACATCTGTTCAGTTCATGTGGCATTCCAGATTTGTGGCATTAAATCGACTTAAGTCTTCTTTTAACCTTTTTGCAGAAATTGCAACAACAAACAGTTACCTCACAGCATGGGGCCAGGGAAGGCATCTGCTCGCAGTGACAAAATGTCACAATATGGGAGGAGGGAGATGCCCGCTTTAGCTGTTAAGCTGCCAGGCTAACACACTGGCTGTGATGTAACAAGCTACCAACGTCAATAAGAAAGCATATCAAAATTATTAACGGACAGTACAGGATATGTACACACCTGCATTCTGTCATACCTTCTTGATTATAGGGAGGACAGTACTAGTAAACATGACAAGCACATACACACACACACACACATCACAAACTGGTAAGATTCTCTTCAATCGGATTGTACTAAGCATCCTAAACACACAGCATAGTCCCGTGTAGCTCAGTTGGTAGAGCATGGCGGTTGCAACGCCAGGGTTGTGGGTTTGATTCCCACGGGGGACTAGTAGAAAAAAAGAAAAAAAAAGAAAAAAAAAGTATGCACTCACTACTGTAAGTTGCTCTGGATAAGAGCGTCTGCTAAATTACTAAAATGTAAATGATTTAAAAAAAACATATATATTAATTTCTCAAAAAGCATGTATCCCTGGAATTACAAACTCATCTGAGTGTGACATGGGGGAGGGGTAGTACAGATGTCAGGGGGAGGTAGTACAGATGTCAAAGCATGGTGAGTGTGTTGGATATTAACCCAGTTTCTGTTAATTATTTTAGTATGCTTGAATTTACATGCCCCCTGTTCCTATCTACAAAATTAGAAGCAACATAGTAACAGACGGATGCAAGATTTCACTGTTTCACAAACTTAGAATAGACTGTTTTTAAAACATGTGGCATTACCAGTTGCATTGGCTCCGTATTGGGTCCATTCGAGTTTGATTCGCCTTATACAGCCTCAGTAAGTCACGTCAAAACTGTTCCTCTGCTGTTCTTTATTCTAAAATCATAGGGTTGCTGAATTTACTCTTTAATTACGGTTCTATTTTCCCCTCACCGCTCAATTGTTCCGTTCAACCAGAAATTCCAATGGGATGCCTGTATCCACAAAGGTGACATAAAAGAGTCATAAAACATCAACAAACATCAACAAAGGCGACCATATCCACAAGCCACACCACTTGTGTTATCGACAATACATATAACATTCTGTAGACAGCTCAATGAAATATCCGTATATGGGGTAGCGTGGGGTATAACTAACAGCATAGCATGGTGCCAAGCCACAGGTTTGCTCCTGGGCTGGAAGATCCAGGAGAGAGGGAGGCTGGGTTGAGCTGTGAGCCAGTCACACCCATGCTCTTAGGCCCTGTGGTCGGGTCGAGTGGGCTGAAGCCCTGCCTGCCAAAGCAACAGCAGAAACCTTTTGGTTAGTTACAGAGACAAAAAAAGAGATGCTGTGTAAATAAACACTGTACTATGGAGAGAGACCTCATCCAAGAAAAATATATTACAGATCTCTTTTTCTGAAGGAGCTGCAGAGAAATGAGAAATACCCTTGATATAGAATCCAGTTGCAGATACTTTTTACACTTTTATGGCCTCACAAGCCCTATGTATACAGCCATTTCTATGTTTACATTGCGAGAAGTGGGATTCCATCTTGAAGAATGTTTCATTTCATCATAGTTTCACGAGCTTGTGAGGATTTAGAAAAACTAGTATGTTGAATTAGAGCATTCCCTGTAGTAATAATGTGGCTTCATATGTTGCTGTGGTTTTGATAGATATGATCATAAATAGTTGTGACCAATTAACAACACATTTATAACATTGAGGGTCTGTGAGCCTTTTCTCCATCGAAAGGTTAATTTCAGCACTGTCCAAATCTGACGTTTTTTTTGTTGTTGAAGGGTTCTCATCTGACATAGAATTTGGACTGTGGTCTGTTTGAATATTGTCCTGTGGCTTGGCTGACATTTAGCAAACCTGTGTGGAGTTGACAGCACTTGTTTGTGGTTTACCTTACTCCAAAGGAGTTTATTTATACAGAAAAAGTGTCTAACTTACTGCTATGAGAGTTAGGTCCACTTTCACAAATCACACAACAGGAGTTCCCAATCTGGGCTCTTAGCTCTGAAGTCTAGCTAGGTTGTTAACTGTTGTCTTTAATCTGTAATTGACAATGGAAATGGGCCCTCTACATTTGGACTCTAAGTAATCTCTGTCAAATGTTTCTTGACTCACTAATTGCCTATAGGTCTACATTAAGAATTACTCTGATGCCCATGTATTAGTTAACTTCAGTCTTTGTCTGGTAAATACCTTACCCACCGGCTGAAAGGTCCAAACTATGTACAGTATTTGAATAACTGGGTCTGGGTCAATTTGCATGCCATACAAGTGCAGTACAAGCAACTCTGTGATAGTGGTTCTGGAGTCATTGAAGTACACACACATGAGCAGCGTACATCTGAAATAAATTATTTAATTTCTGGTAATTAGCAAAGTGAAGTAAAAAAAGAATCACTCATGCTAAGTTAATTTGCAGACACAAACAAAAATGTAAAACAGAGGGGATAAATAGGTCCTCTGACTCCTATGCACAGTGCAGCCAGTCAAGTGTAACACATCTAATTGGAATATATGAATGTTTGCTTTGTCTATTGGCCTTAACTCTGCATGTGCAAAATGAAAGGATCAGCTTGACAGGGAATTTCAGCAGTCAGTCTTTCAGTTTTGTGGACAGTACAGGTTTTCACTTCACACATAGGCCTATACAGTAAATACTGTAGAAAGTGGATGAATGCCAAACACATCTCTCTTTGCCAGACTTCGTAATGATCAAACTAGTTCACACGTTTCTCTTAAACTAAATGATCTTTGTAAGACATTACAGATGTGCACCTGTTTGTAATAACTGAATAATTAAGCCCAAAGTGAAGAATGCAGGCTCCTCTATTTTGGGCGTCACTTTCAGACACAGTTGAAATGGTAGAAAAAAAAAGATAAAAACAGTGTTGTCTTGTTTATGGATATGTTGTTTACCATCTGCTATCAATCAAAGGGAAGACAGGGAAACGTTTTTGGCGCTGCTCCTTTTCCTCCCACCCTACACGGCGCTGTACACAGACGCCTGATTCTAGCACTTGGGAAATATAGGATTCCCGAGGGGATATAACTTCAGTCCCACTCAACAGCTTCACTAACAATAATAAAATTGCCTCTGCCCCTAGGTGACATTCTCAATTTACGATTATTTGAGTCTATAAAGTGTATTCCTTGGCTCAGAATTCACCCAGACTGTCTTTGTGCAAGGGGAATACACTGACTGCTAGGGACAACTCAGAAACTCCCACCCCCCTTTGAATGAAATCCATCAAACAACTACCTCAGCCCCTTGATATGTTCTGTCTGACCTCATGGACTATCATCTCTTCAACTGCAATGGAATCTTGGAAAGTTGTCGGTTTCCATACTCTGTGTGGCACTATGATGTCATGTGAAAGACATAGGGGGTATGAAGGTATATTCAACTGAATGGGTTGAATAAACACTGGCGCCAGAGAAGATGGCTGCCGTTTTACAGCCCTCTAACCAATTGTACTATTATGTGTGTTTTTTCAAGTTATTGTAATTTATTCTGTACATAATGTTTCTGCCATCGTCTCTTATAACCAAAAAGAGCTTCTGGATATCAGGTCAGCGATTACTCACCTCGTATTGGACGAAGATTTTTCAACGAGTCGGACGCAAAGTATATCCTACAGACACCCGACAAGGCCCAAATCCCTGTCATTCGCAGGAGAAAGAGACGTATTGTGGACGTAGGTCGGGGTGCCTTGTAAGGATCCGACGGCGAGCGAGTAAACTGCCTCTTCCATCAATCCTACTAGTCAATGTTCAATCATTTGAAAATAAATTAGATGACCTAATATTACGGTTATCCTACCAACGGGACATTAAAAACTGTAATATCTTATGTTTTACTGACTGGTGGCTGAACGACGACATGGACAACATACAGCTGACAGGATACACGCCTCCTCGGCAGGATACAACGGCTGACTCCGGTAAGACAAGGGGTGGCGGTCTGTGTATATTTGTAAACAACAGCTGGTGCACAAAATCAAATACTAAGGAAGTCTCGAGATTTTGCTCGCCTGAGGTAGAGTATCTTATGATAAGCTGTAGACCACACTATTTACCAAGAGAGTTTTCATCTATATTTTTCATAGCTGTCTATTTACCACCACAAACCAATGCTGGCATTAAGATTGCACTCAAGGAGCTGTATAAGGCCATAACTAAACAGGAAAACGCTCATCCAGAGGCAGCGCTCCTAGTGGCCGGGGACTTTAATGCAGGGAAACATAAATCCATTCGACCTAATTTCTACCAGCATGTTAAATGTGCAACAAGAGGAAAAAAAACTCTAGACCACCTTTACTCCACACACAGAGACGCATACAAAGCTCTCCCTCGCCCTCCATTTGGCAAATCTGACCATAACTCTATCCTCCTGATTCCTGCTTATAAGCAAAAACTAAAGCAGGAAGCACCAGTGACTCTGTTAATAAGGAAGTGGTCAGATGACGCAGATGCTAAACTACAGGACTGTTTTGCTAGCACAGACTGGAACATGTTCCGGGATTATTCAGATAGCATTGAGGAGTACACCACATCAGTCACTGGCTTCATCAATAAGTGCATCGATGACGTCGTCCCCACAGTGACCGTACGTACATACCCCAACCAGAAGCCATGGATTACAGGCAACATCCGCACTGAGCTAAAGGGTAGAGCTGCCGCTTTCAAGGAGCGGGACTCTAACCCAGACGCTTATAAGAAATCCCGCAATGCCCTCCGACGAACCATCAAACAGGCAAAGAGTCAATACAGGACTAAGATTGAATCGTACTACACCGGCTCTGACACTCGTCGGATGTGGCAGGGCAGCCGCGAGCTGTCCCAGTGACACAAGCCTACCAGACGAGCTAAAACACTTCTATGCTCGCTTCGAGGCAAGCAACACTGAGGCATGCATGAGAGCACCAGCTGTTCCGGATAACTATGTGATCACGCTCTCCGTAGCCGATGTGAGTAAGACTTTTAAGCAGGTCGACATTCACAAGGCCGCAGGGCCAGACGGATTACCAGGACGTGTACTCCGAGCATGTGCTGACCATCTGGCAAGTCTTCACTGACATTTTCAACACGTCACTGACTGAGTCTGTAATACCAACATGTTTCAAGCAGACCACCATAGTCCCCATGCCCAAGGACACTAAGATAACCTGCCTAAATGACTACCGACCCGTAGCACTGACGTCTGTAGCCATGAAGTGCTGTGTAAGGCTGGTCATGGCTCACATCAACACCATTATCCCAGAAACCCTAGACCCACTCCAATTTGCATACCGCCCCAACAGATCCACAGATGATGCAATCTCTATTGCACTCCACACTGCCCTTTCCCACCTGGACAAGAGGAACACCTATGTGAGAACGCTATTCATTGACTACAGCTCAGCGTTCAACACCATAGTGCCCTCAAAGCTCATCACTAAGCTAAGGATCCTGGGACTAAACACCTCCCTCTGCAACTGGATCCTGGATTTCCTGACGGGCCGCCCCCAGGTGGTAAGGGTAGGTAACAACACATCTGCCACGCTGATCCTCAACACAGGGGCCCCTCAGGGGTGCGTGCTCCGTCCCCTCCTGTACTCCCTGTTCACCCATGACTGCATGGCCAGGCACTACTCCAAAACCATCATTAAGTTTGCCAACGACACAACAGTGGTAGGCCTGATCACCGACAACGATGAGACAGCCTATAGGGAGGAGGTCAGAGACCTGGCCGTGTGGTGCCAGGATAACAACATCTCCCTCAACGTGACCAAGACAAATTAGATGATTGTGGACTACAGGAAAAAAAAGTGGACTGAGCACGCCCCCATTCTCATCGACGGGGCTGTAGTGGAGCAGGTTGAGAGCTTCAAGTTCCTTGGTGTCCACATCACCAACGAACTATCATGGTCCAAACTCACCAAGACAGTCGTGAAGAGGGCACGACAAAGTCTATTCCCCCTCAGGAGACTGAAAAGATTTGGCATGGGTCCTCAGATCTTCAGAAAGTTCTACAGCTGCACCTTCGAGAGCATCCTGACTGGTTGCATCACCACCTGGTATGGCAACTGCTCGGCCTCTGACCGCAAGGCACTACAGAGGGTACTGCGTATGGCCCAGTACATCACTGGGGCCAAGCTTCCTGCCATCCAGGACCTCTATACCAGGCGGTGTCAGAGGAAGGCCCTCAAAATTGTCAAAGACTCCAGCCACCCTAGTCATAGACTGTTCTCTCTGCTACCGCACGGTAAGCGGTACCAGAGCACCAAGTCTAGGTCCAAAAGGCTTCTCAACAGCTTCTACCCCCAAGCCGTTAGACTCCTGAACAGCTAATCATGGCTACCCGGACTACTTGCACTGCCTCCCCACCCCCACCCCATCCTTTTTACGCTGCTGCTACTCTGTTAATTATTTATGCATAGTCACTTTAACTCTACCCACATGTACATATTACCTCAACTACCTCAACTAGCCGGTGCCACTGCACATTGACTCTGCACTGGTACCCCCCTGTATATAGCCTCCCTACTGTTTTTTATTTTTTTCTCAACACTTTTTTGTTGTTGTTTTATTTTACTTTTTTTTTAAATAAATAAATGCATTGTTGGTTAAGGGCTGTAAGTAAGCATTTCACGGTAATGTCTACACCTGTTGTATTCGGCGCATGTGGCAAATAAAAATTGATTTGATTTGATTTGTTATTTTTCATACTCCACTGGGAGGAGGGAGATCATTTTATACATCCTTTTGAAAAAAACGAATGGTTGAACACGATAAATAACTGAGTGATGGATATTATTTAGGCAATAAAAACAAAGTGTCTTATGTACAGTATTTGATGTGGTTTACATTCCTGTGTGAGTTACAGTCCTTCAGTAATCCTAATGACTTACCCATCCAGAAGTAAACTTTTTTTTTAACACATTGTGGAAATGTGTCTGGTTTGTAATCCACAGCAGATGACATTTCTTCAGTGTAAACAAAACAACTTACAGTAATTACATTGTGTTAAGTTGAGAACACTTCTTGCACATGTCCTGCACAAATATGGGGATCAGTCCTCTCCTCAACCACCATTTTAAAATGGTTTACACTAAATACGAGGAAAGATTAGCTTATTACCACTGCCAAGCAACTACTGCTGGCAAAACTGCAATTTTAATTCGACAATGTGTGAGAAAATACTTTCAGCGTGTCTTTACAGTGGCTGCAGTCAGCTGTGCACCCACAATGTCATATTAGGATCCCAGCAAGACACATCCTGCCTCACCAAACTGGCGTTCTTTCTCTCTACAGAATCCAGATTGTTTCCCCCATTCAAGTTAAAGAGGGGAAAATAAAGGGGAAATGAAAGGAAAACCATAAATTGAAATATAATGAATGGTTAGGACTTTTGGCCCTCCTGAAAGAGGTGATCAACAACAATGCACAGTGGAGCCATACTGGCCGTGCCAACTAGAGTTTGACTGATGTGTCAACTTGAGATGCCATGGCAACATTATATGACAGGAAGTTAACTTTTTCAGGCCTAGTGGGATATTAATAATCAAGTTGTGAGTATTGCCAAGTTTCATTGGACTATGTTCAAACTTCAAACCCACGCTGCGACAGGACACACACTCAGGATATAATGTAAGCAGTAGATACATTGCTAATGTTATTTGTGCAGTGGATCATAATTAGCGGTCTTTTAAAACTCTTGATGTAAATGGTCATTGATGGGAGGGTGGATAGTGCCAAGAAGACTTGTTGAATATCTGCCATACAGAGTGTAACATAGGAAGAAGACCTTTCACTCTGCCAACTAGTGAATTCCACTACAGTGCTGGTTGTGATGAAAGTATGGAAGTACAGAGGTCTTCACCCACTGATGATTTTAAAAAATTGTTATATGCATATCTAACCACCTATTTTACCTAAATTCTAGTGAATGGACTCTAGCCTGTCAAGTTGAGAATGTTTTATTTTTTACATAATATGCATAGTGATCATTTCAAACTCCACCCCTTTCATACTGTGTATTCTCATGACAAGAGTTCTGGGGTAGGCCATGCAGCCAAGAACTTCTAACCCTGACTGCCAGTTGCATCTAAAATGTATCAAACAACACAGTTCCTCACATGTTGGACATAGTGCAGGGCAGGCCTTGAGCGCTCCCAGAGCATACTGCTGAGATGCTGGAGATGTTATGCTTTCCCTGGCTTCTAATCATTTTTGGCAGCAGATCCACTTCCTGTCCAGAAACAAAACGGCAAAGGAATGTCAGTCAACTAACAGAGAGCAGGAAGAGAGGCAGAGGAGTCACGCTGTAGGCGCTGATCAGTGATCGGAGAATAGAATACACATGAGCAAACGCACACACACCCCCCAAACTGTGCACAGTCGGGCAGAGATATATTCACATTTTTCTGTAGTAAATACAGAATCATACAGAGCACAAGCAATACACACAAATTCATGCAAGCGAATGCACCACTGCTGCACGCACACTGGCTCTCATCTTGACATCAGGCTGGAACACATCAAACAACAAGGAAGGGGAGAGGACAGACCTTTCCCACATTGCAAGCACTACAGGGCAATTTAAAAACAAATCCCTGAAGAAAGACGCCAGCTCCGTGTGAGTCTCAGTCCAACTGTTGTGCAAACAATAACAACAAAAGGATGCCATATAAAACTGATATGTAGCCCCAACCACACACAGACTGCAGGTTGTTCACATTCTGAAAAGACTTAACTCTGATAGCAGAGTCAGTGAGGTGCAACCTTAACAACCCCATCACTTTGACCATACGTGGCATGGTACAGTAACGCTCTGTTAACGCTACTGTTTGATGTAGCTCGTATCTCCTGCTTTGTCTCTATATGGAACTGTAAAAAAATGCATCTGAGTTTAAGACAATTTACAATAACTATTTCCTTTCATGTTTTTTGATTTGTAAAGATCTTTCCAGCACCGAGTTGCAGCAATAGGTCATTGAGAGATTGAGCTCGTAAACTTTGAGATCACAAAGTCAAACAAGGGCATATTACATTAACAAAAACAAAATAGTGTGGGAGACAGTGTACACAGTCGCCACAAAATCCCATAGGTTTGACTTATTCTCCCCTCAGACTTTCCACATCAAAGTCATGGCGCTGTCAAAGAGTCCTTGGAACAACGTGACGTCTGATGATGGATTCTAAAGAAAAAACAAACCCTTCACAGAAGCATAGCTTTTCTTTTCTTTTTTTCTGTCTCTTTATTTAGAGGGCTGTTCAAGTGAGGGGTGTTACACTGTGCTTTCCGCTGTGGAATAAAAGGGTGCCTAATTTGACTCAAACAATGTTTAAATAATCAAGGAGCTGCAAAGCTTTGAACTAATTTCACAAGGAGGGCACCAGATGTTTTGGTCTCTCTCTCATTGACTGTACAGTACTACCTCTCCTCTGGTGGATGGAAGGAGTGAGTTTATGGTCATTTGACTTGTATCTCATTCTTGCAGGAGAACATGAAGGTCTACCTGTATCTCAGGGGAAACCTGAAGGTGACAACAGAAAGGCCTACCGTTGAATATGAATAATACAGTCTAAATCCATTGTGGATGAGTTCTGACAAACATGTTAGTGCAAACATATATTTCTAGACTATTGGATATTTCAATTTTTTAGAATTGTCCATGATGTCTCCTCTGTCTCTCTCAGAAACGCAGCACACACGCATACTCACACACACACACACACACACACACACACACACACACACACACACACACACACACACACACACACACACACACACACACACACACACACACACACATGCATACACACACACACACACACACACACACACAGAGTTGATCATCAGCGCAGGCAGACAGGTACGTTGTGCGGGTAGGCTTTTTGAAGACTGCCTGCAATGTGTTGTACATGTTGAGTGATGCACTGAACCTGCCTTTACCCCCAATGGTGCCATGTGTTTGTAATTGCAGTAAATGAACCACAGAAGAAATGTGTGCTCAACATTTTCTTAACTCCTCTTGGGTCTTGGAGAGAAATAAATGTGCATATGAAATATTCTGAACAAAGAGTCGAAGATCACCCCTAAAGATTTCATCAAACATTTCATATTTGTGTATATATCTGAAGGCAAAATTCTAATCAGATTCTCTGCATTTAATTTGAGAATGATGAAAAGGAGAAGCCAGACCCAAATTACACTGCCTGCTGGGCCTCTAAAGGAGGAAATTCAGAGGAGATTTTCAGGCTGTTTTTATTTGAATCTCGGTAATGAAGTTAATTTTACAAGGTTTCCGTTCATTAAGCACAGCTCGCTCAGGTGCTATGCAGACATTTACAGTACGCGTTAGCACACATGCCTGCATGCACACACACACACACACACGCACAAGCAGACACACACACACATACACACACACACACACACACACACACACACACAAAGCAGACATACACACACACACACACTCACAGAAGTCCATACAAAGCAATCAACTGAACTGAGAACATATGAAACAATAGTAATCGGTGATGTAAATGTTTTGAAAATAGATCTTTCATAAGTGAACCCAGAATAAAGTCAACTGGGAGTGTTCCACCGCCAGAGTAAGATGGAGCTACAGCGATGGCACACCACCAATCAATTTCTAAATCTATTGCATGCCTTTATATTTCATATATTTTGCAATAGAAAAAGACAAGAGAAGAGTTGAATGTATTGGAGGAAACCTCCCCCTAACCAACCGCTGAGGGCCTGTATAACCACCACCGCGCTACAGAGGCCTGACACAGTGTGTGTTGAACCTGAAAGGAAAATAAACATGTCCCTCAGTGCCGCCAGGGACTCTCTCCCAAGCTTTCACATGAGAAAACGCTCAGGAATGTCCAGGAAAATGTCACTGTTACAACAGCACATCCTTCTCGTTACGCTACAATAACATACCTTTGATGCAGGCTATTTTTAGTCACTTCCTGTCTATCTCTGGGGCAGTGGAGTAGAGTAGAGTGGGCTTTAGAAGGCCAGGTGGTCCAGTCTCACAGGAAGTTAAGGCTTTACACACCTCACCTGAATGGCTTATATGATATCATATGATATTACATTATTTTTTGATGACATTCAATTGTAAAATATCTCCAATCAATAAACCTGTATAGGTGGTGAATGTTTTTTTTAAAAATGTTTCACAGAAATGCATTTTCAGCTATAGCTGCCTGGAAAGTTGCCACTTTGAACCAGCGGTGCCCACAATGGAAAGATGCAGTTCATTGCACACTCTCAAATAAACAGACTGTGAGTGGTGTCCATATTCTCAGAGAGAGTGTGACGCACGGAGCAGTTTCCCAGGCCTTGCCCACTTCACCACCCTGTAGGTGACATCAGAGACCATTTCATGAACAAAGGCAGTTAGCTGAGAGGGAGAAAGAGAGAGAGAGAGTGAGTGGGGGGGGAGAGAGAAGGGGGGAAAAGAGAGAGAAGGGGGAAAAGAGAGAGAAGGTGGGGAAGAATGAGGAGAGAGAGAGATGGGGGGAGAGAGAGAGAGAGAGAGAGAGAGGGGCGTGTCCTGTTTAAGACGGAATGGCTGAGTTATGTTCCTCTTGGCAGCACGAGGCACATCGGCTGGGCCCGAGGCGTCACGGCGCCACCTCAGGCTCTCAGCAGCAGCCGGGGCGTTCTCCCAGCACATGGCATTCATTTTGGGGGCTGCCGAGGAGCGAGATGGGTCTCCTTTTCCAAAGCCGAGCGGTGCCTGAGCAATTAGGATCAGCAATTACACAGGGTGGATCTCCTCTCTAAGCATGCCAAGAGTAATGCGCGGGCTGCCAGGGGTCTAATGGAAGTGACAGGGAAGGGAGTCGTAATGGTGATCGTATACTTGATTTACACCAGGAAAGGCACAGTGTTTTTGTGTTGTTTTTATGCTCTGCTTCAGTGTGTCCTGCCAATCAGAATCAGAAAAAATAAAACAGTAACACACATCTGAGAGCTGTCCCTGTGGCAGTGATGATGAGAGATTGAATATGTGATTGAACCGCATCTTCGTTTCCTACCAATCACAGAAGATCTTTAACATCCCTCTCCCATGTCTTTTTCATGATGGAGGAATTTCCATAAGTGGTAATAAAGTGTCACCAGAGTCTGAGGGTGGCATTGGTCCGGGGTTCCTTGTACATTTTAACAACGTGGAGTTTCACTTAGGGACCCTGGCCTCCGGAATAGTATGGCTTGGCATCAGTCAGAAACAGATCTGGACAATACGAAACTGATCAAACATTGCTATGCTTTAAAACAACTATGGCTAGCAATTACCAAAAGTATTTTCATAATAGCAATACAATTTCTCCCTACCACTGTTACAAAACATCTCTTTGGCTATTTACCCTCTACCCCTCCAACAGCAATTGTATACATATGAATTGGCCTTAGAAGCGAAATAATGTGTGGAGTCCTTTTTTAGTTTTTATGATATATGAGCAGTGATTATTGGATTTCTGAACTATGTCAACGTGGGCTATGAGAAGAAAGGATTACAACTTTAATTCATGCTGTGATTCAATGGGTTGGCAAGTCTCTGACCATATATTCAGTCTTGTAACTACTAGATGCTCTGCGGGAAAGTTAGTTATTTCTCAGCAAACTTAACGTTAGCATTGAAGGCCTGCTAACATCTACCACTAAGAAGAGACCAAACTCAAACACGTTTAGAGCAACAACACCTGGAGAAATGCTTTGTGCCTTAAAGGTAAATAGGAGAGTAATTGAAGATGCATTGATCTTGTCTCAGGGCAAAGGACGAAAACATCCCCAGACTTTGATGATTATTGGGTGAGCTGCTCAGAACAGGGAGACGTGGCTGAAAGGAAATTCTAAACTGAGAACATTCAATGTGGTTACTGATGTTCTGTGCTCTGCCCAAAGTAGACAGAGTACCTTAGTTAGAAAATGGTCCTAATTGATTTCTATGTTTTTGCTGTTCTGACAGTGATCCGAACCTATAACCGAGATCTGTGTTAGACCAGTGTTTTGATATACTCAGTGACATGCAGTCAGGGTAGGCAGTGCTTACCATGTGATTAATCAATGAAAAAAAAAGCTGTTATGAAAAGCCAAATATGAAATAAAATTGTATAAAAAAAAACAACTACTTTTGTTATCTAATGTTTTTTCTCATATCAATGATTCTGGTGGTTTTTATGCTAAAAATCCTAATTTTCTAAAGCTCCATCAAAACCTCAGGTAAGGCGCCAGGGTTTTCATGCCTTCATTTCCATCCATTCAAATCCAATCAAATCATTGACGTGCGCTGCCGTTCCTGACTCCAGGCACTGTTAATGGACAGAATCAGTATAGGCGTCGCTGCTTGCCTAGCTTGAAGTAGCTTCATTCATTGCATTGAGACGATTTCATATTTTGCGCATGCATATTGCCTAAACATGTTGTGTGGGTATTAAACATTTGGGCGTGTCTACATAATTTGGCGCTCGCATCCCTTGAACTGAACGGAGCTAGCTAGCTAGCAAAAACAACTTGATAAATGGACATTTTACTGCACCTCAAACAATTTTCCAAGTTGGAATAATGTAACGCGTCGTTTGGGGAGTTCGAAGAGTGGAACGTCACCTATAATGAAAGTTAAGACCAGAGAGAGGCAGCATACAGGAGCTCTACAAGATGTGACTATATTCATGACAGGCAACTACCATCTCCCTCACTGCTAGCTGTTGGGCAGGCGAACAGTGAGTAATGAACTGTCCACTTGACTGAAACGTCATTACCAATTTATACTTTTTACTCTGACTTTTACACCTGGGTCTTCTCCTGCCACTCAATGCGGGCCCGAGCCTTGGCTTCTACAAGATGGATGCGACTAACTACAATGATTCTACGTGCATGGCTGCATGGGGGCGTACTAACACTAGAGGATGTTGCTCTCCAACTGGCTGGATGCCCTAATGGATGTAGCTGCCTACCTGTATGCTGCGTGGAAGAACTTTGCTACCAGCTACTGTTTGTGTGTGTGTGACTTTTTGTGTCAGTGTGAAAATGGAACCGAAGGAAGCCTTGGGGATGCGTCTCCCACGACCCTAGGCCTACTGTGTGCATGCAGAATAAAATGATGGACATGGGGTTCTGCTGTGACTTCTACAATCCTGTCACCATGAGGTGAACATGAGATAGACAACATCCATTTGATGCTTTTGATTTATCAAGCTAGAATGTCGTTTTGATGAGACACTTTTTTAACGTTTTGATCTGCATTTTTCAGTCATTTCGATTGTTGATATGGACATTTAGTTAGAAATGTATTATATGTATGTAATAATATTTCACATAATAATATTATTATATGTGTGTATGTGTTTGCACATGCCGCGCACGGTGCATTGGAAGAATTGTAAATCAATTGTGAAATGTGTCCATATTGGTCTTTTATTGCCACCTATTGGTTGTAAGTGTGGATGCTACATCCGGCTGAGCTGACTTGAGCATACATTTACATTTGACATTTTAGTCATTTAGCAGACACTCTTATCCAGAGTGACTTACAGGAGCAATTAGGGTTAAGTGCCTTGCTCAAGGGCACGTCGACAGAGCCTTAAGCAGTGTGTCATTTTGTTGGATGATATGAAATATGCGGGCTATCGCTTGTGTATCTTGGCTTCATTGGTATTTACATTTGGTGAAAATTGTTTATACATTTCGGTTAATAGCATATGTCACTCTGGTTGTTGGAGCTATCTGTTGTATGGTGAACTTGGGCTTCATCAAGGTTTATTTGTGAGTAAATCTGGCTTTGATAACAGCCAGTGCTTACCCAGGCACCGACCACACCGCATGTCACTGCATATATTACCAATCATTAAAGGTCCTCTGGTCTAAAAAGCATATTTACCTGACATCTAATTGGGGTTGTCTGAGGTCAGTGTTTATGTGTTTAAGCCTCTTTGTCACTGTCAGGGCTGAAATGACCTCAAATGGTTAAAAATTGAAGTGTAAAGAAGCCCACACATGTTGACATTTGTCCCTGTAATCCTTGTCTTTTCATCCAGTTTTTTAAAGCGTAATCCACATAAAAGCCACAGGGGCTTGGGAGAAAGCAGTGGTAAGGCAGCTTCTTGGGAGCACTTACAATGCCAGATTAAAATGTGCAATAAAATAAAGAGATCAGAGGGTGTGTTGGGAGTTCATTTTCCTGCTTTTTGCTGCTTGAATGCTACAGTAGATAGTCATAGACGCGTTTTGATACAAAGGCTTCTACGACAGAGAGCGACAACTCAATTCTAGTATAGGCCAGCAACTGGTGACGCAGCCCAGAATAGGTCACAGTTATACATTCATTTACTACATGTACTGTGAACAAAATGCCTTTTCTATAAATTAATTGGAGAATGCTAACACACGTTTTTCATGCTCTGAAAATAGTCTCCCATTTTCTGTATTTATGAGAAAATCTGAGCATGTGTCACTGATCTAATTTTGTGATCATATTTTTCCGTCTGAATTACAAATGCCGGCCTTCATCTACAAACAGAAGAGACATAATTGTCCCAAATTTGTGAAAATGTGCCAATTTTCAGGTGCATCAAGTGCCCTATTTTTTTCTATAAACGTAATCCCAAGAAAAAACATTCCAGTATCTCACCCGAAAACTGACAGTGCTTTGTATGCTGGGCCGCATGAAGAACTAGGCTTTATTCGATTACAGACGCACCGTATGAAGAACTTATCAATCATCTATGATCAAACGTCACAGTTTTTTTTAAGAATGCATGTTTATTTGTTGATCTTATTTTAGCACAGAAAGGCTTCTGTGTTGCGGCAGAAATAGCACAGACCTCTTTTGGTGATGAACAGCTGTGTGGTTGTTGGTGTGCGACGCCGTCAGACCTCTGCCACAAAAGTTGACTATGTGTAGTTTTATAGTACACTGTAGGCTACAAGTCACAAAGCAAAATTGTAAATGGAGAATAAATCTGTTTATGGCTTGTGTGATGACCTTTCATATTAAAGATGGCATGAGGAGTTGTAACGCCACTTGCCAATGAGACATTATTAGTAATTCATATGATTACACTCTTCGGAGGGGGATGTCTGCCACTGATGTGAATGCATGAATTTAATAATGTTCAAGTGGATTACACAATTGAACTATGGGGAAAATAATATTTGTTTATTTGTTGCTCAAGCCGTTACCCTCACCCATTGAGCTCTAAAAGCCTTTAGCTTTAGAAATATGTAGGGTCAGCACTTGTAATTCCGTTACTGTATTACAGTAAACTATTCATAATGGCTATTCACAATGGTGATGAAACTACTTGATATGTAAATACACACACAAAACAAACGAAAACTACTAGGCTAGTTTTCATTATACATAACTACCATACATAACGACAACTATGACAAGTTTTATGCTCCAAGTCCATGTCAATTACCTGTTGTATCCAGGAGAAAATCATCTAATTTCTGTCCCCTCATCAAGATTGAAAGTTTAATGACATAACTATATTATGGTAATCAGGATGTGAGGGAGACTATATGCCCACAGTGGAGGAGGAAGAGAGTGGGTGGGAGAGAAAGGAATGAAGATAGATAGATAGATTTAGAAAGAGGTGGAAACAGAGAAAAGGAGGAAATGTAGCATGACAAAAAGGCCTCACATAGACAGACTGACGCCGCAGGGGCTACTCCCAGACAATATTAAGTTTACACTGTGTTCACATGTCACTCTGCTGTGCTCTGAGACTGGAGACCCAACTCATGTTCTAGGGAGCAAGAAAAGATGACAGTGATAAAATAAAGAAAATAGGTAGACTTGGTACTGTATTTTGCAGTTAGTTTCCAGCCTAAACCCAAAAGGAAGCTTTTCTGTGCCTACATTTCCAGTTTAGAAAAAGTGCAATCAAAAGTTTAATCAAGCCTAACCATACTCGTTATTCGTTATTCACTGTGTATTTATTCCCTGTGTCACTATTTCTATTTTATCTTTATCTTTAACTATTTATTGTTGGAAAAGGACCCTTAAGTAAGCATTTCTCTGTTAGTCTACACCTGTTGTTTACGAAGTATGTGACAAATACATTTGATTTGATTTTGATTTGATTTAATGGTGGCAAACAAGGCACTTTCAGATCTAAAGGCTGGCTTTCATTGTTTTCTCATCTCACAAAAGAGATCCCTCCTTTTGTTTTTTCCACAAGATGAGCTCATTAAAATACAGTTACGGATAAAGCAAATATAGGCTCCTGCGGTAGAGCCCTTTGATCAAACACACTGTGAGACCACCAGAACTTAACGTCTCCCTCGCTGGCAGTGGATGGGCTCCTGAAACACCCCTGATTTGTGTGTACGTAGCGGTCTGGTTGTTTTTACAGAGTCAGGATGCAGAGATAAAGAGTTTTGGGCCCGAACATGCTTTCTTTAATTATGAAAGTCAACAGGCTTCAAGTTGGAAAGTCTTTGTTTCTGATGCTGTATCTCAGGCATTAAAACCGACCTGGCTCTCCTTCCCTAAACAAGTAATTCCCTCTGTGTGTCTACCTCTCTGAACCTCTGTGGTAACAGCTTCTCTCACACAGAGTGGCCTCTCCTAGCCTCCCCTTCCCTGACCCACCTCCAAGTCCTCCTTTTGTGTGTTCTTTTTTTTCATTATATCTTGGGAAACCCAGCGATATTGCTTGTGGTGCTGAGGCAAATAATCTGGAATTAAAAAATGGATTCCTCTGGCCTTATCCTTAGCAACAGGCCCATCGCCATCTGTTCTGACAACGGGGAGGACACCAACACAGGAGCATGCTCTGTCACCTGTTCCTGTATTCAGTATGTGTTGTCTTTTGTCTCATAAAGTGGCCTTATTTTAGTGTCCTATCACCAAAGGGATCAATGAAACATAATTGAGTGCAATGTATACATTCCCGTCAAGCCAAATATAGTGTAACATTGTCACTATTCAAAGTATCAGAATCAGTTGTGTTGTGACAAAGTAAGGGGTGGTATACAGAAGATAGCCCTCTGGTAAAAGACCAAGTCCATTTTATGGCAAGAACAGCTCAAATAAGCAAAGATAAACGACAGTCCATCATTACTTTAAGACATGAAGGTCAGTCAATCTGGAAAATGTCAAGAACTTTGAAAGTTTCTTCAATTGCAGTCGCAAAAACCATCAAGCGCTATGATGAAACTGGCTCTCATGAGGACTGCCACAGGAAAGGAAGACCCAGAGTTACCTCTGCTGCAGAGGATAAGTTCATTAGAGTTAACTGCCCCTCGATTGCAGCCCAAATAAATGCTTCACAGAGTTCAAGTAACAGACATATCTCAACATCAACTGTTCAGAGAAGACTGTGTGAATCAGGCCTTCATGGTCGAATTGCTGCAAAGAGACCACTACTAAAGGACACCAATAAGAAGAAGAGACTTCCTTGGGCCAAGAAACACGAGCAATGGACATTAGACTGGTGGAAATCTGCCCTTTGGTCTGCCCAAATGTGAGATTTTTGGTTCCAACCGCCATGTCTTTGTGAGACACAGAGTAGGTGAACAGATGATCTCTGCATGTGTGGTTCCCACCGTGAAGCATGGAGGAGGAGGTGTGATGACGAATGGTGTGGGGGTGCTTTGATGGTGACACTGCTGTGATTTATTTAGAATTGAAAGCACCCTTAACCAGCATGGCTACCACAGCATTTCTGCAGCGATACACCATCCCATCTGGTTTGCACTTAGTGGGACTATCATTTCTTTCAACAGGACAATGACCCAAAACACACATCCAGGCTGTTTAAGGGCTATTTGACCAAGGAAAGTGATGAAGTGCTGCATCAGATGACCTGGCCTCCACAATCACCCGACCTCAACCCAATTGAGATTTTTGGGGATTAATTGAACCGCAGAGTGTAGGAAAAGCAGCCAACAAGTGCTCAGCATATGTGGGAACTCCTTCAAGATTATTGGAAAAGCATTCCTCATGAAGCTGGTAGAGAAAATGCCAAGAGTGTGCAAAGCTGTCATGAAGGTAAAGGGTGGCTTGTTTAACACTTTTTTGGTTACTACATGATTCCATACGTGTTATTTCATAGTTTTGATGTCTTCACTATTATTCTACATTGTAGAAAATAGTTCAAATAAAGAAAAACCCTTGAATGAGTAGGTGTGTCCAAACTTTTGACTGGTACTGTATATTTTCCGCTTTACATTGAATTGGTAACTTCTGATTTCCCTCAATACATAAATAGATTATGAATAGGTAGAAACAGTAACCAAAGTCTAGAGAGGCTTTCAAATATTAAGGTTGATATCCCCGGAGCTGAAGACAATCTTGAGGTTTAATCATTAGACACTCCTCTGTAAATCGTCCAGTCACAGGGGACAGTCAGAGGAGACAAGGCCCGCCTTCATCACAGCACACGGAGGCCAACTCAGACAGCATTTAGCCGCAGGGAGTCCCCCCAAGCCCCCGGGGGAGCCCCAGCCAACATCCAACCAATCAGGGCATCGACAGCTGCTCATCGCCCCCAACTCACCCCATAACCCCACCTATATTAAACTATTAAAGGGATAAGCCCTCTGAGTGTGAGTCCCAAAAAATGCCTCATCATTATCAAATTTAAAGCATTTAGAATGAGAATTAACCCAAACCAGAGACAGAGGGGTAAAACGCCCTTAGGAAATTCAATTTGCTGCTACTATTAGACTAATATTCTGTAATAAGTCAGTAAAAATTCTTAATTACAACTAGAACAATTATAGATTTAATAAAATATGTTGACACACATTATTACATGCTACTGTTTATCTGTAGTAACTGTCTATAAAGACTTGGCATCCCAAGCATGACCATGTTGTCGATAAAGTTTGAGTATCTGTTATCATGTAAGTAAACTAACTGGTATTTTATTAATCTGACAGTGTCCTTGGTCCCTGGAACCAAACAGGTCTCAGCAATGAAATTACCTCAGAAAGATAGAATATAAGCACAAGAGTCGCTTGTGTGTCCGGCTCCTTTCATGTCCATGATTAAATCAATACTGACCAGTGCTTATTAGAATGATATGATCGGCTCCACATTAGCTTTCTCTTTTTCCATCTTCCGTCCCTATACTCTAAATTAGATGGATTCCTGTTTGATTCTGTCCAGACTGTAGTAGGGCAAAAGTCTCTCGTATTATGCGACTTTCCAACTCAGTTTATAAAAATAAGCATTTTAATCCTCTTAAGATATTGAATCTTCATTTTTATCTCAAAGGCATTTGCTAGTATAGTTTGTAATTTGGATTTCGTATCATGATTTCATTCAATTATATTACGTAGATGTAAGAGATTCTCAAAGGCGCTACATATAGCCTTTTATTCATTTATCCTTGCACTTGGTGATCAAGATCTGTCTGTGTGTCATTGTATGTGTGTTCACGCGTGTGTCGCGCAAGTCAGTCTATTGGCGTGTCTAATTGAGAGCTCAGTGAATTGACTGGAGAGTCATTAAACTTGGTCCCTGAGACACCTGACTGTGGAGGGGACAGTGTGGTCCCTGTCAATGGGATCAAAGAAGTCAGTGTGACTAACCGTGCTCACCGTGACAAAGTCCCGGCTCCTGATCCACTTCAGAGACTGAGGTTAATGAGTGGTTTACGACCAGCAGGAGGCATGGAGGAGGCATCACAAGGCAAATGACCTATTAGATCTTTATTACACAGAAGACTGTGCATGTGGACAGAGCAGTGCGAATCAATCACTGTCTGGTCCTCAAGAAGACCTGAGGCCAATGGACAGAGAACTACTAGAGAAACAAGGGGTTAGGTATAGCTTTTAGTTTGACTTTAGGCATGAATATATAGAGGCAATCACTTGACAAAAAGGTAGCACCTTTGAGACAACGTAGCACTTCTGAAATAAATGAATTGTTAAAAGATTATCTTTTGGAGTGCTGTCCATTTTATTCTCTATACACCTTTGAAATAATAGGACAAGGTAGCAAAGTTCTGTAACAGCTTTTTATTCCCGGTGGGAAAGTCCTTTGATACTACGAGTTCACAAGTCCATGCGTGCGTGCATTGCAGATTACATTCTTTTCACTGGCATGATAAGGGATCGCTGCCCGTTCACACAGGGTATCTAGGGTCAAACATGGTAAATGGAAGGTTAACCATCTTATTATGAAGACGCTCCTTCCAAGGAGTGCTCTGTTCTATTCATTAGTTATTGCTTAATTCGTTACTTTAACCAGAGGCAGTCCAGAATTAGTGGAGCTATGCATGTCTGCGCGTCCAGTCGCCTAAAAACCAGACGCAATATGAAAATCTGATCCCTGAGGCGAAACTGTGCTGGAGACTGTGAGCAGACAAAAGGCCTGTCTGTGTTGCTATGTCACCCCATTGATATTTGACTTGAGGTTTGTTGTGGAAGCCTTCTCAATAGTACTTATCATTAGCATATCTACTTTAAGTTTGGGGGGGGGGGGGGGGGGTGTGAATCTATAAACAAAGTTTCCAACATGACTGATCTCAGCTCCAAGAAACTGTGGAGAATGCCACCAGTGTATTAGGAACATGGAGCAAAGTGTAATTGTGCGAAGGAATGTATGACCAACTGTCATCCACAAAGGCCCTCTCTTTGGGAGATGGGAGATCATGTCATATTTTTAGAATAAAGTCCATCTGTACATGGAGATGGCTTCCATTTGTGTGTTTCCAAGGAGCAAGGTAGTATGGTATGCGGTCCTCTGCCCAAATGACTTTATATCAAAGATGTTCAGATAGTGACCAAATTAAATAACTAGTTTCACATAAACATGCAATAAACCACAAGGGAGGAGGGGTGATGCGGTTCCAAGGTACAGTCAAGAAGCCATTAGCCATCCTTCAAGGAATAGTTTCCCATGAAATCTAAGTTTGAGTCATACAGCAAAAGGGATCTGAAGTCAAATTGGCAACATACTCTATATCGTCTTCTGTGTATATGCCACTCTGCACTGGGGGAGATTCGGGGAAATCGGTATGCCTCATCGCAAACAACAAAGCATTTATTTTTTCTATGTGAAATGCATGTCACATGTAGATACAGAAAGAGGAAAACAACATTGGCTGTATTTCACCCCAGAGTGCCTGACTGGCTGCTCCGGTACCAGGCGGGAATCAGGCAGCTCAAAGGAAGCAACAGACGACATGTCCGTTAGATGACACAGAGCTTCCCCTCTCTCTCCCTCCATGTTGCCGCCAGTCCAGACCCAGCCTTGTGGCCCTGTGGCTGTGAATGCCCTCTCTCAGGGGATTGGTTAATGATTCGCCTTATCTGGGGCCAGCAAAGGACCCTCAGGCATATCATTGGACAGACAGAGAGAGAGAGAGGAGAGAGAGGGGGACAGAGCGAGAGAATTGCCAGGATGCCGCTGAGGGGTGGGGAGGGCAGCGTGGGGGGGGCACAGAATTCCACCCCGAGCCTTGGACGATATGAAGTGCAACATTGTGCTTTTTCCACAATGGCCATACTGTCGACACGATCCCATCTAATTGAATTAGCCTGGGAGATGGTGCATAAATTCCCCGAGAATTCTTCTGATGCACAGGGTTTGCCCCCTAAGTTGAGGGCCAATGTGAGTGCGTATGTGTTGGGAGGTTACAGACTAACCTGCCCCTGGTACAATGGCGTGCCAATGAGAAGAAAGGGGCTTTTACTTCAGGTCAGACCTGAACTTAAATGTTAGGGCCAAGGTCAGAAGTTACCCCGGATACGGTGAAGGGCTGGTTTGACTGACCACTTCCCTTCAGTCAATGAGCTGGATGGATGACACGCTATGCTGCTTCCGTGCCTCTTGGAGAAGAAGGGTGACACTTTGACGGAGCAAATATGGAAATAAGTCGTGAAAAACTACAGAATTCCTTTTCGAATACTCGGCACATGATTCAAAACAAGTGTGGAATACTACATATCACTATTTAATTGTGTTCATTGCATGCATTGCATAGTACACATTGTTTATTTTAATAGCACATAAATATTAGCCATGTTCTCATTGATGACGCAAAAAATAGTGGTTTTGAATTAAATGCCACTACAAATATTTTTTGTAATACGTTCATCTCATTGCAGGGGCTGAATTACCCTAATGTAACCACATTATTAGTATTAAAATGTGATTCTGTAAAGACTCACAGTGGTGTCATTACTGCATTTAAAAAATCCCCCTGAAGCAACAACTCTACTGTTTCTAGCCAGTTGGACCTCCTTTTTCTGGCTTACCCCTCTCCAAGAATACTACAACAGGGAGGAGGAAGGAATTTCGCTCATTATTTGGAAAAGTCCTGTTTATTTTTTGCAGTGAAACCCTTTTCTAGAATGAATCACGCCGGTTGGCATCCGGATTGCCAAAGAGTGACACCATCTCTCAGCCTCTGCATTGATGTAAAGGGTGTTTTTCCTGGACTCTGAAATAGGTGTGCGCTGGATAGTTGGCAGCAGTTTAGAGGGGCCCCTTGGTATCTCACAACTTGCAACTCGCATGGGATGTCTGGTCAGAACCCAACAACCACAATGGGTGGGAGAGTGATTTGTCCTTTCTTACAGTACATGGAAGTACAATTCTGCCCAGTAACTAATATTATGTAGACTATTGAGCTATATGTATTGTTAGTTTTCTGACTCTTGAGGTCATTTAAAGATTTTTTTCGAATTGGGTTTGTGACTCTAACTGTCATCATAGTGAGAGATGCTTTTCGAGTCTTCACAAATTATCATGGAAAACAAGACATTTTAGAGACACACTTGCAACCTCAAAATAGTTATTTAGAGTCCTACCAGTATTTTCCTTTATTTTGAATAAACTGTGATAATAACTGTATTTGGAATTTTTCTTTCATGCTCTCTCACAGTCACTAGCTGTACAGATTCCTCTCTAAAGGGGAGCCCTGTAGATGAACCACCAAACATATCTCTGGTTGTGACTCAAGAGAATAATGAATTACACGTGTGAAACCATGTCTCTTTATGAATTTAAAGTGGAATATAATGAGTTTCTCCCAATCTAATGATATAAAAATCCAATAAAAAAACCTCGTAAAAAAAACCCAGAGAGGTCAACTCGTTCGGTTCAGTGTCATTTCTTGCTGGTGGGGCTCTGGTGTTTTGAGTCTTAATATCCCAAGATCAGACATAAATAGCTGAGGTTTCCGTTAGCTAAAGCAGTGACCATGCTCCATGCTGTGGCATTTACAGTTGTGTCACCAAGCCCAGACAAATATTCTCATGACGTAATACTGAAAGAGTGTGGCTGTGTGGTAGCACTTAGTGTTGCCAAAGACTCAATGTGGTTAAAGGGCAGATAGCTGTGAACTTAGTCCACAATGTATCATTCTACCATAACTATATCATTATCACTAACAGTGAGTTGTCATGTTTAGAAGGCATTGTAAAATCATTCACATGAGTGGCTATAATGACGTTCAAGTCACATACCCCCTATTAAAAACAGACAAACAAATGTCGTATCGGATGAGTGGTGGCCAGTTATTGCTGTCAACAAAGAGTCCGTTTAGGCTGCATCGTGTTAGAGGCTTTTATTAAAATCACGAGGTTACAGCATAAGTTACAGGTGACATGACACCCGGAGAGTGACGCCTCAGAATGGCTGCTCGTTCTGACTTTCTTCTTCGTTTTCCCCCCTATTTATAAACAATGATGCTCCCTCTTCTGGCCAATCCCCAGTCTCCCCTGTCTACAACACACTTCCGGTCTGTTGTATGTGACGTTACACTAAAACATATACTAACATAAACAACATTCCATTTCTTCATGAAAAACATTTAACAAAGACATAATCTTCATATACGATACAAACAAATGAACAAAGAACAAAACTAGCATTACCACTGAAGCATAACTGCATATCCCGAAGTTTGCAAATATTTTATAAATTGTATAGTATGAAAGCTCCCATAATTGTGGCTCTAACTAACCAAATAGTCAATGTGGAGATTACTGACAAAATACTGTTGTACATTGAATATATTTGGAACATTCTTTGTTTGTGGATTTGACACAATTGCCAATCATCTAAATCAGTCAAAATTACATCAGATCAAAATAATGAGAATCAATAGATGGCCTCCAACACGCTTTAAGGGGTCCATCAGTTGAACTTTACCTCAATTGGCAAGTGTTTGTGTTCTTAGAATTCCAAAACCTTCCTCTCATTCACAGCAAAGTGTCACATTGCTTCAGACATCATTCCCTCCTGAATTGGGACACACATACACATGTACACACACACACACATAGACACATACAGACACTGAACCCCCCCCACACACACACACACACACACACATACACACACACACAGTCAAATTGCTACGCAGTGGTCTCCTCTGACAGGCTGTAGGTACACTTGTTAGGTCCCAGATTGTTACTGTTAACACGGGCACTGACCCTGCTGTTTTACCTGAGCGTGTCTGGGAAACACGCCAGCTCTCTTCACGCTCCAAGGCACACAGTCCATAAAGCTGTCAATATGCATGTAGGCCAAGTCACCTTTGCCACGATTTAACTCAACAAATGTCCTTTTCCCTCCGGTATGGATACCCGCTCGCACACACACACACACACACACACGTACGTACGCACATACAGGCACGCGCGCACACACATGCACACGCACACACAAACACACACGCACACATACACACACACACAAACACACACACACACACACACACACACACACAAAAGCTTTACTTATAGGGCCTTTGAAAGATAATGCATTGAAGGCAAGTGATATATGGTAATTCAATATAGATTATGTTGTTATAACTAACTGTAATAATATCTTCATAACAAAGCAAATTTGAGCATAATGTCCATTCATTCCAGTGGTCACAGTTTTATCACATTACTTGAATAGTTTACCTAATAGGTATGAATCCATTTGGGTTGGGTGTCTTAATAAAATATAATCCTGCTTCTCACCGCTGATATAACTTCTCATTATACACTCCCAGCATCTATTCCCAATTTGCACAGTTTGATTTAAGTTACCTTGTGAATCCCTTCCTGTAGAGAGGTGGTTAAATTCATGTGTGACATCAGTGCAATGGGATCTGGCCCGGCGGTGCGGCCGTGGAAACCTGAGAGGAATATATCAAGGCCTCAGACATTTCTCTGGGAGGTGTGGACGCCGGGGGACAGCCCAAAACCAAATGAATTGCTCAACTAAATCTGTTATTAAAGGAGAGGGAGCGGGAGAAGGAGAGAGAGGGAAAGAGAAGGAGAGTTATTAAATGGACTGCTCTTTGACTAAGGTTCTGAGGAACATAGTTTGGCTGAACAACAGGCTATTCTAGTACTTGAAGGGGGAATTGACACACATACAGTAACAGTGAATTGAGAACGTGATGAGGACACCAGCACCCAGCGCTCTTCCTCCTGTTAGAGATGCAGAAGTTGTAATGGTTGACTCTGTGCGTTTATGGTTTACTTTCTACTTTGTACTTCCTACTGATACTGTATAATGCTGTAATTTTACTTTAACTCCTAGTAATTATCCTTTGGGAGTCATTCCATGAGAGTTGCCTTGAGTTTAAAAAAGATGTAGGCCTCTGTTTGAATTAGTATACCTTTTATAGATAAGTTAAACTGTTGGCAGACACATAAGCATAAATTATAGTTTGGTGATGGGTATAAAGAATTAAAATTCCCCAGATTCAGCACTGCTATTTCACCACAGAATAGCAAATAAATTAAGGTTTATTATGCTAACGTTTAATCACTAATTAGTGATGATATGAAAACCATGCACTAGTTCCTCTCACTTGAACAATGTCTTCTCTTTCTCTCTCCACAGAAGTTTGACACAATCCCTACATATTTGGCTCTTAATGCGTACAGCAACCGTGTTTGTCAGTAAACATGTTGTGTGGAGCAGATCCACTATCACAGGGCAGGGTGGGTTGGTTGGACTGTCACTAATGCCCTTAGCAAAGCTATCAGCTGAGTAATTTGGGTAATTGCTACCATCGGAAACTGTTTATTCCATTTGCATCCTGTATACTCCAGAGCCCTATATAACAAAAGAAAACGCCTCATCCTTTTTCCTCAACAATTCTTCTTGTGCCAGCATCAGCAAATAAAAATGGTTTGCATCAGCAAGTAAAGAGGTTTGTGGTATTTTATAACTATTGTTATTCACGGACAGCGTTTTGGACGCAATAATAGGGTTTTGTTTTTAAGAAATATATTACTTTTCACATCTCTGAAATTCTGTGGGATGGAAAGTGCAAATTTGGCTTGATTCAATGGTGAATAATTGGATTGTTTAGCCATGCCCAGGGTTTAAATAAGTCATGAACATCTCCTAAGGGTCAGGACTCTCTTCACATACAATTGTGCACAAATAAACAATCATGCACACACTTTATAACTGACAGCCTTTAGTAGCCTAGGCTTTTTTTTTTACTGTAGCACTCTATGAGCAGATCAGAGTTTAATATATTCCAGAACTACAATGGAATTTCAATGTGTTCTCAAAAATATAATGGTCAATATATCAGCAATTCAAACTCACAGTTGATAGCAGGGACACTATCACTAAGTTGCCCCTACTCAGGAATACATCGTTGGAAGGTTACACAAAATAGTTCCGTAAGAACCTCCTAACATTGTACTTGCTTGGTGTATTTCTCATCACAAAGTCAGTGAGGAAAAAAATTACTTGTCGAAGTTCCTGATTGTGATAAGGCACAAGGCCTTCCATTCACACTGTGACTCCTTCCATTCACACTGTGACTCAGTGAGGTCATCTGTTTGGTAGTAAGCTAAGCTGCCTTTTTGTGTATAAGGGAAAAGGGCATTTTGGCATGATCCACGTTGTTATGAACTCCCAAAGAACATCTGTCATACAGAGTGTGTAGGTCATTTGACACGGCCTTAGGGAGTACGGCAAGACAAGAAAAAAGGTGCTCATACTACAAAATATACATTTATCTCCTTGGATATGGGAAATGTGCATAAATTATGCCAAATGTCACAATAAAAAAAATGGTCTAATAAAAAGCATGAGCTGGCGCACACCCAGAGAACATCACTTAGTGTAGAGGTGCTGACCAACGGAGAATAAACTGTAAGCTATAAAAAGAGAGTCGCACACTCTATGTATAAACTCCCAGTCATTTATTGGGTAAAAAAACACCAACGTTTCGGCATCACTGTGCCTTCTTCAGGGTGTGCCATATACAATTTTAAAAAACTGACACAATTTGTAAAAAAATTGTTTATTTACATTTGTATATGGCACTTTCCTGAGACATTTACATTTCCACAAATACATTGTTACATTAGCGAGCCTAGCAACCCTTTGATAACTCATCACTAACACAATTTAACTTAACTTCTGTATTTGATGTTAGTAAAACTTTTTAAGAAACGACAGGCAACAAATCAAATTGTCCAATTAAGACGAGAAGCTGCTGATTTTTATTTGTGGAACAAAAAACAACATTGGCACCACAACCGAAGGACGGCACAGTGTCCCTAATGGTATCCCTACTAATGGTACCTAGTACTCATGATCTTTATTGTTCAACTATACCGTAGGTTAACACCAGTGAAGAAATTACAGCAGATTTGATTATAGGACCTGTGGTAATTCTGGCTCGCCTTTTTGAAGCACCCTTTAAATCTATTTTTGGAACCATATAATTCAGTGACAACTACTGCTATGTTCTTCCTTTAAAATGAGCCCTTCTTGCAAAAACCCTACATATATCACAGTGTGTCTTCTAGAGGTTTGTGAAAACAGACTGTTTGTACTGTCTTATAATATCTTATTAGGCTGGAAAAACTTGTCTCATAAGTAATGAATGCCCACAGGCCATCATCCTAATGTAGAATATTAAAACACACAAAACTGCAAGACTTTGGACACCTTGTGGCATTTGAAATGGGGCAAAACCCAGCCTAGTAGGTTCCTCATGTGGCAAACCTTACCTGGGAAAGCTTAAGTTGCTATCAAGCGGTAGGTTTGTGTAAGAGGTCTTCAGCAACATCCTGTCATGGCAATGTCCACAAGCCAGATGCCATATTCTCATGACACTACCATGCACTATTATTACAATGTTTTGATTCATTACATTATTGATTATTGTGTAACTTCTCAGAAGAGTTCTTGGTAGAAAAGAATACAACCATCCCCATTCAGTCAAACAAAAGCAATTATCCTCTTTCCGCTGGTGGATGGTGAACTGTTTGACAGATGGTTCAGCCAAACTTCTAACTGCAAGTGTCTTCAAAGGATCCGTGTTCTGGCTCCCTATATGAAGCATCAGAGACTACAGAGCCACTGGATTTTGGAACGGGGCAAGAGGGTCAATGTAACATGGCCGCACCACCAGCTTCTCTGATGATGCTGCATTTAAAAAGGCCCACAGGAACCCAACGTCTCCAGCTTCATTTCTGGTGTGTGTGTGTTCACCATATGCATTTGTTTGGCCCACCTGCTTCATGTGGCATTTCAGAGAGCAGTCAGCAAGGAGGCCTCCAGTCACTCTGCCTTGGAAGGCCATGAAAGAGAACTTCTGAACTCCTGTGGCCGGTACATTGTTCAGAGCTGCACAGTGACAATCGGTGGTTGACTCTGTATGTCTATATTTTTGGAAGGACCTTAGATGCCTTCACAATGTTAAATAAAATACAGTTGAATCTCTGATCACTCATCAGAATATCAGATCACTGATCAGTTATTCTCCACAATGCAGCCTGAACGTCTGATTTACAGCGATATTAACCTTGTGGCTTCTAAAATAGCTTTTTTAATAACCTTTTACTGCAGTGGGCTAAGTCAAGGTCACACAGAGTGTTTCTTGGTAGTCTTAAACAAATTTACTTCGAAACAAAGGTATACACCTCACAGACATGGTTATGGGCTTAAAAAAATAAGACATCTGTGCCATGTCAGACAGAGTTGAAATGTATTCACTTTTGAGTTTGCATCCCAATATTACACTTTATATACCTCACAGAAGACTGAAATATAACAAAACTGTTTGACAGAGAAACACAGTTTTTTCAGCATAAAAAAATTAATATAGTTGATTCTCTCCTGAGTGGCGCAGTGGTCTAAGGCCACTAGAGATCCTGGTTCGAATCCAGGCTCTGTCGTAGCCGGCTGCGACCAGGAGACCCACAAGTCGTCCAGGGTAGGGGAGGGAATGGCCGGCAGGGATGTAGCTCAGTTGGTAGAGCATGGCGTTTGCAACGCCATGGTTGTGGGTTCGATTCCCACGGGGGGCCAGCATGAAAAAAACAAAAGATAATAAAAAATAATAATGTATGCACTCACTAACTGTAAGTCACTCTGGATAAGAGTGTCTGCTAAATTACTAAAATGTAAATGTATGAAAGATATTAATAACATTCCACCCATGAGGCCACTAGGTCATTTGACTGCAGGAAGGGCTACGACAGCAAACTCTGTTAGAGACACTGATGGGATGGAGTCATCCTTTTCTGCCATAACATTTATTTTTAGCTCTGGGACTGAGAACCTTTTAACTTTTTGGTCCTCTGTAGCTCAATTGGTAGATCATGGTGCTTGTAACGCCAGGGTAGTGGGTTCGATCCCCGGGACCACCCATACGTAACAATGTATGCACACATGACTGTAAGTCGCTTTGGATAAAAGTGTCTGCTAAATGGCATATTATTATTATTATTATTATTATTATTATTATTATTATTATTATTATTTACCTTGAAAAATGACATGATGTTTTATGAGTGGTGCTTGAACACCTGCTACTTTTGGTACCTGCTACTTATTTCCAAGATATAGAAATAACTATACATAAATTATAAATATACAGGGTTGTCCTATGTTGGGTTGAAAAACAATACAGTGGGGAAAAAAAGTATTTAGTCAGCCACCAATTGTGCAAGTTCTCCCACTTAAAAAGATGAGAGAGGCCTGTAATTTTCATCATAGGTACACGTCAACTATGACAGACAAATTGAGAAAACATTTTCCAGAAAATCACATTGTAGGATTTTTAATGAATTTATTTGCAAATTATGGTGGAAAATAAGGATTTGGTCACCTACAAACAAGCAAGATTTCTGGCTCTCACAGACCTGTAACTTCTTCTTTAAGAGGCTCCTCTGTCCTCCACTCGTTACCTGTATTAATGGCACCTGTTTGAACTTGTTATCAGTATAAAAGACACCTGTCCACAACCTCAAACAGTCACAGTCCAAACTCCACTATGGCCAAGACCAAAGAGCTGTCAAAGGACACCAGAAACAACATTGTAGACCTGCACCAGGCTGGGAAGACTGAATCTGCAATAGGTAAGCAGCTTGGTTTGAAGAAATCAACTGTGGGAGCAATTATTAGGAAATGGAAGACATACAAGACCACTGATAATCTCCCTCGATCTGGGGCTCCACGCAAGATCTCACCCCGTGGGGTCAAAATGATCACAAGAACGGTGAGCAAAAATCCCAGAACCACACGGGGGGACCTAGTGAATGACCTGCAGAGAGCTGGGACCAAAGTAACAAAGCCTACCATCAGTAACACACTACGCCCCCAGGGACTCAAATCCTGCAGTGCAAGACGTGTCCCCCTGCTTAAGCCAGTACATGTCCAGGCCCGTCTGAAGTTTGCTAGAGTGCATTTGCATGATCCAGAAGAGGATTGGGAGAATGTCATATGATCAGATGAAACCAAAATATAACTTTTTGGTAAAAACTCAACTCGTCGTGTTTGGAGGACAAAGAATGCTGAGTTGCATCCAAAGAACACCATACCTACTGTGAAGCATGGGGGTGGAAACATCATGCTTTGGGGCTGTTTTTCTGCAAAGGGACCAGGACGACTGATCCGCGTAAAGGAAAGAATGAATGGGGCCATGTATCGTGAGATTTTGAGTGAAAACCTCCTTCCATCAGCAAGGGCATTGAAGATGAAACGTGGCTGGGTCTTTCAGCATGACAATGATCCCAAACACACCGCCCGGGCAACGAAGGAGTGGCTTCGTAAGAAGCATTTCAAGGTCCTGGAGTGGCCTAGCCAGTCTCCAGATCTCAACCCCATAGAAAATCTTTGGAGGGGAGTTGAAAGTCCATGTTGCCCAGCGACAGCCCCAAAACATCACTGCTCTAGAGGAGATCTGCATGGAGGAATGGGCCAAAATACCAGCAACAGTGTGTGAAAACCTTGTGAAGACTTACAGAAAATGTTTAACCTGTGTCATTGCCAACAAAGGGTATATAACAAAGTATTGAGAAACTTTTGTTATTGACCAAATACTTATTTTCCACCATAATTTGCAAATAAATTCATTAAAAATCCTACAATGTGACTTTCTGGATATTTTTTCTCATTTTGTCTATGTACCTATGATGAAAATTACAGGCCTCTCTCATCTTTTTAAGTGGGAGAACTTGCACAATTGGTGGCTGACTAAATACTTTTTTTCCCCACTGTACCTGTATGCTAAATGTGTTTTAACCACCAGGGGACTTGCATAATATGGTTGATTTATCCCCAACACAAACAGTAACAATTACCTTTCGTCTATAGAATGGTATGTCTCTTTAATTATAGACTTTTGGCTAGTTCTCAGAGGGCTTTGATGGTACGGCATGGTGGCATAAACAACTGACTGTTGGTTTGTTTATTATTTTCTTCAGTAATGTATTATTCCAGTTGACAAGATAGTTTAGAGATTACTTGGAAATCTATGAAGTCCAGCTTGAAGAAGATACACATGGGTATTTCTCAATGAAAATGACAAGTAAATTCCTCTGGGGTTATACTGAAGACATATTGGTCTCAGTCATCTCCTAAGGAGGATTATTACTGTTAATATTCTTATTACTCAGTGTTATAGGGTGTGTAATATAACTTTTGACTGAAGAAAAGCAGGTGTTTTGCATGATATTGCACTGATAGTACACATTGACCGTGCTAAGATGTTTAGAAATATCTTGATTCTGCCAATAGCCATTTACATTTTTTTTGTTCCAGTATGAGTTATACCGGACATGCCGAAACCTTTAGTAGTGTGCTTGATATATTCTCTGTGTTTTGATTCCAACACTTTCCCCATGGTTTTGTGTTAGTTTTAATGTTCTTTGTGTGCTTTCACCCACTCACTGCCTACTGTAGCCCTCAAGCTGGGAGGAGTGTCCTACCAAATACTTTTCTCCTGTTTGAAGATTAAAGGCACCGCCTGAGATGAAGTTCAATACAAACACCTATGAAGCGAAGAATTTATGATGACTTGGTCCTTGTAGCCGCTTTAATCTTGCAAAAGAAAACAACACTAATAGTTTCCTTTTCCGACCACTCGGTCGGTGACTACGTACCCTGGCTCTTAGACTGATGTGGACTTTCCAGACACAAAGAGGACTTGGCACTTTGTCAGCTCGCCTCCCTCCATGTCAAGTTTTCACATCCATAATTGTTACTTTAAATATGCCCTCCGTGAGTGAAGGAAAATCACTTTGCTATTATTGTCCTGGTTGGTTCCTGGTTAGGGCGTTTGATTTAGTTTAAGTGTGTTTCCACTTTTAATTCTCAAAATCAATGTATTTTTCCCCAACTGAAAATATTATCATGATTCTGCCTAATAATCTTATTTGGTCAGTGACGGTTGTCTCCACTAGTTTATACTCTTCTTACCAGACACATTGCATCACAGCAGTAACACAAGAGTTGGACTGTAAGGTCTCCCCTTCCCTCTGGCTTCTGTGATCTACTATGTTTGCCAGTTTACTGAAGTGTGTTTCACTGTTGCCTGTTACACGATGAAATGTTTTGAATAAGCCTTCCTCCTCAGGATTTCCTCCACAGCAATGGTTTCTCTAATGTGTATTAGTCATAAACAGTGGCTGGCACCAGATACAGACAGAGTCTCTGCCCACGCATACGATAGCACAGAAGACATCTCATATCACTGCTGCCTGCCTCGGCCCAGCCTGACTGGTGCCTTTTACAAATCAAACAAGCTATTCTATGACTGCACTTGCTGTGCATGACTTCATTAGTAACTCCAAGGCTTTGGATGATGGTGTCTCCCGTGAAGAAGATAAAAAAATATTAGTGGAACCTTTGCTGGTTTGCTCAAGCCCACATTCTAGCACTAAATCCAGCATAACACAGTACTGTCCAATCATAACACATTTGGTCATAGCTCAAGGACGTTACCTTGCAGACGTATTGTGTACCGTTTCAGTCAGAGCAGTGGGGGGGATGAGTCAACATTATCTGCTATAGTAAGGAGGAAGGGTGGGAGGTAAAGCTTTGTAGCACAATGTATCAGAGGTGCTGGGGCATTTTTGCCCACAGAGATGTTTATCCAGCAAGAAATATAATGCGAGGAGTCTAAGTCACTTTAGTTTTGATTTGTCGTGTCAGTGACCTAACACCCCACTACCCCCTTCCAACTCTGTCTGCATTCTTTGTCTGCGGCTGCCAACACCAACCTAAATCTCTCCACTGTCACACTACCTACACCTCCCTCTGTTTTCATGCCTTCTGTCTGCCTGCAAGATCAAAACTTGTCTCTTTCTTTTCACTTCATCTCCCTTTTTTCAAAGACACCAGGAATAATGTCTCCACAGAAATCTGAAGAAACAAAAACACATGAGCGGCAACAGGATGACTGCAAGTCACTCCCACACACAGCTTTAAAAGGCCCATCTGACAGCATTTAGCAGAAGGGAGTGTACCTTTTCTAAAGAACACTTACCAATAGTTCTAAGAATGTAAGAATGCGTTCTCCCTCTGTAGTGGTTTCCTTGTTTTCTGAGTAAGGACACACTCAGTGTCCTCTTGTTCTTGCATTAAATTGTTCTTCCAGCTACAAAGATAAATTCTATAGGCTGCTATCAGACTAGCACAGATTCTAGATTACTGTATGTGTTTAATGTAGGCCTACGTTAAAGGCGAGGGAGGACTGAGATTTACATAGCTTGTAGGAGGACATTTTATGAACAGTAAATGAGTAACGAGAACCTTTAAGGATACCGTAACATATTTTGATATCCTTCATGGCCTGTTAAGATCATATTCTTGTTGTATTGTCTAATAATTCTCAAAATCTCTCATCGTTTGTATCAAATACTTCAAACGCTAAGCTATAAAAGGTATACATGTCTCCCCTCTTGGCAAGGTACCAAAACGATACAATTTTGCACGGTATGCTTGATATAGCTTGATCCCCTGTCCCACAGTTACAGTGAGATGACCAAAGAGAGATAGAACTCCAAGCTGTTGCTGGGGAGTGTCCAAGAACAACAGGCGACGCAGTGCACGATCCTGCCAGGACGTCCTGACCCAACTCTCATTCCTGGGTAAACATCTAGAGAGCAAAAACCGAAAGGACCTAAAGAACAGTCCAAAAGTCACCCTGAAGTACCCTATAAACAAGGATTTTTGCATTGCTGCTAGAATGCTCGAAATATACATTTTGGTGTTGTTCTTGACCACGGTTGTTCCACATTGGTTGCTCTTTCCTTCAAGGATGGCCTGGTTGTGGGTGTCATCCATTGACTTTCAGTCAGTTGAAACTGAAAAGAGGCCAAGGATAATTTCAACCACAGATCTAAATAGGTGACGCTATTACTGTCCATCCACGTCCATGGGACAATACATGTGTGGCGTCTTGCTGAATGTTAAAACAATAACTATGAGTTTCTATGAGGCCCCTGTGGAACATTTACTCTTTCAAGGTAAGTAATACGGATCAAGAAAAACAACCATAAAGGGAGTCCCCTAGGCTGCCTTTCCCTCCCACTCAAACCTCCCTAGTTACAGAGCTAGTTTACATTGGCTCAGGCGCTCTGGCTTTGGACTTAAGATGGAACACCTGACCTGTGATAGCTGGTAATCTTAATCTCTCAGAGATCTACCACCTACAGTACAGACCAGACCAATGCCTGGTGATATCATCTGTTGCTTTATGCTGTGACTGTGTGGGTCTGAGACAGTTTCCAGGAGGACCTGGTTTTCATGGAGAGAATGGTTATTGTCTGTGTCAATACAACTCTCAGTAGCAGCCCCCATCAATGTTCCCTCAAATTATTTTAGTCACTGAGATAATTTCAGGTCTGCTGAGTGCAAACTTGAACGTTGTGAAAATTCTGTGCAACTTCCGGCGTGCGTATACTGTGAACAATGAGGCTGTAAATTATTTAAGTTAGTTTTAACAGTGGGCAAGTAGGCTGCTGTGATTATCAAAAACTATGGGGAAAAACGCATCCCATAACATTTTAACATGGAAATAGCTGTTCATTCAGCCTACAGTAGCAGCCAATGTGTGGTGTTTTGAAAAAAACATGCAGGGCTTGACATTAACCTGTTTATCCACTTGTCCTTCAGACAAGGAAGTGACTGAAAATGTTGTTGTGTTGTTTAATGCAAGAAACCACTTTACAAAATAAAATGCATCATTATTCCCATACCATTATTACAGAGAATCAGACAAATTATGCTACCCTCTGCCTATTGGCTACTTAGCTTATTCAACCCTGTCTCAAAATACAACACTGCCCCTTTAAGAGAAAAAAAAAGATGTATAGAAATGCACACCTTTGTTGCTCTTGTAGGAAGCAATCACTCCCCCGTTGCTGATTACAAATTATATATAACTGGGATAATAACTCACTAACTAGCAAAGGATATGAACAAATGTACAAACGTGCACATGTCGCTAAATGAAGCTTTCTCTTTGATCTCAAAACAAGCGCATCTACTCAGGACCGCTCATGCTGTAAAAACAATCGAGTTCAAAGTGAATGGCATAGATCCATATATGGCAATGGTCTATTTGCATATCGGCCTACTGCAGCTCTGATTGGTTATGCAGCACTGGTCTGTGTAGAGTACAGGCTAAGTTCCCACGGGGGGCCAGTATGAAAAATAAATAAAAATAATAATGTATGCACTCACTAACTGTAAGTTGCTCTGGATAAGAGCGTCTGCTAAATGACTAAAATGTAAATGTAAATGTAAGTTGTGCCTGTTAATGCAATAGAATCCTACTCTGATGCTTTCTGCCTACAACAAAATCTCTTTCATAGTTAGTTTTGTTTCGGTATGTTGCATTGAAAGTAGCTGACATTGTGTTGATTCGATCACAATTCCCACAGTAAAGGGAAACGTTGATAGTATTAACTAACGGGGAAAACTCTACAAAGTTGAGTGAAGTTCAATCTCGTGCTTCTCTGCACATGCTGATATTTCATCTGCGCAGCAATCCCGGGGAGGGAACATTGGCCCCCATGCGTTTAGTTGAATATCTGCATTTTTACAGTGAGGGAAAAAAGTATTTGATCCCCTGCTGATTTTGTACGTTTGCCCACTGACAAAGACATGATCAGTCTATAATTTTAATGGTTGGTTTATATGAACAGTGAGAGACAGAATAACAACAAACAAATCCAGAAAAACGCATGTCAAAAATGTTATGAATTGATTTGCATTTTAATGAGGGAAATAAGTATTTGACCCCTCTGCAAAACATGACTTAGTACTTGGTGGCAAAAAACTTGTTGGCAATCACAGAGGTCAGACATTTCTTGTAGTTGGCAACCAGGTTTGCACACATCTCAGGAGGGATTTTGTTCCACTCCTCTTTGCAGATCTTCTCCAAGTCATTAAGGTTTCGAGGCTGACGTTTGGCAACTCGAACCTTCAGCTCCCTCCACAGATTTTCTATGGGATTAAGGTCTGGAGACTGGCTAGGCCACTCCAGGACCTTAATGTGATTCTTCTTGAGCCACTCCTTTGTTGCCTTGGCTGTGTGTTTTGGTTCATTGTCATGCTGGAATACCCATCCACGACCCATTTTCAATGCCCTGGCTGAGGGAAGGAGGTTCTCACCCAAGATTTGACGGTACATGGCCCCGTCCATCGTCTCTTTGATGCAGTGAAGTTGTCCTCTCCCTTTAGCAGAAAAACACCCCCAAAGCATAATGTTTCCACCTCCATGTTTGACGGTGGGGATGGTGTTCTTGGGGTCATAGGCAGCATTCCTCCTCCTCCAAACACGGCAAGTTGAGTTGATGCCAAAGAGCTCAATTTTGGTCTCATCTGACCACAACACTTTCACCCAGTTCTCCTCTGAATCATTCAGATGTTCATTGGCAAACTTCAGACGGCCCTGTATATATGCTTTCTTGAGCAGGGGGACCTTGCGGGCGCTGCAGGATTTCAGACCTTCACGACGTAGTGTGTTACCAATTGTTTTCTTGGTGACTATGGTCCCAGCTGCCTTGAGATCATTGACAAGATCCTCCCATGTAGTTCTGGGCTGATACCTCACCGTTCTCATGATCATTGCATGATCTTGCATGGAGCCCCAGGCCGAGGGAGATTGACAGTTCTTTTGTGTTTCTTCCATTTGCGAATAATCTCACCAACTGTTGTCACCTTCTCACCAAGCTGCTTGGCGATGGTCTTGTAGCCCATTCCAGCCTTGTGTAGGTCTACAATCTTGTCCCTGACATCCTTGGAGAGCTCTTTGGTCTTGGCCATGGTGGAGAGTTTGGAATCTGATTGATTGATTGCTTCTGTGGACAGGTGTCTTTTATACAGGTAACAAGCTGAGATTAGGAACACTCCCTTTATGAGTGTGCTCCTAATCTCAGCTCGTTACCTGTATAAAAGACACTTGGGAGCCAGAAATCTTTCTGATTGAGAGGGGGTCAAATACTTATTTCCCTCATTAAAATGCAAATCAATTTATACAATTTTTGACATGCGTTTTTCTGGATTTTGTTGTTGTTATTCTGTCTCTCACTGTTCAAATAAACCTACCATTAAAATTATAGACTGATCATTTCTTTGTCAGTGGGCAAACGTACAAAATCAGCAGTAGATCAAATACTTTTTTCCCTCACTGTACAAATATGCATTTTTGAATAGGAGCCACTCACCTCAGCCACCACCATCCATGTGTTTAATACCTGCCTACCTATGAGTACTGTGATGTTGATGGATTCATGGATACTAAACACACTTACCAAGCTATCTCTCACTAGGATTGTGAATGACCCACAAGTCGTTATCCCATAGCCTACCATCCAATGCTAAGAGTACTCATGCAGTGCATACAATACACTGTATGGACATACTGCACAAGAACAAGCTATTTATGGCTGGCTTGTAAAATTGCTGCAAACGGCTGTTTTCAATTAGGACAGTTCGGAAGAAGTGGGACCTACCCCAAGCGACTGAAAAAGACGAGGGCCGTCGGACACTATTCGAGTGACTCAAGGTTTAACAACTTCTTGACACGTCACTTCTCAGACATTATAGGGGAGAAATACGTTTTACACCCAGGGGTCAAGGTTAGGAAACGCAGTAGGGGGGCTTGGCTCTATACTGGATGTAGTTACACACTGCTCCCCATTAAACATGTAGTACTACCATTAGCATTTGCCACAGCTCATCACCATTGTTAGCAGTGTGAGAGAAATTGGCCACCTTTAATGTGAAACGGTATTGTCGTGGACAAGTGAGAGGAACCATTACCTCAATGAGTTATCTCGTCCCTGTGAAGTCCGGACACAGACAGACAGACAGACGGACAGTACGGAGAACACAGGTTTAGGACGTCTCTATCTACCTTTCTCTCCTCTCTCTCTCTCTCTCTCTCTCTCTCTCTCTCTTGCTCTCTCACCTTTCTCTCTCTCCCTCCCTCCCTCTTATTTCTTCAATGGGTACATTTATTAAAACAGAATTGAAAGAAACTGTACATTGTAGATCCATCTGTCCTTCTGTCTGTCCTGTTATGATTAGTTACCTTGTCGAGCTATCGTAAGGACATGCTTCCTTTATGCTCAAGAGTGTGAGGACCTCTGCCAAAACATGAAGTGCTGCATTTTTTGTGGTCCCTGTGAAAAAGGTCAATTTATTTCAATCCAAACACTCTGACACTTGATCCGAGCTACAAATGGAATTTCCCAAGTACTTCAATGTGTGGTTAAATGAATCTATAGGCCTATATTGATTATACTTTCCCGGATGTACTGAAAAGGGATGAAAACTGCTATGAACAGTATGCAGAAGGTGCAAAAACCGTGATCAATGTCCCTAATATGTCCAGTTAGGTTCTGTTTGAAAGATCCAGATTTTCTGCAACATTTTAGACATCAATCCACAAATTCAGCCATCTTCCCTTCCTTTTAGATGCCACATTCAGCCATCTTCCCTTCCTTTTAGATGCCACATTCAGCCATCTTCCCTTCCTTTTAGATGCCACATTCAGCCATCTTCCCTTCCTTTTAGATGCCAAATTCAGCCATCTCCCCTTCCTTTTAGATGCCACATTCAGCCATCTTCCCTTCCTTTTAGATGCCACATTCAGCCATCTTCCCTTCCTTTTAGATGCCACATTCAGCCATCTTCCCTTCCTTTTAGATGCCACATTCAGCCATCTTCCCTTCCTTTTAGATGCCACATTCAGCCATCTTCCCTTCCTTTTAGATGCCACATTCAGCCATCTTCCCTTCCTTTTAGATGCCACATTCAGCCATCTTCCCTTCCTTTTAGATGCCACATTCAGCCATCTTCCCTTCCTTTTAGATGCCACATTCAGCCATCTTCCCTTCCTTTTAGATGCCACATTCAGCCATCTTCCCTTCCTTTTAGATGCCACATTCAATTGTATCTCCCTCTTCCTCATTCCCTCCATCTTTCCACAGCAGGGAGACATAACACACAACACAGACGGGTGGGAAGCCTTGCTCTGCAGGCATCCTGCGAGGGCCTGGATTACAGAGAAGAAATGGAACTCTTCCTCCTCCGCTTCTCTCGCTTATCCCCCCTCTCCTCCCACTCTCTCCTCTTCTTATCATGGCTTCCTGTGAATCTACCTGACAGGCCTTTCACAGGTACAGCTAATCCTCCCTCTTGGGGGAATACACACTCCCATCCAGCAGCTCACACAAATCGAAAGTCAACCCTTTTTTGTTGTGGCTGCTGTTTGTCGATAAAAAAAAAAACGCCTGGATGTTATTCTATAGAAGGAAGGTGATGAACCAGCTCAAATCCCCCCATCCTCATTCAATAGCAAGGCAGGTCAGACGTGGATGGTGCACTGTTCAAATAGTGTTTCCGTGTTGTAAAACCATGTGTATGATCAATGCCTGATTTGATGTGGACTTTCGATGTTTTGGTGGAGGTAGTGTATGTATGTATACCTTTGTGAATCAGGTCAGTGTGTATTGAGCATGTACAGGTTCTGGTAGTGTTATGTGTCGGGCTGTGGAAGTGTTTGTATGGTATGTGTGGCTTATACACAGCTTTTAGATGTTTGGAAAGGCACACACGTGCTCATTCTCCATGCTTCGCCTCACATGGAGGATTGGACAGACATGGGGCCGGAGACCGAGCTGCTTAACTCTGGCCCCTTACATTCCAACACCCTCATTCACTACTGATACGGCCCACTTTGTCTGACTATCATGCCTTGCATTCACTTCCTCCTTGAGCGAGCCTGTCCGATAACACCCTCTACCTCCTTACCCCATCCGTCACACAGTCACTGACACGCACATGCACACACACACACACAGACACACACACACACACACACACACAAACTCACACTCTGTGTCAACTGTGGGGGTTGACAGTTCTGTGTACAGTAATCACTAGCCAGTCACATCCTCCTGGTTTCCTCCTCAGGTATCACCCCACCGCTTCCTCCCCAAGATTAGTTCCCCCTGTCCACTTCCTGTCCTTCGCCTTAGAGGGTTCATGTAGTGGCTGGGAAAGCCTGTCAGGGCAGCAGCTTAAACTAGGGTTAGTTCTATCTGGTCAGTTAGGCCTATAATATCTACTGAATATCAAGTGTGTGTCATCTTGCTGGCTTTTAAAGTGTTTCCCACAAATAAAGACTCACAGACACAGTGTGAGACACACACACACACTGACACTCACTCCCAAGCACACACAAACACATGAACACACACACACACTACACTTCCCTACCCACAGTTTCTATTCTGTCAAAGTCATGTCACTGCAAGATCCAGCGCTCTTTATCAGAACTCCTGAGGGCATCATGACAGCCAAAAGGAAGTGCCAATGACCGCGACCGCCCCAGGAGTAAATTTAGCCCTGACCTGACAGCCCATCACTCTGCCTATAGAGCTGACAGGACCAAGTCTCACCGCCTTGTATGATTACCATTCACAGCCTCCTATAAGGCCTTGTTTTAGTAACATCAGTTTGGGGAAGATATCACTGCTAAGACAATTAGATATCTTTATGTGTCCTGTCCTCTTTTCTTGAAAACATTTAGAATAAGATGACACTTTGAGTATGACAGAAAAGTTCCAGTTTCCAGTTTCGGTATTGCAGGTTTATTACTTAATATTAAGGCTGATTTACAGTATATGCAGAGTTCACAGGTCATGTGCGTAATAAATGCGCTATACACTGTTGTTAATTAATACCTTCCAGTCAATGGTGACTGAGTCAAGACTCATGAACCTCTGATATCAACCTCTGTATTTCAGGTAAAGCAGTGGTGTGTTTCAGATGACTAATGCCTGTGGCTCATACTCCGAAAGAGGAAAGTGTGTTGACTTTATTCAGTTTTGTTTTTTTCCTCTCATCTCATCTCCTCTTTTCTGTTTCTATTCCTCTTTTGGAGTTTCAGCCACAGAGTAGTTCACAAATCGTCTATATTCTTCAAAGTCAGGACCTACATTGAGGCAAGGCTACATTTTTGTGGAGCTAACCTCCTTCCATATAAATTCCTGACAGAGGTTTTCTGCATGATGGCAAGAGATAATTTCATGTTTCAGAGACTTTCCATGGGTGGCATCATGCCTAATAATTCAGTAAAAAGCTGTCCTGTTCAGAATCAGGCTCATACTCAGTGTAACCAAAGCCATCATCACCATTCCCTGTCTGTCAAATACTTTGTCACAGCAAAAACATTTTCCAGTAGACTATTCATAGCTCTTCTGCTCCAGCTCTCATTATTGTTCCTGTTGTCACCTATCTGACCTACACTATGTGAAGGAGACAGGATAAACCACCAAAGGTGGATAACCACCCTGTTGGGAGGTGTGTGTGTTTGTGTGTGTGTTTGCGCGTGCCTATATGTGCGTGCGTCCTACTTGCTTGCGTGCACGCCTGAGTGACACCAGCTGGCACTTATCAAAGGGGCTTCCTTGATGATGAAACTGTAACAGGTGTGCACAGGTACGCCAGACTCGCCTAGGCAATAACCTATCTTGACAGGTGCTGCAGTTTATGTTTAATGTCCTCCACTGTCCAGCACTGTGCACGTGACTTAAGTCACTGACCCAATGGCTCCCTCCGACCACTACCCAGACAGCCGTTCGAAGATGGTAATGGTTGTCAAGGTACACTAATCTCTGATGGTAACATTCGGCTTACCTTAATCTGGTTTTTGGGGTGGGGGATGTTGTATTAGGAAAGAAGGTGGGGGGTTATGATGGGGTGGGGGGGTTAGGGGGAATTACACTAATCAGTTCAAGGCCCTTACTCCCGTACATATAGAACTTCCCATTAGGCTTAGAGCATCATAGCTCACCAGCCTGCTCCCCAGGGGCCTCACATCTGGCTGTCAATTAAGGCCTAAATCCTCCACACAGCACTCACTAAACTGCAAGGTAGGAATTGAAAAAAGGGAGGAAAAGGGGAAGGAGGCTGCAGTGGTGGAGGGAGGGGTCTTTAGGAGAGGGTGAGGGATGGCATTGGGAGGCGAGGATTTAGGGGTGGGGAGGCAGGAGATTGAGAGTAAGCCCTCCCCAAAAATCTGTGAGGGTTTCTCAACACATGAGGGCAGCGTAGAAGCATTCAGAGCAGCTGAGGGAATACGGGGACCTGTGATGGACGGGGGAAACCTCACTATACCCATTCAGTTACTATGCACAAATTACCTGTAAATACCTAACAGATTTGATGAAGAACACATGGAATTAGTGTCATAAGAAGGGTCCTTGCTCCTGAGGGGATAAATATAGTTCTATTTTATCTAATTGAGAAACTCCTCTTTTGGGGCAGTGACAGGTTTTTCAAGGCCACCATCGGCCTACGCCGGCTTTGACAAATACAGTATTTTGGTAATGAGAGACTGAAAAGCCACAGCTAATCTCTGAGGACAGGGCTGTCTAGTCGAAAAATATCTATGCCTCTATAGTTAAAAAGGGCATAATGTCACCAAGAATTTAAAGCTTTGTGGCATATCTAAAAACAAGATAAGATACACAAAACACAAGTACACAAACCCTGGCTGAGTAAATGAAGTCTATCAGATAATGGTGCATTCCATTCCATTCCATCTAATCAAAGAATGTCTTAAAAACTAGTCACAAAGTGTCTCTGAAAAACTAAAATGATTTGTTTCACTGTTGCCTCAGCAAAATGACAACATTTACCCATATTTGAAAAATGCTTGTCATCAGTAATTGCCGCAGCATTCCATCCACTTTATAAAATAAAAGGAGGCCTCTAACAGGAGGCGCCAGGGTCCATGGACCATGCCGAGCTTGGCAGGAGATCAAACCAAACTTTGCTGTGACACTGGTAGGGACACAAGCACCTACTTGTTTAGACAGGGCTTAATGAACGGGCCAGGCAGGGCAGGGAGAGATGGCCGGGTTGGGAGAGGGAGAATGGGACCACAAAAAGCCTTATCTGACCCCTTGGGATTTTGATTACCTCGACAAAAAAACTGTACATGGCAGAACTAGCTATAATTTACTATAGCAATATCCTAAAATCCAATGTATCTGTACAGTATAAACTATCATTGCCTTTAGGGATTAAACATGGTCAGTCTAAAATAGTGGTTTTGAATCAAAATAGATTCTACTGACTTTAATGAAAAATATATACATTTCACAATGCAACAACACAATTGTGTAAACCAGGGTGTAAACTAACCAGGTACATGACCATATAATCCTGAGGTTCCATGAAGTAAACTAACACTGTGGTGAATTATGGAGTTAAGTGAAAGCTCCTCCCCTTTGTGGTTATGAGTTACATGTTTTAATCACTGTGCAGGTCAAAAGGTAAACAGAGATCCACCCACAGCATGACACCGTCTGACTGAACTTGGCCTCTGTCAGAGGGAGGTCAGGAGGTAGCCTTCCATGTATTCCATGCCTCTGAGAAGTCACTTGAACATATACACTAGGCCAGACGAGACAAACATACTGTTTATTTAGGTCAGGGATGCAGTCGGTATAGTAGCCTATCTCCCAGGTCATATCAGACAATGCCAGTATGCTAGGAGAGGTATTGGAGTTCTCCTGTCCTAAATCCCCTCTACCAAAGACCTTTCCCTCCCCAGTCTGGTTAATTTCCAGGCCTCGATATTAATCTGTCGCCCCTCCCAACATCCAGGATTAGTCAATGCGACCCCCTCTCCCCCTCCCCGCCTCCTCTCCCCCTCCCCTCCTCCTCTCCCCCCCCCTCCTCCTCTCCCCCAGTCTTTATTCCACCCCTCTCTTTTGAATTTACACTGGTATTACACAGATATAGACTCAGATTAGTGATGTGTTTATGTTGACAGCAGATGCTGGATTAGGTCATTCATGGGGGGCAAGAGGAAGGGGGGATAATAGTCGGCAGGTAGCCTAGCGGTTAGAGCGTTGGGTCAGTAACTGAAAGGTCGCAGGTTCAAATACCCGAGCCGATAAGGTGAAAGATCTGTTGATGTGTCCTTGAGCAAGACACTTAACCCTAATTTGCTCCAGGGGAGCTGTACTGCTATGGCTGATCCTGTAAAACAACACATTTCACTGCACCTATCCAGTGTATGTGACAATAAAACATTTATTATGGGGCAGAAGGGGAGGTCTAGAGGACTATTGAGTCCATCATGCCCATATAAAACCACTATCACATAAGGATTCATTGTCCAATGACTTCAATAATGATAGTTGCTGAGTGAACCGCAGCTAGTACAGTTTATCAGACAAAATGTGTTGTGTCGTTGATGGAAGTTGTTTGCTGTTGGATGCCAGTGGGCAACATTCCGATGCTGAACTACATCAGAGGGAACAGCCTTGTGGGTGCTCAATTTCTAGCTGGTATTTTGACGTGACAAGATCAAGCAATTTACATAGTGATAACCGTAATCCAAATTACTGAACATTTTCACTTCATGAAATACATCCAGAATGCTAAAATCCAAAACACATAATTTTGCCAAATCAGAGTGGCAGCTAAAACATGTGAGAATAAATAAAAGACAACAGCTTATTTAATAGACCGAACTGAGGTGTAAGTGTGTAACGGTGTAGTTTTTCCTTGAGAAAAATGTTGTAGAATTCAAATATCTACAGTATGTTGCTTGGACATTAACTGTAAGTCACCCTTGCTGTTTCATATCGGCCTGTAAAAAAGAGGAATGATTAGTAGTCATCATGTTCAGTTGCTCAACACATACACTTTCCAGATCCCTCTTTCACCTATTAATGTCACTGACATGCATTTGCCTCTAATCTTCTCCCTCAACTGTATCCCTCCCATGTTGCAATAAGACCTCTTGAGCAACATTAGGTTACTATCTATCTATCTATTTGTGTGTGTTTGTGTGTGTGTGTGTGTGTGTGTGTGTGTGTGTGTGTGTGTGTGTGTGTGTGTGTGTGTGTGTGTGTGTGTGTGTGTGTGTGTGTGTGTGTGTGTGTGTGTGTGTGTGTGTGTGTGTGTGTGTGTGTGTGTGTGTGTGTGTGTGTGTGTGTGTGTGTGTGTGTGTGTGTGTGTGTGTGTGTGTGTGTGTGTGTGTGTGAGTGTGTGTGTGTGTGGCAGCTCACATGGTCAGGGTATGACAAACCTTTCCTCAGGTTCGTGGGGTGACTCAAGCTTTCATTTCCCTTTTCTTTTTCCTAGAACTTCAGGTGATTTTACATAAAGACATATCAGGCACTCCAAAATAAGCCACAGACAGCAATTCAGCTTTACGCAGCTACAAGTCTCATAATATAAAATATCTCTGTTTGCTATTTTCTTCCCAAAAGAAAAGCTATGAGTGACAAAACGTAGATCTTAAATGTACTTTCATAGGCCTACAAAAAACGTTTGATTAAAACTATAGATACAAATGTTAACACTTTTAAAAAATCACAATAAGGAGATTATGGTTTTAAAATAAATATGTTTGTCAATTTTCTAAATCAACCATGTTAGTGGAAATATAATTTTGATATTGGGAGTAGACCTATATGCTATTATACATGATCAAATGCTAATTGGAGGATTTATTATAGAACATACTTTATCAAACTCGGAGTCAGGACAACTGGTCATAAAACGCTGTTCTTTCTCTACACAAGAAGAGAGGATGCCCCACTGACAGTGGATTTCTTAATGCCTAAAGCACTCCGGTATCAAAGTCTGTAATCTCATTTCATGCCATTTTAACAGACATGGAGACAATAAAGGGGGAGTTACTGGGCGTAACTGTTTGCACCTCTCCTCTGTGCACCTCTAGATAGGGCCTATTTACAAACCTATTAGAAACTATACTATACTTTTATCAGTCATATAATTATTGTGATGTAGTGAGGCCTTGGAAAAAATTGTCCCCAATGACATATATATATATATATATATATATATATATATATATATATATATATATATATATATATATATATGTTTATGACATTTGATTATGACGATGATAATAATAATATTGAATAGCATAATAATAATAATAATTAGAACGTTATTATTGTTATTAACTTAAAAATAACTGTAGAGCTCAAAATTACCTGATAACCTGCCATCTTGATCAAGTTTCCATATTCCTGGTTTCGTATGAGCTCCAGTCAAATCCAAATGGCTTTGAGTGGACTCATCATATAGCCGCTTCCATCCATTTGTGAATTTATCATCCATCCACACAGAAAATAAATAGATACCGAGAAGGGAGGGGAATAGCCTACTTTACCAACCACAAACCATGGGTGTTACTCTCCGCTGCACATGACTGACTGGAGCCTACAATTGATTATGAAAATTAAAAAGAACTGTGATAAACATGAAACATAATCAAAAAGGCACTATATAGAATGATATGCATATTTGCAGACTATAAGTTACGCCTTTGTCGCAGCATGTTTAGTTAATGCCAGTGAGAGCTCCGTAGAAAAATATGTCTGCATCTTCCCCCTTTCGTTTTTGTACAATAAATACAATGCGGAATGGCACAGAACGATTTTCTATGAGAATATACAGTCACTCAGTCAAGATAAGAAGGCAGAGGTAGGCTACCTATCTGCTGTAGTGCCTCTGGATACATGCAGGAAGGGAGCTATACGTACAGGTAAACTACCTGTGCGCTTCAATCAGGTACTTCGGCGCTCCTTTCACAGATTTTTCTCATATGCCAGTATGGACAGTGGCTGTCACCGCATTATAAAGATATTCTCTCTCACTGCAATTACAGTGCTGTTTTATTTAATTTTGATGTCGGTATTGGAAGTCGGATTCGTGGGTAATTCCTCTAACCTTTGACTCAAAGCACAGCCTACAAATGATCAATATGATCTCAAGGGAGACAACAACTTGATCGCGTTCTTCTCCAAACGCCGCTCACACACATACTCCTCAATTATCCCTCCGCGTGAAGATAGGTGGCGTGTGTTAAGAGTTCCAGCGCCTTCTGTATTGCAGGAAAAGAAAGAGAGCGAAAAAATGTCATTAGAAGAGGCGTAACACGTCAGTGCGCGTCCCCAGGTCTGTTTCGTGAAGTGGCTGAAAGAGATCAGTCCTAACCTGCCCATCAGGAATAACGGTCCCTCGTCAAGCTATTTTCAAGGCTTATTCCCAGTTATTTTCTTTGGATCCACGACGCACCACTTTACCATTTCTCTTTGACGTTCTGTCTTCTAGCCAGCTGTTTGAAGGATCACAGTGACACTCTGGTAGGTGTATTTTACCAATTAGTCATTTTTTACATCAGTTTCTGACTGTGAAACTTCAACATCTATGTGGTTGAGATAGCTATGGCATGCAGGTACCTCAGGTATCCGTGCGCTGTTGCGCAATTATCAAAGTTGGACCACTTACCTGAGCAGGTGAGAAAGGTCCGCGCTGCTCCAGGAGTGGGTAGAGCGCCGTAGTTACCTGCGTCAACTGTACTCTGATGCTCTCATATCCCCGGTGTCCTTTCCGGGGAATCAAAATGTATTCGATGTTATTCGTTCCTATTCCTTTTGGTAGGAAACGGACGTAGGCTATTCCTGTTGGTTTGCCATCCATCTTTTTTTATTTGTACATTTTATGCATAGCCTTCTATTAGATGGAGCAACATTGTTTTTTATGCACATTCCAAATGTGAACATCTCCTATTCTGTGTAGCTGGGGTTTGTGCAGTGACCACAGACATCCGCGCTATTGTGTGTGTTGTAGCCTATGTGTGTGTTCACTGCTGGTGCAAATGCCAAAGCCTTCTGAAAAAAATGCGATGCGGTGGCAAACATTTCTAAATTTAAGTCTTTAAACTAGGAGATCCTCGTTTCTACCATTCTACTTCAATTGATCTTCCTCTTAAATGTACAACATAAAGCTTTTCCATGTGGGGCAGTAGCCTATTCCATGTGTTGTCGTGTAAATGTTTGTGAGGGTTTGTGTGTTTGTTTTCTCCTTCGCTTCGCTACCGTTTTAATACAAACTCCACTTACACCCCGTCCCTACATTTTACACCACATTTGAATGGGGACCACAGACAGGCTGATTGTCCTCTTTATCCATCAGTTTGGATGATCGATAAAATACATTTTAACATACATTTGTTATAAAGGGGAAGTTTGTCTATTTCCCCACATTTCAAGATTGCACAATTTAGCACGTTTTTTTTCTTGTTGAATCCTTATCATGAATGGCCTATCAAAATTATTGTCTTTTTAGAGAATATTAACACTCATAAACACAGTTTGCAGAAAGTGAAACCAAACTCTAAATGACTGAGATACTGGACATGATATGAGGTATTTAATTGAATCGAACACTTTGCTCAACTTGATTGAGACCTATTGGCGAGAAAAGGATGTAAAATATTATGGCTTATAGTTTTTTGGTTTAGTTTGACATTTTAGTGATTAAAAACTGAACCAATGGGATACATTTCAGTTTGGAGATGACAGCAAAGTCGCCTTTGACTGACAGTAGGGGAAGCCATCACAATCCCTAAACGACATCAACAAGGCTGAAGTTTATGTGAAGTTCAGTAAACTTAAACAAAAAGGTACACCTATTTTTTTAGGCTTCATACAATAATCGGCCTTAGTGGAAATGAATGCCTTAGCTTTCAGTCATCCTTGTAAGCTATCGAATGTGTCTGCCTGTCTGTCCTCTTCCTTCTGCTCAGTTCATTGACGCTCTGCCGGATTAGAGACACATCAAAAGATCAGGCGACGGCGGACGCAGTAGCCTACGATCCTACTCAATATCACTCTCCTGGACTCTTTCTTTACACATATGGCGTTTCATTGAAGACTTTAGAGTGAATTTAAACTTTTATATTTCGGGCCCCTGTGGTTGAACAGGATCCATACAGTCATCTTGTCCCAACATTTGTCGCTGTTTTGTTTGGTTATTAGATACCAACCAGAGCCTGCCTGTGTGCTGCTGATTGAAGGAGCCGAGCCCATGCGGACTGCATGCCATCTGACCTAGCCTACTCGTCTTATCAATGAAGCAGGAGATCATGGCGGAGGGTCCCCGGTGTAAGAGGCGAAAACAATCCAACCCACAGAGAAAGAACGGTAAGCATTTTTTAAAGTAAAATAAAAGGACAGTTTGGGAACATTTGTAAGTTTTGCCACCAGTCATTTGCGGGACATCCCGCGCGCTGTCTCCTTCCACAGTTCGATTAGGCTACGTTCAGTGTAGGCATTGTAAAGTGGGTAGGCTGCGTAAAAGTAGTCTACATTAATCAGTATGAAAAGCATTTAAATGTTTATTTTGAATGAGATTATGAACGCTAAAGTAGACTATCAAAAGTCTGGACTGTGTGAGAAAGGGACGTCACAATGAGGCTCGAATAGCGGTTCAGCGAGATAGTGCCATTATCCAGCAGGCATGCAGGAAAACCGTTATATAGGTAGGAGCGCTTCTCGTAGGCTATGAACTGGATAAATTGGAAAAACCTGTGGATTATGTAGAAACTGAATTGCTTTGGTAACCTTTGTGTTATTATGAAGTAAATGGGCTTTATCTCACGTTTATTCAACGCTGTTTCATTGCTGTGTGTATTGTATTGTGTTGTGTTGTGTGTATTGTGTTGTGTTGTGCCATTATTGCCATTCAGAGGTGACATGGTGTCTTTACAGATATTTACCACATCTTAATTATTATAGTATGTCAAATCGGAGATAAGGGTCTTGAAATGGTCATTATAAGTAAGAGTCACAGTTTCTGAATGTTACATTTGTTGTTTGTTCTGATGCGGCGCGTCACAAAGGCTACAGCACTGAACACAACACAACTCGTAGGCAAGCTCACAGACTGTATCACACAAAAGTATCCGAACAGTTACTTGAGAATTTAGTCATGTGTTACAACGTTTATTTTCGTTTTTAACGATTATGTTATGGGGAAAGCAACAGAGAAAAGGGGATATAAAAAAAACTCCAGAGTTTAATGTAGCCTAGCAGTTGTGACAGGGATTTTGCGAGGAGGGCATCCCTTTGACGCTTCAGCCATGTGTGTTATGCAAAGTTCTATTTAATGTCAATGTTGAACTGAAGTCGTTTCTGTTGTTACTTTAATATCACATGCCATTACATGTTTGGTGTTAATTATCACAGTCTCTTGTTTAATTGTTTTGTTTGTTGTAGGCGTAGGCTATTGTAAACATATATTTTTGAATCAATCTTTACATTGAAATGGTATTGTTCTTTGAAACATCACACATTTTCAGTCGACTTCTCGTGTTTATTCGTTTTTATTCGTTCATTGATTGAGTGAAATCAGTAGGTTGTTTAGGGTCTTTACTGCTCTCAAACACGTTCTGATCAACAAAGGCAAATAGAGTGAAGTATTGGTGTTCTCTAACTGCACCTTGGTGTTAGTAAGGACCAAGATGGGAAGTGAATTTTAAAATTGCAATGGTTTTGTTTTAATTTCAAAGACTATTCAGCCAATATGGGCAAACATAACGAAAAAAATCATGTTGACAATTGCCATTTGTTTAAGAGTAAACTTATTTATTTAACCAACCTCTTTAGATAGTTTGGAAGCGTTTTTCACCAGCTTATGTTTTGTCAAAAGCTAGATAACGGAGTCCTTCTGTTACTGTTGCTCCTCCCAGATGTTCACTTTTATTATTGATCATTTTAATGAGGAAATGTTTGTGCACCCATTCCCCATTTTGTGCGGATTGCCTTTTCCTTGTGGGCTAATTGTATAGCCTATATTTTCATATGCAATTAGTTATTTTGAATACACTTGTTTTTTCCTTGCAGTCCACTGAATAGCCCTATATTGTCTGTGTAAGACATTTAATTGTGGGGTTTAAGGCAACAACAGAAAGACATGTGGGCCCTTAGTTTTGGTCTGGTGTAAATGTGTGTTATCCAGAATGTCATCTTTTAATTCAAAAGACTGAAAGTCTACTACAACTCATGTGTGTCTGAATATCCTTTTTGCCTGAGGTCAACTTTCACTCCAGTGCAGTAGGCTATTCCTATAGGGATATATATAAGGCCTGAAGGGTCTTGTTATTTGACCTATGCATTTTATTATCGCAAATCGAGAAACGCAGCAACAGAATATAGAGGTTGTGAGGTGATATTGTTTGACTATTGATTTTTTTCATGATCCTCATATATGAAATTATAAAATACGCGATTATTATGTAAATGCAATTAACCCTTTATAGGGATGGTCCACATATTGTCTGTTGCATGCATATATACACTATGACAGTTTCTTGTGTTTAGGCCTATACATCTCCCCCCCCCTTCCCCAACTCTGCCACTCACGGGTCCCAATGGGAGGTCACATTAGGCCCTGTGTAACTCAATACGCGCAGCCTGCGCAGCTTTGTTGCAGTTCGCAGTCCCCCCTCTGGTGCTATAGGCCTACGTCACATCCAGCTGTGAGGGCCGGTTCGGTTGTGTGAGCGCAGCTGTCAAAAGCACTCCGATAACCTCGCCAGCCAGTAAAGTTCAAGTTTAAATACTCTGTTTCTGTTTTTCTTATTTTTTTATTTTTTGGGTTTGTATGGCTGTCATATCCAGTAGGCTAGTGGGTCCATAACTGTCTCAAGACAATGGGTTTTCATTGGAAGTGTGTCTCATTTACATGCTCCTATCATCAGCAATGAGCAGTGTCAGGGTGCCCGCTGTACCATTCATGCCACATTTCTCACAAACGTGCCATTGTCCTAGCTGCTGGAGACAGATACCTTTTCTAATGCCCTCCTGTTTGTGGTTGGATTTTTACCGTACATTTTTCTCTCACTTTTATTCGGTGTCTGCTAGCTTATTATGGCTAATGGCATATGAGCTCACTCATATGTGTTCATGTGCATGCGTGCACACACACACATACACACACACACACACACACACACACACACACACACACACACACACTTCCTCGGTCCGAGAGCTCTCTGGCACTGCTACGGTGGTCCTTCACAACGCCTTTGGTATGATTACCACTCTCGTTCACATCAGTGCTGACCTGAATGCCTTTCATATCTGCTCCGCCATGTCTTACGCACCCCTCCCTCCCTCCCTCCCTCCCTCCCTCCCTCCCTCCCTCCCTCCCTCCCTCCCTCCCTCCACCCCCTCAGTAAACACCCCCTGAGGGCAGAACAAAGAAAAGGAGCTCCTCTCCTCATTCTTAATCACAATTCAGGCCTTTCACCGCCGCCAGGCCGCTCTCGCATTCAGCATCCCAAAGCCCGAGATGAAAAGAGCTCAGGAAAAAATGGAAAGCAGACAGAGAGAGAGTGAGTGAGAGTGAGAGGGGGAATGAAAAAGAGCGATTATGGAAAAGAGGGACAGAAGGTGGTGGTGGGTAGTGACTGAGCGACATAACTTAGGTGTCTCCGGCTGTTTATCAGGCCTCCCCTGGTTACGTGCCCTATATAGCCCTCCCACTCAGCCCAAGGGCTGGGCCCTACTGATGGACAGATAGGGTTACGGGATGCCATTCCTGGACTATTCACAGCTGAATGGGAGAGAGAGAGAGAGAGGGATGAGTGGTGTAGGGAGAGAGAGATAGAGAGGTGAGTGGTAAGCAGGGATAAAGTGAGAGAGGAAGGATAGAGAGAAGGAAAGGGAAAGTGATTGTGAGGAAGAGGTGAGGGGTGTGGATAGAGAGAGCATTGTTGGGAGGGAGAGGGAGGGAGGGAGGGCACGCAACAGATTGTTTTATGGCTGTAAAAGAAATCTTGCAAGTGCCTGAGACTTTTCAGATTCCATTTTAATCAGCATGACAGAGTTGGGGGCAGGTGGGATTTGTTTTTGTTTTCCCCTCTGGATTGGGTGTGCTAGTCACATTGTGTGTTGTATTGCATTACATACTCCACCCCATCCATCCCTCACCCACTCACAATAAACTACCTTCATAATTCCTATTTCTGTACATTTAAAAGACAAAGCTTGCGATTTGTGCTTCAAGGCCTTAATACTTACTATATAACCCTGAATAGATCCATAAAGCCCAATTCAGAGGCAAAACACTTGTCTTGCGGTGCTGTCTAGCGAGACAGCCTTTATTGTGGTAGGCCTCTCCTCTTTTCTCCTGCTGCTTCATAGGTCAGGAATCACGTATCCACCGAGGCAGACAGAAAGAGAGAAATAGAAAGAGAGAGAGAGAGAGAGAAAGGGGGTGGGATGCTGCAACTTTAAAATGCACCATGTGATATGAATTCCAAATTTTTCTGTCCTGCCCCCCCTCCCCCCCATAACTTTTTTTTTGTTAAGAAAAGGAGATTATCTTCATTCACCTTCATTCAACCCCCCTCCATCCCTTTGCCAGCCCAAGCTGTGCGGGATTTAGGCAGATTTACTTCACCAAACACCTTTGGACATTGGGGAGGAGACATGCCTGCTTTGGGAAGAAGGGGGCCTTTGTTCCGAAAGGTGCAGGAGAGATAATGCTTCACCAAGTAGCCAGGCGGTGGCAGGGACATTATATTAACCAGTGTGCCGGTGGCCTGGGGAGCCGTGTTAAGTCTCTATGCAGCCACAGCCCCCTCCTCACTCTTCATACATACAGGGACAGAGAGATGGGCTGGCCGGATGCCTCTTTGCTCCAGCGTTTTTACTCTGACTTGGCCTCAATGACTCCTGACTCATACACATGTAGCTATACACTCATAAACATACACCCAATAACATACACACTCCCATGTTAATGCACTCACAGGGCAAATGGCCAAAGTCAGGGAGTTATTCATAGATGTACCCTTTGGTCTGTATTTGTGTATGATCAAACCTAAATGTTGTTTTGATCATATTAATGAAATGATCTAGTATCCTGTCTGTCTTCAGAAGGAGAGCTATCTATAGAATTATTAAGGAGTGGGTTTTTACCCTAAGTCCTGCTTCACTAAGCCACAACAACACTACACTTCCCCCACCTCTCTCGTTCCGTAGCCTGCCTGCACTACCACCACTCCAGCTACAGCTTTATCCTGCCTGTCCTCCTAACATCTGTCACTACTGAGGGGGACAGGAGAGAATGCCACCGGGGGCGCAGTTACTCTCGCGTCACCGGTGACTAATAGGAACAGGCCATGTACATATTAGTGTGTCTGCTGCCTGCCTGCCTGCCTGCCTGCCGTGCCCACCCACACCCACCCCCACTCACTCACTATTTTCTTTACCGTACTTCTTTGAGATGTATGGGCCCTGCCTGCCTGTAAATGCCAAGATGTCTAACTGTACAAACAAAGCTCATCACTGTGTCAGAAGCACAAAAGTCTTCAGAAAAGAGAGCCCGCTTTGACAACTTCAGAACACCTACAGTACGCCTCCCTACGCTGCTGACTGGAATGGTGGAGACACAGAGAGTGTTGCTTGCTACAGTTTGTACTATAGGGCTGCACTGCACTGACTGACTTTGAGGGATACGAATCAGGCTGCTAAAGCGTTACATTCTGCTGGTTATTTGTGTGCCTGACAGTGTTTGTGCATTTCAAGGTGACTGACATGGGTTATTGTATTTTTTCTCTCTCTCTGTAACCATGTGCACATTTTCTTCATGAGTGAATACAGAGTACCCCCGTGACATTTTGTGGCGCCACATCGCCTTTAGCCTAAACAGCTAGGATTTACCAAGGTCAATAATGAGGTATGTCACTGCAGGCTACAGAAACAACAGTCCCAGTGGTAATGAATGGAAATAAGGTTCAGTGCAACTATCAGGGGTGGGGGGATGGGGGGAGGGGAGCTCTATATGATAACCTTACTGTACTATTACAAAAAAATGATTAAGTTATTTTAAATTAAACAGATTTAGAAGTTGTTTGTTGTAATTCATTTTTCAACTTTTTCTGTCAGGAAATATTTCCTCTGATATTGTGTCATATCAAATTAATTATAGTGTGCATTCATATTTTTTGGCATCTCAATCACGCATAAAGTGAGCATGAGGTGCTCTCTAATCGAGGCCTGTATACATTTTGACTGAACATGTTTGAGCCAGATGACAACATTTGCAGACACACGTATGCGGCATCCCTCACATGGATATGTGGGCTTGATTGGTGCGGTGTGGTGCAGCACCCGGGGCAAGGTCACACACACATGGAACAATCAATAACGGATCGGTGGATTAAGGTGTCATGACATCTGTGGGTCCAGACCTCTGGCATACGGGTGAATGCCTCCCACAGAGCGTTCTGTGTGTCTGTCAGCGAGCGCTCCGGTCAGATCTATACAACCAGGACTTAAAGCTTACATACTGTGTCTCTGGCCCGCTGTACTGTAGTCACCTGAGTAGGAACGTTTACAAACACACATGCTGTTCTCTCTTGGGAGTAGACACTGCTGTTGAATCTGCCTTGTTGTATCTGATGCATGTCCCCTGTGGCGTGTTTTTGGTGATAGAGATCAACTGTTCTGTGTAGAATTAATAGAACTAGATTGATTTTGGAGATGAGTCTCTGTCTCTCTCCAGTCCCCCCTGTTAGCCCTCTTCTGAACTAGATCTGTATGCTTTAGGACCCCTACTACTATAGCAACTGAAAGATCTCAAAGATCTGTAATTACATTTGTGTTGTTTTCTAACATTCACTCAACCTACAGTTGAAGTCGGAAGTTTACATACACCTTAGCCAAATACATTTAAACTCAATGTTTTCACAATTCCTGACATTTAATCCTAGTAAAAATTCCCTGTCTTAGGTCAGTTAGGATCACCACTTTATTTTAAGAATGTGAAATGTCATAATAATAGTAGAGAGAATGATTTATTTCAGCTTTTATTTCTTTCATCACATTCCCAGTGGGTCAGAAGTTTACATACACTCAATTAGTATTTGGTAGCATTGCCTTTAAATTGTTTAACTTGGGACAAACATTTTGGGTAGCCTTCCACAAGCTTCCCACAATAAGTTGAGTGAATTTTGGCCCATTCCTCCTGACAGAGCTGGTTTAACTGAGTCAGGTTTGTAGGCCTCCTTGCTCGCATACGCTTTTTCAGTTCTGCCACACATTTTCTATAGGATTGAGGTCAGGGCTTTGTGATGGCCACTCCAATACCTTGACTTTGTTGTCCTTAAGCTATTTTGCCACAACTTTGGAAGTATGCTTGGGGTCATTGTCCATTTGGAAGACCCATTTGCGACCAAGCTTTAACTTCCTGACTGATGTCTTGAGATGTTGCTTCAATATATCCACATAATTTTCCTTCCTCATGATGCCATCTATTTTGTGAAGTGCACCAGTCCCTCCTGCAGCAAAGCATTCCCACAGCATGATGCTGCCACCCCCGTGCTTCACGGTTGGGATGGTGTTCTTCAGCTTGCAAGCAACCCCCTTTTTCCTCCAAACATAACAATGATCATTATGGCCAAACAGTTCTATTTTTGTTTCATCAGACCAGAGGACATTTCTCCAAAAAGTACGATCTTTGTGCAGTTGCAAACCGTAGTCTGGCTTTTTTATGGTGGTTTTGGAGCAGTGGCTTCTTCCTTGCTGAGCGGCATTTCAGGTTATGTCGATATAGGACTCGTTTTACTGTGGATATAGATACTTTTGTACCTGTTTCCCCCAGCATCTTCACAAGGTCCTTTGCTGTTGTTCTGGGATTGATTTGCACTTTTCGCACCAAAGTACGTTCATTTCTAGGGGACAGAACGTGTCTCCTTCCTGAGTGGTATGACGGCTGCATGGTCCCATGGTGTTTATACTTGCGTACTATTGTTTGTACAGATCAACGTGGTACCTTCAGGCGTTTGGAAATTGCTCCGAAGGATGAACCAGACTTCTGGAGGTCTACAATTGTTTTTCTGAGGTCTTGGCTGATTTCTTTTGATTATCCCATGATGTCAAGCAAAGAGGCACTGAGTTTGAAGGTAGGCCTTGAAATACATCCACAGGTACACCTCCAATTGACTCAAATTATGTCAATTAGCCTATCAGAAGCTTCTAAAGCCATGACATAATTTTCAGGAATTTTCCAAGCTGTTTAAAGGCACAGTCAACTTAGTGTATGTAAACTTCGGACCCACTGGAATTGTGATACAGTGAATTATAAGTGAAATAATATGTCTGTAAACAATTGTTGGAAAAATTACTTGTGTCATGCACAAAGTAGATGTCCTAACCGACTTGCCAAAACTATAGTTTGTTAACAAGAAATGTGTGGAGTGGTTGAAAAACGAGTTTTAATGACTTCAACCTATGTGTATGTAAATTTCCGACTTCAACTGTATATCTGGTGTGAGTAGTGTGAATGTGATAAACCTCACCATTCAGACATATCTGTCCATTTCCATGACAGCAACTGGGACAAAAACAACAACAACACCATGCACTTGAATCCCTTTGATGATCAGCTTTTGGGTAGTGTTTATAGTTTGTGGGGTTGTGACTATGAGGTGGACAAGCAGATATCAGGATGGGTAGATGTGATGTGATCCTCTAATAGGCTCTGACTGGGAGAGAGGCTCCTCTGAGCCGTAGCCATTCCCAGCGCTGTCACTACCAAATGTCACCCAGACACCTCCCCAGGTAACAAACACAACCAACTGGGTGAAGGGATTAGTCATGGTGACAGCATCCATCCTCCATCCTCCTCCCTCCATCCTCCTCTCTCCGTCCTCACCCTCCCTTCCCATCCCCCCTCTTGTGACAGCCAGACAGGCTCCAGCCAGCGCCTCCTCTCCTCTTCCGTTGTTCAGATCCACTCTCCTGTTCTAGAATCTGCCCTGGTTGGTTTGGAGACATCCTTTGTTTCCCATGCAGGGGTCCTCTCTCTCTGTGCGTTAGGTTAACACTACCAATTCACTGTCCTGTCCTCCTATTTGGTCGTCTGTAATGCTCCTAAGGGTACATCAGCAGGGGTTCCAGTCAGGGATGAAAGGACACAACTTCCTGGTCACAGATCTAGCAATTAAAGTAATGAGGAAGTTCATCGCTCATGGAAGCCAGGCCTGAGTTGAGCCTCAGCCCCTACGGTGGGCCTTCCTCCTGATAGTTCTGTACTCTGAGCTGCTCAGTCACAACTTCAGACGTAGGCTGCCTGTGTCTTATCTGAGGGGGATGTCCTGTCCTTACATTCCAGAGCTAAATGATCCCCTTCGTAGTGTTAGTCCTACCACTAAGGGGTATAGCAACTGACATTCCTGTGAAAGTGGCCCCATACCATTTTATTTGAAGGAAAGGTGAGCACTTTTTCACCTCTGCTGTGGGGTTTGTTTGCCGTATGGTTGGGAGCTATGGCTTCAGCGGTGATGAGGTAGAAGTTTTGTAAAAGGGACAGTTGCGTGAGAGTTTCAGATCAACAACTTTGATTCTGTGTGTCATTTCTGGCGTCATCCTCTGAGGGAAATGCTTGCAGGTGTGGTTCTCTCTTCTATCACTGGGGTGGTGTGTGTATAGTATACCAAAGAGTATTGGCATTGCCATGTGTGTGCCACTCATCCAAATGGCACGTCTTATCATACCCTCTAAGCAGACAAATCATAGGGCATCTTAATGTGATGTTGCGTTTGGAGTTTTACAGTACAGGGGGCTGCACTCCTAATGACTTTCATTCACTCTGGTTTTACCATAAAGGAGTGATCCTGTGCAATTAGACTTAATGAAATATTCATATGTGGCACCTTCTCAGCAGTCCTCCTCACAAATGAGCGAGCCACGCTTAATGCACCCCCCGTTTGTATTATGGTGGCAGCCTGGCATGTTGGCAATTAGTGCTTTGCTCTGACAAGCGACTGTAGCGCAGGGCGGGGATAGGAGGTAGAGGATGGTGGTGTATACTGGGTAGGAAAGGGGAGAGTTGATTGTTACACATGCAAAGCTCCTCCCCTTGAATGCTCATCTTTTTCCTGAACAACAAAAAGGCACAGAGGGAGTTTATGCCAGCCTGAACAAGACAGGAACAGGGAAGTGGTCTTATAGGGTTAGGTAGATGTATTCGATTTAATCGGTATGATAAAATGGAGTCTGACATAATAGCCAGGTCTAGCATAATCTTTTTCACAGATCAATGATAAAACACCTTTCCATGTTAAGCTTGGCTGTCCCCTTCAGCAGTTTGTTTGTCTGTCTCTCTCGTTCTCTCAATGTGAAGCTCTGACATTAAGCATCTGTTCAAACACACCATATTCACAGATTAAGCATGGCACAATTGCATCAACAGCACATTACCAATCTCTTTCTTAAATTTGTTCTTGCCCTCTCACATTCTGTCTCTGTCTCTGTCTCTGTCTCTGTCTCTGTCTCTGTCTCTGTCTCTGTCTCTGTCTCTGTCTCTGTCTCTGTCTCTGTCTCTGTCTCTGTCTCTGTCTCTGTCTCTGTCTCTGTCCCTGTCCCTGTCCCTGTCCCTGTCCCTGTCCCTGTCCCTGTCTCTCTCTCTCTCTCTCTCTCTCTCTCTCTCTCTCTCTCTCTCTCTCTCTCTCTCTCTCTCTCTCTCTCGCTCTCTCTCTCTCTCTCTCTTTCTCTGTCTCTCTCTCTCTCTCTCTCTCTCTCGCACACACACACACACACACACTCACACAGGTTTGCATATGACAGGCAGGGCCTTATGGGGTTACGGCTGTCCACGGTCTTTATTGAGCTAAAGCGGCGTGACGGCTGAGTTTTGTTAAGCCGGGAACAAAGGAAAGGAGGGGTGCTGGGATGACATTGTCTGTGTGGATATAAGTGTTGTCACTGTTTGGGTTGGGCTGGTGCAACGCAGCACTCTAGCAGGGTCATATTCATTACATCAGAAAATTATAGTGCGTTTTTAAGTCCTCTCTCAAACTTTGCCAGACTTCATTCTTGTTGCTATGAGAGTTAATTATTAGGATACATTTTTTTGGTATGACTTCTATTTCCTCTGTTTTGAAAACGTTTTTAGTTGCCATTGGTCATATTTTTTAAGATGTATAAGAAAAACATAAATATTGTAGTTTTTTATCATCATTAGCCGAAAACCTACTTTGCTTGTTTCACAGACCAGTCAACCTTGAAATCTCCTCTCTCTCACAAAATGACACTTCACAGGCCAGGTTTTGCGAAAGTCCCCATATGCATTTCAATTAGTTTTTCTTTCACAGATTTTCTCCTTAGTTCCCACGCAATGGGGCCTAATCAGTTGTGCACCTTTAGCTGAGGCCTGAGAAGTCTCGTGCGTTGCCTTTGCGCAGGCCTAACCGTGTTTGCAGTGGGATTACGAGGGCTGGGTGGGTTGTATGAGAGCTCGGGGGGTTCAGGGTGTCCGGGTAAAGGTAGCCATGGGAAGGACCCCCTGATGGTGAGGAATGCTAGTCAGGTCACAGAAAATGAGAGGGGGGTGCTGAACGAACACTCCGGGGATGGGGCAGGTGCTTTTGTGGGTCCTGTCAAGCATCAAAGCTGTGACAGAGCTGAAAAGGTTAGTACTACAGCCGAATACTATACCCCCCCCAGTTGCGAGTGGGTGCTAGGGTGACAGCCATTTCATTCTCCTCCAATACTCCCCAATTTAAGGGTTGTTTATTTTTCCTACATGGACAAGGGGCGTGGAGTGGATACATTTTAAAAAGCAGTGTTATCCGATCTTTTTCGAGCCAAATGTATTACATTACATCTACATTAAATCTACACGATTGCAAAGTACCATTTTATTGTCAACGTGATAAACACCTTGTAAAAAGGCTATTGTTCCCCTGTTGTGAGAGTAGACCTCAAAGGCAACGATAACTTTATGAGATCTGTTTGTTCAAATACTGTGCTTATGCAGTGAAATGGGCAGTAAATCTAACAGTTTTTCTCCATTGTGTGATGGTTCTAGTCTAGACAAACAATCTGTAATTGGACTTGACTCATTAAGTATAGGACAACAACATATGTTAAAGAAAATAAAAGTATTCAATTGAGCAGCCCTCAATGACACAATGCATCCAAACAGACTCATTTGTAATTTACAATCATATGGAAAAACAGTTTAGCACAAAGATATTACATTTCTTTCCATTTATATTTTGTGTGATAATTGTATTAATTATTAAAGGTGTTACCTCTAAAAGCCTACCTCTACCCCTCCCCACCCTACAATGTAACCTGCCCTGCCAACTCCTAAAGCACCAAGCCCTTACAGCCAAGTGACAAATTGTTGTGCTCTTTTCTTTGCGCTTCATTGGGTGCTTTGGTGGCACTGTCCCCTGTACCTCATGTTTGGGTAGAGGTGGGTGGGGGGTACAGGTTGCGTCATGGGACCCGAGGTGTCCCCTTTTGTGCAGCCCGTCAAACGTGGTTAACATGCAGCCATTTATCTCCAAAGCCCCCTGGGTGCACAATGGTCTGGGTGAGCAGAGCAGGGGCCGACCCACGATGGAGGGAAGGGGGGGCGGAGTGGCGGCTGTGGTGCGCTCCTATTCTCCCCCACTCTTCTCTTTCTCTCTTTCCCTCCCTCCCTCCTCCCTCCTGTTTCTCCTCTTGGCTGCACACAAGCCCTCTGTCATTGTTTTGTTTCATTATTTTCCCCTGAGGCACTCCTCAGTGTGGGTCAGGCGTTATCTGACAAGGTGCTTCAGAATGTCGGGAGCCCCCGCTAGACGGATTGTACCTTGCAAACGTGCTGTAGCAGAACCAGAGCCCTCAACCAGAGGGCTGTAAACAATAAGACAGTGTTAGTTACCCCCCGCCTCCCAATCCCCTCTTTATTTGCCCTGTGAAGTACTAACAGAAACAGTTATACCTGACAATAAAGCTACAGTTTTACAAGCTGCTCTCCCTTTGTTAGGATTTGCATAAAGGAGTGATGAGATGTGAATTGAACCAGTATGAGCAATGCCTCCTCTAAAGAAAAGAAGGAAAGAGAGAGGGATTAGTCGAGGTTAGGGTGTCGTTTCTGCTTGTGGAAAATGCTATTTATTAAATCCATTAGACAGTTTCAGATCAACATACATTCATAGCCTACCACAACAATGTTGTGCGATGAGATTCAGAAATACACTTTTCTGTTCAAAATCAGGTCAACATAAAGGTAGCTTACATTTTGAATGAATTTGATTACATAAAGAGAAACACATAATGCTATACACTACTGGTTTATGATGACAGTACATAGTCTAGTCTGAATAATAAGCCCTTGAGCCTGGCATGCAGCACCTGCCTACGGGGAGGTATGCATTCATTTTATCGCTCTAACAGGATTAGGTTAGGCTGTAATTGATTCATTTGCAGTGAAGGGAGGTGACAGAGCTTTGGAAATGAGAGTTTAGGTAGAACAGACACCCCACAATCCAGTTCTGACTCCATGTGTCAATTTTATTACATCAGTCCAGATGAACTTGAAAGGCTCCCTTTGTATTCACTCGTTGGCTGTTTGTGCCTCTCTCTCTCAAAGAGATGAGATTCAATAGAGGACATTGACAATGTTTTTTCTCTCTCTCTCTTTCTCCTCTCTCTCCCTCTTACCAGTTACAATGTATCTCCACCCATGTTTAATGCAATGGGTATGGCCAGATATGAGGTGTCCATGAATGCAATGTAAACTGTATTATTTAAATTACTTTTTTTATGCATTGAGATACAACTGAGGTTAACAAGGTCAATCAATGTTTCCCTGCCATCATCATCCTACTTGGTAGATTGGGAGTGTGTTGTTTTTAATGAGCACACCAAACCTAAGGGCTAAATTGATGAGGAGGAGTGTGGGTCTCTGTCGTGCATGTGTCTGTCATCTTTGTGTGTGTGTGTGTGTTTGGTCGGTTTGGGGAGGGGAGGGGGGGGTGGGGGGGGCATAGGACTAGCTAACATTGGCGGGTGGAGGCCAGGCCAGGCCGGGGGGCTCCTCAGGCTGGATGTCTGAATAGGGAGTTTGGTCCCCATGTAAACCAGTTCACCTGAAAGTAATGGTCCCTGTCCCAGCAGGGCCATGCAGGGCAGACTCCTTCCCTCCTTCTCTTCTTCTCTCCTTCCCTACTTCTCTTCTTCCATCCTTCCCTCCCCTAGCCCCTTGTCTCCTGTCTGGTAATGAGCCTGGGAAAGCAAGCCCCCGTGCAGAACTAGGTGACCCACTGGGCAGGGCCCGCCTGTCGTGGGGCGGTGTGGGGGTGAAGGGGTGGAGGAGGGGGGCAGGTCGGGCCCCACGTCTCAGGAGGCTCCTTTGTTTTCATGTCTGGGACATGAGTATAAATGAAATGTGAAGATGGTGATATATGGCTTGGTTAATGCATTTTGGAGTAAGGATTGGAGCGAAGAGGAGGAGGTGGAACGGTGTTGGGCAGATCTGTATAGGGATGTTTGAGGTTCTACTTTAGGTGGTGTTATTGATTCAGTTGTAAATTATATTGTCAGTATGTGTTGGCGTAAATGCTAATGATTTGATGTTTTCTTCTAAGTGATTATGTTGAATCAAATAAAAGAGATGCTACAATAATATTGCTCCACATTGACAATTGCTGCCACTCTCTCCCTGTCATATGTGTGTGTGTGGATAACAACGCACCACAATCCACTCTTAGTTGAAATCTAGGTTAAATGCAAATTGATCCCAGCGATACCAGACAATAATTACCATGTATCTTATGTGGACGTGCACTAGACCAGAAGATCATTCATTAAGACCAGGATATGTCTACTGTGGGGTGGACTCTCCAGTCAGTCACCATTGAAGTCAATTGACTAAAGTAATTATTTGAGCCTCTGCTTGCTGTACAACAACAACACAAACAAAGGCCATTATTAAAAAAGCCCCGGAAATATTGTAGACACAACAGAATATTCACCTTAGACTGATATAGAATGGGACATGTCAACAATATCGGGTAGTTTGAATGACTATGGAGTCAGCTTTAAATCAAATCAAATCAAATACAATTTTATTTGTCACATACACGCGTTTAGCAGATGTTATTGCGGGTGTAGCGAAATGCTTGTGCTTCTCCGACAGTGCAGTAATATCTAACAAGTAATATCTAACAATTTCACAACATATACCCAATACACACAAATCTAGTAAGGAATGGAATTTAAGAAAATATACATATACGGACAAGCAATGATAGAGCGGCATGAACTAAGATACAGTACAATATTATAGAATAGAATACAGTATATACATATGAGATGAGTAGTGCAAGATATGTAAACATTATTAAAGTGACTAGTGTTCCATTTCTTAAAGTGGCCAGTGATTTCAATAGGAGGCAGCAGCCTCTAATGTGCTAGTGATGGCTATTTAACAGTCTGATGGCCTTGAGATAGAAGCTGTTTTTCAGTCTCTCGGTCCCAGCTTTGATGCACCTGTACTGACCTCGCCTTCTGGATGATAGCGGGGTGAACAGGCAGTGGCTCGGGTGGTTAATGTCCTTGATGATCTTTTTGGCCTTCCTGTGACATCGGGTGCTGTAGGTGTCTTGGAGGGCGGGTAGTTTGCCCCCGGTAATGCGTTCGGCAGACCGCACCACCCTCTGGAGAGCCCTGCGGTTGTGGGCGGTGCAGTTGCCGTACCAGGTGGTGATACAGCCCGACAGGATGCTCTCAATTGTGCATCTGTAAATGTTTGTGAGGGTTTTAGGTGCCAAGCCACATTTCTTCAGCCTCCTGAGGTTGAAGAGGCTCTGTTGTGCCTTCTTCACCACACTGTCTGCGTGGGTGGACCATTTCAGTTTGTCAGTGATGTGTACGCCAAGGAACTTGAAGCTTTCCACCTTCTCCACTGCGGTCCCGTCGATGTGGATAGGGGGGTGCACCCTCTGCTGTTTCCTGAAGTCCACGATCTCTTTTGTTTTGTTGACGTTGAGTGAGAAGTTATTTTCCTGGCACCTCACTCCCAGAGCCCTCACCTCCTCCCTGTAGGCGGTCTCGTCATTGTTGGTAATCAAGCCTACTACTGTTGTGTCGTCTGCAAACTTGATGAATGAGTTGGAGGCGTGCTTGGCCCCGCAGTCATGGGTGAACAGGGAGTACAGGAGGGGGCTGAGCACGCACCCTTGTGGGGCCCCAGTGTGATCAGCGAAGTGGAGATGTTGTTTCCTACCGTCACCACCTGGGGACGGCCCGTCAGGAAGTCCAGGACCCAGTTGCACATGGCGGAGTTCAGACCCAGGGCCTCGAGCTTAATGATGAACTTAGAGGGTACTATAGTGTTGAATGCTGAGCTATAGTCAATGAACAACATTCTTACATAGGTATTCCTCTTGTCCAGATGGGATAGGGCAGTGAGCAGTGTGATGGCGATTGCATCATCTGTGGATCTATTGGGGCGGTAAGCAAATTGAAGTGGGTCTAGGCTTTATTGGGTACAGGAACAATGGTGGCCATCTTGAAGCATGTGGGAAAGGGAGAGATTGAATATGTCCGTAAACACACCAGCCAGCTGGTCTGCGCATGCTCTGAGGAAGCAGCTAGGGATGCCGTCTGGACCGGCAGCCTTGCAGGGGTTTTCATGCTTAAATGTCTTACTCACGTCGGCCACGGAGAAGGAGAGCCCACAGTCCTTGGTAGTGGGCCTCGTCGGTGGCACTGTGTTATCCTTAAAGCGGGTGAAGAAGGTGTTTAGCTTGTCTGGAAGCGAGACGTCGGTGTCGGTGACGTGGCTGGTTTTCCTTTTGTAGTCCGTGATTGTCTGTAGACCCTGCCACATACGTCTCGTGTCTGAGCCGTGGAATTGCGACTCCACTTCGTCGCTATACTGATGTTTTGCCAGTTTACAAGACATCTTTTAGATAATACAATACTTGTTTTTGAAAAGTTTGCATTTTGTATTTATGTTATTATCAAAATCACTGTAATAAGCGGTAATCCGTTTTTCTAATCTCCTTAGTCTTTGAACTTCTTGCACAAAGCTCTTACAAATATGGTCATTTTGGCAACATATTGTGAATATTCTAATGCCCAGCACATTCTTAATAAATGTTTGAAAAATGAATAGTGTGATATCAGTGTTAATTATGAACTCAAAATTGATAATTATTCTCTTCTCTCTCTCTCTCTCTCTCTCTCTCTCTCTCTCTCTCTCTCTCTCTCTCTCTCTCTCTCTCTCTCTCTCTCTCTCTCTCTCTCTCTCTCTCTCTCTATCTCTCTCTCTCTCTCTCTCTCTCTCTTTCTGGTGTCTCTCTCTCTCGGTCTCTCTCTCTCTCTCTTTTTCTGGTGTCTCTCTCTCTCTCGCTCTCTCTCTCTCTTGCTCTTTTTCCGGTGTGGCTCTTCTTCGCTTTGACTGTCTGTGAAAAGCAGGTAAGGAACAAAACGATACACACACATTTTCACGCTCTGAGAAGCATATGATACACACACACAAACACATTTCCACTGGCTGTTGATGGTTTTTACACTTAGAGGTGTCCTTGATACTTGTCCACTTTGTTGATTCTAAGCAAAATGCTGACACTTTGTTTCTGGGGGTTTTGTTAACCTTGTCAGTATGGTGTTGGTTCTGCTTCCATTTCTCAGTAGACACTAAAATAGTACATTATTCAAAGTGCATTGTCTTCCCGTATCTCCTCCTACCCTTTTATATATATCCCCAAGGCTACTTCTCTCTTCCTCCTTTTAACCACCATTTTAGAAGACTTTATTTTGAATGAAAGAATAGCAACTCTATAATAAATAGCCTTTTTTATTAGTATCTTAAATTAATAAACTGTACCTGTACATAGACAATGTAGTACTTATACATTATAGAATAATATAGTCACATATTGACAACTGTTTACAAATTCTTTGGAATGGAAACATTATGCCGTTATAGAAAGCCAGGTGGCCTGAAAGCAAAATTACACTAAAACAATATTTTCGATCATCTTTGAGTGGAATAATTAATATTTAACTAGTCTAATAAAGTTTCCTGCCTTAGCAGGCGCTCTCAAGCAGAGCAACACTATATCTTTCCACCTGGGGGAATGAAAAGATATCAACCTCCCTCCGTCTCTCTCTCTCTCTCTCTCTCTCTCTCTCTCTCTCTCTCTCTCTCTCTCTCTCTCTCTCTCTCTCTCTCTCTCTCTCTCTCTCTCTCTCTCTCTCTCTCTCTCTCTCTCTAGCGCTGTTTATACCTGGTGCTAACATGTGTCTTTTGTCCGGATTGTTTCTACATCCTGATTGTGCCCACATTTGTAGACAGGTGTAGACGATCAGAAGACACATTGTGATCTGATTGTGATCTTCTTGACCACATCCGGAGGTAGTAAGGCACACATTGTGTCTGGATCCGTGTAGATGGATCTTGACAGTGAAACCATTTAAAAATCATTGAGGTGCCACCATTAACTTATGACATGAAAATGTGTCATAAAATAAATAAATAAATAATATCTGTCATATAATTTGCATACAGGAAGGGACCAGGAAATTTGGTCACAATGTGGACACAGTGAGAGACACGTTTTAATACCATGTGTAGACGCATATCTGAACATGTGGGCACAATCAGAATGTGGACAAGATCAGGACCAACGATGCATGTTAGCGGCAGGTATAAACGAGGCTTCTCTCTCTCACTGTGCTCACTTTAATGTTGTGTGGCACTCCCAGACGTTAACATTTGGCCAAGCACTCATTCTACCAAACAGAATTCTGGGGTTTTTCATTATTACTTGGAAGAGAAAATGTATTCATCCTGATAAATATGCTGGAATGTGTTTCCTAGTGCAGAACTTCAGACTAGAACTAGAACTTTTAGTTTTTAATGATACTACATTCATATGGGAGCCTGAATGATTCTCCAACTTAAAAAAAGAAAGAATTGTAAGTGGACATTTAGACTTTGTGTTTATATACAGTATCTATAAGTGAGCTCCGTAAAAAGAATTGTTAAACCGTATTTCATAATGTGGTTGTTATTAACATGATACCATTTAAATCTGAGGAAGTGAAATGAGAGGTGAAGTCAGTTGCTCTCACATTTTAAGGCTTGTTAGATGTGCTGCATATTGAACAACAAGTTCACCATGCATATAAATACAAGTTCTCGGCTGGTGTGACAGTTACACACCTATGCCACAAGAGCTGACATGACTGGCTATTTTAGAGACGTGCTGATAGAACTGAAGTGAGCTCTGACGGTGGCAAGGGACACAATGTTCAATTTGAGAGCACTATCAGAATATAAAAGCTATTTATCTCATCAAGGACTTTGCGATAATAGGTAGCTAGTCACAGGATTATTTACTCTCTCAGTCTTTTGCCTGTGAAGAGTGAATTGGTTGAAGGAATGCGATTGTTAAACACTCTACGGTCTATTACTCCACTCCAGTGTGTTTGTGTGAGTATAATGCTACAGCCATGGTCAACAAGATTCTCTCGTCACCTCTTCACACTGTTGTTCAATGGCACACAAAGTGTTGAAAACAACAATCTTCTCAAGTTACAGAATTCCATTTTCCTTGAGCCTTTAACATTGAAGTTAAAGTGTCCCCCTTTTCACACTTAGGATCAAAGGATCAAGTCTTGAGGAAATTGTAGTCCGAAGAAGGATTGAGGCCGATGATATTGAAAAGAATGGTTTGCTTAATGACTAATTGGCGGAGGAAGCATCGAGAGAGGAAGAGAGTGGAGAAATTAAAGGGTTCTCCTAACACTTATTTTGGAGTGCACCTAGAGTGTGGCTCGAGAGGGAACAGTAAAGGCTTGCTATTAAAGGATTAAAAATGTCCCTGTGGCATCGGGCCTAGTCTACAGGCTGGCTGACTGGAGCGGGGTGGTTTTGGTTTTCAAAGTCTTTATCCCCCCTTCGCCCTCCTGGTTTTTCAGTCGGTGAGCGATACATCTTTGAATGGCAGCGAGCGCGAGAGGGAATGTTCGATGTAATCTGCTCGTAATAGAACGATTTATTGGCCTATTTACTCCTATCCTGTCGCACACACACACACACACACACACACACACACACACACACACACACACACACACACACACACACACACACACACACACACACACACACACACACACACAACCCCACCCAAATAGTTCTGTGACCCCATGGTAACATTCATAACAGTCCCATAGGAGGAGGAGACCATGTGCAAAGATGGGGGTGTGAAGTTGGGCCTGGCTAAAGGAGGAACCATGCCTGCATGAGTCAGGAATGGGCGACAGTGTGCTTCTATTTGGGTCGCACCTATGTGTAGCCGCCCTCCTCGTCCCATCTGTCTGGCATCTGGTTCTAATCAGCTGGCCACTTCCTTGGGCCTTTAACAGCCTCCCAACAACTCCCCTCAACACACACACACACACAAACACACACACACACACACCTCCCCACTGGGTGACCACAGCTGTAACAACACCTGGGACCCCCACAGAGGTGCCTAACACAGATTAGGGTCAGGCCTGAGGAGCGTGGAGATCGGGAACCATGCTGCCTGTCGTTTAGAGAGGAACCCTGGGAGGAGCCTAGTCTAAGCCTGGGAGGAACTGACTGGGAACAGGGTCTTATCTGTTGGTCCATCTCATGGAGGAGGACATGGGCATCAAACAAGACTGATCAAAGTGATCATAGCAGATTCTAGAAGTTTTAGTATTAGACTCTGAGAGAGCGGTCACAAGAAAACCATTTAAATTGCTGTTAATATCAAACATGATTTGAAGGCAAGGCACATTGAACATCAACAACTTCAAGCAGACCTATTGTTTTGTATAATCTGAATCACACAGCATTCACAAGAATATCAACAAGGTAACACCATCATAGTGTTTAACGTTAAAGTAGTTCACAACCCCCTTTTTTTCTCCAGGCTGAGGTTGAATGTAATAGACAGTTAGCACAAGCCTCCCTTGGGAGAAGGCATTATAGACCATGTATTGTTTTCCGTCCCCCTGCCAACTATGCCCTGAACAAAAGGACCAGCGTTTATGACCAGACCCTGCTGGGTCCAAGGAAGCCCTAACTGACCCCCTTTTCCTCAGGATGGACCTGACCGTCCGACTTGTACTTTCTACCAGAGAAGTAGTACACATAATTACTAACACAGAAGCAGGTAGACTTACTTACAGTGCATTTCTATTTGTTGTGACTTGAAGTAGCTTTTAGTGTATTTTGATATAATCTATATTATACTTATTGGTAACCGTTAAAGACACAATTGGGTATAGAATTAGTATTTTTGTAAATGTATTTTTACATTTGAAGATATCTACCTGATCTTAATTCTTCCAAGCAGGGCACTAAGCCTTATTGCTACAGTAATTCCCATGGTAATTCTAAACCAGTAATGTTATTTCATTGGGGTTCCAAAACCCACACCTTGGTTGAAGCCAGCTATCTGAAGGGATACGGAGGAGGTGGGAAGGTTAGAGAGGTTGAATATGTCATGTGATGCAATGAGTTGCTACTTTTCAAGTGTGTGCACAATTTATCCCCTCCCTCTGAGATGTTCCCAAAGTGGACAAGCGCTACGAGGGACAGGTGACTCGTGACTCGCTTCCGATTGTCACCTCAATCTAGTCTGGGTGTTGACACACGTCAGGGTGATGCAGGAAGGAGAGAGGAGGACAGGCAAGGTTCATATACAGTATGTATGTTGGAACGTATTACAGACATGCATGTTTCATGATAGATGTCTGCCTGCTTGTTCCCATCAATTGTTCATTTCGTCATGAGTATGATTTAAGTGCCTTGAAGCGGTCTTACCAGCGGATCATCCTGTACTTCTCTGAGGCCCAATTCTTTGTTTTTGCATGGTGCATGGTGTTTTTATGCAAGGGCAAAGTGAAATGGCTTGGGCACCAGTCATATCAGATTTGGGAATTCATTAGTTAAATAACCATTTATGGTGTGTGTGTGTGTGTGTTTGTGTTTGTTGCCATTTTGTGACCAAACGCTGCTATTGTACTACTGAGGAAGGGATGTGGTCCACTTTCAGTCAACATATTCAACCCCATTGTAAGGCAAGAAAAAATGTATACAATTTACAGCATATATGTAACAACCACCATTTTAGAGCGAGTAACATGCTCTTAGCCACCCATGTCCTTTGCTGGATGTTAGAACACATTTTTGGAGCTTGTCCTTGAAATTATCTCCACCTGGGTTCTGTAGGCTCAGGTCCAAATTCAATAAGGACATAAAATCCTAGTGTTAAAAATAATAGTGTTCCCCCCATGGGCCCTGTTGCTCTCCTCTATGTTGCCTTGCTGACAGGAAAACCTGTGAGCCAGAAGAAGGAAATGCTAAGAAAATGCAAAAAGCATGAGCTGTTACATGCCGCACGTGTGACATGTTGATGTTGCTATAAGTCCTAGTTGCTCATTCTGACATTTTTACATTTTTCTTGTTGGCCTTGTCCAACTGTACTGTTTCAGAATCAGATTGTGTGGTATTTACCTTGACTTCTCTGCCAGCTCAGCTCCACTCAATGTAGACACAAATCCTTCTGGCATCAGGTGTTGGTGAAACAGGAAGTGTGCCAAAATCATCCCACTTGGGCCTTTAAGAAAATGTTGGGATTACTGGGATCAGTAATCAGGAAATCCCATTGATTTCAGAATACCACTTTCCCAAGGGAGAACTGGCCATTATCCACCACCTTTATCCACCTTCTATCTTGTATTTGTATGATTTTATAGTAGTTTGTCTTCAAATGTTATCTGGACCAGTCTGATTCATTTAGTCAGTGTGCCTGTCTTTGTGTCCTTGGCCTCTATCAGTCATGCAGCTAGGCAGCTATGGGTAGCTTGGTTCCTGTCCTCGGCGGAAGTGGGATACCTCATAGGAGGGCGGCACAATGGTGAGCACATCGCAGTAACACTGGGCTCATTGTGCATCCAACCCACAGAGCCCCCCAACAGCCCCCCCAACCCCCCCCCCCCCCCCTCTTATTGTCAGAGAATGATGCACCAGTACTCTCTCCTCTCTCCTCTCCTCTTATTCAGCTTGTTAAGGCTACAGCTCTGCCATGACAATCAAAGATCATTACACAGGGGAGTTGGAAAGGGAGTTGGAAGACTGGAATCGTAGTTTAAGTTAGGTGAAATGTTCTGCTAAGGTTACGGCTAGCTATTCCAGTCATCATTATGTTAGCACCCTTATCATGTACTGTATGTCAAAACATGATTTTTAAGGTCAAATGCTATCAGTGTATTCAAAGGCATTTGGATGCTTGCTGTGAGATAGAGATGGAGAGCCAGCCAGGAGAGGTCTAGATTGTTTGGGAGTGGTAGTGGGAGACCAAATGACTATTCATAAGTCATTTATTAGATTATTTTTTTTATCCCCCAGCCTGCCGATCCACTTGACTGGAAAGCTGTGCCCTGGAGACTGAACGCTTGTCAGTTCCCCTCACCTCAGCCTGGCTAGCGCCATCAACGGTGTAGAATGGGAACAGGGGACAAATTACCCGCACTGGGCCCAGGGGTCGTGGCAGTAAGGGGTCGTTTTCCCAAGTCACATGGAGGATGCACACATCTGTCACTCCAAAGGTGGCACTGCGGGGCAAAGTGCTCTGACCTAGGACAGTCCACATCCATTAGAATTGACGTACCTCATTTCCTGTTTACCCTTCATCCTTATTTAACAATTTTTTACTATCACAGAGCAGGCAAGAGGAGGGTGTAGTATCAATCAACATTTTCAATAAATGAACACCATGTTATTCTTATGGTACCATACTCAACTAGCACAACACAGCCCATGTATACACCGTCCTACACTACATCTGAAAAGGCATTTGTGGTATGCTACTCATGCCTTCCTTGTTGAAGTACTACAGGAGGATAAACCAGGTGACTGGTGTATCCACCTCAGTGTTTAAACTCTTATCTGGTCTTAATCTGCTTTGGCAGTTAGTTAGGCTCCTCACCTTATCTAACGTAAACAGCATCAGGTCCTCGTTAAGGGCGACTTCACGGCCACTTGGCACTGACATTTGCTAGTAGCGATGATAAAAGGAGACTGTGTGTGTGTGTCAGGAGTGTCAGACGACTGGCTGCCAAGATACAAACTCACTTTCATGCTTGACATTTTATCTAAAAAGAAAACAATTGTTTTGTTTTCTGTGCACTTTTCATGGTCATCAGAAGGCTTTTGAGATTTTATACTACATCTCCATTTGTAGGTCTTTTAGCATCTATGATCGTATGCAGGTGTGAAGTGTGTTCAAATGCCAAGTCAGAAAGTATGACTGCTGCCTTGGCCTGCTCTGTAGACATGCTGCCATGTTAAGCTTAAGCAGTGTTTGGTCAAGCAGGTCTCATGAGCTGAGGCCAAACTGGCCTCATCAGCAAATGCAGCAGTTTCACTACTCTAAACTGTGTGTTCCAGGAAGTGGAACAGCCTTGCAGCATGCAACAACACTGCCAAATGTGGTGCTTGTCTGGTCGACAGGGAGAGGAACTATACCGTTGATGTGAAGCAATACACAATGTGTGTGTGTGTGCGTGTGTGCGCATTTGCCTGTGTGTATATATGTGCGTGACAGTGTGTTTGAGCGTGCACGACTGTGTGTGTGTGTATGCACATGATGAAGTTGAAGCCATCAGTGGTAATTAAAGGCCTGGTCCCTCGTTAGGATCAGGGCGTGGCCAATCTAGAATATTCATGAGACAGGGTGCATGTATTATCTTCGTCATGATTCATCCTGGGATAATTGCAAATTCTGTCATACAAGTAATCTGCTACCACCCCCACCTCAAATCCCTTATGCTGGCTGCAATCCCAAATGGCACTATGTTGTCTGTATAGTGCACTCATTTGACCTATGGGCCCTGGTCAAAAGTTAGTGCACTATGTAGGGAAAAGGGTGCCATTTGGGACATATCCACTGTCTTCACACTGCCTCTTATCATCCTCCTTCCCTTTATTACTAAACACATTATTCCTTTATGGCACTGTGTAAGAGTGATTTTTGTTTTCTGCGTGTCAGAAAGGTCTCATGTAGCTGAGTTATTTTACGTCTCAAAAAGCCTTTTGAAGACCTAGAACAGAAATTGTAATTTTGTTGCTTCGAGAACTAAAAGGGTCATGTTGATTTTGAAATAATATTGTAAAACACCCCTCTCCATCCCACCACTCCTCCTCTTCTCTCTTTTGTTCCACTCTCACCATACTGAAAGGTGAAAAGTACTAAAAGAAAAACCTAATATTGTTCTCTAGGGTTCATAATCAGAACTCATGCTCAAATCCGTCCATATATACCCTCAACGTCCTGCCAAAAAGCTCTGAGCTAACCCACTAAATGGTGCTGAATGAAACTATGCTCACCTGAGGGAGATGTCTAGCAGCCAAGGTTCACAAATAAGATCATCTACAAACAAGATCAGGTTTCAAACTTTTTAGGCCCGGCTGACCATTCTGATTCTACAGGGGCCAGTAAAGAGAGACCGCTAGGAGCCAACGAGGCCAGAGTGCCAGGGAGACAAAGAGGTGTAAAATGGGTTGAGGTGGGAAACTTTCCACTTAGTCTGTTGCAGCCACTCTGAGGGTAACATTCAGTTTTGTATTTGTAATATAACATTTTGGAAGGGGAAGGAGGGTAGTTTCATCGGAGGGATTTGAAATGAGAATCTTAGCTTCCTTTTGTAAAAAGGAGTGAAACAAGGAGTGAGTCTAGTTCCACCTGGGAAGATGCATAATTCAGCTATTTTGGAAGTAGGCCTCCTCCCATCCCTCCAGAGAGGTGGGCTGCATGTAAAGCCTGAAACGGCCTCATCATTGCCAAAAGTGTACATGTGCATACATTATTCAGTTCAACTTGAGTTAAGTCAGTTTTCTCTTAGGCAACCTAGATTTCAGTGTTATGAGGTTACTGTAGCTGTTTCCAACCTCCCTTTCCAGTAGTTGATGATTAATTGAATGGTTACACAGATATATGAATTTTGATGTACTTCAAATGTATGTGGAGCATGTTCAGAAGTTCAAAAGGGACGTTTTTACCTTCTCTGTGGTGTGCTCAATTCCTTATTTATATATTACTTGTTCTATCTCTTATTTTCACACACACACCCATAGGCATGCATACAGTGGCATGCAAACACACACATACACACACTGGAGTTCCTAGAATGGCTGTAACATCCCTTGTGCGCTTAAAAAATAGCTGGCCTGACTAATTGTGTTTCGCAACAAATAGACAAAGAGAGAAAAGAGCATTTCAAACCTCTGACCTTCCCCTTGGCTCCTTTACACCGACACACACACACTTACACACACCTCATCCCACCACACACACACACACACTCACTGTGTCCGTTTGGTATCTTTCTCAGAGAGTCTTATCAGGGAGACACAGCAGTGTTTTATGTAATCAGCGACTCACCGTTGCAGAAATGTTACCGGCCTCTTGAGGTGAGACGGCTGGGTTTTGTAACTGTCACACAGCCTATGCATACAGAACTGATACGAACTTTCAAACACATGGCTTTATTGAATATGGCTTGGTTTTTAGGTAATTACAATGACATTCATAACATAATTGGCATCGTAACACATTAAGAACACATTACACAGTAACACAGAATATTGCTGCAATATCTAATAACTTATTCTAGACCATGGCTCTTCAACCCTGTTCCTGGAGAGCTACCCTCCTGTAGGTTTTTTCTCCAACCCCAGTTGTAACTAACCTGATTCAGCTTATCAACCAGCTAATTATTAGAATCAGGTGTGCTAGATTAGGGTTGGAGTGAAAACCTACAGGACAGTAGCTCTCCAGGAACATGGTTGGAAAGCCCTGTTCTAGACTCTGAATACAGTTGTTTTGTTGTAGTTTTTTTTACTCCTCAATGTATTATGTATTATGTATTATGAGAGGGCATTGTGTAAGCGGGGGTTGGGGTGGTAAGGAGAAAAATGGGCGAGGGGCACTACAGTTAACGCTCCCTCTAGAACAGCCAGCCCAGCTCAATGTGCCAAAACCAGATTAAGTTCCCCTGAGAAGTGTTTCATGCTACATGGCACTCGCCCAGTGACACGTTCAAGGAGGAACTAACTTTTTCACTGTCACACCTTGCACACAGGCAGCAGGGATGATAAGAATAAACACACACAGAGAGAGACAAACAAAAACAGGACAGGGTGAAACTAGGCAATACAAGAAAGAGAGAATAACAGAAAAGGACAAAACAGTGGGGCAAAATACACTTATCTTTCTCTCTCTTCTAAGCTATGATGTTTTCACACACCTATTCCTGCGAGGGGCTAGTTTGTTGCCTGCCAGACTGTAATAGTAGAGGACCACCAGCGCCGGCCAATTTCTCTAAACCCTGGTGAGGTATACTGTTACTCAAAGGGGCTCTCCTCAGAAATAAGGAGCCACCTAGAAGATAAAGCACGCCCATGGTCGCGCTTTTAATAGGGAGCTCTGAGACATTTTTCTTGGCATGTTTGAAGTTGAGAGCAGCCCCCAGAAGGACTGTTCACAGGCTGTTGAATTTTTAAGAAAACAGAACTCATTGGCTGCGGTCAGTGTCTGGTCTGGCCCGCTCCATCGTCCTGCCGTTTCAGCCCCGTCGGGGTGAATTACAGAGCGACTCTTCTTTTTGTTTTCAAAATGGTGGACCGCATTGGGGAAAGACTGGGTAAAGCTGCCGTAATGATAGATCAGGCTGCCGACAGGTTGGCTGGCGATGGAAACCAACTGCATCGCTACTGCTCTGCTCTCTTCTGCTCTCTTCTGAAGCCTGCTCCTCTACAGAGATTTGCTCCATTCTTAGATTCTCCGTCTGCATAGTTGAGAAATGATCAGGTTAAGCGTGCCAAGACATCTCCACGAGGTTAGGTTTCCAGCAGAGCCCGTCATCTTTGACTTTCATAAGAAATATAGTAGACAAACGATAAACGTCCCCTGCAACGTTGTTAATGCTGTAGTTTATTATGGAATGTTCTGTGATCCCAAGTGCTCACCGAAGTACTTTTTGCGATGGGAGTTCCTATCACATTAGAACAGAAGTGGCCGTAGTTAATGCATGTCTTTACGGTCCTGAAAACCCCACTCCCCTTCCTCCTCCTCCTCCTCCACCTCGGCCTCAAGTCTGTAGCCATGCTCATGATGATGCCTGAGAGAGCAGTAACGGGGTCGGCGGAATTGATACGACTTCCGCCTGGGATGGTCATTTGATCCGCGGCTCGCTCCCTGGAGGAACCCCCGAGTGGAAAATGCAAGTCTTCATGGTCTCCCAGAGGAAGTGGCAGGAACAATGGTGCTTCAAATATTTACTGGAGCTCAGCTCATAATCGTCCATCCTGAAGCACTGTTTATGGCTTGTGCAGGCAGTGTGTGTGTGCACGTGTATGTGTGCACGTGTGTGTGTGTTTACGGTACAAGGGGATTCATAGCTTAGCAGCATGCGAGCCAGAGCCCTGTTTACGTGGCGGAAGCTGCATCCTAATTATCCACTTGCTCTAATTATCACCTTTCCAGGTATCCTAAGAACTCACACAGTCATTCAGCCCCTGACTAAAAGACAGAAACAAATGTCCTAAATCCCTTCGGTTATTGATATGAGTTGTTGTGTCTCTTTTACAACAGATATCCTGGCCAGGTTGACTGATAGATAGCATAACAGGGGGGGCCTAGTGGATGTAGCCTCTCAGAGAGTTCATAGGTCACAAGCCTTTGGGGGTAACTAAAGGGTAGGGGGCATTGGGTTAGGTGACAGAAGGGAAGCCTGCTCTCTTGTTTGGTACCTGGTGGGGATGCTATTCAGGTGACAGGGATCCTGGCATGGTATATGTGTGGGTGGCTGGGAGGGGGAGAGCAGATGTGGTTTACAATCTCATTAACATGTGAAAGAGGTGCAGAGATGCAGGGGCCTAAACGGTGCTGGGATTGAGTTGCTGTTGCTCATCAGTGGGCAGTTGCTATCAGTGGGACCTCCAATAACAACTAACACACACACACACACACAAACTGACCTCATTGAAAGCCTCCCGCCTACACTGCCAGCTGGTGACTGGCAGGGTATTATTGCAGTTACCACAGACCAGACCACAGATGCCCCTCATGCCCACCGCTACATCTTTCTTTCTCTCTCCCCTCTCTCTCTCCCTCTCTCATCACTCTGTTATATTACTGAGACAGAAAACAGCTAGCTACCAACGGACTTGGGTGCAATACTTAATTGCAATTTAGGTTTCGCTTAGCTTTTCATAAAAGAGAAGAGGGCTTACAGTAATCTGTACCAGCAGTACCGTATGTTATTGTAGCGTCCTAATTAATCTTACAGGAAGTGTAAGGCAATATCAGATGGAAGCAGCACCGCGGATAGATTTATTAATGCTCCTAATCAGCTTCAGCTAAATTAATTTCGCACTGATTGCATGTATTCATCCAAATTTGCATACATTTAGCCCAGGTGATTTATTTTTCGCTTGTCTCATCTATACGCACACGCGCACACACACACACTGTGAGTGTGATCAACAAAGCTCCCCATAGCAGTCATTGTAATTGATGATGGTAGGGAAGAACTGCAGGCTGAACAGAGGCCCAGCAGTAGAGAGGACAGTTGCTCAGGGTTCCCATGTGAGTTAAAAGAGCCTTGGTTAATCCATGGAGCGACAGGACACTGAGGCAGGTGGTGGAGGGCTGGAAGGGCTGGAAGGGCTGGAACAGGCAGCAGAAGGAACCTGGCACAGACCGTCACCACAACCTGCAACACATAGTTAGACACGCATTGTTGCTGTCACCAGCTTCCTATGTGTGTGTATGCTTGTGTGTGAGTGTGTGTGTGTGTGAAGGGAGAGGAGGGGACAGTGTGTGAGAGAACAATTAGGCTTCATAGATGACTCATAAGGGGAATAAAAAGGATACAGCCTAATGAAAGAACATGAGAGAGAAGCCATCTCTACACTCTGTCATTTCCAGGGTTTGTGGAAAAATATTGCTTTTAGGATTTAACCCCAGCTCCAACATACCAAATAAGTTATATTAAATTAAACAGCTCCTCAATATTTACGAGACTCTGTGAGATTTATACTTTGTACAAACAAGACTAGCTAAATTCATAGCAGAGCGGAGCAGTGGAGCTATGATTATTAAGTGTGTTATTTTGTCTTGACTTGCTACACTGACAGCAGGGCCATGTTTTGACATGGCACTCAGATTAGGCAGAAATACCACTCCTCCTTCCTCATGCCTGAATATTTGATGAGCAACCTGTCTTCCTGATTGTGAAACATGGTTTCCTAATGTCCTAATAGCCCCTTTTGTGGCCATCTGCACCAAACAGTCTACAAAGGTGAAAATCACATTTGGCCTCAGTACAAGAACAAGTAGCAAGGCACAATCTAGATAGATAGAGTCCGGGTTCACTTTAATATATACGGATGTACTCAAATCAAGGATCATTTATCCTATTGGGTTTGATTTTCCGCTGAAATCAATGCAAAAATATGGAGCACCTTGTTGTCGTACCAAAAATAGCATTAGCGTAAAATCGATGGCTGACCTGCAGCCAAGAGCTAAATCCATTTAGTTAAGTGAATTCAGGTCGACATCACAGAGCAAATGAAAAGCCTAAATTGATCTGTGCAGTTATTTTGGCAGTTTATTATATCAAAGAACAGAGCCACATTGAGAGGAATGGCTCAAAAAACCCAATGGTATAAAGGGTAGAACAGTATGGCTGTCTTTATATGGCAGAAGGGCACTAGTTTCAGTTCAGGTTTGTAACCCGTAGCGTTGTTAGTTCTGTGAACAGCCTCTGTGGTGTGTGTGTGTTGTTTTGTAACATTTCTAACAGCTAGTGACGGACAGGCCAGAATCACACAGGAGGCGGCTGGCTGCCGAGCATCTGCTCCTAGATTTGCATATTAATTGACCCGTATTAACTCCAAACAGAAAAAAAATCGATGTAGTTTATGACTCTAAAGAATTATCAATCTCTATCACTCCCCTTTTTCCTCTCATGGCCTCTGTTTCTTTCTTTCACCTGTTCTAAAGGTCCTTTATCATATGGGTTGAGCATCAGGTTAAAGTCAGTCCTTTGTATTTCACTTGTAATCCTTGCAGTGTGAGGACATCACACTTCTGTCTGTTTTGGCCTTTGTTTCTAAAGGCTTTGGCTTGTCTTCAGCCACCCTGTGAAGGAACCATTTTGAGGGTTTTCTATCTTTAACTTCCTTCAGTCTTGTGTGTAGGCTATCCAAAGGGATCCTAGTTGGCTTTTTGTTTGTACGCCATGTATGTGTAAAAGTGAGTGTGTAAGTGTGTGGGGTGGTGGGGGCCTTGAAAATTTGTCGAGAGGAGTAACATGTGCGCAGGCAGGGCACAGATGGTGGCTCCGTAACGGGAGGGAGGGAGAGAGGGAGGAAAGGAGGGAAGGAGCGAAGGAGGGAGGGGGGGAAAGGAGGGAAGGAGGGAAGGAGGGAGGGAGGGAGGGGGGGAAAGGTGGGCCGTACTCTGAGATCTTTCTCTTGCTCCCTCTCTCTCTTTTTTCTCTCTCCTTTTGTCCAGCCTGTTGCTCAGGACCCCGTAGATAAATGGGAGTTTAATTCAATTAGAGGCAGGCTACTGGAACCACCCCTTCCCTCCTGGCTGGCACACCCCAGATGTGCATGAATACACACACACATGCACACTCACACAACAATTCAGTTATATAGGCCCACATAACAACACAAATATTGACACTCACTCTTTGGTTGATTCATTTCACTTCCCTCAGAGTATTTGTACTAGTATGGCAAATAATTCATGCTGTAGGCTATTTCTTTCAAAAAAAATTAGGAAATAATGCATTATTACACTTTTATTCCCCACCTCCCTGTGTAAATCCCCCTACCTGTCTGTGTGTGCTTATCATTAGATGGATGTTGGACCACTTCCAGTCCGTAGCCACTAGGCAGCGACCTTATTTCCACAGCATTCAGGCAGTGCTTCCTTACCTACTCACTCACCTCCCCCTCCCCTCCCCTCCCCCTCCAGTTGTTCGCTCAGGTGATCTGCACCACTCACAGGCAGCGAGAGAGAGAGAGAGAAAAGAGAGAGAGGTAGAACAGAGAGAGCAGTTTTTCTCTGGTAGCTTCCATCTCATCTCTCATTACCCAGGCAGTCGTAGCGGCGGACAAGAGAGACAGGAGGCAGCAGCGGATCACCTGGAGCAAGCAGTAGACCTGAAACCTGTCTCGTTTTTTAATATCAAACACTCACACACACACACCAATGTGTCTGTGTTTGAATATGGAACTGGCTTTTTTCATGGAGCCGCACAAAGAAAGAGAGAAAGAGAGAAAGAGACTGTGTGGGAGTGGATACTAGCCCCTCATGGCATATGTGCAGGCAATGGCTCTGTCTGATTAATCTGTTCCACTGTGGGGCGGTTTAAAATGGACGACGTGGAAGGAAGCCTCACTCATGCGAGGAGAGGGCAGGTGTGGTCTCTGCAAAGCCTGGGGACGCACTTTGGGATAGGCGATGATGTGGAGTGGGATCTGTTGTTTTACGGAATCCATATGATATGTGACAGGTATGGTATGCACCTGTTAGATGCATTTAGACGCCTCAAGGGGCACGCTCCTTTTTTTTGTTTGTTACTGTTGTAGTTAATGGTCACGTTACTGGAATGTCTGTTTCATAGGATTTAGTGGATTTGTTCTATATTCAAATTAAGATGGGGTTAACTTTAATATAGACAGAGTATTATTATATAATAATTTGATATGAATGGTGCTCTGCACTGCAAGAGAGCACCACCTCCTAACCTCAACTATTGATTTTCTTGAATATAAAGTACATAGAGTGGAAGGGGTTGGGCATTGGATGGTGATAATTGACCAACAAACCAACCATTCTACATCATCCTTCTCAGAGAGACTCAGAAAGGATTCTCAGTAAGGAAGGGTACTCCTACCCTGCACCACCAGCACCATTGTAGACAAATACTGTGATCGATATAGCATACCTTTTTAAAGCCACCTGCCTGGAACTTGTGGCTCGAGTTGGAGACATTAAGTCATTCACTGAAACAGCTGGAGGCATAAGTGACATAAAAAAGGCTATTCTTCTTACTGAGAATCTGCCTGGAGTAAAATATACCAGAGGAGATGACCAAACCAGCTAGGGTCAAGATTAATGTCTCTTTGTGGAACGCCTTAGTTGAGCAGTGAGAGAGAGCAGCAGAGGGAGAGAGAGAGAGAGCGGGAGAGGGAGAGAGAGAGAGAGCGGGAGAGGGAGAGAGCGTTCAGAGGAGAATAGCAAGCGTTGTCGCTGCTTTGTCTCGGGCTCCTTGAATGAGCACAAAGGATCGATCGGTGGAGAGGTGACGGGCCGAGACAATGGATCTCTATGAGATCAGCAGGTCGGAACGGCGGCGCTTCCACACACAATGGAGGTGCGGCAAGACAGAGTGAAGGGTGGCGCTCCATCAAAGATGTCACTGGAGACAAAGCGAATTCACTCTCTGGACTCTGAGTTGTTATTACTTGCTTTATCCTGACTAAACCTACTGAAAAACTGTTTGCTAACTGCTATCTAGATTAATGACAGATTGTAAATACAGGTGGTGTGTCTGAAGTAATTTCCAACCAGAACTATTGATTTAGAGACCCAGAGTAACTAAGAACCCAGCCTGTAGCTTTAGTCCAGTCTCCTGTGACATCTGCCACACTACTAGGCCCATGTGAACTGAGAGGCAAACAGTGTCATGAATTGCTTTTGTTTGGGAGGTCACTGGCTTTTCTCCGTCCACCTACCGCAACACAGATACAAAACAGCCACACACTGGCCAAGTATCTGAGCAACATAAGTCAAGTAACAAACAAACAGTTGTCTTCGTGTTTTTCCACCAAAACATTTCTCTTTGGCAGTTGGTAAGTGATTCTATAAATGTGAGGCATGCATCTTTCTCTCTCTTTTTCCTGGAAGAAATTAGTTTAATAATATCATTTCCTAAAGTAAATGTGCCTACATATTTTCTGTGGCATGATAACACACGCAAGTCTTGATGGAGAAAACACACTTTCTATAAACTGGACAGGATGCTAGCTGGTCTTTTCACGGGTCTGTTCCAAACTGCTCTTAGCTCAGAGTATAAAAGGGTCAGATATTTCATTCAGCGAAAAGGCAAAACCACTATTGTTGGTGGTCTGGCGGGACTAAAGAGGGGAGGGTGTGTGAGAGTGAGCGCGAGGTTAAGACGTTGAATGAAATCATATTATATCCAACATATACCTAGACCACACAACGTGTTTTCACATCTCACTTTTCAGCCTTTTCTTTCTCTCCGTCTCTCTTTCTTTCTTTTTTTTTTTGATCAGAGAGGGCATTACCCTGTCTGAACTCCCCCTAAATCCTTGTGGTCACACCTTTTATTAAAGAGGGTTTTGTCCCACGCCCTCCACCCCCCTCCGCTGCTCTTGGTATTCAGCCCAGGTCAGCAGATTTCAGCCCACCCCACCGTGGCTCCCCTTTTTAATTTGCACCTGTTGCGCAGTTGTCCGGGAGGCAAGTGCCGAACCATACAGTCAGACAAAGATCATATTATGAACAGATATGCAAAGCCTAATCTCGATGTACCCAAAGGGGAAGAGTGAAAAAAAGAGACAAGTATTTTGAATTCTCTTCCTTGGGAACGTGTAAGGGAATGGTATGCCGTTAGGATGTAAAGGTTTACGGGTTTGAAAAACTGTCGAGGGGAACCAAATAATATGCCCAAACAAGCAATTGACTTCAAAACGCATCATTTTTAGCCACTTCCCTCTCGCTTTCTGGAGTTGGCAGCGGCCTCCAGAGATAACGCGCATGAGAGCTTGGTGAAATATTGCTTTATTAGGCAGAACACAGAACTCAAAATGAACCTGAAAATTGTGCTCTATTTTCCAACCCCAAGGGCCCCCTTTCCTGCGCCTAGTTCCCATGATGTCATGGCTTTTACATTTTTTGTGTGTTATTTTCCCCCCCCCTCCCTTTTTCTCTTTTGGGCCTATGCCTGCCTTTCTCATGCACCTTAATCTGATTTTTTCCGGCAACACCGAAGTGGACATATTTATAGATTGGAATGAAGGCCCCTGGGTTCAGGCTGAATCAAATCAACCACATTTTATCAAAGTTCAGGGATGTAATATTTACAAGCTGTCCATTTCCACTTGGTCCCTACGGTGTCTGGGATGTATAAAAAGCTCCCCAAACTATTCAACGCAGGAATGTGACTTTCAGTTTTTGCCTCCACTACTTTAGTCTCTACCACTAGAGCCGAGTTAGTCGGATGTTGTTTTAGAAACCTAACAGCGTCTCTTTGTTTGTGTTTTGCAGTGCTGAACTATGAGAATGTGGTGGAGACGGGCTCCGAGACAGATGAGGATGACAGGACTCTGGTCTCAGAGGAGAACGGTCTAACCAATGGGGAGGAGGGTAGCAGCCCCGTTGGGGCTGGCGTGCCCAACCTGGAGGCGTCACCCAGGGTGGGCCACGCCCTGCTGTCCTACAGGGCTGGAGCAGAGGAGGGGTCAGAGGGCAGGGACGGGCGGCAGAGCCACAACCACGCCTGGCGCCTGGCAGACAACCCACACGGACACGGACATGGACACGGACACCTCAACGGGACTGGTGAGTGATCCGCTCAACATACCTGTACAACCTAAATCAGTGAACAGGCAACACACCTCACTGTTGTAAATCAATTACACAGCACAACAACATCAGCTCAACACCTCCAGAACGACAGACCCTAAAATAATATCACTGATGTTATTCAATTACACATCTTATAATAATACAGTACCTATTCACCTTTTCAGTTTCTGCTAAAATAGCTTGAGCCTGAGAAGTGGCTTTGTTCTATACTCTGTCTATTTTCCTATTTTCAGAGCTCTATTTTCCTATTTACAGGAGGTTGTAGAGTTTAACTTAGTGCTTTAGTCTAGTGGGACATGTTGCTGCTGAAACACAGTCAGCACTTTAGCTGCTTCACAGGCTCACGTCGGCAAAACCATCTCCCTCCCTTCCTCCCAACCACCCTCCCTCTCACACATACTCATCGCTCTACGACTGTTCACACCCTGTAGCACGTCTGTCCTCTCAATGTTCTCCCTCCCCTCTTTCCTCTCCTTCTCTCTTTCTCTTGGCTCTGTAAAAGCATGGAAACGGTCTCCTCATTGTTTTCACATACTTTCATAGGAATAAAGTCAACTCCGAAAAGGTCAATGTACTCAAGGTCTCGCCAGAGCAGAATATGTCACAATATTTCAGTTTAACATATGAAGTGCCACCTTTCATTCTCATTGACCCATAATTCTAACCCCGTATATATTTATGAAAACAACCTGATATGAAATTCTTTATAATTAGACAGTTTAGTGGGCCGTGATCAACGCAACCTCTAACTCCCCCATATTGCTATATTGTACAGGCAGAGCTATCAATGATGAGCATGTAGCGCAAGCGAAACCTGTCAACCCCCCCCCCCCTTCTCTCTCTTCCTCCCTCTCTCCCTATCTCTTCCCCCCCCCCCCTCTCTCTCTTTATATTTCTCCATCTACTCCTCCCCCCTCCAACTCATCTGCATCAGTGACAGGACAACCGGTGTCGCCAGGACCTCAAAGACAAATACTTTTAATTAGGAGCCAAACGGGATCGTTAAGAGGGAGCCAGGCTTTTGCAGGACTCATTAACAGCCCTAAATTAAATTTGGAGCTTTATGATGGCAATTTACATGCATAATAGGCCCACCATTCTAGGGCCACCTGACAGATACAGAGTGAACTCATGTAAGACGCCCAGTTTTAAAAAACGGACCGGCGTCGGCTATCCGTCTCTGGTAATGACTTGGTGGCGCGTTGCCCTGCTGAACAGGGAAATAGAAAGGACTAGGAATAAGTTTTTGATTTTGAACGCACTCCAAAACTGAAAATGAAAAGAGCCTTGATGTGGAGAGCATAGATGTTATCATTATCATGACCATCATGAGAAAGCTGTAAATGAAATCAATGTCAGATTAGCACATCTGCTACAGCCTGTTATAGCTAATGCTAAACTGGTGGATGATTTTAATTGAACTGGTATTTGACATTTATAGGTAAACTGATGAAAGATAGACAACCCACATATTTTTCATTTCAATTTCATTCAGGCAATAGATGTAAAAGACTTGAGTGTCACTTCAAGGTACTGAAAAGAAGAAGCAGTCTTGAACTGTGGAGGTTTGAGTCACATCGAGAATGCACAGGGTCGAAACAGAATGACCACAAACAGAACTGAAATGCTAATTTACTTTAACCGCCATCTTGCCTCTGCCTCTCTAGGAAAAAAAGACTACTGAAAACACAATGAGCCTCCATTTTATATTTGAGATTTCATATTCAGTGCAAGTGTACTGTAAGTGTAGTGAAGGAGGGGCCTACTGAAAATAGAATGACACTTGAGTACAGTGTCAAAATTCTACGACAGTGGCACAGGGCGTGACTCACATGCCTTTGTCCTTACTCTGAGGCCTAGAACCCACAAAAAGCCCCATGTTGGCTGAATGAAACTCATTCTAAAAAGTCTGGCAATGATTCTCCTCCCAATGAACCTCAAGTTGAGGCGAAGGGAAGCAACAATGCTTTCCCCATCAGAAAAGGCACGCATTTTTGCAGTTGTTTTCTGAAGCGTGCAGTACCACCATTTTATCTGTGTGGTGCAGGGGGAAACTAAGTGGTAGGGAGAAGGGTGAGACCTCGCTTCTTAATTACATTTAGTCTTGGAACTATGAGAAAGAAAATAGTTTTCATCCACATTATTTATGAATTAATGAAGGAAAACTAGCAGATTATTTCCATACAATCTACCTTCAACCTTCCTTTTACGCTTTTGGGCCACAAAATGTATCATTCGACTATAAAAAGTAATTACATTTTGACATGTTCTCAATAGGTTGTGTACAGTACCTTATGACTCCTTTGACTCATAGCAAGACTATTTTGGTATAAAAAGCACTGCATTAGGTTCCTGTTTGACACTCATTGCTCAGGAGGAAGGATGTTTTGAAAAGTAACCTGCTGCAATGAAAAGAGGGGAGAGGGGGAGAAAAGGAGTGTTCTCTTGTTTTCTTCCCCCACCTCTGTTGCAGCAGGCAGGGGTGTTGTATATCCCTCCTTTGAAGGGAAAGCTTATGATACTTGTGACTCCTGTCGAGGAGGGGGAAGGAGTCACATGACTGGGGCCAGGAGAAACAAACACAATAGGCACAGTATATGTACACCCCTCGCCTGCCTATCCCTCATTATCTGGAAAATACATTCACATTATGAGCTGTGGCAGAATGGAAAGAGGTACTTGTTAACTGAATTGTCAGGGTAGTATGCACCATGCACATTCCAGTTGACTGCCTCGAGTGTTGAACCATGGTCATATTTGAGTTTATTGAGAGCTGTGTTAGCCACAGTTGATGGTCCGATTTTAAACGCTTCTCTCCATTCCTTCACAGATGAAAGGAAGGATGAATATGAATCCTTGGAGCCAGAGGGGTCTCTTCACGCTGTAAATGGTACAGGTGAGTTCCACTCCCACCCTCTTAACTGTAACACCATATTTACTATAACTCCCCATTCCAGCGTTAAATCCTCAATAGCAACACACTAGGAAGAGACTTGATTATAATATCCCCTTGCAGCAGGTGATATATACCTAATAGGAAATACACACAGTCAACAGCCATGCAAGATAATATCCTTCCTTGTGCAGTAAAGCAAGAGGGAAAGCAAAGCAGTTGTAGGTTGAGTGAGAGTGCAGCGCAAATCACATCTTGCTGCAAAATTGAGTTTTGACCTAAATCTCATTTGTTTGGTTCATGTACTTTCAAATTGGTTTACAACAAGACAATAAAATGCTAGTTTGTCCTTGCAGTGAGTCACAATGTCTTTCCAATTGAGTGTTTTATCAACAAAACCTTGCCTAGAGTGACTACAATGGAACCAGGCCTCTTGGGGACAGTTTGATGTCCTTTGTTTTAAGGATATTGTTAACAGTTCATGAAAAAATATACACCGAATCTGTGTCACAGCTGCGTACAACACACAAGCCAATAGCAAACAGTAATGATCCAAAGACATAAAGGTAGCCACGTTAACTGCCCTGATTTGTTAAATCAACTGATGAATGCATTAGATACCTGATATACCATTATGCCTACACTGACTGTTAAGCAGATGTAACCCTACATTATCTTACTTATAATCAAATCTCTGCTTTAAATTATGTAGAGAGAGAATTCTAAGTGAGATCTGTAAACCCAGCAAATCTAATTGCAACTTAAACCAATTACCCGTTATACTAGGACAGATTTAAGTTAAAATGTTTAAAAGCTTTTTTCCACCATTTAAGATGGGTTGTGAACATCACTTAATGATGAAATTGTCTCTGATTTTTCTTTGTAGAAGCCATTACATGACATCATTAACGGTAACTTAAATGTATACTCCCCTCTAAGTAGTGGCTTAGTGCTTTCTTCCCTCAGTTCATCACATTTAGAGACCAGTCTGTTTCCTGTGTGGCCAATATACTGTAGCTTTGCAGCACATCTCTCAAGATGGGGGAAAGAGGAATGAGACTGACAAATCTTTTTATTTGTCTCCCTCTCTCTTCTTCTCTACCTGCCCCTCTCCTCCTCCTCCTCCTCTTATACAGTCAAGTGTATGGATGGGGTGTCGGAGCTTGACGACTACTTCACTAAGCGTAATAAACTGGAGGAGAGTGACAGCCACTCGGCCAGCATCGCTGAGTACCTGCAGCGTGGAGACACCGCCATCATTTACCCAGAAGCCCCAGAGGAAGTGACACGACTCGGAACTCCCGAGGCCATTGGGCAAGACGAAAACGAAAACGGTAAGAATCCAGAAAATACAGTAAATCTCTGACTATTTGCAGTCTCAGGAACTGCGTTATAGGTCTACCACTTTTATGACTTTGTCCCCAATAGTGCTACTGAGTGACTTTTATGGGTAGTGTGTGTTTAAGTGCAAGCTGTAGGCGACTCCACTTGAGGCTTTGTGAAGCAGAGATAATTATGTTGCTTGCTACACTTCCTCCGTTTACAATCTTGGCATGCTGCCCATCAGTGTCTATTAGCTGACCTTATGAGCCCTCCTCCTCCTCTTCCTCCTTCTTTCCCCTGTACAGACCTGCCACCTGGGACTCCAGATGCTTTCGCCCAACTGTTGACCTGCCCTTACTGCGACCGGGGCTACAAGCGGCTGACATCGCTCAAGGAGCACATCAAGTACCGCCATGAGAAGAACGAGGAGAGCGTGGCCTGCCCCCTGTGCAGCGAGACCTTCTCCCACCGCACACAGCTGGAGAGGCATATGGCCACGCACAAGCCAGGGAGAGATCAGGTAAGACTGACAGACAGACAGACAGACAGACAGGGGATGATATTTTTCTCTTTTTCTTCTCCTCCTCTTTATCCCCTCTTTTCTTTCCTCATCTGATCTCCTTCACACATTTGGTTGTGTCGTTTGGTGGGTCGGTCAGTGCTCTGTGTGAAACACAGTATCATTTTAGCTCAATGCCCTTCACTCTTTTTTTTCCCATCTAAGATTTTTGTTAATTACAAGGGCTTTAATAGCTTCCTCATGGTTACTGCATGCATTTGTCTTCTGCATCGAGAATCATATTCTCTTGAGTGAATGATTATTCCAATTTCCTATTCCTATCGTCCTCTACTCCTCTCACATTACAACAAGTTACTTTTGAGCTTTTGTTCTTTTAAAAAATCAGACCCCGCACTGCTTGTTCGCAGCTGCATTTTGTTGTGCTCCCCCAAGCTTCCGCCTACAGTGAGGCATGCGTGGGATGTGCTAGCATATTGCCTTCCTCAGGCCATCTGACTTTTTGCATCAGCTGTTGCTGGAACTGGAACAGATTTGATTAGAAATTAGCACTCATAAAGATAGTGCTAGAGATATGGACAATTTCCTATGGTTTAATAAGCAGTAATAAGCAGTGCTTTCGTTGAGTGTAGTGTCTAAAATGTACCTATTTTGTAGGTACAACCAGGGAATCAGTACAAGTACAACCACTTATAACCAGCCATTGTAAACATAAAAACCAAAAGTATAGACCTTTTTTCTGTCCTAAAACTGAATCTACAACTGTCTCATAACGGACCATGTAAATAAGCAGTGGAATCATTCAATTTTCCAATTATACTGTGATTATAATGAAATTTCCTGAATTAAGCATGTCAGATTCAAACCTCAATAAGATTTCCTGAATTAAGCATGTCAGATTCAAACCTCAAATTTGCCCTGAGCCCTCCGTGACAGACGCAGTGAAGCAGCACCCCCATTCTAACCCCTCCACCCCCTCACCTGACTCCCTCTCTCCCCCTCCAGACTGACTTAAATAGGAGCAGATGGTCTTTTCCCCAGTGATCTGGAGTATCATAATCCTCAAATGACTAAGTTTTTGTTTATTTTTGTACTTCCTCTCCAGTTAAAAGAGTTAAATGAAGGATCTTATGGAAGGCCATTATGATTACCTTAGTGCACCGGACTGTGGAGGGCTTTTGATTTGAGTGATACTGAGTGCTATTGGTGTAAATGTGTGAATTGTGCTACTCTGCTTATCCTCGGTGTGCCTAGATCACATGTTTATCATGGGTTAATTGTTCACACGTTTGGTTATGATGGCAGGTTCCACATCGTTCATTGGCCCAAATTTTCAGATAGCTAGCTTTTTCACAAAGTAGTCCCCTTCAAGCCACATTCAGTAGGCTAACCCTAATCACATGCCCTAACCTGAAATGTCACCTGCCTTAGGAATGTCTTAACTCCATACACAATCACACACACACTTTCGCACATACCGGTACATAGACTCCTTAGCAAGCATTATCGAAAAGGGATTTTTTGGAATTGAAAATGTAACAATGTACACCTCCCACATCTTTCTCATTAAGTTCTTTGTGGGGGCTTGATCTCCCTAGATGTTGTTTTTGTTTGTTATCTGCACTCATTTGAATTTCAAATGCAGGAAATGCACCTACACTAAACAGTTACTTTTGAACAGAACACGAAAACTCAACCCACACTGTATTCTCAAAATCGATTGGAGTTGCTTGCGTGCTTCATCATTTTGATTACACAATTTAGGATGTAACCCCCCCCCCCAAACTGTTAGATATAGGCTAGTTAACTTTTGTGAGGGAGTGTTATTGTGTTGCAAAGTAGCTTACCATTGAAGCCATGACAAACTCATTACATTCCTTCTCAAGGCCAGCTACCTTGAAATCTTCCCCAGTGTCTGGTTAATTTGTGACCTCCCACTCTTAGACAACACGTTTAGGTGGCACTGATGTGAAAACTCCCTTTTCTATCTCCTCCACAGCCCCAGCTTCTGAATGAAGGGGCCGGTAACCGCAAGTTCAAATGCACAGAGTGTGGAAAAGCCTTCAAATACAAGCATCATTTGAAGGAGCATCTCCGCATTCACAGCGGTAGGTACTAAGCCGAGTCAAGCTGGCTTTAACCCACCATTTTTAAATGTATTAATGTGACTGTAGCTAGATGACTGAGAGGGCTTAAAATTGATAATGTTCCTTTTTGGCCTCTGTCAGTAAATGAGTCATTCTGTTTTATAATAGCTCACTGTTTCAGACCTGTTTCATAACTGACTAATTCAGCCATATGGATGAGGCCATAGCTCAAGAAAATGAGAGTTGAATAGAAATAGAAATTCTCATTTTCACACTGAAAGAAATCTTTAGCTATTTCACTACCAGCCAATTGCAAGTATTCAAAATGGAGTAACTTGAAATACATGTCCTTGTTTCCCGTTTACAGGTGAGAAACCATACGAGTGTTCCAACTGCAAGAAGCGCTTCTCCCACTCCGGCTCCTACAGCTCCCACATCAGCAGCAAGAAGTGCATCGGTCTGATCTCTGTCAATGGACGAGTACGTAACGGAGGAGGTAACGCCAAGGCTGGCTCCTCCCCTAACTCCACAGCCTCCTCCCCGGGAAGCCCCGCCCTGGCCCAGCTCCGCCACAAGCTGGAGAATGGCCGCCCCATGGGCCCCCAAGACCAGCAAGGCCACCTGGACATCAAGGCAGAGCCCATGGACTTCAACGACTACAGGCTACTGATGGCCTCCCAGTATGGCGTTGGAGGCCCAGGGGGCTATGTGAACGGAGCCGGCCGAGGAGGCAGCCCCCTGGGGATCCACAGCTCATCCCAGAGCCCCCTGCAGCACCTGAGTGGAATGGGGTTGGACCTGCCCCTGCTGGGCTACGGTTCCCTGGGGAACAACCTGAGCGAGGTGCAGAAGGTCCTCCAGATCGTGGACAACACGGTGTGCAGGCAGAAGATGGATGGGAACCCGGAGGAGATCTCCAAGCTCAGGGCCTATATGAAGGAGCTGGGGGCCCAGATGGAGGAGCAGAAGCTGGCTTTGTCCTCCCCGCGTGCTGGCTTCCAGGTGGTGGGCCACGGCAGCCCCACCAAAAGCATCATCGACTACACTCTGGAGAAGGTGAATGAGGCCAAGAGCCTGATCGATGACTCCAAGAGGCAGATCAACATGGACATCAAGAAGGAGAGGCTAAACCACTCGATGGATCCTGAGGACAAGTTGCACCACGAGAGCCACCAGGTTCCATTCCTGCCGTTCTCCTGCCAATTCTGCAAGGAGACCTTCCCAGGGCCCATCCCACTGCACCAGCACGAGCGCTACCTGTGTAAGAAGAACGAGGAGATCAACCACCTCCAGCCAAGTCAGGGCGTGCCTCCCAGCCGCAGGGGGGTGTTCCCCTCAGAGCAGCAAGCCGCTCTGCAATCCTCTCTGTCAGAGAGGGGTGCCACCAGCCCCGTCAACCCTTTCAAGGACCACGTGTCAGTGCTCAAGGCCTACTTCGCCATGAACATGGAGCCCAACTCAGAGGAGCTGCTGAAGATCTCCATCGCAGTCGGCCTCCCACAGGAGTTCGTGAAGGAGTGGTTCTCCCAGTGGAAGAATCAGCAGCAACAACAACAACACAACAACGGCAATGCCAACTCCAGGAAGAGGTCACCGCCGCCAGACCGGAGCAGTGCAGAGGAGCGAAACCACCACAGCCTGACCAGGTCGCCGATGTCCATGGCGCAACACGTGGACCGCATTATGGCACTCGCGGATTTACACGGCGTTAACACCAACGGTGACCGTAACGCTCCCCACAGACATTTAAAGGCCAACCAGTTTACAGCCAACAGGCAGATGGGTGACAAACCACTAGACACCTTGGACCACCTTAGGAGCAGCACGCCATCTCCTCTTAATCTCTCCTCCACTTCTTCTAAAAACTCACAGAGCAACTCGTACACTCCAAACAGCCTGGCCTCTGAAGGGGACGGCCATGGGGGGGACGCACCATTGGACCTTTCTCTACCAAAACACATGATGAGCAAGAGCATCTCACTGGGAGAAAAGAGGTCCAAACCAAACGGCTATGTCTCAGACCGCAATAGTGACCACCACCAATCCAACCGGGAGCAGGGGACTGAGCCCATGGACTTGGCCCACATCAAGAAGGAGTTCCTGGGCTCAGGGAGAGACAATGGAGGGAACAGCGGCCACCAGATGGAAAAGAGTGCCAGCCCCATCTTTGGCATCAACCCCTTCGGTGGTGGTCACATGTACACACCTCTGCCCCCACATGGAGCGTTCCCCCCGCACAGCTTCATGCAGGCCCAGGCCAGCATCCCAGGCCTGAGGCCATACCCAGGGCTGGATCCAATGAGCTTCCTGCCCCACATGGCCTACACTTTTGCAACTGGGGCGGCCACATTTGCTGAAATGCAACAGAGGTCGAGGAAGTATCAACGGAAACCAGGTTTCCAGGTATGCAAGCCCTTTTGTGGTTTTAGATCCATTCACTAAAGTCAATATTTAGTAAGACGTTCACAATAACAATTTTGCCCTTTTAAATTAGTGTCTAATGGATACAGTTACACTCAACACAAAACAAATAAAATGTTTTAGATTTTACGTTTTTGTAATGTAATTGTTTTCTGTAAAATAGTGTTTTTGTCTGTTTTGTTAATACTTCCACTCCACACAAAAAATCCACAACACAGAATTAAAAAGCCCATATGTTCCCCTTTTTATGTCTCCTCTCCTGGGCAGTAAGAAGGGTCTTACACAGGTTGCATGGATCGACGGCTAAGCCCTGTCCAGACTTGGGATCAAACTCAGAGCAGAAGGTGTCTATGTTTAGGTGACAGGTGTGGATTACGTACAAATAATTGAAAAATCTGCCTCTCTCATCTCATAGGGGGAGCTACTGGACGGCACTGCGGACTATCTGTCAGGCCTGGAGGACCTGACAGACGAATCGCTCCTCTCCCGGAAGAAGATTAAAAAGACAGAAAGTGGTATGTACGCGTGTGACTTGTGCGACAAAACATTCCAGAAGACCAGTTCCCTCCTAAGACACAAATATGAGCACACAGGTATATAACATTTGGACACTTCTTTTTTACCCCATCCCCCCTCTTCACCTTTGTGCCAATCCCCCTCCATGTTTTGTGTCTTTTGAAAGCTATCTTTTTTATTACCTTTTTTGATTACCTTTTTTTGTTCTTGATCACATAGCTTTTTCTCCCATCTTAGTTCTTATTTTCTCTCTTCTCTTTCACATATTTTTACGTTGTTTGTGTTCAGATTCATGACCTAACATGTTCCTTTCTTTTTGACAGGGGGTGGGGAATAGTGAGATGTTTTGATATGACAGGGGTTACATAAACGTTCAGTAAAGTAGACGTAAGCGTCATTGCATTTGTCACAGACACCCTAGTAGTTGCATAGTCTTTCTGACTCCAGACATTATCAGATGGTCTCCAGAAGTAACAGGACCAGTGGCCATTTTGGAAACAAATTTGCCGCTTCAAGAGGGACTGTCTTTTTAAAGTTCATACAGTACATACACAGTGCCTTCAGTGACAGGGACAAGAATTACTGCATTGACCCTAGTGGTATTTAACAGAATGCCAGGTCGAATAGAAGGCTTGCCTGTATGGCATTTCTGGTTCTTATTGAAATTATCTTCAAAGATGTGACCTCTCTTCCTGGGGACTCCTCTCTTTCATCAGGTTGCATCATCCCCTGTCACTCTGTGCAGGAACGCTCCATGAGGAATTCGCTGTTTCGTCTATTTTTGCACCACTGTGGGGGTGGTGGGGAGGGCGAGGATGGGGGGCACTTCAAGAATGCCAACTATGGAAGATGTCGCAGGCATTCCAAGGCTATTTGTGGCTAGGAATCGCCTGTGTGTGTGCGTGCATTCCATTGCATGGCTGTTCGCATGTGTGTACTGTATGTGTATTGGCATTCGTAAGATGGGAGGCGTTTGTGCATGTGTGTGTGAGATGTGAGCTTTGGAAGAGTGCTATTATATGGGCCGATTGAACTGGCATTAGAGAGGCCCAGCTTGTCTAATAGAAGTCAGATGGAAGGGAATATATTTCTGGTGGCGCCACTGAGTTGTAGTAAACGTTTAGTGCGAGGAGCTGCATGGTGCGGGGGCGGGACAGGGAAGGGAAGGGGGGCTAGTGGTGTGAAGTTCCTCCTCCTACAAATATAACCGTCACACTATCACGCGAAGGATTCCTAATCTGTACCTATGATGTCATGACAACACACTCTGTCACTGGTGCCAGGCTGCTTCAGTTTCACCTTGCTTGGTGTTCTAAACATCTGAACTCACTGGCTTAGCTCGCTGCTCACCGGCCCCGCCGCAGTCGCAGACGACCCCATCATAGTGTGTTTGGGTTCTTATTTCCACCTGCCTCCCCCCAGTGTTATCTAGCAGCAACTGAAATTAGCTCTAAGGTTAGGTGGTCAACCATAAATGTAGGGTTACTTTCAACGCTTTATTTTGTTTTCAGAAATGTACTTGTATTTATTTGTACAATCACAACATTACCCATTCCTATCATTATTTTCTTGTGTTGTTAATTATTTTCACCATGATGGGAGGGAATGAAGAAATCCTGATATATGATATAAATGCTTTTACACTCAAGATGCACTTAACATGATCAATACATTCTGTGCCAATGTCAGATCAAAGTTACTCTAATATTGCATGTCTACTGTATGTCTGTTCTCCTGAATAACTGTCTATCTTCCTTTTGTACTGTTCTTTGTTTCTAGAGAAGGCGACCACAGTAACACCGAAGTAACACTTTCTCTCCCCTGTCTCCTGTGTCTCTGCAGGCAAGCGGCCACACCAGTGCATGATCTGTAAGAAGGCCTTCAAACATAAGCACCACCTTATCGAGCACTCGCGCCTGCACTCGGGCGAAAAGCCATACCAATGCGACAAGTGTGGCAAGCGCTTCTCTCACTCAGGCTCCTACTCCCAGCACATGAACCACCGCTACTCCTACTGCAAGAGGGAGGCCGAGGAAAGGGAGGCGGCTGAGAGGGAGGCCCGGGATAAGGGCCCCCTGGAGCCCACAGAGTTGCTGATGAGGAGGGCCTACCTGCAGGGTCTGGGGCCGCTGGGCTACTCGGACCCCGAGGACCAGCCGGAGGATGGGGGTGGCACCATCCTGAGGGACGGCACTGAAGGAGGGATGAGGGGAGGACGAGGAGAGAGGGAAGTGGACGAGACGTATGAGGAGGTGACAGACAGGCGAGAGGCAGGAAGTTTCAGGGAAGGAGAGGACGAGGATGACAGCAGGATGGACACGGAGAGGAATGACGAGGGGAAAGATGCAGAGCATTCAATGGATGAGAGTTCAAGAGAAGGGAAAACAGACACCAAGTCGGACCAGGAGGAAGCAGATTAAGTCAATACTGCAGTCATTTGAAAAAAATCTTTCAGCAAATATTTGTGATGTTGGTTTGTTTCATTTCCTTTTTCCATTCTTCCAGCAAACATGAAACTTGCTTTGTTTTTAGATAGGCACTGCGGTGGCTCAGATATGCAAGCGCGAGCGCTTGCCTCTAGCTTCTCAGAAGCTCATAATGATGGACTCATGCAATGTGGTGACTGCCAACATCAGAGTTGTGACGACAAGCTGGGTGGGATTGTTTAAGAATCCACATTATGCAACAACAACAAAAAACGAAGTAATAATGATTATCATTATAATTAAAAATGAAATGAAGCTGTTTTTAATGTACAGTATTAAATAAGGCCTGAAAGCTGTGTGGTGCTATAATGTTCTTAACCCTTGTGTTTCATTGTGTTAATACCCCAAACTAGGAAATTGCACTCTGCCCCTTTAATCACTACAAAAACATTTTTTGAAGAAAAAAAAAAGGCTATGTATATTTATACCGTGCTTGAAGACTCGGTAGCAGTCCATCAGTGTTGTACTTTGTCTACCACTTACTGTGATGTCCTTGGTTCTACCATCCTTTTTGCCAGGCAAACTAACCACACAATTTTGGGCCTCACAAATGTCTTTATGTGAAGGAAACTTTAAACCTGTGTGAATTTGATATGTTGTGAGTCTTAAATTGGACCGGAATGGAGTGACAGAATGAAGGAGAGAATAGTGAAATATGGAGGGCTCCGTACGTAAGACAGAGCCTTTGTATGTTTTATTTTCTCAACAGAAAGCCTTATATGCAAACCTTTTCACCTGTGCATTTCTGCAAGTGCCATCCTTGTACAGTGTAAATCAGAGTTGACTTGTGTTTTCTTTGCTCTGGCTTCAGTATTAAATGAATATTTCACCTTGTTTTCCAAGTACCTATGTCAGTATTAGCATAGATAGAGACAGCAGTTCGTTAGTTTACTTATGTTTGTGCAATTTTCTGTATTTTTTTCATGACCTTTTGTCAGTATTACTTTTTGTTTTTGTTGATTTTTTTTCCAAGCATAAATTACATGTAGTTTTTATTTTAAGATTACCGTTTTATTTATGTGACTCATTTTATATTTCCTAATTTTATTTATTTCATACTGTAGTGTACAGTATTATAGTTCCTCAACAAATAGATATATTTTAGTAAAGGATTCTGTCATTGACTATTGGAGCAAATTATAAATAGAGAGCATTCTATGGTATTTGGAAAAACATTCATTGTTAAAATTTGAAATTTTGTTCTTATTGTTTTATTTCCTTTCAACTACTGGAAATTCTAAATTTGGGGAACTTTTGATACAATATTGTGAAAACACTGTATTTTTTGACAATAAAAATCCACTTTATTCATACAGGTAAAGAGATGAAGATAGAGGGACTGTTGATGATGAAAAATTCCTGAAATGTCTGAAGTATTATTGAATTTTTAATTTCTCTTGGAAATGACCATGCTCGAATAAATGTAGCCAAATTAAATTTGAATAAAGCTGTGTTATTCTTCTTGTACTTGAACTACTTCTATTTATTAACAATCTAACAGTGATCATGTATATTTGGAGTATAGCAGTCTCATGTTTATACCATTTTTATTAAGGTCATTATTGTCTAGATTATTGGTTGTCCTAACTAGACAGCACATAAAATTGAAGTGACAATGTCACAGTACAGCATGTGGAGACTTTCTAACATAGCATGTGAAAGTAGGAAGCATTAGTGTGTTGTGTTTTTGTTTAACTTTACAATGTAATATTAATTAAATTTGAACATGCCAATATGATAGAACATTCAAAAACATTTACTAGCACTTTCAAAGGGAAACATTTTCAAAAGTACTGTAGACATTTTCCAAGCTTTAGTTTCATGTTCTATTCAGGGAAAGTTCTTAATTAACATAAACTCATTATTACAGCCTTTTACTTTACTATAAAATTAGGAAGAATAATCTCAAGTATCCATCTCAAATATAATTTATTGCTGGGTTACCTTCTGATGTGGATTTTACTTTATGTACCAGATTTCTTAGAGGCTGTGTGTGATAGACTTTAAAATTACTTTTGCCTTTTTAAAGTTTGAGAAAAAAAAACTAGGATGAGCTAAAATTGTCACCAGCAGCAGACAGCCAAACTGGCAATGAACTGTTTGCACAGGATCTCAGAAGAATTACATGACCTTACTAATTGAACTCACATAATGAAATGCAAATAGAAGCAGGTGAAGAGTTAATCGCGTTAGACACACACACACACACACACGCACACACACACACGCAGAGAATATGCTCACAAGTAGCCTAGCAAAATTCCCCATTGACAGAATTGTCAAAATACTGTGTGAGAAAGCTCTCTATCTCTCAAGCCACTGAAGACCTATGCAACCAGGGTCTGTGCTATCTGGAATCCTTGGGACATCCCTACCCCATTGAAGTTGACATTTAAAATGGTTAAGGTTAAGGTTAGGTAAGGGTTATGGTTAAGTTTAGGGTAGGGTAGGGTAGGGGTTAAGGTTAGAGTTTAGAGTGGGGACGTCCCAAGGATCCCGGATTGCTCTGATCATGCAACCAGCAAGGTGAGAGGGTTTCCACTAGTTACCACAGCCACAAAGTCAAATGGGCTATATCGTAGAAATTCATGAAAACAAAACATATTTTTTTGTTCTTAATTTAAAAGTTAGGGTTAGGCATAAGGTTAGCAGCGTGGTTACGGTTAGTGTTAGTGTTAGGTTTAAAATCACATTTTAAGAAAATAAATTGTAGAAATAGGCGGTGTTTATGACTTTGTGAATGTGGTAAGTAGTGTAGACCGGTTGAGAGGCGTTCCTAAAATGACGGCATCACGCATGGACGAAAGACGTGCGTCTTTTTTTGTAGCAAGCATATTCAGGAAGAGGTGAGTGTTCATTCCACACGCTGACACAAACGAACACTGCCATGCATAGCACGTTGTTTCAAATGCTTTACCTTGTGCGAGGCGTTTATATCTACATTCATTTGTATTTAGTGAGGAGAAGAAGAAAAAAAAATGCATTTGCATATCGACACTGTAGGCTATATGTCTTCGATGACAGATATGGTTACGGATTAAATTAGTGTGTCAAATGAGATGTTGGGTACTGTACAATCTAGCTCCTTTGGTCCAGTAGGGCGTTAGTACGGTTTACTACAGATTAGCTTTCTGCATCTTTGAGCGGTAAAGGCCATAGACGAAATCATTGAACAGTATGTTTAGTGACTGGATTTAATGTACTCAACACACCAAAGTAAAGATGATAATAGAGTGCAGAAGAACTGTTCTCTCTATGTGGCAGCTGCTATTTCTCCAAAATACGAAATAAACTACTTGTTTTGAGAACATTTTGTTTACCGCTATTTTTAGTTGTATGGCTAGGTTACTACGAGCTGTCACAGATTAGCCATTGGCTGTGTGTGCATCCGATGTAGCGCACAGACGCATGCGCACACAGAGCTAGTATTTTTACGTATTCAATTCATAACTGGCCAGTTTTAATTGTTGCAATAATGTTGCACATTTTAATGACTGAATGGAAAGGCTGATTCTCCATTTAGTAGGTGAAATAGTTTCCCATACTCTACTGTCTTACATTTCATACGAAATCTAAATAGATCTCTACCCATGTGTTTCAAGCACTAGTCACAAGTACAGAGAAAAGTATTGTCATTTATTACAGTTTGCTTACTGTGTTACTCAAGAAAAAATTTATTTTTCTCACTACAGTAGCTCAACAGTGAAACAGTCACCAGTGATGTGGTTTTAAATGAGTAAGCTTCTTGAGGCCTACTTCAAAGGGATGCTCTACATTTACAAGGCCACCCAAAGTCCTGAAAATTGCCTACACCATGTAAAAAAAGCTTTATTTCATTCAGTGGGCTAGAATGCCTGAATGTGTGATCAGTCAGCTGCATGACAAATCATATTTTGACAGATACAGTATGATTTTAATAACCAGCAATAGTACATATAATAGCACATTCATGGCTCACAGGTAGGCTAATTTACCAAATGAGATCTGATGTTATTGAGTGTGGTAGATAGATAATTTCATTTGAGTTTGTCATATGAAGTCTGTAAAGTTCTATATTGGACTGCTGTGCTGCCTGCCTTTTCATTTTCCTGGATATTGTGCGTATCACTGTGCCTTCTCCTTCTCCCCATCCAAGGCAGCACAGAGAGATTAGCACATGTCCATGTGCCTATAATTATAGCTGTAGTCCCTTTCAGTGGATCCTTAAATGATTTGCTTTTACGTAAAGCCTGCGCTTGTGAAGTACAAGGGCACGACTCCCTCAATTAAAAGAAGGAAAGTCACTTCTCACTCATTTCACCGCTTTGAAACCTTAATCCGTGGAAAATGGGAGCTTCCTCCCCTTTTCTAATATGAGATCAAAGGAGTTATGAATAGCATTACACATTCCTTGCTCGATGTGCGAAGCTGCTTACATTTGCATTGTCAAACTGAAAGGCCTGTTATAAGAACACTGAATGAAAAGGTTTTTAGGACACAATATTACCCTCTGTTTTGCTCATTGAGCACTGATCCTAATGTAATCATAGTTTTTAGAAATATCTGTGTATATTATTGCCATTTACACCAATGGGGGAAAATAGAAAATGCTTCTATGACCTACAACTCAATTATAGCCCACAGATAAAATCAGGGTGAACAATTCAATACACTAGGAGTGTAGTCTTTCAAGTATGTCATCTCCCAAAACATTTCAATCATAAGACATTTGCTCTCGAATACATTTGGTGCCATGCATTTTATCCAGATTAAAGGAACATGAAATGACAGAGGCTAACCTATTTGTTAAAATATTTTCCCAGATGTCAGACTACAGTTCATGTTAATGTCTAGTAAAAAAAAATATTTTGATGTGTAATAAATGTTATGTAGCCTTTATCTTATACGTGTTAGTATTTACTACATTTGCCACCTAGCTGGTTGATCAAGTGGGCCCTCAACCCTAACTACCTTCCGCACAGTGCTCAATAGGACTGAACTTTAGTTAGCCTTAGCCTCAATCTGCCATGTTCTCAGCTGCTACAGTATCTGAGGGGATATCTCATCAGATCCCATGTTTAGGATAAATAAATCCTCCAAGAGAACGTAACAGAGCTAGCCTCCTCCCTGTCAGCCCCCATCCAAGATGATGCCCACACACACAGACACACACACAGACACACACAGACAGAATGCATGCTTAAACCCTGAATGGCCGAAGGGACCAAAAGGGAGGTGTCGGAATCTGGCACGCACGCTCCAGCGATCTGTGTTTGTCGCCGGTCATTGCAATCCCATCCAACCCTGTGCCTGCTACCCCCAAGGGCACAATGGGGGTAGTTCTTCTGGTGATGACTTTAATGGTCACGATTGGTCCTCACAGTGACGTTTTTATGCATTTTTATAAGGAAATGCTGGCTGCCTCCCCCCACCCTTGCTATCTAGGCCTATGTAAATCCTGTATTTCTGCATGAAATCCCTTTGCACCTCAGGGTGATGTGTGTGAGTGTGTGTGTGTGTGTGTGGTGAGGGGGGTGTTATGCACTTCAGTGTGTTTTGCCAGGATACACACACACATAATTTATAAAGCTGTGGTGATTATTGGCTGATTTTCCTCTTCGATTTTTCGTAGAGAGTTAATATGTACTATAGTCGCCCTATACTCTGGCAATGTTGTCAGTGACATTGAGGATGTGAAGCTAAATTCTAAATGTAAGGGCATTGTGCTAAATATTAGAAAAGCCAACAACAACAATGAGCCAGGGGTAGAAAAAATAATGTTCCAATATGTACCTTCCAATTATGTTCCAATATTCACTTTTTGTCATGTTGTTTTGTTTCCAGACTGAAATGGTGTTTCGGTTTAATGACTAAGCCTATCTGAGAGTCTCCAGTCAGACTGGTCAGGTAGTGAAATGACTTGTCAGCATTCACAGTGTCATTACCGTGTTATTAATTCCTGAGTGGTTTGGTGCGTTGGGGATTCCCTGTCACATCAGTGTGTGGGGGAGAGAATGGTGACATTAACCCTTTCAGTTAATTTCTGCCATTTAGGTGGAATGGTGTCAATAACCTGAATACTCTGAAAAGGTGGGCGAAAGGTGAGGAGAGATTTGATCATCAATTGGTCCATTTTGCAATGAATGGTGGTAAGGTTGGAAATCCCCCCGGAGATGTGGTCGAAAACTTGTTGTTTCGTGTTCTATTCCAGATGAGATGTTTGTCTTCTGTTAGCTGTTGTTATGCCATACAGTAATGGTCCATTGTCTATCTACATCATTTAAAAACATTATATGAAAGCTTGCATGCTGCTCTGTGCTTGGCAAGAGTCACACAGTAGGTCAGAGATGTCAATATGTCATCTAAACATTTAGATTTTGTTTACAAATTTAATGCTGCCAATATATCTTGGTTTTCCATTAAGCGTTTTGTTACAATGGGTCACAATTGTGCTTTCAAGAAGATTTATTTTTGTAATTGGCCTAAACTTCTGTTTGCCTTTTTAAAACATTCACCTTCTACTGAACTCCATATCTACCATCTTTTAAACGTTAAAAGGTTTTGTGGTGTTTAAAAAATTACATAGCAAATGTTCTACTTAAGATATGACTTGCATTTAAGAACGAGAGAGGGACCAAGATATTGACTGATTGGAAAGTCTGTTGGCGAATGATGAGTGTAGCAAATACTTTACTACCCATTGTGGGCAGCTTAATGGAAGAATGAGATGGAGGACATAACATTTACTGTAGTAAACTGGAAAACATGGGGAGGAAATTTGTTGGAAAAGAAATTACAGAAAACCTATTTATATGTCTTCAGGTCAGTTTACCATAGATGTACCATAACTGATACAACTGGTCAGATTTATTTTGTCCCACAGGAAATTAATAGACTATACTTCCCAAAATCCACCTGGTCTTTTCCTCTTTCCCTGCCAAGGAGGCCTTCATTGCCAATCTCTGAAAGCAATGATTTCCCTATTCTTACTGCAGTTATTTTGTCTTTGATTATTATCATCAATTTTTCTCTCCTCAGATTCAGAATACCCTATCCATGACTGTGCTACTGGTAGAGGCGTTCTACGGTGGCTCCCACAAACAGCTGATAGACCTGCTTAGAGAGAATGTGGAAGACTGCGTGGCCTACACACTGCCGGCTAAGAAATGGCACTGGAGGGCCAGGACAGCAGCTCTGTACTTCATGCAGGCTATCCCGGCTAGCCCCTCATACAGGTATACACAGAAGCAAGACTGTTGGAATTGATACAGTGCTGATTAAGACTGCTAGGTCATTGTTATTGCGAAATATACACTTTTTTTGTTGGTCTTTCCGAGACGTTGTTTGTGAGTTTGCATGTTTGTGAGCTCTGTAAAGGGGAAATCCAATTCCTCTGTTTTGGCACAGTGAGATGGAAAGTGGGCCATGCAGTTGTCAGCCATTTTAAGGTACCCTTGTATCACTCACTACTAGACTTCAGAGATTGGGATTCCATTAGGTCATTGACTTCCACAGAGAGGGTTTAGGTCATATGTAATGAGACACAGCTGCTTGAAATGTCCCCAACCTTTCACTCTCTATTTTTCGGTGTCAATATGTTTTCTGTTTTTTTGCACATTGCTATTAGGGGAAGAACCCAATGTGTAAAAGTACTTAGCTATCTTTTCTTTGCACTTTGGAATTAAATCTATGTTTTATTAGGGAAACCCAGATCAATGAGCTATCCTGTCATTAAACCAGAGGGTGCAATATGATTATTATTCATCATTTTATTTGATGATAAACTCTGCTTTGCAGAAACTGTTTTGATTCAGGGCTTGGGGAGTACTTCACAGATGATTGGCAAATATAGGGAGATTTACTATACATTTGGTGAAGCGATGCATGATGCTGCAGCTCACCCACACACAGGGCTAACGCTCAGATTGATGTGTACTTGTCTGGTTTTGATCCCTCGCTGTCATCTCTGCAACACCGCAGTAACAGTCGCTACTGGAGAAACACAGTGGGCGAGCCATGTCACATTTGAGTAGAATTCCAAATTCAAAAAGGTCATCAGTCAAAATGAAGACAGGTAGTCAAATCGATAGTGGCTAGCAGAGGTGTGGACTCGAGTCTGACTGTTGTCACAAATGTCATGACTTGATAGAAAATAAAATAATTTGAGACTTGACTTGGAGCTTCAAGACTCGGGACTCGATTTTGATTTGAGACTGATGACTTGAAATGATCTGGCCAGGTTTTGTAACGTTTTGTCGCTAATTTTGTGGCACAGTCTCCTTGGATTATTCTCCACGTAGCCAGAGACAGTATTGCATTTGCAAAAAATCTGATTGGCTGGTGAAACACACTCAGCCCTCTGATTGGACCAGCAAACTGTCAATCAACACAGGTCGGGTGAACTAGTGCAATGGGAAGGTTTAAGAGGTGCAAGTGTGAAATTCAATGGGGAAAATATTAGTTTTTTAATACATATTTTAATAGGCTACATAATATTATAGCCTACCATTTTGTATTTGATATTTATACCTTTGCTTATTCGATCTGGTCACTAACATAGGCCTACGGCATTGCACCAAATTATTGTTTCAAAAACATCTAATTTGTGCTTCAGAAAGAAAAGCTTGCGGATCTTGACTGTTGACCAATGATCAGTCATCAAAATTGGCGCGCAAAGGCGGCCAGGAAAGCGCTTGTTTAGTATTTTCCGGTTTTGCCTGGCAAAAACAGAGGCGAAAACAGAGTAGCCTACCTACGTTAATATTACCCATATAAAGTGCCATTTAGCAATCTGCTACTGACGCATCTTTGACACAACAATGGGCTACCTGGTGATTTCATAGATAATTTTCATATTTAAAATAGGCCTAGTTTGGGTGGGTTAAAATTATTTACGTCAGTGGTGGTACTGGCTATGACTAAAGATGGCGAGCTGTAACATCGCACTACCTTCAATACTTATGGGATGAAAATGTAACATTCTGGCGAATTAATTATGATATTTGTTAGGAAGAAAAAGGCTACAGACAGATCATGCTTTCCATCCGATCCTTCAAGCCCCGCTGCATACAGGTTGGCGGTAATGATCCTGCTTGCTCTTGACTCCAAAAAGTGACAATGTGTCATGATATCCCTAGTTGATATTGACTGCTAACATGAATGACTTTCAGCTCAAAATGCAGGTGTAAAACGCAGTGTATTTCTGTATCTTGCGTTTTGAAAATGCATCACCATTTATGGCTGTTATGACAGGCTACATTTGCGCAGCGATTGTGCGCGCGTGTTCGCCGTGTGGGCGCGTGAATGCGCGGGGGTCGCAAACTTTGAGTTTGAACCACTCATTTTTGGGGGTCGCGGGTCAGAACCTTTGAAAACCACTGAGCTAGCGAACAGATTGCTGATTTGCTGTGCAGCGCAAACTTCAAATTGTAGGGAGATTGTAGGATTGCCATAAATGAATATGCAGCTCCAAATGTTGTTTGGTCAATAACAGTGGTGGAAAAAGTACCCAATAGTCATACTCGAGTAAAAGTAAAGATACCTTAATAGAAAATGACTCAAGTAAAAGTCACCCAATAAAATACTACTTGAGTAAAAGTCTACAAATATTTGGTTTGAAATATACTTATGTATCAAAAGTAAATGTAATTGCTAAAATATACTTAAGTATCAAAAGTAAAAGTATAAATATATTATATTAAGAAAGCCAGACAGCACAAATATATATATATATATATATATATATATATATATATATATATATATATATATATATATATATATATATATATATATATATATATATATATTTAAGTACGGATAGCCAGGGGCACATAATTTACAAAGCATTTGTGTTTAGTGAGTCCACCAGATCAGAGGCAGTAGAGATAACCAGGGATGTTCTCTTGATAAGTGTGTGAATTGGACCATTATCCTGTCCTGCTAAGCATTCAAAATGTAATGAGTACTTTTGTGTGTCAGGGAAAATGTAGTTGATCAACTCATTGCCTGTATAGATTTTTTATTTTACTTGACTTGAAAAAAACTTGTGACTCGATTTGACTTGCTCTTAGAATGCACGACTTGGACTTGACTCAAGACTCAACCAGTTCTATTTGGGACTCGTCTTGAGACTTGGATCTTGTGACTTGAGACTTGAATAATCGTGACTTGGTCCCACCTCTGGTGGCTAGGTACATCATGGCATGTCATGTGGCTAAGTAATATCTCATACAGTAAGTGACTAACCAACCCCTTTTCTCGGTTCTGCTGTTTGTTGCCATTTTGGATTTTGCAGAATGAGATATTTGATGTTCCCTCTATGGGATGACAAGTGGTAATTCAGCACATAACAAATCAAAATGTTCTACTTATTTATATGAAAAAGGTAAAGTAAAAAAAAAAATCCATCTCCACTGAAGGGATACTTTAAGTAAGTCCTGCAGTTTGAGTGCGTCTAATTCTTAACTACACAGGATGTCCCTGTGGACTATTCTTGGCAGGAAAAAGGTAAAAATAGAGAACTCTCATCTGGTTTGAGTCAGAGCCCTGCATTACCGACAGAGTTTAGGGGGTGAGGGTGATTTCTGTAACATGCAGTCCTGTAGGCCTCTTTTAGTTTTGATCGAAGGCCCAAACAGTCTAGGAAATTGGGCTAATCCCATGTCTGAGAGGCACACGGGGACGTGATCTTAACGATGGCTCGTGGACTCAGCCACATCAAAGATTCCTCGCTCATGGGTAAAGGAGACTGACTGACTGATGAAGGGATGGGCCAAGGCTTGAAGTGGAGGATGGGGTCACGTAGGGAGATGCTGGAGCTTCAAAGCCTCACCGCTGAGCACGCAACAGATACAGAGTCGCCGCAGAGGGAGACGGAGAGAGAGAGAGAGATATGCTTTTAGAGGGCTGCGGTGGAAATGCTGCATTGTCTGAGAGGCTGCAGGAGAGCTGGGCAGGGCTGGGTGGATTATCCTGCTTGGGAAATTATTCGATTTTGGTGATGTTACTATTTTACCTACTGGTTACGGTCAATGGGTGGTATTTAGCAGGATTTATCCCTTTAATGGATGAAAGGCATTTTAGTGGTTGGCATTGGCAGCAGTGGGGACATTCAAGTCTGATATAGCTCGGCTAAAAAGAGAGCTATCCCTCACCTCCTAGCGTTTCATTTTAGTCAGACATTAGTAAGCACGAAGATATGGAAGTAAGGCCCGGCGTTTGTTAGACATTAATGTACAGTGCATTCGGAAAGTATTCAGACCCCTTTACTTTTTCCACATTTTGTTACGTTACAGCCTTATTCTTAAATTGATTAAATTGTTTTTTTCCTCACCAATCTACACACAATACCCCATAATGACAAAGAAAAAACATGTTTTTGAATTTTTTGCAAATGTATTAAAAATAAAAAACAGATATCACATTTGCATAAGTATTCAGACCCTTTACTCAGTACTTTGTTAAAGCATCTTTGTCAGCAATTACAGCCTTGAGTCTTCTTGGGTATGATGCTATAAGCTTGGCACACCTGCATTTGGGGAGTTTCTCCCATTCTTCTCTGCAGATCCTCTTAAGCTCTGTCAGGTTGGATGGGGAGCGTCGCTGCACAGCTATTTTCAGGTCTCTCCAGAGATGTTTGATCGGGTTCAAGTCCGGGCTCTGGCTGGACATTCAGAGACTTTTCCCGAAGCCACTCCTGCGTTGTCTTGGCTGTGTGCTTAGGGTCGTTGTCCTGTTGGAAGGTAAACCTTCGCCCCAGTCTGAGGTCGTGAGCACTCTGGAGCAGGTTTTCATCAAGGATCTCTATGTACTTTGCTCCGTTCATCTTTCCCTCGATCCTGACTAGTCTCCCAGTCCCTGCCGCTGAAAAACATCCCCACAGCATGATGCTGCCACCACCATGCTTCACCGTAGGGATGGTACCAGGTTTCCTCCAGACTTGATGCTTGGTATTCAGGCCAAAGAGTTCAATCTTGGTTTCATTACATTTACATTTACATCATTTTGCAGACCAGATAATCTTGTTTCTCATGGTCTGAGAGTCTTTAGGTGCCTTTTGGCAAACTCCAAGCGTGCTGTCATGTGCCTTTTACTGAGGAGTGGCTTCCGTCTGGCCACTCTACCATAAAGGCCTGATTGGTGGAGTGCTGCAGAGATGGTTGTCCTTCTGGAAGGATCTCCCATCTTCACAGAGGAACTATGGAGCTCTGTCAGAGTGACCATTGGGTTCTTGAACTCCTCCCTGACCAAGGCCCTTCTCCCCCGATTGTTCAGTTTGGCCGGGCGGACAGCTCTAGGAAGAGGCTTGGTGGTTCCAAACTTCTTCCATTTAAGAACTGTGTTCTTGAGGACCTTCAATGCTGCACACATTTTTTGGTAACCTTCCCCAGATCTGTGCCTCGACATAATCCTGTCTTGGAGCTCTATGGACAATTCCTTTGACCTCATGGCTTGCTTTTTGCTCTGACATGCACTGTCAACTGTGGGACCTTTATATAGACAGGTGTGTGCCTGTCCATATCATGTCCAATCAATTGAATTTACCACAGGTGGACTCAAGTTGTAGAAACATCTCAAGGATGATCAATGGAAACAGGATGCACCTGAGCTCAATTTCGAGTCTCATAGCAAAGGGTCTGTATACTTATGTAAATAAGGTATTTCTGTTTTTAATTTTTAATACATTTGCAAAAATGTCTAAAAACCTGTTTTCACTTTGTCATTATGGGGTATTGTGTGTAGATTGATGAGGATTATTTTATTTTTTAAATCAGTTTTAGAATAAGGCTGTAACGTAACAAAATGTGGAAAAAGTCAAGGGGTCTGAATACTTTCTGAATGCACTGTATTAGCAGATAGATGAACTCACCCTCACCATCCTGACCCCCTGTGCTGTGTTCTGGTCCTCAGGGTCCTGTTTGCCAGTTCTGTGCTGAACCTGTCTGAACTGGTGGCCCTGCGTCCTGACCTGGCCACACTGAAGAAGGTGCTCTACTTCCACGAGAACCAGCTGGTCTATCCGGTCCGCAAGAGCCAGGACAGAGACTTCCAGTACGGATACAACCAGGTCCTCTCATGGTAAAGACCGGCCCTGCTTTGAGTGTGCAGTACACAATGTATAATAAAGTACACAATCTATCTAGTGCACAGTGTGTGTACGTTATTATCACAGTTAACAGTAGCAACAAGAGGTCGTAACAAGCAAAGACGATGAGCAACACGCATAATTGGTCTGTTTGTTTGTGTATTTAAAATAAACAAACAACACACTATTCATACGGTAATAGTTTGTCTTAATGAGCATGTCTGGGGCGCAACATGATTGGTTAATTACGGCAGGCCGACATGATGCCCTCTGGGTAATTGAAGTCACTCTTGTCGAGTGACTGGGCTGTCATTAATCAGAAGGCGAACAGTAAAGAGAGAGGCACTCTAAAGAAAAGTGATTGTTGTTGATCTGCATAGGGCAACGCGTCAATAAGTCAGTTCTGCAAGGCCCACTCAATCTACTTTAATGTCATTAACCCAGTCAAATATGGCAGCATTAAATAATATGCTACTCAAAGGGAATGGATCATTAAGAGATGTTTGATTGGATTCAAGCCAGATTGCTTTGCTAATTTGAATTATAATGCAGGGCTTTCGTTCTAATGGAAGAGAATGGGAGCCATTTAAGACTGTACTGATAAATGCAGACTATGCTGAATCGTTCCATGTTGCACACACCGAATCTGCAAATGAAGCAGTGTCACTTTGTGTGTGTACGTACTTGTGTGTGTCACTGACTGTGTGTGTACCCTCTTCTTTTCCTTCCCCCCAGCTTGGTGGCAGATGTGGTGGCGTTCAACTCTTCTTTCAATATGGAGTCTTTCCTGTCCTCCATTTCGTCCTTCATGAAGATGATCCCCGACCACAGGCCCAAAGACCTGGACAAGCTCATACGCCCAAAGTGTCGGGTCCTCCACTTCCCCATCCAATTCCCCCATGTCACAAGGTCAGTGTCATCATCCCTGGCTACAGTAATTTGCCTTCTAGGGATAACCAGGCCACTGATTAAATAAAGCAGAGTGGAGAGAGGAAGAGAGAGAGAGTTGCAGGCTTTTAATCCGGCCCAGAGAGCTGATCGGGTTTGGGAGCATGGTTAATGGCAATCTGACTGACTGGAGAGAAATTAGTTGTGTAAGAGTAAATTTTAGTAGTGACTACGGAGCTTTAATATCCTGTTTCGTGTTTTCGTTAAGGCCTATCTATCACTCTCTACGTAACATAGCCTATGTATACATTACAGATGTTGATGTAACATTACAGATGTTGATGTGTTTGGGTGAGATGGTCAGAGGTGTAACCTTTTAGGAGGAGAGGGGTTTTTCTTTATCTCTTTGGATTGATTTAAGCGCTTCATCAGTATAGGGAACATATAAAAAAGAAGAAAAAACTCATAATTATCTAATTATGACATTGTGGTTAAGGAATATATTGAATCAAGCAATACTATTTGCTAGATGAATTATTTCAACTAATGCGCCAGAAAATATCCATTGTTACCACAAAATGTACTTAGACATTCACTTCAGCTAATACCAAATAATGAGTTTACATTTGTAAATAAAATGACATGAACATAGATTAGAAAACAACTGTCATGGTGGATCGATTGGATCCAGGCGTCTCTTTATAAGCTGTTGTCTCGGCTCAGTGATGAGGGGTGGTGCTTTTTTATTGCTCTGTTCCAAAACAATGCGCTAGCTGCTAAGTGCTCCAAACCTCGATGCAACAGTGAGGGTCTGCTTCCTATTAGAGACCAAATCAACAGCAGCCACTTCTTCACATGAAAGCGACGACATCATAATAGTTTAAATTAGAATATTAACATTGAAACACCAAAGGTATTCAGACAAAGTCCTTTTTCTAAGTAGCGGCCACACAGGTGTGTGCGTGTCAATCCAATGTTGGTGTTGCTGCTTGAACAATTCTCTTATGTATCACAGCTGGAATTTCTTTCATGATATCCCATTTTAAGCAAAACCATAATGCCCATATTTTCATGGGAGCGGCATGGCATTTATTGAATAGAAATTCATAAACATATGATGCAGGTTTTTAGCGATTCCTGTGTTTTCTTTCAAGCCTTGCCATTCTCGGGGGTGACCGAACACAGTGCAAAAGATGAAAGCAGTCTCCGCCGCTCACCCAAGTGCACATATTGTTCTGAGCATACTCTTGTGGCATATTATAGCTAATTATTTAAGCCTACGTCTCCCTGTCCATGAAACTTGTGTGTGAGAGTGTTTGTGTGACCCTGCCTGCAGTAATTGTGTCACGCAGACTTTATTTTATGGCCTTCCCAATTAGAGCGAGTGTATTATGTGATTTGAGTCCACTTTATGCTGGAAGCGCATATTCCCTCACAGTGACAGGTTTAACATTCAACATCATGATAATGCGTTACCACATATATAGCCAGATTTTGTGCCAAGATTAAGAGTAAGGTTTGTTTATAGTATTTAGAGTATTTTTTTATCTTTCATTTTTAAGTACATTGAAAGCAATGATGCAACTAAAGTGTCTGAGCAGGGTGTGTGTTTGTATGTTTGTGTGTATCTCTCTATGTTTCCCTGTATATTTGCTGCGGTAAGAAGTACTGAAAGTGAGCTGCCATGGATGACGCAGGCCTCTCGCCCAGAGTGTTTTTCAGCTCATTTTCAGATGGTAATTTGCCTGATCCAAAGCAAACTCACAGAGTGTAAGTAAGCGATTATATGCATGGCCGACAATCCCCCAACATGCCCGCGGTCCTTTTCCAAACACAGTTAGTCCAGCTCTTTGAAAATATAAAACGCTCAGAGAAACAAATGGGGGAGAAATACCAGAAGATATTTCTGTATAGGTATTTTTATGTTGCTCTGTCGCTCTCAGAAATGTTCACTCAGTCCAAGCTCTCAATGCGCTCAAATCATCTGGAGAGTTTGTGGCGTTACTGAGAGCCCAAATGAATTTGCAAATGCACAAATAAAAACTCTCAACAACCTAAAAGCCCTTTTTGGTCTGCACAACTGGTGGGTTTGTGAAAGCAATGGAGGGCTCTTTGTGGTTTGTGTGTTTGCAATATCCATCTATCAATCGGCTTTTGAGAGGTGGACTTTTGTAATTTAATAGCGATTGACCTGAGCCAGCAGAAACCTGCGGTGAGAGACAAAGCCATCACATTTATCATGGTGGAACAGCAGGGCATTGACTTTCTTTGAGTATTGTCAATACGCTGGTCTGGTGTGTGTGTGTGTGTGTGTGTGTGTGTGTGTGTGTGTGTATGTATATATATATATATATCACACACACACACACACACACACACACACACACACACACACACACTAGACCAGACCAGCGTATTAACAATACTCAAAGATGTATATATAGTGGGTGGGGAATACAGAGGGGGTAATCAAATGTGCACGTGATCAGCAGGTGCCAAATTCTGGCAGGCCTTGCCCGGGACCCAACTGCAGTTTCCCCCATTCACCCCAGTTCTCTCTGAGGTCTTTGTGTGGCTGTCAGGTTGTCAGACAGCGTGTGTTCCTTTTCCTCTTGAGAACAGAATGCCGTCAGGTGTTCAAGGGGGAGGGAAACCAGATTGATCATGATTAGTCTATTGTTATTTCATTTTCTCACATAGAAGATCTGCATTAAAAAAGGAATGTGGAAGGAACCAAGGGAATGTAGGCTTCTATGGAACAGGTTCTTCATTGTTAATGTTAAGAGACAAAAGGAGGGACTCCTTTAATGTTCTTCCATGAAAATATATTAATGCAGGTTTCAACTCAGCTTGAAAGCATTGTACGTTCTTTAGGACCTCCCCACTGATGGCCGGTTTTCATTAAGTCCCTTAACTCACTACAGATAACTGAAGCTACTTTTAAGTTGATTGGGAAAAGGTTGTTCTTTTTTGGCTACTTTTAAAAGGCATTGATGTGGCTCCGTGTGAAGAAGCAGGCAGTCAGCTCAGGTCTCAAGTGACTGACTCCTGGAATGAGTCTGCTGGAGGAGCAGATGGCAGGATATCCTGTTTGAAACGTTCCTTTGACAAAGTTCAAATGCAACTGGACGTTTTCGCAACCGGTTGAAGATGGTAACATTTTTATACTGGAGGACAAATATAATCTGTTTAGTCCAACACAATCCATAATAACCTGATCAGATATATCCTGTTATACAGTTAATGTTGTGTGTTACTGTTTAAACGACTGATGAGACAGAAAAATCGAGACTTTTGGATGAATACTGTTTGTGTGAAAAATGGAGAGGTTAACCGGTTTGCTTTGGTTTCTGATTTGTGTCTAAGGGCAGAGAGAGATTGTTGTTGTATCAGCCACCCCACATAGAAAACCTATGAAGAACAAACAACCCCAAGGAGTGTCGAAGGTTTTCTAGATTATAGACCTCTGAAGGCATTTGTTGCCACGAGCCTTGGTGACGCTTGGTGAGGCTGTTTAGCCGTAGGACTGTGGGGACTAATTGGAAACATTAAAGCGATGGAGCAGAGGAATTTGAAAGGCAGTGCTGTCTGGGTCGACTGGCTTAAGGAGAGGAAACCGTGTTAAACAGGTGTGGTGTAGACAGACACAAGGACTGACTGATGTTTGGGATTTATATACCATTATAAACTGTGTGGTTCGAGCCCTGAATGCTGATTGGCTGACAGCCGTGGTATATCAGACCGTATACCACGGGTATGACAAAACATGTATTTTTACTGCTCTAATTACGTTGGTAACCAGTTTATAATAGCAATAAGGCACCTTGGGGGTTTGTGGTATATTGCCAATATACCACGGCTAAGGGCTGTATCCAGGCACTCTGCGTTGCATCGTGTGTAAGAACAGCCCTTAGCCGTGGTATATTGGCCAAATACCACACCCCTTCGGGCCTTATTGCTTAATTGGATCAACAGGGTGATCAGTTTTCATTAATTTAAGAAACATCTACCAAATAGAGACGGGAAGAAAGAAAAATGCTGTAGTACAGTCCTTGATGTGGTTATTTAGTCACTTTATGATATGTGGAAAAGTGTAAAGAATTCAGGCTACTTTGTCTGCTTGATTCCATTATTTGTATTACCAAATTGATGTGAATTGTATTCAGATGATTCATCACGTTCTCTCTGACTTTGTTCATGGATTGACTTTCGACTGATCCTAGATATTTATCCCCTTGTTTACCACTAATGTAAATCTAGAACAATATGTTGTGTTCAACAGATTGATATGACCACGTAATCTGTTGTGTACTCCAATCTAACCTCTAATCTTGATCATGACACCGTTTAGATACAGCCTGAGACGATGAGGTAAATCTCCCTAAACCTCACTCGCCCAGCCAGCCAGCCCCGCTCTGCCCCGCGGGGGTCAAATCCACTGTCACCATTTGCCTCCAGAGCCTGTCATCCTCAGATGACCCAACGCTCATCCCACAATCTCCTCTTTGATTACTCTCCAGTCACCGACCGGCGGTCACCCTGCCTGTGAGAAGGAGGGGGAAGCCTAGCTCTCCTAATCAAATCACCCATCTATAAGCTCATCTGTGACATGATGAAAACAGCTGTCGCTCGGTTGGTCGACGGGCACCTTTTTCTATTTGCCTCTGTCCGCCTTTATCCTCTTCTATCTTCCAACTCCTCATCCTTTCATTCTACTGTCCTCCTTCCACTATTTCCCCCCAAAACTCCAGTTTAGTTCACTTGACATATAGCTTGAGTACAGTACAGTATGCAATAAGAGCTCAGCACAACATATGATGACAGTGTACAGCGAAACTGGAGGTACGGTAGTGCCTCGGCTTTCAGTCGCTCGTGTGCCAGGAACGACCACAATTGGGTCCATATGGTTGCTTTGAAGTTCGGGGAACTAACCGTGATGAATAGGAACGAATTAAGGATCAAACCCTGCATTGGTGATTTGTCCTTAATACCAAACTTTAGCTAACACACATTGGCATCTGTTCAGTGGTGACATAATCAAGAAAAACGGGTGTTTTCAAAACAAGCTACACAATGCAATAATCTCCTAACTAAGGGAGCTTTGCCTCAGACAAAGCTGAAAGAGGAGGAGATTGAAAATGATCACCTATTTATTTTCTATATTAAGCACAAAATTGTTATTGAGAATGTGTGTCCATGACAAACCCTCCAAAGACTGATATCTGAACTAATCCCAATAACACTAACAATATGTACTGTTATGTTACTTTCATGTTCATTTTAGTTATACATCTACAACCTGTGGTCCCACAGACTACATCTACAACCTGTCAAATAAACGTGGATCTCATTCAGACAACCTCCTTTCACCAGAAACTAGTTTGACACTAACCATTTCTGCTTTTCAAACTTTAGCTAACTTCAATATACACAGATATCTGTCCTGTGCCATATTGTTCTAAATGTTTATCCCATTACACAAATGAGATTTATACCCCATACTTCAGATTTAGAAGGACAATGACAAGCATGTAACCATGATGGGTCCACAGAGCATGACATCATGGTGCACACGGAGTGTTTTAATTGGAACAGAATGACTTCTGAGTCTTGTCCCCTGGGTGCTCGCGTGTCACAATGAAAGGTGCTAATTTTATTCTGTGTTCCAACTAGGGTTGCAATGCTACCAGTAATTTACCGTAGTTACCGGAATCTTCAGTAATTTTGGTAGTTAACAGGTCATCTATGGCAATCTACAGTACCAGTAAAAAGTTTGGACACACTTACTCATTCAAGGGTTTTTCTTTATTTTTACTATTTTCTACATTGTAGAATAATAGTGAAGACATCAAAACTATGAAGTAACACATATGGAATCATGTAGTAACCAAAAAAGTGTTAAAGGAATGAAAATATATTTTATATTTGAGATTCTTCAAATAGCCACCCTTTGCCCTTTGCACACTCTTGGCATTCTCTCAACCAGCTTCACCTGGAATGCTTTTACAACAGTCTTGAATGAGTTCCCACAACTTGTTGACTGCTTTTCCTTCACTCTGCCGTCCAACTCATCCCAAACCATATCAATTGGGTTGAGGTCGGGGGATTGTGGAGGCCAGGTCATCTGATGCAGCACTCAATCACTAGCCTTCTTGGTAAAATAGCCCTTAAACAGCCTGGAGGTGTGTTGGGTCATTGTCCTGTTAAAAAAACAAATGATAGTCCCACTAAGCCCAAACCAGATGGGATGGCGTATCGCTGCAGAATGCTGTGGTAGCCATGCTGGTTAAGTGTGCCTTGAATTCTAAATAAATCACAGACAGTGTCACCAGCAAAGCACCCCCACACCATCACACCTCTTCCTCCATGCTTTACGGTGGGAACTTCACATGTGGAGATCATCCGTTCACCCACACCGCGTCTCACAAAGACACGGCGGTTGCAACCAAAAATCTCCAATTTGGACTCCAGACCAAAGGACACATTTCCACCGGTCTAATGTCCATTGCTCGTGTTTCTTGGCCCAAGCAGGTCTCTTCTTCTTATTGGTGTCCTTTAGTAGTGGTTTCTTTGCAGCAATTCGACCATGAAGGCCTGATTCACACAGTCCCCTCTGAACAGTTGAGGTTGAGATGTGTCTGTGACTTGAACACTGTGAAGTATTTATTTGGGCTGCAATTTCTGAGGCTGGTAACTCTAATGAACTTATCCTCTGCAGCAGAGGTAACTCTGGGTCTTCCATTCCTGTGGCGGTCCTCATGAGAGCCAGTTCATCATAGCGCTTGCAGTTTTTTTATTTTTATGTATAGTATTCATTTTTTTTAAATATATATCTGTGTCCATGTTGTCCATGAGTTTCTGGAAGATAGACCATATGGTTCAATAGAAAAAATAGGCTAATTAATGAAAAAATAATCTAATCAAAAATGGCATTCTTTTCAATTAACTCTGAAACTATTGACTTTTTTCCACAACTGCCACCAGTTTGGCACCACAATATTTACAACATAGACATTTTGACATAGTGAAATAAATTAAAGTTTGTAAAAAAAATATATAAAGGATATTTACATTTTAGCAGGTGCTCTTATCCAGAGCAACTTACAGGAGCAATTAGGGTTAAGTGCCTTGCTCAAGGGCACATTGACAGATTTTTCACCTAGTCAGATATGGGATTCGAACCAGCAACCTTTCAGTTATTGGCCCACCCTCATAACCGCTAGGCTACCTGCCGCCCTATTTCATGCTGAAACCCTCATACACCAATGGTATTCACTAAGGTAATGTTTTATATTTATACATCTTTGTCATAATTTTTTTTAGAAACCATTTTTATTAAATATAATAATTGTATATATTGTACATGTAATAAGGCTACACAAAGGGCCAGAGATAATTACAGACACCTATGATAATCTGAAGTACCCAGAAAGGCCACTAGATGTCATCTTATAAAATTCCCCCCCAAAACATAACTTAAGTTACCAAAATTCTGGTAATTTACTGGTCAACTTTGAAAGTTTCCAGTAATATACCCTCCCTTTGAAACCCTAGTTCCAACCCAGTAAAAGATAATGGTTCACTGCCACAGAGGAAAACGGTCACTAGTATTGTGAGGACGGAGGTTAGTTGGATGTTTCTGAGGGATCTATGCTTTACGTTGTACTTTTTTCTCGCTCTTGTTTGCAATGCATTATGGGACTTCCATATCCCTCTCTATGTTTGTGACAACAAATAAAATCCTGACATGGGGATGTTCATGTCCAAAGCTCAACCTGGATGAAAAACATTGAGCGGACAGGTTATATTTGGTGTATCGGAGAATATTACCGCCCAATCTGCGCTCCACAGCAGATGTCTGTGCTTCTGGTGTAAGCTGCTTGTTCCCGATGTCACATTTTGCAAGCCATATGCATATTACATAATGTCATAATTTTCCCACAATAACCACCACAAAAAACTCCCTATTATTTTATGACTTTTGGGTCTCTCAGGCTCTGAGCTCTACAGTCCTCCATGACACTGAAGGAAAAACGTCCTCCATCCTCCTCCGTCCTCCTCGCTCCCCTTCCTTCCACCTTAATCTCTGTCTAAGTCAGAACACTCGTGAGGAATTCCCCCCCAGGCCCTCTCGCTGACCATAGCCTCCGATCGCCATGCCAAATCCAGTAGACCAGCGTCCCTCATAGGAGTGCTGCAGAGTGGACTGCACCGATAGTTTCTGACTAAAGGGTCAGTTAGCCAGCCTCATAATGACTAATGTAGATCTTAATGTGCTTTAATGACCTGCTCCATCCATGCCACGGAGGCTGAGGCTTCTCCCAGTGCTCTCGCTGCCTCAGGAACGGCTAAAGAGTGGCTGACTGGCCTGGCCATCCCTCATCAAGCCACTATTAGATGGGCTAAATGGCTAGTTTTGGGGATTATGCTGATGAGATTGTTTTGAAGTGATGCCCTCAGGACAGTAACCTCGATGCTAAACCTTTGTATGGTTCCGTGTCCTGTATTCTGTCCTACTCTGGCCACTCACTCCCACTTTCTCAGGTCAGATTCATCCTGGAAGGACCAGGAGTGTCCATAGATCACCTCAACAGTGGTGTCTATTGTTGTTGAAAACAGGACTTTGTGTTAGTTCTAACTCAGTTACTTAATGGGAACCTATGCTGATCAACTCCTGGTACCACAGGTGCTATAGATTTTACCTCAATCTCACAAACAAAGAAAAAAACCCATCACCTACATTTAATCATTGTCATAGCTAATACTTATCATATTAGCAAACAGCACTTTGGTCTTCTTTGGGTACGTGTTTCATGTGAGCTTGTACATTACTTATGTACCGAACAGTCCTTGGCTAGCCTGTGTAAGGCTACTGTGTGAGTGTACAGCCCAGAGGCCTCCATTCTCCTCCTTCCCCAGAGCAGAGCAGAGCCCAGCCTCACGTGGCTCAAGATCACTGCCGTTTTTCATTACCCAGTGGGAGAGACACTTGTGATTATTGCCAATAAAGGAAATTAGATCAAATGATTTTTGACTTTGACTCCCCTCTTCATCCTTTCACGTTTAATCAAATGCAGAGGTAAAGCCATCACATAAATTGCTGTTGATTTATAAATAAGCTAATTGGCGGCATTCTCCCTAAGTACCGCTCTCTCTCCCTCTTTCCTTCTCTCTCTGCCTCTCTCTCGTTCTCTCTATCTTTCTGCCGGTAGATCAGGCAGCATTTTTATTGCCCCTATTCTAAACCCCTTCATCCAATTTTTAAAATGGCTTATCGAATGAAATGTTCCCAGGGGGATGTGAGGCAGACTCATTGGTCATACCTAACCACAAGTGGCTCTTTGTCAGCTCCACAGTCCAGCTGTACGGCAGAGACGATCCCATGTCCATATCTGTTAGGTTATATATCCATCTGCCCACTCTATCCCACTTTGTCAGGTTTATCAATGCCTTGTCAAGGTAATGTCTTGCTGCTTGATTTCAGCAACACTGCTCTGGAAAGAAAGGCTTTATAGATTCTAATAACGCAAGTGCATTGCTAGAGACGGACAGCGCTTAACATTTGTCCTCTAGCTTAGCCATATGTTTTCATGCATTCTTTATGCTAATCCTTCCACACCTAAGGCAATATTATCACCCTCTATTCAGTCTCTTTCCTCAAGAAGGATTAATTATGTGAAAGACGGTAGTGCTTGAGGTAGATGATTAAGGAAGTTGACATTAGGAAACTGGTTTTACCCAATAAAGTGCATTGGAACCATATACTGTAGCCTATAGGCTACCACACCCATTGTTTCATTGTAGATGACTTTTCCAGAAATAGAAAAAAAAGGCCATGAACACCATCAACATCTTATGGTAACATTGCTAAATCTGTCAGCGGAGATTCGTCACGCCGTGATGTCATTCTCACCACAGGATTCTTCTGGCGTCAGTAACAAGCTTTTAATGAAATTCAGGATGGGCCTAAACTCAACTGTATTTGCAACAATAGTTGCTGGTTCATTTGGTTCAGGTATAGTTGCTAAGAAAGACCAAGGCTGTGGGCGGTATGCTTTCATATACTGTCTTCCTCACCCACTGGAAAAAGACAGGTATTCATAAAGCCAATGAGAATTCCTCTGTGAACCAGTAATTCTTGACTAAATACTTATTGGCCTAATCTTGGTCTGGCCCTGTGGTATCATCCAGAAGTAATAAGTAGACTGGATCTCTAGATTGACTAGAGCAGTAAGAAGCCCCTCAGTTTATGCCACTCTGTAGCATGAAAAGCAGTGGCTCCTGCCTTCATAAATTCACCCTAGCCACGAACACTTGCCTTGGTGCCAGCACTTTAAATGTGTTTCCCATTCCTTCGTCAATGACATCAGCATCTTTCCGTGCTTGTTCTCTTCCTCATCCAAGTCTCCCTCTCCAAGCAAAGCAACCTGACAAAGACTGAGGATTTCGGTAGCGTTGGAAGATCCTCCTCTGTTTTGTTTTCATTAGTGATGCAAACCATTCACAATGCACAAGATGGATACAGTTCTATGAGGAGATTTTCATATCTACTTAGATTGCTGTGAAATGGGTAAGTGCATTTAAACAATATTCCTAGAACACAAGCTCCATCTCCATCACAGGCCAGCAGAGTCTCATGTTGATGACCTCAGAGCCCCACAAGCCTCACAGGGTCAACCCATGTCTCAGAGGCTCCACGGTAAAACAACAGTAATAGTATACACTGAAGTAGTGTAGAATTAAGTTGAGGCTATGAGAAATGACTAACATGTTGTTTTTTTATTATGCTTTTTATTGTAAAAAAGTGTCATAATACACTGAACAGAAATATAAACGCAACATTTCTGTTACAGTTCATATAAGGAAATCAGTCAATTGAAATAAATTCATTAGGCCCTAATCTATGGATTTCAAATGACTGGGAATACAGATATGCATCTATTGGTCACAGATAGCTTTATAAAAAGGTAGGGGCATGGATCAGAAAACCAGTCAGTATCTGGTGTGACCACCATTTGCCTCATGCAGCGCGACACATATCCTTCGCATAGAGATGATCAGGCTGTTGATTGTGGCCTGTGGCATGTTGTCCCACTCCTCCTCAATGGCTGTGCGAAATTACTGGATGTTGGCGGGAACTGGAACACGCTGTCGTACACATCGATCCAGAGTGTCCCAAACATGCTCAATGGGTGACATGTCTGGTGAATACGCAGGCCATGGAAGAACTGGGACATTTTCAGCTTCCAGGAATTGTGTACAGAGCCTTGCGACATGGGGCCGTGCATTATCATGCTGAAACATGAGGTGATGGCAACGGATGAATGGCATGACATTGTGCTTCAGGATTTCGTCACGGTATCTCTGTGCATTCAAATTGCCATCGATGAAATGCAATTGTGTTCGTTGTCCGTAGCTTATGCTTGCCCATACCATAACCCCACGCCAACAGCTCTGTTGCAATCAGCATGCCAATTGCACACTCCCTCAAAACTTGAGACATCTGTGGCAATGTGTTGTGTAACAAATCTGCACATTTTAGAGTGGCCTTTTATTGTTCCCAGCATAAGGTGCAGCTGTGTAATGATCATGCTGTTTAATCAGCTTCTTGATATGCCACACCTGTCAGGTGGATGGATTATCTTGGCAAAGGAGAAATGCTTACTAACAGGAATGTTAACATATTTGTGCACAAATATTAGAGAAATTAGCTTTTTGTGCCTATGGAACATTTCTGGGAACTTTTATTTCAGCTCACGAAACATGGGACCAACACTTTTTAAACGTTGTGTTTATATTTTTGTTCTGTATATAATAATATACTGCAGGATCATCATCAAGGGTCATACCATGGTGTATTTATGTCTTTATCACATTATGAAGTGGCGCAATACAGTATGCATGTCTTCATGAGTCACTTTGATCTAACCACAACAGGCCTGAAGAACTACTAAATTCTGTTGAAGAGGAAAAGGAGGGACTTCTCAGTCTCAGCTCCCCTCTGGCTCCCAAAGCGCTGTGCTTGAGCCCAGAGCTAGAGGCTGCCATGCTGGATCAGAGGGAAGGCACCAGGCAGGCTGAGGCTCCTTCTCACCTCAGGGAAGAGAGAGGGCCTGGGGGAGAGATGGAGGAGAAGGAAGAGGGGGATAGAGGAGGAGAAGAGGGCCACGTCAGACCTCTTCATATCGTCTGGCCTCATAGGTGGTGAGTTGATGTCTCATCTCTACACTTGAGATAGATACACACACGCACAAGAACACATATACAGTGCCTTCAGAAAGTATTCACACCCCTTGACTTATTACATATTTTGTTGTGTTACAGCCTAAATTTAAAATTGATTACATTGAGATTCTGTGACTGGCCTACACACAATACCCCATAATGTCAAAGTGGAATTATGTTTTTATAAATGTTTATAAATTAATAAAAAACAAAAACAAATATTGAGTCATTAAGCATTCAACCCTTTTGTTATGGCAAGCCTAAATAAGTTCAGGAGTAAAAATGTGCTTAACAAGTCACATAATAAGTTACCTGTGTGCAATAATAGTGTTTGCCATGATTTCGAATGACTACCTCATCTCTTTACCCCACACATATATTATCTGTAAGGTCCCTCAGTCAAGCAGTGCATTTTAAACACAGGTTCAACCACAAAGACCAGGGATGTTTTCCAATTGCTCGCAAAGATGGGAACCTATTGGTAGATGGGTAAAAATAAAAAAAGCAGACATTGAATATCCCTTTGAGCATGATGAAGTTATTAATTACACTTTAGATGGTGTATCAATACACCCAGTCACTACAAAGATACAGGCGTCCTTCCTAACTCAGTTGCCAGAGAGGAAGGAAACCTCTCAGGGATTTCACCATGAGGCCAATGGTGACTTTAAAATTGTTACAGTGTAATGGCTGTGATAGGAGAAAAAACAGAGGACGGATCAACAACATTGTAGTTACTCCACAATCCTAACCTAAATGACAGAGTGAAAAGAAGGAACCTGTACAGAATAAAAATATTCCAAAACATGTATCCTGTTTGCAATAAGGCACTAAAGTAAAACTGCAAAAAATGTGGTAAAGAAATTAACTTTATATCCTGAATACAAAGCATTACGTTTGGGGCAAATCCAACACAGCACATCACTGAGTACTACTCTTCATATTTTCAAGCATGGTGGTGGCTGTATCATGTTATGGGTATGCTTGTCATAGGCAAAGGAGTTTTTTTTAAATAAAAATAAACGGAATAGAGCTAAGCACAGGCAAAATCCTAGAAGAAAACCTGGTTCAGTCTACTTTCCAACAGGCACTGGGAGACAAATTCACCTTTCAGCGCGACAATAACCTAAAACACAAGTCCAAATATACACTGGAGTTGCTTACCAAGACGTCATTGAATGTTCCTGAGTGGCCTAGTTACAGTTTTGACTTAAATCAGATTGAAAATCTATGGCAAGACATGAAAATGGCTTTCTAGCAATGATCAACAACCAACTTGACAGAGCTTGAAGAATAAAATAAATAAAAAAGTGCAAATATTGTACAATCCAGGTGTGCATAGCTCTTATAGACTTACCCAGAAAGACTCACAGCTGTAATTGCTGCAAAAGGTGATTCTAACATGTATTGACTCAGGGGTGTGAATACTTATGTATTTAATTTAATCCGTTTTGAATTCAGGCTGTAACACAACAAAAATGTGGAACAAGTCAAGAGTTATGAAGGCTTTCTGAAGTATTGTTGAATGTTAACCATAGATGATTGTTTAGTAAGGACTCTAGGAAAACCCTATGGATAGAGGTTATTTGTTTCAGAACTAAGAAACATGAAGAAAGTGTTTGGAACCTACTGGGAAGGCTAGCGTGTTAGCATATCAAAACACCTGTCATGATTGACAAAAACAGCAAACACATTTGGCAACTGGGTTGTTGTTACCTTGCTTGATTTGCTGTGTTTGCCACTCCTGGCATCGTACGGCATGTCTTAGAACAAAGCAGTCAAGTAAACCATAATCCAAAGATCATGTCGTAGGCCTATTCTGGAACCCAAATGACCTGGAAATACCTCTCCAACAGCAATGTACGTATGTACCAACCCTGCGGAAAGTTATTTGCTTTGGATCATCAGAGTGTTGTTTGACAACAAACCGAGGGCATGGAAAATTACTAACACGTTTTTGTGTAACAATGTCATTAAAAGAGGGAAACTAGCTAGCTATTGTTGGTTGTGTTTTGAACTTAAGCTTTGCCAAGGATTTCTATAAACAGGTATGCTCTTACTGTGTGGTTTCCCAGTCCGAATTAGAAATGGCATATTAAAACATTAATTGTGTAACAGTTAGGGGGAAGTATCAAGATACTCTGGGTGGATTTGTGAATGTTTTTCTTTTACGTAAGCAGAAATATCCTTTACATTGTTTAGAGTAGTGTAGGCCCCTTTTTTGGCACACCATTTCTCTATCTCTGGCTCATCTGTGTTGGAGAGGAAAGACAACAGCTTTTCTGTGGATTCACATTTTTCTCCTCTGACTCCATTCTCCTTTCGGCAGTGAGGCTTAGTTTCCTCACCAAAACATGTCCGTAAATCAGATTAACAACCGCAAAGACCACCAGTGCCGTAGTTCCTCCCTGGCGACACGATTTGCCATTGTCGGCATCGTCATTGCCATTCTCCATTATCCCTCCCGCTCTGTGTTTGCATGGGTCGGGTGTGTGTTTTTCACCTACTCTTATATCAGTAACAAAAGCACCCATCATGTAATCTCCTCTAAACTGAGCAAAACACAGATGGATTATCACTCCCAACATCCAGGCTTCATAAACCTTGGCTTATTCTGGGGTAAATTAGGAGAGGGAGAGGGAGAGGGAGAGGGAGGGGGAGGGAGAGGGAGATCACAGTTTGTTGCATTTCATTCTCTTACATTTTTTCTATCTCTGGCCTCACTTTTTTTGTGCTCATCATTGGTTGCAGATTGTTAATCTGTGTGTGGCCTGGATAGGCGTTCATCCTCAGATTACAGGACTGTCTTATTGCAGGCAGTGGCCTGGGCGACCAGGCCAGGGTGATCAGATCAGCCCCACCAGAGAACAGGACAGCTGTTTTACAGGTGAAGATGGCTTCGTGCCACAGTAGTGATGATAAAAACCAGCGGGAGAGAAGAGTAGAGCAGGACGGAGACTAAATCTCTGCTACCAGGGGCTTTAGCTCCATCTAAGGTTGATCAGGATCAGCTTTTACCTCAAGAGGATTGTCCTCCTGGAGTATTTCTGATTGCAAAACAAACAACGCAATCAAGATGTGTAGGTCACATAGGCACACAGCAGGCAATTGAGAAAAAGAAACACATCGCGGCGGTGTGAGACCCTCAGAATGTTATGTAGTATATGACGCTATTCTTGATTCCTGATTATAGTACACCCTGCGAGAGGGGCTAGCCTAACGTCACTGAGGTGCCTGGGTGTATTGCTTGTTGTTTTTCTGCTAATCCCTGTCCAGACGGGCCACTGGTCATTAAGTGCTGACGCACAGACTCGTCCAGTGATGTGCCAACAGTCTCTCAGTATTGACCCCAACCCATCCTGCTCTGGGCTTTCCCCTGGCATGGCCTCAGGCCGCCAACCTGACCTCAACCAACCCTCAGGACTGACATAGGACCAGGAAATAGAAGTTAAATACAGGGGCATGATCTGATTGACTCATCTTTTTTTGTGTTGTAAGGGGCAGTTATGTTTTTCAGAGTCATCACTACAATGTGTTGTTTGTTATGCTTTATGGCCATTTATTCTTCAGCATTTGTGAGCTGAACCTAGAGGCATTATACTCCAATGAGACTATGTCATGTGGGGTCGGTACAATGTAGTAGGCAGCAAGCACTGAAGGATATCTATTTGTGTGTGAAGATGCAGCCTGTTGCCGTTCCCAAAGTTAGTTCTATTTTAAGAAATGTCTAACCCTTTGTAGTTCTCCTAGACTTATGATTTAAAAATCACCACTATCTACAGTGGTGCATGTTGTCAGGCCTTTGAATGGAAGAATCTCCTCGGTCCCCTCCTACTGCATGTTGGTCTATCTTCAACAACCAACTCTTTGTCTTTCAAGTGTCCCCTTAATTAGTGCGCAGTCCTTTGGTTTCTGGTGATTGGGCTCATTTCACATTGTGCATTGGAGTAAATAGTATTTGAATTTTAAAACGCACCTCTTGGGTGCAACATAAAGGAGAATATTTAATCACAGATTTCTAAATGAGAGGATCTTATTTTCTTTTGGCTGCTACGTGATACATATTAATGAGGTTTTTCTGGGTAGTACGGAACATACTTTTTGCTTGATCATTTTACCCGGCTTCATCTGCATTCATCTGTGAGGTCACAGGGGTGATAACGCACCACAAAGGACTCGTATATAAAGTAAGCGCAGAAAGAGAAAAGTAGTGTTAGTCGGAGCTGTAAACTTAGGAGTGACAAATAAGCAAACGGAAGATGCACCAACCTCGTATCTCTCGAGACCAGACTAGCAGAATATAGGATAACTGTTGATGTTGGAAGAGGGCATACCTGATGGGAATGGGATAGCTGGAGTGAAAAATCAGTTCAGCTGACTTGAGGGAGTTCTGACTGTAAACTGTACTGTACCTTTCGAAAACAACCTTGATGTGCCTTAGAAGCAGCAGATTAGTGGTGCGTATTGGCAGTGTGGCTGATTTTGTGAAGATGCCACATAGCCTTTGTTTGTCACTCTCCCTCTAATCAGTGGGATGACAGCTCCCTCCTACTTGGTTGACTGTCGCTGGGGGTTAACGGTCCTCATTAACAGATCTAGGGCATCAGTGGGGAGTCAGGGCTCGCACTGTGATACGCTGCCGAGGTGTGTGTGTGTGTGTTTTGAGAGAGAGGTTCTTCCTGATAGTCATATCCCACACATTAATTAACACTCATTTTCCTACGGAGGGGGATGGTAGCCTAGTGCACAGAGCATTATTATCACCGGCTCATTCACTCATTGTCCTCCTCTCTATCTGTAATGGGGGAATAGGGATTCATGCCTCGCATAAGGAGTTAAAAAGGGTAGGAAATAAGGGAATTAGCTTTTATCCACAGGGGATGCCAATGAATATGAGAGCTGAAAATGAGAATAAATAAGCTCCTATAATACTTCACCTAAGGAGATCCCGTGGAGGTAGCATTAGGAGGGATCTGTCTGTACCTCACCTAAGGAGATCCCGTGGAGGTAGCATTAGGAGGAATGATGCTGCTTTGTAGAAGGCGTTTGACCTTCACACACTATCCACTGTTAGACATCCTGCTTCCTTTATGAACAACCGAACATCACAAAAATGTTATACAGTACAGTCGATTAATATAATTCAGAGATCTGTTGGTGAGAAAATACAATGCGTGGTGTTACGAAGGGTATTTATATTATAGTGCTTCGCGGGGGGCAACTCAAAAATCTGAACCTATCAACCATCATTAATGTGTAGCTTCAGTGTGTAGAGTCATGCATGGCAGCCATTTTACACCAGAATACTCAACACACAGTGATTGTCAGTGGAGAGATGACAGTGATTCTTAACATCTGAATCTGCTGGCCACATAATAGTCCCTACTCTTGCAATTTTTAGGGCCTTCCTCTGACACCGCCTGGTATAGCGGTCCTGAATGGCAGGAAGCTTGGCCCCAGTGATGTACTGGGCCGTACGACTCTTGCTGTCGGAGGCCGAACAGTTGCCATACCAGGCGGTGATGCAACCAGTCAGGATGCTCTCGATGGTGCAGCTGTATAACTTTTTGAGGATCTGAGGACCCATGCCAAATCTTTTCAGTCTCCTGAGGGGGAATAGGCATTGTCGTGCCTTCTTCACGACTGTCTTGGTGTGTTTGGACCATGATCATTCGTTGGTGATGTGGACACCAAGGAACTTGAAGCTCTCAACCTGCTCCACTACAGCCCCGTTGATGAGAATGGGGGCATGCTCGGCCCTCCTTTTCCTGTAGTCCACGATCACCTTTGTCTTGATCACTTTGAGGGAGAGGTTGTTATCCTGGCACCACACTGCCAGGTATCTGACCTCCTCCCTATAGGCTGTCTCATCGTTGTCGGTGATCAGGCCTACCGCTGTTGTGTCGTCGGCAAACTTAATGATGGTGTTGGAGTCGTGCTTGGTCATGCAGTCATGGGTGAACAGGGAGTACAGGAGGGGACTGAGTATGCACCCCTGAGGGGCCCCCGTGTTGAGGATCAGCGTGGCAGATGTGTTGTTACCTACCCTTACCACCTGGGGGCAGCCCGGTAGGTTTAGTGAATGCCATGGTAGGTTTAGTGACCAGAGAGAGCCAGAACCTACATGTTAATGTCACATCCAGGGGACAGCACCCTTTGCAGGTCACGGAGGTCAGTGTCCCATTCACTGGCCCGCGGCCTTGAGGGCTCTATTAGACCAGACGGAAGAGTGCCCCCTACTGGCCCTCCAACACCACTTCCCAGTCACAACCTGGTAGTCTCAGGCGCTGACCCCCGCCCTACAGCTTCAGATGAAGCCAGCAGAGATACACAGCCATTTGCATGTAGTCAACCTTCATTCATTTTCTACAGTTTATACTAGTGACGAACCGTAAATGACAGTGCACTAGTAAGGGCACAAGCCTACTCTCTAAACACATTTGTGTCATCGACCTTTACTGTTTCACTGATTCCCTGTTTTGTCATCGCTAAAGGCAGGTGTGAGCTAATGCTAGCTGCTGTTAATGATAATGAGCAGACGCTCCTGTTAGATCAGTTGACTGTACTCCCTGTTCCCTCCTTCAGATTAGCATGGTGAGTGACAGGCCACTTGCACAGTATGACATCTGCTCCACAGCTGAACACACAGCACCTGTGTTAACTAGAAGCAGGGCCTTCCAGGCACCGAACACATCAAGGATGACTGGCTGCTTCTCTCTCTGAGCCAACAGGGATCTCTGTCTCTCTGTCTGTCAGCTTGTTAAATCCCCCACCTGGCGCACCGCACACCGCACCGATACCACAGTCAAGTGTCCTCTGGGGAGTGCTATGATCTTTCTCTCTTTCTGGCTGCTGCCTTGCCTTGTGTAACCTGGCCTCTCTGTGTGTGTGTGTGTGTGTTTCTGTGTAAATAAATCACAGAGCAGAATGGTACTGGGAGGGGTAAGCCTTTGGACGCCCGGCGTACATCAGAGCAGAGCCTGTCCTGTGTGTGTTTGTGTGTGTGTGTGTGTGTGTGTGTGTGTGTGTGTGTGTGTGTACGTAGCACCATCAAAAGGCCCTGAATTCTGTTTGTGGTTGAAGGGAACACGACAAAGACCCCGAGCTCTTCTTCAAGACGCTGCTGAAGCTGAAAGAGAGAGGCCTGGGCTTTCAACTGTCTGTCCTGGGGGAGACCTTCACTGACGTACCAGGTACAGACACACACACTTTACAAGCAAAGGATTAAGTGGGCTCTGGTTTTGCGATGACACTCGTTTTCAAAGCAGTGGATGTTTGGTTTCAAAACATTGAGTAGAAAACTTTGCACAACTTCTCGAAAGGTGAGTGAAAAGCTGTACTTAGTTTATTACGATGTAGTATAAGCTTGTGCACCCAAGGCGTACTGTATGTCATTCTTATGGCTTTCAATGTAATTGGTAATTTGAGTAAGTGTAGGGTTAAGGTCGTCTGACAGGCTAGTTTTTTTTATGCCCTCAGGACAGTGTTTAATTGATCAAATCCGCTCCCCATTAGTAGATGATGACGCTATAATGACTTTAGGACACTCCAATGTATTCACCACTGAGTGTTAAGTAAATTAATACACATTCTGGCCCCATGGCTGGAAGCAAAGACATCCTTACAGGAAACACACTCTCTCATATTGGGATGTAAACTTTTATAGGAGCATAAACAGATGGAAAGAGAGACCGTAAATTTTTCTCATATTTAGTAATTACGTTTATGATTGCTCGGAAGGCAATTGCATTAGAACAATTTTAATCTACTTTGATTTTCTAAATAGGGTCACGGTATTGATTATGTTCACCCTTCACCTGTTTCTCCCGATCTCATGTTGTATATCATTTTTAGTCCAAAGTTTATGCCTCAGCTTCAGTTCTGACCTCTATTTTTCATAGGATGTTTTTTCTTCAGTTTTTCTGGATTCAGTCCATTCCCTGTCACACTGATCTGTTCTCCAAAACACTTTTTGGTCACTGAAACATCTTCCTGATATCATCACTATTTTGTGAAGACACAGCAGCATGGAAGTCATTATGAATCCAGAATGTCACGGACAGATGGCTTTTCAATGACATGCATTTTGTTGCATTATTTAATTTAATTTGTCCTCCATTAAACTCAAGTCCTTTATGTGGGAATATAATCGGTTATAAAGAGTTCACGAAGTGAGCGACTGGACAAAGTCAATCAGTCTACTCTGGCATTTTACTCAATCAAATGAAAGCATATCAAATAATGCTATTTGATCTCATTCATACAGTAACAATTATGATTATTGTGAATAATATACATCAGTCCCCCCCCCCCCCCCCTCCCCCTCCCCATTCAGACATCTTTGCGGAGGCCAGAGTGGACCTGAATGCCCATGTCCTCCACTGGGGGTTCATGCCCAGTAAAGAGGACTACCTACAGGTCCTCTGCCAGGCAGATGTGGTGGTCTCCACAGCCAAGCATGAGTTTTTTGGAGTGGCCATGTAAGTTACTCACTCTCCTGGTTTGTTTGTAATTGCTACTTAAGACACAACAAAATATGAAGTGCTGAAAGAATGAATGAAAAGTACTTTGGTTGGTTTTCATGTGAAGGAAACGTTTGAATTTGACATGTCGTCTACATGAAAAATGCAGAGATAGTTCATTAAAACTAAACTAAAAACTCTTAGAAATAAGTGTTTTTACCTCTAGGGAGGTAGAGTCCAAAGTGTATGATGAGACTTGCTACCATATGAAGCAAAACTTCAGTCACCTGTGCTGTGCATTTGAAGGGTTTCGTCAGATCCTGCCCACAGCCAAGGTAGAGCAAGACTGGAGCCAGTGTAGTGCTACTTCAGTAGAGAGGAAGGTTGTGATCTTACAAAACACTAGCCTGGTGGTGTGTTAGTTCTATGGATTGCTTCATGCAGTCAGTGTGGGAATCTATCTTAGATAGATTGGGTGAAAACATGTTAGAAGCTTAGCTGTGTACAATATAGAAGCCATGTGCTAATTATGGTTGTGAAAAACACTGTCCTGAGTTTGAGGAAGGGATGTCCCTCTGGGGGAGTCTTGTACAATTATGTTTTCCACTTCCTTTGATCCAAACCAGGGGGATCTGAGACACACACGACCACCCACTAAGCTCTATTGATAGTAAACCTTGTGGATGCGGTGGTGGTGAAGGCCCTTTGTGTGTGTTTTGGACAATAGAGAAACACACATTGAATGGATGAATATCAACACTGGGTTCTCCTAAGAGAGATGCTCAAGTGGATGAGAATGTTAAATGTTTCCTCCAGATTCCAATCGGCTTCACTCACCTGTTTGAAAGTAAACTAAATAGATATCGGTGCTCGTTGTGTGTTCCATTACAAACCTTTTAAATTAGTAAGGGATTTAGAATATCTGTTCAATTTCATCAGCTTCACATAGCGTTCAAAACAAGAAAATAGTTAAGGGTTTCTCATTTCCACATTCTGCTGAAGGATGAACAGACATGTAGGCTTCTGAAGAGCACAATAAGCGAAAAAAGAGAAGTCCAGTCATATTGCTGGACAGAGGTGTCACCAATGTGTTTCATCCTCATTATTGTGGAATTTGGCCCTAATCTGATTAATTATGGTCTGGCGATGTGAGCAAACGCCTATTCATGCCCAGCAGTGAAGAAGTCAATTACCCCAGCAAAATTATCGGCTAATTATATTTGAGATGGAAAGCCTTATAACCATTTGCACGCTTTACGCCACTGAAACAGAACTGACCTTTATAATCAGTTTCATAGATTTTGCTGTCATAGACTAGGGGGCTATCATCTTGTTACCTTTAAATTAGCTTGATTAGCCATGCTATTCTTTGGAATGCAGGCAAAGGCAATTAGACTATTAAAAAACATAAACCACTTTCATACGGTGCCGAAAGGTAGTTTCACTTATTAAACCCCTGTTGCCCAGGAACAAACTGTTGCCTGTCAAACCTACTAGGTTGAAAGAAGAACAATATTGCAGTTATTGCCGCTATTTAAAAAATTGCCATTTGTTAAATTGTAAAATGCAGCTGATGTTGTATATAGAATTTCCATATTGGTATCCGTCACTACTAAATAGTCTGTAAACAACTAGTTTGAGGATATTAGGCACATTTTAGAGTGCAGACTAGTGAATGGCGTCATTGCATACGTGTGAGGATTTCACCCATCATTTTAGTCTTAACATGAAATTAAACTCCCAAGAACAAATCCCACGTTTAAAAATGTACGTCTGTTGCATGAGGAATGATGTACTAAACTGATGGAAAGTAGCGAAATTGAGGAGTCATCAATATTGATGCACATTCTACAAAATATTTAAATAGGCAGGTTTCTGCACTGGTCAGTGAGGTTCAGATGAAAGTGGAGGGAAGCTCTATGTACCATACCAACAGTCTTTTCTATCTCCAAGTTATTTCAGGAGATGAACGTTTCACAAATAACTTATTCACATTTGAAAACCATTTGGATGGATTTTAGGTCCTCTCTTTTGTGATGGTTTTGAACATGCTGTAACATTGCATATGATGTGAGTTAACAGTGAAAGAGATGCTTTTCTCTCCCCATCATTTTGAGAATGGGATGAGTTCCACTGTGTTGCTGGGAAATGTGCTATGTCCGGATGCTTTCTTTCCCCAGCTAGTCTGTGGGACTTCATTTATTCTGAACTGTGCATCAAAAGAAACCAATGTCAACAAAGACACAATGGGACCCATTTTGACAACGCTGTTCAGCTCATGCAGTTAATAGGGGCAGATATTGTGTTCACTTTCCAATTTTTGGGACAGAGTAAACCAACTTTTGTCTGTCTTTTGCAAGACCAGAGCGCACTTTTTCAGCAAATGGATTTCTGACAAAATTATTATGTTATAGAACTGGTGCCCAAATGTGTTTCACACTTGTTGTTTGTAAGCCAATGCATTTGACAGGAAGCTAAATTATAAAATGTTATATTGCAGGCTAGAAGCTGTTCATTGTGGCTGCTATCCACTCTGCCCCAAGGCTTTGGTGTATCCTGAAATATTCCCAGGTATTACTACACAAATACGCTAATACACCATTGCATTGCAAGACGTTTAATTCTCAAATGTTCTTATCTCTAGAAATGTGTTGTATTTAGATGTTCAAGGTGTAAATCTGAAAAATAAATCACTAAAATAGAACGCTGAAGTCAAAGCTACGATTACTGAGCACAAAAAAAAAATCTAATTTACCTGATTTACACCGTAGCTGTGCCTCTTCCTTAAATTAGATTTGCATAAATAATATGAATCTTTAAAAATAATACTAGTCTAATTATGTAAAACCTGTCCCAGTTCAGGGTAATATATATTTTTAATTATAAAAAAAGTGAGCTGTATCTAGCCTGTGCTTTGAGGTTTTTGTTTCATTAAAGTATGTTTTCCTTTCCCCTCTCCGTCCTACAGAGGAGTATCTGTACTCTACACCTGAGCAGCTTTATAAGAAACTACAGGGACTGTGCAGAAGGCCATACGTGGTGAGGAGACATCACGTTAAGGTAATTAACACTTTGACATGACAGGAACGGGATTAGCTAACACGCTTCATTCAGTTCACAATTAATTTCTCTCTTTAAGGTTTCTCCTCACCCTTCACCCTGCCTGTCTTCCTTTCTTTCCTCTGTACTGTAAGTTGACAGTTGACACCAGAGCTTATTCCTGCCTTTCATTCTTTCCTCTGTATTGTATTGTAGGTTGACACCAGTTCCTATTCCTGGGCTGCTCTGAAGGAGGACTTCAGGAGTCTGCTGGCATGCAAAGAGGACCACCATCGCTGACAGACAGACAGACAGACTAAAACTGGGCCCAAGGCGAGTCTCCACGGATCTGCTAAGAAGTGGGCACACTTACTTCACTCGATTAGTGGCAGAATGAGATGGATTTAAAGGTTGATGGAAAGTCTGCAGCGTAGAGAGTGAGGGCTGTCGTCATAGCTGCCTGACATGGAGCCACGGGCTACAAACCTGTGGTGGCCTCAGACAGCCTGTCCCCACCACCTCTCTCTCCACTCAGCTCCACTCTGCTCAAATCAAAGCCATGCCTTTGAGACATTGTGCCTGTTGTAAACGTCCCCATCTTCACGTGCGAGAGAGAGGTCTTTTACCGTGGTTTGAATTTGAAATAAAGAGAAAATAACATGTAAACTCTTTCAAAGGTTTCTCAAAGGCCTCATATATCCGGTTTTATTCATTTGTATCCTGTACTGGAGAGGACCTGGAGCTGGAATTGCTTCCCCCCACCCCCCACCACTCCCGACAGAGTGGCAGCCAAGTTGTGGCTTGAAATGCTATTCTCTGCTTCCCCACATGGGTTGCCAGGGGCCTCATTTATAAATCGTGCGTACGTACAAAATATACACCAAAATGTGGGTGCGCCAGTTCATACAAAAGTTGGCATTTATAAAAAATGTACTTGGCGTGAGAATGTGCTCACCTCCCTGCAAACTTTAGACGATGCGTACGCACATCTCTGCTAGTGTATGAAATATTGTATTGCAATCTGGCAAGTAAGTATTTTGTGCAAATGGGGGATATGATGAAAACCTTATTCATAAAAAACATATTAACAAGAATACAGCCATTTGCCATTAAAGTGGAACTGACAGCATTTTAGCAACATTAAATCTTATTAAAATATACACCTCCAGGAAGAATGAAACTTTTTTTTTACATTTTCTGACAAGCGAGCACTTAGATATGGTCATTTACACATTTTGATACATTCTTAGTATACATACTTCACAAACATTCTAAAGCATTTGTAAAAATTCTATAGCAATATAAAGTGGGAAAGCGGCTGTGCATTTGGACAATTAATAGACACTGCAGTAAATAAAACCTTAAAAAAACATCTGTCTCGTCCAGGACTGGAGTCTACGCAGACCGGTGCGGCATAGCCAATCAGAGCTACAGTAGGCCTATGTGCCAACAAGCCATTTGCCACAAGGGCCTGCCATCATTCACTTTGAACTGAACTGTGTGTTTACAGGCAGTTTCAACAGCGCGACTTTAGATCATTAGAACGCATTAGGCAAAAGCCACAAAATACACTTGAATGGATTTCTGCAAATATGTAGCTAAATACAACGGGAATCCTCTTACATTTGGGAACTTTACATTCCTATTGATTAAACAACCATAAAAGGGTAGGCTATCTTTCCCTATATGCACATCAACAACAACAAGATCAACAACTAATGCTAACCAGAGCAAGATGAGCTATAATCTAACAAAGGAACATTTAGATAAACCCTCTCAAACCTTTTCAGCAAGTTGGCCATCAAAATTGCAACGATAAATGATGGGGAATAGCCTGCTCATGTCCCAACCAAGCACCCAAGCTAACTGGCTAAAGTTGCCTAGCTTGCTAGCTAGCTACTTCCAGACACAAATGAGAGACACCTCACTTACCATTTTACTCGCCCTAGCAGAGCTGGTTAGGCTGTTTACATGTTATATAGAGTGTACGTGACTAACTATTACTTTTTTTGCCTGCGTTTACTGACACGGTCATATTCAGTGGGTCTTGTGCGTTTGTAAATTCCTCAGTTATTCTGTGCTCTGGCACACTCAGACAAGAGTGCTCTGAAATCAGAGTACATAGCTAGCCAGAGTGAATTAGCGAATGCAAGAGATATGCTAATTGGATAACAGTCGTTCAGCATAGCGATTCACATTTCTTACTAGCTAACCAAATGACATGTGCATCTTTAGCTGTGTAGCCAACGAAAAAAAATAAGAGGGGGAAAAGTCAGTCACTCACCCACTCCTCCAATGACATGACGTCCTCCAAGCAGCTAGCTAGCTAGCTATCTAGCTAACGTTAGGCTCTGTGTTTTTATCTTGCTACATAAATAGATACGCTAGCATATTAGCCACGTTATGACTGACTTGTGATCATTGCCCTTGCTAGTTTGATTGTATTGACATTCCCAGCCTTAGTTACATTCGTCAGTTTTTGTCCAAAATATTGAGTAATTGAAACTGAAACAGTGCATCCTGAATGGAGGCAGCAAACAATGTACCAGGCCAGCTGTGATTTACAACCTGATAGCAAGATTTTTTGGACAACCAAGAAATGTATTAGTGAATTATATTAATCATGCATTGAACTGCAGCCATCTATTCTGCCAACAATGCCTTAGCGTACATCATGAAATGTTGAGTCAAAAAGAACCTATTTCGAAACCTCTTCAAAAATTTTTACATTTTAGTCATTTAGCAGACGCTCTTATCCAGAGCGACTTACAGTTAGTGAGTGCATACATTATTATTATTATTTATTTTTTCATACTGGCCCCCGTGGGAATCGAACCCACAACCCTGGCGTTGCAAACGCCATGCTCTACCAACTGAGCTACATCCCTGCCGGCCATTCCCTCCCATACCCTGGACGACGCTGGGTCAATTGTGCGCCGCCCCATGGGTCTCCCGGTCGCGGCCGGCTACGACAGAGCCTGGATTCTAACCAGGATCTCTAGTGGCACAGCTAGAACTGCGATGCAGTGCCTTAGACCACTGCGCCACTTGGTTTGGTTTTGTAGCATAAACTAGGAATTTGATCTTTTTGACTGATATTATGATTGTCTGTTTCATATCTGCAAAGTAGTCAAAATGCTGTCAGTTCCACTTTAATGAGAAGAGAACATCTGTGTTTTATTTTTAGAATAAAAAATATAGACATAGGAATCTTTTTCCTATTTATTTAATTTCCATAACAATTGCAGAATAAATTCCTCACCTTTTCTGAACAAAAGTATAAACGCAACATGCAACAATTTCAAAGATTTTACTGAGTTACAGTTCATATAATGAAATAAATCAATTGAAATAAATTCATTAGGCCCTAATCTATGGATTTCACATGACTGGCAATACAGATATCAGATACCTTAAAAAAATATAAAAAGTAGGGGCGTGGATCAGAAAACCAGTCAGTATCTGGTGTGACCACCATTTGCCTCATGCAGTGTGACACATCTCCATGGTGCACTCTGTTCACAACGTTGACATCAGCAAACCGCTTGCCCACATGACGCCATACACGCTGTCTGCCATCTGCCCGGGACAGTTGTAAACCGTGAAGAGCACACTTCTCCAGCGTGCCAGTGGCCATCGAAGGTGAGCATTTGCTCACTGAATTCGGTTACGACGTCGAACTGCAGTCAGGTCAAGACTCTGGTGAGGACGACGAGCACCCAGATGAGCTTCCCTGAGACGGTTTCTGACAGTGTGTGCCGAAATTATTCAGTTGTGCAAACCCACAGTTTCATCAGCTGTCCGGGTGGCTGGTCTTCCCACGTGGTCTGCGGTTGTGAGGCCGGTTGGACATACTGCCAAATTCTCTAAAATGACGTTGGAGGCGGCTTATGGTAGAGAAATTAACATTAAATTATCTGGCAACAGCTCTGGTGGACATTCCTGCAGGCAGCATGCCAATTGCTTGCTCCCTAAAAACTTGAGACGTATGTGGCATTGTATCCACTCACTACTACTGTAAGTCGCTCTGGATAAGAGCGTCTGCTAAATGACAAATTATTTTTTGACAAAACTGCACATTTTAGAGTGGCCTTTTATTGTCCTCAGCACAACATGCACCTGTGTAATGATCATGCTGTTTAATCAGCTTCTTGATATGCCACACCTGTCAGGTGGATGGATTATCTTGGCAAATGAGAAATGCTCACTAACAGGGATGTAAACAAATGTGTGCACACAAGTTGAGAGAAATTAGCTTTTTGTGCGTATGAAACATTTCTGGGAACTTATTTCAGCTCATGAAACATGGGACCAACACTTTACATGTTGCGTTTATATTTTTGTTCAGTGTAAATTGTTTTGAATATACAATCAATCTTACAGACACTTGCTGTAGGCAGCATGGATGCTTATTCTGCCCATATTTAATGGTTATAAATGAGACCCCAGGGTCTGGGATTTCCTTCTCCCTGGAAGCCGGAGACTGTTGGAAGTACCTAAACAGACTTGGGCTGACTTGGGATAGGTACTTGTCTGCTGGTATCAATGCAGGTTTCTCAGTTTACTCTCTAAGTTGTAAATACCACAGCAGTTGCTTCAAAGTTCTACAAATAAACATTTTTTTCTATTGTTTTGCAGAATATAGTGTTTTGTTTTGAGAATGTTCAACATATTACAATACTAGAATCCATATCTGACAAGCAAATATCTTTGGTACATGCATTTTCAGGTGGAGCTCTCAAAATGTGTCATGCCCAGACTGCCAGTACTAACACAGTAATCATGTACTACCACAGTTTAAATTGATCAGCCCCTTTAGGATTACCTTACAACTATGTATTCAAGGTAGAACAGACACTTTCATTAGCGGAGGGTGAAAAGGTTAAACGTTAACCATATCATCAGGAATTAACCATATAGGCCTAACCGCAGCATTGTTTGGCCTCCTTCCCCTTTCAATCTCTCCCCCCTATTCAAAGCATGTTCCCCTTTAGTGTTGCTAGCAGCAACCTGAATCCCTTGCCTTCTCATGTACCCTTGATCTTTTATGGAGTAAAAGCAGGCCAAGAAAACAGAATTAGTCAAACGGGCTCACACGATACTGAGGAGGAAAAGATGTTTTAAACCGATAGAGTTAATATTTGAATGAAACCCTTTCATTATGCACACGTCCTTTAGGGCTGCTGTGTTGTAGGGCTAGGCTGCATAGGGACTGGAGAGGCGCCCATCGTGGTTATTAATGGACTTTGAGGTAACACAGGCCTCAGGGTGCATCATCAAACTGTCCACCCACACGACTGAGCGCGACACTCGGCTCTAGCCCCGGGCATACCTACCCACAGTCCCCTTCCAATGCATTTTACATTCTCAAAGATGATATAAAAGGAAGAGGGGGTGGAGGGGCTCGGGGACCCCTCCTCCTCTCCTGCCCCTCCCCTCCCAAATCCCTCTGGCCCCCCACCTTCAGCCAGCACATAGAGTGGTGCACAGAGGTTTTGTATGCTGCTAATGTGTGAGTAGGAGTAGTGAGTACACAGGGGGCCCTCAGCATGGTGGCTGTATTTTCTATTGATATAATGCGTAGGGTATTATCAAGTACCATGGTAGTCGATGGGTTACTAGGAGATAATGACATCTTTGATGCTTTGACTCTCATTCAAATCCTAGATTGCCCAGTTTGGAGCCCTGTTGTAGTCTCTTGGGATCTGTTTGTTTGGTGTATGCCGTATTGGTGTCGTTTGTGACAAGAAAAGTAATCCAGTTGGGCTTCAAACACATCTCCATAAAGCAATTGATCTAATATTTGTCCCAATCCTACCCGTGATGACACCCTCTCATTTCCAATATTCAGCTCCGTAGAGAGCGGAACATAATGCAATGTGGAACCGTCAGTATCATAAATGAAATGGCCACTAAACACGCCATGACACATCACTGCAATTTAGTGCTAACACATATTCAATCCCTACAACTATAAAAATGGCATTACATGTTTTAAACACTGAACAATTTTGCCCTGTGGTTATGCTCTTCCACCTGGTAGTCACAGGGAGAAATGGGAGAATTAATGCAATCTCTTGCGCTAAGCAAAGTGTGTCAGACTGACTCTGCTGTTCACGTCATAGCGCGGTATTGTAGAGGCAACAAACAGCACAGCCCACTCAGTTTGTCGACAATGGTACGGTTAGAGCAGAATGTAAATCAAAGCTGTTGAAGATGCACATAATAAACATGTACTGTTGTGCAAACAGTATTAAAGACTGGCTGCATTGGATATTGAGAAAGAAGAGATTGTTTGTTTGAAAATGTGTGAAGATTAGTCTTCAAATTTCACCAAAAGGTAGATGCATTAGGTCACAGGTGGAAGGCTCTCTTTCCTTACTCCTGCGCTGATTGTATAAGGTATTATTACTATGACATTTGAACAGATGTCACCCCTCTGTACAGACCAATTGGGAGAGATGATAGGATAACCAACAGTTATGAAGCTATGAATCACCGCGTGCCTCTGAATGGACAGTTAAAATCATGGCAGAGATTAGGTAATATTGTTACATCTTAGTTTATTCTGTGACAACCATTAGATTGTCCACATCACTCCTACTTTTGTTCCAATATTTACACTGGGATCATCTAGCATCCTTCCGTCAGTGGATTCATTGAGTTATCATTCACTAACACCTGATTTAATATTATCCATAACCATGGACAGGGTTTCATTTCCCTCCTGATTGTGAACAACCCCAACCCTAGCTTCATGTCCACATTCCGCTTCAACCCTAACCCTCAACCACAACCCTAACCCTAGCTCCATGTCCACATCCCGGTTCAACCCTAACCCTATTCTCAACCACAACCCTAACCCTAGCTCCATGTCCACATCTCGCTTCAACCCTAACCCTATTCTCAACCACAACCCTAACCCTAGCTCCATGTCCACATCCCGGTTCAACCCTAACCCTATTCTCAACCACAACCCTAACCCTAGCTCCATGTCCACATCCCGCTTCAACCCTAACCCTATTCTCAACCACAACCCTAACCCTAGCTCCATGTCCACATCCCGCTTCAACCCTAACCCTCAATCCCAACCCTAGCTTCATGTCCATATCTTGGTTCAAGCCTAATCCTAGAATCAATTACAACCCTATTCTGTCTACTTCACATCCACCATTGCTCTACCCATGCCCTCTGTACCATGCTCCTAGTGACTGTAGACTAGCAGGGCAGCCACAACAGACCCAGGTCGCGACCTGACGCCGCCGTAAAGCCCATAACAATCCCTTCCGTCTACCCCGTCGCAAAATGCCACCCCACTATAAAAGGTTTTATAGCAGAGTCCATAAAACACTGAATGCATTAAACCTTTTCATTGGCCTGTTAAGACACGTTGCTTTGAACAGTTGGTGTCGTGTATACTGCATGTGTGTTTCCTGTATGAGTTGTGTGTTCTGAAAGTGTGTGTGTGTTTGATTTGTACATGACTGTTGACCTAGGACTGTGTTACTCAAAACACCCAACTTAAGTCGGATAGAAACATTAATGAAATGTGTTTCTTTGCCCCTCCCTTTATTTTGATAATCTACCATATTTGTTATTAGTTTCTGATAAGAGCAGAATCATTAAATCCCTTTTTATAGCTAGGTATAGCTACAGTATATTTCCAGAGATAGGAAAGTTTTAGGAGTTGACATACAGTCTACTTTGTAATAGGGTAATGAAGGAAAAGGGCTATACAACCTAACCCATGAGAATCAACGTACTGGTACCTCTCACTATGTCTTGGTGTTACATTTGGAGTGTGTTGTCACTCCCTATCCTATCCCCTCCACTCATGCATACAGCCAAGTGAGAATAATTCTCTCCCTGGTAATTAAAGTATTATTTTTGCCACGGGTCAAATAAAGGGAAACAGTTAATTCCTTAATGTGTAGGTCGACTTAATGTGTAGGTCGGCTAGATTGTTGCTGGAGGTTCTGAATGACTAGATTGTGGCCCTGAGCACAGGGCTTCTTCACTCGTCTTAGCCTCACACTGAAATATACTTCCATACATCCATGAACCATGGCAATATCATTTTTCCTCATGTCAAAGGCTAATGCCATTTTTCAAGAAATATCTGACTCCTACAGATAGTTTCCCTATATGACGGACGGTATTATTGTGAATATTAAAATGAGAATTCACATTTTTTGTAAAAATAAACTCTTTAGAGAGATGGAAGACAGAGAAAAATGCTCTGCTATTTGAATTTGAAAGTAAGAAAATGTTGGTTTGCGGCATTTTGAAACTGGTGGATTATCAACAAAGAACAGCAACATTAATTTCACGCATCAGGAGAAAGCCTGGTTCCGTCCTCTTGGTTCTGAGGCTGTCTGATTCTAGACTGAAACAACACCTCCAGCATGGAATGACAAACTCAAAGAAAGACAAAAACAAAGACTGGTCTGGGGAAATGTGTTTATGCAAATGTACATGTGCACATGTGGATGTGGATAAGGCAGAACTGTTTTCCTCATGACATCTGATATAGGTTTCTATGTGGAAAAGACCTGTTATTCCACTCTGGAGACTGAGTGAGATGCTGAATAAAGATGTTGATCGTCTCTCCAATGGCTTTATTATAACTGTCATGGTCTTTTGAATTTATTTTATTTCCTACATGCAATCAGTCGGTTATTAATCAGGTATTTTCGGAAACATTGCAGGTTAAAGTGCTAATTATGCAGTAATAACCTATGAATAATAACCACCGTTTTAATACCATTTCATATCAGGCAGTTGTGAATAATGATTAGTGAATTGAATACACTGAACAAAAATATAAACGCAATGTAAAGTTTTGGTCCCGTGTTTAATGAGCTGAAATAAAAGATCCCAGACTTTTTTCCATACGTACAAAAAGCTTTTTATCTCAAATTCTGTGCACAAATGTGTTTACAGCATTTCTCTTTTGCCAAGATAATCCATCCACCTGACAGGTGTGGCATATCAATAAACTGATTAAACAGCATGATCATTACACAGGTGCACCTTGTGCTGGGGACAATAAAAGGCCACTCTAAAATGTGCAGTTTTGTCACACAACACAATGCCAAAGATGTCTCAAGTTTTGAGGGAGTGTGCAATTGGCATGCTGATTGCAACAGAGCTTTTGGCTTGGGGTTATGGTATGGGCAAGCATAAGCTACGGACAACGAACACAATTGCATTTCATCGATGGCAATTTGAATGCACAGAGATACCGTGACGAAATCCTGAAGCACAATGTCATGCCATTCATCCGTTGCCATCACCTCATGTTTCAGCATGATAATGCACGGCCCCATGTCGCAAGGCTCTGTACACAATTCATGGAAGCTGAAAATGTCCAAGTTCTTCCATGGCCTGCGTATTCACCAGACATGTCACCCATTGAGCATGTTTGGGACACTCTGGATCGATGTGTACGACAGCGTGTTCCAGTTCCCGCCAACATCCAGCAATTTCGCACAGACATTGAGGAGGAGTGGGACAACATGCCACAGGCCACAATCAACAGCCTGATCAACTCTATGCGAAGGATATGTGTCGCGCTGCATGAGGCAAATGGTGGTCACACCAGATACTGACTGGTTTTCTGATCCACGCCCCTACCTTGACCAACAGATGCAGGGGCGCAACTTTCACTGGGGACAGGGGGGACATGGCCCCCCCCAGAAATATAATTTTTGTCCCCCCCCCACCCAGATTTATCATTGCATTGTGATACAAAACGCGTATTCGGTGTGCTTTGGGACCATGCAGACGCCTCAGAGCAGTCGGGTAGGCTGTTTTCCGGTTTCAGCCGGCTGGATTTAGGACCACAGAGACACCACAGAGCGTGCATACAGGCTGTTTGAAGGCAAAGCTTCTGAAAGGCTGGTAATAAAGACCAGCACAGGGGAGATGAACAGAGGTAGCTGCTATCTGTGTTGCGCTTTTTCTCAGAATTGTAAAAGCAAGCAGAGCAGAAACTGACTACTCTTTAGTTGACTGATCTAGCTAGCAAGGTAACTACTGTTTGGCAGAAAGAAAAAATATATATATATTCCCAGTGCTGAGCTAGTAGTGTAACTGACATGTTACCTTAGCTAATGTTTCATCCCCCCTCGACTGAACTAAAATGTAAATGTAAGTGAATGAACTACTAGCAGTTAGTTAGCTAGCTAGTAGCTACCACAGCCAGTTCAGCTCTAGCTAGCCTCTAACTATCTGTCAGGTAGCAGTATCTAACAGATGTTGTGTATGGAAATGTTTTGTACCCTTTGCTTTGTCCCGTTTCAACAGAAGTACATTTGATGATGTTCCATTAGTTGGCTAGCAATAGCTAGCTAGCTCGCTAACTTTAGCTATTATTTTTGCCTCAATCACACTAGACCTGAATCAAACGATGAAACCAGCGGCCAAATGATTGAAGACCAATATTCTGATGTCTTTTCAGCGCAATGTGAGTTTTTATTAGTCAGTATAGCAATGTAATGTTATTGAACTGTCAGTTTCCCTAGCTAATTCCCTACTTTTCACTGTAACACGGTATAAACAGCTATACATGCTTCACTGTCATGGTGCACAGTCATTACACAACACTATGCTCATCATGTCTTAGCAGGATCAGATGATGACAGGTGTCCATGCAGGGGCAGACAGCCAGGGAAGACCAGTCTACATAGCTCAGGTGAATTTTGCAGTATATTATAACAATCAGTGAATGGATACAAAGTTCCATCTTGAGTTGATGGGTAGGCTACAGTCTGGGATCTGTGAATAATGGTCATTTTCATTGTTGAACCATTGATTCTATTCATGGATAATATAATTTATACCAATGTCATTCTTTGTCATGGCTCATCTGAGCAGGATCAGATGGTGACAGGGGACTCATCAGGGTCAGGCAACCAGGGAAGACCAGTCTGTGACAGAGCTGAGGTGAATTTTTGCAGATATAACACTTTATTTTCTCTGTACAGCAAACACGGGACAAGCAAGAAGCTTCAAAGATTGAAACTATTTTAAGGCCTTCCGACAAACCTCTAAAGTTGATTTCCAAACTGTATCAAGGGTTGATGGAGGCTTTTCCCGATGACACAAAACATGTGAAACAAAAATGTAAGGAAGACCAGGGAGACGCTATTGATTTTGATGAATGGATACATATGTTAGAATGCCCTGTCATGTTCATATAATCTCAGACATAAATTACTGCAGTTGAAGACCATCCATAGAACGTACTATATGCCAGTGAAACTGAATACCACGCACACAGAAATGTAATTATTCTGCTGGAGGTGTAAAACACAAAAGGGGACATATTTGCATGTTAAGGTTAAGGTCTTGTGAAGGCTGGATGAATTCTGGCAAAGAGTATGTTATTTTATCTCAGCATGTCTACAGATTCTCCATTCTCCCTGTTTTTGTTTGCTTGGAAATGTTGATACTGGAAACTGTTATCAGAAGAAATGGTAGTGGTTAAGAGCGTTGTGCCAGTAACCGAGAGGTCGCTGGTTCTAATCCCCGAGCCGACTAGGTGAAAAATCTGTCGCTGTGCCCTTGAGCAAGGCACTTAACCCTAATTGCTCCTGTAAGTCGCTCTGGATAAGAGCGTCTGCTAAATGACTAAAATGTAAATGTAATGTGTAACCTAGCATTTATAGCGGCTAAGAAATGCATTGCCATTAATTGGAAGGTTGGTTATCCTCCCACAATGGATGGAAGAAATGTCAAGTTATGAATCACTAGATTTGATTTATTACAAGACTAAAGGTATACTGTGCAACTTTCATAAGGTCTGGATGCCTTATATGGAATACAGTACGACAAAAGGAGTCTGTATTTAAAACATGCCCACGTCAGGGGAGATACCCATTTAGGCAATACCTAGCTGCTGGGCTGCTCAGTCCTGGCCCTGGGGGTCTGCCTACTGTTGGTTGACACTCTGGTCCTGGCCTAACACACCTGAAACCAACAATGAATGTGTCACTAAGATCCTAAAGCCGAGTGGGGTGTGTTGGGTTGAGGCGCTGCAGGGCCGTGGACCCCTAGGGACAGGACGGGGTGACCCAGCTATATTGTGTGCAAGTAAAAAGAGCTCTACAGTATTATTATGCCTATGATATTAATTATATGGAGGGTGTACGGTTAATGTATGTGTGTTTTTATAAAACGTTTGTTTTCCAAACCTTTCCTTGAGACATAAAACAAAAAGATGGGAAGGAAGTTGTGCTGGGGAGAGAATTTAGTTATTGACTAGACTGGTTGGGGTTGGGCGTGCAGGCAGCTCTGTCTGGCTGAAATGTTATATAGAGGATGTCTGAATAAAGACAATCAAAAGTCTTTGTACTCCATTTGTAAGAGTTGTTCCTTTGTTAGGCTATTGGTTAAAGGTGCAACACAATATTGATTATTGAATTATCATTGATCTAGTTCAGTCTTATCAATCACTTAAACATATTTAATAATGATCTCTTACCTAGCTTGATGACTGGGCATTTTTGCTTGTTTTATGTTGTTCTAAATAGAGACGGCTAGAAGGGCCATGGGTCTTATTAGATTGTGTAGAAATGCAGGAAATGAGCTTTAGATGCCCCCAAAAGTGACCCCTAGACACCCCACCAAGTTACAGTGAGGGAAAAAAGTATTTGATCCCCTGCTGATTTTGTACATTTGCCCACTGACAAAGAAATGACCAGTCTATAATTTGAATGGTAGGTTTATTTGAACAGTGAGAGACAGAATAACAACAACAAAAATCCAGAAAAACGCATGTCAAAAATGTTATAAATTGATTTGCATTTTAATGAGGGAAATAAGTATTTGACCCATCTGCAAGGCAAAAACCCTTGTTGGCAATCACAGAGGTCAGACGTTTCTTGTAGTTGGCCAACAGGTTTGCACACATCTCAGGAGGGATTTTGTCCCACTCCTCTTTGCAGATCTTCTCCAAGTCATTAAGGTTTCGAGGCTGACGTTTGGCAACTCGAACCTTCAGCTCCCTCCACAGATTTTCTATGGGATTAAGGTCTGGAGACTGGCTAGGCCACTCCTGGACCTTAATGTGTTTCTTCTTGAGCCACTCCTTTGTTGCCTTGGCTGTGTGTTTTGGGTCATTGTCATGCTGGAATACCCATCCACAACCCATGTTCAATGCCCTGGCTGAGGGAAGGAGGTTCTCACCCAAGATTTGACAGTACATGGCCCCGTCCATCGTCCCTTTGATGCGGTGAAGTTATCCTGTCCCCTTAGCAGAAAAAGACCCCCAAAGCATTATGTTTCCCCCTCCATGTTTGACGGTGGGGATGGTGTTCTTGGGGTCATAGGCAGCATTCCTCCTCCTCCAAACACGGCGAGTTGAGTTGATGCCAAAGAGCTCGATTTTGGTCTCATCTGACCACAACACTTTCACCCAGTTCTCCTCTGAATCATTCAGATGTTCATTGGCAAACTTCAGACGGGCATGTATATGTGCTTTCTTGAGCAGGGGGACCTTGCGGGCGCTGCAGGATTTCAGTCCTTCACGGCGTACTGTGTTACCAATTGTTTTCTTGGTGACTATGGTCCCAGCTGCCTTGAGATCATTGACAAGATCCTCCCATGTAGTTCTGGGCTAATTTCCCCACCGTTCTCATGATCATTGCAACTCCACGAGGTGAGATCTTGCATGGAGCCCCAGGCCGAGGGAGATTGACAGTTATTTTGTGTTTCTTCCATTTGCAAATAATCGCACCAACTGTTGTCACCTTCTCACCAAGCTGCTTGGCGATGGTCTTGTAGCCCATTCCAGCCTTGTGTAGGTCTACAATCTTGTCGCTGACATTCTTGGAGAGCTCTTTGGTCTTGGCCATGGTGGAGAGTTTGGAATCTGATTGATTGATTGCTTCTGTGGACAGGTGTCTTTTATACAGGTAACAAACTGAGATTAGGAGCACTCCCTTTAAGAGTGTGCTCCTAATCTCAGCTCGTTACCTGTATAAAAGACACCTGGGAGCCAGAAATCTTTCTGATTGAGAGGGAGTCAAATACTTATTTCCCTCATTAAAATGCAAATCAATTTTTAACATTTTTGACATGTGTTTTTCTGGATTTTGTTGTTGTTATTCTGTCTCTCACTGTTCAAATAAACCTACCATTAAAATTATAGACTGATCATTTCTTTGTCAGTGGGCAAACGTACAAAATCAGCAGGGGATCAAATACTTGTTTCCCTCACTGTATGTCCCCTCCACTTCTAAAACCAAAGTTGCGCCCCTGAACAGATTCAGATCTGTATTCCAAGTAATGCGAAATCTATAGATTAAGGCCTAATGAATTTATTCCAATTGACTGATTTCCTTATATGAACTGTAAAAGGGAAAATCTTTGAAATTGTTGCATGTTGCGTTTATATGTGTAGGCCTATCAGAGGACTTCTGCGACTGTCACAGAAATGTAGGGAGTTATTTAAAAATGCAACACTTGAGGAAAGAAAATACATTTTTAAATAAAGGCCAGCCTCAATTTTCCATGAGGCTTCCGATGAGCCCGTCCCAGGAGAGGCAGCATTAAAGGTACAGTAATTAACAGAGCCCGGCTAGCTCTGATGAGTCCACATGAGCTTTTTACCGTTGCCATATGGGCCATTTAATTTCTCTGTGACGGTGTTCCCTGATAGAAAATGTTTAAAGGGGGAGGAATGGAAAAAGGAGTTTGTCCTCAAGTGACACAGTCATATGCTATCAATATGCTGCCATGTTCTTTTGGAGCTGGGGTTGTGTTTTAATGGGCCTGGTGGTTAGAACGTGGCATGCGTTTCACAGGGACACTATATTGTTATGCCTCCATTTCTTCTTTTAAAGGAGGATTTTTTATTTTTTACTAAAGAAGGCAGACGTCCGTTGCCATGAAGCTCTTCCAAAAAGGAACAAAGAGGGGGGCTATTCCAAAACAGAGTGGTCGACAGTTATTATATGAAATCACCACACACAGAGAGGCTTGGCTGGGAGAAGGAAAACAAACCGGCCACATTCCCCCTGTACTGTAGCCTACTCTGACTCACATCTTGGTTATGGATCGGACAGAGGGGTCCCAAGCTGAAAGCAGTGTCATATGGCAGCATTGTCATTCTTCTGTAACCGCTCCCTTATTCTCAGACCACTCTGCAGTTAACCCTGCTCCTATTATTTATACTGACCTATTTACATTATATATTTATGTTCTCAATTACTTTAAGCATATCCTTCCTACTCTCCGTCCAACACTTTGACAACCACTTTTAACAAAACAAGCAAATGGATGAAACATTCCCATGCAGCAAAAACTTGGTTTCTTGGATCCAAGACCGCATTCATGTTTTTTGTCAAAAGTTGTGTAGAGAGTGAAATGTGGCACTGAAAGCATTGGTGGCCTGCCGGGCTCGTTTGGTCTTCGAAAGTGTCTCTGCGTGCCAGGAGGGAGGTCACCCAAAGCTGGAGCTCGTTCTGTCTTTTATTCCCGTGGAGATTTAGTGAAACACAACCACAAAGCTAGTTTAAGTATGTCACTCTCCCATCGCTCTCCCAGTTCTCTGCCAAGGCATGAGACATCTGATTTAGAGAATAATGAAATGCAGAAAAATGGCTTTCCCATAATTAGACTTTCTCTTATCTCTGCTGAGCTCTGTAGAAAAAATAGCAAATTCCATAATGGCAGAGTCTTTGCATTGGCTTTTAAAAAGTGTATAAACAGAAACTTCTGTTAGGGAGTATGAAAGCAGTATGCTGATTTGAAACTGATGTGAATGCTGTTGTACAGTACCACACAGCTACAATTGTATCTCTGTGGATTATTTGTACACTCAATCCATATGGAGATATGCTGACTGAGAAACGCATTCTGACAGTATTTACACATCACGTTTCTCCTCAACAAATACAATAGTTGGTTGGTAGCCTACCAGAAGATGCAGTGATCTTGATTTAACTTGGAACATTTTGATTTGATGTGTATTTGTCATAATAGACAGGGCTCCTGTGGCTGCAGCCTTATCTCTACATGGTCTTCCTCAAATAAGCTCTACAGGGAACTTATTAGTATATCCACAACATATCTTCCACCCAGCTCTATAGTGCTGTTGGGGAGTATGAAAGCAATTGGGAAATGGTACCTTATTACCTTTCAAACGACTCTAAACCTACTGGGAGTAAGACTAATGAATTATTTGATACAGGTTCTTTTGACATACTTTGACTTTCAAAGTGGCTTTAAAGTGGCAGCTTCAGAGTGGAAGCTCTTTGGACTAGTAGTCTATGATACTATATGCTACAGATGCTGTAAGTGGTTGGTGCTTGAGGGTGTGTCTGGACCATCCCAAATGACATAGATCCATTAGTCCTTCTGGTATAATGATATTGATTTAGAACACCTGGACAGGAGCTGTTGTTATTGGTGCAGTATTGCAGAGTTGTCATCATACTGATATTTAGACATCGTAAAATGGATGACCTCATTGACAAAAATGTGTGTACACAGTCTATTGCTTTCTTGGGGTTTCTGCATCCACAACGAAGACAAACTATTTTCCTTGAGGGCAAGTCTGCAGTGTTGGTAAACCTGCGACTCCTGCTGTATCTTAAAAGACAAGTGACTCCTGCTCCATCCGAAAAGACAAAAATAGCACACAACACAACAAAGCTTTGCTCCCAAAGATCAAATGCTTAGAGCAGACAGGGAGTGTGTTTCATGTGGTCTATAGGCATATAAGTAGGAGTGGAGCAGCTGTGATCTGATAGTGATGGAGAACACCTTGTCTGAGTGACACTGCCCTGGCCTCTAGTGACCAGCAGAGGGCGCTGCTTTCACCCCACCCTCCCTCTGGTCTGACGTAGAACAATGAAGAAGTGGCGCTGCTGACCAGCTTTGGATCGGTCAAAAAGCCTAAACAAAGTCTTATCCTAGATTAAAGCTTTTACTCGATCCTCATCAAACATTCAGGAAGTAGATTCACTATTGAATTAAATGATCTGAAACAGATTCATATACATTAACCTAACAGGACTTGCAGAAGAATCGATGTGGACAATATCCATGATATCAAACAGGACTTGCAGAAGGATCGATGTGCACAATATCCATGATAGAGGTCAATACACCCACAAATAATCTGTTGTGATTCTCTTGTCATGAATCTCTCAGGTGTTTTAGATCCCTGTAACTTCTTACAGTGCTGTACAGAAAGTGACGTGTACAGTATTGGACATGATGGCAACTTTAAAAGTGACACATTTAACTGGCATTACAAACGTTTAGATTAGGGAGCCTGTTTTAATTGCGGTCGTGCTTTGAGGATCAGGGCTGTGTAATAGGAGCTGACAGACGTATGATATGAGTCCTGTGATCACTATTAGACTACAAAGGCTGTGGCTGCTCCTCTCTGCTCTGCTCGCCCTCCCATTCATTTACACTGTGATTGACTGTTTTATTTCAGGAACAGCTCTATTAGGTATATTTCGATGAGTGGTCATTCTTCAGAGAAAATAATTAAAAGTAATCATCTCATCCGGGTTGTCTCTCTCTCTCTCTCTCTCTCTGTGTTACTGTGTGTGTGTAAGCTACTCTGATCACTCAGTATGCATGTTCCATCTTTGTGTTTGTCTAACCCCTAAAACAGACATTTGCAATTGGAGGAGAAAGGGAGACTTTTTCCAATGTACTTGTGGTTTCATACAATGCATATGATACAACCAAACTCAGTGCTCATATTCAAAGGATTCCTTTTAATTTCCAAGTGTGTCTGAGACAGGCCCCATTTGCATAGAAAATGGTAACGGATACTCACAGTCGGCTGCATACTCTGTTTGGAGTTGGTGTTCAGGATGATGCTCATTCACAGACTTGAATAAAGACAGATTTGAATGCATCACACAGGCACACGTACACACAGATAACATAGCATCATTACTTTTGTCCATTCTTCTTTCATGATACTGTAGCTATGCAGTATAAGGCAATGGAAGAGCCAGACCACAAAATAAGCTATTTACTAGTATGCATTCACTATAGTACAATTCAGAAATCACAGTTTGGGTGCTGGGTTCAAAAAGTGTAACTATCAAATACAATAACAATATAGTAAAATATAAACGCTATCCCCTTTTTAAGCAGGTAGCTTAGTGGTTAAGAGCGTTGTGCCAGTAACCGAAAGGTCGCTGGTTCTAATCCCCGAGCCGACTAGGTGAAAAATCTGTCGATGTGCCCTTGAGCAAGGCACTTAACCCTAATTGCTCCTGTAAGTCGCTCTGGATAAGAGCGTCTGCTAAATGACTAAAATGTAAATGTAACTAGCTCCAAGCTTTAGGCACAATAAGTCCTCTTGTCTGTTCATGAATCCATCCATTGCTGTACATAAAATGCCCTTATCACTTCTTCTCCAGGCCGAAGATCTCTTGGCTCTCAATGAGGATGAACTCCACTATCTGGTTCTGATATACCATGTTGACCGCCATGTTCCCACAGTCCAGCTCAGGCCACATGAGTGTCGGACCAAACACGATGCTGATGCCTTGGGTCGACATCAGGTTCTTCCGCGAACACGTCAGAATCCTGCAGAGAGATAAGGGTTAAATTATCTGGGAAAATAAGAGAGAGCTTGGATTTAGATGGTTGAGCTTGAAACAATGGATATAAATGAATAAAAAGTCACGAAACAAGGTTTTTCAAGTCAACATCAATGATCATCACAAAAAGAGACATCTCATTGCCACTGGAAAATGGTGGATCATTTCTGCACACATTCAGTAGATTTGTTAGCAAGGCCGATTTTTACCCTTGAATGGCCCCTGTTGAAAACATCTCTTATTTCAGTATTGGTAACTCAGTATATCATTTGTGCACGCAGCTTTGTGTACTCAAAGATCCAGGTTCAGCCACAACTAAACCGCTCACTTCATGCCACACATTCAGCACCGGCAGTCAACTGCGGAACATCTATTGACTCTACTGTATCTGAATAGGGAAAGTTACAAAATAAATCTGGATGGAGTTTCAGGGCAGAGAGGAGGTCTGGAGAAGGCTTGGGGACTGGATAAAACAGGGGCAGGAAATTAAGAAGCACATGCAACTCTTGTATATTACAGACATGCTGTAGGATTCTATGCCGCAATGAGATTATATTCTCTACTGTACGATCTGCAGTGACCTGCTTTTGTTTCACTGTACAGATTGCCTCGCCTTCTTCCTTTGTCATAATCCATTAGAAATATATTCCATTCTCTTCACATGAGCAGTACGCTACGCAGGGTGTATGAGGACTCAGTGGTTGTACTTTCTGGGGGAAAGCACAGAGAACGTGATACAGGGAGGCTTTTAGAGAAGTATTCTTCCTGAGCTGAGGCTTGGCTGTGCGACAAAGGCCCAGGCAGGGGGACCCACTCCGCTCCAGTCTCTACTCCCTCCGTGGAGGAGGCTGCCGCCCACAGGCATCCGGGCACGTTATGGAGTGAGGCCTGGAACAGGATGGAAGGGCTGTGGCGTGGGGCGCATTTCCAAGCTGTCAGTGGGCTCTTGACGGAGCGTTCTGAGGTGGGATGGGTCCCTCCGTGCCCAAAACGGATCCACACAGGGCCTCTCAGCAGATAATTGCATCCAAAAGGTATTGTCAGGGTGCCAGGCCTAGGCACTGCAGCGCTGCGGCGTCTGAAGCTGGTCTTTTGGAAAGCCCTAAGTGATGTTATCTATGGCTTACATGTCAGAAAACAAAAAGCAGTCTGTATATTGTCCAGCCTCACACTGTCATTGCCTAGATGTAATGCACATGTATTGTAAGAAAACACACACTAGAATCCTCTGACCTTTTTCCCAGTTGTATGGAGTTAGGATTCTTTGTGACAACTACCATAATAGTTCAGTCAATCTAGCTGTTGTAAAGTATTGGTCTTCACAAAGTTTGCTGCTTCAGTGTTTTTAGATATTTTTGTCAGATGTTACTATGGTATACTGAAGTATAATTACAAGCATTCCATAAGTGTCAAAAGCTTTTATTGACAATTACATTAAGTTTATGCAAAGAATCAATATTTGCAGTGTTGACCCTTCTTTTTCAAGACCTCTGCAATCAGCCCTGGCATGCTGTCAATTAACTTCTGGGCCACATCCTGACTGATGGCAGCCCATTCTTGTCAGAATTTGTGGGTTTTTGTTTGTCCACCCACCTCTTGAGGATTGACCACAAGTTCTCAATGTGATTAAGGTCTGGGGAGTTTCCTGGCCATGGACCCAAAATTTCGATGTTTTGTTCCCCGAGCCACTTAGTTATCACTTTTGCCTTATGGCAAGGTGCTCATGCTGGAAAAGGCATTGTTCGTCACTAAACTGTTCTTGGATGGTTGGGAGAAGTTGCTCTCTGAGGATGTGTTGGTACCATTCTTTATTCATGGCTGTATTCTTAGGCAAAATGATGAGTGAGCCCACTCCCTTGGCTGAGAAGCAACCCCACACATGAATGGTCTCAGGATGCTTTACTGTTGGCATGACACAGGACTGATGGTAGCGCTCACCTTGTCTTCTCTAGACAAGCTTTTTTCCGGATGCTCCAAACAATCGGAAAGGGGATTCATCAGAGAAAATAACTTTACCCAAGTCCTCAGCAGTCCAATCCCTGTACCTTTTGCAGAATATCAGTTTGTCCCTGATGTTTTTCCTGGAGAGAAGTGGCTTCCTCGCTGCCCTTCTTGACAGCAGGCCATCCTCCAAAAGTCTTCGCCTCACTGTGCGTGCAGATGCACTCACACCTGCCTGCTGCCATTCCTGAGCAAGCTCTGCACTGGTGTACTAGCAGCAATATCCTTGCCTGTGAAGCCCTTTTTGTGCAAAGCAATGATGACAGCATGTGTTTCCTTGCAGCTAACCATGGTTAACAGAGGAAGAACAATGATTTCAAGCACCACCCTCCAGTCTGTTATTCTAACTCAATCAGCATGACAGAGTGATCTCCAGCCTTGTCCTCGTCAACACTCTCACCTGTGTTAACGAGAGAATCACTGACATGATGTCAGCTGGTCCTTTTGTGGCAGGGCTGAAATGCAGTGGAAATGTTTTTGGGGGATTAAGTTCATTTTCATGGCAAAGAGGGACTTTGCAATTAATCTGATCACTCTTCATAACATTCTGGAGTATATGCATATTGCCATCATAAAAACTGAGGCAGCAGACTTTGTGAAAATTAATATTTGTGTCATTCTCAAAACTTTTGACCACGACTGTACAGGTATGCAAGAGCGCAATCAGGATAGACATTTAAGACGGACTGACATTCACATTAGGGATAGTCTGTCTAAACAGCTGATTTCAGTGTTACAGTATATGTCAATAAAAAATGTTTCTGGAAAGGTCACGATCAGGCTGTATCTCTCACCAATGGAAATATGCCTCTAAATCGTTAATCATGTGGGATGGTCAACATCTTGCTCTGCCATATGTCATTATAATATCGACCCGGCTTGTACATGCCATGCATATTTCTCAAGCTCATTACTAAAAGAAAGGCATGATGATGATCCAACCTGACATAATCGTTATGAATAATTATCCTCATCTCACTTTAAGCCAATAAATTATATTTTCCATAAAATATGCTATCATGCTACGTGTCAGAGCGAATCTGTATCAATGTACTGTGGTAGTTTATGTATAGTAATAATGCAATAGTGGTAGCTTTTGCAAAACCAATGTAGCAAGTACTGAACAGTGTCTCCCTGTGCCATAATGCTAGTAAGGCAAAGAACACTGATGTCTTGGAAGGAACTATATTGTGAAAAAAGTGCCATAATTGATTCCATACTAGAGCACTTACGTTCACAGGTGGGAGTGTAATTGCAGGAAGTTAAATTCACTGCCACCTATTTATCGGTGCTAGCAAAGCAGAATTAGAGATTTACTGTCACCGCATGCATGTGCTGTAAGAGTCTGGTAAAATATATAATTTAGGGGATGATTGGGAAAAACAGAGTTTACTGAAAGCCTGTACTTGAGGTGGACAATATGATGTGCACGTGCTTTTTATTTTATTTGACCTTGTAAATATAGTTTTATTCACCTGGTAAATACAGTCTATCCATGCATTTCACATTACTGTAGGTTGAGCTACTCTGTGTTTGCATGCATTGATGTCCATGTGACTAAGTGTTTTGGAGTGTGTCTTAGAGTGAAACCTGATTAAAATGTGTACACGCTATAATTTCCTATTTATGTCTGCAATTAACCTCAGCCCTGTGCCTGTGTACAGTGCATCACTGTTCTCTGCCTGTCTGACCATCAGCGTTTTAACTTAATTAGAACACTGAGATGATCTAAGGGTCTGGATTACCATGCCTAATGGTTCACTAATGATCTCAAATAAGGCAACTAAATTATTAAAGTAATTCCACTGTATATTATTATTATTAATTATTAAAGTAATTCCACTGTATATTCACAGAAGGAATACATCACCTTACTAAGTTCTCAGGATCATTCTGCCTCTGCACAATGGAGACTGGTATAACAGTGTTAATATGCTGACACTAGCTACTCCTCATCTCCTCTTCCTCTGACTACAAACGACAACTGCTACTACCTCTACCACTAGCTATACCTACAGAAAACGAAATCACACTTCAAATACTGCACACCCAAACGTGCATGCAATGACTAGTCACCAACGCCCTGGCATAGTGTTTCCAAAAAGCCGTGGTGGCATGCACAGCTCATATCAGCAATGTCCATCCTACCCTACCCAGAGAGGTGACCAGAGGGGACTCATGATTTGATCTGACGAATCATTGATGTCTCCTACATGAGCTGACGTGCACGGCCCAAGATGCCAATGGTAATTAATTAGCATCTAGTTTCTCCAGGCGGGGCATGACAGGAAATGGGAGCTGGACCATGATTGGGTCCCCTCCTTCTTCTCCACCACCTCCTCCTCCCCGCCTTCCCTCCTCCTCGCCTGGAAGGCTCCTCCTAATTGGGTCAGGATCACTGACTCCTTCAGGATCATGGGACAGATAATACATTGAGGTGGGGATGGGAAGAGAGGGAGGAAGGGCCAGGGAGCCTGAGGAGGTGGGGTGAGGAGGAGAGGGAGGGAGGGCCAGGGAGCCGGAGGAGGTGGGGTGAGGAGGAGAGGGAGGGAGGGCCAGGGAGCCGGAGGAGGTGGGGTGAGGAAGAGAGGGAGGTGGGGTGAGGAGGAGAGGGAGGGAGGACCAGGGAGCCAGAGGAGATGGGGTGAGGAGGGAGGGAGAGGGAGGGAGGGAGAGGGAGGGAGAGGGAGGGAGGGAGAGGGAGGGAGAGGGAGGGAGGAAGGGCCAGGGAGCCGAGGAGGTGGGGTGAGGAGGAGAGGGAGGTGGGGTGAGGAGGAGAGGGAGGGAGGGGCCAGGGAGCCGGAGGAGGTGGGGTGAGGAGGAGAGGGAGGTGGGGGTGAGGAGGAGAGGGAGGAGAGGGAGGGAGGGCCAGGGAGCCGGAGGAGGTGGGGTGAGGAGGGAGGGAGAGGGAGGGAGGAAGAGGGAGGGAGGAAGGGCCAGGGAGCCTGAGGAGGTGGGGTGAGGAGGAGAGGGAGGTGGGGTGAGGAGGAGAGGGAGGGAGGGCCAGGGAGCCGGAGGAGGTGGGGTGAGGAGGAGAGGGAGGTGGGGTGAGGAGGAGAGGGAGGGAGGGCCAGGGAGCCGGAGGAGGTGGGGTGAGGAGGAGAGAGAGGGAGGGCCAGGGAGCCGGGAGGAGGTGGGGTGAGGAGGAGAGGGAGGAGAGGGAGGTGGGGGTGAGGAGGAGAGGGAGGGAGGACCAGGGAGCCAGAGGGAGATGGGGTGAGGAGGGAGGGAGAGGGAGGGAGGAAGAGGGAGGGAGGGAGGAAGAGGGAGGGAGGGAGGAAGGGCCAGGGAGCCTGAGGAGGTGGGGTGAGGAGGAGAGGGAGGTGGGGTGAGGAGGAGAGGGAGGGAGGGAGGGCCAGGGGAGCCGGAGGAGGTGGGGTGAGGAGGAGAGAGAGGGAGGGCCAGGGAGCCGGAGGAGGTGGGGTGAGGAGGAGAGGGAGGTGGGGCGAGGAGGAGAGGGAGGTGGGGTGAGGAGGAGAGGGAGGGAGGGCTAGGGAGCCGGAGGAGAGGGAGGGAGGGCTAGGGAGCCGGAGGAGGTGGGGTGAGGAGGAGAGGGAGGTGAGGAGAGGGAGGTGGGGTGAGGAGGAGAGGGAGGGAGGGAGGGAGGGAGGGCCAGGAGCCGGAGGAGGTGGGGTGAGGAGGAGAGGAGGTGGGGGTGAGGAGGAGAGGGAGGAGAGAGAGGGAGGGCCAGGGAGCCGGAGGAGGTGGGGTGAGGAGGAGAGGGAGGGAGGGAGGGAGGGCCAGGGAGCCAGAGGAGATGGGGTGAGGAGGGAGGGAGAAGGAGGGAGGGAGGGAGAAGGAGGGAGGGAGAGGGAGGGAGGGAGGGAGGGAGAGAGGGCCAGGGAGCCGGAGGAGGTGGGGTGAGGAGGAGAGGGAGGGAGGCCAGGGAGCCGGAGGAGGTGGGGTGAGGAGGAGAGGGAGGGAGGACCAGGGAGCCAGAGGAGATGGGGTGAGGAGGGAGGGAGAGGGAGGGAGAGGGAGGGAGGGAGAGGGAGGGAGAGGGAGGGAGGGAGAGGGAGGGAGGGAGGGCCAGGGAGCCGGAGGAGGTGGGGTGAGGAGGAGAGGGAGGGAGGGCCAGGGAGCCGGAGGAGGTGGGGTGAGGAGGAGAGGGAGGGAGGGCCAGGGAGCCGGAGGAGGTGGGGTGAGGAGGAGAGGGAGGGAGGGCCAGGGAGCCGGAGGAGGTGGGGTGAGGAGGAGAGGGAGGGAGGGAGGGCCAGGGAGCCAGAGGAGGTGGGGTGAGGAGGAGCGGGCGGGAGGGAGGGAGGGAGGGAGGGAGGGAGGGCCAGGAAGCCGGAGGAGGTGGGGTGAGGAGGAGAGGGGATGGGGGGTGGTCTAAGGCTCGGAGGTTGAAACTATAAGTGTCAGTCTCGTAAAGTGAACAGACAGCGCCCCATTTGATCTGAACTAAAAATACCCCATTGGACCAAACATTTGAGTTGAAGTGTTGAAAAGTTTCCAAGCAGAGAGCATCTTCTTGGTGCACTATGGCTAAACAACACTGCATTGGATCATGGCAGTTGAGAGCCAATAATAAGAGCTGTCCTAGACAGACCTATGTCATCCATTCTGGTTCAGCAGCACCCGTTGATTTTTATTCATCTCCTAGCCTTGGCTGTGGCTACCTACCACGCCTATAGAGGTTTTATTTCCACTCTGTAGTAAGGTCAGCAGGAATTTAAAGCCCATGGATTTTTTTTTAAGCCCTTGTGGTAAATGGTACCATGAACAGCAGTGACAAAAACACTTACAAAAAGGAGAATAAATAGAATGGTTAAGTGAAGGTACACTTCAGAGAATCTGGTTTCCTTGACCACATCATCACAATGCAAGTACACAGCTCGATATTGAAGCCAGACCCTATGGATTGAGGGAAAACGGAACACTGGTTCCACACAGGCAGAGAATGAAGCCACAACAAAGCAGTCAGAAAACTTCATAGACTCCTACATTACTGAAGGCACAGCCAACCCAGCCAGGACTGAAATAAAACCGCTTAGTGAAGCCTGGGATCATAAACCACTCTTCCTTCTGGAATAAAAGTTGTTTAATATAGGAGGCAGGGACACACATTCACACACTCCGTCTCCACAGTGCCTTTTTGTAATCTCATTTGATATCCTCGATAAGGCAACATGCACCACGGATAAGCGTTTTTCAGCGTTAACTTCGTACACTCATTATTTTCCTCTAATTGTCTTTAGAAGAATTTCTCAGTGTTCCCCCTCTTTTTCTCCTCTGGCAATCTCAGAGAGAATGTTCTATACACTGTGCCTGTGCGCCCTCCAATGCTGCTCAGCTCTTCGGGGAAAAAAATGCAAATAATAAATAAATAAATCACACATGATCCCAATTTACTGTGGTCTGGTGTGAAATTTAGATTAGGCAAACGCATCTAGCCTATGAGAAATAAAGGGTGGGACTGGAAGTGAACGCGGTATGGCGCGAGACAGAGAGCGAGAAAGAGGGAGAGAAAGAAATAAGTGAATTAGAGCTAAACCACATCAGTAGGTAAGGGTGTGGCAGCCAAAGTCCTGGATCTGGTCCCTAGGGGCCCGTTCTTCTGCCATTCTTTCACATGAGACGTTCTGGCTTGATTATTTGCATGGTGAGAGGGCAGGGAGAAGTCATTTTGTGGTGGGGGCAGACTTGGAGGCACTGCCTGGGATTTACCCTGTCCCCACAATCCCCTCGCAATGAAACCGTGTGAGCAAAACAATGCTTCAGTAACATTACTTCACTCAGTCCATTGACAGTTGTTATGAGGATATTATTCAACATTCTATTATGCAAAGCTGCATATAGGAGCTGCAAAGAAGAGCTGAGAAGGACTGAGAAATAGGATAGAAATGCAGCTGAAATCATTCTTTGAACTAGGTGTGTCATTGCTGAAAGAGAGAGAGGGAGAGCGAGATAGGAAGAGGGAGAGGAGAGTGAGAAGAGGGAGAGAGAGAGAGAGATAAAGAGATAGAGATGTTTTGGGGTGATCTCTGCAGGCGATTCTGCATCGGGATATGAATGGGGGGGTTGGACTTATTGAGGGACCTGGCATTCGAAAGCAAACAGACAAACACACACTCGTCCTCTGCTGCAGCCAAGGGGTATGTTCCAGTTAGGGAGGGGCTCATCAATCTAAAATGAGTCATTTGGCCTCCTGTGTGGGGTGGTAAATATGGAGAAGGGTAAGATGGGATAGAACACCTCTCCTGGGACATGGGTTTAGCCATATGGCCCCTTTGGCCTGGCCAGGACAGTCAGAGTGGACCGGGGCCAGGCAACTTGCACACGCAGGCAGCACTGAGGTCATTTCCCCGTGTCCTGTACACATGGGGCCGGGATGCCACGTTCGGGTGGGGGGAAGGGGGATAGGAGGTTCAAACTTAAGTTTCTACAGAGCTTGATGTTTTAGTGTGACCTCTCCGTCACCCTTTACTGTACGTTTGACCCTCTGTTGTCAATCTGCTTTTTAAAAACACTGGGCTAATAGAAAAAATACTATTTATGAGTTAGTAGTACTACTACTGTAGTACTGTAGCATTTACCTACTGCATTCTACAATGCATTCGAATTCTGGACATTGAATACAACATGTTCTGGCTGTGCTCCAATGACATTAACAGGCTGTGAACTTACTTCTGCAGGTGTCTGAAGAGTACTCTCATGGTGTCCTGGTTGGGTTTAGGGAGCTGAAGTACCAGCTTCTTCATCACCTGCACCTTCTGCTTGCCATCCTTCTTCTCTGTTCAGAAGGAAGATTTGGAGGAATATCGTTAAGAGTGACAACACTATAAAGATTGATTATCCAAATGTAGATGTTTATCTGATTATTCATATTCAATTCAAGAGTTAGTGAGACTTTACTTATACTTTTTTTAATGGATGATCATTATTGTTATTACTGGAAACCATTAGAGCCTTTCTGTTACTGTAACACAACACTTAATGGCTGACCAATTAGCCATCCCAAGGGAACGTCCTAGTCTCCAATGGGGAGTCAGATGGGCCCTTACCCCTAATGCACAAGCCTTATATAGATGGTAAACTGTTTGGCAACATTGTGTCTGACCTATGACCCTTAGAAATTGGTAGCATCCATCATTTTGTGATAGCTGATGGGTAACACTCTTAAGACCGGACCTCCTCTCCCGATAGTGCATGCCTGCAGTACACTGTTCTATGGTAGGTAAGAGGAATACACCAATGAATTCACTCAAACACTGTGCATGTGTTTCAATGGGACTGGTGAGACTTTATTTGATTGTAATCAAACCAAATAGAAACCTAACACTATGGTCAGATCAGTTAGATAATCCCAGGGAGAAAATCCTCGATGATTTAGTCCTCAGGGGCCAGGCCAGGCGGGGACGCCAATACAACCAGCCCAGGGATCAAGCTCCTTTTCCACCCCGAATTCCACCCCAAAACAACTTTGCGTGTTATTAATCTGAACAGATGTTTGCTTTCTGTAATGCTACTCCATTTAGGAACAGTTGGGGAAACATGTGTGAATGTGTATGTTTGTGTTGTTGTATTTGCTAAAGAGGGAGAGAGTGAAAAGTACTTGTAAAATAGTTTTTGTTATAAAACAAGACAAATCCAGTCCTCAATCCCTGATAAATATGACAAGAAACTGCAACACTCAGTAACACATCTATAGTCCAAAAACTGTCCCACCCACTGTGGCACTACAGCCATTCAACACCTCCCATCCATCTGTTGAAACCTGCTACCTGTTTATTTATATCGACATCCTGCTAAAAGGTGACAATAACCTCATGCTTGCTCTATCCTCCCCGTGCTCACTGCTCAGCATGTTTCTCTGACCTCCAGAGGAACCCACAGGTTAGGTTAACACTAATGGCCTAATGGAGTCTCCTCAGCTCTGCCTGTTCTCATTACCCCAGGTTGTTAGCAGACAGTGCCGCAGAGCGAGGCGAGGACAATGTTTGGCCCCCTGTCTGTCGTACCGTGGAGGCTCCCCTTGAGCACGGCCAGAGCAGATGTCAGCATGTACACCGAGCTGGCACAGGCACAGGTGGCAGATGCCCACGTTGGGTGCCAACCCTGCCAGTTGGGCACAGATGGACAAACCCGTTCTGGGAGAGAGAGTAGGGCCCCTGACCTTCTGCTCTAGGTGAGCCTAGCCTGAGCCACGCTCTGCTCTGTGCCGGCCCGGCAGGATGGAATGTGTGGCAGCTTTCCCTGCCCTGCCTGGCGGACAGGCTGTCACTCTGAACAGAGTTTTCCTGTTTAGTTTTTGTCCTCAGTATCAACTATGACTGGAAGTTATCACTGAGATTATCAGAATTGACTAGAGATGACCCACTCTGAAATAGATCAGGCAATATATCTGTTAAGTACAATGCATAACTGTTTATAAGAGGCACCTGCTGCTACACAACTAATCAATAGTAGGCCTCACCCTAAAATATTTAATCTAGTCTACATTACTGGCACAAAGGACATGATTCATTCATTACTTTGCCGTTGGTGGCTGACATATTGGAGATGCCCCTCAGCTCACCATTGTGGACAGATGGCGAGGACAGTGTCATTAATTTAAAGCAGGCTGAAATTCCCTGTTATGATTATAGCATCTACATTTGCTGATTCACTCCAATGTACCACACACTGAAACATACAACCTGACCAATAAAGTCACACAGGGTCATATAATATGGCACTGGATGAGCAAGGGAGCCAGAAGAATACGTGTAATACTGCTCTTCACACAAGTACTCTAAACTGGAAGATAATTTTCAGCCTTCTTATAAATTAAGTTGTGATTATTTAATTGACTGAGCTGACTTTTGGGAACCATAGCAAGCATAGAACATTAAGTGTGGTACCATTTCCTGGAAGACCCAATTTCCTTTTTTTGCAAATTCAATATTGTTATGAATCTGGCTCGGACAGGAGTAAAGCCTCTCGATAATGGGAAACATCTCAAGGGAGAGAGCGTACCCCACAGAAGACTAAACAAACATTAGTCATGTCAACTTTAGTCCCCGGCTGCAGCATTAGGCAGCTTTCGGCCACCTAGAGGGGATTGAGTGATTTATGAGCTGCTATGACAACAGACCATTACAACTCCCCATCCAGGTCTGTATACAACAACACAAACAAACACGCCTGTGCCAATGAAAATCAATACTGTGTAAGGGGTGTAACCATGGAATAGTCCTTTGATCCCGAACAAATATTTAAGAATTGCTGATCTGTATGGATTGGAACAAGAAGGTAAATGGCAAAGAAATGGCTACAAACTTTTTAAAACCTTGTAAGCCTGTAAGCATTTCACTGCACCTTTTATACCTGCTGTAAACTGTGTATGTGACAAATAACATTTGATTTGTTTTGTTTTAAGGTATCAAGTTGGGACAATAAGATTTATGGAATTGTAGACATTTTTGCAAAGTTACTTTCTTAATTATTAAACATACGCAATGTAAATCTTAAAACCCAATGTTCGAAATTTGAGAATGTCAATAGCTGTATATTCATAGAGATTTCTGTGAGAACCAATTACTGTACAATAGCCGCAAGTTTTTCTTCTCTTTTTGATTTTTGATAAGTGTTTCAATCGGTGACACAGTGACTAGATACACATTCAGCATCTAAACCGCTGTGGATATAATCCCATTACAAACGGGGAAATGTATTTTGTTTCAGGAAATCTAGCTGTACAACCTCATCTCCAGGCTTAGTGTACTGCATGGCTCACTAAAGCCCCGTCAAGGCAAATATTAGCAGAAAGCAAATAATCCTGCAGGTTGTGATTAAGATTTTAAATGGATCCCAATTGTGTGCTTTTGGTTAATGAATAACAAAGTCTTAGAGGATGGTGTCTGTAATATATTAAACATGAAAAGCTCCTTGATGAAATATAGAAACTAGATATTTTTGCATTTCAAACGATTTGCATGGCCAGCTTACTTCACATGCAAATGAGGTGGAGTTTTAGAGTGTTATAAAAATAAATGAACTAATAAGTACCATTGAATGCCCCCATTTCATAAAAAGGTAGTATCTTCAAGTATCTTGATCAAAGGTAAAACTTAATTATGAAGAATTATTATTCTCAAACTGAAACATTACCAACTTAAGAGGTCTCAGCACAATAGTACAGAAATGCAGAATTTCTAGATAGTTTTTTCTAATTTGTTCAATCTTTAATTGCATATTCATGGGAGTACTTTGCACCACATTCCCCATTACAGAAAATACACAAACACAATTAATCCTCATTATGAACACAGATCGTAAGTTAATAATCCATCCGTGATTATGATGAGTGCTCTGTATGCACTCAATAAGTCAGAAATAGAAACAAACCAAACAATGTCAAACTAATAAAAACACCTCCTTTGTATGCTACAGGACTTGTAGGGCTCTGGGCTCTCTGCCTTTCTGTGATGTGCGCTTTGCATTTGAGGTAGACTATAGAATGCTATTCTTTCCTACCGTAATGGTGATTATCAGCTAAACTAGGCCAGATCATAAATATGTGCAATTATTCATATGTAAATGATGTGTCTCTTTGAAGCTTGAGAAGTGGTGTGTAACCCAAGATGACCTGGAGCTAGTGCTGGACTTTACCATTTTCCAAGAAAATATGCATCTGATGAGCTGACCCAATTGTAGTCTAGCCCTTCCTGTAGAATGTAGGATATCACCATGATAACCATTTACAAATATATTTCAAACAGATACCAAACACTATAGAGAAATGTGATTCTCTCTAACATTTGTCATGTACATGCATTTTGTCTTCCCTAATCTACAGTATTATCATAAATACTGAATGCACATTGGTAAAGTTATTGCTTAAGTGGGTGAATCAACCAACCCCAACTGAGACACAATAGATTCCCTCGATTCTCTCTGCAGTAATGTCTTTCCGCTGTGTTTCTGTTTCTGTGTCAGTATGGTGAATAAATAAGAGCCATGTATAAAACTGTGCTAGCTAGTTAATGATGTGAAAGTCCCTGGCTTGGTGGAGATGCGGAGGGAGCAGTATTTAGACTTCTCTCCTCGCCTTGGTGGCCCAGTTACTAACACACGACTCCATTTCCATGGTTACTGAGGGCATAGACAAGGACCCAACAACTTGGGTTAGTATTTTAGAATTTACAGAAGAAGAATTTTAAGGATGCTGGCCAATCTAAAGTTCTGGGAGCCAAAAAATGGAATAATAATAATATGCCATTTAGCAGACGCTTTTATCCAAAGCGACTTACAGTCATGAATAAAATCACTTATGTTAAGAGAGTTCAAATCTTTGTAAATATCAACAGTTAAACACATGCATGCATGTATACAAAGAGCATCCACTGAGCCATGAACATGTAACATCTTAGTTATTGTAACCAGTGTAAAAATGTCTCAACCCAAGACCCGACCGAAACATTTACACTTTTACGGCAACACTATCAGTGCCGCCACCATCCTCTACAAAACTATAGAAACAGTGCTTTAACAAGATCAAACTCAATTCATCAGTGTTTGCATTGATTTGCTTGCGAAACAAAAAGGAGTATTTGTCTGCGAGACAGGTGGCTGGAGATTCCAGATACCCCTCTCTGATACTGAGGCCCACATGAATAATAGAACGTGGTAAGTTGGTGCCAGGATCACGGCCTGCAAACACAGCTGCTCCTCTCAGCCTTCCAAGAATGAACAGCTCACTTGGAAGGGAGACAGTGAGACAGGGCCTGCATGGGCCCCACCTGAGGACCTCAGACTGAACAACTAACCAAACCTACGGGGCTGAGAGGGAGAGAGGCGAGAGGGAGAGAAGGGAAGGGACAGAAGGGGGCATCTGTTCATACAAAAGTAGAGAGAAAACAAATGAAACAGGAGACCGGGGAAAGAAAGGAAGGGAGGTGTAGGACTAAAGATATGATAAGTGTTTGCATTGTGTTTAGGATATTTAGGAGATAACAATATCATGTCTCTCTCCATTATCCGTGGCTGAGAAAATCCTTTCATATGATGTGAATGGACTGGACTACATCCAATGCTACACTAACCATCATGTTGTAGTACTTGTAAGTCTCTTTGTCCAATGGGACCCAAGCTCTTGGCCCATTATTCTGGTAACGACACTGCCCATTCTTAACAACACATACACACTGCCCATGATTCCAGTAAGCTGCAACACTGTTGGCTCTTGGAACAGTGGTTTCAATTAGAGACCTGGTGATGTATACTGAAACCTGCCTAATCAGCTCACCTCCCGTCCACACAAGCCATGGACCCATAGGAACTCCCCCTAATGCAACCCCATTACAGGGCCAGCCAGCACGGGAAACGCGACTCTAATGATGACGACCCATCATCTCCATCAGCAGGAGACTCGCTCCCAGTCTCAAGGTCCTAAATGGGGCACGAAGTCAAACAACTCTACTAATAATGTGTTGGCTGCAGATGAGGCCTTGCTCTCATGTTCTGGACAGTTCAATCAGCTCATTATCTTGGACTAGGACTAGGTCATCTTAAATGAAGTGGGGCAGGTGATTGCCATGTGCTGATGCTAAATCTTCACAGTCTTTTCTTCAGTATCTTTGCAATGTAAATGAATGGTGTACGTCACCATATGGTTGCTAATACATCTATTTAGTTGCTACATTCATTTAGTGGCAAATCTGTGGTGACTCCACCCCTGGTCGTTTCATCTCTACAGTGGAGCACGGTGTAGCAGGTTATCCTAATTACACCTCCTGCTATGAAGGGCTTCCTACACTGCTAATTAGTTGTCTAAACGCTGTCTGAGACTCATCAGCCGTGCACATACTTATCTGATTAACTGGATGTAACCACCTTGAGCGCCAGAGGGGATTCTGGCCTACATTCTGGAGCATGTAAATATTTATTGCCAAATTATAACACCACCTTGGGATTGTTTTTGCAATCTGTTTCCGGGGGCTTCTAGGGTCTCTGAGAGAATATTTGGGGATGGGATGGGACAGCATTGATAACAGCAGGCACTTTTGTACAAATGACACATATTGAACAAATTAAAAAGAAATAAGGGGTAGAAGAAAAAGCACATATTAAAGCACATTATTCAATGTCATTTCCTTATGTTTTATCCATGGAGCTCAGGAGAGGGCTGATGGCCCCTGTACTCCAACCCTGAGGTGGGGTTACAGGCACCAGGTAGCATTTCAACACAAGAGCACAACCTTTAGTAGTATTGTTTACACAAGGTTAACTCTGGCGTCAGTAGGACGGCAGCTAGGGTGGGAGCCTGAACACTGGCATGATGGGGGTTAATTGAGTCGTGGGTTGGGGGTGTGTGTGTGTGGAGGGGTGTGTGTGTGTGGTGGAGTAGAGTGGAAGTACGACGACACATGACTCAGTGTCAGATCTGATCTGGTGTTAGCTTCTGTCTGGACTGCCAGCCCTGGCTGTCGTGACCTTTGGCCCGTAGAATTCCCCCACTTACGACCAGGGGATCTCAGGGGTGAGAGAGAGAGGTGACCCACCTCACAGTTCTACAGCGACCTCTTTTGACTGGACAGATAGAAAGACGCAGAGAATTCTGCTACCTTTTTGAGACCACTTGGTGTAAGTGGAGTCAATGATACAGTACATTGTACATGAAGCACAGAATGATATCCTGCACATACTGTGTGGATCCATCCGAATGTTCGAATAGTTTATTCACCGCCTCCAAATGCAACTTAAAGTTCTAACTCTGATGTTGTTTTCCTCTGGGCCCATACATACTGTACGTGCCAAGTGACCATGTGGAAAGATGTCTATTGATTTCACCTCTGTTGCTAAGCAGATATTGGAGTATCAACTTAGCTTACTGTACCACAGCTCAATCCTCAGTGGTCTCGCTCTCTCTCTCTCTCTCTCTCTCTCTCTCTCTCTCTCTCTCTCTCTCTCTCTCTCTCTCTCTCTCTCTCTCTCTCTCTCTCTCTCTCTCTCTCTCTCTCTCTCTCTCTCTCTCTCTCTCTCTCTCTCTCTCTCTCTCTCTCTCTCTCTCTCTCTCTCTCTCTCTCTCTCTCTCTCTCTCTCTCTCTCTCTCTCTCTCTCTCTCTCTCTCTCTCTCTCTCTCTCTCTCTCTCTCTCTCTCTCTCTCAGCCTCTCTGAATGAAAAATCATTTAGTGTTTAAGTGAGCTGCCTTGAGGACAATGTTTCTAGAGGCAAATAAAAGCACATGGAGTACAGTATAAACAGGATTAATGCTAACACACCACAGGGCCTGATGCATGTGTTACTATGTAAAAACCCAGGCTAGCCTGCCTATTTCACTAGTAGAATATCAACCGTTACACAGTTCTGACACAAACCATTATTAATCTGGAGATTTTCATTACATTCCAAATTTTCACTCTTCTTGACCTCAAAATGAAGGTGACTGAAACCTGACTGCAAGTGCAAGCTTTGCGAATATGCTTGAATATGCTGACACTAAAACTGATGTGCTGATGACAAAAAAAAACACACAAAAAACAGCTAGGCTGTATACTCACTGATGGCCTCCACAAACAGCTCAAATAATGGGAAGGGGAACAGGGGCTCTGGCAGCTCCCGGAAAAACATCTTGAGTGCCCCGGTGACGACGTTGATGTCCTCCCATTGGCTGTCGTCCAGGTTAAACTCCTCCTCTGGGACAACACCAGGAAGAGAGGGGGCAAGAGAGAGGGGGGGAAGAGGGGGGAGAGAGAGGGGGGAGGGGGAGACAGAGAAAGACAGAGAAGGAACAGGAACAGTGAAAGAGAGAGAGAGAGAGAGAGAGAGAAAGAGAGAGAGAGAGAGAGAGAGAGAGAGAGAGAGAGAGAGAGAGAGAGAGAGAGAGAGAGAGAGAGAGAGAGAGAGAGAGAGAGAGAGAGAGAGAGAGAGAGAAAGAACAGGAGAGGGAATAGAGAGGGAACAACACAGCTTTAATTGGGAGAATTAGCGAGGGCTAATTACTATACTAATGTTTACCTGCTAACAGCGGCGCTTGCTAACAGGCTCCCAGCTACCCAGAGGTCTGATGAAGCCACATATGTTGGATTGGGTTTCTGTTCTAGACTGACAGATACCCTCTGCTGAAATCAGTTAGTTCTGATAGGGCTGAGAATAGAGAAAACCCCTGGTAGTGACAGAGACAGGCCATCAGGTGACAAAGTGATTCAGGGGCACCAGGCTCAATATGCCACAGGAGGGGTGCAGGATGATCCAAAGCCAAGATGACAGGCCTGGAGGTCTGAAGACAGTGGAATGGTACAGCACAAAGTCACATTATGCTGTATGTTGAAACTGGAAATAAGCCATCGTTCATTTCAGACAACCCTGTTACATGATCATAGGAATATAGTGTCATAGGAACTTCAGAATCATTTTCACAGAGATAATTATCTTAGAGAGATTTTATCCATGCTTTGAAATTAGAGTAATGTATTTGGCATGTCAAGATGATCTTAGATCTTCCCTTCATTCTTTGGTCAACCAAAAACAAAGGCAATGTGTTGGAGAGCCAGACTCATAGATAATGACATAAAGCGAGTGGGTATTTCTTTCTTTTTCTGGACAGTTTTACGTATTCCCTAGCAGAAAGTCCAGACTTTCAATTAGCCAGCCTCTCCAGTGTGTGCACTTGACACATCTGAGCTGATTGCTAATCAGCCCACGGTTTCCTTGTTTGTACCGAGTCCTGGTACAAAGACCCACTCAGGGAAACTGAACCTGCAGCGTTCTATGGTCCTGAAGGACATAGTAGCCTACTACATGGTCAATGTTTTCAACCCACTCTCACTTGAGATTGTACTGTACTGGCTCTGTATAACTATGGGGGTTGGGAGCACATTCAGGATAAATGGAATGTGTGGGACAGAATGTAGACACATGGTGTCATTGTGTCAGAATGCTCGGAATGTGCAAAATGTTGATGATGTCACTCTCTCCTCAATGTCCCGCATCACAAACCACTTCTTTAATCTATAGGACTGCAGGGCACAGTAACAAATAATGGTGTATAAAGAAGGTTGCTAGCTACCTCAAGACAGAAAAATACATTCCAGAATGATAAATTAGGCTAAAGGTCAACCAGTGTATTCTTTATTCTCAGAGCCAGGACAACAACAAACGTTATCTTGTTGGTTTGCTGGAGAAATCCCCCAGGAGTCCCTTACAGGAAACATTGGATAATTCAGATGAAGTACGTAGACGTGTTTCACTGGAGACACAGATCTGACTTGAAGTCTCATGAGGGATGCTTTATCATCCTTGCTTTTACTCTGAAAGATCCCATTCTTAAGGTATTCGTCAATAATTTTTTATTTGCCAAAGAATGCCTTGTGATCAGTTACTAATTCACCATCAAGAGAAGGTCTCTACAGTTATTCATAATTAAGCTGTAAAGTAGAATTACTCAGTAATTACTCAGAATCATCCATGATTTCAACAGAACACACTGTATGAACTGTATGAACTGTATGAACTGTATGAAGTCAACTACTGTTAATCCATAACTCTAACTATATTAGTTTACTGGATATGTGGCTGTATAACAAACACTATAACATACAGTCAATCACAAGTGAATTAAACAACAGAACATACCTTGGTCAACCAAGAATCGTAACTTCTGGATGGTGGCAAGATTACCACTCACTCTGTAGATGCCATCAGCCTCTAAACCTGGTGGATACAAGTTAGACATTATACACAAGCAGATTTGACAAGACTACGTTTTGATTTGGACTTACAGTGGGGGAAAAAAAGTATTTAGTCAGCCACCAATTGTGCAAGTTCTCTCACTTAAAAAGATGAGAGAGGCCTGTAATTTTCATCATAGGTACACGTCAACTATGACAGACAAATTGAGAGAAAAAAAATCCAGAAAATCACATTGTAGGATTTTTTATGAATTTATTTGCAAATTATGGTGGAAAATAAGTATTTGGTCACCTAAAAACAAGCAAGATTTCTGGCTCTCACAGACCTGTAACTTCTTCTTTAAGAGGCTCCTCTGTCCTCCACTCGTTACCTGTATTAATGGCACCTGTTTGAACTTGTTATCAGTATAAAAGACACCTGTCCACAACCTCAAACAGTCACACTCCAAACTCCACTATGGCCAAGACCAAAGAGCTGTCAAAGGACACCAGAAACAAAATTGTAGACCTGCACCAGGCTGGGAAGACTGAATCTGCAATAGGTAAGCAGCTTGGTTTGAATAAATCAACTGTGGGAGCAATTATTAGGAAATGGAAGACATACTGATAATCTCCCTCGATCTGGGGCTCCACGCAAGATCTCACCCCGTGGGGTCAAAATGATCACAAGAACGGTGAGCAAAAATCCCAGAACCACACGGGGGGACCTAGTGAATGACCTGCAGAGAGCTGGGACCAAAGTAACAAAGCCTACCATCAGTAACACACTACGCCGCCAGGGACACAAATCCTGCAGTGCCAGACGTGTCCCCCTGCTTAAGCCAGTACATGTCCAGGCCCGTCTGAAGTTTGCTAGAGTGCATTTGGATGATCCAGAAGAGGATTGGGAGAATGTCATATGGTCAGATGAAACCAAAATATAACTTTTTGGTAAAAACTCAACTCGTCGTGTTTGGAGGACAAAGAATGCTGAGTTGCATCCAAAGAACACCATACCTACTGTGAAGCATGGGGGTGGAAACATCATGCTTTGGGGCTGTTTTTCTGCAAAGGGACCAGGATGACTGATCCGTGTAAAGGAAAGAATGAATGGGGCCATGTATCGTGAGATTTTGAGTGAAAACCTCCTTCCATCAGCAAGGGCATTGAAGATGAAACGTGGCTGGGTCTTTCAGCATGACAATGATCCCAAACACACTGCCCGGGCAACGAAGGAGTGGCTTCGTAAGAAGCATTTCAAGGTCCTGGAGTGGCCTAGCCAGTCTCCAGATCTCAACCCCATAGAAAATCTTTGGAGGGAGTTGAAAGTCCGTGTTGCCCAGCGACAACCCCAAAACATCACTGCTTTAGAGGAGATCTGCATGGAGGAATGGGCCAAAATACCAGCAACAGTGTGTGAAAACCTTGTGAAGACTTACAGAAAACGTTTGACCTGTGTCATTGCCAACAAAGATATAACAAAGTATTGAGAAACTTCTGTTATTGACCAAATACTTATTTTCCACCATAATTTGCAAATAAATTCATAAAAAATCCTACAATGTGATTTTCTGGATTTATTTTTCTCATTTTGTCTATCATAGTTGACGTGTACCTATGATGAACATTTCAGGCCTCTCTCATCTTTTTAAGTGGGAGAACTTGCACAATTGGTGTCTGACTAAATACTTTTTTTCCCCACTGTATATGACCAAAAATGACCAATTTAGATACAATTCCTGGGTTTTTCGATAGACAAAGTTTACATTCATTGCAGTGGAATGGATAGTTGACATCTTGCCTAGATAGTGGCTTGGACTTGGACAACATATGGCTCTATTTCACTGTAACATTTTGAGTGTGACTTTGATTATAGAGTCTGACTTCCATTTGGTTTTGCATCCAAGTACAGGAGACCAGCCTGCCAAACCAACTCAACAGCCTTTGACAGATTGTCATGCTTTCATTGTCCATACTCTAACAATAAATTTAAAAGTGACCAGCATTTAAATACACAAGGCTGGAGGCTTAAAAGTTGAAACACAGGCTAGGCTACAGATTGTAATGCTAAATATTTGAGTCACACTGTTGTCAGTGCAAACTAACACTGCCGCTGCATAGAGGTAGCTGGGGCGACACTTTCCTCTGGCCCTTTCTATCAATTGCTCTAATGAATGTCCGTCCACATTCCCGAGCAGTTGACAGTGGCACGCTATGTCCTGTACCACTGTCACTGGTGGGGTAACTTGAGGATATGGTTGATTTTTAAAGTAAAGAAGACGTACATTTCATTCTTTGCAAGGCATTCTTGTATAACGTCCTGGCTATTTTCTTCTGCTCAAGTGTTAAGATGTCCAGAGGAATTTCACCCCAGTGTTTGGCCCTTTGTTTACATAGAAAGCAGTCAGAAGTTGTTTGTTTGTTCTTTCCCTGCTGTGTCCAGAGCCCAGCCAATGGCCTCCCAAATGTTGTTTGTGTGTGTGTGTGTGTGTGTGTGTGTGTGTGTGTGTGTGCGGGTGCATGTGTGTGGGAATGTGTGTGCGTGTGTGCGAGTGAGTGAGTGAGTGAGTGAGTGAGTGAGTGAGTGAGTGAGTGAGTGAGTGTGTGCGTGCGTTTGTGTGTGTGTGTGTGTGTGTGTGTGTGTGTGTGTGTGTGTGTGTGTGTGAGTGAGTGAGTGAGTGAGTGAGTGAGTGAGTGTGTGCGTGCGTGTGTGTGTGTGTGTGTGCGTGTGTGTGTGTGAGTGAGTGCGTGCGTGTCGAAAGGTTTATTTTCTAACACACTAAAGTCCATCATGTATCAAGAAATGCAACAGACCTTTAGATCATAATCATTACAGTTAAAAGACGTTCTTAATCATTATTATTATCTCAGCGTGTTTATCGGGCCACAGCAATTTTACCCCCAGATAACTAATAGTCCTGAACAAATGTTCAGCCAAAACCACAAACGGGACCCATTACACAAACACATAATTCACTCTCAATTTCAGCGCGTTATAAACAGTCTGAAGTGGACTCGGAATTGGACGGGGACCAGGAGTGAGTGATTTGGGATGCTGAGGAGCATTTTCCTCAGGGTTCAGCCCCTTTGCCTGGCCAGCTATGTGACAGAGCCTGGGAAACTACTGATCACACACATTGTGTGAGAACACTACAAGTCAATGACCGGGATACACGTCTTATAAAACAGGCACTCTCAACTATTGGTATTTTTATATTCACTCTCAAATGTCAAAACAGAGGGGAAGTGTAAACAGTGGTGAAACGCTGAAGCAGCTACTGTAACTGTGTGAGATGAAGCATCACTGGGGTGGACAGGCTGACTCGACAGGGTCAGGGTGTGGAGAAGGGTCAAACTCCCCAATACAGGAGGAGGATAAGACAGTCCATACTTAAATTATTTCCCACACACATCTTATCCATTGTTGGTTTATTTCCCATAAACAAAGTATTAATTAAATAAAACAATTTTAGGAAAAGTGCATACCTCTTTTTTCAACGGCCTCCACACACTGCCTGACGAACTTTGGCACAGTGGTCCCTTCCCGCTCGCAAAGTGCCAACAAGTGACACCCAAACACTCGATCTGTGAGGAAAAAGACTTGATTTGTTCAGTAAAAAAATCAATTTCCCAGAACTACTGAATAAGAGACCGTGTAAAAATATAGAAATTAGCAGTCATCATCATCTATTGCATTTAATTGCATCAAAAGTCCTCAAACGTGGAATGTGCTGAAATGTCTGTTTTCAGATCTCAACTTGGTGGAACGGTAAAAGGTCTGTTTAATAAGTCATTTCCATTCACACAATCTCATTAATACTGTCCATTGATCATCATCATCATTATGTGGAGGGATAGGTAATTATCTCATAGCATGAGTAGTAACACTCATCGCTCTTGACTCCTACTGCCCTGCTCTCCTCTGGTGGCGCTACTAACAGTAGGCTACATGGATTCCACGGCCACATTGGTAAAGGATAAACAATCTAATGTTTAATCACACACTTAGCATTTTATCGCTAACATTTTTTCCCATGAACCCTGAGTCTCCCAGGCCGCTTTGCTACAATCAGAGGGAGAGGGGGGCCACATTTTCTTGCCTTATATGAACATTCCCATTGCTTCATTACTCTGCTTTTGTCCATTTAAATATGCTGAGGCGTCCCTCATTTAACCTGTTCTTCCTGGCAATAAACTCAGGCTTCTGTGGTCACTAACTCCGGTCAGTTCATCTCTAGTAGACACCCTATAGGGCTTGCAAAAGCTAGGGTTAGCAAAGCATACCTCATCAATCATAGACTGGAATTCAAACTGACTGCACAGAGGTACACTTTCTCACTCATCAACTGGCTTATGTTACAGTATCGGGACTCTGGAACAGTGCTGTCTCTCTAGCACTGTGCAACATCAAAGATCGCCCTCTCTTGTTTATACACTGGAGGGGAGGGTGCACCAAATACATAAATGACTGCGAGCACGGCACCTTTGCATACAAAATTCACTTCCCAGCGCTCGGCAGATAAGCAAGAGAAAAGACGAGGAGAGGGGAAGGGGGGCAGAGAAATGGAGCAAAATTACCCCTCCTAAAGGAATTCAAATAACCCTCGCGTCGCATGGATTTAATTTGCATTCTGAAGTACGATAGGAAAGAGGGGGGAGGAAGAGGGACCTGATTTGAGGAAGCACACTCTCTGAAGTGGCTTGCCCACCAGCCTTGCCAAATAGGACAGTCTGGAGGCCACCTGCCCCACTCCTTAATCCAGAAGTATTTCATTTATTCCGTCAATAACGTCCTCTCCCTTTGATCTAGCGTTTGTCCCGTGGACACAACATTAAAGGGTCTCCTTGAAGCTGGGGGAAATTCCAAATACCGTTACCTTCTTCTAAGGATTGCAAATGTGCTTAAATATGCCCTTTAATGGTGTATTTTCCTTCAACCGTGAGCTCAATAAATTAGTTCCCCCTTAGAGGAATGGATTCTGTGGTTGCCGGTTGGATTGGCATGGTTTGTTCAAGTAAAATGCATTCGGTTTAATTTGATCAATCACTGTTGTTCTGTGACTCCTAATAAACATGGCGAGACCTTTTCAAATCAGTATAATAACTCATTATCATCACTAGTTATTCTATATTTACAATCAATTAGAAAATAAATTGTGACATCTGGGAATATACAGACACAGTTAACTCTCTTTTTTTTTTTTTAAGCGCTGTCCTAATAGAAAAAGATGACAACATGTAGAACACATTTTGAAAGATTTGTGTTCTTCACAACATGTGAGGTGTGGTGGAAAATAATACACTTATACTGGTATATTTACAACAGAATACTCTGATACCTTTGATGATGCCTTTCTCCTGTAGAGTCTTCATAGAGGGCCGTCTTGAGATGAACTTTTTGAGTCTGTTCTTCACTCCATTCTTATCAGCACTGTCCGACATGCTGTAGTTGAGCTTGGAAGACTTGAAAACTTGTCAGGAACACAAAAACAGAGACACACGGTTAAATGGCAACAAGTGAAAGGGAAAGCTAAGGTGTTTAAATGTGTCTTTAGAAAGGCTCAGTAGGTCTATATGCCTTTACAATGTTCAACCAGCAAAGTGGAGGTGGATATCATGGTTCCCCTCATCTCTCTACCTGACCCTCGCTGTTCCCCTCTCTCTCTCTCGTTAGAGTCCCACTGTTATTTATTAATTAGGCATCTTTCCAGGAGTCTCTCCCATGGCTGTCCTTTTCTATTATTCATTCCAATTGAACTTCTCCATGTCTAGAGGAATTCCCTGCAGTTTTTGAAAGTCCGGGTCCTGCTTGTCATTCTAATAAAAACACTGCTCCTCCCAAATGAATCAAATGACCTATTTTGTCTACGAACTAGCTTTGCCATCAAGAAACAAGTTGGATATATTTCTTATATTACAGTTGGGTTACACAGAGGTGCAAAGCAAATAATATTGTTGTCAGGTGATTGTATATAATTTTCTGAAAACATACAGTAGGACCTACAGTGGAAAACAAGCTAACCGTGATGCTCTCCAGTTTGTGTAAAGGACTGTCTTTTTCATGGGCATAAATTGACATGAACATAGCCAGAATCAAAGGTTCAAGCAGCTCAAGATAACAATAAGAGACTGGATCTTGGCCTCTATGTCCTGGCCCCTAATTAGAGATTTTAATATGATCATCCAACATCAATATATTAGTCTCGCAGCGCTTAAGGTGACGAGATTGATTTGAACCATTGACAGGGATTAACATAATTGCTACTTGACATATGATGACATAATGTTAATTAGCATGTTCTTGTGTCATGTTCCTACAAGAGCCCTAATTGAAATCAACAGTCACCACACACATTTTGGGCATATAAAAATAAAACACAAAAAGTGCCACTAAAAATCAGGAAAGCTGTCAGGCCTTATCACGTTGGTGGGTAAGGGAAATGAGCACACATACATTATGCAAATGTGAGAGCAACCATTTCCCTAGAAAAGTTATGTTTTGAGCAATTAAATGCCTACAGAAGCACAGATAAGAGAAAACTTTTAATCAGCATACCTCTGAGTTCAAGCTTGTACTAACACGTCAATAACTGTTTTGATAAGCAACTGTAGTAGAACTATAGTCGTTGGAGACAACTTACTGAGTGAGCGTCTGTGTTCAGGTTCCTTTGTGCAGGGGGAATCAGGTGCAGGTCTTGGCAGTGACAGTGTCTTGCTAGGCAACCCATGTCTGGGTAGGTACTCTGTGCTGTTTGCGTTCTGTATGCCAGGCTTGCCAGAGGCCTGTCCTCCAGCTCCCTTAGACTACAACAGAAAGGAGGTTACAACCTTTCAAAGGTTACTGGTTGCATACAGTAACTCATTATTATCACTCATTATTCAGTAAAGCAGGTCTATGCAATTTTCTGCACTATGTGGAACATAAAATCATACGTTTGACCTGATAAATAGTCAATGATTTATGGAATTGTCTTACTTTCATTTTGAGAAGCATGTTATGACTAAGCTATATTCTGAATGATTTAGTCATAATTTCAATATCCAAAATCATAAACACTTCAGAAATGTTGAACTTAAGATACACCATCTGTAAGAAACAGGAAACTGCTTACCAAGTTGTCAGCTGTGCTTTTAATAGCATCATGCCATTTACATATTGTGGGGTAATTGTCGGCCTGGAGAAGGAACTCACTGCCAGAGCTGGTTGTTATCTGGAACAGAGAATGTTCAAATTGACCTCAATAAAGGTACAACAATAAACAGGTCTTTACCTAATGCATTCCCATGAAGCGGAGCATAATGCAAACTGAATAGCAAAGGTTCAAATTCATAACACCCTAAACTAACAATAAGTATTTACATGTTAATATCATTTTAATGACACCCACTGATCCACATGAGTTTGTAAGACAGTGCTCACTCCAGCATCAGCAGACCTTGCACTTGACACTCATTCCCTTGGTCTGTTGAGTCTTATCAGCAATGTGCCTGTTAATATATGTGTGCTCTCTGTGTTTGACAAGAAGCTCACGTTGTGCAGGGTGTGTGTGTGTGTGTGTGTGTGTGTGTGTGTGTGTGTGTGTGTGTGTGTGTGTGTGTGTGTGTGTGTGTTCCAAAAGACGAGACAAATGCAGACTGTATTCTCAGAGGGGAAAACATAATTAGTGTGATACTTGTCATCTTAATATCGGGCCTGTTCTGCATCTCTGCAACAGTGTAGTAACAGCATTTGGCACCGTCAAACGGAATAACTGTACTGTTAGTAAAAGTATTTGAGAAACCATGACATCAAGGTCAGCATTGTCAAGTGTGGTTGAAATTACAGCTGATTAAATTTTGCTCATGTTTTGTGATGGAAATGATAAAAATAACATCAAAGGAGATTAAATGGTATTTCATCCCATACATAATGAAGAAACTTATCTTCGCAGTTATCTTCCTAAATTAGTTAAAATGTTGACAATTGTTCATCATTCATCTACGTGATAATTCCTTAGAGGAAGTGTTTTTACCATATGGAGTTTGGGATGTGAGTGTCAAGAGGTGAGGTGTATGTGGGGTGGAAGTCAGGCGCAGGACACCGAGGCTCAGTCCAACAGAGTTTACTCAAATAATCCAACAAGGAAACGGTAAACAAACTGCCTCGAAAAACACAGAGGCGAGCATTACGCAAAATGCGTAAAACACTAAAACAGAAAACAAGAAACGAAACACGCAGCACTACGACAGGCGAACAACAACACACAATCCTACTAAGCAAACAGACAGAACTTATAGGACAGGTGATCAATAAACAATTGGACACAGGTGTGACAGACAGACAAAAGCAATCACACACAGAACAAAGATCGGTGGCAGCTAGTACTCCGGGGACGGCGACCGCCGACGCCTGCTCGTACAAGGAGGAGGAGCAGCCTCGGCAGAATCCGTGACAGTGAGTAACCTTTTCCCCTCCGTGTATTAATATCTCTTTAGTCCAGCATGAAAAGCCAGACCAGACTGTAATTATTTTTGTCACACAAAACCTTTTAACAAATTCTGAGGAGGAAATTTCATATTTTATCAACCACCATGCCTGCAAAGTCACTCGTGGCCTTGGGGAGGAGCATCTCACATCTTGCCGTCCCAATATTCAACTCATGCAATCATGGTTACCCTACATGGACCTTCAAAGTTTGGGACTATTGTGGAGCTGATTTTTGTGACTTCCTTACAAAGTGTCAGGAGTAGTTAAGCAGCATGCTTTTGTGATGCCAGATAAAGCAGAGAATGGTTACGGGCGCAATCCTTGTCAGAGTGAGTTTACCATCCTTCTTTTCTTGGGTTACAAGCATCTGAACAAGCATGTTTGCTCTGGAACATTATTTTTCCTGGAGGCTGCCCCAGGATGTGTCAGTAATAGGCTCTGCAATCACGCTGCAATGTGGGGGACAGGTTACGGGGAGGCTCACTGGTGAATCTGAAAGTTCTCTCAAAACAATCACAAACACAAACACAAAAACCTTGGGCTCTGAGGATCTATTTTCTGTTCTCTAACATAAAGTATGTGTAATCAGATACGCGAAACATAAAAATGCATACAAGAACCTGCGTAAAAAAAGGTTCAACCATTACCATGTACAGTACTGTATATCCTATAAATAACAACACAGATCGATTGCGTTTGTATCACCTCTGATTAACTGGATCATAATGGACTTGGATAGGTTGTTTTATAACCTCAGTTAGATGTATTTGCATGAATTTTGCATTAGCTACAGTCTGTTCCTCTTATAAATGTTAGATGGTGGACACACTGAGCTCCCTATCTATTCCCACAGGGGACTGAGCTAGCTACCTTCAACCTGGATGACTGTATGCATTTATGTTTAATTTTGCCATTCACAACCCCTCATAACTGTATAATTTGGCAGAAATGATTTACACCAGTATGTCAGAGCTCTAGAATCATAGTATGAGTTGATTTGAAGAATGATTAAAGCAACCTTTCACATAAATTATTAATATCAATGGGAGATTTGCACAGATGTTCAAGTTATATGCCTGGATGTCAACTTCAAATCATAGGCCTAAAATCCTAGGCCTTGAAAGAGGAAACCAATATTAGTGACTGTTAACTGGTCCCTGCAACTTGGAATCTCTGTTGAAATCCAATGTGTCCATATCATGGTGAAGCTAGCCTACAATCCTCTTCATATTGGGGTTTAAGACTCAGGATTTAACATGTAGTCCGTGGGATCCTCATACAGAAATGCATCCTGAACATTACGTCCTTTTTCTTCTCCTGTCATCTTGGAAACAGAACCCTATTGAAATGTCTGGCTTACACCAAAGCCTATCTGACTTCCTGATAAGGCAGACTCTTCCCTCTGAAGTTTAATCAAAAAAGGAGAGCAGACTGCTTAAAAAATATATCAAACATATTTTTTTAGGAGCTGCATGGTCAAAGATGCATTTAAGATTATCTGAAGCAGCGCAGAGACATGACAGCGGATGCTCCGTGTCTATTCATTCTGTTAATGAAAAATTGAGATAAGCTCCTTCAACTAAATATTGCCCTACCCAGTCTCCATGTTCACATGTCAACTGTCCTAATCTGAGCCAGCACAAAGGTACAGTGTGTAGGGCATCGCCTCTCGTGTCATCAGGCTCATATTGAGCTGTAGGTTCGTTGGGACGACGCAAACTCCTTAATATGTCTTGATATTAATCCTAACGTGCACAGGCCTCTTGAACTAAGAGTTGGTGATTTTAATTAGCATGGTCATTTTATTCTCAGGCAAATGTTTGCTGGAGATGCTAATGTATATGAAAGCAGATAGATCCCCCAAAGGCCCCTGATATCAACATGCTAGCTATAGTCTAAATGGAACACTACAGACAATGTAGGAGGTGCAGGCTAATGAAACACTCCAGGTCTCCACAGTCAAACAAAACAATAGGCAAACTTTAATAAAGAAGGAGTATGGAAAATAAAAATGTAATTAAATTGTTTATACCCGCTGATTAACAATGCTCTTTATAACCAACAGACTAATAGTTGGTAATTCATAGATGACTGTTATGAAATGTGAGGTATTATAGGAGATAATCAGCTTTGACAATGTAATGGATATGCATTGTAAAATGACTGCATATAAAGTGGATGACTTGACTTCTATTCAGGGATATATATTGAGCTCATTGCCACTATACAAAAACAAAAGTCAAAAGTTGTATGTGTATTTTTAAGAAGTGAAATGCAGTTACAGTAACCAGTGCAAAGTAGTGTTTTGCTTTTAGAAATGAAAAAGAATATGAAATAAATCTATTTTTTTCATCACATTTCTTAATAAAGAGGGTGTTGAATTTCTGGGCTTTATTTTGACTGGAGACATTAATATTTAAATATGCACAGCGGAGCAGAGAGGAGAGTGCCATTTGTGCCTTTACATTTGCATTTGGCTCTTAAATTAAACATTAATTGTGGTTCTTCATAAAGGAACAATGCAACTTTGAAGCATTCTACTTTGCCAAGTTAATTATTTCCAATTTGCAACAAAATATCTGTAGATGTGTCAAAACTGCGATGATAATCACAGAAAGAAAAGTTCTTAGAATAACAGTGGAAATAAAAGAGTATCTAAGTGTTGGTTGCTTTTTATTTAGGTCTGACCTGAGCAGAATGTTAATGCTGCAATGTACTGCTGAGTTATCTTAGGCCAAGGTGACAGTTGTCATAAGGATTTTCCATCATTTGCTGAAAATTTAATCAATCTCCACAATTCATAACCCACAAATTGCTCACTTCTCTTCTCTTTGCTCCATGACGTGAACTCATCCCAGATGCTCAATCTTGGTGGCTCACATTTCTCCACATAAGAAAGGTATAACATTTAATACTGTGTGATGCATGTCTGGCTAGAATTAAGTCATGTGGTTTAACTGAAGTTCATTTCTAAGTTGTAATCTCCAAGGCAATCTGCTGTTGGGGGTTTAAATCCTTCCACCGTACTGGCGATTAACATACTATATACTTTCACTGTTTCTCTGAAGAACCAAATTAATGCCCACTTCAATGTAAGCAGCTTTGAGGAGGAAGGGCCACACCACAAATACCTTTTCTACGCTCTGGGACTACCAGAGAGAGACTGTCATTTTAACGGATTAAGTCCTCATCTCAAGTCTCCAGAGACCCACTTCAGAGTGAGCATTACGAAGGTAACTTACAACACCGCAATCAACGTAACGCAATGCTGATGCAATTGAACAAACTACTATGGTTTTCCACTTGTTTCCCTCCTTTGAATAAGAACACTGTGTTCCAGTGACGGAATGAAATACACAAGATAAAACCATTTTATAAACAATTGGAGGGGGTGGGGGGGTATTCGTGCGTGCGAGAAAGGACCAGCTGAGGGGAATGACATGGGGAACCTGACTATGTCTTGTAGGGGTCAGGCCTTAGATGACGGCTAGTGTTTCACAAGGTGACATTCTGTGTTAATCTGGAACTGTTGCCAGCTGCCTTGTGACTCTGTTGTCATAAAGTATCTGTGTTTAAGGGTTACAGGGATGAATCTTTCAAACGCTCTCATTGTCTTTTTTTGTTTTTTACATGGTTTGTGGAGAAAATGTTTCATGGATGAATAAAAATCAAGAGACAAGATATAAAAATCACAGTGCCACTTTACTTCACAGCTTAGAATAAATGTGTAATAACTTGGTAACAAAGTGGAGCTGTAACTACTCTTATTCTGAGATGGGAGTAATGTGCTATCCATACCTTTAAAAATACAAAGTATGATGGTACTCTACCAGACCACAGAGTGACAAACGGACAGGCCTTCCTCTCATAACAAACAAAACACATTACCATTATGTGAATAGAATGATATACAGTAATCTTACGACCTAATTTGAAGCCCTAAGATTTTGCCATCCTCCTGGGCCAATTAGCCATAACACTTATCACAAAGTCACTCCGAAGCATATCAATCCGTGTGCATGGCCGTGAGGTACAGTGTGAAACGCCAGTTGTGATAACACTGTTAAAGAGCTCCAGACTCCCGCAGCTCTGACACCACGGAGACATGCATCGCTACAATATGGTGCATGTCTTAGTGGTGCAGTCTCTACCCTCCAGCCAGAAGGACAAGACATGACAAGAGGACTAGAGGGAGGTGGATGAAGGAATAGCAGAGGAGAATGAAATGGAACTGCAAAGAAGGATATGATCATTATATAAAATGTGATTATTCAAAATCAAACAAAATGTGGTATTATTCATTCATTGATCTGGATGTTGCTATTTTGGTCCAACTAACTTTTCCATTAACATTCTAGTATAGACTGTATTTTGGATCAACTAAGCTACTAGTTGTTGGCCGATGCCCACTGTCATCAACACTATGGAAGTTAGGAGCTTCTTTTTTGGTGTAGCCCTTTCCTGCAGTCAAATGACCATGGGTGGAATGTTATTAATATAATTAATAAACATGACCAAAAAAATTAAACACAGAAAATCCGGTGTTTCTATGTGAAACAGTTTTGTTATATTTCAGTCTTCTGTGATATATAGAAAGTGTAATATTGGGATAAACTCTAAATTAAATACATTCAACTCTATATCTGACATGCTATAGGTGTCTTCTTTTTTTTTGCCCATAACCATGTGTGTGAGGTGTATACTTTTGTTTCAAAGTAGATTTGTTTAAGACTACCAAGAAACACTCTGTGTGACCCTGATTTAGCCCACAGCAATAAAAGGTTAACCACAGGTCAATCTCCTAGACCTCACCAAAGTAGTGTTGGCTAGTACAAGCACAGTCTGTCTGTGAGAGGCTACCTCTATTTGTGTGTGATGTGATGTGGTATCCATTTTGGGAGCGAGCCACTCCTATTCACAATCGTAATCACGGCTGGACATCAAGAAGCAATCAGGCACCGTGAGCTTAAGACAGATGGCATTAAAGTAGTCAGGTCAGCAGCTTTGGACGATTACATCCTGGGATCAGGGGACCAGTAGGCACTGGATAACTCCTACTCCTACTGTACAACAAACTATAACCTGCTCTGAATATCTACTGTACTGATCTTTCAGTTGCTTTAAATAGTACATATATTCATTAACATCGATATGTGCATCCAGTCTAGCTAGTCTTATTTACTCCACTCAAGATACAGCTAATACACTTCAGGGCCTGGCTGATGCATAATGATGTGGAGGTGTTTTGTATTTCTGTGTTGGTGTAACAAGAGCCAAGCCAGTTGTAAAAGTCAATGCCTTTCATCTGACTGAACTTTAGAAAGGTTGAGGCTCATACAGAAATTCGAAGATGAAAAACTGCACTAACCTCAATGAACTTCTTCCGAAAAATTAGGATGACATCCTGCCAGTATAATTCACCTTTAACACTCAGAAGGACGCTTCCTGAAGTGATTAAGGGTCTTTCGCAAGAATATTAAACTTTCCTGTTGATTAGTCAAGACAAAGCAATGTTTTTGGAGTGGTGGCAGGTTAAAGCTCCTCCACTAAAATGGACTCATTATTTTCTAGCCCTGGGCTCTATTTCATCATTTTAGTTGTTACTGTCTTCTCTCCATGGTTGTTGTTGAAGTCTGTTTTTCCACATTGTGACTATGAGAACGATGTTTGTCAGAGCAGAGAGGGTACAGGGGGCTCACAGCGAGAGTCGCCCAAAACTCCAAAGAATCAATTAGTGATGAGAGAAGGATGCTGGTGTTGATGTCTCTGTAGCAGCGGCCAGTGGTTAAAACCAGACGCCTTTGACACTACATTACTTTTTGTCTCTCTTTCTTCTGGTGGAGTTGATGCAATTTTGACTTTTCTGCTCCTTTTGTTATTTGCTTTTAACTCACTCAAGCCAGACTCAAACACTTAAATATGCAGAAAGGCATGAAAAATGCATGACCACTTATTCAAAGTTGTGCTCCTTTTCATTTGTTGAGCAATGTCAGAGATATTTCTTGTTTTATTAGCCTCGCGGGATACATTTTGAGCCGTTAGTCCTTTTCAAACAGACTATCTGCTTTCATCAATGCTGATAATAATTAGAAAAACAAATAATGTTGAAATTCTTATATTGCTTTGGTTATAAAGACAGTGTGCCAGGCATTTCCATTCAGAGTCTCCTGAAACAGACATTTTGACATATTATTTTCAGTATAATCATTTGGGGGGTGCTTATATTTGTCCTGTTAAACACAAGCGTGTAATGGAAATGTGTTTTTTGCATATCCCAACTCCCCCTGAAACACCACAGGGAGTGGCGTCACAGTCACCATTGTACAGCACCCCTGGAGCAATTAGGGTTAAGTGCCTTGCTCAGCTACAGATTTTTTAATATATATATATTTATTTTCTTGTTAGCTCCGGCCCTTGAACCAGCAACCTTTTAGTTACTGGTATGACAGCACTCAATAATTGGCATATGACAGCTCAATATAGGTAGACTGCAGTTTGGAATACAGAGTTCTGCTCATTGAGTCTGACTTTGATCGGACAATGTTAGCCTTATATATGGTCTGGTTTATGGTTCCCCATGCTAAAGTATGTTCTCTCCTCATGTCCCTTTTCTGCATCATGTCCCCTCCAACCTCTATGCTTCTTCAAATGTTTTTGTTTTTGTAACAGTACAAATAGTGAAGTTTAAAAAAATCTCTGTTCTTCAGTGAACCCTTTTTGTATGTTTTTACAATATTTGTATCATATTGCTGTCTTATGTATCATAAGGCAGCTTTGTGACAAACAATGACATATCTCATATTGCAGTCAAATATGTATATTTCCTGTCATTCCTCATGCGATGTTTAACCTGAGACTGATACAGACGCAGAAGTGACTTACTCTCAGCCTCAAAACAACCACATCACAATTGACAACAGTTTTCTCTGGTTTCTAACTATGTTTGTGTATGCATTCTTTCCGTGAGCATGGCACAAGATATGGGGGTCCCTCAGGTGTCAAAGGAATCCAAATACAAAGACTAGAGCTCCCTCCTTGTGTTTCTGCAAGGTTGCGTTTCACTTTGTCAACCATGGCTGTGTAACTAATAGCCTGATAAAAATGTAGCAGACCTGAACCTTGCATTGTTTTAAGAATCTCATATGTAGAGACCAAGTGAAGGTTATTCAGTGTCTCACTAAGCTGGAGTGTGGAGTAACCTTGAAGGAAAACAAAGTCCCTCCTTCCTTAAGCTCCTGGTAGGATAATAGTGAATCATGAAGAACAATGTCCATCTATTCATAAACACAAATGATGATATTGGTGAGTGAAGAGATAAGGGGAAGGGTGAGTAACAGACTTGTGTCAAGTCTAAAAAGAAGCCTGCAGCTGAATAAATACTGTGGGTGACAATGGCCTCAGTAACACCCTCCTCCCATTCCCATCCTCTTTCCCCTGCTTGTGGAATATGGAAGACCTTTCTGTCACCAACCTTATCCTCCACAATTACAAAAAGATAGAAAAAAGGTGAATAAATAAACTGGGTAGATGAATAACATGAACACCTATTTCCGAACCATTTCCATCAACTACTTTTCCATCAGCTGCCCTCGAGCCAAACCAGAGCTCTCTTCTAACCATGATAATCCCCTTGCAGGACCCCCATAAAGTGATTGAACCACTTCCTCAGTCGTTCACACATTCACTCAACTTTCAACTTTAGAGATAAGAAAAATATGTTTTTTTTCAGGTGGGCATTGCCTTAATGAGTCAGTTTCAGCTCTCCTCTATCCTTTTACCCATGACTTCCTATAGAAAGGGCAGGTCTTCTGCTTCCTGCCTGCCAAGCAGCCATGTCGCTGATCTGAAAAGCTACTGCGGGGAAAAACAGCTGGTGAGCACTGAGGTCTTAGAAAGTCAACGCTGACTGACTGAGAGGCACATTTCTCAGGGTCATGACCCTGTGACCTTTGGCTGGGCAGCCTGTTAATGACAACACTGTCCAGGGAGGACACTTCCTTACTGGAATGTTCACAGAGAATGATAGTGATAGAGAGCAGAGTGCTGAGTGGAAAATAAGGTTCTGCTTCATGCCTATTTGAGTGCAGTATTTATTGAGCTGAGGCTCCTTGTTATATTTTAACATTGGATTTGAAGCGCATTCAATCAATATATTTTGTGCATTTGAAATGTTGGACTAGGAAGAAATACACCGAAATACACTGAGTGTACAAAACATTAGGAACACCTGCTCGTTTCATGACATAGACCGCTCAGGTGAATCCAGGTGAAAGCTATGATCCCTTATTGATTTCACCTGTTAAATCAGTGTAGATTATGGGGAGGACACAGGTTAAAGGAGGATTTCTAAGCCTTGAGACATGGATTGTGTATGTGTGCCGTTCAGAGGGGGAATGGACAAGACAAAATTTTGAAGTGCCTTTTGAACAGGGTATGGTAGTAGGTGCCAGGCACACTTGTTTGTGTCAAGAACTGTAACGCTGCTGGGTTTTTCACACTCAACAGTTTCCCGTGTGTATCAAGAATGGTCCACCACCCAAAGGACATCCAGCCAACTTGACACAACTGTGGGAAGCATTGGATTCAACATGGGCCAGTATCCCTGTCTGTGATGAGGTGGTGTTGAAGAAGTCAGGCGCAGGAGGGTCAATCACAGAATAACAGGCTTTAATCGTCAAAATACAGGTTTACGCAGAAATGCGTCAAACACACTCCAGGGCGCACTGGAAAATACAAGGCACACAGGAAAATACTCCCGTCGATACACAATACACGAGCTCCACCGAGCTTCACAAACCTCCACAATAAACAATCACCCACACAGACAAGGAAACAGAGGGAACACTTATACCATGACTAATACGGGAATAAGGACCAGGTGTGTGTGATTGAAGACAATACAAATGGAGTGATGATAAATGGATCGGCAGTAGCTAGTAAGCCGGTGACGCCGAACGCCGAAACCTGCCCGAACAAGGAGGGGAGGCAGCCTCGGCGGAAGTCGTGACACTGTCGAACACTTTGGACACCTTGTAGAGTCCATGGCCCGACCAATTGAGGCTGTTCTGCGGGCAAAAAGGTGTGCAACTCAATATTAGGAAGGTGTTCCTAATGGTTTGTACATTCAGTGTATATCCTGATGTCACCAATCAATGTTTAAAGTTGAGAGTCACATTTACGTCTGCAACCACTGGGTACTTACAGAATTTAAATTACTCCATATCAAATCTACATGAAGTGAATGGCCTTTTGAGATCACCATTTGCAATAGTGCCAAACTCATCAAGTCTGTAAACCGGCCCAATTATGTTGTCATCGTCCTTGAAGTATCTTAGAAATTGGAATCTATCTGGAAGTCAGAGATATGGCGAGTGGAGATACTGTATAAACGGGTGAAGAAAACAAAACAAACATTTCTATTATATTTGTTTAATCGCATCTACCCATCTGACAGGCATATTTTTGTGAGGTATTTCTTAGATTACTGTACAAATCAGTCTCTGGAATGGTGCGAAATTAACAGTAACTTTCAGTGCTAATTTTAACTGTAATCCTAGTGTTGATTGACAATGCTGTCAGACCTCAGAATAGCTTTGCGTCGGCATTACACACACTTTTCTGTCCACAGCACTTGGATTATTTAAGATTATGCTGTAATTCCCGTTTTAATCTTCACTGCATTAAGATTTTGAGGCTGAAATACTGTGCGGCAGAGTAGCGACCAGCAGCGATGAAGTGTCTTAAGCGTCTGATGAGATCGGGAAATCTGCTCTCATCCTCTTCCTTTTCTTCTGCTTATCACAGCATTTTTTTCTAATGAAAACTTGTGCTGCCACCACCAATGAATTGATCATCAGTTTGCTTTGCTGGCTTAAGCCTTTATCAAAGAGTATCTTGAAAAGGCAATAAGAAGATAGTACTTCACATAGTACTGTGAAGTTCAAAGGTCTAATTCCCTAAACTAAAAGCCATTGGGTCTGAGGAGACAATATGTTGGCCTAACATCACCTTCAAATGCAATGTGACTAAATGTAAATGTCTTCTCTGAAAAGGTGGTGGAAGCAAAGTAAAAGAAAAATATGAAAATTGATCAAATATCTTAAGTTGAATCTATTATATGCTGAAATTATCAACGAAAGAGTGCATCCGAGAACATCACATCCTCAACAACTAAAACAGACAATTTGCAGGCTGCTCAGTCTTATTGTAAACTTACTTGATCCTTGTCTTCACACAGAAACAAAATGGCCGTACCTGAACCACGTTCTTCCGGCTGGACCTCTCTGTTGTCCATTCAACCACGGCCCCACAGAGATCCACCCCATCAGGGCTGCATCCAGGTTTCTACAGACATATAAGAGGCAGAGTGGAGAGGTGTTTAGTGAATAAAGGTTACTACACTGAACAAAAATATAAACGCAACATGTAAAGTGTTGGTCCCATGTTTCATGAGCTGAAAGAAAAGATCCCACAAAAATCTTATTTCTCTCAAATGTTGTGAACAAATTTGTTTACATCCTTGTTAGTGAGCATTTCTCCTTTGCCAAGATAATCCATCCCCCTGACAGGTGTGGCATATCAAAAAGCTGATTAAACAGCATGATCATTACACAGGTGCACTTTGTGCTGGGGACAATAAAAGGCCACTCTAAATGCCACTCTAAATGCCGTGCAATTGGCATACTGACTGCAGGAATGTCCACCAGAGCTCTTTCAGAGAATTGAATGCTCATTTCTCTACCATAAGCCACCTCCAAAGTTGTTTTAGAGAATTTGGCAGTACGTCCAACCAGCCTCAACCGCAGACAAAGTGTAACCACGCCAGCCCAGGACCTCCACATCTGGCTTCTTCACCTGCGGGATCATCTGAGAACAGCCACCCGGCCAGCTGATGAAACTGTGGGTTTGCACAACTGAAGAATTTCTGCATAAACTGTCAGAAACCATCTTAGGGAAGCTCAGCTGCGTGCTCGTCGTCCTCACCAGGGTCTTGACCTTACTGCAGTTCGGCGTTGTGACCAACTTCAGTGGGCAAATGCTCACCTTCGATGGCCACTGGCATGCTGGAGAAGTGTGCTCTTCACAGATTAATCCCATTTTCAACTGGCAGACGGCATCGTGTGGGCGAGCAGTTTGCTGATGTCAACGTTGTGAACAGAATGCCCCATGGTGGTGGGGGGGTTATGGTATGGGCAGGCATAAGCTACAGACAACAAACACAATTGCATGTCAATTTGATCGCACAGAGATACCGTGACGAGATCCTGAGGCCCATTGTCGTGCCATTCATCTGCTGCAATCACCTCAGGTTTCAGCATGATAATGTATCCAAAACATCACTGCTCTAGAGGAGATCTGCATGGAGGAATGGGCCAAAATACCAGCAACAGTGTGTGAAAACCTTGTGAAGACTTACAGAAAACGTTTGACCTGTGTCATTGCCAACAAAGGGTATATAACAAAGTATTGAGAAACTTTTGTTATTGACCAAATACTTATTTTCCACCATAATTTGCAAATAAATTCATTAAAAATCCTACAATGTGATTTTCTGGATTTTTTCTCTCTCATTTTGTCTGTCATAGTTGACGTATACCTATGATGAAAATTACAGGCCTCTCTCATCTTTTTAAGTGGGAGAACTTGCACAATTGGTGGCTGACTAAATACTTTTTTCCCCCACTGTATCTGTGACCAAAAGATGCAAATCTGCATTCCCAGTCATGAGAAATTCATAGATTAGGGCCTAATGAATTTATTAAACTGACTGATTTCCTTATACGAACTGTAACTTCTTTGAAATTGTTGCATGTTGTGTTTATATTTTTGTTCAGTGTAGTTTCACTGCTGTGTTTGTGAATGGGACTCTCCTAAATGTATCATAGTTGTGCAGTAAATATAAAAATACATGTTTTTAAAGAGTGTCACTTTCTCTATAATGGATAGATATTTGATTTGAATCACGATGAATAAACAAAAGGAAGTGCTGGAGTGCTCTACCCAAATATCAGATAATGCCCATTTGTTATAGCACTTTTTTATATTCATTATGCTGTAGACTGAGAATGTACATGTGCTGTAATTCTCTATTATTCTAAACTTTAATATCTTATTGATATCCTCTATGGAATTATAGAAGCAGTGTGTAACCGTTTCAAAATAAGAATGGTATAATTTTCAGACAACATTTTGCTTTTTTAAAGAAGAACTAATCTGTGTTAAAGGCATGGGAACTCATTTAGATATAATTTCTCTTTATTGTGGTCTCAGACCAGGGAAATTGTGGACAAATGATAGAGAGATGCTGTAGAAAATTAAGATGATAAGGACATTGTACAACAGTATTACAAGGTAGTATCACAATCAATCAGAATCAAATCAAGCAATCTTACATTTTAGTCATTTTAGCAGACGCTCTTATCCAGAGTGACTTACAGTTAGTGAGTGCATACATTTTTTTTTCATACTGGTCCCCTGTGGGAAACGAACCCACAACCCTGGCGTTGCAAACGCCATGCTCTACCAACTGAGCTACACGGGCCATAGAAAGATGCTCACTGAGATCCCACGTGCCCAGCTTGGAATAAACTGAAACCTGAAGACTCAATAAACTACCTTGACTGACAGGTACAGTATTGGACAAATTAGGTGATGTTTGATTTACAGTACCTGCCACAGACAGAGTAAACTACATGTGTTTAAGTTGGATGATGCAAAATACTGCCTATTCTTGTTTCTACTGGATAAATAACTCTCCTTACAGAACGATGTACACATTGCAGGTGAGCTCATATATCCTGACTTTGTATGCTGGTGACGACATTGTATATTCAGACCCAAACCTAAATACTGCCCACAACGACTAAATGATAACACAATATATTAATAAACTGTTTATTCTACTCTGAAACAAAGATAAATCAAATTATGAAATTATTATTTTTATATAGCAAATAAATAAACTCAAATGTACACACACACAAACCACCACCACCACCATCCCAAACACACACAACCGCCCTCCACTGTACCCACTATTTCCATTGGAAAGGGGGGGAGATATGTCAATCTATGTGGAAGTGGAAATGTCTCTCTCGCCCATAATGAACTATTGGACGGGGAGAGTCTGACAGACCGTTGCTCTGGTGGGGCTCAGTAAAGGAGAGGGCTTTGATTAAGTCCTTGGAGCTTCATTAAAAAGCATGGCAAGCTCATTTTAGAGACTCCCCCAACTCTCTCTCTCTCTCTCTCTCTCTCTCTCTCTCTCTCTCTCTCTCTCTCTCTCTCTCTCTCTCTCTCCTCTCTCTCTCTCTCTCTCTCTCTCTCTCTCTCTCTCTCTCTCTCTCTCTCTCTCTCTCTCTCTCTCTCTCTCTCTCTCTCTCTCTCTCTCTCTCTCTCTCTCTCTCTCTCTCTCTCTCTCTCTCTCTCTCTCTCTCTCTCTCTCTCTCTCTCTCTCTCTCTCTCTCTCTCTCTCTCTCTCTCTCTCTCTCTCTCTCTCTCTCTCTCTCTCACCAGGGCAGGGTGGATTAAAGTCACATACTATACACACATAGACAGACAGACAGACAGACAGACACACACACACACACACACACACACACACACAATATGCAGTCCACTTCACAAGGGGGTAAACAGTTCCTCATTGCTTTTTGATGGGGTGAGCTCCAGTCCTTGGGATCAAAGCCAAAGTTAATTTGCCAGTTTGAGAAATCAGAAAATGAAAAGAAAACGCTTCATTTCTGGCATCAAATTAAAATGCACATAGCGTGTGTTCACTCAACATTTGCACTCATAATGCTAATAGGCAATCCCTCAGAAGGTTGATTTGAGGCTGTAATTGAACATTGCCCCCTCGTATTCAGCAGGTTACCAACCTATTGATGTCACTTTTTTACTTTACTGAACTGTCACTTTTTACTTTACTGTGTGTGTGTGTGTATGTGTGTGTGTGTGTGTGTGTGTGTGTGTGTGTGTGTGTGTGTGTGTGTGTGTGTGTGTGTGTGTGTGTGTGTGTGTGTGTGTGTGTGTTGTATAAACCTACCAAATTCGTCAGGGCTTCTTGCTTGCTCTCTTTATAAAACAGAAGTTTATCAGTCTCCAGGACTACCCAAGTTGAAGTCCAGTTCTTCCTCAGTTTTTTGCCTCCATCTGATATTTTGGCTTTATTCAAATATTCACCTTTCAAAACAACCTGAAATGCAAGATGCAACATTTAGCCTTTAACAGATATTAACAATGAATGTGACATAAATATTCAAATAAAACACATGCTATTTTATCAGTATCAACAAAATAAATACCTATTTTAATAAGTAAAATTGGCCTGCTGAATTAAAAGCATAGAAACATATTAATAGTGAATAATACTTAAATGTTAGCCTTATAGAAATAGTCTAATGGCGAATAGCAGGCATATAGCAATAGAGCATAATAAACCAAACAGATTTCTGCCCATATGTTGCCATATACAAACTGACAGTTCTTTATGATGACCTGTAATACTCACAAGAGTGTCTGCAGCTCCAGCTCCACCAATGTTATGCTGAGACTGGTTCCTCCGGTGGCGAGAAATCTACAGAAACAGAAAAGCAGAAAAATATATTGAAGAGGAGCTGATTTCCCTGACTGTTTCAAATCAGAGCTGTTGCTTGATTGTGGCCATATTGTCTTAGCTAGTAAAATCGGTTCAGTGAAATTAAAAGCATACAGGTACTGTTATTCCATGCTGTAAAGACTATGCAATATAGTGCATACAAAGTATGGTTATGTGTGAATGTATCATCATTATATTAACATATAGAACATCTATATCGTACAAGACTATATAGTCTCTGATAGTAGCGTGTATGGAAACAGTGTGGTTAATGAGATGAGACCTCACATTGTGACAACAGAAAAACAACGCACACAACCCAGTGCTAATCAAAATCAGACCGTGAGAATTCATGTCAATATCACAGCAATGTAAACACTCATCCAGATAAACATGGACACAAATAAAGCAAGATTATTGATAGTGTCATTTGACAAATCCATTTTCAACTGCATGTATTTCAGTATTGTAGTAATAGAGTAGCAGCAGAAGCAGTAATAGTTATAGCTATACTAAAGGTAGCTTAGAAGAGGTTGCGCTTATACATAGTTGAACAAGAGTTCTGCGATATCCACACCCTTTACTATGGAAACACAGCTCACAGTGTATCGTTCTAGTCAGTTTTATCCTTCAGCACAGTGCTGGCCTGCCCTCTACTGTTCAAATGACTTATAGGAATTCCAATAAGGATAGGTCTACCCCAGCACGCCAAACCCCTAGTGAGTCCTATAGTCATTATGATTGGGTCCTGCTATATTCTCTCATTAATCACAGTGTAAGAGGGTGGAGCAGGGTCACGATACAGTTGGGTTTAACACACACTTACTTCCATACATTGGAGGAGGTCAAGAAACCATTTCTCTGCTCTCTGGTAACATATCTAATATATGAGAGTAAACAAATAATGTTTATTTTGATGTCTGTTAGATGAGACCCTCTGTGTAATGAATGTAATGAAATGAAAAGTACATCTGTAATACGAACAACATTCTGGAACACTGATGCAATGTTAAAGCAACACTCTAACGTTCCGTGTTCCGTGTTCTGAGTTGTGTTTGTTCTGAGTTGTTTATGACCATGTTTGTAATCCGTAAGAACTGGTTCATTATCTCCGGTAGCCTTTGCATCTCTTCCCTCTGGACAAACTGTATTACTGCAGTATAAGACGTCTCACAAACAAGTATCATCTGCATAATTAGCAAACAAGCAACCCAACAAAACATCAGACGTGGCCTCACGGCAGTGATCATCTGAGTAATTCAGTTTGCTGTCAATTACTAATAAACCCTATGAAGGTTTACAATACAACTGTGTATGTTTAGCAATCTAGACTGACGGATTGAAGGTCAATGGCCTGTTGTAAACACATCTAATACTATTTTGTATCTGATGAAATTTTGCAGATTAACATTCCAGCCAACAGACAGATGTATTGTATGATACGAGGCATGAACCACTATGCTAAATAGAGGTGTCAGCCAGCCCCTCCACCAATTTATGAAAAATATTAAATGGTTGGGGTTATGTCCAGTTCATTGTCAACACGGTAGCTACATTATTCCAAATATGCTACACCAGACTGCTCATTTTGTAAATGCATCATCTGTTTTATCTTTACCCTGATTTTCCCACAGGGAAGTGCTCAGAGTCAAACAGAGATCAGCTCAATTAAGCTAATGATAATCACCTAATGTGCGACAACGGTTTATAAAGAATATAATCATAATTACTGGAATTTATATAAACACAGTTCAACAAATGGCTAACAATATTCAATAAGCCTCTAAAATCAGAGTATATCCAGCTGATAGGTCTGTGTGTGTGTGTGTGTGTGTGTGTGCATGCAACTGTGTGTGTATACACCTACACTGAGTGCACAAAACATTAGGAACACCTCATCTTTCCATGACATAGACTGACAGGGTGAATCCAGGTGAAAGCTATGATCTATTATTGATGTCACCTGTTTAATCCACTTCAATCAGTGTAGATGAAGGGGAGGAGACAGGTTAAAGAAGGATTTTTAAGACTTGAGACAATTGTGTATGTGTGCCATTCAGAGGGTGAATGATATTTAGAGACAAAATATTTAAATGTCTTTGAACGGGGTATGGTATTAGGTGCCAGGCACACCGGTTTGAGTGTGTCAACTGTCAAGAACTGCAACGCTGCTGGGTTTTTCCACACTCAACAGTTTCCCTTGTGTATCAAGAATGGTCCACCACCCAAAGGCAGGCTGACACAAAGTGTGCAGAGCAACAGACGAGCTACAGTTAGTCAACTGACAGTACAGTATTGGTGTCCAAATAATGCACAACTCGTTTTACCTTGACGCGAATGGGGTATGGCAGCTGACGACCTTACAAAGTTCCACTTCTTTTAGCAAAAAACAAGAAACTGCGGTTGCAGTGGGCTAAGGAACGAAAACACTGGACACAGGAGAATTGGAAAAACATTGCCTGATCTGATGAATCCCGGTTCCTGCTGTTTCACGCTGATGGGAGGACTAGGGTATGCAGAAAACCACATGAGTACATGCATCTAACATGCCATGTGTCAACATTGCAGGCTGATGTAGGTGTTGTGATGGCACACATTGGGCCCCTTAATAAAAGTGGAGCAATGTTTGAATGCCACAGGATATCTGAACGTCATTGCCAATCAGGTGCATCCCTTCATGGCAGCAGTATATTTTTTCAACAGGATAATGCCCCATGCCACAAGGTTAGGATTGTTCAGGAACGAGTCCACAAACTTGACAGTGAATACAGCATATTGCAGTGGCCTGCCCAGTCACCAGATCTCAATCCAATTGAGCATCTGTGGGATGAGATGGAACGAGCTATTCGGAGAAGAGATCCACTACCAGCCAACTTGACACAACTGTGGGAAGCATTGGAGTCAACATGGGCAAGCATCCCTGTGGAATGCTTTCGGCACTTTGTAGAGTCCATGCCCTGACAAATTGAGGCTGTTCTGAGGGCAAAAGGGTGTTCAACTCAATATTAGGAAGGTGCTCCTAATGTTTTGTACACTCAGTGTATACTCACAGGTTTGGGAGGCAGGTCAGGATCCTGCAGGACCATGGACTTGGTTTGACTCAGGCGTTCCCCACTGTTCTGAGAGCTCTTGATGCGCATCTGGACTGTACCTTGTGCTGCTCCGGTCAACTGGTGGGGCAGAATCAGAGGCGGCTGTTTCCCTACATTCTGAAGATTGCTGATTCTGGTCAAAAGGAGATGAAAACATAAGTGGATGTTAAGATTAAAATATTGATGAAAAAAAGAACTATTATCCAATTTATAAGATCAATGGATGTAAAATAACCTATATACTGAAGAAGGTTATTAAGACAAAATGTCTGTGTATGCTATCCTGATGCAGTAAAAAATGATACTTAAAAAAAAATAATGAAGTATGCTTTACGCAACATCTTTTTGAGGGCTGACCCATCACATTTTTTGCTTATCTGAATTCACTGGTTTTATACCCCAAACACACTTTTGGGAGAGCGTGATGGTCCTCTTTTGATTCAAATATTGATAAATAATAAGTAGTATCCAACTGATACGATTTCTAATAATTAAATGGATGTAAAACACTTAATAGAAGGCCATTAAAGTGCTGTTTTTGCTTTTGGGAGTGCATTAATTTATTTGGTTTAGTAGTGACACTCAGGAGATGAGGAACATTTAAGGGAAGACACTGCAAGAAGTCTGGTCTAAGCTTGAGGACTTTAACCTTCCTTCCTGTTATGGTTGCCTCATCAAAGCATTGCAAAACATACCTCTTGCTGTAATGTATCTGTCGATGAGCAGGAAAAACTCACAGTCTGCTTATTGAAGGATTCTCACAAATAATAAACAGTCTACCCACTGACAAAAATCTATGTTCAATCTAAACAATGTTCATGTAAATGTAAATACTATGGCACATCCAGCCAATGTCATCAAATATTTTAGTGTTTCTTTGTGTTTTTTTTGTGTGTGCTATTGATTGATGTTTTTTTTTTAAGTTGCACAAAGTGTCTCATAACAGGAAGCAAATCTCAAACTCCCTCCCCCACCCAAAAAAACAGATTCAGAAATCAACCAGTACTGATGTTTTGCATCTCTTCTTGTTACTGATTACCACATTAACAATGCAGTAAATAATGATGGCCATGTGATACAAATCGTCATATTTCTGGTAAAGACTTGTGCAGAAATGTCAATTGACAGACAGGATAATGAATGCAGTTTTAGTGATATCACAGATTTGAAGATTGGGAGTGAGTTCAAAAAGCTAGGAAACTCCTAAGCTTCAGTTTAACAACGTAAAAAAAAGAGACATACAAATTCTATATATTTTTTACATTCACACTTGTTCATCAGATATGCTACTGTATCCTGTGGCATCTAACATGTCCTGTTTTAACTGCACGTAGACAGGGCATTCCTAAACAACATCTACCATGTTATAACGATTCTGGACTATAATACTCAAGAATAACAGACATTCCTCACGTGTCTACAACTTTCCACCCATCAGCCACGTCCAGTTAGGACCCAGGCCACTGACACCATTGCCCAGATGTTACATCTCTTTAAGTCACCAATGGCCCCCACTAAACCCCAAATACTTTTAAAAGAAAGGAAACAACAATGACAGCATCTTTGAATTTGCAAACCCAAACCCACTAGAATGGTGTCTTTCTTACCTCGTCCCCGCCATGCCTCTATCATATCAATCTGTCACAGATCACAAAAAGAGAAAGAGAGAAAGAGTGTAAGTCTTCCTTTTAGAGGAAGTAGGTTTCATCACGTGTTGTAGTCAAACCACCATGTCTTTCACTGCTGCTCTACAGTTGATGTGAACGTCTGTTATATGGCGCAGGCTCAGGACCCCACTTCCTGAAGGATGCCACTTGCACAGAAATAGTCTGACTGAAATTTGCTTTAACTTCAAAAGTGAATACACATTACTAACGCATGTAGATGTGAGATCTGACCATCACACAATTTGAGAACAGGGTCGATCAGAATTATCTCCCTCCTGCAGCAGAGAGTTGGTGTACGAGACAACAACTTGTGTGGTTTTCCGCTTCTCCTTTTTGGCCTGTTTTTAGTAACAGCTTGTTTCAAACATCTCCCTTGCCCAAAGTGTAGTTTGAAAGTTAGTTGTGCATGCCTTGTGGTAGGTTTCACTGCAGTTAATGTTGTCCTAACTTAAATTCAATTTGGTTACCAGCATACTTCCATTACCAAAACGTAGATATACACTGAGTGCACAAAACATTAAGAAAACCTTCCTAATGTTGAGTTGCACCCCCCTCTTTTGTCTTGTCCATTCACCCTCTGAATGGCAGACATACACAATCCATCTCTCAATTGACTCAAGGCTTAAAAATCCTTCTTTAACCTGTCTCCCCTGTTCAGCTACACTGATTGAAGTGGATTTAACAAGTGACATCAATTAGGGATCATAGCTTTCACCTAGATTCACCTGGTCAGTCTATGTCATGGAAAGAGCAGGTGTCCTTAATGTTTTGCACACTCAATGTACAATATGAATGGTTTACACTTTATATCAAGATTTAAGCATGAGATGTAAACTAATTTGGTAACATTATCAATAAGCTCCAAAACAATTGTTTGTTGATGACATTGGTTGAACCAGGATTTTACATAATCTTGTGGTTTTCCTGCGGTCTGAGGGAAATCACCCAAAGATGGAGGATAAATAAAGAAGTCTTACTAAGGTCGTTTACCATTGAATTTTTTTTTCAAAGTTTCAGTCCGATTAAGGGGTGGCTCTCCTATAGACAACAATGCAATAGCAGCTGGGTTTGGTCTGCTTAGTTCATTGACTGTATGAACCAGAAAAAAATGAACGAGTAGAACGTCTCTCTTCCACATCGTTCTCTGTTTCACAGTAACAACACTCCTGAGCGACGCAGTCAGCTAGATTTCTCACAGTGTGGACTCGTGGGTGGGGGGAGGTGGGGGGGAAGTTGAGACTGCACAATAGAAAGTAAAGAATTACCGGAAGGGAACCGAACCTCAAGTTCTGCCTATATAAGTCTATAAAATCAACCACCAGCATAAGGGATGTATTTACAGCACTAGCTCCAATTGGTATTGTGTACATCCTGTAAATCTAAACAATACTTTCATATCTGAACATTCTGTGACGTTCCGTCTTTGATCATTGATGGTTCAGTGACTCTCATTATGGTTGACTGTGTGTTATCTCGCCTCAACAGCTTTTTTCTGTATTTTATATTAATAAACATTCAATTAGTCAATGATCCAATGGAATCTCTTACAGAAGTAATTGAACACCAACCAGATCTCACCATGTCAGACATGGTCCCCCTGGAAGAGAGGTACAAGGCCAGCATGGTCCTGAGTGGAGCAGGAGATGCCCTGGGCTACAACCATGGTAACTGGGAGTTTGAAAAGGATGGAGCGTTCATCCATGAGGAAGTGCAGAAGAGAGGAGGTCTAGAGAAGCTGGATGCCATAGACTTCCCTGTTAGTGATGACACCGTCATGCATCTGGCTACAGCTGAGGCTCTGGTCAAGTTAGGGTTTGGGGAAGGGCGTCCCTCCCTGTGCTGTATCAAGCCATGGTGGAGAAGTACATTGTAAGCATGACAGACATGGTTGGAAGAGGAGCAGGTATGTAACCGTTTTTAGTCTTTATGAAGTGTGTCATGTTGTGTTAACATGAGTGGCAAATGGCAATATTTATGCACACAGGGGCACGGTACACTTAACTTAGATGCGTGGTTCTGGTGCGGTTCTGACCGACATGTTGGCTTAAATCGTTCTGTGGACACCGTAGATCGAAACGGCTTGCATTGAGCGATATCCCTGGTTCCCACGGACACAGTAGTATATTTTGTGAGCCTTGTCGTAGGATGTGACATCTGAAACAACTTAAAGCAGGGATGTCCCTCCTACCATTTCATTTGCTCTTCCGACTGTCCATCAACTCCTGGCTGAACCCTACCTCACAGCCAAAGCACATGCCTGCAATCGTTACATCGTAGCGCAGCAGGGAGATGTGTTTCATCACGACAGCACATTCAGAGATCGATTTATAGACTGTGATGTCACGAGAGGCTGTGTCCTGGAGGGACGTTACATCCCCCTGAGGTGGCTGCAAACCCAGACAGCTATGGCTCCATCTGCTGGTATGGTCGGGAACTCCAACCCTCTATGGCCAATCTTCCCGCGCAGCTGAAACCAATCAGGAGCGGATGAGCTGAAGGTTTGTTGAAGGGAAGAGACACACTGGGGGTGAGGGTGTGGGTTGTGAAGTAACACAGTCTCCAACCTGGGCTCTCTGGAGGACAAGAGTGCTGCACGTCCACTTCCATGAGGAATATAAGGATTTGGAGATACTTACCTTTGGGAAATACTCACCTTTGGATATATGCACCTGTGGAAATACGTGTGGGACATTTGGAAGGACGTTTTGCTGGGTTGGCCACTAGCTGCAACGTGGAAGACAGTAAGACTGGGGAAAAGTTATTTGAGCGAGGGAGAGTTATGATTTTGGATGTGGAAGAGACATCCCTGAACTGTTAACCCTTAAGAGCCACCAGAGAACAGTATTGTGTTAGACTTTCGTTAGTTTCCCAAGACCTTTAATAAAATCCTTGTTTTGGTTGAACCTGGTCTCCTTGCACTACTTGAGCAATCCCGCTGAAAGCGGTAGCCTCTCGTGGCATCACAGATGGTGGAGAATACAGGCACGCTCAAGCGTTAATAGTGCATGTCAGAGGAGGATACCGAAGGTTTGATCACCCAGTTTTCCAAGTTGGCCGTAGGCTCCCCGCCGACTGAAATGGAGGACATATTGAAAGCCCTTGTTGCTGGCCAGCAAGCCCAGATGCAAGCAAACGTGGCTCTCTTGGAGGAGCAAAAGACAGCCAACCTTCTGAAGGCAGAGGAATTGCAGTTGCAGAGACAGATGGTTGTCCAAAATACCCGCCCAATAAAGGCAAGTGACTTTATATCTAAGATGGGAGCTACCGATGACATTGAGGCATACCTGCATGCATTTGAGGCCACGGCCACTAGGGAAGCCTGGCCCAAGCAACAGTGGGTTGGTCTGTTAGCCCCCTTTCTAACCGGGGAATCGCTGAATGCTGTCCGGGACCTGGGCCCTGACCAGGTTACTGACTATGATGCCCTGAAGTCTGAGATCCTCAGCAGATATGGACTCACAAAGTTTGGTATGGCCCAGCGCTTTCACAGCTGGACCTTCCAACCAGACCAACCTCCTCGGGCGCAGATGCATGAACTTGTCCGAATCGCAAGGAAATGGCTGGATCCGCAGAGGAATACAGCAGCGGCGGTGGTGGAGGCCGTTGTGGTGGATCGTTACCTACGCGCCCTGCCTTATGAGGCAAAACGGTTCATCAGTCAACAGGCCTTGACCACGGCTGATCTGACCGTGGAAGCTGTGGAAAAGTACCAGGCCACCGCGGAGATGCTGAATGCTTCCCGAAAAGACCCCAGGAGTGCGGCCCCACCACAAATGGGAAGAACCCGTCCAAAGGACCCCAAGGTCTCGGAACCCAGCCACGTCAGGACTTATCCCGGCTCCAGGGGGGAGCCAGAAACCAGGCGGGTCCAAGAAGAGTACACCAGGAGGGGGAAACTCGACAGTGTTACCGGTGTGGGGAGATGGGACATATCTCCTGGCAGTGTGGGAAACCAGCCGATGAACCTATGCCCACTGCGGAGTCCTCCAGCTCAGCACCCACACACCGTTTTGCCTCGCTCTTGGGAGTCGTAGATGGCGGCCAGATCGACCCCCCACCTGCCCGGTAACTGTGAATCACCATGATGTGGAGGCCTTACTGGATTCTGGTAGCCGGGCCACCCTGGTGCGTAAGGATTTGGTGGGCCCAACGTGTCTGACCCCGGGGAAAGTCCTCCCAGTTTCCTGTGTCCATGGGGACACCAGAGAATACCCCATTACTGAACTTACAATGACCAGCACACGGGGAACCATACACACGACGGCGGGGTGGTTGATTCCCTCCCCGTCCCTGTCCTAATTGGACGAGACTGCCCAGCCTTTTACCCACTCTGGAGAGAGTCTCAGGAGAGGATAACCCGAGTACCTCGGAAACGGAGAGGCAAGACTCATCCTGGGAAGGCTCCGGTGCAATCCTCCGAGTTACTCACTCCCCGCCCGGGCTCTGATAGGGATGGCAGGTGCCCAGACCGACACAGAGACGGAGCTACAGAATCTGGACAAAGAACTGTCTGGTCTGAAGGGGACCGCTGAGAGGTATCGTTTGTTAAAGCAACAGTTAGACATGAAGACAGAAGAGTTAGATATCCTCCAGGCTAAACTCCAACAGAGCTCCTTCCATAAGCAACAGGAGGAGCTGGAGAGGCTGCGCAGGACCATCGAGGAGTGTGAGGAGACCCTGCGCAGTAGTAAGGAGGTCCAGAAGAAGGCAGAGGAGAAGTACAAGGTGTTGGAGAACAAGATGAAGAATGCGGAGGCAGAGAGAGAGAAGGAACTGAAAGCTGCTCAACAGAAGCTAAACTCTGCTAAAACCAAGGCTGATGCGTTCAGTAAGAAACTCAAGGAGAGACAACAGGAGGCTGAGTCCCTGGTCCTAGAGGTGGAGGAGTTGAAGAGAGAGCAGGCTGGCAAGCACCACGGCAATGCGGACGCCCTCTCCCGGCGTGATGCCTTCTTCGCTGCCTTTACCCCGACGAGGACGTCGGTCCCGAGGAGGGGGATGTGTGATGTCACGAGAGGCTGTGTCCTGGAGGGACGTTACATCCCCCTGAGGTGGCTGCAAACCCAGACAGCTATGGCTCCATCTGCTGGTATGGTCGGGAACTCCAACCCTCTATGGCCAATCTTCCCGCGCAGCTGAAACCAATCAGGAGCGGATGAGCTGAAGGTTTGTTGAAGGGAAGAGACACACTGGGGGTGAGGGTGTGGGTTGTGAAGTAACACAGTCTCCAACCTGGGCTCTCTGGAGGACAAGAGTGCTGCACGTCCACTTCCATGAGGAATATAAGGATTTGGAGATACTTACCTTTGGGAAATACTCACCTTTGGATATATGCACCTGTGGAAATACGTGTGGGACATTTGGAAGGACGTTTTGCTGGGTTGGCCACTAGCTGCAACGTGGAAGACAGTAAGACTGGGGAAAAGTTATTTGAGCGAGGGAGAGTTATGATTTTGGATGTGGAAGAGACATCCCTGAACTGTTAACCCTTAAGAGCCACCAGAGAACAGTATTGTGTTAGACTTTCGTTAGTTTCCCAAGACCTTTAATAAAATCCTTGTTTTGGTTGAACCTGGTCTCCTTGCACTACTTGAGCAATCCCGCTGAAAGCGGTAGCCTCTCGTGGCATCACAAGACATAAATTAGGGATCATAGCTTTCACCTAGATTCACCTGGTCAGTCTATGTCATGGAAAGATCAGGTTTTGTTAATGTTTCGTATACTCAGTGTACAATATGAATGGTTTACACTTAATATCAAGATATAAAGCATAAGATGTAAACTAATTTGGTAACATTATCAATAAGCTCCAAAACAATTGTTTGTTGATGGTTTTGGTTGAACCAGAATTTTACATCATCTTGGGGTTTTCCTGGGGTCTGGGGGAAATCACCCAAAGATGGAGGATAAATAAGAAGTCTTACTAATAGAAAGTTACTCAAGTAAAAGTGAAAGTCAGCTAGTAACATACTACTTGAGTAAAAGTATAAAAGTATTTGATTTTAAATATACTTAAGAATCAAAAGTAAATGTAATTGCTAAAAGATACTTAACTATCAAAAGTAAAAGTATAAATTATTTTTTTAAATCCTTATATTAAGCAAAGCAGACGGCACCATTTTCTTGTTTTTAAAATGTATGGATAGCCAGGCGCACACCAACACTCAGACATTATTTTAAAAATATGCATTTGTGTTTAGTGAGGCCGCCAGGCAAGAGGCAGTAGGGATGACCACGTGTTCTCTTGATAAGTGTGTGAATTTGACAATTTTCCTGTCCTGCTAAGCATTCAAAATGTAAGAGTACTTTTGGTTGTCAGGGAAAATGTATGGAGTAAAAAGTACAATATTTTCTTTAGGAATGTAGTGAAGTAAAAGTTGTCAAAAATATAAATAGTAAAGTAAGTACAGATACCCCAAAAAACTACTTAAGTAGTTCTTTAAAGTATTTTTACTTAAGTACTTTACACCACTGAAATTGTCAAAGTTTCAGTCCGATTAAGGGTGTGGCTCTCCTATAGACAACAATGCGAAAGCAGCTGGGTTTGGTCTGCTTAGTTCATTGACTGAATGAACCAGACAAAAATGAACGAGTAGAATGTCTCTTTTCTTCATCGTTCTCTGATTCACGGTAACAACACTCCTGAGCGACGCAGTCAGCAAGATTTCTCACAGTGAGGACACACTGTCAGTTTAATCAACAGTTAACTATTTTATCGTACAATTCAAAGTGTGTACTTCATGGGCGCCATCCTTGGTCAAACCTTAATATAAACAATAACCTATAAACGTTTTATACGGCATAAAGTGGAGAATAGACCGTTCGGATAGTGTACAATAGTCAATAAACAATGAATTTCCCATTTACTTCCAGCAGATGGGGCAATTGCAACTTCATATTCAAAATTCGAAAGGCCATTATCCAGGAAGTGTTTGTCATGACTCGTGGGGGGAGTGGAGACTGCACAATATAAAGTCAAGAATTACCGGAAGGGAACCGATCCTCAAGTTCTGCCCATGTAAGTCTATAAAATCAACCACCACCACAAGGTATCTATTTACAGCACTAGCTGAACTTGTATTGTGTACATTCTGTAAAGTTGCGTCTTTGATCATTGATGGTTCAGTGACTCTCATTATGGTTGACTGTCTGTTATCTCGCCTCAACAGCTTTTTTCTGTATTTTATATTATTAGACATTCAATGTAACATTCAATTAGTCAATGATCCAATGGAATCTCTTACAGAAGTAACTGAACACCAACCAGATCTCTCCATGTCAGACATGGTCCCCCTGGAAGAGAGGTACAAGGCCAGCATGGTCCTGAGTGGAGCAGGAGATGCCCTGGGCTACAACCATGGTAACTGGGAGTTTGAAAAGGATGGAGCGTTCATCCATGAGGAAGTGCAGAAGAGAGGAGGTCTAGAGAAGCTGGATGCCATAGACTTCCCTGTTAGTGATGACACCGTCATGCATCTGGCTACAGCTGAGGCTCTGGTCAAGTTAGGGTTTGGGGAAGGGGCGTCCCTCCCTGTGCTGTATCAAGCCATGGTGGAGAAGTACATTGTAAGCATGACAGACATGGTTGGAAGAGGAGCAGGTATGTAACCGTTTTTAGTCCTTTATGAAGTGTGTCATGTTGTGTTAACATGAGTGGCAAATGGCAATATTTATGCACACAGGGGCACGGTACACTTAACTTAGATGTAAAGTCCCCTGTATAGAGGACCTGCGTGGTTCTGGTAGCGGTTCTGACCGACATTTTGGCTTAAATCGTTCTGTGGACACCGTAGATCGAAACGGCTTGCATTGAGCGATATCCCTGGTTCCCACGGACACAGTAGTATATTTTGTGAGCCTTATCGTAGGATGTGACATCTGAAACCACTTTAAGCTGGGATGTCCCACCTACCATTTCATTCGCTCTTCCGACTGTCCATCAACTCCTGGCTGAACCCTACCTCACATCCAAAGCACATGCCTGCAGTCGTTACATCGTAGCGCAGCAGGAGAGATGTGTTTCATCACGACAGCACATTCAGAGATGGATTTATAGCAATTAATCTAAAATAAAAAACACTTTCCGTTTGTCATAGAAAGACAATGATGAAAGGTGCGTTCCTAAAAGATTTCAGGAAGCCAAGCTAGAGCTCTGTGAGACGTTCACATCGATGGGGGCAGAGGTTTTGATCAAGAGAGACCTTTAGAAAATCTGCACATTTTCTCTTAACACTAAACATACAATTATTTTTACGTTAAACATTTTACTAATTTAGAAGACGGTCTTATCCAGAGCAACTTACAGTAGAGGGCATACATTTTCATATTTGTACTTTTTTCGTGCTGGTCCCCTGTGGGAAACGAACCCACTTGTCGCAAGCGCCATGCACTACCAACTGAGTCTCATAGTTAGTCATTTTAATATTTGATTATACTATATTTAGAAAGCATATAAGTAATTTAATGTCTTATTCATACAGTTTTGTTGAATAGGAAATGCATCATATAAAATGTTTCATACTTTCATGTTTTGTTATCGTATTTGTACTGTGTAGTTGAGCTTGTGTCCTCAAAAGGGACTACACCTCAGTCATTTATAACAATTTTTACCAGAAAGGTGAGATTTTAACATTTATTTGAGTATGCAACATTACTAGTTATTGATTATGGCCCTATCATAAAAAATAATTACTTTTGTGGATGACGTAGATTACATTTTCGATTACATTTAGTTACATTTAACTGGTTTTAAACCAACATGTTGATCTTCATTAAATTCAATACTTATACTCTCTCTGTCTCCGCTGTAGGCATCACCTGCATCAACAGCGTTGCAATGCACAGACAGAGAACTGACCAGGGCATTAAGATTCCCTTCAACAAGAGGGGCGGAGGGTGTGGGGCAGCCATGAGGGCCATGTGTATCGGCCTGCGCTTCCCCGACCCTGAGCAGGAGCACCTGCTGATAGCAGTGAGTGTGGAGAGTGGGCGTCTGACCCACCACCACCCCACAGGCTACCTGGGTGCCCTGGCTGCAGCCCTGTTTACGGCCTACGCTGTGAGGGGCACCCTGCCTGTGGAGGACTGGGGACACAGACTCATGGATGTCCTAGACAAAGCCAAGGAGTACGTCAGGCATTCGGGCAACTATGTGGAGCAGAACATGGATCACTGGTGAGGCCTTTGTTGTTGTTGGCTGCAGAGGAGGCTGGTGGACGGAGTGGAAAAGTGGGCAGAGTGGAACGGTGGGCGGACTGGAACGGTGTCAAAAACATGGTTTCCATGTCTTTGATATGTTTGATACCACTCCATTCCAACCATCACAATAAGCCTGTCCTCCTATATCTCTGCCCAACAGCCTCCTTTGGTTGACTGTATGCAGTTCACACTTCACACCTCAATGTTAATTAGTGAAAGTTGTTGTTGTTTATAAAGAAATATGACATACTGCCATGATATTTTCCAGTTAACACACCATTGTCTAACACAGATATAGGATCTTAATTTGTTCCTTTTTTTGTTGCTGAGAATTTTCCTGAGCTGCAGGAAATGCATATGAGCTTCGTGGTTTACATAAATTCACAGAAAACTGCATTAACACCCAGCTATATTAACAGTATTCCACTTTTCATGTAGCCTCATTTTACCAGCTAATAGCCTAACCACTGATCAGTCAACATTATGGACTAAACGTTCAAATCCTGTTCCTGCAGGATTCTTTTGCTGCGACAATTCAGGCCAAATTAATTCCTATATTTATGCCTGGGTTTACAAAGTAGAATGGTGTGTAAGCTTAATCTGCTTCTGACTAATCTTATTTTTCCAGGGACTACTTTGGAATTCAGTGGAGAGCCTATTTAGAAAAGAGAGGGATTTTGGATGGAAAGAGCAAACCTCAGTTCCCAGAGTGCTACGGAGTGAAGGAGAGGGAGCATTTCTATAGGGCGGTGAGCTTCAAGGGTGTGGGTGGCGCCAGTGGGCATGATGCTCCCATGATAGCTTACGATGCCCTCCTGAGGGCAGGCGACTCCTGGGTTGAGCTGGCCAATCATGGCTTCTTCCACGGCGGGGACAGCGACTCCACGGCCGTGATCGCTGCTGCCTGGTGGGGCGCACTGTTCGGCTTCAGAGGGGTGCCAGAGATCAACTACCGGAGTCTGGAGTATCGTGACAGGCTATCCAAACTAGGGCAACAGCTATACGAGCTCAGGGGAAAACCTCTTGATTCTGAGAAAGAGAAAAGCAAATTAAACAAACAGATGGTTAAATGTGAAATTCATTACATTTCTTACAGATAATCAGTCATTCCAGCTACTTAAACTTTTTTGACACTAATTTTGCATCCCTTGATTTTTGTATTACATATTTTAAAGAATATGACTGGATCTGGAGAGGTTTATAGAGTATTTATAATCTCAAGCTGCAGTCCAACTACTGACCAGGAGATGGAGCCATAGGCATATGGAGAATTTGCTCTTTAATTACAAAAATGTTCTGTTATGGCAACATCTTTTTTTTTATTCCAGCCTATAATCAAACCTTCACTAACATACATTAATGCTACAGTTGTTGTGCTATTATTGTAGCATTTTAGCTATGGCAGAGTGTAAAAATGGATTGATTTACTTCAGATTAGACTGATGTTATTGTGTACATCTTCAAAATGAAGACTACAAGTACAGTGGTTACCAGAGGGTGGCAGTGTAACTTAACAAATCTCTCTCACTGTTTAATTGAACATCTCTCTCTCTCTCTCTCTCTCTCTCTCTCTCTCTCTCTCTCTCTCTCTCTCTCTCTCTCTCTCACTCTCACTCTCACTCTCACTCTCACTCTCACTCTCACTCTCACTCTCACTCTCACTCTCACTCTCACTCTCACTCTCACTCTCACTCTCACTCTCACTCTCTCTCTCTCTCAATTCAATGGCTTTATTGGCATGGGAAACGTGTGTTAACATTGCCAAAGCAAGTGAAGTAGATAGTAAACAAAAGTGAAATAAACAATAAATATTAACAGTAAACATTACACTCAGAAGTTTCAAAAGAATAAAGACATTTCAAATGTCATATTATGTATATATACAGTGTTGTAACAATGTGCAAATAGTTAAAGTACAAATGGGAAAATAAATATGGGTTTTATTTACAATGGTGTTTGTTCTTCACTGGTTGCCCTTTTCTTGTGGCAACAGGTCACAAATCTTGCAGCTGTGATGGCACACTGTGGTTTTTCACCCAGTAGATAAGGGAGTTTATCAAAATTGGGTTTGTTTTCGAATTCTTTGTGGATCGCTGTAATCTGAGGGAAATATGTGTCTCTAATATGGTCATACATTTGGCAGGAGGTTAGGAAGTGCAGCTCAGTTTCCACCTCATTTTGTGGGCAGTGTGAACATAGCCTGTATTCTCTTGAGAGCCAGGTCTGCCTACGGCGGCCTTTCTCAATAGCAAGGCTATGCTCACTGAGTCTGTACATAGTCAAAGCTTTCCTTAAGTTTGGGTCAGTCACAGTGGTCAAGTATTCTGCCACTGTGTACTCTCTGTTTAGGGCCAAATAGCATTCTAGTTTGCTCTGTTTTTTTGTTTGTTCTTTCCAATGTGTCAAGTAATTCTCTTTTTGTTTTCTCATGATTTGGTTGGGTCTAGTTGTGTTGTTGTTGTTGTTGTCCTGGGGCTGTGTGGGGTCTGTTTGTGTTTGTGAACAGAGCCCCAGGACAAGCTTACTTAGGGGACTCTTCTCCAAGTTCATCTCTCTGTAGGTGATGGCTTTGTTATGGAAGGTTTGGGAATCGCTTCCTTTTAAGTGGTTATAGAATTTAACGGCTCTTTTCTGGATTTTTTTTATAATTAGCGGGTATTTCTGCTCTGCATGCATTATTTGGTGTTTTACGTTGTACACGGAGGATGTTTTTGCAGAATTCTGCATGCAGAGTCTCAATTTGGTGTTTGTCCCATTTTGTGAATTCTTGGTTGGTGAGCGGACCCCAGACCTCAGAACCATAAAGGGCAATGGGTTCTATAACTGATTCAAGTATTTTTAGCCAGATCCTAATTGGTATGTCAAATTTTATGTTCCTTTTGATGGCATAGAAGGCCCTTCTTGCCTTGTCTCTCAGATCGTTCACAGCTTTGTGGAAGTTACCTGTGGCGCTGATGTTTGGGCCGAGGTATGTATAGTTTTTTGTGTGCTCTAGGGCACCGGTGTCTAGATGGAATTTGTATTTGTGGTCCTGGCAGCTGGACTTTTTTGGAACGCCATTTCTCTCTCTCTCTCTCTCTCTCTCTCTCTCTCTCTCTCTCTCTCTCTCTCTCTCTCTCTCTCTCTCTCTCTCTCTCTCTCTCTCTCTCTCTCTCTCTCTCTCTCTCTCTCTCTCTCTCTCTCTCTCTCTCTCTCTCTCTCTCTCTCTCTCTCTCTCTCTCTCTCTCTCTCTCTCTCTCTCTCTCTCTCTCTCTCTCTCTCTCTCTCTCTCTCTCTCTCTCTCTCTCTCTCTCTCTCTCTCTCTCTCTCTCTCTCTCTCTCTCTCTCTCTCTCTCTCTCTCTCTCTCTCTCTCTCTCTCTCTCTCATATTAATTTAAAATTCAAGGGATTTATTGGCATGGGAAACATACTGTAATGACCTGGCTAGATCATAACTGAACAAATGTCCAGACAGAGGATTGAGTTTACGAATTCCCGGTTTATTAACGAAACTCAACACAGGCTACTGTTTGGCCGTAGCCACGCCAAATAAATAAAGGATAACCGTATAAAACAACCGTGACCATCTCTTGTTAAGACCAGACGTAAGAGAGAGAACAATGGCTAAGCATGGTCTTAAACTTGCGATGTTCATCTACACTGATTGAAGTGGATTTAACAAGTTACATCAATTAGGGATCATAGCTTTCACCTAGATTCACCTGGTCAGTCTATGTCATGGAAAGATCAGGTTTTGTTAATGTTTCGTATACTCAGTGTACAATATGAATGGTTTACACTTAATATCAAGATATAAAGCATAAGATGTAAACTAATTTGGTAACATTATCAATAAGCTCCAAAACAATTGTTGTTGATGGTTTTGGTTGAACAAGGATTTTACATCATCTTGGGTTTTTCCTGGGGTCTGGGGGAAATCACCCAAAGATGGAGGATAAATAAGAAGTCTTACTAATAGAAAGTTACTCAAGTACAAGTGAAATTCAGCCAGTAACATACTACTTGAATAAAAGTATAAAAGTATTTGGTTTTAAATATACTTAAGAATGAAAAGTAAATGTAATTGCTAAAAAATACTTAACTATCAAAAGTAAAAGTATAAATTATTTTAAAAAATCCTTATATTAAGCAAAGCAGACGGCACCATTTTCTTGTTTTTAAAATCTATGGATAGCCAGAGGCACACCAACACTCAGACATTATTTTCAAAATATGCATTTGTGTTTAGTGAGGCCGCCAGGCAAGAGGCAGTAGGGATGACCACGTATTCTCTTGATAAGTGTGTGAATTTGACCATTTTCCTGTCCTGCTAAGCATTCAAAATGTAACGAGTACTTTTGGTTGTCAGGGAAAATGTATGGAGTAAAAAGTACAATATTTTCTTTAGGAATGTAGTGAAGTAAAAGTTGTCAAAAATATAAATAGTAAAGTAAGTACAGATACCCCAAAAAACTACTTAAGTAGTTGTCGTGTATTAGGATTATGCCTTTGTTAAATGTTTTTCATGAAGAAATGGAATGTTGTTTATGTTAGGTCAAATGTGGCGTTTGTGGGGTGACGCCCCAGGGGAGACTGGTGATTGGCCAGAAGAGGGAGCACCCATCTTTTTGCATTGTTTATAAGTAGGGGCTAGACAAAGAAAGGGCAGAGCGACCATTGCAATCCGGGCCGTCGCTCTCCGGATGTCATGACATCTGTCACTTATGCTGAAGCTTGTGATATGAATAAACCTTATGATCCAAGTTCAGTATGAGCAGACTCCATTGTTTATCAGCAATAATTGCCAGCATTCACCCGATACGACATAGTTCTTTAAAGTATTTTTATTTAAGTACTTTACACCACTGAAATTGTCAAAGTTTCAGTCCGATTAAGGGTGTGGCTCTCCTATAGACAACAATGCGATAGCAGCTGTGTTTGGTCTGCTTAGTTCATTGACTGAATGAACCAGAAAAAATTAACGAGTAGAATGTCTCTTTTCTTCATCGTTCTCGGATTCACAGTAACAACACTCCTGAGCGACCCAGTCAGCAATATTTCTCACAGTGAGGACATACTGTCAGTTTATTCAACAGTTAACTATTTTATTGTACAATTCAAAGTGTGTACTTCATGGGCGCCATCCTTGGTCAAACTTTAAGATAAACGATAACCTATAAACGTTTTATACGGCATAAAGTGGAGAATAGACCGTTCGGATAGTGTACAATTGTCAATAAACAATGAATTTCCCATTTACTTCCAGCAGATGGGGCAATTTTAACTTCATATTCAAAATTCGAAAGGCCATTATCCAGGAAGTGTTTGTCATGACTCATGGGGCGAGTGGAGACTGCACAATATAAAGTAAAGAATTACCGGAAGGGAACCGATCCTCAAGTTCTGCCTATGTAAGTCTATAAAATCAACCACCACCACAAGGTATCTATTTACAGCACTAGCTGAACTTGTATTGTGTACATTCTGTAAACATTGTGACGTTCCGTCTTTGATCATTGATGGTTCAGTGACTCTCATAATGGTTGACTGTTTGTTATCTCGCCTCAACATCTTTTTTCTGTATTTTATATTATTAGACATTCAATGTAACATTCAATTAGTCAATGATCCAATGGAATCTCTTACAGAAGTAATTGAACACCAACCAGATCTCACCATGTCAGACATGGTCCCCCTGGAAGAGAGGTACAAGGCCAGCATGGTCCTAAGTGGAGCAGGAGATGCCCTGGGCTACAACCATGGTAACTGGGAGTTTGAAAAGGATGGAGCGTTCATCCATGAGGAAGTGCAGAAGAGAGGAGGTCTAGAGAAGCTGGATGCCATAGACTTCCCTGTTAGTGATGACACCGTCATGCATCTGGCTACAGCTGAGGCTCTGGTCAAGTTAGGGTTTGGGGAAGGGGCGTCCCTCCCTGTGCTGTATCAAGCCATGGTGGAGAAGTACATTGTAAGCATGACGGACATGGTTGGAAGAGGAGCAGGTATGTAACCGTTTTTAGTCCTTTATGAAGTGTGTCATGTTGTGTTAACATGAGTGGCAAATGGCAATATTTACGCACACAGGGGCACGGTACACTTAATTTAGATGCGTGGTTCTGGTAGCGGTTCTGACCGACATTTTGGCTTAAATCGTTCTGTGGACACCGTAGATCGAAACGGCTTGCATTGAGCGATATCCCTGGTTACCACATACACAGTAGTATATTTTCTGAGCCTTGTCGTAGGACGTGACATCTGAAACCACTTTAAGCTGGGATGTCCCTCCTACCATTAAATGTATGCACACATGACTGTAAGTCGCTTTGGATAAAAGCGTCTTCTAAATGGCATATTATATTATTTCATTCGCTCTTCCGATTGTCCATCAACATCTGGCTGAACCCTACCTCACAGCCAAAGCACATGCCTGCAATCATTACATCGTAGCGCAGCAGGGGAGAGGGGTTTCATTACGACAGCACATTCAGAGATCGATTTATAGCCATTAATCTAAAATAAAAAACTCTCCGTTTGTCATAGAAAGACAATATTAACATGAGATGAAATGTGCGTTCCTAACGAGTTCAGGAAGCCCAGCTAGAGCTCTGTGAGACGTTCACAGCGATGGGGGCAGACGTTTTGATCAAGAGAGACCTTTAGAAAATCTGCACATTTTCTCTTAACACTAAACATACCATTATTTTTACGTTAAACATTATACTAATTTAGCAGACACTCTTATCCAGAGCAACTTACAGTAGAGTGCATACATTTTCATATTTTAAATTTTTTTCTTACTGGTCCCCTGTGGGAAACGAACCCACTTGTTGCAAGTGCCATGCTCTACCAACTGAGCAACATGTATTTTACAGTTATAAGGAAGGTGAAATCTCATACTTAGTCATTTTATAATTTCATTATACTATATTTAGAAAGCATATCTCAAGCCTTATTCATACAGTTTTGTTGAATAGGAAATACATCATATTAAATATTTAATACTTTCATGTTTTTTATCATATTTGTACTGTGTAGTTGAGATTGTGTCCTCAAAAGGGACTACACCTCAGTCATTTATAAAAAAAATACGAGAAAGGTGAGATTTTAACATTTATTGGAGTATGCAACATTAATAGTTTTTGATTATGACCCTATCATAAACTATAATTACTTTTGTGGAAGACGTAGATTACATTTTCGATTACATTTAACTGGTTTTAAACCAACATGTTGATCTTCATTAAATGCAATAATTATACTCTCTCTGTCTCCGCTGTAGGCATCACCTGCAGTAGCAGCGTTGCAATGCACAGACAGAGAACTGACCAGGGCATTAAGATTCCCTTCAACAAGAGGGGCGGAGGGTGTGGGGCAGCCATGAGGGCCATGTGTATCGGCCTGCGCTTCCCCGACCCTGAGCAGGAGCACCTGCTGATAGCTGTGAGTGTGGAGAGTGGGCGTCTGACCCACCACCACCCCACAGGCTACCTGGGTGCCCTGGCTGCAGCCCTGTTCACGGCCTACGCAGTGAGGGGCACCCTGCCCGTGGAGGCCTGGGGACACAGACTCATGGATGTCCTAGACAAAGCCAAGGAGTACGTCAGAAATTCGGGCAACTATGTGGAGCAGAACATGAAGCACTGGTGAGGCCTTTGTTGTGGTTGGCTGCAGAGGAGGCTGGTGGACGGAGTGGAAAGGTGGGCAGAGTGGAAGGGTGGGCGGACTGGAACGGTGTCAAATACATGGTTTCCATGTCTTTGATATGTTTGATAACACTCCATTCCAACCATCACAATAAGCCTGTCCTCCTATATCTCTGCCCAACAGCCTCCTTTTGTTGACTGTATGCGGTTCGCACTTCACACCTCAATGTTAATTAGTGAAAGTTGTTGTCTATAAAGAAATATGACATACTGCCATGAGATTTTCCAGTTAACACACCATTGTCTAACCCATATATTCAAATCCTGTTGCTGCAGGATTCTTTTGCTGCGACAATACAGGCCAAATTAAATTTGCACATCTATGCCTGGGTTTACAAAGTAGAATGATGTGTAAGCTTCATCTGCTTCTGACTAATCCTATTCATTCCAGGGACTACTTTGAAATTCAGTGGAGATCCTATTTAGAAAAGAGAGGGATTTTGGATGGAAAGAGCAAACCTCAGTTCCCAGAGTGCTACGGAGTGAAGGAGAGGGAGCATTTCTATAGGGCGGTGAGCTTCAAGGGTGTGGGTGGCGCCAGTGGGCATGATGCTCCCATGATAGCTTACGATGCCCTCCTGAGGGCAGGCGACTCCTGGGTTGAGCTGGCCAATCATGGCTTCTTCCACGGCGGGGACAGCGACTCCACGGCCGTGATCGCTGCTGCCTGGTGGGGCGCACTGTTCGGCTTCAGAGGGGTGCCAGAGATCAACTACCGGAGTCTGGAGTACCGTGACAGGCTATCCAAACTAGGGCAACAGCTATACGAGCTCAGGGGAAAACCTCTTGATTCTGAGAAAGAGAAAAGTAAATTAAACCAATAGATGGTTAAACGTGAAATTCATTACATTTCCTGCAGATTATCAGTAATTTCAGCTACTTAAACTTTTTTGACACTAATTTTGCATCCCTTGATTTTTGTATTACATATTTTAAAGAATATGACTGGATCTGGAAAGGTTTATAGAGTACTTATCTCAAGCTGCAGTCCAACTACTGACCAGGAGATGGAGCCATTCATCTGCAGAATTTACATTTACATTTACGTCATTTAGCAGACTCTTATCCATTGCGACTTACAGTTAGTGAGTGCATACATTTTTTTTTTTTATTCTTTTAGTTTTCATACCCCCCGTGGGAGTCAAACCCACAACCCTGGCGTTGCAAACACCATGCTCTACCAACTGAGCTACATCCCTGCCGGCCATTCCCTCCCCTACCCTACCCTGGACGAATTGTGCACCGCCCCATTCCTCTATAATTACGAACATTTTCTGTTATAACTAACATACATTAATGCTACAGTAGTTGTGCTTTTATTGTAGCATGTAAGGTGTAAAAACGGATTACTTTACTTCAGATTAGACTGATGTTATTGTGTACATCTCGCACTCTCTCTCTCTCTGTTTCTCTCTCTGTCTGTCTCAATTTCTGTAAGCTTTATTTTAATGGGAAACGTATGTTTATGTTGCCAAAGCAAGTGAAATAGATGTGGTCCTCTGTAGCTCAGCTGGTAGAGCACGGCGCTTGTAACGACAGGGTAGTGGGTTCGATCCCCGGGACCACCCATACACAAAAAAAAAATTATGCACGCATGACTGTAAGTCGCTTTGGATAAAAAGCGCCTGCTAAATGGCTTATTATTATTATTATTAAACAAAAAATGAACAGTAAACATTACACTCACAAAAGTTCCAGAAGAATAAAGACTTTTCAAATGTCGTATGTCTATATACAGTGTTGTAATGATGTGCAAATAGTTACTAACTGTAAGTCGCTCTGGATAAGAGCGTCTGCTAAATGACTAAAATGTAAATGTAAATGTAGTTAAAATACGAAAGTGAAAATAAATAAACATAAATATGGGTTGTTTTTACAATGGTGTTTGTTCTTCACTGGTTGCTCTTTTATTTCACCCAATACATATGGCAGTTAATCAAAATTTGATTTTGTTTTTTAATTATCCCTCCCTCCCTCCCAGAAAAACCTGCTATTCTCTTTTCTGAAGCTTGGTTTTCCAGTGAAACCTGTTTAACAGTGTGACATCTATCCTACACCAGCTTGTTATATACACTGGATTATACTGCACAACTCAAGTGTCAACTAGCTGAAAGTGGTTGCTGCCATCACTGTAGAAAATGTATGTGTGGCTCAATCTTTGATATCCTTAAAGTAATTTTTCCTATCTGCTGATAAGTTAAGATCGGGCAATCCACTCTAGATTGTTCTGGCAGTTGTCACATAGGAAATTCATTGGGAGGAAGGATGTTTAAGGAGGAAGGATTTTGAATTGGCCATTTTATACCATTTTTAGACCTATTCATGCCTCCTGTAAGACCCTATGATCTGTGAACCATACATGCTACAGACATCTTTGTGTCATTATACTCCGTATAGTGTTCTCTCAAATATAGAGATTCTGAAATACAAATGTTCACATTCATTTATTCAACATAAAAAATATGAATATCTCAAAACTACCCTTTTTGATTTTGCTTATTTTTAGACATATTGTTTGTAATGTAAAATTTCCAGAGTGGGCTCTCTGGTACTTTTACTGATATTACTTAATCTGTTTCTGACTAATCCTATTTTTTCCAGGGAATACTTTGAAATTCAGTGGAGAACCTATTTAGAAAAGAGAGGCATACTGGATGGAAAGAGCAAACCTCAGTTCCTAGAATGCTACGGACCTATACATACAGTGGGGAGAACAAGTATTTGATACACTGCCGATTTTGCAGGTTTTCCTACTTACAAAGCATGTAGAGGTCTGTAATTTTTATCATAGGTACACTTCAACTGTGAGAGACGGAATCTAAAACAAAAATCCAGAAAATCACATTGTATGATTTTTAAGTAATGAATTTGCATTTTATTGCATGACATAAGTATTTGATACATCAGAAAAGCAAGAACTTAATATTTGGTACAGAAACCTTTGTTTGCAATTACAGAGATCATACGTTTCCTGTAGGTCTTGACCAGGTTTGCACACACTGCAGCAGGGACTTTGGCCCACTCCTCCATACAGACCTTCTCCAGATCCTTCAGGTTTCGGGGCTGTCGCTGGGCAGTACGGACTTTCAGCTCCCTCCAAAGATTTTCTATTGGGTTCAGGTCTGGAGACTGGCTAGGCCACTCCAGGACCTTGAGATGCTTCTTATGGAGCCACTCCTTAGTTGAGCCACTTACGGAGCCACTCCAAGATCTCGCGATACATGGCCCCATCCATCCTCCCCTCAATACACGGGGCGGCAGGTAGCTTAGTGGTTAAGAGCGTAGTGCCAGTAACCGAAAGGTCGCTGGTTCTAATCCCCGAGCCGACTAGGTGAAAAATCTGTCGATGTGCCCTTGAGCAAGGCACTTAACCCTAATTGCTCCTGTAAGTCGCTCTGGATAAGAGCGTCTGCTAAATGACTAAAATGTAAAAAAAAATGTAAATGTAAAAATACGGTGCAGTCGTCCTGTCCTCTTTGCAGAAAAGCATCCCCAAAGAATGATGTTTCCACCTCCATGCTTCACGGTTGGGATGGTGTTCTTGGGGTTGTACTCATCCTTCTTCCTCCAAACACGGCGAGTGGAGTTTAGACCAAAAAGCTCTATTTTTGTCTCATCAGACCACATGACCTTCTCCCATTCCTCCTCTGGATCATCCAGATGGTCATTGGCAAACTTCAGACAGGCCTGGACATGCGCTGGCTTGAGCAGGGGGACCTTGCGTGCGCTGCAGGATTTTTATCCATGACGGCGTAGTGTGTTACTAATGGTTTTCTTTGAGACTGTGGTCCCAGCTCTCTTCAGGTCATTGACTAGGTCCTGCCGTGTAGTTCTGGGCTGATCCCTCACCTTCCTCATGATCATTGATGCCCCACGAGGTGAGATCTTGCATGGAGCCCCAGACCGAGGTTGATTGACCGTCATCTTGAACTTCTTCCATTTGCTAATAATTGCGCCAACAGTTGTTGCCTTCTCACCAAGCTGCTTGCCTATTGTCCTGTAGCCCATCCCAGCCTTGTGCAGGTCTACAATATTATCCATGATGTCCTTACACAGCTCTCTGGTCTTGGCCATTGTGAAGAGGTTGGAGTCTGTTTGATTGAGTGTGTGGACAGGTGTCTTTTATACAGTTAACGAGTTCAAACAGGTGCAGTTAATACAGGTAATGAGTGGAGAACAGGAGGGCTTCTTAAAGAAAAACTAACAGGTCTGTGAGAGCCGGAATTCTTACTGGTTGGTAGGTGATCAAATACTTATGTCATGCAATAAAATGCATATTAATTACTTAAAAATCATACAATGTGATTTTCTGGATTTTTGTTTTAGATTCCGTCTCTCACAGTTGAAGTGTACCTATGATAAGAATTACAGACCGCTACATGCTTTGTAAGTAGGAAAACCTGCAAAATCGGCAGTGTATCAAATACTTGTTCTCCCCACTGTTTACATTATAGGTCATTAACCAATCACAGCCCTCCTTTAGGATTGCACATTCAGCAAGTCACCAGCAGAGGGAGTTCTCTTTGAATCCATTTTCCCATTCACTGTGTTGGTGCTGATCGTAAAATTGACCACACCTTCAATTAGCAGAGAGCCCACTCTGGAAATGTGATGTACTGTTGAGTATATTGTACCAAACAATATGGTCTTAAAATGAACTGTAACACTTCACTTGACACCTATTATCACAACATGTCATGACACGGTCCTAATCATGTCATAATATATCATAACAGCTGACATAATGTGTCATAACCTGCATAATATGTTCATAACACTGTCATGACCCATATATTTACCATATATTTACAGCTGTTGTGATATATTGCGTTATTTTATAGCTGGTTATGACACCTACATAAGAGTGTCAAACCCACACTTATTCAAATGTATTTTCCCTGCCAATGAGTTTCCTTTCATTTGAAAGTTTGTTTCTTAAATCCTTTGTTGTTGTAGTAATTACATTTTTAGTCATGTTTTTTTTCCATCATATTTGAAATCACTTGTGGAAAATACACTTTGCTTTGACACTATCAAGAAGCATGACCATCCTGTGTCACTTTACTTGGACTAAGAAAATACACTGAGTATTCAAAACATTAAGAATGTCCATGACATAGACTGACCAGGTGAATCCAGGTGAAGCTATGATTCCTTATCGATGTCACTTGTTAAATCCACTTCAGACAGGTTAAAGAAGGATTTTTAAGCCTTGAGACAATTGAGACATGGATTGTGTATGTGTGTCATTCAGAGGGTGAATGGGCAAAACAAAAGATTTAAGGGCCTGTGAATGGGGTATGGTAGTAGGTGTCAGGCGCACTGGTTTGTGTCAAGAACTGCAACGCTGCTTGTTTTTTCACGCTCAACAGTTTCCCGTGTGTATTAAGAATGGTCCACCACCCAAAGGACATCCTGCTAATTTGATACAACTGTGAGAAGCATTGTATCAAGTCAACATGGGCCAGCATCCCTGTGGAACGCTTTCGACACCTTGTAGAGTCCATGCCCCGACAAATTGAGGCTGTTCTGAGAGTAAAAAAGGTGCTTATCTTCATTATTTGATCATCTATACTTGGATGTGTAGTGTCTGCATTTGTTGCTGGCATGTCATTTATGTAACTTCTATCAATGTAATTGTTTGCATCACTTCCAATCCCCCATGTTTTTTATATATATACTCCCCTTTATTACTTTTCAACACCGCCATCCTTTCCCTACTTGGGGTAAATTAGTGAACAACAATGCCCAGGCCTCTACTTCCAGCCTATACTTACTATCTACACATTATGAACACATTCAATTTTAGAATAATTATATTTTATTTGTTTTTGCTCCTGAACTACTTCTACTCTCAACCTCTCCGATCATTTTCATGATGTCCATCCGGTTTGCTTCTATATGCCATATCTTTCTAACTGTGCTCTTTCCTAAAAGCTCCCAACATACAATCTATATACTTATTATGGACACAGTATGCTTACATTATTAGTTATCTTGTTATTATTTATTGGTTATTTGTTATTAGTCCCATCCTTCAACTCCATTCAATACCTCCCATCTATCTTTTAACACCATCTATATAGGATTTCTATTTGCCATATATATTTCAACTGTACTGTGATGTTTTACAAAAGTTCTGAACCTTTCTATTCTCATTGCTTCTACAGATTGTGAATTAAAAATAAACATTTTTGCTAAAAGTATTATTATATTATTGATCGATTGACTATGACTTTTCAGATCACCCAGTAATGCTATCTGCAAGGTTAGCTTCAGGAAAATATTGCAATCCTTTAGCCATTCCTGGACCTGTGTCCAAAAACAAGCTACAAATGGACAGAACCAAAACAAATGATCTAATGATTCTGTCTCTTCACAGCAAAATCTGCAGAGCTGGGAAGATTGTATCCCCCATATAAATAACATTCTATTGGTAGCAAGAATTTTATATAATAATTTAAATTGAAAGATTCAAATTTTTGAATCCGTTGTCGTTTTGCGTGTCAGTTCATAAACACTATGCTATGGGATCGGTACGTCAAAAATCTCTTCCAAACTATTTTGCAATTTATATGGGACGGCTGTCAATCATTTGGTCCTTAAGTGTAACTGATACTTTTTTATTTATCACAGTTTTCCTTAACCAATGATGTTCTTTAATGCAAGGCCGACAGACAAGTTCCTTACTTTCTCCCCCTTCCACTTTCCTCTTCCACTTTTGCGGTAAGGCTGCAATTATTTGGTTGTAATTTTGGGTAGAGCAGACATTTCCATATGTTTGTGTTAGCTGCATGTGCGACATAACTCCACCAGTCCTACCGATGATATCATTTACGAAGATTATAGATTTTTTAAACATTCTGTCAAAAAATAAAGGTTTTTTGTCAATTAGTATATTTGAATTTAACCACAATATTTGTTGCATTATTTGTTCTGTCATTTTTGGAGGATTAATTGAAATTGCAACCAACTTTCTATGTGTCACGGACGTTGAAGGACGGGTCAGACCAAGGCGCAGCGTGAAATGCATATATGTTTAATATATAAACTAAACACACAAACAAAACAACGTAACGTGAAGTCCTCAGGCTAAACACAATACAAGCCCAAACTCACCGAACACAAACAAGTTCCCACAACACAGGCAGGAAAACTGGCTGCCTAACTATGATCCCCAATCAGAGACAACGAGCGACAGCTGCCTCTGATTGGGAATCACACCCGGCCAAACATAGAAATAGAATCATAGAATCCCCACATACAAAACCCACACATATATTCACACCCTGACCAAACTAACTAGAGTCTATAGGTCAGGGCGTGACACTATGGCTTGTTTTAGAAATAGTGATATTTGGGAGATGATTTCCTTTTCAAATAACTGAAAATGAGAGGTTGTAATCTGAATAAAGGGAAAAAGGCCATTCTTGAACATTGGGTGAGACATTCTTACTAATTTGCTTGAGAACCAGTTCGGATTTAAGTATAACTTTTGTATGACTGAAGCTTTTAGTGATAGGTCTAATGCTTTAATATTTAATAATTTCTGTCCTCCGAATTCATTTTCATTATATAAATAGGCCCTTTTAATTTTGTCTGGCTTGCCGTTCCAAATAAAATGGAATATGTTTTTCTCATATAATTTAAAAAACTGTTCGCTAGGTGTAGGCAAGACCATAAGCAAATAGATAAACTGGGATAATACTAAAGAGTTAATCAGGGTGATTTTTCCACAAATTCACAGGTATTTTCCTTTCCATCGTAGCAAGATCTTATCTATTTTTGCTAACTTTCTATTAAAATGTATTGAAGTGAGATTATTTACTTCCTTTGGGATATGTATTCCGAGTATTTCCACATCACCATCAGACCATTTTATTGGTAAACTACATGGTAATGTAAAATTTTTATTTTTTAGTGATCCAATACGTAATATAGTACATTTGTCATAATTTGGTTGTAATCCAGAAAGGTTAGAAAATGTATCTAGATCCTCTATGAGGCTGTGGAGGGATTCTAGTTGTGGATTTAAAAGAAAACATGAATCATCAGCGTACAATGACACCTTTGTTTTTAAGCCCTGGATTTCTAATCCTCTGATATTATTATTGGATCTGATTTTAATAGCTAACATCTCGATGGCTACAATAAATAGATATGCCGATAGTGGACAACCTTGTTTCACTCCTCTTGACAGTTTAAAACTTTCTGAGAAATAGCCATTATTTACTATTTTACACCTAGGGTTACTATACATGATTTTGACCCATTTTATAAGAGATTCTCCAAAATTGAAATGCTCCAGGCATTTATATATAAACCCCAGTCGTACTTTATCAAATGCCTCTTCGAAGTCTGCTATGAATAGCAGGCTTGGTTTCCCATATTTTCCATAGTGTTCTATTGTTTCCAATACTTGCCTTATATTATCTCCAATGTATCTTCCATGTAAAAAACCTGTCTGATTAGAATGAATAATATCCGACAATACCTTTTTAATTCTATGCGCTATACATTTTGCTAGAATTTTTGCATCACAACACTGAAGTGTAAGGGGCCTCCAATTTTTTTAATGTATCCTGTTTCAGTAATAATGAGATCTTCTTCTTGAGTGTCAGATAATCTACCATTTACATAGGAGTGGTTAAAACATGCTAATAACGGTCCTCTTAGTATATCAAAAAGGTTTGGTATACCACGACTGGTATGCCATCCAACCCTGGAGTTTTCCCGGACTTAAAGTCTTTAATTGCATCCAGAAGTGTTGTGAGAGGAGTCCAGCTGGCAGGGCCGCCTCTACTATCTATCTACCTTTTAACCTTTTGCCTCCTAAATAGCACTCTATTATCTATATAGTGCACTAGTTGCATTGTGAGGAGCAATGGGGTGAGGTTGTGTTCCTCTAAGCGGGGTAGTAAGCTTGGCTTCTTCTTTATATGTGTTGAGTAAAGCTTAAACCATGCATTTAGAATGTAGGTAGGTATTGTAGGTAGTTTATCCAGGTAGTTATTGTAGGTAAGTATTGTAGTGTATTCGACTGAGCCCGGTGAAGCACGAGGCTAGCTAGCTAACCCACTACCTGGACCATTAAAGCTAGCTAGCTAGCGGGTAGCAACACCGCAGCCACTGCTTAAACCATGCATTTAGAATGTAGTTAGGTATTGTAGGTAGTTTATCCAGGTAGTTATTGTAGATAGTTATTGTAGGTAAGTATTGTAGTGTATTCGACTTAGCCCGGTGAAGCACGAGGCTAGCTAGCTAACCCACTACCTGGACCATTAAAGCTAGCTAGCGGGTAGCAACACCGCAGCCACTGCTAGCTAGCCAACGTTACCTGCTAGCAGTACTGTATCATTTTAGTCAATGAGAATTTTGCTCCTACCAAGTGGCGTGGTGAGAATCTGTCTCCGCACCACGTGCTCTCACCACTGGTGTCCCCCAGGGCTCAGTTCTAGGCCCTCTCCTATTCTCGCTATACACCAAGTCACTTGGCTCTGTCATATCCTCACATGGCCTCTCCTATCATTGCTACACAGACGACACACAACTAATCTTCTCCTTTCCCCCTTCTGATAACCAGTTGGCGAATCGCATCTCTGCATGTCTGGCAGACATATCAGTGTGGATGACGGATCACCACCTCAAGCTGAACCTCGGCAAGACAGAGCTGCTCTTCCTCCCGGGGAAGGACTGCCCATTCCATGATCTCGCCATCACGGTTGACAACTCCGTTGTGTCCTCCTCCCAGAGTGCAAAGACCCTGGACAACACCCTGTCGTTCTCCGCTAACATCAAGGCGGTGACCCGATCCTGTAGGTTCATGCTCTACAACATTAGGAGAGTACGACCCTACCTTACACAGGAAGCGGCACAGGTCCTAATCCAGGCACTTGTCATCTCCCGTCTGGATTACTGCAACTCACTGTTGGCTGGGCTCCCTGCCTGTGCCATTAAACCCCTACAACTCATCCAGAATGCCGCAGCCCGTCTGGTGTTCAACCTTCCCAAGTTCTCTCATGTCACCCCGCTCCTCCGCACACTCCACTGGCTTCCAGTTGAAGCTCGCATCTGCTACAAGACCATGGTGCTTGCCTACGGAGCTGTGAGGGGAACGGCACCTCCGTACCTTCAGGCTCTGATCAGTCCCTACACCCAAACGAGGGCATTGCGTTCATCCACCTCTGGCCTGCTGGCCCCCTACCTCTGCGGAAGCACAGTTCCCGCTCAGCCCAGTCAAAACTGTTCGCTGCTCTGGCACCCCAATGGTGGAACAAGCTCCCTCACGACGCCAGGACAGCGGAGTCACTCACCACCTTCCGGAGACACTTGAAACCCCACCTCTTTAAGGAATACCTGGGATAGGATAAAGTAATCCTTCTACCCCCCCTTACCCCACCCCCCAAAAAATTAAAAATAAATAAACATATTGTAAAGTGGTTATCCCACTGGCTATAAGGTGAATGCACCAATTTGTATGTCGCTCTGTATAAGAGCATCTGCTAAATGACGTAAATGTAAGTTCCTCCTCTGTAATTTCACCTTCACATGAGTCTTTCTGTATGGCTGTTAATTTTACATTATCAATAGACAAAAAAAGCTCTACAATTAGCTTCAGTTAGAGGAGATGGAGGCGACTGAAAAGAAAACATATGCTTAAAGTACTTTGCTTCCTCCTTCAAAATATAATTTGGTGAATCATGGGTGACTCCGTCATTTGTAACCCATTTAATTTTGGTTAGCTTTTTTGTTTCACTACTAAGAACACTGAATCCTCTTTAGTTAACTATATCATTTATATACACTACCAGTCAAAAGTTTGGAAACAGCTACTCATTCAAGGGTTTTTCTTTATTATTATTATTATTATTATGTTTTACATTGTAGAATAATAGTGAATGGAATCATGTAGTAACCTAAAAGCCTTTAAAAAATCAAAATATATTTTATATTTGAGATTCTTCAAATAGCCACCCTTTGCCTTGATGACAGCTTTGCACACTCTTGGCATTCTCTCAACCAGCTTCACCTGGAATGCTTTTCCAACAGTCTTAGAGTAGTTCCCACATATGCTGAGCACTTGTTTAACACTTATTTGGTTACTACATGATTCCATATGTGTTATTTCATAGTTTTGAGGTCTTCACTATTATTCTACAATGTATAAAATAGTAAGAAATAAGAAAAACCCTTGAATGAGTAGGTGTGTCCAAACTTTTGACTGGTACTGTGTATATATACAGTGGGGAGAACAAGTATTTGATACACTGCCGATTTTGCAGGTTTTCCTACTTACAAAGCATGTAGAGGTCTGTAATTTTGATCATAGGTACATTTCAACTGTGAAAGACGGAATCTAAAACAAAAATCCAGAAAATCACATTGTATGATTTTTAAGTAATTAATTTGCGTTTTATTGCATGACATAAGTATTTGATCACCTACCAACCAGTAAGAATTCCGTCTCTCACAGACCTGTTAGTTTTTCTTTAAGAAGCCCTCCTGTTCTCCACTCATTACCTGTATTAATTGCACCTGTTTGAACTCGTTACCTGTATAAAAAACACCTGTCCACACACTCAATCAAACAGACTCCAACCTCTCCACAATGGCCAAAACCAGAGAGCTGTGTAAGGACATCAGGGATGAAATTGTAGACCTGCACAAGGCTGGGATGGGCTACAGGACAATAGGCAAGCAGCTTGGTGAGAAGGCAACAACTGTTGGCACAATTATTAGAAAATGGAAGAAGTTCAAGATGACGGTCAATCACCCTCGGTCTGGGGCTCCATGCAAGATCTCAACTCGTGGGGCATCAATGATCCTTCAAAATATCATTTGGTGAATCATGGGTGACTCCGTCAATTGTAATCAGTTTCATTAAGTTATCTTTGGTAGCATTTCTATGTTGAAGATTAAAAAATAATTTTGTGCATTTTTCCACATATTCCATCCAGTTTGCTTTATTTTTATAATATATTACACTTGATCTTTCTTGAATAAGTTTCTCAATTTCTTTTTGTTTTTCCTCTAATTTATTCTGAGCCTCTATGTTACAGTTGTTATTGCCATCTATCTGTTCTGTTAGACTTTCTATTTCCTTTGTTAGTATAAACTCTTTTGACCTAAATTCCTTTTTTTTTCGAGATGAGTACTGAATTGCATGGCCACTAAAGGGACATTTAAAGGTGTCTCATACAATAAGTGGATTTGCTGTACCTATGTTATGTCGGAAAAAGTCAGTTATAAATTCCTTTGTTCTAATTCAAAATAAATGATCATCCAATAGGCTTTGAAAAAAAAATTCCAATATCCTCGCCCACGTGGAAATTCAGTAAGAGTAATGTATATGCCAATTATATGATGGTCCGACCGCATTCTGTCCCCTATCAACACTTTTTAAACTTTTGGTGCCAACGAGAATGAGATAAGAAAGAAGTCAATACGACTAGATTGATTGAGTCTCCGCCATGTATATCTCACTAGATCAGTATATTTAAGCCTCCATATACAGTGGGGAAAAAAAGTATTTAGTCAGCCACCAATTGTGCAAGTTCTCCCACTTAAAAAGATGAGAGAGGCCTGTAATTTTCATCATAGGTACACGTCAACTATGACAGACAAATTGAGAAAAAAAAATCCATTGTGGGATTTTTTATGAATTTATTTGCAAATTATGGTGGAAAATAAGTATTTGGTCACCTACAAACAAGCAAGATTTCTGGCTCTCACAGACCTGTAACTTCTTCTTTAAGAGGCTCCTCTGTCCTCCACTCGTTACCTGTATTAATGGCACCTGTTTGAACTTGTTATCGGTATAAAAGACACCTGTCCACAACCTCAAACAGTCACACTCCAAACTCCACTATGGCCAAGACCAAAGAGCTGTCAAAGGACACCAGAAACAAAATTGTAGACCTGCACCAGGCTGGGAAGACTGAATCTGCAATAGGTAAGCAGCTTGGTTTGAAGAAATCAACTGTGGGAGCAATTATTAGGAAATGGAAGACATACAAGACCACTGATAATCTCCCTCGATCTGGGGCTCCACGCAAGATCTCACCCCGTGGGGTCAAAATGATCACAAGAACGGTGAGCAAAAATCCCAGAACCACACGGGGGGACCTAGTGAATGACCTGCAGAGAGCTGGGACCAAAGTAACAAAGCCTACCATCAGTAACACACTACGCCGCCAGGGACTCAAATCCTGCAGTGCCAGAGGTGTCCCCCTGCTTAAGCCAGTACATGTCCAGGCCCGTCTGAAGTTTGCTAGAGTGCATTTGGATGATCCAGAAGCGGATTGGGTGAATGTCATATGGTCAGATGAAACCAAAATATAACTTTTTGGTAAAAACTCAACTCGTCGTGTTTGGAGGACAAAGAATGCTGAGTTGCATCCAAAGAACACCATACCTACTGTGAAGCATGGGGGTGGAAACATCATGCTTTGGGGCTGTTTTTCTGCAAAGGGACCATGACGAATGATCCGTGTAAAGGAAAGAATGAATGGGGCCATGTATCGTGAGATTTTGAGTGAAAACCTCCTTTGAAGATGAAACGTGGCTGGGTCTTTCAGCATGACAATGATCCCAAACACACCGCCCGGGCAACGAAGGAGTGGCTTCATAAGAAGCATTTCAAGGTCCTGGAGTGGCCAAGCCAGTCTCCAGATCTCAACCCAATATAACATCTTTGGAGGGAGTTGAAAGTCCGTGTTGCCCAGCGACAGCCCCAAAACATCACTGCTCTAGAGGAGATCTGCATGGAGGAATGGGCCAAAATACCAGCAACAGTGTGTGAAAACCTTGTGAAGACTTACAGAAAACATTTGACCTCTGTCATTGCCAACAAAGGATATATAACAAAGTATTGAGAAACTTTTGTTATTGACCAAATACTTATTTTCCACCATAATTTGCAAATAAATTCATTAAAAATCCTACAATGTGATTTTCTGGATTTTTTTTCTCATTTTGTCTGTCATAGTTGACGTGTACCTATGATGAAAATTACAGGCCTCAATCATATTTTTAAGTGGGAGAACTTGCACAATTGGTGGCTGACTAAATACTTTTTTCCCCCACTGTATATCAAGAACTAGGGCATAACATTGACATTTGAGGCAATGGAGATTGAATAAGTGTTTTTTCTCTTCATAAATTCTGTAGCAATAGCTGGTAACAGGAATAAAAGTTGGTCAGAAGGCCTATAGTTGCAGGCTTCCAAAGACGTGATGTGAGAGAATGGCAAGGAGGCAGAGAGGAAATTATTGCCACCATATATTTTCTATCATGACATTTGCAATCTCCGCTCTCCAACAAAAAAGTAAATGCATGTCCTAGATCGACATTAACCAGAGGGAAAATATATGGAGCATAGAATAATACATTATATATTGTAATGTTTCCACAATATGAAGTTACTAACTAAATATGCTGTTCTGTATGGTTATGCATTGTATTTTTGGTATGGAGTATGTCACCATATGTCAAGTATTTTACTCCATTAGTTACAAGAAAGATGTTTCTTTGGTTGCTTTAAAAACAGTCAGATAAGAAATAACATCACGCCACAGAATGAAATAAGCCAGTTATTGATACAATAAAGGCCAGAGGACATTGGGCTTATCCTTATCTGTGGAGGACTAGTAACATAATCAGTGTTTCTCTGTGTATCAATGTGAAACCAAAAGAAGCAATAAAAATACAAACTGACAGCATTCAACTATTTCAAGGAACTTGGGGTTTTTAGAGTTATGTGGTCAGCTTTTCAAAATGTTTCCTAAAAGTAAAAGAAAAGACAATTAATAAACACATGCATTGCTATTGCCATGGTTTATCAGAATAATAAAAAACCATGGTTCCAACTTATTATGAATAGTGAAGCAGTTGGGCTTGATGTGGGGAGTTAGTCACCATACAACACACCACCTCTTGATCATTTCAACAGATAATGTAGCTAGTAAGTCATCATCACATATCCACCACCACCAGCCAACCCACCACCTCTGCGTTACAGTACAGTACAAGGCTGGACACGTTGTGACCCATGAGCAATGTAAACATGTCATTCATATTTCATTGGGGTATTGATTTGAGGACCAAGGTGGGGGAGCAGTGGGACTAGGTTAGCCTCTGTAGCAGCTCGGCTGAAATGATGTGTGGTTTATTCATGTCCAGGGACTCCTTGGGAGGGACACAAAAACTATCACGTCTGACTCAGATCACACCTGACATGCTCATGGTTGGGACGGCTCTTCCTGACCTTGTCCTCCAAAAGCAAAAATGGGACGCAACCGTAGCGTCTAGAATTATTTGGTTAGCTTTTTACTATTTTACACCTAGGGTTACTATACATGATTTTAACGCATTTTATAAGAGATTCTCCTAAATGGAAATGCTCCAGGCATTTATATATAAACTCCAGTCATACTTTATCAAAAGCCTTTTCAATGTCAGCTATGAATAGCAGGCCTGGTTTACCAGATTTTTCATAGTGTTCTATTGTTTCTATTGTGTCTGATAATCTACCGTTTACATAGGAGTGGTTAAAACATGCTAATAACAGTCCTCTGAGTATATCAAAAAACTGGTATGCCATCCAACCCTGGAGTTTTCCCGCACTTTAAGTATTTGATTGCATCCAGAAGCTCCACCTCTGTAATTTCACCTTCACATTAGTCTTTCTGTATGGCTGTTAATTTTACATTATCAATATAAAAAAAATACATACATTTAGCTTCAGTTAGAGGAGATGGAGGTGACTGAAACGAAAACATATGCTTAAAGTACTTTGCTTCCTCCTTCAAAATATAATTTGGTGAATCATAGGTGACTCCGTCATTTGTAACCCATTTAATTTTGGTTAGCTTTTTTGTTTCACTACTAAGAACACTGAATCCTCTTTAGTTAACTATATCATTTATATACACTACCAGTCAAAAGTTTGGACACAGCTACTCATTCAAGGGTTTTTCTTTATTGTTATTATTATTATTATTATGTTTTACATTGTAGAATAATAGTGAATGGAATCATGTAGTAACCTAAAAGCCTTTAAAAAATCAAAATATATTTTATATTTGAGATTCTTCAAATAGCCACCCTTTGCCTTGATGACAGCTTTGCACACTCTTGGCATTCTCTCAACCAGCTTCACCTGGAATGCTTTTCCAACAGTCTTGAAGTAGTTCCCACATATGCTGAGCACTTGTGTCACGATCGTCTAATGAGGAGGACCAATGCGCAGCGTTGAAGGTGAACATGACTTTATTAAATTAAAGCCGAAACACGAAAACAACAAACAATGACGAAACGTGAAGTCCTCCGTTACAATGACTGACAAGGAACAAAAACCCACAACACTAAGGTGAACACTGACAGTTTAAATATGGCTCCCAATCAGAGATAACGAGCCGACAGCTGACACTCGTTACCACTGATTGGGAGTCACACGACCAAACAATGAAACACAACCAAATACAACACAACCAAATGAACACACCCTGGCTCAAAATACACAGTCCCGGAGCCAGAGCGTGACAACTTGTTTAACACTTATTTGGTTACTACATGATTCCATATGTGTTATTTCATAGTTTTGAGGTCTTCACTATTATTCTACAATGTATAAAATAGTAAGAAATAAGAAAGACCCTTGAATGAGTAGGTGTGTCCAAACTTTTGACTGGTACTGTGTATATATACAGTGGGGAGAACAAGTATTTGATACACTGCCGATTTTGCAGGTTTTCCTACTTACAAAGCATGTAGAGGTCTGTAATTTTGATCATAGGTACACTTCAACTGTGAGAGACGGAATCTAAAACAAAAATCCAGAAAATCACATTGTATGATTTTTAAGTAATTAATTTGTGTTTTATTGCATGACATAAGTATTTGATCACCTACCAACCAGTAAGAATTCCGGCTCTCACAGACCTGTTAGTTTTTCTTTAAGAAGCCCTCCTGTTCTCCACTCATTACCTGTATTAACTGCACCTGTTTGAACTCGTTACCTGTATAAAAAACACCTGTTTACACACTCAATCAAACAGACTCCAACCTCTCCACAATGGCCAAAACCAGAGAGCTGTGTAAGGACATCAGGGATAAAATTGTAGACCTGCACAAGGCTGGGATGGGCTACAGGACAATAGGTAAGCAGCTTGGTGAGAAGGCAACAACTGTTGGCACAATTATTAGAAAATGGAAGAAGTTCAAGATGACGGTCAATCACCCTCGGTCTGGGGCTCCATGCAAGATCTCACCTCGTGGGGCATCAATGATCATGAGGAAGGTGAGGGATCAGCCCAGAACTACACGGCAGGACCTGGTCAATGACCTGAAGAGAGCTGGGACCACAGTCTCAAAGAAAACCATTAGTAACACACTACGCCGTCATGGATTAAAATCCTGCAGCGCACGCAAGGTCCCCCTGCTCAAGCCAGCACATGTCCAGGCCCGTCTGAAGTTTGCCAATGACCATCTGGATGATCCAGAGGAGGAATGGGAGAAGGTCATGTGGTCTGATGAGACAAAAATAGAGCTTTTGTTCTAAACTCCACTCGCCGTGTTTGGAGGAAGAAGAAGGATGAGTACAACCCCAAGAACACCATCCCAACCGTGAAGCATGGAGGTGGAAACATCATTCTTTGGGGATGCTTTTCTGCAAAGGGGACAGGACGACTGCACCGTATTGAGGGGAGGATGGATGGGGCCATGTATCGCGAGATCTTGGCCAACAACCTCCTTCCCTCAGTAAGAGCATTGAAGATGGGTTGTGGCTGGGTCTTCCAGCATGACAATGACCCGAAACACACAGCCAGAGCAACTAAGGAGTGGCTCCGTAAGAAGCATCTCAAGGTCCTGGAGTGGCCTAGCCAGTCTCCAGACCTGAACCCAATAGAAAATCTTTGGAGGGAGCTGAAAGTCCGTATTGCCCAGCGACAGCCCCGAAACCTGAAGGATCTGGAGAAGGTCTGTATAGAGGAGTGGGCCAAAATCCCTGCTGCAGTGTGTGCAAACCTGGTCAAGACCTACAGGAAACGTATGATCTCTGTAATTGCAAACAAAGGTTTCTGTACCAAATATTAAGTTCTGCTTTTCTGATGTATCAAATACTTATGTCATGCAATAAAATGCAAATTAATTACTTAAAAATCATACAATGTGATTTTCTGGATTTTTGTTTTAGATTCCGTCTCTCACAGTTGAAGTGTACCTATGATAAAAATTACAGACCTCTACATGCTTTGTAAGTAGGAAAACCTGCAGAATCGGCAGTGTATCAAGTACTTGTTCTCCCCACTGTATGTAAAAACAAATCACGGAGCTCTACAGTAAGGCCATTCAACTGTCAATGTTTGTCTATGGAGATTGCATGGCTGTGTGCTTGATTTTTATACACCTGTCAGCAACGGGTATATATATACTGTACATATTTTTATATCACATACACATGATGGGTGCAGTGACATGTTGCTTTACAGGGTCAGCCATAGTAGCACGGCGCCCATGGAGCAGGGAAGTGCCTTGCTCAAGGGCCCATGAACAGGTTTTTCATACATCTGCATTGCTTGCTGTTTGGGGTTTTAGGCTGGGTTTCTGTATATGCACTTAGTGACATCTGCTGATGTAAAAAGTGCTTTATAAATTTGATTGATTACATTTGATTGATGATTGATGATATTCAAACCAGCAACCTTTCGGTTACTGGCCCAACATTCTAACCGCTAGCCTACCTACAGTGCATTCGGAAAGTATTCAGACCCCTTGACTTTTTCCACATTTTGTTACGTTACAGCCTTATTCTAAAATAGATTACATTTTTTAAAAATCCTCATCAAGCTACACACAATACCCCATAATGGCAATGCAACATTTTTGCTAATTTATTTAAAAAACTAAACCGAAATACCTTATTTACATAAGTATTAAGAACCCTTTGCTATGAGACTCCAAATTGAGTTCAGGTGCATCCTGTTTCCATTGATCATCCTTGAGATGTTTCTACAACTTGATTGGAGTCCACCTGTGGTAAATTCAATTGACTGGACATGATTTGGAAAGGCACACACCTGTCTATATAAGATCCCACAGTTGACAGTGCATGTCAGAGCAAAAACCAAGCCATGAGGTCGAAGGAATGGTCTGTAGAGCTCCGAGACAGGACAGCCCGCTTGGAGTTTGCCAAAAGGCACCTAAAGGACTCAGACCATTAGAAACAATATTCTCTGGTCTTATGAAACCAAGATTGAACTCTTTGGCCTGAATGCCAAGCGTCAAGTCTGGAGGAAACCTGGCACCATCCCTACGGTGAAGCATGGTGGTGGCAGCATCATGCTGTGATGATGTTTTTCAGTGGCAGGGACTGGGAGACTAGTCAGGTTCGAGGGAAAGGTGAACGGAGCAAAGTACAGAGAGATCCTTGATGAAAACCTGCTCCAGAGCTCTCAGGACCTCAGACTGGGGCGAAGGTTTACCTTCCAACAGGAAAACGACCCTAAGCACACAGCCAAGACAACACAGGAGTGGCTTCGGGACAAGTCTCTGAAAGTCCTTGAGTGGCACAGCCAGAGCCCGGACTTGAACCTGATCGAACATCTCTGGAGAGACCTGAAAATAGCTGTGCAGCTCCCCATCCAACTTGACAGAGCTAGAGGGGATCTGCAGAGAAAAATGGGAGAAACTCCCCAAATACAGGTGTGCCAAGCTTATTGCGTCATACCCAAGAAGACTTGAGGCTGTAATCGCTGCCAAAGGTGCTTCAACAAAGTAAAGGGTCTGAATACTTACGTAAATTTGATGTTTCCTTTTTTCTTATTTTTAATAAATGTGCAAAAATGTCTAAAAACCTTTATGGGGTATTGTGTGTAGATTGATGAAAGAAACAACAACAATTTAATCAATTTTAGAATAAGGCTGTAACATAACAAAATGTGGAAAAAGTCAAGGGGTCTGAATACATTCCGAATGCACTGTATGTAGTATCCCACTTTGATGAGACTTTATGCTTACAATGTTCTACTATGAATTCAATTGGCTGTTTTTCCTGTAGCAATGCACTTCTAAAGTCTGTTAATATTTAGTTTAGTGGCCTTCGACCCACCCCATAAAATGCCTATTACTTCTGGACTATGTTCACCTTAAAGCTTTTCCATGGCTAATTCTGACCCAGTAAAGGTCATGTTTTCCAGAGGAACCGCCATTATCCCCTTTCCATTCATTTGCAGGCTTCTGCCCTGTTCTTAACCCTCTGAAAAAACACCAGTCCACCTCCCCTCCTCAGTGTCACAGGCCCTGGATGTGAAGTGACAGGTAATGGAGGTGGAACTAAAGCTAATCACCTCCTCAAGAACAGTTCAAAGCTAGAGGAGGGACTGCATGGAGGAAAGGATTATAATTTTGGTCAGCCACTGAGAAGTACAGAAGAACAGGCTGAACTCCCTGTGGATACAGAGACATGAAAACAGAGCTTTAAAAAGTCTCTCATCGATTCCATTTGTCAGAACCTATTGTGGTGTCTCATCCTGATGACTGGTCAACTGGAAATGTCACGAAATGAGAAAGTTCAACCGAAACTTCTACTATACAGTATGTCAGGGGTCTGCTCTGTGATCTTCTTTCACTTTTCTAGCCATAGGCTACTTTACCTTAACACTCCCTGTGATCCTCATACCTTTTTTTTCTTCCCACTGTCTGGTTGTTGAACCAGATAGGACTGAGCCAATCTTCCCACAGGTGGCCTCTCCTAAATCCTTGTCCTGGAGAGTCTATAGGCTAGAGTGTACCCATTCCTGAGTGACCATCCCACATATTGGCTGGAAGTGGTCAGATGACGCAGATGCTAAGCTACAGGACTGCCGCTTTCAAGGAGCGGGACTCTAACCCAGACGCTTACAAGAAATCCCGCTATGCCCTCCAACGAACCATCGAACAGGCAAAGAGTCAATACAGGACTAAGATTGAATCGTACTACACCGGCTCTGATGCTCGTCGGATGTGGCAGGGCTTGAAAACTATTACAGACTACAAAGGGAAGCACAGCTGCGAGCTGCCATGTGACACAAGTCTACCAGACGAGCTAAATCACTTCTATGCTCGCTTCGAGGCAAGCAACACTGAAGCATGCATGAGAGCCTCAGTAGTTCCGGATGACTATGTGATCACGCTCTCCGTAGCCGATGTGAGTAAGACTTTTAAGCAGGTCAACATTCACAAGGACATGTACTCCGAGCATGCGCTGACCAACTGGCAAGTGTCTTCACTGACATTTTCAACATGTCCCTGACTGAGTCTGTAATACCAACATGTTTCAAGCAGACCACCATAGTCCCTGTGCCCAACAACACTAAGATAACCTGCCTAAATGACTACCGACCCGTAGCACTCATGTCTGTAGCCATGAAGTGCTTTGAAAGGCTGGTCATGGCTCACATCAACACCATTATCCCAGAAACCCTAGACCCACTCCAATTTGCATAACGCCCTAACAGATCCACAGATGATGCAATCTCTATTGCACGCCACACTGCCCTTTCCCACCTGGACAAGAGGAACACCTACGTGAGAATGCTATTCATTGACTACAGCTCAGCGTTCAACACCATAGTGCCCTCAAAGCTCATCACTAAGCTAAGGACCCTGGGACTAAATACCTCCCTCTGCAACTGGATCCTGGACTTCCTGACGGGCCGCCCCCAGGTGGTAAGGGTAGGTAACAACACATCTGCCATGCTGATCCTCAACACGGGGGCCCCTCAGGGGTGCGTGCTCAGTCCCCTCCTGTACTCCCTGTTCACCCATGACCGCATGGCCAGGCACGACTCCAACACCATCATTAAGTTTGCCGACGACATAACAGTGGTAGGCCTGATCACCGACAACGATGAGACAGCCTATAGGGAGGAGGTCAGAGACCTGGCCGTGTGGTGCCAGGACAACAACCTCTCCCTCAACGTGACCAAGACAAAGGAGATGATTGTGGACACAGGAAAAAAAAGAGGACTGAGCACGCCCCCATTCTCATCGACTGGGCTGTATTGGAACAGGTTGAGAGCTTCAAGTTCCTTGGTGTCCACATCACCAACAAACTATCATGGTCCAAACACACCAAGACAGTCGTGAAGAGGGCACGACAAAGCCTATTCCCCCTCAGGAGACTGAAAAGATTTGGCATGGGTCCTCAGATCCTCAAAAAGTTATACAGCTGCACCATCGAGAGCATCCTGACTGGTTGCATCACCGCCTGGTATGGCAACTGCTCGGCCTCCGACCACAAGGCACCACAGAGGGTAGTGCGTACGGCCCAGTACATCACTGGAGCCAAGCTTCCTGCCATCCAGGACCTCTATACCAGGCGGTGTCAGAGGAAGGCCATAAAAATGGTCAAATACTCCAGCCATCCTAGTCATAGACTGTTCTCTCTGCTACCACACGGCAAGCAGTACCGGAGCGCCAAGTCTAGGTCCAAAAGGCTTCTTAACAGCCTCTACCCCCAAGCCATAATACTCCTGAACAGCTAATCATGGCTACCCAGACTATTTGCATTGCCCCCCCCCCACCCCATCCCCCTCTTTTACGCTGCTGCTACTCTGTTTATTATTTATGCATAGTCACTTTAACTCCACCCACATGTACATATTACCTCAATTACCTTGACTAACCTGTGCCCCCGCACATTGACTCTGTACCGGTACCCCCTGTATATAGCCTCCCTACTGTTATTTTATTTTACCGCTGCTCTTTAATTATTCGTTTATTTTTTTTTTTTTTTACTTATCTATTTTATACTTAACACTGTTTTTTTTAATTTTCTTTAAAAACTGCATTGTTGGTTAAGGGCTTGTAAGTAAACATTTCACTGTAATGTCTACACCTGTTGTATTCGGCACATGTGGCAAATAACATTTGATTTGATTTGATTTGAAGACGTCTGTTTGACATTGAAACGTCAGTCATCTATATTCATCCTGAACAATGGATTAAAGTGAGTTTAAATAAATTAATATCTGCCTTTTTTGTTGAGTGCTCCAACTCCTTTATACCTAAAATTACTCCTTTTGGAAGGTTTTCTTGGTAAGCCCTTTTCAGTTGGGTCTTGGTTTGCCCATGGGCATGGACTGGCTTGAAAGAATGACCGCCCTTACAAAAATGATTTTGTTGCAGCAAACTTCCCGCAAGTCTGTGGCAAATTAGCTGCAAACTAAATAGTGTGCCACAAAATGTTGCTAGAAGATTGCAAATTTGTGCAACTAGTGGTACATCTACAGCAAACCTTTGGCAACAATAGAGGGCTTGCAGTTGACATACGACGCCTCCTGGCAGCCATGTTGGAAGACCACCACATTAATTCTTCTGACAAAAACAGCCGTGTGGCTACTCCAAACTGCATGACAACAGTGCCTAAAACTAGTTGATTCAGCACCACGGTCATATTTCTGTGGAGCATTTGGCTGCTCTAACAATACAATAAAGACAACGGGAAAAAATATGTTTACAGATTCCCTGAAATCATGAAACACCATTGGTGATACCAATGAGATAAGACTCAAGAACTGTCAGAAAAGCGAATAAATATTTTTGCCTGTCAAGACCTGAACCCAGACAGCTGTCAGTACAGGGTCTGCTACGATCATTTCATCACTGGTAAGTCAAGTCTGATTGATTTCGAGTTTAGTTTAGTTGTTATGCTAACCAGGTGTTAACAACAACACGACAGTAAGTTAGCCAAAATTAGCTAGCTAGATATCTTGTAGTCTTGCTATTAGCATGTGTTGTGTGAGTTTCAAGTTTGGGGAAGCTATTTTGTCACCATCAAATTTCACCTTCATAACAAAGGATGGCATGCCTCTATCATCACATTTGCTGACTAATGTAAGCCTACTATTCCTAATGTGATGAGTAGATTGGATAGTGATAATTTAGGCTATTAATAAGCGTGTAGTGGCATAGGCTTATAGGCTATGTGAGATGTTTCTTTCCTTCGCACGGGAAAAATGTGGCCTTTGATAAACATTTCATGCAATTCTACTACACTTTATATGGCAGGAGACATTAGCAGAATATGTTTTAATATGATGGTAGCTTAGGCCTACTCTACTGACACTGACAACAGATCAATAAAAACGAATACCTTGAATGTTTTGAATGCAACCATGTAATCTAGGCCGAAAAGGGGTCCTGGCTAAAAGGGATCCAGCTTTTGTCAAATGAACATAAAATAATTGTTTTTGCATTTTAGCTAACCCTAACCCTTTTCCTAACCTTAACCTAATTATCATAACCTGCTACATTAATTCTCCTAACCTGCTGCGTACATTTTTCTAATCTGCTACGAAATGTCAAATATTACGTTCATTTGAAACAAACTGGATCCCTTCTAGCCATGACTATGAAAAGGGGAGACGCAAATTCTACGATATGACATCTATATAGCCTGGAGGACATTATTGTCCAAAAAACTCCAGTGGTTATCATATATATTCAAATAATAACCCAATGATCATTTGTTGAGAACTTTATTCATAAAGGGGGGGAATGAATGGACATAGGACAAAGGCCTCAATGGGAAAGGACAACCTGCTGTGTTGACTATTGGTTGTTCCAGCCCAACAACAGATGTAATCGTTATATGACACTAAAACTCCTGAATGAATTAAACACAACCAAACACTTAAGTGCCCTGGTGGTATAGGTCACCTGAAGAAATAATATTCTAACATCAGGAGTACTTTTCATTTGTTTATGTACAACTGTAGGTTCACTAGCTGACCTCTATCAAGACACACATGTCGACTGGATTCCCACTGTGAAGATTAGCAATGCTGCAGCAGCATCAGTTTATACTGCTTTGTCCTTTTCCAGATATGAAAGGAGACATCCCTCAGTTATACAATATGGTTGTCATATGGTGTGCTTTGGTCAATCTGAATGATTCTGTTGTGCAATTTGAGTAGAGAGCACCTTCACCTTGTCATCATGACAAAAGTGCCCCCTTAAACTGTATGAATATATAACATGTAATTTGGAACGGGTAAAATAATATTGTTTATGATATTGTAAACATACTGTACTTTAATAATAGGGTATATTGTTGTATGGGTCAAATTATAAGTATTTTGTCATCTCTGCTTTGCCTAGCCCCATGGAATATTTTTTTTTTTCTTATAGCCCAACTGTTTTCTTTCTTTTAGAATTTAAAAACATTTAGCATAGACAATGTAATTGTTGTGGTTGTCTTAGGAAAACCATCTTCATTATCACAGTAGCACCTCTATGTGCCACTCCGACCTTCTGGGAGAAAAGTATCTGGCATTGAATTTGGTAGTAGGAGTTGTGTGTATGTTTTAAGCTAAAGATCACAGCATCTCCTGCTTCCATACATTTCACCACCTACATTACAACGGTTGGATTTGCACTAAACAATTTCATGTCAGCACAAGGGATGTACAAAATCCAGTATAATGATTAGCCATTGTCTACTGGTTTCATTTTTAAATTGAGAACATATAGCTGAACTATATGTAAACAATGTGTGAGTTAAGCTGTTCTCTGCTTCAGATGCACAATGTCAAGGGGTGCATTGCAAATGCCCATAAGGCTAATGCCATCATACTGTAGGCCAGTGGTTCCCAACTCCTCAAGTACCCCCAAAATTACAGTTTATTGTAGCCCCGGACAAACACACCTGATTCAACTTGTCAACTAATCATCAGGCCCTCGTAGTTGAATCAGGTGAGTTTGTCTGGGGCTACAACAAAAATGTGTGCTGTTGGGGATCCTGGAGGACTGGAGTTGGGAACCACTGCTGTAGGCCTATGGCTGCATTGGTGTTGCATGCCATTATCAGCTGCAAAATGGGTTCACGTGGCTGATAACCTGAACAAAGTGTGACAATCAAATAAAACTAATTGGAGAGCTTATGACTGAACAGAAAGGTCATATTAATTTGAGAATACAACACAGAAACAGACAAATTAGAGACAGATTCCCTTACCTTCTTTATTGCAGGATTGTGATCTGTGATTAATCAACATCGATACTAGTTCATCTTGCATAATAGTTAAGTTAACAATTAAAACAAGTTTAAACACTTACATTAAAAGAATCAACACTATTTCATATTGTAGTGTTTGAGAGATAAGCAGCATGTTATTATGCACATCTTGTTAAAATGGTATGCACGTGTTCAGTGCGTGATATTGTAAATATGTATCTGATTGGATGTGCATAGCTTAATTGGCAGGCCCTCATTGGTTGTTGGCCAGGGTATTCAAGTGTGCTAACTTTGAACGGGTGCAGATGGACTCAGCTTGGAACAGGCTATGTTGTATCCGCTGTCATGTTGGAAATAAACAGTCTTCGTGATGTTAATGCTTTATACTGTTGAGTTTCTCTTTGCAATAACTAAAAAGAACCCGCTTCCTTTAACCGGGGATGCAACAGATTGGCGACGAGGTACCAGAGTTTTTGTCTGAAGGGGAACAGAGCGAGCAAAAAAGTGCTAGCTCCGTCGAGACAGTCTGTGTAGAAAAGCTATCACGAAGATGGTGTTCGGCAAGGCCCGAGGATTTTCACTTCGAGGAAAGTGAGGAAAGTTTCTAAGCCTATGTGGAAAGGTTGTAACAGTATTTTGAAGTGAATGGGCTAAAGTACAAGGATGATAAGTCAAAAGCAATTTTTCTGACGATTGTTGGCAGAAAGACTCACAATTTGTTAATGGACTTATGTGCGCCACAGAAACCAAGTGAAAAAACGGTTGAAAAGACAGTACGTACCGAGGACACATTTTATTGCTGAGAGATGCAAGTTTCATGCAAGGAGTCAACTCGAGGGAGAGTCGATTAGTGAGTACTTGGCTAGTTTAAGAAAACTATCAGCCACATGTAAATTCGGTCAGTTTCTTGAGGAGTCATTACATGATAGACTTGTGTGCGGTGTTAAAAGTGAAGAGCTGAGAGACCGTTTACTGAACGTAGTTCACATAAAAGACTTAACATTAGCCCTTGCTGTGGATATGGGACTTTCTTTTGAAGTAACAAAGAAAAGTGCACAGCAGTTTTCACAAAATACTTTTAAAGCAAATGCAGTCGAGAAAACGGAGGCAACAGGTAAACCATGTTACCACTGCGCGGGAAAAGGGCACAAGCCAGTTGAGTGCCGCTGCAAGGATTTTGAGTGTCGGGAGTGCAAGAAGAAAGGACACATTGCCAGGGCATGCCGCTCGCTTCAAGTGGGAAAGACACGAAGCAAGTGAAATGGAACAAGCACCTGGGTGCTACTGAAGGAGAGGCCTCCTTACTGCGACTGCAGGAAGACGAGAGGAGCAACGATGATCAGCACCAGGGCAATGCTCACCAGCGAGAGAGAGGACAAAAATTGAATTACAACAGAGATGAGCATTGCGTCGCACACTCAAGCACCAGAGTGATGAGCATTGCATCTCACATGAGAGCGAGACATCTGATAAAGGGACATCAGTTGTTTTCACCACTGAGTTGGGTAATGTAAAAGGAACTGAACTGTTTGCATTAGATACAGGTAAGGACATTACTAAACCGTACTATGTGTATGAAAGGGTAGATGATGTGAGACTCAAAATGGAAGTTGATACAGGTGCAGCAGTTTCTGTGATATCAGAGAGGTTGTAGAACCGCAGGTTCAAAAAGGCGAAATTGAGCCCTGCAAACTGTGTTAAAAACTTACAGTAAAGAGTCACTAGTTCTAAGAAGGAAAATCTCAGTCAAGGTCAAGTGTAATGGGAGCACTAAAACTTTAGACTTGCTGGTGGTCAAGGGAAATGGTCCTGCCCTGCTGGGTAGACTGGATCAGTCAGTTGAAGCTAGACTGGTCACGTGTACACAGAGTAACAGCTGCACTTAGAGAAGCTGTTGAAAAACAGCTAGTCAAGTTGGAGTCAGAAGGAGGCCTTACTCCAGTTAACTACAGTGAACGGGCTGCTCCAGTTGTGCGTATACTGAAAACAGACAATACTGTAAGAATATGTGGAGATTACAAGGTAACTATCAATCAGTGGCTGGAAGTAGATCAGTATTCATTACCAAAAACGCAGGACTTGTTCACAAAGCTGACAGGTGGTGAGAAGTTCACAAAGCTGGATTTGTCACAGGCATACCAGCAAGTACAGTTAGAGGAGCTCTAAGCAGTATCTCACCATTAAAACGCATAAGGGGTTGTTTAAGGTCAACAGGCTTCCTTATGGTGTTGCCTGCGCTCCAGCTATTTTTCAGAAAATGATGGATCAGATCCTACAAGGTATAGATGGGGTAATCTGCTATCTTGATGATATACTTATCACAGGGCGTGACACAGAAGAGCACATGAGAAATCTTGAAGAAGTGCTAAAAAGACTGAAAGTCTGCAATCTGAAGAAATGTTCTTCCTTCCAGAACAGCGTAGCCTATCTAGGTCATGTGATAGATGCAGAGGGGATACACCCCATGAAACAGAAAACTGAAGCTATTGAGAAGGCTCCCATTCCTACAAACACCACTGAGCTCAGGTCTTTTCTTTAGTTACTTAACTATTATGGCAAATTCATTCCAAATCTGTCTACCATAGTTAAGCCTATGACCGCTCTGCTGCAGAAAGATGTAAAATGGGAATGGTCACAGAAAAGCCTAAGTGCTTTCGAGTAAGCTAAGAGACATCTACTTACTAGCCAGGTGTAAGTCCACTACAACCCTACCGCTCATACTAGCCTGTGATGCTTCACCAGTAGGTGTAGGTGCAGTGATTTCTCACAAAATGAAGGATGGTTCTGAGAAACCTATAGCATTTGCCTCTAGGATGCTTACCAAAATAGAAAGGAACTATTCTCAAATAGAGAAAGAAGTGCTAGAACTGGTGTTTGGAGTTATGAAATGTCATTAGTATCTGTGTGGTAGGAAATGTACCTTGCTGACAGACCTTAAGCCTCTTCTTAAGATTCTTGGTCCTAAGCCAGGTGTCCCAACACTTGCAGCAGCTAGAAAACAATGATGGTCTTTGATTTTAGCAGCTTACACATATGAGATACAGTACAAACCGTCAGAGCAGCATGGCAATGCAGACACGTTGTCCAGACTCCCACTGAGTGATTGAAGGGGTCCTACACCAAATCCAGTATATAGAAAGTCATTTATAGATGACCTGCCAGTCACGGCTAAAGATATAGCACTTGAAACTGAGAAAGATCCTGTATTGAAAATTGTTAAGCAGTATGTATTGTCAGGCTGGCCAAACCATGTCCAAGACAAGTCTTTAAACCTTATTTCAAAAGAAAGTTTGGACTTACCATTGAGGATGACTGTATTCTTTGGGGTTACAGGGTGGTGATTCCACAAAGCCTGCAAAGCAGACTATTGGCAGAACTACATGAGAGTCATTGGGGTATAGTTAAGATGAAATCCTTAGCTAGAAGTCTTCTCTGGTGGCGTACTCTTGATGAAAATATTGAAACTGAAGTAAGTCACTGTGACATACAGTGCCTTGCAAAAGTATTCTTGGCATTTTTCCTATTTTGTTGCATTACAACCTGTAATTTAAATGGATTTTTATTTGGATTTCATGTAATGGACATACACAAAATAGTCCAAATTGGTGAAGTGAAATTAATATTTTTCAAAAAAATACTAAAACATAAATAACGGAAAAGTGGTGCGTGCATATGTAATCACTCCTTTTGCTATGAAGCCTCTAAATAAGATCTGGTGCAACCAATTACCTTCAGAAGTCACATAATTAGTTAAATAAAGTCCACCTGTGTGCAATCTAAGTGTCACATGATCTGTCACATGATCTCAGTATATATACACCTGTTCTGAAAGGCCCCAGAGTCTGCAACACAACTAAGCAAGGGGCACCACCAAGCAAGCGGCACCATGAAGACCAAGGAGCCCTCCAAACAGGTCACGGACAAAGTTGTGGAGAAGTACAGATCAGGTTTGGGTTATAAAAAAATATCTGAAACTTTGAACATCCCACGGAGCATCATTAAATCCATTATTAAAAAATGGAAAGAATATGACACCACAACAAACCTGCTAAGAGACGGCTGCCCACCAAAACTCACGGACCAGGCAAGGAAGGCATTAATCAGAGGCAACAAAGAGACCAAAGATTACCCTGAAGGAGCTGCAAAGCTCCACAGCGGAGATTGGAGTATCTGTCCATAGGACCACTTTAAGCCATACACTCCACAGAGCTGGGCTTTACGGAAGAGTGGCCAGAAAAAAAGCCATTGCTTGAAGAAAAAAATAAGCAAACACGTTTGGTGTTTGCCAAAAGGCATGTGGGAGACTCCCCAAACATATGAAAGAAGTACTCTGGTCAGATGAGACCTTTTTGGCCATCAAGGAAAATGCTGTGTCTGGCGCAAACCCAACACCTCTCATCACCCCGAGAACACCATCACCACAGTGAAGCATGGTGGCAGCATCATGCTGTGGGGATGTTTTTCATCGGCAGGGACTGGGAAACTGGTCAGAATTGAAGGAATGATGGATGGCACTAAATACAGGGAAATTCTTGAGGGAAACCTGTTTCAGTCTTATGATCCTGAGTTATTCAAGATATAACGCAAAATGCCATGATGTCATAATGCCATAATTACATTTCAAGTATCAATGTGCATCCACTGTCCCGCAGCCCAGCCAGGCATTCCTAAACTTAATCTCCCTCTGAAAAAAGCGTCTACACATTACTTCCCCATGCTTCTTGCCTAGCATTTGGTTTGGTACAGCGGGGGTTAATGTAAGCCTTGCTGTGTGTCTATACGACCTATGCAACATGTTGCAGTTTTTTTGTTGTTGATCTCAACCATGCCATACATATGAATGTGACGAGACTGACAGCTTCTCTATCCAGGCAAATTAATTGATCAGGATCATTATAATGGAGATATTCATTGGCAGGTAAAACAAATGGAAATGCAGACTGCTAGTTGAGTACCGGGGACATAAACCAACAGTTGAGGACAACATGTGAACAAACAACAAGTTATATAAAAGAAGCTGCTGGTTGTCACACACACTGATTAATTAACAGAGGTCAGGAGGTCAACAGAACACCTCTAAACTCTCCTGAACTAGCCAACCATCTAGGCTCCTAGTTGTGTTGTTAGGCACTTAAAGGTTTAGTTGTAATTGATGGCTGTACCGTTTGTACTGTGTCATGTGAGGACAGAGAGGAGTATCACATTTAGTGGGGCTATCTGTAAATGTCAACTCCAGGCCCTTTGAAAAATGTTCTCCTCTGGGAGAGTTAGTGTTGTGACCTTGGCCTTGACAAGGCTTAGATCAAAACCCAGATAATATGTTTATAATCTTCAGGGGAATTTCTTTCTAGATTGAACATTCAGATAAACAGATGAAATAAATGTACATTTTCTTACACAGGGAGTAGTGAAACAACTACATGAAATACATGATTCCTGGACAGGCATAATATTTGGCTTCATGCTAGTAGTGATGGCAGATTCTGTATATACAGTGAGGGAAAAAAGTGTTTGATCCCCTGCTGATTTTGTACGTTTGCCCACTGACAAAGACATGATCAGTCTATAATTTTAATGGTAGGTTTATTTGAACAGTGAGAGACAGAATAACAACAACAAAATCCAGAAAAATGCATGTTAAAAATTTTATAAATTGATTTGCATTTTAATGAGGGAAATAAGGATTTGACCCCCTCTCAATCAGAAAGATTTCTGGCTCCCAGGTGTCTTTTATACAGGTAACGAGCTGAGATTAGGAGCACACTCTTAAAGGGAGTGCTCCTAATCATAGCTTGTTACCTGTATAAAAGACACCTGTCCACAGAAGCAATCAATCAATCAGATTCCAAACTCTTCACCATGGCCAAGACCAAAGAGCTCTCCAAGGATGTCAGGGACAAGATTGTAGACCTACACAAGGCTGGAATGGGCTACAAGACCATCGCCAAGCAGCTTGGTGAGAAGGTGAAGAAACACAAAATAACTGTCAATCTCCCTCGGCCTGGGGCTCCATGCAAGATCTCACCTTGTGGAGTTGCAATGATCATGAGAACGGTGAGGAATCAGCCCAGAACTACATGGGAGGATCTTGTCAATGATCTCAAGGCAGCTGGGACCATAGTCACCAAGAAAACAATTGGTAACACACTACGCCGTGAAGGACTGAAATCCTGCAGTGCCCGCAAGGTCCCCCTGCTCAAGAAAGCACATATACAGGCCTGTCTGAAGTTTGCCAATGAACATCTGAATGATTCAGAGGAGAACTGGATGAAAGTGTTGTGGTCAGATGAGACCAAAATCGAGCTCTTTGCCATCAACTCAATTTGCCATGTTTAGAGGAGGAGGAATGCTGCCTATGACCCCAAGAACACCATCCCCACCGTCAAACATGGAGGTGGAAACATTATGCTTTGGGGGTGTTTTTCTGCTAAGGGGACAGGACAACTTCACCGCATCAAAGGGACAATGGACGGGGCCATGTACCGTCAAATCTTGGGTGAGAACCTCCTTCCGTCAGCCAGGGCATTGAAAATGGGTCGTGGATGGGTATTCCAGCATGACAATGACCCAAAACACACGGCCAAGGCAACAAAGGAGTGGCTCAAGAAGAAGCACATTAAGGTCCTGGAGCCAGTCTCCAGACCTTAATCTCGTAGAAAATCTGTGGAGGGAGCTGAAGGTTTGAGTTGCCAAATGTCAGCCTCGAAACCTTAATGACTTGGAGAAGATCTGCAAAGAGGAGTGGGGCAAAATCCCTCCTGAGATGTGTGCATACCTGGTGGCCAACTACAAGAAACGTCTGACCTCTGTGATTGCCAACAAGGGTTTGGAACCAAGTACTAAGTCATGTTTTGCAGAGGGGTCAAATACTTATTTCCCTCTTTAAAATGCAAATCAATTTATAACATTTTTGGATTATTGTTGTTGTTATTCTGTCAATCACTGTTCAAATAAACCTACCATTAAATGTATAGACTGATCATGTCTTTGTCAGTGGGCAAACGTACAAAATCAGCAGGGGATGAAATACTTTTTTCCCTCACTGTACCTACCTATAATATCAATGTTTTTGTATAATATCAATGTAAAATATCAAGGTTTTTAAACAACAGGTCATCGAGGATTGTTTTTGTTTACAATTATTTCTACTTTCAAGCATTCCAAACTTGAAGTCCAAAAAACATCTATGATAGTAGTTTACAACCAATATGTCGAAAATAATAGACATTCTTATTTCTTTATTTTTGTGATGAAAATGAGCGCCTCCATTGCCTCACTCCTCTTCTGTCAGACCCAGCCAGCTAATGATGCTTTGAAGCAGAATGTTAGCTGGGCCGTCAGAAACAGCAGGCCATGCCAATTATAATCCACCCTGCTGGGGCGGGGGGGACTTCAAGACACCTCTGTACACGTTAGCTACCCACCCAGCCTACCCAAACCCAACCCAGGTCTCAGAGTTTAGTCAAACTCTTAAACTTTCTCTTCCTGAGAGCCGTGAGGTAAAGTGGGGCCCAGTCGTAAGTCATTTACTGCAGGCTAGCTACCTCTCTCAATTTGGGGATCGGGAAGGTCTAGAACCCTCTGTACACTTCATACAAGCATCAAGTTAGCAGTTTTTCAGAACATTAATATCATTGTCCTTCACTACAAATCAGAGTGTGTGAGTACACCACTTGTCTGAGAGAATTAAAACAATGGAAACCTATAATTGCAATATCTCAAAATACAGCTATCATCGGCCAAGAAATACAACGTTTCAGACCTAGAGTATGTTTAATAAGTGAACATGATTTTAGTACAGTATATCACATTATGTAAGAGGGGTATGTCTTTCCATTTGGTCAACTTTGGCAGAAATGCCTGACTGTACCCCTTCCATTCCAAAGGAGAATTCCAATAACTTAGAACAACACAAGAGTGCCCGATTAAGAGATTTTGAGTGACTCGCACAACACAGAAACATCAATTTTGTGTTTTCAGTCTTGGGCAGCCGGAGATCTCGTTTGCCATGATTGGGTCAGAGCTTAGTCTGAAGGGGAAACGTTAGGGAGGAGGGTTGTTTTCAGAGCAATCAAGTCTGACATGAGACTTCCTCTTGAAGCATTTCCCAACAGTTAAGCTAAGCTCATGCATACACAGCTCAGTTCCAAATATTATACTGTATGTATGTTGATACCTAGGTTCAAATACATGTGTATTTGAGTATCTGGTATTTAAATACTGTTTCTGTGTATTTGAGTATTTTCAAACAGCCCAAAAAAAGTACTTTTATTTGAGTATTTGAATGATTATTTGTAAAAACCAAATAGTTTACCAAATTGTCTTTAAGATAATTTTCAAATATTTATTTCAAATACTATTTTCAAATTCCTGGGTTAAACGCATGGGAGTGTATTTGAGTCAGTGTATTTGAATTTTTCCAATACCTTCCAAATGTATTTCTAAATACATTAAAATGTTCAACCACTTGTCTTCTCAAATAAATCATATCTGAACACTTTGTATGTATGTGAAAGTAATTGAGATATTTGAAATTGCATTTGAGCCCAGGTCTGATGTATGTACAGCATGTAAGTGGTGATTATAGTATACTGCAGATACTGGCACATGCAGGGAAATCCTAACAACCTGTGAAATTATTAGAGACTCAAACTATGTGGCAATGTGTGTCACCAAAACATGGTACTGTTCAAGAACAGTATATGATCCATAATGTTAGCTAGACAGCTATTAAAAAATATGTTGTTTTTACTGTCATTTTGGTTCCAATCTCCTCCCATAAATGATATGTCTGGTTATATACCATTTGTTGATACAGACCAAAGTATTCCCATAATTCCAAGCTCATGAAGTGTGTTATCAATTACCAACAACCAATTACAGCACATTGTTTACACAAAAACATTTTATTGGTCACCCACAGGAAACAATTTGCTCATTTTATTTACCCTATCCACACTGTCTGCCTCTCTCCTCTTTCCTCTCTCTCTCTCTCTCTCTCTCTCTCTCTCTCTCTCTCTCTCTCTCTCTCTCTCTCTCTCTCTCTCTCTCTCTCTCTCTCTCTCTCTCTCTCTCTCTCTCTCTCTCTCTCTCTCTCTCTCTCTCTCTCTCTCTCTCTCTCTCTCTCTCTCTCTCTCTCTCTCTCTCTCTCTCTCTCTCTCTCTCTCTCTCTCCCTCCACACATATACACACCCACACACATAGACAATCCAGGATCCACGTGTGTTATTTTCTGAAATCAAATGTAGGTCAGAAATAGAGAGAAAGTTAGTGCTTGCTGTCGCCCCTGAGTGTTAGCTCGTCTGACAAAGCAGGGGAACAACACTGGCATAAATATGCCATCTCTCTAATCTCACTCATAGGCAGGGAGTGCATCTCTTACACAGAGACATGAGGAGAGAGAGAAGAGCTCACAGAAGGAAGAGAGGAGATAAACTGGGGAGAATAAAGAGAGGCAAAAGCTTGGGAGCTGTAGCTAAGTTTTTGTGCTTGGGAATCATGACACACTTGTGCAGATGTTCTTTATAGCATACCATTATTCAGTGAAAAGCAGTCAAACCCGCCAGCCAAAATTACTGAAGGAAAACAACAACTTCCACTTCTTCACACTAGCATGGATTTAAAGTGACACATCTCTTGACTCCAGCACTTCTTCAATCATTTCCTCAAAACAAAAACAAAGTATTTGTATCAGTGTGGCAAAGCTCAGGTGGCAAAGCCCCAGTATTCTTCATTACATTTTCTGCTCCAGTTCCACCTCTCCCCCGCAGGGCACAAACAACCCTGGCAACAAGCGGAGGTGTAGAAAGGGGACTGGATGGCTGCCTCAGTGACTCGACAGCGAGCGGCTCATCCCATTGGCTAAGTACTATGCCCGCCGAAGTGCATTGAACGCTCGCGAACGACGTAATCCTCCACATTCTACAAACCTTCATATGGCTTCATCCAAATGTGCAGGGGCATATCGTGTCCAAAGGGGATTCCCACTGCTTTCAGCTTATCACCGCAAGAGGATAACGAGTGGGTGTGCTGAGCTGGGCTGAGCAGCCCCCAAATCACTGCATTTAACTCATTGACCTATTGTCCTTTGATGACCTAGTGACCTCGTGCACTCCCCATGTACATGTGAGTTTATTTAGCATCCATTAGCTTTGTGAGCACTTCTTTCTACCTCCCACACTTGAGCTTAATCCTTCAAACACCTACTTTCCTCTTTGAATTTGCTGCTTCTCCAAAACATTCAGAAAGCCAGTTTGATGCATTCTTTGTGAAGCCTGGATGTAGGCCATGTGCTCCATCCTTTCATTTCCCTGCCTCAAAGACACACAATGTGGCTTGGCAGGGAGACTAGCCTCCTGGAGCAGCGAGCACACTTTGATCACTGAGAAAGAGAGCGAGGGGAGCCCCCACACTCCAATTGGACTCACTGCACATCAGAAAGACAGGTCTCTCTCCAAGCAGAACCAGGCAATCCTGGAGAAGGAGGAGAGAAAAAACACACCCAGACATCACATCAGGACCTAAAAGTAGGAGATAGATGGGGATAGGAAAAGGAAGAGAGAGAGATGGAGACGAGAGCGATGGATGGAGAGCGAGAGAGAGCGAGAGCGAGAGCGAGAGCGAGAGCGAGAGCGAGAGCGAGAGCGAGAGAGAGAGAGAGAGAGAGAGAGAGAGAGAGCTGGAGCGAGAGAGAGATGGAGTAATGGAGAAATTGAGAGAGAGAGATGGAGTAAGGGAGAAATGGAGAGAGAGATGGCATAATTACAGTGCAACTAGTCTCTAGCATGACAGAGGGAGGGACTCTCCTCTGTCGCTGTGGGTGTGGAATGTAGAGGGTGGGGACTGTCCTCTCAGCAGGAAGGACATCATTCAGTCACAGCCACCACAGACACAGCTCTACAGCTCTACATGTCAACGTGTAATCATGAACCGCAGTGAGGAACCGCTCCTACGGTTTTGAAGTAGTCCCCTTTGGCACACTGTGGAGTCGTACAAACAGACTCATCAGAAAAGCAGTCCAACCAGGTATAAAAGAACCCGCAAAAAACTGCTTGGAAATTCTTAGACAGTGACACAGCAGTGGAAATGTACTATTCACTGCTATTAATTTGCTATTGACTCATTATGAGAATTAACACCATTACTGCTCATCATGTCTCCATTTCTCATAGGAGCTATTAGATAACTCAGCTATAAAGGGACCCTGGGACTCACATAATGCCTCTGATCCGGAAATGGACCCACATAACTCAGGAGTATATCATTCAGTTGAGAGAAGGCGGTAGTCGTAGGTAGTCCAGCAGGGGTATACAGAGTCGTAGCAAGGGTCTCGTTAAGCCTTAACCCAGGGTAGGACTGTAATTGAAGCTGTGTGTGGAGGCCTTGATGTATGTTGACATGGACAGGACTTGGCTCCTAGAGGAGTGCAGTGTCTGCTTCAGAGATCAAAAGCTCTGTAGAAATTGCTGAAGCCAGTGTGCCCAGATTCAAAGCACACGTTCCGTCTTTGAGGCTCAAATGCACACAGTTTCATAAGAGACCCCTTTGATAGACCACAGTTCCTCAAATGTTTTATTTCATTTTTTTTTATTTAACCTTTATTTAACCAGGTAAGCCAGTTGAGAACAAGTTCTCATTTACAACTGCGACCTGGCCAAGATAAAGCAAAGCAGTATGAAAAAAAACATCAACAACACAGAGTTACATATGGAATAAACAAAACGTACAGTCAATAACACAATAGAAATCTATATACAGTGTGTGCAAATGTAGTAAGTTATAGAGGTAAGCCAATAAATAGGCCATAGTTCAAAATAATTACAATTATAATTTAGTATTAACATTGAACAAATAGTGCAGAAGATGATGTGCAAATAGAGATACTGGGGTGCAAATGAGCAAAATAAATAACAATGTAAATAACAATATGGGGATGAGGTAGTTGGGTGGGCTAATTACAGATGGGCTGTGTACAGGTGCAGTGATCGGTAAGCTGCTCTGACAACTGATGCTTAAAGATAGTGAGGGAGATAAGTGTCTCCAGCTTCAGAGATTTTTGCAGTTCGTTCCAGTCATTTGCAGCAGAGAACTGGAAGGAATGGCGGCCAAAGGAGGTGTTGGCTTTGGGGATGACCAGTGAGATATACCTGCTGGAACGCATACTACGGGTGGGTGTTGCTATGGTAACCAATGAGCTAAGATAAGGCAGGGATTTGCATAGAAGGGATTTATAGATGACCTGGAGCCAGTGGGTTTGGCGACGAATATGTAGTGAGGGCCAGCCAACGAGAGCGTACAGGTCACAATGGTGGGTAGTATATGGGGCTTTGGAGACAAGACGGATGGCACTGTGATAGACTACATCCAATTTGCTGAGTAGAGTGTTGGAAGCTATTTTGTAAATGACAACGCCGTAGTCAAGGATCGGTAGGATAGTCAGTTTTACAAGGGCATGTTTAGCAGCATGAGTGAAGGAGGCTTTGTTGCGGAATATGAAGCCGATTCTAGATGTAGCTTTGGATTGGAGATGCTTAATGTGAGTCTGGAAGGAGAGTTTATAGTCTAACCAGACACCTAGGTACTGTGGGGGAAAAAAGTATTTAGTCAGCCACCAATTGTGCAAGTTCTCCAATTTAAAAAGATGAGAGAGGCCTGTAATTTTCATCATAGGTACACGTCAACTATGACAGACAAAATGAGGAAAAAAAATTCAGAAAATCAAATTGTAGGATTTTTTATGAATTTATTTGCAAATTATGGTGGAAAGTAAGTATTTGGTCAATAACAAAAGTTTCTCAACACTTTGTTATATACCCTTTGTTGGCAATGACACAGGTCAAACGTTTTCTGTAAGTCTTCACAAGGTTTTCACACACTGTTGCTGGTATTTTGGCCCATTCCTCCTTGCAGATCTCCTCTAGAGCAGTGATGTTTTGGGGCTGTCGCTGGGCAACACGGACTTTCAACTCCCTCCAAAGATTTTCTATGGGGTTGAGATCTGGAGACTGGCTAGGCCACTCCAGGACCTTGAAATGCTTCTTACGAAGCCACTCCTTCGTTGCCCGGGCGGTGTGTTTGGGATCATTGTCATGCTGAAAGACCCAGCCACGTTTCATCTTCAATGCCCTTCCTGATGGAAGGAGGTTTTCCATTCATTCTTTCCTTTACACGGATCAGTCGTCCTGGTCCCTTTGCAGAAAAACAGCCCCAAAGCATGATGTTTCCACCCCCATGCTTCACAGTAGGTATGGTTCTTTGGATGAAACTCAGCATTCTTTGTCCTCCAAACACGACGAGTTGAGTTTTTACCAAAAAGTTCTATTTTGGTTTCATTTGACCATATTACATTCCCCTAATCCTCTTCTGGATCATCCAAATGCACTCTAGCAAACTTCAGACGGGCCTGGACATGTACTGGCTTAAGCAGGGGGACACGTCTGGCACTGCAGGATTTGAGTCCCTGGCGGCGTAGTGTGTTACTGATGGTAGGCTTTGTTACTTTGGTCCCAGCTCTCTGCAGGTCATTCACTAGGTCCCCCCGTGTGGTTCTGGGATTTTTGCTCACCGTTCTTGTGATCATTTTGACCCCACGGGGTGAGATCTTGCGTGGAGCCCCAGATCGAGGGAGATTATCAGTGGTCTTGTATGTCTTCCATTTCCTAATATTTGCTCCCACAGTTGATTTCTTCAAACCAAGCTGCTTACCTATTGCAGATTCAGTCTTCCCAGCCTGGTGCAGGTCTACAATTTTGTTTCTGGTGTCCTTTGACAGCTCTTTGGTCTTGGCCATAGTGGAGTTTGGAGTGTGACTGTTTGAGGTTGTGGACAGGTGTCTTTTATACTGATAACAAGTTCAAACAGGTGCCATTAATACAGGTAACGAGTGGAGGACAGAGGAGCCTCTTAATGAAGAAGTTACAGGTCTGTGAGAGCCAGAAATCTTGCTTGTTTGTTGGTGACCAAATACTTATTTTCCACCATAATTTGCAAATAAATTCATAAAAAATCCTACAATGAGATTTTCTGGATTTTTTTCCTCAATTTGTCTGTCATAGTTGAAGTGTACATATGATGAAAATTACAGGCCTCTCTCATCTTTTTAAGTGGGAGAACTTGCACAATTGGTGGCTGACTAAATACTTTTTTTCCCCACTGTATTTATAGTTGTCCACATATTCTAAGTCAGAGCAGCCGAGAGTAGTGATTCTAGTTGGGCAGGCGGGTGCAAGCAGCGTTCGATTGAAGAGCATGCATTTAGTTTTACTAGCGTTTAAGAGCAGTTGGAGGCCACGGAAGGAGTGTTGTATGGCATTCAAGGTCGTTTGGAGGTTTGTTAACACAGTGTCCAATGAAGGGCCAGATGTATACAAAATGGTGTCGTCTGCGTAGAGGTGGATCTGAGAGTCACCAGCAGCAAGAGTGACATCATTGATATACACAGAGAATAGAGTCGGCCCGAGAATTGAACCCTGTGGCACCCCCATAGTGACTGCCAGAGGTCCAGACAACAGGCCCTCCGATTTGACACATTGAATTCTATCTGAGAAGTAATTGGTGAACCAGGCAAGGCAGTCATTTGAGAAACCAAGGCTTATTAGTCTGCCAATAAGAATGCAGTGATTGACAGAGTCAAAAGCCTTGGCCAGGTCAATGAAGACGGCTGCACAGTACTGTCTTTTATAGATTGCGGTTATTATATCGTTTAGGACCTTGAGCGTAGCTGAGGTACACCCATGACCAGCTCGTAAACCAGATTGCATAGCGGAGAAGGTACGGTGGGATTCTAAATGGTCGGTGATCTGTTTGTTAACTTGGCTTTCAAATCTTTTGAAAGGCAGGGCAGGATGGATATGGGTCTGTAACAGTTTGGATCTAGAGTGTCACCCCCTTTGAAGAGGGGGATGACCGCGGCAGCTTTCCAATCTCTGGGGATCTCAGACGTTATGAAAGAGAGGTTGAACAGGCTAGTAATAGGGGTTGCGACAATTTCGGCGGCTAGTTTTAGAAAGAAAGGGTCCAGATTGTCTAGCCCAGATGATTTGTAGGGGTCCAGATTTTGCAGCTCTTTCAGAACATCAGCTGTCTGGATTTGTGTGAAGGAGAAGCGGGGGGGGCATGGGCAAGTTGCAGCGGAGGGTGCAGATCTGGTGGCCGGGGTAGTGGTAGCCAGGTGGAAAGCATGGCCAGCCGTAGCAAAATGCTTGTTGAAATTCTCGATTATTGTAGATTTATCGGTGGTGATAGTGTTTCCTAGCCTCAGTGCAGTGGGCAGCTGGGAGGAAGTGCTCTTATTTTCCATGGACTTTACAGTGTCCCAAAACTTTTTGGAGTTAGTGCTACAGGATGCAAATTTCTGTTTGAAAAAGTTAGCCTTTGCTTTCCTAACTGCTTGTGTATATTGGTTCCTAACTTCCCTGAAAAGTTGCATATCGCGCGGGCTATTTGATGCTAATGCAGTACGCCACAGGATGTTTTTGTGCTGGTCAAGGGCAGTCAAGTCGTAGGAGAACCAGGGGCTATATCTGTTCTTAGCTCTGTATTTTTTGAATGGGGCATGTTTATTTAAGATTGAGAGGAAATTACTTTTAAAGAACAACCAGGCATCCTCTACTGACGGAATGAGATCTATATCCATCCAGGATACCTGGGCCAGGTCAATTAGGAAGGCCTGCTCGCTGAAGTGTTTTTGGGAGCGTTTGACAGTGATGAGGGGTGGTCGTTTGACCGCGGACCCGTTACGGACGCAGGCAATAAGGCAGTGATCGCTGAGATCCTGGTTGAAGACAGCGGAGGTGTATTTAGAGGGTAAGTTAGTCAGGATGATATCTATGAGGGTACCCATGTTTACGGATTGTGACGTCACGAGAGGCTACACAGCTTTCAGCGGGATTGCTCAAGTAGTGCAAGGAGACAAGGTTCAAACAAACCAAGGATTTTATTATAGGTCTTGGGAAATTAACGAAAATATAACAAAATTCTGTTCTCTTGTGGCTCTTTAAGGGTTAACAGTTCAGGGATGTCTCTTCCACATCCAAAGTCATAATTCTCACTCGCTCAGATAACTTTTCCCCAGCCTTACTGTAGTCCACGTTGCAGCTAGTGGCCAACCCAGCAAAAAGTCCTTCCAAATGTCTCTCACGTATTTCCACAGGTGCATATATCCCAAGGTGAGTATTTCCCAAAGGTAAGTATCTCCAAATCCTTATATTCCTCATGGAAGTGGACGTGCAGCACTCTTGTCCTCCAGAGAGCCCAGGTTGGAGACTGTGTCTCTTCACTTCCCAAACCTTCAGCTCATCAGCTCCTCATTTGTTTCAGCTGCGTGGGAAGATTGGCCATAGAGGGGTGGAGTTCCCGACCATACCAGCAGATGGAGCCATAGCTGTCTGGGTTTGCAGCCATCTCAGGGGGATGTAACGTCCCTCCAGGACACAGCCTCTCGTGACATCACACATCCCCCTCCTCGGGACCGACGTCCTCGTCGGGGTAAAGGCAGCGAAGAAGGCATCACGCCGGGAGAGGGCGTCCGCATTGCCGTGGTGCTTGCCAGACTGCTCTCTCTTCAACTCCTCCAACTCTAGGACCAGGGACTCAGCCTCCTGTTGTCTCTCCTTGAGTTTCTTACTGAACGCATCAGCCTTGGTTTTAGCAGAGTTTAGCTTCTGTTGAGCAGCTTTCAGTTCCTTCTCTCTCTCTGCCTCCGCATTCTTCATCTTGTTCTCCAACACCTTGTACTTCTCCTCTGCCTTCTTCTGGACCTCCTTACTACTGCGCAGGGTCTCCTCACACTCCTCGATGGTCCTGCGCAGCCTCTCCAGCTCCTCCTGTTGCTTATGGAAGGAGCTCTGTTGGAGTTTAGCCTGGAGGATATCTAACTCTTCTGTCTTCATGTCTAACTGTTGCTTTAACAAACAATACCTCTCAGCGGTCCCCTTCAGACCAGACAGTTCTTTGTCCAGATTCTGTAGCTCCGTCTCTGTGTCGGTCTGGGCACCTGCCATCCCTATCAGAGCCCGGGCGGGAGTGAGTAACTCGGAGGATTGCACCGGAGCCTTCCCAGGATGAGTCTTGCCTCTCCGTTTCCGAGGTACTCGGGTTATCCTCTCCTGAGACTCTCTCCAGAGTGGGTAAAAGGCTGGGCAGTCTCGTCCAATTAGGACAGGGACGGGGAGGGAATCAACCACCCCCGCCGTCGTGTGTATGGTTCCCCGTGTGCTGGTCATTGTAAGTTCAGTAATGGGGTATTCTCTGGTGTCCCCATGGACACAGGAAACTGGGAGGACTTTCCCCGGGGTCAGACACGTTGGGCCCACCAAATCCTTACGCACCAGGGTGGCCCGGCTACCAGAATCCAGTAAGGCCTCCACATCATGGTGATTCACAGTTACCGGGCAGGTGGGGGGGTCGATCTGGGCCGCCATCTACGACTCCCAAGAGCGAGGCAAAACGGTGTGTGGGTGCTGAGCTGGAGGACTCCGCAGTGGGCATAGGTTCATCGGCTGGTTTCCCACACTGCCAGGAGATATGTCCCATCTCCCCACACCGGTAACACTGTCGAGTTTCCCCCCTCCTGGTGTACTCTTCTTGGACCCGCCTGGTTTCTGGCTCCCCCTGGAGCCGGGATAAGTCCTGACGTGGCTGGGTTCGAGACCTTGGGGTCCTTTGGACGGGTTCTTCCCATTTGTGGTGGGGCCGCACTCCTGGGGTCTTTTCGGGAAGCATTCAGCATCTCCGCTGTGGCCTGGTACTTTTCCACAGCTTCCACGGTCAGATCAGCCGTGGTCAAGGCCTGTTGACTGATGAACCGTTTTGCCTCATAAGGCAGGGCGCGTAGGTAACGATCCACCACAACGGCCTCCACCACCGCCGCTGCTGTATTCCTCTGCGGATCCAGCCATTTCCTTGCGATTCGGACAAGTTCATGCATCTGCGCCCGAGGAGGTTGGTCTGGTTGGAAGGTCCAACTGTGAAAGCGCTGGGCCATACCAAACTTTGTGAGTCCATATCTGCTGAGGATCTCAGACTTCAGGGCATCATAGTCAGTAACCTGGTCAGGGCCCAGGTCCCGGACAGCATTCAGCGATTCCCCGGTTAGAAAGGGGGCTAACAGACCAACCCACTGTTGCTTGGGCCAGGCTTCCCTAGTGGCCGTGGCCTCAAATGCATGCAGGTATGCCTCAATGTCATCGGTAGCTCCCATCTTAGATATAAAGTCACTTGCCTTTATTGGGCGGGTATTTTGGACCACCCTCTGTCTCTGCAACTGCAATTCCTCTGCCTTCAGAAGGTTGGCTTTCTTTTGCTCCTCCAAGAGAGCCACGTTTACTTGCATCTGGGCTTGCTGGCCAGCAACAAGGGCTTTCAATATGTCCTCCATTTCAGTCGGGCGGGAGCCTACGGCCAACTTGGAAAACTGGGTGATCAAACCTTCGGTATCCTCCTCTGACATGCACTATTAACGCTTGAGCGTGCCCGTATTCTCCACCATCTGTGACGTCACGAGAGGCTACACAGCTTTCAGCGGGATTGCTCAAGTAGTGCAAGGAGACAAGGTTCAAACAAACCAAGGATTTTATTATAGGTCTTGGGAAATTAACGAAAATATAACAAAATTCTGTTCTCTTGTGGCTCTTTAAGGGTTAACAGTTCAGGGATGTCTCTTCCACATCCAAAGTCATAATTCTCACTCGCTCAGATAACTTTTCCCCAGCCTTACTGTAGTCCACGTTGCAGCTAGTGGCCAACCCAGCAAAAAAGTCCTTCCAAATGTCTCTCACGTATTTCCACAGGTGCATATATCCCAAGGTGAGTATTTCCCAAAGGTAAGTATCTCCAAATCCTTATATTCCTCATGGAAGTGGACGTGCAGCACTCTTGTCCTCCAGAGAGCCCAGGTTGGAGACTGTGTCTCTTCACTTCCCAAACCTTCAGCTCATCAGCTCCTCATTTGTTTCAGCTGCGTGGGAAGATTGGCCATAGAGGGGTGGAGTTCCCGACCATACCAGCAGATGGAGCCATAGCTGTCTGGGTTTGCAGCCATCTCAGGGGGATGTAACGTCCCTCCAGGACACAGCCTCTCGTGACATCACAGGATTTAGGGTTGTACCTGGTAGGTTCGTTGATAATTTGTGTGAGATTGAGGGCATCTAGTTTAGATTGTAGGATGGCCGGGGTGTTAAGCATATCCCAATTTAGGTCACCAAGCAGTACGAACTCTGAGGATAGATGGGGGGCAATCAATTCACATATGGTGTCCAGGGCACAGCTGGGGGCTGAGGGGGGTCTGTAGCAAGCGGCAACAGTGAGAGATTTATTTCTGGAAAGGTGGATTTTTAGAAGTAGAAGCTCAAACTGTTTGGGCACAGACCTGGATAGTATGATAGAGCTCTGCAGGCTATCTCTACAGTAGATTGCAACGCCACCCCCTTTGGCAGTTCTATCTAGACGGAAAATGTTATAGTTGGGGATGGAAATTTCAGAATTTTTGGTGGCCTTCCTAAGCCAGGATTCAGACACTGCTAGAACATCAGGGTTGGCGGAGTGTGCTAACGCAGTGAATAACTCAAACTTAGGAAGGAGGCTTCTGATATTTACGTGCAGAAAACCAAGACTTTTACGGTTACAGAAGTCAACAAATGATAGCTCCTGGGGAGTAGGAGTGATACTGGGGGATGCAGGGCCTGGGTTAGCCTCTACATCACCAGAGGAACAGAGGAGGACTAGAATAAGGATACGACTAAAGGCTTTCAGAACTGGTCTTCTAGTGCGTTGGGTACATAGAATAAAGGGGGCAGTTCTCCGGGCGTTGTAGAAAAGATTCAGGGCATTATGTACAGAAAAGGATATGGAAGGATATGAGTACAGTTCAGGTAACCCTAAGCGTTGGGTAACAATGAAAGAGATAGCGTCACTGGAGCCACCGATTGAGCCGGTCTCGGCGTGTATGGGGGGTGGAACAAAGGAACTATTTGAGGCAGTTTGAGAGGGACTAGGGGTTCTACAGTGAAATTGTATAATAAGAACTAACCCAAACAGCAATAGGCAAGGCATAATTGACATGGGAGAGAGGCATAAAGCAGTCACAGGTGTTATTAGAGAGAGCTAAAACAACAACTGGAAATAGCGATAACGTTTGGGCTAAGGCTAAACAGAATAAACAGGACAGGGTACCGTGTAAAGGAACAGTCCAGCAGGCATCAGATGTGCAGCTGAGTGATCATAAGGTCCAGTGAACAGCAATATGTGAGTCCGAGAGCAGTTCAAATTGGTGCTTCAGCACAGCTAGCAGGGAGCACAGTTGTAGTTTGCGTGTGCTAGCGGGCCGGGGCTGGCAGATGGATCTTCGTGGTCGTCGCAACGGGAAGCCTGTTGAAACCACATCAGACTATTTTGTCGGCAGACCAGTCGTGTTGGATCGGCGGGGCTCAGTGTCAACACTAGGAGGTCCCGTCCGGTTGACAGAGAGGTAGATAGCCGGGAGATGGGCCTGAGGCTAGCTCAAGGCTAACTGGTGCTTGCTATAGGGCAATGGTAATCAGCCAACAACAGGTTGCAGCTAGCTAGCTGGTTGCGATGATCCGGCGCTAGGGTCCAGTGATTCCGGCAGAAAGTCCAATAAGCTCTGGTTCGATAGCACGCTGGGTCGATAGCACGCTGTGCAGACTTGCCGACGAATTGTCCAGGCTAGAGCTAGAGCTGGCTGGTGGATAGTGTAGGCCACGGACAGTGGTGAAGACGCTAACGGTGACTAATAACAAGTAGCCATTCAGTTGCAGCTACACTCTTTTCAGCTTACGGTTCTTGATGAAATAAATAATAGAATCCTTTCCACGTTGGGTGAGGCGGGTTGCAGGAAAGTATATTTAGTTAAAGAATGAAAAGTAAAAATTGAGAAATATATACAAAATAGACAAAAAAACAAGAAACGGGATATTTAAACAGGGACAATGAATAAAGCGACCGCACTGCTACGCCATCTTGGAAGTGAGATGTATAAAGGAACAGTCCAGCAGGCATCAGCTGTGTAGCTGAGTGATCATAAGGTCCAGTGAACAGCAATAAGTAAGTCCGTGAGCAGTTCAGTGGCTGCTACGCTACAGGCGAGCTGGAGGCACAGCTGTTGATTGCGTGTGCTAGCGGGCTGGGGCTAGCAGATGGATCTTCGTGGTTGTCGCAACGGGAAGCCTGTTGAAACCACATCAGACGATTACGTCGGCAGACCAGTCGTGATGGATCGGCGGGGCTCCGTGTCAACACTAGGAGGTCCCGTCCGGTTGACAGAGAGGTAGATAGCCGGGAGATGGGCCTGGCTCGAGGCTAGCTCAAGGCTAACTGGGGTTAACTTCAGGACAGTGGTGATTAGTGGTGATTAGACAACAACGACAACAGCCATTCGGTTGCAGCTAGCTAGTTGCGATGATCCGGTGTTAAGGTCCAGTGATTCAGTGATTCCGGCAGAAAATCCAATACGCTCTGGCTCGATAGCGCGATGTGCAGACTGTGCAGACTGGTCGATAATTGTCCAGGCTAGAGCTGGCTGGTAGGTAGTGCAGGCCACAGCCATGGACAATGGTGAAGACCGCTAACAGTGGCTAATAGCAAGTAGCTAGTTAGCTGGCTAGTTTCAGCCAGAGGTTCTTGATAAAAATGTATGAAGAAATAATAGAATCCGTTCCACATTGGGTGAGGCGGGTTGCAGGAAAGTATATTTAGTTACAGGATGGATGGAAAGTGAGATTGAGAAATATGTACGAAAAAGACCAAAAACAACAAAAAACTGGCTATTTACATGAGGACACTACAGAAAACATGACCGCACTGCTATGCCATCTTGGAATCTTCTTCTTTATGAGTCAAAATTAAACATTTTGTTTACCTTCCATGTAGCAGCAGTACATTCAAGGCAGTGCTGTATGTGCTACCCGGAAACAAGAATGTGTATTCTATGATCCTACCAAGTAATTACCGATGTTGACAGTACCTGCATGTACCCTCTAAACAGCCCTCTCTATTTCCAAGCTCCAAGCAAAGCATTGGAAGACAAAGATAAAGGTTATGGGACGACCTATTGAGCAATCCTTTCAGCTGGTGATAAATCATGGGTTTAATGGAAAAACCATTATCTATGAGAAAGCGTAATAATTTTTACAAAAACAATTTACTTTATATCTCTCATATGGAGAGCTAACACTGCGACCTCTGTATTTATTGTTAATGATTATCCATCCTTTCATGTGGTAACCAAATGGCTATTTTTAGACTCCTAGACCCATATTAGCATGGTTTCAGATCTGTTTGTGCTGTATAGCCAACTCCTATGTTCATTTTCATACCCATAGGAGTAGACAAGACAGCACAAACACATCTGGGACTAGGCTATACATACAGTGCCATGAAAAAGTATTTGCCCCATTTCTGATTTTCTCTGCAGAACTGCTTTAACCAGTGGTGTAAAGTACTTAAGTGAAAATACTTTAAAACACTACTTAAGTAGTTTTTTTTTTGGTATCAGTACTTTACTTTACTATTTATATTTTTGACTACTTTCACTTTTACTTCACTACATTCCTAAAGAAAATAATGTACTTTTTACTCCATACATTTTGCTTGACATCCAAAAGTACATTTTTAATGCTTAGCAGGACAGGAAAGTGGTCCAATTCAGTCACTTATCAAGAGAACATACTTGGTCATCCCTGCTGCCTGATCTGGAGGACTTACTAAACACAAATGCTTCGTTTGTAAATGATGTCTGCGTGTTGTAGTGTACGTCTGGCTATCCGTACATTAAAAAAAACAAGAAAATTGTGCCGTCTGATCTTCTTCTTATAAGCAATTAGAAATTATTTATGCTTTTACTTTTACTTTTTATACTTAAGTATGTTTTTTGCAATTACATTTAATTTCGATACTTAAGTATATTTCAAACCAAATACTTTTAGACTTTCACTCAAGCAGTATTTTTCTGGGTGACTTTCACTTTTTCCACCACTTATCACGTTTCAGGAGAAGACCCAGATGCAGACAGTGTTGAAGTAACAAAAGTTTATTACAAAAACAGGGGGGCAGGCAGATGTCAGTAATCCAGATCAGAGTCCAAAAGGTACAGAACGGCAGGCAGTCTCAGGGTCAGGGCAGGCAGAGGTCAATAATCCAGGGTGGTGTGACAAGGTACAGAACGACAGGCAGGTTCAGGGTCAAGGCAGGCAGAATGGTCAAAACCGGGAAAACTAGAAAACAGGAACTTGAGAAAGACAGGAGCAAGGGGGGAAAACGCTGGTAGGCTTGACGAAACAAAAATAATTGGCGACAGACAAACAGAGAACACAGGTATAAATATACTGGGGATAATGGGGAAGATGGGCGACACCTGGAGGGGGGTGGAGACAATCACAAAGACAGGTGAAACAGATCAGGGTGTGACACCACTGGCTTTAACTCAGCGACATTTGTTAGATTTCAAGCATGAACTGCTTATTTCAAGTCCTGCCACAACATCTCAATTGGGATTACGTCTGGACTTTGACTAGGCCATTCCAAAACATTTTCATGTAGACTTGATTGTGTGTTTTGGATCATTGTCTTGCTGCATGACCCAGCTACGCTTCAGCTTCAGCTCACAGACGGATGGCCTGACATTCTCCTGTAGAATTCTCTGATACAGAGCAGAATTCATGGTTCCTTCTATTAAGGCAAGTCGTCCAGGTCCTGAGGCAGCAAAGCATCCCCAAACCATCACACTACTACCACAGTGCTTGACCGTTGGTATGAGGTTCTTACTGTGGAATGCAGTGTTTGGTTTTCGCCAGACATATTGGGACCCATGTCGTCCAGAAAGTTGACTCAAGTTTGGCAAAAAGCACCTGGATGATAATCAAGACTGTTGGAAGAATGTTCTAGGGACAGATGGACGACATGATCAACAACTACAGGAAGCATTTGTTTGGAGTCATTGCAGCTAAAGTTGGCACAACCAGTTATTGAGTGTAAGGGGGCAATTACTTTTTCACGTAGGGGCATTGGGTGTTGCATAACGTTGTTTATGAAATAAATGAAATAAGTATGTAATTGCTGTGTTATTTGTTCACTCAGGTTCCCTTTATCTAATATTAGGTTTTGGTTGAAGATCTGATAACATTCAGTATCAAAAATATGCAAAAGTAGAAAAAATTAGAAAGGGGGCAAATACTCTTTCACAGCACTGTATTTTGTTAGGATCACCAGATTCTAGTCAGGTCCTCCTTCCTAACCTCTGCGTTTGGCAAGATCTACCATGGCTCCTGTCCAGAAGTCAAGTGAAATTTGTCTGTGGTAAAATGCCTCTTCTCTCTGCATACATTACAGCCTGTCTTACTGCTGTGTTTATGCATTCAGTTGTCTTTGGGGTTAACCTTGAACTAAAGGAAGATTTATAGAGGCCATTTGAAGATTTATGGAGCTGCATTGCGCATCTGTGAAATATAAGGTAAAGTGAGAGAGAAAATTGCCTCATTTTCTGCATTTTTACCTCAGGGACTTTGTGTGTGTACAGTGAGGGAAAAAAGTATTTGATCCCCTGCTGATTTTGTACGTTTGCCCACTAACAAAGACATGATCAGTCTATAATTTTAATGGTAGGTTTATTTGAACAGTGAGAGACAGAATAACAACAAAAAAAATCAGAAAAACGCATGTCAAAAATGTTATAAATTGATTTGCATTTGAATGAGGGAAATAAGTATTTGACCCCTCTGCAAAACATGACTTAGTACTTGGTGGCAAAACCCTTGTTGGCAATCACAGAGGTCAGACGTTTCTAGTAGTTGGCCACCAGGTTTGCACACATCTCAGGAGGGATTTTGTTCCACTCCTCCTTGCATATCTTCTCCAAGTTGTTAAGGTTTCGAGGCTGACGTTTGGCAACTCGAACCTTCAGCTTGCTCCACAGATTTTCTATGGGATTATGGTCTGGAGACTGGCTAGGCCACTCCAGGACCTTAATGTGCTTCTTCTTGAGCCACTCCATTGTTGCCTTGGCCATGTGTTTTGGGTCATTGTCATGCTGGAATACCCATCCACGACCCATTTTCAATGCCCTGGCTGAGGGGAGGAGGTTCTCACCCAAGATTTGAAGGTACATGGCCCCGTCCATCGTCCCTTTGATGCGGTGAAGTTGTCCTGTCCCCTTAGCAGAAAAACACCCCCAAAGCATAATGTTTCCACCTCCATGTTTGACGGTGGGGATGGTGTTCTTGGGGTCATAGGCAGCATTCCTCCTCCTCCAAACACGGCAAGTTGAGTTGATGCCAAAGAGCTCGATTTTGGTCTCATCTGACCACAACACTTTCATCCAGTTCTCCTCTGAATCATTCAGATGTTAATTGGCAAACTTCAGACGGGCCTGTATATGTGCTTTTTTGAGCAGGGGGAACTTGCGGGCGCTGCAGGATTTCAGTCCTTCACGGCGTAGTGTGTTACCAATTGTTTTCTTGGTGACTATGGTCCCAGCTGCCTTGATATCATTGACAAGATACTCCTGTGTAGTTCTGGGCTGATTCCTCACCGTTCTCATGATCATTGCAACTCCACGAGGTGAGATCTTGCATGGAGCCCCAAGCCGAAGGAGATTGACAGTTCTTTTGTGTTTCTTCCATTTGCAAATAATCGCACCAACTGTTGTCACCATCTCACCAAGCTTCTTGGCGATGGTCTTGTAGCCCATTCCATTCTTGTGTAGGTCTACAATCTTGTCCCTGACATCCTTGGAGAGCTCTTTGGTCTTGGCCATGGTGGAGAGTTTGGAATCTGATTGATTGATTGCTTCTGTGGACAGGTGTCTTTTATACAGGTATCAAGCTGAGATTAAGAGCACTCCCTTTAAGAGTGTGCTCCTAATCTCAGCTCATTACCTGTATAAAAGACACCTGGGAGCCAGAAATCTTTCTGATTGAGAGGGGGTCAAATACTTATTTCCCTCATTAAAATGCAAATCAATTTATAACATTTTTTACATGCGTTTTTCTGGATTTTTTGTTGTTATTCTGTCTCTCACTGTTCAAATAAACCTACAATTAAAATTATAGACTGATCATTTCTTTGTCAGTGGGAAACGTACAAAATCAGCAGGGGATCAAATACTTTTTTCCCTCACTGTATATCCCCTCCAGAATTGTGCTTCAGATGATGCAAAGAATCATAACATTTATGTGTGCCCTGTATCTCTCCATCCCTTGGCACTCTCAAGAACCATTCAACAAACAACATTATTTTGATAGATACATGTCTTGTCTTTTTATGGCAGAGCTGAAGACAGAACTAATAAAATGATAAGCCCTTCAAGTAGCTTTGAGTTATGTGCTCTGTTATGGTCTGGTTCCCATATTACCATGTAATGTAGTTGGCTCTCTCTTAGGCAGCTCATTGGATTCTGTGTTTGATCCTACTGCAGGTGTTTTAAACCAACTAGCTAATAACCAAAAACAACCTTTTTTCTTCAATGGAAAAAACCAATGTGCTCCTGACCACATTATGAGCTGTGAAAACAGATGGAAAAGTCCCGGCCTCCAAAGTCACATTTAGGACATTCCACAGCATATGGACAGGACAGGACAGGGGTAGTAAAATGGAAGGACAGCTCCGTGTCCGCCTCAGGGGAAACAGCGGCTCCCAGAAGAGCACTTCCTGGTTGATGGGCCGATAAAGTCCCAGAAGCAATAGAGCTATAGAGACACACTGAGCCACGTTGGATGCTGAGCTGGCCTTCTACCAAGGACACCTTAATGGTGCAGGTGTCTCTATATGTAAAATGTGGTCATTTTCCATGTCATCTTCTGATCAGTGGTGTGCATCCTCAATTCCTCATTGTAACCAACGCCTTCAGTTTTGGAGACAGGTCATCTGTTTCTATAATGCTTGGTTGGTGTTCTGTATAACCATCTCACAAGGGATGACCAACTATCTCTTAATTTTTTTCTCACTCACATGCACACACACATATAGGCTTACTGTAGACTCATTCCACCCACAGAAATGGTACATTCGCTATTGGATGTTCCAGTTAATGGGATGATTAAGAGGGTATGTTGGGAAGGGATGTCCACGGTAACCTTGATGCAGGCACCTTCACGCTCTCTAATTGAAAATGTACAATTACATTTCCATGAATGGATATAATAAATCATGATTTACGTAAATGGCAATCATGCGCAAATAATCACAATAACCAACCAACATTCATAACAGGTTTTTAAACCCAAAACCATAGGATGAAAATCATCCTAAAATACTAATCTGCTCCTTTGTGATCAGACCATCTCTGGCATGTCTCCAGTGTTGTCCTATCTTTCTCCACTATTGTAAGTCAGCTGTTGAGCAGATTGTCTCCATGTCAGGACAGCTTAGCACTGCACAGCATGCCACATTGAACCCCATGTTAACCCCATCCGTTTCCTGCCTGGCTGCTGCATGACCAATGACGGATTCATAAACACCCACCATCATGCACCCCTTTCCTGTTACACACCACATTATAAACATCCCACACTGTCACGGTTCCCTCAGACAGAACCCAGAAGCAGACCAGGACAAGGAGAGTTGAACGAAGGTGAGGGTTTATTACAGATTCAAAAAAGGTGCAGAATAATCCAGGGACAGAGCGGGCGGCGTGGATGAGTTGTTGAGGGTGCAGTTGTTGGTCCAGTGATGGCTCGGCAGCCGCCGACCATCAGGCAGAGGTAGGGTGAAGGTTCCGGACGAGTGACTGCAGATGGGACAAAAACGGAGGTAAGTAAACCAAAAACCAACAAGGTACAAAACAACAAAACTAACGCTAGACGCTCTAGGACTGATACTCTGACAAAACCTACTGTTCATGGCTAACGATCCGGCAGGAACTGGATGTTCGGCCAGAGCCTAAGAAGGGTGATGATCAGGACCAGGTGTGCAGATTGCTGATGGGATGCAGGTGCGGAAAACAAGAGCGCTCCCCGGAGCGTTCCCGAACCCTCGGGAAACTGGAGATTACGAACAGGAAAAACTAGTCACCAGACAGGACCCGACTCAGACAGCCGGGATCGTTACAGTACCCCCCCTCCGACGAACGCCACCGGGCGGACTCCCGGAGCGCCAGGATGGAGGCGGTAGAAGTCACTGATGAGGTCCGCATCTAGGACCTGTCGCCGCGGGAATCCAACTCCTCTCCTCAGGACCATACCCCTCCCAGTCCACGAGATACTGGAAACCCCGGCCCCGCCGTCTGGAATCCATGATGCGACGCACCGTGTAGGCAGGACCACCTCCGATCATCCGAGGAGGAGGAGGAGGAGGCGGAGGAGGCAACAGAGGACTGAGGAAGACAGGCTTGAGGCAGGAGACATGAAAGGTGGGATGGACTCTGAGCGTCCTCGGTAGTTTGAGTCGAACTGCCACTGGATTGATCACCTTCTCCACCACAAACGGACCAATGAACTTCGGTAACAACTTCCTAGACTCAGTCCGTAACGGAAGATCCCGTGTGGCCAACCAAACCCTATCTCCGATGGTATAGGTGGGAGCGGGGATCCGGCGACGATTCGCCTGGAGCTGATACCGGTCCGAAACTCTAAGGAGTGCCTTTCTGGCCCGATGCCAGGTCCGATGGCAACGACGAATATGGGCCTGAACAGAAGGCACTGAGAGCTCCTTCTCCTGAGAAGGAAACAGGGGAGGTTGGTAGCCATACAGGCACTGGAAGGGGAGACATCCCAGTGGCAGATGTAGGAAGAGTATTGTGGGCATACTCAACCCAAGGCAACTGAGAGACCCAGGAGGTGGGGTTGGAAGAGACCAGACAGCGTAGCGTGGATTCCATCTTCTGGTTGGCTCTCTCCGCCTGACCATTGGATTGGGGGTGAAAACCAGATGTGAGACTGACTGTAGCTCCAATGGCCAAACAGAAGGACTTCCAGACAGCAGAGGTAAACTGAGGACCACGGTCGGAAACGATATCACTGGGCAAACCGTGGACCCTGAAAACCTCCCTAACCAGGATCTCGGACGTCTCCGAGGCAGAGGGAAGCTTGGCAATAGGCACAAAGTGGGCGAACTTGCTGAATCTGTCCACGATAGTCAGAACGACCGTGTTCCCCTCAGAAGCGGGCAACCCAGTGACGAAGTCCAGGGCCAGATGCGACCATGGTCGCCGGGGAATAGGAAGGGGGTGAAGTAGGCCAGAGCTGGGCCGATTGGTACTCTTATTCTGCGCACACACTGGACAGGCAGCAACAAACCCCCGAGTATCCTCGGCCATGGCAGGCCACCAAAAACGTCTGCGAAGAAACGCCATTGTCCGAGCCACGCCAGGGTGACAAGCCATCTTGCTGGCGTGGGACCATTTGAGGACAGCCGGACGAACCGACTCAGGCACAAACAACCGACCCGGGTGGACCGTTACGGGACCGGGCTGAGTCCGAAGGGCCGCCAACACCTCCTCCTCAATCTTCCACATAACTGCTCCCACGACGCAGTTCCGGGGGAGAATTGTCTCGGTCTTGGACCCACTCTCCTCCGTCTTGAAGAACATCCGGGACAAGGCGTCCGCCTTGCCGTTCTTAGATCCAGGTCGGAACGTCAGGGAAAACTTGAATCGTCCGAAAAACAACGCCCACCTGGCCTGACGGGAGTTGAGACGTTTAGCCGATTGCACGTAAGCAAGATTCTTGTGGTCAGTCCAGACAATAAACGGTTGCTCCGCCCCCTCCAACCAGTGGCGCCACTCCTCCAAGGCAAGTTTCACCGCGAGAAGCTCCCGGTTACCCACATCGTAATTCCTCTCCGCAGGCGAAAGGCGACGAGAGTAGTAGGCGCAGGGATGGAGTTTACTGTCCGTGGAGCATCGCTGCGACAGGATGGCGCCAACTCCCACATCAGACGCGTCCACTTCAACGACGAACTGACGGGCCGTGTCCGGTTGAGAGAGAATCGGTGCGTTGGTGAATCGCCTCTTCAAATCCAGAAACGCACGATCCGCCTCCGGATTCCACTTGAAGGTCCTGATACTGGAAGTCAAGGCAGTTAATGGAGCGGCCACACGGCTGTAATCCCGGATGAATCTGCGGTAGAAATTCGCAAACCCCAAAAATCTCTGGAGCTGCAATCTCGTACCGGGCTGGGCCCATTCCAGAACCGCTCTAACCTTCTCCTGGTCCATCCTAATCTCTCCCCTGGAGATGATGTACCCGAGAAAGGATGTCGTGTGGGCGTGAAACTCGCACTTCTCGGCCTTCATGAACAGGCGATTCTCCAACAATCGCTGCAGAACCTGCCGGACATGCTGGACGTGGTCGGAAGGTTCCTTCGAGAAGATCAGAATGTCATCCAGGTAAACAAACACAAAGAGACCGATCATATCTCTCAGGACGTCGTTCACCATACTCTGGAATACCGCTGGAGCATTGGTCAGTCCAAACGGCATCACCTGATACTCGAAGTGACCCATCGGTGTATTGAAACCCGTCAACCACTCGTCCCCCTCTCTGATCCGGACCAGGTGATACGCATTGCGTAGGTCTAGCTTGGTGAACACCGTAGCACCCTGTAAGGAGTCGAAGGCAGAACTCATCAAGGGCAGGGGATACTTGTTCTTGACCGTGATGTCATTCAACCCCCGATAATCAATACATGGTCGAAGAGAGCCATCCTTCTTACCCACAAAGAAGAATCCTGCCCCCAGGGGTGATGACGAGGGACCGAACGAGACCAGCAGCTAGGGACTCCTTGATGTAGGTCTCCAACGCCTCACGTTCAGGTCGGGAGATACTGTATAACCTTCCCTTGGGGTAGACAGCTCCAGGGACCAGGTTGATGGCACAATCATATGGTCGGTGGGGAGGAAGTGACAGAGCCTTCTGCTTACTGAAAACTTCCCCAAATCGTGATATGTCTCGGGAACCAGGGACAAATCTGGGGGTTTAGCCTCAATCACCTGACTGGGAACCGAATGGGGCAGGCAGTCTTGAGACAGTTAGCATGACAATCAAGGCTCCAACTCGTTACCTTGCCCGTCACCCAATCGAACGTGGGATTGTGTTCCTTCAGCCAGGGGTATCCAAGGACCAGAGGAACATGGGAAGACGGCAGAATGAAGAATGAAATCATCTCAGAATGATTCCCCGACAACCGCATCTTAACCGGTTCAGTCCTCATCGTGATACGTGCCAGACTACTGCCGTTCAGAGTGGTCGCTTCAATGGCTTCCGGCAATTGCTCCTTGGAAAGCCCCAGCTGTTCCACCAACTCGGCATCAAGAAAGCTTCCATCGGCACCTGAATCGATAAAAGCGTTAAGCGCTAAGCTCTGATTCCTGTTCACAAGGGTAGCCGGGAAACGGGGTCTGACAGAGGTACTGAGAGGTTGAAACTGGCTCGCTAACAGTCCTCCCAACTTTAGCGAGCCGGGCAGTTTGACGACCGCCGGGAACAAGTGGAGATGTAATGTCCCGAGCGACCACAGTAGAGGCAGCAGTTGGTCTTACGTCTATGTTGACGCTCCTCCTTGGTTAACCCGTGCCGCCCCACTTGCATGGGTTCAGAATCGGGAGAGAGGTCCTCTCCACTAATCCTTTGTGGTGGAGAATGATCGACGTGTTCTGGTCCACCACCCGACCCGACTGGGAACTGAGAAGCTGATCGATTGGACGGACCCCATTGCTTCTCCCTCCTTCGCTCTCGGACTCGATTATCCACCCGAATAGACAAGGCTACCAAGCTGTCCAGGTCACTAGGCTCCGGATAAGAGATCAACTCATCCTTGAGCTGCTCCGACAGACCCTGGTAAAAGGCCGCTTGCAAAGACTCCTCGTTCCACCCACTCTCCACAGCCAACGTCTTGAACTCGATCACGAAGTCGGCCACGCTGCGAGTTCCTTGGTGAAGAGAAAACAGGCGCCTAGCTGCGTCCCTCCCTCGGACGGAATGGTCGAAGAGCTTCCTCATCTCGGCCGTGAACCCCTGGTATGAAGCCATGCAGGGATCCTGTCGTTCCCCAAACGGCTGAAGCCCACTCCAGCGCTCGACCACGCAGCAACTCAATCACAAAGGCTATCCTAGCCTTGTCTGTGGCATAAGAGTAGGGCTGTAGATCGAACACTAATCCACACTGCATAAGGAAGGAACGGCATCTTCCCAGCTCCCCCTCATATTTATCCGGCGTCGGAACCTTGGGCTCACGGAGGGACACAACTTCAGAAGCGGCAGGCGAGATGGGTGAAACCGGTAGTGGGTCCTCCACCGGACACTGGCGTTGGTTCTGGACCTCCGTCAGACCGGAAGAAAGGTTCCGAACTGACAACGCGATCTCCTGTAGTACCGTGCTATGATGGCCCAACATCTTCTCCTGCTGGGTAATGGCATGGCGAACAGAGTCCAGGTCCGCTGGGTTCATTACTGGCCGGAACGTTCTGTCACGGTTCCCTCAGACAGAACCCAGAAGCAGACCAGGACAAGGAGAGTTGAACGAAGGTGAGGGTTTATTACAGATTCAAAAAGGTGCAGAATAATCCAGGGACAGAGCGGGCGGCGTGGATGAGTTGTTGAGGGTGCAGTTGTTGGTCCAGTGATGGCTCGGCAGCCGCCGACCATCAGGCAGAGGTAGGGTGAAGGTTCCGGACGAGTGACTGCAGATGGGACAAAAACGGAGGTAAGTAAACCAAAAACCAACAAGGTACAAAACAACAAAACTAACGCTAGACGCTCTAGGACTGATACTCTGACAAAACCTACTGTTCATGGCTAACGATCCGGCAGGAACTGGATGTTCGGCCAGAGCCTAAGAAGGGTGATGATCAGGACCAGGTGTGCAGATTGCTGATGGGATGCAGGTGCGGAAAACAAGAGCGCTCCCCGGAGCGTTCCCGAACCCTCGGGAAACTGGAGATTACGAACAGGAAAAACTAGTCACCAGACAGGACCCGACTCAGACAGCCGGGATCGTTACACACACACAGGATAGGCAGAGTTATCTGAGTCAATGTAATATGTACAATAGAGTACGATACGGTTATGTACAAGACTAACCCAGTTGAAACTAGCTAGCCAGCTAACTAGCTACTTGCTATTAGCCACAGTTAGCGGTATTTCACCCAGAACATTGGATTTTTCTGCCAGAATAATTTAATCACTGGACATTAATCACCGGATCGCAACTAGCTAGCCGCAACCGAATGGATGTTGCTGTTTGGCTAATCACCACTGCCCCCGATGCAAGCACCATTTAGCCTCGAGCTAGCCTAGAGCCAGGCCCATATCCCGGCTATCTACCTCTCGGTCTACCGGACGGGAGTAGCCAGCTAACTAGCTACTTGCTATTAGCTATCGTTAGCGGTTTTTCACCATTGTCCATGGCCTGCACCACTTACCAGCCAGCTCTAGCCTGGACTATTATTCGGCCAGTCTGCACTGTCTGCACAGCGCGTTATCGACCCAGAACATATCCGTTTTTCTGCCGGAATCACTGGACCTTTAACTCCGGATTCATCGCTACCAGCTAGCTGCAACAAAATGGACGTTGTGGTTTGGCTAATCATCCTGAGCTAGGCCCATCTCCCGGCTATCTACCTCTCTGTCAACCAGACGGGACCACCTAGTGTTGACACGGAGCCCCGCCGATCCAACACGACTGGTCTGCCGACGAAATCGTCTGATGTGGTTACAACAGGCTTCCCGTTACGACGTCGACCACGAAGATTCCATCTGCTAGCCCCAGCCCACTAGCACACGCTAGCCGTGGCCTCTTGCTCGCTAGTGCTTTAGCAGCTCCGAACTACCTCCGAACTATCCTATTGCTGTTCACCGGACCTTATGATAACTCAGCTATACAGCTGATGCATGCTGGACTGTTCCTTTTTACGGTACCGCATCCTGTTTATGTTTAGCCTCAGCCCAAACTGTGTCGCCATTACCAGCTGTTGTCTTAGCTCTCTCAAATTACACCTGTGATTGCTTTATGCCTCTCTCCCATGTCAATATGGTTTGCTTATTGCTGTTTCGGTTATTTCTAATTGTACTATTTCACTGTAGATCCCCAAGCCCAGCTAAACCTGCCTTAGATAGCTTCTTTGTCCCACCCCCCATACACGCAGAGACCGACTCAATCGGTGCCTCCAGTGATGCTATCTCTTTCATTGTTACCCAACGCTTAGGTTTACCTCCACTTTACTCATATCCTTCCATATCCTTGTCTGTACATAATGCCCTGAATCTTTTCTACAACGCCCGGAAATCTGCCCCCTTTCTTCTATGTACCCAACGCACTAGAAGACCAGTTCTTAAAGCCTTTAGCCATATCCTTATTCTAGTCCTCCTCTGTTCCTCTGGTGATGTAGAGAATAACCCAGGCCCTGCAGCCCTCAGTATCACTCCTACTCCCCAGGCGCTATCATTTGTTGACTTCTGTAACCGTAAAAACCTTGGTTTCTTGCATGTTAATATCAGAAGTCTCCTTCCTAAGTTTGAGTTATTCACTGCGTTAGCACACTCCGCCAACCCTGATGTTCTAGCAGTGTCTGAATCCTGGCTTAGGAAGGCCACCAAAAATTCTGAAATTTCCATCCCCAACTATAACATTTTCCGTCTAGATAGAACTGCCAAAGGGGGTGGAGTTGCAATCTACTGTAGAGATAGCCTGCAGAGCTCTATCATACTATCCAGGTCTGTGCCCAAACAGTTTGAGCTTCTACTTCTAAAAATCCACCTTTCCAGAAATAAGTCTCTCACTGTTGCCGCTTGCTACAGACCCCCCTCAGCCCCCAGCTGTGCCCTGGACACCATATGTGAATTGATTGCCCCCCATTTATCCTCAGAATTCGTACTGCTTGGTGACCTAAATTGGGATATGCTTAACACCCCGGCCATCCTACAATCCAAACTAGATGCCCTCAATCTCACACAAATTATCAACGAACCTACCTGGTACAACCCTAAATCCGTAAACATGGGTACCCTCATAGATATCATCCTGACTAACTTACCCTCTAAATACACCTCCGCTGTCTTCAACCAGGATCTTAGCAATCACTGCCTTATTGCCTGCGTCCGTAACGGGTCCGCGGTCAAACGACCACCCCTCATCACTGTCAAACGCTCCCTAAAACACTTTAGCGAGCAGGCCTTCCTAATTGACCTGGCCCAGGTATCCTGGATGGATATAGATCTCATTCCGTCAGTAGAGGATGCCTGGTTGTTCTTTAAAAGTAATTTCCTCTCAATCTTAAATAAACATGCCCCATTCAAAAAATACAGAACTAAGAACAGATATAGCCCCTGGTTCTCCTCAGACTTGACTGCCCTTGACCAGCACAAAAACATCCTGTGGCGTACTGCATTAGCATCAAATAGCCCGCGCGATATGCAACTTTTCAGGGAAGTTAGGAACCAATGTACACAAGCAGTCAGGAAAGCAAAGGCTAACTTTTTCAAACTGAAATTTGCATCCTGTAAAAAGTTTTGGGGCACTGTAAAGTCCATGGAGAATAAGAGCACTTCCTCCCAGCTGCCCACTGCACTGAGGCTAGGAAACACTATCACCACCGATAAATCTACAATAATCGAGAATTTCAACAAGCATTTTGCTACGGCTGGCCATGCTTTCCACCTGGCTACCACTACCCCGGCCACCAACTCTGCACCCTCCGCTGCAACTTGCCCATGCCCCCCCGCTTCTCCTTCACACAAATTCAGACAGCTGATGTTCTGAAAGAGCTGCAAAATCTGGACCCCTACAAATCAGCTGGGCTAGACAATCTGGACCCTTTCTTTCTAAAACTAGCCGCCGAAATTGTCGCAACTCCTATTACTAGCCTGTTCAACCTCTCTTTCGTAACATCTGAGATCCCCAGAGATTGGAAAGCAGCCGCGGTCATCCCCCTCTTCAAAGGGAGTGACACTCTAGATCCAAACTGTTACAGACCTACATCCATCCTGCCCTGCCTTTCGAAAGTATTTGAAAGCCAAGTTAACAAACAGATCACCGACCATTTCGAATCCCATCGTACCTTCTCCGCTATGCAATCCGGTTTCCGAGCTGGTCATGGGTGCACTTCAGCCACGCTCAAGGTCCTAAACGATATTATAACCGCGATCGATAATAGACAGTACTGTGCAGCCGTCTTCATCGACCTGGCCAAGGCTTTCGACTCTGTCAAACACCGCATTCTTATTGGCAGACTAAATAGCCTTGGTTTCTCAAATGACTGCCTTGCCTGGTTCACCAACTACTTATCAGATAGAGTTCAATGTGTCAAATCGGAGGGCCTGTTGTCTGGACCAATGGCAGTCTCTATGGGGGTGCCACAGGGTTCAAGTCTTGGGCCGACTCTTTTCTCTGTGTATATCAATGATGTCGCTCTTGCTGCTGGTGACTCTCAGATCCACCTCTATGCAGACGACACCATTTTGTATACATCTGGCCCTTCATTGGACACTGTGTTAACAAACCTCCAAACGAGCTTCAATGCCATACAACACTCCTTCAGTAGCCTCCAACTGCTCTTAAACACTAGTAAAACTAAATGCATGCTCTTCAATCGAACGCTGCTGGCACCCGCCCACCCGACTAGAATCACTACTCTCGACGGGTCTGACCTAGAGTATGTGGACAACTACAAATACCTAGGTGTCTGGTTAGACTGTAAACTCTCCTTCCAGACTCACATTAAGAATCTCCAATCCAAAGTTAAATCTAGAATCGGCTTCCTATTTTGCAACAAAGCCTCCTTCACTCATGCTGCCAAACATGCCATCGTAAAACTGACTATCCTTCCGATCCTTGACTTCGGCGATGTCATTTACAAAATAGCCTCCAACACTCTACTCAGCAAATTGGATGTAGTCTATCACAGTGCCATCCGTTTTGTCTCCAAAGCCCCATACACTACCCACCACTGTGACCTGTACGCTCTTGTTGGCTGGTCCTCACTACATGTTCGTCGTCAAACCCACTGGCTCCAGGCCATCTATAAATCACTGCTAGGCAAATCCCCGCCTTATCTTAGCTCATTGGTCCTCTGTAGCTCAGCTGGTAGAGCACGGCGCTTGTAACGCCAAGGTAGTGGGTTCGATCCCCGGGACCACCCATACACAAAACATTTATGCATGCATGACTGTAAGTCGCTTTGGATAAAAGCGTCTGCTAAATGGCATATTATTATTATTATTATTATTATAGCAGCAATGAACAAAAATAGTCTGCGCTCCAGCAGGTATATCTCACTGGTCATCCCCAAAGCCAACACCTCCTTTGGCCGCCATTCCTTCCAGTTCTCTGCTGCCAATGACTGGAACGAATTGCAAAAATCTCTGAAGCTGGAGACTCTTATGTCCCTCACTAACTTTAAGCATCAGTTGTCAGAGCACCTTACCGATCACTGCACCTGTACACAGCCCATCTGAAATTAGCCCACCCAACTACCTCATCCCTATATTGTTATTTATTTTGCTCTTTTGCACCCCAGTATCTCTATTTGCACATAATCTCTTGCACATCTAGCATTCCAGTGTTAATACTAATTGTAATTACTTTGCACTATGGCCTATTTATTGCCTTACCTCCATTACTTGCTACATTTGCACACACTGTATATATATTTTCTGTTGTATCTTCTGACTTTATGTTTTTTTACCCCATATGTAACTCTGTGTTGTTGTTTTTATCGCGCTGCTTTGCTTTATCTTGGCCAGGTCGCAGTTGTAAATGAGAACTTGTTCTCAACTGGCTTACCTGGTCAAATAAAGGTGAAATAAAATAACACAACCCTGACACACAGCTGTCATAAGAGTCTGCAGCCAAGTCTCAGGGTTAGTACAAGGTAATAGATCACATTTTTATCAAGCCTTACAACAACTTTTGTTTTTCTCCTACTAGAGATCTGACAAGTCTTTTGGTATTGCTGACAAATTAATTCCAGAAAAAAACAATCTCTCAGACTCATCTCATTAAGATCAAAACAAAAACATGTTTAATTTTCACAGCAGGGGTGTGTTGCTACCCTGCTCTCATCTGTCGCTACCATCCGTGAACAACACAAATGCACTGTGGGGATTTATAGCCTAACACACATCTGGAATCAACTCTAACACCAGCCTACCTACCTACAGTATACTGCAACACAGTGCAGGCTGTTGCTAACAAGCATCTCGGTGGGGCTGTGTTTAGCATGGTGCCCTTGTTTTTTTACAGCCAGTCAGTCAGTAGCTCTCTCTATCACCCTTGTGACTTTACAGCTCTGGGAGTGAGACACATTGTATTGCAGCTCACGTCTACTCAGTCGTCTGCCTCATGAAGCCTCTGGGAATGGAGAAACTTCAGTCTGCTGCAAAATGAATATGTCACAAAGACATTTAGCATGGCCTCTTATGTAGCTGGTTTGAAAATTCTTTAAAGGACAGAATGCAGTGTGTATTTACTAATAGTGTTAAATCAGGTTTTCTGGACACAAGAAAGGGTGTCCCACAGGGATCGATTCTTAGTCTGGTTCTTTTCACTATTTACATTAACAATATTGGTTTATCTGTAAAGAACTGTAACCTTCACCTGTATGCAGATGACACTGTGGTGTATGCCATTGCCCCCACAGCTGACCAGGCTCTGTCAGAGCTTCAATCTGCATTTATTGCCATGTAGAAAGCCTTTGTTGAACTGAAATGAATACTTAATGCAAGTAAAACCAAGTATATGTTATTTTCCAAATCACGTTAAAATGTATTGAATAATTTATGCATACATACCCTCATTGATCGTGTCCCCGCTTATAAATATCTTGCCATCTAGATTGACGAAAAGCTATCTTTCAAAAAGCATGTGTAATGAATACTCAGGGAGAAAAAGGTGTAGATTCACGCGCAGAGCGCGGCAGATGTTTATTTTGCCTTCGCAAAAGGCAGGAATCGTAGTCACAGGCAGGCAATGGTCATACACAGGTAGGCAAACAGGCAGGTGAAACAAAACTAGGACTGAAGGCTATAACTGGTTCTCACAAACGTGCTATAAAAAGGCTTAGTAGAGTCAAAACAAGCAATACCTCACAAAGCACAAACAGAAAGAACTTAACTAAATAAGGAGCTGATGAGACCAGGTGAGTAACTAACACAGGTGAAATCAATGAACAAAACTGAAAGACAGGGCTACGTTCAAGAACACAAAGAAACAGGGCTACGTACAAGAACAAAAGGTGATCTGAGAAAACAAATACAGAACCTTACAGCATGTTGATGAGCTAGTTAATAAATTAAGAATTAAAATAGGCTTCTTCGATAGGAACAGGTCCTGTCTTTGGTTAAATGGCAAAAAACAAATAATTCAGTCAACATTCATTCCGGTTATTGACTATGGTAATATCGTCTATATGAATGCAGCTGCCACTGTATTGAAGCATTTGGACACAGTTTAACATAGCACATTGCACTTTATTACGGGTGATAGGTTCAGTACAGATCATTGCATTTTGTACCAGAAAGTAGGCTAGCCCTCCTTTAAGTTTTGTAGATTGAAATCTTGCACTATTTTTTTCTATAAAGCCCTCTTGCATAAACTTCCGCATTACCTAACCTCATTGTTAACCTTCAGACATATATACGTTTCCAGACCTGGACTCAGGGATGGCTAACCCTGGAGATCCCTTCAATCTCCACCGAGGTAAATCTGCTTTTAGTTTTTTTGCACCTCTCATGTGGAATCTCCAAAAGTCCTTAAAGTTGGTGGATTTGGTGCCTGTAGGGCAATTCAGGCGGATGTTAGAGGGCCTTTTTACTGAAGAATGTGTTTGTTTCATATGGTTATGTTTTGCTTCTCGTGTATTGTGTAATTGTTGTTTATTGATGTGTTGTTTATTGATGTGTTTGACAGGTCGTCATTGTAAATAAGAATTTGTTCTTAATGTACACTACCAGTCAAAAGTTTGGACACACCTACTCATTCAAGGGTTTTTCTTTATTTTTACTATTTTTTACATTGTAGGATAATAGTGAAGACATCAAAATTATGAAATAGCACATATGGAATCATGCAGTAACAAAAAAAGTATTTATTATTATTTATATTTGAGATTCTTCAAATAGCCACCCTTTGCCTTGATGATAGCTTTGCACACTCTTGGCATTCTCTCAACTAGCTTCATGAGATAGTCACCTGGAATGCATTTAAATTAACAGGTGTGCCTTCTTAAAAAGTTAATTTGTGGAATTTCTTAATGTATTTGAGCCAATCAATTGTGTTGTGACAAGGTAGGGGGGTATACAGAAGATAGCCCTATTTGGTAAAAGACAAAGTCCATATTATGGCAAGAACAGCTCAAATAAGCAAAGAGAAACAACAGTCCATCATTACTTTAAGACATGAAGGTCAGTCAATACGGAACATTTCAAGAACTGTGCAGTCGCAAAAACAGTCGCAAAAGTGCAGTCGTAAAAACCATCAAGCGCTATGATGAAACTGGCTCTCATGAGGACCGCCACAGGAATGGAAGACCCAGAGTTACCTCAGGACAATGACCCAACACACCTCCAGGCTGTGTAAGGGCTATTTTACCAAGAAGGAGAGTGATGGAGTGCTGCATCAGATGACCTGGCCTCCACAATCCCCCGACCTCCACCCAATTGAGATCGTTTCGGATGAGTCGGACCGCAGAGTGAAGGAAAAGCAGCCAACAAGTGCTCAGCATATGTGGGAACTCCTTTAAGACTGTTGGAAAAGCATTCCAGGTGAAGCTGGTTGAGAAAATGCCAAGAGTGTGCAACGCTGTCATCAAGGCAAAGGGTGGCTATTTGAAGAATCTCAAATATAAAATATATTTTGATTTGTTTAACACTTTTTTGCTTACTACATGATTCCATTTGTGTTATTTCATAGTTTTGATGTCTTCACTATTATTCTACAATGTAGAAAATAGTAACACTTAAGCAAAACCCTGGATTGAGTAGGTGTGTCCAAACTCTTGACTGGTACTGTAAATATAATGGTAAAAATTGTTTTATGTGTGTCACAGACCTGTAGCAAAACACATTGATGGAATGATGGTATATCCTACCAGCAGTTACAACTAATTGAAGCAGTGTGTCAGTCTGCAATGACTGGTTGATGACTACTGATACTAAAATATATCAAAAACAATTACTTGACAAGTTGACAAGCAAGCATAACAACTCACCATTGAGGAATTCCCTAGCACTGAGACCTTACCACACTACGACAGCCCTCATTCATGAAGTGAAGATGTTTGCATCACTGTCCAAATGGGAAAAAGAAAACACTCATCTTTACTAAAATATCAATGTAAGACAATGGAAGTGACTAAATCAACTCTCTCCTGCACAGCAACTAGTGAGTCTACTGACATATTTAACTGTGATTGGTAGAGCTAAATGCCCCTACCACACAGACCACAGTGTAACCAATTTGTCACCAAATGCCAGAGGTTACAGCCATGGGAGTGAGTCATCATGGCATGTTTACTTGTGTTGATGTTGCCCAAGGTGACAGTTGAGAAGGCTATTCATTAATTAATTCCAAAATGGCTGGCTTTATACACAAACAGTTGACACGTAAGCCAAACAAGGGAACTATAATCATTATAATGAAGAGAAAATCCCTCCCTGGCTTAAGCTTGTTTTGTTATCAAATTGAGAGGAGAGTTGATGAGGGGATTCAGACAACCATTGTCACTGGTGTTTAGTAGCCTAACATAGAAAGACGGAGCCCTAGGGCCAAGTGAAGAATGGGTGCCCTTCAAAACCACAGAGCTTCGACCCTGCTGGCATTAGGTCACATGCATTAATAGAGACATCGTATGGTACTCTGCTGTAGCACAACAACTACACTATATATACAAAAGTATGTAGACACCCCTTCAAATTATTGGATTCGGCTGACAGGTGTATAAAATTGAGCACATAGCCATGCGATCTCCATAGACAGACATTGGCATTAGAATAGCCTTACTGAAGAGCTCAGTGACTTTCAACGTGGCACCTTTCCAGCAAGTCAGTTTGCTAAATTTCTGCCCTGCCAGAGCTGCCCCGGTCAACTATAAGTGCTGTTATTGTGAAGTGGAAACTACTAGGAGCAACAGTGGCTCAGCTGCGAAGTGGTAGACCAGACAAGCTCACAGAACAGGGCCGCTGAGTGCTGAAGCACGTAGCACGTAAAAATCGTCTGTCCTCGGTTGCAACACTCACTACCGAGTACCAAACTACCTCTGGAAGCAATGTCATCACATTAACTGTTCGTCGGGAGCTTCATGAAATGGGTTTCCATGGCCGAGCAGCCGCACACAAGCCTAAGATCACCATGCGAAATGCCAAGCGTCGGCTGGAGTGGTGTAAAGCTCGCCGCCATTGGATTCTGGAGCAGTGGAAACGCGTTCTCTGGAGTGATGAATCACGTTTCACCATCTAGCAGTCGAAAGTTCGAATCTAGGTTTGGCGGATGCCAGGAAAACGCTACCTGCCCCAATGCATAGTGCCAACTGTAAAGTTTGGTAGAGGAGGAATAATGGTCTGGGGCTGTTTTTCATGGTTCGGGCTAGGCCCCTTAGTTCCAGTGAAGGGAAATCTTAACGCTGCAGCATACAATTACATTCTAGACGATTCTGTGTTTCCAATTTTGTGGCAACAGTTTGGGGAAGGCCCTTTCCTGTTTCAGCATGACAATGCCCCCGTGCACAAGATTGGTGTGGAAGAACTTGACTGGCCTGCACAGAGCCCTGACCTCAACCCCATCGAACACCTTTGGGATGAATTGGAACGCCGATTGCGGGCCTAATCACCCAACATCAGTGCCCGACCTCACTAATGCTCTTGTGGCTGAATGGAAGCAAGTCCCCGCAGCAATGTTCCAACATCTAGTGGAAAGCCTTCCCAGAAGAGTGGAGGCTGTTATAGCAGCAAAGGGGGGACCAACTCCATATTGATGCCCATGATTTTGGAATAAGATGTTCGAGCAGGTGTCCACATACCTTTGGTCATGTAGTGTATCAATCAACAGTCACTTAACAAAAGACTTAGGAGGCATGGTAACATTTAATCCCCAAACAGTTATGATTACTAGTGTCTATACTTCCGTTGGGTTTCACAAAACTTAAAAACAACTATACAGTATCTGTTAATGCAAGCTCAGGGGAAAATCACATCTTGTAAATCTGAGATCCTACAGCTGCTGTTCATACTACAGACGGAAGATGTTGAGGAGATTATAAACTTGTCTGGAATGTTTCCCTCAGACTTTATATGAGGCAGAGCATTGATGTATGCACCTCTTAAAACTCACAACAACAGCGATGAGGAAATGTTTGGGTGTAGAGGAACACAAGATTTTTCACACAAACAAACCCTGCATACTCTCATAATGCTGTTGAACTAACACGTGTGTATTCTAAACACAATGCTGTAGTTCTATGCACATGCCAAGTAGAGTTCAGAGAGAAAACGTGCACAGTAAACTGCAGACGTGAATGTCTCCAGCATCATACATTTCTTCTTAATACAGTAACTGGTTAAATAGAATAGAATGAGTAGCAGGTCTCCATTACCAGAGAGATGAAGATGAGTGTTATAGATCCCCAAGAGAGGGAAAATGTGACTGAGCTACCATCTCAATCAGTCCCTCTGACAGCGCATCATGGATCCTCACCGTATGATCCTGTTGAAAATGAACCTCATTCCCACCCCATCAGTGGGGCTCGTGATGCCATTATTATCGATGAAATCACTCCCCTGTCTCACTCACTGCTGTGGGAGGGAGGCCACGTCTATGGGTAGATACATGGGCAGGCAGGCAGGCGGTTCCTGGTCGATCTATTACCTGATTGCCTGGTCCTGTAGTTTCCCTTCCATCCAGCCATCATGTAGATCTGCACTACACGTGGCGGGTTTAATCAGGGTAAGAGACAGAGGGCGACAAGGTGTGTAGCAGCATGGGTGATATTGATTCAAGGCTATGACTCTGGCATGCTATAGCGCTACTCTACTGCTACCATGCATGTGATAAGGTAGCCTACTGAGGGGTATTTACAAACAGAGCTGGGGAAGAAGATGTCGTCTGCAATATGATGTCAGTCTTTGTTATAGATATCATTTAATGGATGGCTGTGGCCCAAATACAGTAATGGAAGATATAGTGAGGACAGTTATATGGGTGAAATATAATGAAATTGCTCAGTAGACGCTCTTATCCAGAGCGACTTACAGTAGTGAGTGCATACATTTTCATACTTTTTTGATACTGGTCCACCGTGGGAATCGAAAACCCACAACCCTGGCGTTGCAAGCGCCATGCTCTACCAACTGAGCTACACAGTAGCCTATACTACTGTACTGTATGATAATCAAGCGTGAAGGGTTAGATATTGCATTCCCCATTTGGTTGAATTGCATCATTCCATTCGAATTTATGTTCAAACTGAGAATGATTTCATGGACTAATACAGTCAGCCGTCTTCAAAGGAGACCTAAACTCTTAGAAAAAAATGGTTCTAAAAAGGTTATTCTGCTGTCCCCATAAGATAACCCTTTTTGGTTCCAGGTAGAACCCTTTTTGGTTCCAGGTAGAACCCTTTTTGGTTCCAGGTAGAACCCTTTTTGGTTTCAGGTAGAAACCTTTTGGGTTCCATGGTTTTACATGGAACCCAAAAGGGTTCTACCTGGAACCAAAAGGGTTCTTCAAAGGTTTCTCCTGTGTGGACAGCCAAAGAACCCTTTAAGGTTCTAGATAGCACCTTTGTGCAACAAACAGAAGATCCATGACCTCCTGCCCTACCTCCCCTAAACCAATGACTTTACTGATGCATTCTATGATGAGGTTAATGATCAAGACATTTGTCCTTACCCAACCTGAAACTGGATACATGTAATCTGATTGGTATCTTAATGACTCAGATTATCTCAATTAACAGAATCATGCAGCAGGGCCAACCGAGACGTGAAACCAAAATAGAGTAAGTTGGAAATAAACATCAATCTAACTTCTTCAATAAACTTGACAATGTAAAACCTAATGGTAAATCTGTTCAATCCTCCACAGCTTCACACCTTAATTCAAGTGCCTCCTTAATGGCTCTTAGTTGTATCATATTGGTAATCAATTTTACGTCGATTTCCATGGTCCGTCTCCAGTTACTGGTGATGTATGGCGCCATCAAAGTATCATTTTCCCTTTTCAAATGCACACAGTCTCGTGAGATCATACGTCTCATTATCCTGTAGCACATGGCACTGTACCATTGTTGGTTCTGTCTTGGTGATATAATATAAAGTGTCAAATCAGTTTATCTGATTTACTAACCAGAGAAAAAGCCCAAAGTGTTCCCACCAGCTCTGTGCAACAGACCCCTTTGAAAATCAGGTCACTTTTGTGACATATGCTGCGGGGCAACGTCACTCTAGTAAGAGTCCTCTATTGTTACCTGGGAAGTAACCTATACCAGGATGAACACAACAGTGTTAACAAAACCTCCATGCGTCACCACTAGGGCCAACACACACTACACACACAGAGACACCTTGGAACATGACAACACCACTTAACCGGGTCTGTCAATATGTTTCCTAGTTGCATTGTGCTCTACCTCATCATTCTCAGGAACATCACGCCTGTTAAACACTCCCTGTGACACATTTTCCACAATCAAACAAAAAACAACATTTGAGTGAACAGATGACTCTATTTCATTTCAACTGACAGCGGTGATGAGGTTTTCATCACCACACTCTGAGATGTTGTTAGGTAAATTCCATTCCGTCTATGTGACTAAAACCTTGTTGCCACCAGCCAGGGAATAATTGACACAAGCAAAGCCTTTACCTCCTCCCCTCCCCTCCCTTCTCCATGTTGTATCTAGCAGTCTGCTGCCAATACGTGTAGATTTATTCACCACTAAATAGGCTAGGGGCCCTCTACGTCACAAAGCCTGTTTTGCCTCCCTAAGTGCCAGGAATAGAACATGAGAGTTGGCTGCTGTGAGACAGGTATGCACAGAAAAACACACACATGTACACACACACATGCCTACAAGCATGCAGGAATGGATGCACACATGCATGCACGTGCGCACGCTCATACAAGCTCCGTCATAGATACACCGACACAATGCCATACATAAAGTGTGAAATCCCTGAATGATAGTGAGATATACTGTATATGCATGTGAGCCCAAACACACACACACATACACTATATCCTCCAAATCTAAGCCTTCCCTTGGATTTCCTGGCTATGTCCGGTGACCAGACATGCACGGTTGCCTGGCAACCCTCTCTCCATGTGAGTGATGAGATCACAGTGCGTTCACTCAGGGCCAAGGAGTTTGGCTGGACTGTCTGAGAGACAGAAGGAGAGGAGAGGAAGCCTCACCACAAGTTCAGCTGCACAAGGAAAACCATCTCCTCCCATCTCCAATATGATAAAATACTCCAATGTTCAAATTTATAAGGTTTATATCTATCAACCTGAAGAATAACACCTGCTATTTTTCAGAGAATGTTTCAAGGGAAAGCCCTTACGAGCAAATACAAAAGCATAGTCATAATCAGCAATTGGTGAAGAATTAGTATATCTTTCTCCTTGTATTTGTGTCACCATCTGTTATTGGGTGATAACATCCATTCTCATACCAAAATACTAATTATGTATTTATGACTGAACAATCAACCAACACCCTCAGAACAAAGGACAACTGTTACTGCTAGACAACAGAAAAGAAGAGGAGGGGGCTCAGGCTAACAAAAGTGCATGTATGTGGGCTTTGACCGCTGTTTATCCGTGGTCTAGGTGAAGGGTATGTGTTGAGGTTCTCAGGGAAGACGTTAGCCACCTACCGTATCCCACAACTCAGAATCAGCATGGAGAACCTACACTTGTCCTCACATTTTCCCCAGTGCAGTAAGGGTCTGTTGCCAAAGAGTGGAGCAGTTGAGTTACAAACTACTTGCATCATATACTGTACTGGTCTGCAGGAGTCCTGTTTAATACAATTAATCAAAATAAATAGAACTGTATGCTGTTCACTTGTGTCAAAATACCAGTAAGTCCTGAAGTGTAAAACCTCAAGTTGTTTCACATTTGCATTTCACCATGCAAAGTACGGGGAAGACTATAACTCGACAAGCCTCGGTGGGCTTAAGAGGTAAAGACAGGGTTATTCACATGCATGGGTCTGTCTCAACATGTCTTCCCAGCTGCATGAGAGAACCCTGTCATTTCTGTGGAGTGCTAAACAGGATTATGGTACAGTGTTACTACAGTACAGGCTATTTATATTCTCTCTGCTAGTCTGTTAGGCTACCCCCATGAAATACTCTATGCAGTGCCTTCAGAAAGTATTCACACACCTTGACATTTTCCACATTTTGTTTTGCTATAAAGTGTGATTAAAATGGACTTGATTGTCATTTTTTGGGTGAACGATCTACACAAAATACTCTGTAAGGCCAAAGTGGAAGACAAATTCATTTGTTTTTATTAATGGAAAATAAAACAAGTATTCAATGCATATTAGAATCACCTTTGGCAGCGATTAAAGTTGTGAGTCTTTCTGGGTACATTTCTAAGAGCATTGCAAGCCTGGATTGTACAATGTTTGCCCATTATTCTTTAAAAAATGCGTCAAGCTCTGTCAAGTTGGTTTTTGATCATTGCTAGACAGCCATTTTAATGTCTTGCCATAGATTTTCAAGCCAATTTAAGTCAAAACTGTAACTACGCCACTCAGGAACATTCAATGTCGTCTTGGTAAGCAACTCCAGTGTATATTTGGACTCGTGTTTTAGGTTATTGTCCTGCTGAAAGGTGAATTTGTCTCCCAGTGTTTGTTGGAGGATTTTGCTCTATTCCATTAAGTCCTTGCTGATGACAAGCATACCCACAACACGATGCAGCCACCACCATTCTTGAAAATATGAAGAGTGGTACTCAGTGATGTGTTGTGTTGGATTTGCCCCAAACATAACACTTTGTATTCAGGACAAAAAGTTAACTTCTTTGCCACATTTTTTGCAGTAATACTTCAGTGCCTTATTGTAAACAGGATGCATATTTTGGAATATTTTGTTGTTGTACAGGCTTCCTTGTTTTCACTGTATTTTATGTTAGTATTGTGGAGTAACTACAATGTTGTTGATTCATCCTCAGTTATCTCCTATCACAGCCATTAAACTCTGTAACTCTTTTAAAATAACCATTGGCCTCATGGTGAAATCCCTGAAATAACTGCACCATGCTTGAAGGGATATTCAATGTCTGCTTTTTTTTTTTTTTTTACCCATCTACCAATAGGTGCCCTTCTTTGTGAACCACAGGAAAACCTCCCTGGTCTTTGTGGTTAAATCTGTGCTTGAAATTCACTGCTCAACCTAGGGACCTTACAGATAATTGTATTTGTGGGGTACAGAGACGGGGTAGTCACTTTAAAATAATGTTAAACACTATTATTGCACACAGAGTGAGTCCATGCAACTTATTATGTGACTTGTTAAGCATATTTTTACTTCTGAACTTATTTAGGCTTGCTATAACAAAAAGGTTGAATACTTATTGACTCAAGACATTTCAGCTTTTCATTTTTTATTAATTTGTAAACATTTCTAAAAACATAATTCCACTTTGACATTATTGGATATTGTGTGTAGATCGAAATTTAAATTCAGGCTGTAACACAACAAATGTAGAAAATGTCAAGGGGTGTGAATAATTTCTGAAGGCACTGTTTGTTGGTTTTAGTCAAACATAACACAACAGTCTCCTGCAAGCTTACTCAGGTTTGTTCTTAAACAGTCACTAAGCCTCAGGAATGAAGACCTTTCAACATTGAGAATGGTGAGAAAGCTTCTCTCCCTTCAGTCGCAGACCAGTAGTAGTCCTGAATCTCAGCAGATTCAAAAGTAGTGGACTAGAGCAGGGGTTCTCAAACTGGGGTCCGCTGACTCCCAAAGAGAGTGCAGTGGGTCCGTGGCAGATCTAAAAAAATATATATAAAAAAACTTTTATTGATAACAACAACAGATTTGTAAAAATTGGCCAAGGGATCCAAGGAATAAGTTTAAGGTACAATTTAATATAATACAATGTAATATTATTAATCTACTTGTATGCTCTTAACTTTGGGTAACATGGGCCTGGGAGGCTCACAGGGATATTGGTATCCATAGTACTCCACCAATTATACATTTTTCAACCTAATACCTCTTGATTAAAAAAATAATAACATAAATGCAATGTGATTTAAGCTTTAAAACTGCAAAGTTTTCCCTCTGCCTCATCCGAAATGGGTAGAATGCAGAATATTAGCTTTCATGCTGCAACAGCAAAAAATCTCTCTGCCCCATGAAAAAATTTGTAGAATTGAAGGAAATTAGCTTTCAAACTGCAAAACGTTGCCAAAACTGGCATTTATAATGTTCCTTCCCAGGGGCCGAGACTTGGTTCATGCACTGCCCAAGTCAGTAAAACTCCTTGTATGCTGTTTTTATCTCACTCGAGTTGTGTTCTGATTATGAGAGGGTTCCTGATGAATTTGCTATCACAAAAGGGGTCCCCAGACCCAAAAAGTTTGAGAACCCCTGGAATGGAGGAATGGCTACCAAAGGAAGAGGGGTAGTCATCCTGTGTTTACCATGGCCCCAGGCTATTGTCATGATAATAGCAGATCATGAGATAACATTAACAGGGGCCATATAACTCATTAAGGCCCTGCACCCCACTGGGTCCATTACCACGGAAACAACATCGCAATGTTGTCCTCTCCCTCCTTCCCTCCCTCAGTACACACCAGTACCCAGGGGACAGGGGAGGGACCATCAATGACATGGACTCAATGAATGGACCAAGCCTTGTGGGAAACCTGACCACATGCAGCCTCCACACACATCAACTACAGTATGGGACAACAATGAGATTGTTGAACCAAACAATTGTTGGCAAGTGGGGCAAGCAAACTTGGGATCAATGTTTTTTTCTGAATATATTTCATTCAAAGCTACTGGCATGTGAACAGAATCTTCTCATGGATATTTAAACAAATCTAATGCATTGTTAGGTCTTCATATTAACGCGATAGGGCGCTTACCATTCAAGCACAACATACTCAAGCTGGCACCTGAGTGCAGGTACATTTAAGCCTTATGTTTTCACACCTGGAAATCACATTCTCCCAGAGATCAACATGTAGGCACACGCTGACATGCATGTGCATCCTCAAGGAGACAAACTTAGGGAGCATGCCCACACTGAACTCACCCACCTTCCCAAATACTGTTACATAAACTGTTAGTTTCACTAGAACATTGCATAGACTTACTTCCTTGAACAGATCTTTACCACACCTCAACTATTTTTGTTTTTAATTGAAATAATCTTGTCTCTTGAGATGGATAGGCATAAGAGAAGAAACACATGTTATACCAAGGGAATACAAATGCCAAGCTGTTAAATGTCCACCGTACAACACATCTTAGTAGCAGGTTTCAACACTGTGTGTTGGTACAACACACAAACAAGAACATGAAGCGTGGAACAGAGCATGAGTCTCATAGCAGTCAGTGAAGCTCTCTCTTTCACACGGTCACGCCAAACCAAGCAAAGGGATTTCCAGTCCACCCCTACAGCTGTTATGGTACATCCCTAGGAGACGAGACAGCACAGTGTTCTGGACTGAAATCAACCATCATTGCTTTTGCTAGGGATCGTTTTCATTTGCAATCCCAAAATGCTATCCCCACCCTCCTCCTTCTCCCTCCTGAGCTTCTTACTGTAATCCACAATGATAATGGTGTTGGGTTCCCACCAGTGATGTACAGTATATAAACATGTAATGTATTTCTATGGTTACCACTAGGTTAGGCTGCTTCCGTTTGAGTAATCTGCCCAGAGACCATGCAGAGTATCTGGAGATTCATCCCTCACTCTGAAGTGCAGTATGGAGAGCAGGGCCCAGTTTTCCGATAGCGATGGAATTTAGGCTTAGGAGTATTTTAATGATGCATCTTTCCTACAAAGGCGGAATATGTAACATACATTTCCCAAAACACCACACAGAGAGAATGGTCACTAAGTGTATCGTTGGAGCATGTGTTGATTCTGATAGGATCGATAGAAAGGGAGTGCTGCTCTCGGATCAGCATTCTCCATTCAAATCTTTCCTTAATATTATAATTATTTCACAATACTGATGATGGATCAGCTCCTAGAGAGATACAGTTGAAGTCGGAAGTTTACATACACTTAGGTTGGAGTCATTACAAATCGTTTTTCAACCACTCCACAAATTTCTTGTTAACAAACTATAGTTTTGGCAAGTCGGTTAGGACATCTACTTTGTGCATGACACAAGTAATTTCTCCAACAATTGTTTACAGACAGATTATTTCACTTATAATTCACTGTATCACAATTCCAGTGGGTCAGAAGATTACATACACTAAGTTGACTGTGCCTTTAAACAGCTTGGAAAATTCCAGAAAATGATGTCATGGCTTCAGAAGCTTCTGATAGGCTAATTGACATCATTTGAGTCAATTGGAGGTGTACCTGCGGATGTATTTCAAGGCCTACCTTCAAACTCAGTGCCTCTTTGCTTGACATCATGGGAAAATCAAAAGAAATCAGCCAAGACCTCAGAAAAGCATTTGTAGACCTCCACAAGTCTGGTTCATCCTTGGGAGCAATTTCCAAACGCCTGAAGGTACCACGTTCATCTGTACAAACAGTAGTACGCAAGTATAAACACCATGGGACCACGCAGCCGGCATACCACTCAGGAAGGAGATGCGTTCTGTCTCCTAGAGATGAATGTATTTTGGTGCGAAAAGTGCAAATCAATCCCAGAACAACAGCAATTGACCTTGTGAAGATGCTGGAAGAAACAGGTACAAAAGTATCTATATCCACAGTAAAACGAGTCCTATACCGACATAACCTGAAAGGCCGCTCAGGAAGGAAGAAGCCACTGCTCCAAAACCGCCATAAAAAAGCCAGACTACGGTTTGCAACTGCACATGGGGACAAAGATCGTACTTTTTGGAGAAATGTCCTCTGGTCTGATGAAACAAAAATATAACTGTTTGGCCATAATGACCATCGTTATGTTTGGAGAAAAAGGGGGATGCTTGCAAGCCGAAGAAAACCATCCCAACCGTGACGCACGGGGGTGGCAGCATCATGCTGTGGGGGTGCTTTGCTGCAGGAGGGACTGCTGCACTTCACAAAATAGATGGCATCATGAGGAAGGAAAATTATGTGGGTATATTGAAGCAACATCTCAAGACATCAGTCAGGAAGTTAAAGCTTGGTCACAAATGGGTCTTCCAAATGGACAATGACCCCAAGCATACTTCCAAAGTTGTGGCAAAATGGCTTAAGGACAACAAAGTCAAGGTATTGGAGTGGCCATCACAAAGCCCTGACCTCAATCCTATAGAAAATGTGTGGGCAGAACTGAAAAAGTGTATGCAAGCAAGGAGGCCTACAAACCTGACTCAGTTACACCAGCTCTGTCAGGAGGAATGGGCCAAAATTCACCCACCTTATTGTGGGAAGCTTGTGGAAGGCTACCCGAATCATTTGACCCAAGTTAAACAATTTAAAGGCAATGCTACCAAATACTAATTGAGTGTATGTAAACTTCTGACCCACTGGGAATGTGATGAAAGAAATAAAAGCTTAAATAAATCATTCTCTCTAGTATTATTCTGACATTTCACATTCTTAAAATAAAGTGGGGATCCTAACTGACCTAAAACAGGGAATTTTTACTAGGATTAAATGTCAGGAATTGTGAAAAACTGAGTTTGAAAATATTTGGCTAAGGTGTATGTAAACTTCCGACATCAACTGTATTACCACCTACGCCTGCAAATATTGAGGTGGCTTATTCTAATCCTTACCCAATAAAAATTCATTAAATCACTGATTTGGTACATCATTGCGTACATTTTAGGTTACATATCATAAAATATATTGAGACAAATTACAGACAGTAACCTACAAGTAGCATAATTACACTCAATTGAAATGTATTTCAATATGATTGAAATAGCCCTATAGCCCTATAGCCTACTGTTTATGTTTTAATACAGTCATCTTGGTTTTCATTTGAAGTATATTTTTTACACGTCACTTGTTTGTATCAATTGCAAAGACATTGTCAATTTTGTATTTGTAGTCAACTTTGTTCTGAAGTTATCAGTGGTCACAGAGATACGGATAAACCATGTGATTCTATGTTTAGTGGAGATCTTCTGTATATAAAGTGATGCGGGACGGCACAAAAGCATCTAACAACGCACTTAGCTGTTCTACGAGTGGTCTGAGGCAGGCGTTAGATTACGAGCGTTTTCAAGTGCAATGTTAATACCAATGATTTTGGGAAACAGCTCAGAGATTTAACAATGCTCCTACGAAGGTTCTAATGATGAACTTAGCCTTAATATGCTTTTTGGAAATCGGGCCCAGGTGTGAGACGCTGGATGTGAGATGCTGGAGATGGGATAGATTATATGAAGAGCCTTGAAAGTACCTCTTTGACCAAGAACAGAAGTGGATATCTTCCTCTCCAAGACTAGGGCTGAAGGTCTTCAATAAATGTGCATAGGCCTATCTATAGTCCTTGACCTTTCTTTGTAATAGAAATGTTCAACACATACTATAAAAATACATTACATGGAGTGTTACAACAATGCCATAGAATACTCATTGTGGAGGTCAAAAATGAAACACTGCCGAAGCTGGAACCATAATTATAAACCCTTTCATTTCCAGGCTCTAGCCAATCCGTCTGAGTAGAATGTTAACAGGGCCTCTGGACAGGCCTAGTCTCATACACAACAAGCCCGCCCAGCTAGTCACAGTTAGCTCTTTACCAGGAGATAGGCAAAAAGAACGATCAGGCACCTATAATGGCAGGGCCTTGAACTAATCTGACCATGTCTGAACTGTGCGACCCACCCACACATTTGAGAGTACTGTTTGCATAGTATAACATACTGTATGTCATGACTAATCCATCAATTATGGCTAGAAATCAGTGGATGGGAAAATGATACAAAACAAGACTGATATAAAATCGACATCTCCACACAGGGTTTCCACTTCACTGTGATGTGCAAAATTTAGCAAAAAGCCAAGTCCTAACCCCCCACCAACAGTTGATTGAATCCATCTGCAAATGCATAGCTTGCTGTAGACTGAAGACTGCATGTGCATGCCATTTACAAGACACTCATGTTATTGTGTTTTTCCCCTCTCCTGCATATGGCAAGCTTATGGAGGTTGCCATAGCAACAGCCTATAACGACTCCCCCATCCCCAACCCCCTCAACTTTGGCTGTAGAGCCATTACCCACATTCCATTACTCCCCACAATGGTAGTGGAGCACTTTACTTCCTTGTGCCTGGGGGTGCCATTAGGTTTTATCAGGATGGGTTGGTTGGGTGGAGGCAGTGTGAGGGCCTAGGCATCAGCATGGGGGATTCTAGAAGCTAGCAAACAGCAAACAGCTTTTGGTTTATCTCACTGACCCCTAGGGCCCTGGCTGGCCACCTGTATTTGAAACAACTCACCACGTGGCCAAACTCAGCAGCTGTGGCTTTGTTTAGAGCTGAAGGCTCGCTGTTACTTCTGCTTGGCTTGAGGCACTGTGAATCCAATGAAAGTCTGCATCAGTGGCACAGTGGATAACAGGGGAGAGTCCCCTTGTTGGGCCTTGACATAAAAAAATTATTTTATCTCTATGGTTCAATAAATAATGTATATTTTTTGTGCCATGTGGAGTCTGATTAAGTAGTCTATGTTGTAAAAAAAAAAAACACACAAACACACACAACCTTCTATATACAGTTATCAAGTTAATCAAATCCATAATTCCCTATGATGCTCTCTGCTGGCTGCACTGTACATGAACGATATCCCTCTGTGGATTCATCTCTTGATGAAACCCTTCCTTACCAGGAAGCCGGGTCTGTTACATTACCAGATTCTCTAACACATTAAAAGAGGGTCACTAGACACCACAAACACAATAGCTTAGATTGTTGCTTTTGAAAACTCAAAGAAAAGCTGCATAGTAGAAAGTTTCGTACTATGAATCAAACCCAGTCATCAGAGCACTCTGTGAACTGGGTCACTAGAGCTGACTGCCCGCTCCAAGATAAGAATAGGCTACTTAATGGCATACTGTAAAATTGTCACTGCAAGGTCCCATGACTATATCTTGAATTGATTCTCTATTCCCCTTAACGATGCAACTAGAGGCAGGAGGCTTGTTGGAGTCTTGTGATGCTATGTTTTATTGTCTTTGAGTGAAAGGATTGCCCAAATATGAACACAATGAGAATGTGATTTATCAGTGGGGTCTGTATTCCTATACATGTGCCCTCCAGTATCAGACAGTTACATAATATCCCATACTGAACATGTACTGGATCAGGTGGTGTGATGTTGACAGTTTAAGCTTTCAAAGGAGCATGTACAGTTGAAGTCGGAAGTTTACATATACTTAGGTTGGAGTCATTAAAACTTGTTTTTCAACCACTCCACTAATTTCTTGTTAACAAACGATAGTTTTGGCAAGTCGGTTAGGACATCTACTTTGTGCATGACACAAGTAATTTCTCCAACAATTGTTTACAGACAGATTATTTCACTTATAATTCACTGTATCACAATTCCAGTGGGTCAGAAGTTTACATAAAATGACTTTAAACAGCTTGGAAAATTCCAGAAAATGATGTCATGGCTTTAGAAGCTTCTGATAGGTTAATTTACGTAATTTGAGTCAATTGGAGGTGTACCTGTGGATGTATTTCAAGGCCTACCTTCAAACTCAATGCCTCTTTGCTTGACATCATGGGAAAATCAAAAGAAATCAGCCAAGACCTCAGAAAAGCATTTGTAGACCTCCACAAGTCTGGTTCATCCTTGGGAGCAATTTCCAAACGCCTGAAGGTACCACGTTCATCTGTACAAACAGTAGTATGCAAGTATAAACACCATGGGACCACGCAGCCGGCATACCACTCAGGAAGGAGATGTGTTCTGTCTCCTAGAGATGAATGTACTTTGATGCGAAAAGTGCAAATTAATCCCAAAACAACAGCAAAGGACCTTGTGAAGATGCTGGAGGAAACAGGTACAAAAGTATCTATATTCACAGTAAAACGAGTCCTATATCAGCAAGGAAGAAGCCACTGCTCCAAAACTGCCATAAAAAAGCCAGACTATGGTTTGCAACTGTACATGTGGACAAAGATCGTACTTTTTGGAGAAATGTCCTCTGGTCTGATGAAACAAAAATAGAACTGTTTGGCCATAATGACCATCGTTATGTTTGGAGGAAAAAGGGGTGCTTGCAAGCCGAAGAACACCATCCCAACCGTGAAGCACAGGGGTGGCAGCATCATGCTTTAGGGGTGCTTTGCTGCAGGAGGGACTGGTGCACTTCACAAAATAGATGGCATCATGAGGAAGGATAATTATGTGGATATATTGATGCAACATCTCAAGACATCAGTTAGGAATTTAAAGCTTGGTCGCAAATGGGTCTTCCAAATGGACAATGACCCCAAGCATACTTCCAAAGTTGTGGCGAAATGGCTTAAGGACAACAAAGTCAAGGTATTGGAGTGGCCATCACAAAGCCCTGACCTCAATCTTATAGAAAATTTGTGAGCAGAACTGAAAAAACGAGTGCGAGCAAGGAGGCCTACAATCCTGACTCAGTTACACCAGCTCTGTCAGGAGGAATGGGCCAAAATTCACCCAACTTATTGTGGGAAGCTTGTGGAAGGCTACCCGAAACATTTGACCCAAGTTAAACAATTTAAAGGCAATGCTACCAAATACTAATTGAGTGTATGTAAGCTTCTGACCCACTGGGAATGTGATGAAAGAAATAAAAGCTGAAATAAATCATTCTCTCTAGTATTATTCTGACATTTCACATTCTTAAAATAAAGTGGTGATCCTAACTGACCTAAGACAGGGAATCTTTACTAGGATTAAATGTCAGGAATTGTGAAAAATTGAGTTTAAATGTATTTGGCTAAGGTTTATGTAAACTTCCGACTTCAACTGTATGCTTTTCCCCGTCATATCTGAAGTTAGTTTATCACTTCCTGCACTGAATCAGTTCAGTGGCTTGTTCTTTTTTCAGCCATTGTAAAATAGTATTTGCACTTTCTTAAACCATAACTGACTGTGTCAGATCATGCTCCTGATGCCACTTGTACTGTAAACAGACACCGCTTTAGAAAATACCAACCTGGACGTAACATAGTAAATGTAAATCTGTCTCCCTCCATTTAGTATGATATATTACGTCTCATTTGGTATGTATTAATTAGTGGATGTCCATCATCCATTTCGTATGATAAGTTATTAATTACAATTCGTGTGATATGTTACGAATTGAAATTCGTACAATATGTTATGAATTTGCTAAACATATGATATGTTACGAATTACAATTTGCTGTGGATAACATTAGCTAGGTGGCTAACATTAGCTAGGCTACGGGTTAGGGCTAAGGGTTAAGGTTAAAGTTAGGGTTAGGAGTTAGGTTAAAGGGTTAAGGTTAGGGGAAGGGTTTGCTAACATGCTAAGTAGATGCAAAATAGCTAAAAAGCAGTAAGTAATAGCAAAGTTGCTAATTAGCTAAATCCGTGATGAGATTAGAACACGCAACCTTTGGGTTGCTAGACGTTTGCGTTATATGCATACCCATCCACTCTGACCAACCACCCTACTTAAATTTTTTACTTAAGTTACCTTCTGTATCATATATACATACCAAAGGTAACATAGCATATTAATGGGTGTATCCCGGATTTACGTTTAATATGTAACGTCTAATCAAATCAAAATCAAATCAAATTTGATTTATCACATACACGTGTTTAGCAGATGTTATTGCGGGTGTAGCGAAATGCTTGCGCTTCTAGCTCCGACAGTGCAGTAATATCTAACAAGAAATCCTTGTCCTGAGCTCGTCGACTTTGTTATCCAAAGACTGAACATTAGCGAGTAGTCTACTTGGAAGCGGTGGGTGGTGTGCGCACCTCCTAAGTCGAAGCAGCAGGCCGCTCCGAGTGCCTCTCCTCCGCCGGCGATGTTTTGGGTCAACCGCTGGAATCAGTTCAATTGCCCTGGGGAGAGCAAACGAAGGATCTGCTTCAGGAAAGTCGTATTCCTGGTCGTAATGCTGGTGAGTTACCACCGCTCTGATATCCAATAGTTTTTCCCGGCTGTATGTAATGATACAAAACACTTTCTGAGCTAGTAATGTAAAAAAGAATACATAAATAAACAAAATACCGCAAAGTTTCCTAAGAGCTAGTTGCGAGGCTGCCATCTTTGTTGGCGCCAATATCAAGGTGTGTGAGACATTTACATTTACATTTTAGTCATTTGGCAGACGCTCTTATTCAGAGCGACTTACAGTTAGTGAGTGCATACATTTTTCATACTGGACCAGGATGAAATTACAGACCATGTCAAAATACCATCACCACACCTGATGAAATCATGCTAAAAAAATGCACTTCTCTTTCATTACAAAACCTTTTGATGTTGATTCAATTGGTGTAAAAATTGGTGTAAAGATGGGGAGATGTCTGTCTGTAATAAAGAGATGCTCAGCATTTTAACATCACAGTCGACTAAACAAGTTATGCAGGCTCTAGTTTTACCTAATCTTGACTATTGCCTGGTGATATGGTCAAGTGCTGCGAAGAAGGACCTAGAAAAGCTGCAGCTGGCCCAGAACAGAGCAGCACATCTTGCCTTTCAATGTACACAGAGGGCTAATGTCAACAGTATGTATGTCAGTCTCTCTTGGCTCAAAGTAGAGGAAAGATTAACGCCATGAATTCTTATTTTTGTGCAAAATATTATTGTTTGATATAATTCCAAATTATCTGTGTAATCAATTTACATATAGCTCTGACATACATACTAACCCCACCAGACATGCCACCAGGGTTTTCTTCACGTTACCCAAACCAGAACAAATTCAAGGCAACACAGAGTATTATACAATCAAATCAAATAAAATGTTATTTGTCACATATGCCAACTACAACAGGTGTGGACCTTACAGTGAAACGCTTACTTACAAGCCCTTAACCAACAATGCAGTTTTAAGAAAGAATACCCCCAAAATAATCACAAAAAATACAATATAAAATAATAAGAAATAAAAGTAACAAATAATTAAAGAGCAGCAGTAAAATAACAATAGCGAGGCTATATACATGGGGTACTGGTACCGAGTCATTGTGCAGGGGCACCGGTTAATCGAGGTAATTGAGGTAATATGTACATGTAGGTGGAGTTATTAAAGTGACTATGCATTGATAATAACACAGAGAGTAGCAGCAGCGTAAAATAGTGTGTTGGGGGGGTGAGAAATGCAAATAGTCTGGGTAGCCATTTGATTAGATGTTCAGGAGTCTTATGGCTTGGGGGTAGAAGCTGTTGAGAAGCCTTTTGGACCTAGACTTGGCGTTCCAGTACCGCTTGCCATGCGGTAGCAGAGAGAACAGTCTATGACTAGGGTGGCTGGAGTCTTTGACAATTTTGAGGGCCTTCCTCTGACACCGCCTGGTATAGAGGTCCTGGATGGCAGGAAGCTTGGCCCCAGTGATGTACTGGGCCATACGCACTACCCTCTGTAGTACCTTGAGGTCGGAGGCCGAGCAGTTGCCATACCAGGCGGTGATGCAACCAGTCAGGATGCTCTCGATGGTGCAGCTGTATAACTTTTTCAGGATCTGAGGACCCATGCCAAATATTTTCAGTCTCCTGAGGGGGAATAGGCTTTGTCGTGCCCTCTTCACGACTGTCTTGGTGTGTTTGGACCATGATAGTTTGTTGGTGATGTGGACACCAAGGAACTTGAAGCTCTCAACCTGTTCCACTACAGCCCTGTCGATGAGAATGGGGGCATGCTCAGTCCTCTTTTTTTTCCTGTAGTCCACAATCATCTCCTTTGTCTTGGTCACGTTGAGGTTGTTATCCTGGCACCACACGGCCAGGTCTCTGACCTCCTCCCTATAGGCTGTCTCATCGTTGTCGGTGATCAGGCCTACCACTGTTGTGTCGTCGGCAAACTTAATGATGGTGTTGGAGTCGTGCCTGGCCATGCAGTCATGGGTGAACAGGGAGTACAGGAGGGGACTGAGCACGCACCACTGAGGGGCCCCCGTGTTGAGGATGGAGCGTGGAGTGTTGTTACCTACCCTTACCATCTGGGGGCGGCCCGTCAGGAAGTCCAGGATCCAGTTGCAGAGGGAGGTGTTTAGTCCCAGGATCCTTAGCTTAGTGACACTATGGTGTTGAACGCTGTGCTGTAGTCAATGAATAGCATTCTCACGTACTGTAGGTGTTCCTCTTGTCCAGGTGGGAAAGGGCAGTGTGGAGTGCAATAGAGATTGCCTCATCTGTGGATCTGTTGGGGCGGTATGCAAATTGGAGTGGGTCTAGGGTTTCTGGGATAATGGTGTTGATGTGAGCCATGACCAGCCTTTCAAAGCACTTCATGGCTACAGACGTCAGTGCTACGGGTCGGTAGTAATTTAGGCAGGTTATCTTAGTTTCCTTGGGCACGGGGACTATGGTGGTCTGCTTGAAACATGTTGAAAATGTTGGTGAAGACACTTGCCAGTTGGTCAGCACATGCTCGGAGTACACGTCCTGGTAGTACAGTGGGGAAAAAAAGTATTTAGTTAGCCACCAATGGTGCAAGTTCTCCCACTTAAAAAGATAAGAGAGGCAACGTCTACTATGACAGACAAAATTAGAAAATAAAATCCAGAAAATCACATTGTAGGATTTTTTATGAATTTATTTGCAAATTATGGTGGAAAATAAGTATTTGGTCAATAACAAAAGTTTCTCAATACTTTGTTATATACCCTTTGTTGGCAATGACACAGGTCAAACTTTTTCTGTAAGTCTTCACAACGTTTTCACACACTGTTGCTGGTATTTTGGCCCATTCCTCCATGCAGATCTCCTCTAGAGCAGTGATGTTTTGGGGCTGTCGCTGGGCAACACGGACTTTCAACTCCCTCCAAAGATTTTCTATGGGGTTGAGATCTGGAGACTGGCTAGGCCACTCCAGGACCTTGAAATGCTTCTTACGAAGCCACTCCTTCGTTGCCCGGGCGGTGTGTTTGGGATCGTTGTCATGCTGAAAGACCCAGCCACGTTTCATCTTCAATGCCCTTGCTGATGGAAGGAGGTTTTCACTCAAAATCTCACAATACATGGCCCCATTCATTCTTTCCTTTACACGGATCAGTCGTCCTGGTCCCTTTGCAGAAAAACAGCCCCAAAGCATGATGTTTCCACCCCCATACTTCACAGTAGGTATGGTGTTCTTTGGATGCAACTCAGCATTCTTTGTCGACGAGTTGAGTTTTTATCAAAAAGTTATATTTTGGTTTCATCTGACCATATGACATTCTCCCAATCCTCTTCTGGTTCATGCAAATACACTCTAGCAAACTTCAGACGGGCCTGGACATGTACTGGCTTAAGCAGGGGGACACGTCTGGCACTGCAGGATTTGAGTCCCTGGCGGCGTAGTGTGTTACTGATGGTAGGCTTTGTTACTTTGGTCCCAGCTCTCTGCAGGTCATTCACTATGTCCCCCCGTGTGGTTCTGGGATTTTTGCTCACCGTTCTTGTGATCATTTTGACCCCACGGGGTGAGATCTTGCGTGGAGCCCCAGATCGAGGGAGATTATCAGTGGTCTTGTATGTCTTCCATTTCCTAATAATTGCTCCCACAGTTGATTTCTTCAAACCAAGCTGCTTACCTATTGCAGATTCAGTCTTCCCAGCCTGGTGCAGGTCTACAATTTTGTTTCTGGTGTCCTTTGACAGCTCTTTGGTCTTGGCCATAGTGGAGTTTGGAGTGTGACTGTTTGAGGTTGTGGACAGGTGTCTTTTATACTGATAACAAGTTCAAACAGGTGCCATTAATACAGGTAACGAGTGGAGGACAGAGGAGCCTCTTAAAGAAGAAGTTACAGGTCTGTGAGAGCCAGAAATCTTGCTTGTTTGTAGGTGACCAAATACTTATTTTCCACCATAATTTGCAAATAAATTAATTAAAAATCCTACAATGTGATTTTCTGGAGAAAAAAAATCTCACTTTGTCTGTCATAGTTGACGTGTACCTATGATGAAAATTACAGGCCTCTCTCATCTTTTTAAGTGGGAGAACTTGAACAATTGGTGGCTGACTAAATACTTTTTTCCCCCACTGTATGTCTGTGAATGTTGACCTGCTTAAAAGTTTTACTCACATCGGCTACGGAGAGCGTGATCACATAGTCATCCGGAACAGCTGGTGCTCTCATGCATGCTTCAGTGTTGCTTGCCTCGAAGCGAGCATAGAAGTGGTTTAGCTCGTCTGGTAGGCTTGTGTTACTGGGCAGCTCGCGGCTGTGCTTCCCTTTGTAGTCTATAATAGTTTTCAAGCCCTGCCACATCCAACGAGCATCAGAGCCGGTGTAGTACGATTCAATCTTAGTCCTGTATTGACTCTTTGCCTGTTTGATGGTTCGTCGGCATAGTGGGATAGCGGCATAGCGGGATTTCTTATAAGCGTCCGGGTTAGAGTCCCGCTCCTTGAAATCGGCAGCTCTACCCTTTAGCTCAGTGCGGATGTTGCCTGTAATCCATGGCTTCTGGTTGGGGTATGTACGTACGGTCACTGTGGGGACGACATCATCGATGCACTTATTGATGAAGCCAGTGACTGATGTGGTGTACTCCTCAATGCTATTTGAAGAATCCCGGAACATGTTCCAGTCTGTGCTAGCAAAACAGTCCTGTAGCTTAGCATCTGCGTCATCTGACCACCTTTTTATTAACTGAGTCACTGGTGCTTCCTGCTTTAGTTTTTGCTTATAAGCAGGAATCAAGAGGATAGAGTTATGGTCAGATTTGCCAAATGGAGGGCCTTAGATATCGTGCACCAGCTGTTGTTTACAAATATACATAGAGCGCCACACCTTGTCTTCCAGAGGCTGCTGTTCTATCCTGCCGATACGGTGTATTAACCGCCAGCTGTATGTTATTCATGTTTTGTTCAGCCATGACTCGGTGAAACATAAGATATTACAGTTTTTAATGTCCCGTTGGTAGGATATACGTGTTTGTAGTTCGCCCACTTTATTATCAAGCGATTGTAAATTGGCCAATAGTATCGATGGCAAAGGCAGATTAGCCACTCGTCGCCAGCTCCTTACCGGGCACCCCGATCTCCTTCCGCGATATCTCATTTTCTTTCCATTGCGAATTACGGGGATGAGGGCCCTGTCGGGTGTCTGGAGCAAATCCCTCTCGTCCGACTCATTAAAGAAAAATGATTTGTCCAGTTCAAGGTGAGTAATCGCTTTTCAGATGTCCAGAAGCTCTTTTCGGTCATAAGAGACGGTAGCAGCAACATTATGTACAAAATAAGTTACAAACAATGCGAAAAAAGAAACAAAATAGCACGGTTGGTTAAGAGCATAAAACGGCAGCCATCCCCTCCAGCGCCATCATCATGCATATAGAGCAGTGGTTCTCAATTCTGGTCCAAATGGTTGCACATTTTTGTTTTTGCCCTAGCACTACACACCTGATTCAACTCATCATCAGGTTTTGATGATTTGAATCAGGTGTGTAGTGCTAGGGCAAAAACTAAAATGTGCACCCCTTTGGGTCCCCAGGACCAGGATTGAGAACCACCGATATAGAGCCATGATCACATGGAACTCCGTTCCATCTCAACAGCAACATTTGCTTTAAAAAAACAAATATAACAACACCTCACAGCGCAACGCCTCTCCCCTATCTAATTATCCAATAGGCATGTGTACTAATGTACAGTGAGTGTACAAAATGTTAGGAACACCTGCTCTTTCCATGACATACTTAGACTGACCATGTGAATCCAGGTGAAAGCTATGATCCCTTATTTATGCTGCTTGTTAAATCCACTTCAATCAGTGTACATGAAGGGGAGGAGATAGGTTAAATAAGGATTTTTAAGCCTTGAGACAATTGAGACATGGATTGTGTATGTGTGCCATTCAGAGGGTGAATGGACAAGGTAAGGGAGTAGGTTCCAGGCGCACCTGTTTGAGTGTGTCAAGAACTGCAACACTGCTGTTTTTTTCACACTCAACAGTTTCCCGTGTGTATCAAGAATGGTCCACCACCCAAAGGCTGTGGGAAGCATTGGAGTCAACGCGGGCCAGCATCCCTGTGGAACTCTTTCGACACCTTATAGAGTCCATGTCCCGACGAATTGAGGCTGTTCTGAGGGCAAAAGGTGCTGCAACTCAATATAAGGAAGGTGTTCCTAATGTTTTGTACACTCACTGTATCTGTCTAACCTTTTTTGGTTATATTGTTCTTATTTTGAATTTGTGTAGATCAGTCCTTGAGTTGTTCTTTTCTGTTGACGTTCTGTATTATGTCATATTTTATGTTTTGTGTGGACCCGAGGAATACTCACATTGTACTGGTGAAGGTAAAAATGTGGAGTTTGTGGCTATGCATTATATCTCACATGATATTGTGCGATAGTATCGGGCTGCATATTAAGACAGGAATGCTGCTATGTCACTGACAGACAAAGCCACCCTCTGCCTGCCCTCCGAGAAATGATCACTATTTGCTTTCATGTTTGATTTCACTGCTCAGCAAGCCCCCTTGTTCAGGATTTAAAAGGTTGAAATGTACTTTAGCAGCTTTTCTGGGACGTCTGTGCACAGTAGTACACACACCATCTGAACCAACTACACCACTGTCAGGAATAAATTCCTCTTGACCGGGGGTTGGCTGAACACAGCTGGTACTGTTGTTACAGAGAGAGACAGGTAGAGAAGATGAAGGGGTAGAGAGAGGGATAGTTAGTCTCCTGGCCTTCACCATTGACCTACTCAGCAGGAGGATGTTGCATGGGAGAGAGGCTCTAGCCTACATCTGGACCACAGTGATGAGCAATGACACTGTGTCAGTGAAACTAAGCTCCACATAGCGAGGACAGAGTACACTGGGCAGATGACCATACAGATGTAGGATGTTAATTTTCAGTCAGTTTGCTAAAGCAGGAAAATAATACTGCAGCAACAGGAAATTTGAATGTACATTTTTGTAGGGGTTGATACAAGTTACATTAGGGAAAATCAAGTTTGTAATTTCAAAGTGGAAATTACAAACTTCAGAAGCCTTTTTAAACCTCAAATACACCACAAGTTTTACATTTCCTGCATTGCAGGAAAGTTCTCCTGCAACAGGGTGATCAAATTAAGATCCTATATCTGTACAGATAAAAGGTTTATGATTTGTGGGATAAGTACATTTGGCTGGAAAATACAGGAATGTATTTCAAGCTGATGATAATACAGATAGGGCAGCCCATGTGGGTAAGTCCTCTCCAGCACAGCTCCATCTCCCAGTGCTGAATCCATTTCCATCAGCACAGCGTTATTACTGCCCTTCTATTTCAAGCTGTAATGAAATACCGGCATGACATTCCCCCTATAACTCATGTCCTCTGTCTCGGTCTATCTATAGGATGAGATGTATGAAAGCACGTGAGGGGTTCGTTGGAGTCTGGACTATGCAGAACGCTGGACTCGGCCTCCGTACATCCCCCCAAATCAAAAACAACAGTGTATGGGACAGCTGGTCCGAAAATTCCCGGCATGTCTGTCAACTCAAGGCCTTGCACTTGGGAAGGGGGTCAGGTTATTCAAGCAGCCAGAGGCTGAGATCCCGACTGGATTAGAGCCATTCCTGGTGCTGTGGGGGCTATGTATGGAGGCCAAACCCTCACTCTGAACTCTGTCAGCACCGAGCCGAGAGAGAACCCCTGTTACATTCTATCTATCGCCATGCCTCGTAAACTAAAGGATGATTCTAGAACCCTCCAAGCTTGCACTGATACACCCATACCAACTGCTATGATCTCTCAACTCATTTGCACATCTTTCAGAAAACTGACTGTGGACAGTATCCTTCAGCTTTAACTTTAGTATTGCTAGCGATCAGACCTTGCTGAAATGGGCAATGTGATTCTGAAACCATTGTTGGGTATATAGACTATCAATCACATTCTCTCCTATGGCATCTGCCCATTTCTATTGTGTGGATCAATGATGGGAATGGGTGCTGGCAAGACTAGGGGCTGGCATGTGGGGTTGCTCAAAACTGTGCCAGAGGGGTGACACAATGCCAAAGACAGATTAATGCCAAAGCATTTGTTGTTTTGGTTCGCATACAAGCACCATGCAGAGAAATTAGTTGATTAATGAACCTATGCTGATCAGACAAAAATGTAGCAGCAAAATCCAAACAAACTGGATATTCAATAGACTGTCACCCTGAATTAATGCACTGTCAATGATCATACATTAAATAGGATTCAGATGGACCTTGAAACGTGTCATCTGATAAAGGCTTATTTATCCCTAATGAATCTGTTCTGTCCTAGCTTGCTCACAACCAGAAACACAGCCATGTTTTGAAACGTCTTCAACTACTGAACAAGCTATGACTCGTCTCTCTAGCTCGAACACTGAAACACAGCAGTTTTCTGGACTCACTCCAGTTGGCCTCCCTCAAACCTTTATCAAACCTTTATCAAAACAACATCATCATCATGCAACAGTCTGTCACATTATCATTGTATGTTTTAACATGTTTTGGCATCAGTTTGTGCTTTTCGACTGAGGAGCCCTAGTTCTCATGGGATTTTGGAGACTATAACAACATCCTATTCAAGCCAAGGGTTCTACATGGAACCCAAAATAGTTCTACCTGGAACCAAAAAGGGTCCAACCTGAAACCTAAGAGCGTACTGTAGCTACAGCGTGATCCCATATGGGATATACACACTACTATGTTGAATCTAAGCATCACCTTAGAAGGATGATGATCCATGCTTCAATGAAAAATATATATCATAAGACTCTATTAATATGGTGGGAGATTATAATACGGTTTAAAATACCTCAATGGACCGTAAAGGAAATCACACTACAAACTATCACCCTCATGCACTTAAGGAAATCACGAATATCATGGATATATTGGTACTAGTGGATATATGAATTCAGTTGTACAACTGTCTAGGTATCACCCTTTCCCTTTCCCTATATTTTGGATGCTTAAATATCCTGACCTAGTGAGATATACAGTTGAAGTCGGAAGTTTACATACACTTAGGTTGGAGTCATTAAAACTCGTTTTTCAACCACTCCACAAATTTCTTGTTAACAAACTATAGTTTTGGCAAGTCGGTTAGGACATCTACTTTGTGCATGACACAAGTAATTTCTCCAGCAATTGTTTACAGACAGATTATTTCACTTGTAATTCAGTGTATCACAATACCAGTGGGTCAGAAGTTTACACACACTAAGTTGACTGTGCCTTTAAACAGCTTGGAAAATTCCAGAAAATGATGTCATGGCTTTAGAAGGTTCTGATAGGCTAATTGACATAATTTGAGTCAATTGGAGGTGTACCTGTGGATGTATTTCAAGGCCTACCTTCAAACTCAGTGCCTCTTTACTTGTCATCATGGGAAAATCAAAAGAAATCAGCCAAGACCTCAGAAAGAAGTCTGGTTCATCGTTGGGAGCAATTTCCAAACGCCTGAAGGTACCACGTTCATCTTTACAAACAATAGTACGCAAGGATAAAGACCATGTGACCACGCAGCCATCATACCGCTCAGGAAGGAGACGCGTTCTGTCTCCTAGAGATTAACGTACTTTGGTGCGAAAAATGCAAATCAATCCCAGAACAACAGCAAAGGACCTTGTGAAGATGCTGGAGGAAACAGGTACAAAAGCACCTATATCCACAGTAAAAACAAGTCCTATATCGACATAACCTGAAAGGCCGCTCAGCAAGGAAGAAGCCACTGCTCCAAAACCGCCATAAAAAAGCCAGACTACGGTTTTCAACTGCACATGGGGACAAAGATCGTACTTTTTGGAGAAACGTCCTCTGGTCTGATGATACAAAAATAGAACTGTTTGGCCATAATGACCATCGTTATGTTTGGAGGAAAAAGGGGGTTGCTTGCAAGCCAAAGAAAACCATCCCAACCGTGAAGCACGGGGGTGGCAGCATGATGCTGTGGGTGTGCTTTGCTGCAGGAGGGACTGCTGCACTTCACAAAATAGATGGCATCATAAGGAAGGATAATTATGTGTATATATTGAAGCAACATCTCAAGACATCAGTCTGGAAGTTAAAGCTTGGTCGCAAATGGGTCTTCCAAATGGACAAGCATACTTCCAAAGTTGTGGCAAAATGGCTTAAGGACAACAAAGTCAAGGTATTGGAGTGGCCATCACAAAGCCCTGACCTCAATCCTATAGAAAATGTGTGGGCAGAACTGAAAATGTGTGTGTGAGCAAGGAGGCCTACAAACCTGACTCAGTTACACCAGCTCTGTCAGGAGGAATGGGCCAAAATTCACCCAACTTATTGTGGGAAACTTGTGGAAGGCTACCCAAAACATTTGACCCAAGTTAAACAATTTAAAGGCAATGCTACCAAATACTAACTGAGTGTATGAAAACTTCTGACCTACTGGGAATGTGATGAAATAAATAAAATATGAAATAAATCATTCTCTCTACTATTATTCTGACATTTCACATTCTTAAAATAAAGTGGTGATCCTAACTGGCCGAAGACAGGGAATTTTTACCAGGATTAAATGTCAGAAATTGTGAAAAACTGAGTTTAAATGTATTTGGCTAAGGTGTATGTAAACTTCCGACTTCAACTGTACATGGCGGAGGCTTAATGAGGCTAGTCGTCTTGACTACTTTCTTATGTCATTCTCACTGGCACCAAAAGTTTAAAAAGTGTTGATAGGGGACAGAATGCGGTCGGACCATCAAATAATTGCCATATATATTACTCTTACAGAATTTCCACGCGGGCGAGGATATTGGAAATTGAATCAAAGCCTATTGGATGAAGAATTTATAACTTAATTATTTTGACATAACATAGATACAGCAGATTCCCTTATTCTATGGGACACTTTTATATGTGCCTTTAGAGGCCATGTAATTTAATACTCATCATTTAAAACAAAAGCAATTTAGGTCACAAGAGTTCATATTAACAAAGGAAATAGATGGACTAACGGTACGTTAGAGGAAAAACAAAAAGGAATGGAGGAACTTATTCAAGAAAGATCAAGTGAAATACACTACCGGTCAAAAGTTTTAGAACACCTACTCAATCAAGGGTTTTTTCTTTATTTTTATTATTTTCTACATTGTAGAATAATAGTGACGATATCAAAACTATGAAATAACACATATGGAATCATGTAGTTACCAAAAAAGTGTTAAACAAGTCAAAATATATTTTTTATTTGAGATTCTTCAAATAGCCACCCTTTGCCTTGATGACAGCTTTGCACACTCTTGGCATTTTCTCAACCAGTAGAAATGTAGAAAATAGTAAAAATAAAGAAAAACCCTTGAATGAGTAGGTGTTCTAAAACTTTTGACCGGTGGTGTATATTATAAAAATAAAGTGAACTGGATGGAATATGGGGGAAAAAGCACCAATTTCTTTTTTAATCTTCAACATAGAAATACTAGCAAAAATAAGTTACTGAAACTTGTTACAAATGACAGTCACCCATGATTCACCAAACCATATTTTGAAAGAGGAAGCAAAGTACTTTAAGTATATGTTTTCATTTCAGTCTCCTCCATCTCCACTAACCGACGTTAACTGTAAGGATTTTTTTCCTATTAATAATGTAAAATGAACAGCTGTACAGAAAAACTAATGTGAAGGTGAAATTACAGAGGAGGAACTTCTTAATGCAATTAAAGCATTTAAGTCTGGGAAAACTCCAGTGCTGGATGGTATACCAGTTGAGGTATACCAAACCTTTTTTGATGTACTCAGAGGACCGTTATTAACATGTTTTAACCACTCCCATAAAAATGCTAGATTATCAGATACTCAACAAGAAGGTCTGATTTCAATATTACTGAAACAGGATACAAGTGGTAAATATAAAGATCCAGTCCATTACAAAAATTGGAGGCCCCTTACACTTCAGTGTTGAGATAAAAAAAAAAAAAATGCATAGCATATAGAATAAAAAATGTATTGTTGAATATTATTCATCCTAATCAGACAGGTTTTTTATATGCACAATACATTGGAGATAATATAACAAAAGAACTGGAAACAATAGAACACTATGAAAAATCTGGGAAACCAGGCCTGCTATTCATAGCTGACTTTGAAAAGGCTTTTGATAAAGTACTACTGGAATGTATATAAATGCCTGGAATATTTCAATTTTGGAGAATCTCTTATACAATGGGTTAAAGTTATGTATAGTAACCCTAGGTGTACAATAGTAAATAATGGCTACTTCTCAGAAAGTATTCAACTTTAAAGAGGAGTAAAACAAGGTTGTCCACTAGGGCATATCTATTTACTATGGCCATCGAAATATTAGCTATTAAAATCACATCCAACAATAATATCAAGGGACTAGAAATCCATGGCTTAAAAACAAAGGTGTCATTGTACGCTGATTATCCATGTTTTCTTTTAAATACACAATTTGGATCCTCATAGAGGATCTAGATAATTGTTTTAACCTCTCTGGATTACAACCAAATTATGATGTGTGCTATATTACGTAATGGATTACAAAAAAAAATTACATTACCGTGTAGGTTACCAAATAACATGGTCTGACGGTGAAGTGGAAAGAAATGATCTTACTACAATACATTTTAATTGAAAGTTAGCAAAAATAGATAAGATCTTGCTATCATGGAAAGGAAAATGCCTGTCTATTTGTGGAAAAATCACCCTGATTAACTCTTTAGTCATATCCCAGTTTACCTATTTGCTTATGGCCTTGCCTACACCTAGCGACTTGTTTAAAAAAATTATATGAGCAAAAAATATTCCATTTGTTTTGGAATGGTAAGAGAGACAATATTTAACAAGCCTATTTATATAATGAATATGGCTCTCTAGCAGCTTAGTAAGAATGTCTTACCCCTTGTTTATTCAGATTACAACCTCTCACTTTCGGTTATTTGAAAATTAAATAATCTCAAAAATATCGCTATTTTTAAAGCAAGCCATAGAGAGTTGGTTGCAATTTCAGTTTAATCCACCATAAAAGACAGAACAAATATTACAACAAATATTATGGTTAAACTGAAATATATTAATATATATATATATATATAAATAAAAATAAAAAATTGGAGTTTTTTTCATTTTTACAAACGGTATAATCTTTGTAAATGATATCATAAATAGGACTGGTGGAGTTATGTCACACATGCAGCTAACAAAAATATATGGAAATGTCTGCTCTACCCAAAATTACAAGCAACTCATTGCAGCATTACCACAAAAATAGAAGAAGCAAGTGGAAGGGGGAGAAAGTAAGGAACTTGTCTGTTGGCCCTACATTAAAGACCAATATTGGTTAAACAAAATTGTGATAAATAAAAAAGTATACTAGTTTAATTTAAGGACCAAAAAATTGACAGCTGTGCGGTATTCAGGTTGCAATACAGTTGGGAATAGATTTTTGATGTACCGATTCAATGGCACATGGTTTAAGAACTGATACAAAAAACTACACCCGATTCAAAACTCAGAATTTGTCAATGTAAATTATTATACAACATTTTTGCAACCAATAGAATGTTATATATACATACAGTGCCTTCGGAAAGTATTCAGAACCCTTTACTTTTTCAAAATTTTCTTATGTTACATCCTTATTCTAATATCACATTTAAATAGTTTTCTTTCCTCATCAATCTACACATAATACCCCATAACGACAAAGCAAAAACAGGTTTTTAGACATTTTTGCAAAAGTATAAAAAATAAAAACCAGAAATATTACATTTACATTAGTATTCAGACCCTTTACTCAGTACTTTGTTGAAGCACTTTTGGCAGCACCTGTATTTGGGGAGTTTCTCCCATTATTTTCTGCAGATCCTCTCAAGCTCTGTCAGGTTGGATGGGGAGCATTGCTGCACAGCTATTTTAAGGTCTCTCCGGAGTTGTTTGATCGGGTTCAAGTCCGGGCTGGGCCACTCAAGGACATTCAGAGACTTGTCCCGAAGCAACTCCTGCGTTTTCTTGGCTGTGTGCTTAGGGTCGTTGTCCTGTTGGAAGGTGAACCATTGCCCCAGTCTGAGGTCCTGAGCGCTCTGGAGCAGCTTTTCATCAAGGATCTCTCTGTACTTTGCTCCGTTCATCTTTGCCTCGATCCTGACTAGTCTCCCAGTCCCTGCCGCTGAAAAACATCCCCACAGCATGATGCTGCCACCACCATGCTTCACCGTAGGGACCTTAATGTGCTTCTTCTTGAGCCACTCCTTTGTTGCCTTGGCCATGTGTTTTGGGTCATTGTCATGCTGGAATCCCCATCCACGACCCATTTTCAATGCCCTGGCTGAGGGAAGGAGGTTCTCACCCAATATTTGACAGTACATGGCCCCGTCCATCGTCCCTTTGATGCGGTGAATTTGTCCTGTCCCCTTAACAGAAAAACACCCCCAAAGCATAATGTTTCCACCTCCATGTTTGACGGTGGGGATGGTGTTCTTGGGGTCATAGGCAGCATTCCTCCTCCTCCTAACACGGCGAGTTGAGTTGATGCCAAAGAGCTCCATTTTGGTCTCATCTGACCACAACACTTTCACCCAATTCTCCTCTGAATCATTCAGATGTTCATTGGCAAACTTCAGACGGGCCTGTATATGTGCTTTCTTGAGCAGAGGGACCTTGCGGGTGCTGCAGGATTTCAGTCCTTCACGGCGTAGTGTGTTACCAATTGTTTTCTTGGTGACTCTGGTCCCAGCTGCCTTGAGATCATTGACAAGATCCTCCCGTGTAGTTCTGGGCTGATTCCTCACCGTTCCGTTCTCATGATCATTGCAACTCCACGAGGTGAGATCTTGGATGGAGCCCCAGGCAGAGGGAGATTGACAGTTATTTTGTGTTTCTTCCATTTGCGAATAATCACACCAACTGTTGTCACCTTCTCACCAAGCTGCTTGGCGATGGTCTTGTAGCCCATTCCAGCCTTGTGTAGGTCTACAATCTTGTCCCTGACATCCTTGGGAGCTCTTTGGTCTTGGCCATGGTGGAGAGTTTGGAATCTGATTGAGTGATTGCTTCTGTTGACAGGTGTCTTTTATACAGGTAACAAGCTGAGATTAGGAGCACTCCCTTTAAGAGTGTGCTCCTAATCTCAGCACGTTCCCTGTATAAAAGACACCTGGGAGCCAGAAATCTTTCTTTCTTTCTTGAGAGGGGGTCAAATACTTATTTCCCTCATTAAAATGCAAATCAATTTATAACATTTTTGACATGCATTTTTCTGGATTTTTTTGTTATTATTCTGTCTCTCACTGTTCAAATAAACCTACCATTAAAATTATAGACTGATCATTTCTTTGTCAGTGGGCAAACTTACTAAATCAGCAGGGGATCAAATACTTTTTTCCCTCACTGTATATATAAAATATATTTATATATTTACAAAAATATATATATGGGGGATTGGAAATTATGCAGACAATTACATAAAATAAAATAAAACTTAGTAGACGGCACTAAATGCTGAAACGTTGGTTATGTTTACCCACTAAATCGTTGGGCGCATACAGTATAGAGTGTGTGACTTTCTTTCTTTTTATACAGTTTATTCTCTGTTAGTCAGCACCTCTACAAACATTTTGGTGTGTGCGTCAGCTCATGCTTTTTACTAGTATCTAAGCAACCAACTCAATGACCATAGGAGCTTTGAGTATTCGGGATAACAGGTTGGCCTATGTTGTCATTGTTGAATACAACGCTCTCTAAATTATTACCTTTATGAAGAGACCCTGTCTGGTTTGGTGAGTAGCTACAGTATCAGACGATGCCATTTCTCATTATAGGTCCCAACCAGCTCCTCTGCAGGTATTATTATATGATCCAACCGTTAACAGCCTTCTATTCCCCTGGCCTTCCCATCACTAATCATGGTTAACGAGGTAGAGGCTTTCTGCTCTGCCAAATGTCCTAATCATCTCTAGTCTTTGTAGACTGAGTAGTCTTTGTATTCCTACGGTCCACAGGCTACACAGCCTATAGGATTACACTAATAATATTAAAAGAAAATGGGCTGCAAGTCATTACTACCATGTCACCTCGATTATCAAATAGTGGTATAACATTTTAGCCTTCTTGAGAAAAGGTGAAACCGTAAATATTTTGGTGAAGATGAGTTGTTGTAAGCTTGAGTGTTAAGAACAGAAACATCTAGCGCAAGATACTATCTTTGTGACTTCTTCTAAACTGAAAAAAGGAGGTCTGAAAATTTACGTGTGTGTGGGTTTGGCTGACGTATCAATGATTACTCAAGAGTCATTTGCAGTAAGAATGATCTACCTAGAATTACCAGAGAAAAAAACAGCCCTTGATAAATAAATAAAAATCTCTGTCTGAGGCAACCTTGGAGTCACACATTTTTCTCCAAACTTTCCCATCTCTCACTGTAATTGTCCGTATAACACCACAAATTATCACCCTGCACTGACAAGTTTAGTAGACAACACCCCGTGAACTTTTAGAGCACTTTAGAGAGCTGTTCAAGCTAGAAATAGCAGAACCAGACTCAGCACATGCACTCAAGGCTGACGATGCAAGTTAAGACGTGTGTGCTCACATCCTATACATATACACACCTCTTCACTGATGTGACTCTTGCCTCAGATACAGTAGCTTACCCTTGAATTATCATTTAAACTTCCTGCAGCACCACTGCATATGTCACAACACAACCGTTATGGGCAGCAAGGCACAGCTTTTATTACACCCAGATGCAACCCAATTAGTTACAGTGCCTTCAGAAAGTACTCATACCCCTTGACTTATTCCACATTTTGTTGTGTTACAGCCTGAATTCAAAATTGGTTCAATATTTTTAAAAATCTCGCCCATCTACACACAATAACCCATAATGACAAAGTGAAAACATGTTGTTTTATTTTGTGCAAATTTATTGAAAATGAAATACAAAAATATCTCATTTACATAAGTATACACACCCCTAAGTCAATACTTTGTAGAAGCACCTTTGGCAGCGATTACAGCTGTGAGTCTTTCTGGGTAAGTCTCTAAGAGCTTTCCACACCTGGATTGTGCAACATTTGCCCATTATTCTTTAAAAAATTCTTCAAGCTCTGTCAAATTGGTTGTTGATCATTGCTAGACAACCATTTTCAGGTCTTGACATAGATTTTAAAGTAGATTTTGTACAGATTTTACAGTTTTGACTTGTAACCCAGCCACTCAGGAACATTCACTGCCTCCTTGGTAAGCAACTAGAATGGAGAATTGGCCTTGTGTTTTAGGTTATTGTCCTGCTGAAAGCTGAATTCATCTCCCAGTGTCAGGTGGAAAACAGACTGAACCAGGTTTTCCTCAAGGATTTTGCCTGTGCTTAGCTCCATTCCGTTTCTTTTTTATCCTGAAAAAATCCCCAGTCCTTAACGATTAAAAGCATACCCATACCATGTTGCAGCCACCACCATGCTTGACAAAATGGAGCGTGGTACTCAGTATTGTGTTGTATTGGATTTGCCCCAAACATATAACACTTTGTATACAGGACAAAAAGTTAATTGCTTTGCCAAATGTTTTGCAGTTTTACTTTAGTACCTTGTTGCAAACATCTGAGTTAGGAAGGACGCCTGCATCTTTATAGTGGCTGGGTGTATTGATACACAATCCAAAGTGTAATTAATAACTTCACAATCCATGATATTCAATGTCTTATTTTTTTTAATATATATTTTTTCAACTACCAATAGGTGCCCTTTGCGAGGCATTTGAAAACCTCCCCTTTGTGGTTGAATCTGTGTTTGTCACGTTCGTTTAAGGACGGGTCAGACCAAGGCGCAGCGTGAAAGGCATACATGTTTATTTCATCGATAAACACACGAACAAACCAACGAAACGTGAAGTCCCACAACTAATGTGTGCCACCAGGCTACTTAAGTATGATCCCCAATCAGAGACAACGAGCGACAGCTGCCTCTGATTGGAAATCACACCCGGCCAAACATAGAAACACACAACATAGAATGGGCACATAGAAAATACAACATAGAACTCCACACCCTGACTCAACATACTAGAGTCCCATAAGTCAGGGCGTGACAGTGTTTGAAATTCACTGCTCGACTGAGGGACCTTGCAGAAAATTGTATGTGTGAGGTCCAGAGTTGAGGTAGTCATTAAAAAATCATGTTAAATACTATTATTGCACACAGAGCGAGTCCAAGCAACTTATTTTGTGACTTGTTAAGCACATTTTTACTTAGGCTTGCCATAACAAAGGGGTTGAATACTTATTGACTCAATACATTTCAGCTTTTACATTTTTATTCATTTGTAAAAAATTTGAAAAACATCATTCCACTTCGACATTATGGGGTATTGTGTGTAGGCCAGCGACAAAAAAATGCAATTGATTCTGTTTTAAATTCAGGCTGTAGCACAACAAAATGTGGAAAAATTCAAGGGCTGTGAATACTTTCTGAAGGAACTGCATATGATAAGGCAGGAAACACACAAAATAATATACGACTCAACGTTCAAACTGCTTGGAAAATGACCCACGCCAAGCTCTTACTGTAATATGGTATGTTTGTTCCACAGGAGGTTCGTGGCACCTTAATTGGGGAGGACAGGCTTGTGGTAATGTCTGGATTGGAATAGGTGGAATGATATCATATACATCGAACATATGGTTTCCATGTGTTTGACGCCATTCCATTTACTCCGATTCAGCCATTATTATGAGCCGTCCTCCCCTCAGCAGCATCCACAGGTGTGTTCAATAATATAGGAAGTTGGGCGTAAAAGCAGCATTATAACTCAGAAGGTCAGAATTTTCACATAAAAAGGGAAACCAGTCCCTGGTGGTGTTCATAAGTAGGACATCATCAGTGTTAGATTGTTGTACCCTGGGACTTTTGTAAGCCCAGAGGGGAAGTTATTTTATAGGCCAGGCTTGATCCCAGTTAACAGGGGGCTCCATCTCCATGCCTCCATTCACAGCGTGGTGGTTTGGACAGGTTTTGGATTTACGTTCTCCATCTGGGGACCTCTCCGGCCCCCTCCCCTGACCCCTCTCCTCTCACCCCACAAAGGGAGGGTGGAGGAGGGTAGGGTGGGCTCTTATCAGGGGCCTGGCTCTGAATAGCAATGTCATCCTGGGAAACCTCTGCTGAAATGAAAGCAGACAACAGGCCCTTTGTGTTGGGGTCTCCCTTTACCCCTGACCTCCACCACTACCCACCACCATACACCATACTAACTGCAACTATAGGCTGCCTCTCATCCTTCCCTCTCACATAGCCCCGTACCTAGTCATTCTATCCCAAGGGAGAGGTACCTTTCTTTCCCTGTCTCCCTGTATATCTCTCTTTGTGTCTCTCCCTCCCTCCCTCCCTCCCTCCCTCCCTCCCTCCCTCCCTCCCTCCCTCCCTCCCTCTCTCTCTTGTGCACTCTCTCTCAAGTTACTACCTGGCTAAAGACCTACCAATACCTCCACTCCCTCCCCCAAATCTCCCCAACTGGTAAAGATCCAACGGAGCAATGTACTCCTCCTGACGGATGGCATTTCAGCCCAGGATCAGCCGTTGTGACTTAGTCCAGAGCTCTTTGCTGTGGAAACAAAGGCTGTAGTTCCACCTGTCCCGTCAAGCACAATGGCTGAATGAGGCTCCCTCTCTGTAGGGGATGTTTGCACAGGCTCTGTAAAGGTAGCCCTCCGTCAGTGCTTCAGAATTAGTCAAGCCTTCAAAGGGCTTACTTTACACAGCATATGTTTCTGGGACAGAGGAAGAAACCCTGGGAAAGTGTCTAGCACCGAGACTCAAGCTCGTTCCAGGCAATTATCTAACCTTGTTGTTATATGCACTTTGGCCCTTTACTGGGTAAGTGTCCAACCAAAAACACCATAGGTTTTACTGACGTGTTCCTTTTAGAGAAGGTATAGGTTTACAGAATTAGTTTGTATTTTTGCCTTTATTTGAACAAAGTAAAAGGTGTTACCACACAGCAATGAAAGCCAAAATGCACATTCTGGTTGAAAACAGAACCTTCCCGTCCATCACCCCTTTAAGGACTGGAGAACAGGGAGCTTGGGTCACTGGCTAATATAAGAGTGGAGGGCTAACTTTGTGTCTACAGAGAGTCAGGTATCTGGCACTGACAGACAATATCCTGCTCAAAGCTGTTGATCTCTGCGCAATGATTGCATAGCTGGATGGTAGTAAGCCAATGTGGTTTCACATGATGGTGACATATAGATTTCTCATCCATGAGAGCAGGAATGTTCCAGAGAGGAGGATCAATTAATCTAATTTGAGTGGAGAACAGATAAAGAAATAGGACTGGAGTAGGTCTAATGCAGAGGAGGCTGTTGGGAGGAGCTATAGGAGGATGGGTTCATTGTAATGGCTAGAATAACACGTTGTTTCCATGTGTTTGATACCATTCCGTTGATTCCAATCCAGCCATTACAATGAGCTCATCCTCCTATAGCTCCTCCCACCAGCCTCTGGTCTAGTGTAGCAGTGAAGGCGTAGGAACAGTCAAAGGACAGGACTTTGGTGGCGTCTTTCACCTACTTCCATCAGTTGGTTTCCATTGGCAGGAATCTCCATGTGTTCCTCTGTTGTTGTTTTCCAGATAGCGTCAGAGGCATCTCTAGTAGTTGAATAATTTAAACTCTTAGCCGCCTGCATTTAAGGCCCGTCTCACAGCTGGGTGGGTAGGGTAGAGTAAGCTTCTGGCAGAATGGATCGGGGGGGAAAGGGGGAGTTCTCGTGACATTTCTCAATGATTCATGGAGCAGAGCTCATTCAATAATTCAAGGGTGGGCTTTATGAATGTGTTCCCCCTGACTTTGAACCGGAAATATCCCTACTACTCCCATAATCCCAACTACTATCGTGCCGTTGCCACTGATGAGGAGTGACATCAAATTGCACGCACCTCCTGATATTGCCATGCTGGGGGTGTCCCAGGGTTAACAACACTGGCAACCAATGAAAAAACTGGATGTCAGTCTACCAACCAATGAAAAGATTGGATGCAGTTGTGACATCATCAATGTACGTCACTTTAATTTGGAAGAACATTTAAAATGGTCAAATTGTGGTACCAATATAATAGTAAAAGGACACTAACAACACCTAATCGACTGGACAGAGATATTATTTTATACATCACATGGACATCCATTCCTCATTTGTCATGTGACAGGAGCTCTGTTAGCGTAAATTATGTGAAATTGCTCAGATTACTGCCATTTCCTCAAAAGCCATTAGGCCAGTTTCAAATAATCCATTTTCACATCAATAATTTACTTTGAGAATGAGATCATGCCTCTGTGCCTCCTGAAGTGAATGTAGCGTGTCCCCAGAGGAGAGTGGAGGGTGTTTATCACATCACCCCCTCATTTCACCAGATTAGACACCAGCAGACAGCAGGCTCTGGCTTTGGGGAGAAAATGGCCTCCAGTCCCTGGCTCAGCCACAGCTATTGAACTCTGCTACAGACTGATTTCCCTCCCTTTTGATGAAGGTCTTGAGGGCTGAAACGTCAGGGTTTTAGTCTAAATAAAAATAAAACCATCAGCTTTTAATTGTCAGCGAGAGTCACGTCTATTTTTCTCTTCGATGCGTGTGATTTTTGTCTACATCTCTTCTCATGTTGATTGAAGCACTGGCTACTGTACTTCCCTCCTCATTTCCATTACTCACAATGGATTTTGAGAACAGAGTGAGTCAGATTACCATAATGATAAAACTTCTGAGGTAAATTAGTACCTTTCCTCAAGAAAATGACAGTGCTGTCCACCAGGATATTCAGCATGTAACCCTCTTCCTAACAATAGAGCATTGATGGAGGATCATAACCAAATTGGAGAGTGACTCTTGTGCCAATTTCCCAACCCTCTATTCTCATGAGAGAACTGCAACACTTACTATAAGCATTACTAAGAGCCAGTGGATACTTCTTGGTCCAGAAGACAACAGCTGTGACTGACTGTGATTTACATTTACATTTACATTTACATCATTTAGCAGACGCTTTTATCCAGAGCGACTTACAAATTGGTGCATTCAACTTATGATAGCAAGTGGGACAACCACTTTTTTACTCCTTTTTTTTATGGGGGGGCAGTGTGGGAGTGTGGGGAGGTGGTGGGTGTGTGGGGGCGTGGTGGGGTGTGTGGGGGCGTGGTGGGTGTGTTGATTTCTCTACCTTATCCACCCTTAACAGCCAAAGCAAATCGCTGCTAAACCAAATCCATATATATTTTATCTCCCTTTAGTCTTGTGCAGTTGGCTGTTGGCGATGATACAGTTTTCCCCCCTAAGGTTAGCCTCGCGGGTAAACTAAAGGCCAGCCTGAGCTAGTGTACTGTATATGCACCAATAATATAATATAATAATAATATAATATAATATGCCATTTAGCAGATGCTTTTATCCAAAGTGACTTACAGTCATGCGTGCATACATTTTTGTGTATGGGTGGTCCCGGGGATCGAACCCACTACCCTGGCGTTACAAGCACCATGCTCTACCAGCTGAGCTACAGAGGACCAATGACTCATAGACTAGCAGCTAAACTTGCTATACCAGCCAGGATTAAATCCAGGAAAAGAAAACATTTACATAATCAATTAAAAGTCATAGACCAACTGTGATGCATAATAAACTTAAGCAAACAATCCAAAGGACTTACAGTGTATGACCATGATGTCATGATTGCATCATGTCCACTCACTGTATATAATCCTTTCTCAAGATGAAGGCAGAGATGCAGAGTAAAATAAACCATAGGGCTTATTGAGGAAGAAAGGTTTGTGTCATCAATGACGTGAGATCCGTTGGTTAGCTTAGCAAAGACCACGAAGGGTAAAGAAAGCTTCAGAACTTTGGAAAACCCATTCACTTACATGTGTTTTGCTTGAAATTAACATGCTATATTTTTGGGTTTAAATCATATTTCATGCCATCTTAACTGGCTGTATAATAGATCCTTTACTACAGCACTGATAATATTCAACTTCGACTTGAAGAATGTCTTGTACTATAAATATTTGTCTAGCTGGCAGTGGCGGCTCCTGAAAAAATTCTCAGGAGGGGCAATTTTTCTGATGATTTAGGTGACCTACACACGTGCACGAGTCCGTGCACGCGATTCCAGATATCTTTACCTCTGAATAAACTGCCTTTATTATACCATATCCACCCTGTCCAAAGTCTCTACTTGGTCTCAGTTCTCCAGTAAACTTGTGATTATCAACAGTACACAACGGTAACAAACAATTGGGGGAACTCACGGGGCAGATAGTAACCACTTAAAAGGAAGCGATTCCCAAACCTTCCATAACAAAGCCATCACCTACAGAGAGATGAACTTGGAGAAGAGTCCCCTAAGTAAGCTTGTCCTGGGCCTCTGTTCACAAACACAAACAGACCCCACACAGCCCCAGGACAACAACAACAACAACAACACAATTAGACCCAACCAAATCATGAGAAAACAAAAAGAGAATTACTTGACACATTGGAAAGAACAAACAAAAAAACAGAGCAAACTAGAATGCTATTTGGCCCTAAACAGAGAGTACACAGTGGCAGAATACCTGACCACTGTGACTGACCCAAACTTAATGAAAGCTTTGACTATGTACAGACTCAGTGACCATAGCCTTGCTATTGAGAAAGGCCGCCGTAGGCAGACCTGGCTCTCAAGAGAAGACAGGCTATGTGCACACTGCCCACAAAATGAGGTGGAAACTGAGCTGCACTTCCTAACCTCCTGCCAAATGTATGACCATATTAGAGACACATATTTCCCTCAGATTACAGCGATCCACAAAGAATTCGAAAACAAACCCAATTTTGATAAACTCCCTTATCTACTGGGTGAAAAACCACAGTGTGCCATCACAGCTGCAAGATTTGTGACCTGTTGCCACAAGAAAAGGGCAACCAGTGAAGAACAAACACCATTGTAAATACAACCCATATTTATGTTTATTTATTTTCCCATTTGTACTTTAACTATTTGCACATTGTAACAACACTGTATATATACATAATATGACATTTGAAATGTCTTTATTCTTTTGAAACTTCTGAGTGTAATGTTTACTGTTAATATTTATTGTTTATTTCACTTTTGTTTACTATCTACTTCCCTTGCTTTGGCAATGTTAACACACGTTTCCCATGCCAATAAAGCCCTTAAATTGAATTGAATTGATAGTAAGGTCGCAATGACACAGAAAGCAGTTCAATGTCGGGGTACAGAGTCGCTCTCTTACCAGGATCGCGGTCCGCTCTGACCAGGGTGAAGGTGGCCGGCTCCACTTCTCTGTCCGGGACTCATCCAGCCAAGTCTCCCAGCTGTATTGGGATTCAGCTGCCAGCAGCGTTTTCATTATTTAGTCCGTTCGTAGCGGGTATGTACCACGATCAACAAGATCAGTCCAAAACCAACCACTGGAAATCCATGGTTGGCAGAATGTTTGTAAACTAAGTCTACAAATTAAAAACATAAAATAACGCCGCACTGCAGGTCGCAACAGAGACGCTTCTAGCCGCCATTGTCTTAGTTACGTTCAACGTTACGTCACGTATGACGAAAGCGCGTAAGTGCAAGCCCACAGACACCCATAGAGAATGTATTGAAAGCTTTGAAATGTGAAAAAAATAGATTTTACATGACAGGCTATGAGAGACTTCTGGGCGATTTTCAACTTGACTGAAATCGCCCCAAAAACGGGCGGGGCCATTTGAAGCACGACTTTAGCCTGATTTGACATTTAGTGGCTGGCAGATCAGACGTGAACACTGATAACTGCTGTTGCCGTGATATAATTGATTAGAAAAAAAATCCCTTCCTTTTCCCGTTTGGCAGTGCGTCGCCCATATCGCCCTATTGAACAAGCCGTCCCTGCTAGCTGGCTATTGCTAGCTGGTTGGATGGGCAGCTAGGCAGGTTGGAACTGCATAGCTAGCTAGCTAGCTACCATTACAGATCGACAAACAAAGCAAAAAGTATTATGCACGCAAGATAAAGCTAGCTTGCAAACTTAGCTAGATGGGTTATGAAACAAATGCCTAATTCAATAAATAGTTAGCTAGCTAGCTTGTTTGCTGTCTTTGGGTTGCTTGAAAGTTGTAACGTTCAACATGCTCAACAGCTAGCAGTAGCTTCCCCAGATCTCGACACAATCCTGTCTCTAAAGCTCTGTGGACAATTCCTTTGACCTCATGGCTTGGTTTTTGCTCTGACATGCACAGTCAACTGTGGGACCTTATATAGACAGGTGTGTGTCTTTCCAAATTATGTCCAATCAATTGAATTTACCACAGGTGGACTCCAATCAAGTTGTAGAAACATCTCAAGGATGATCAATGGAAACAGGATGCACCTGAGCTCAATTTCGAGTCTCATAGCAAAGGGTCTGAATACTTATGTAAATAAGGTATATATATATATTTTTTAAATATGTGGTCCTCTGTAGCTCAGCTGGTAGAGCACGGCGCTTGTAACGCCAAGGTAGTGGGTTCGATCCCCGGGACCACCCACACACAAAAAAAATGTATGCACGCATGACTGTAAGTCGCTTTGGATAAAAGCGTCTGCTAAATGGCATATTATTATTATTATTATTATAAATAAGGTATTTCTAAAAACCTGTTTGTCCATTATCTTTTATACATACTCTCTATTTGGTTTTAATAGTTTAAGTTTACACTGACAACGTTTTTCCATCCTGAAAATGTATTTCTAAAAAGTTTTATAATTGTTTTCTATGCACAAAAATGACATCCTGCGACCCACCTGGGCCCCGACCCACAGTTTAAGAACGACTGCTCTATAGGATCACAGCAGTGCTCTTTGAACTGGCTGGATGATTCACCAACATGGAGTAAGTCAGCCCAGCTGGCCAGGGCCAGGGAGGGGGCTTCTATAAACATTATTTGACAGGGTGAGGCTGGACGATGGATCACCAATGCCTCAGGAGAAACCATGACACCACTGTAGGGTCTCCCCCTTTCCCTCTATGCACAGAGACCTTGTGAGCATTTAGGGGTGTTTGCCTGTCTGTAACCCTGACCTCTGTCTAACTGTGATTCTGGGTTGGAGATAAGGCAGAGCTATAGGTGGATTTACATTAGTAAAATATGTCTGGTGAGTTCTATCTCTCTTCTACATCAGATTTGCTACTTTTCTGTTTACACCACCCTTGGAGGTGGTGTGACCAAAGCCACATTCCTGCTTCATGTGTGAGTGCAGCTATTGGTATACCGTAAATACCATAATATACAGACAAACAAAATAAGGATAGCAATTCAAACTATACAGGAGCTTCTCATCTAAACCATATTGCACATACTGCAATGATTCACAAATATTTGGATATTTGAAAAGCCTTTCATTTTTAATTTGGCTAATAGAGCAAAAATGCTGTCCAATAGTATTACGGTAATTAAGGTAATTCTGTCAGGGACATGTGGTGTGGGAGAGCCTTTGTCCTTAAACTGCACCACTCAGCGGGGAGTATTTGGTGTAGATGTCTACCACACTACCTCTGGAGACATCTCTTAAAGAGAGTTTTGAATACAGATCCGTCTCTTTACACTACAGAAGTATCTCTCTTGGACCTAGTTTGTGTCGTCAAAGTAGTGTAGTGTAAAGAGGCCCTAATCCTTTAAAAGCAGACTGGATCAGGGAGCTACAGTATATGATGTAAGGGTTTTTCCTTACACAATCTATCACTGCAAAAAATCACTGCAACACTTAACAAAGAGCTGCAGTCAGTTTCAGAATGGGTGGCAAGTTATAAACTAGTCCTAAATATATCAAAAACTAAAAGCATTGTATTTGGGACAAATATTTAGCTAAACCCTAAACCTCATCTAAATATTGTAATGTATAATGTGGCAATTGAGCAAGTTGAGGAGACTAAACTACTTTGTGTAATCCTAGATTGTAAACTGACCTGGTCAAAACATATTGATGCAACGGTTGCTAAGACGGGGAGAGGTCTGTCCTTGATAAAGCGCTGCTCTGCTTTCTTGACATCACAATCAACAAAACAAGTCCTACAGACAATAGTTTTATCACACCTGGAGTACTGCCCAGTTATATGCTCAAACACCACAAAGAAGAACATAGGCAAATTACAGTCGGAGTGATTGACTGCATCACAACTTGTCTTTGTGAGAGGTATTGACCTGTTGAAAGCACTGAACTGTCTGTTCAAACAGCTAACACACCGCTCAGACACCCATACATACCCCACAAGACATGCCACCAGAGGTCTCTACACAGTCCCCCAAGTCCAGAACAGACTCTGGGAAACGTGCAGTACTACATAGAGCCATGACTACATGGAACAACGCGGACAGTGAAGAGAAAAACACACACACACACGAACACACACGCATACGCACACACACTCTAACACACACACTCTACACACACACATTGTAATGTTGTGGTTTTGTAAATGTTATATTGTAAATTTGTAATAATAGAGTAATAATGTAATAATGTCTATTTATTGTTAGATTTTTGATATAGGCTGTTTTTGTGTTTTGTTTTGATATAATTGTTTTAACCCTGTTTGGACCTCAGGAAGAGTAGCTTCTAATGGGGATCTTAATAAATACTATCCCCTTATGAAAGATAGCAAAAAGGATAGTTAATTCTTAAAGATTTAAGATTAAGAGGATGTTAAAACCACTATACAAGTCTCACTTTCTAACCCTTCATTGCTCTCTCTCTTTCAAATCTCTTTTCATTAATCAGCTTGGTGCGGCTTAGTGAGAGAGATATCCAGGCCCAGCCACGGCTCCGGGAGAGATCAGCGCTGCCACCGTAATTAAATTTATAATGAGAGACCAGAAATCAGTCAAGGACACAAGCACTAATGATGTCCCCTCCACCCCTCTCCACTTTTAGAAATTCTCCACCACAGAGGAATAGGGATATCACTGATGGAATGACCCAGAAAGATGAGAAGGCCCTGTCAAATAAGATCTGTTGTGTAAGATGTGCCATTTAATTAAACCTCAACTAAACTATAAGCTTACAGCTAGTAAATGAATGTTATTTTGCATGTAAAAGCCTATAGGCCAAGCTATGCTTTGGTTGGTCATTTGGTATGCCTTATTTACTACATTTCCTTTGGCCGATTGGACTAATGAAAAGTCAATATGTCGTCTTTCATGCCTTTCTTAGAAGAAAAGCAAAGTACAAACTTTCCGGATCCTATGTGGGAGCAGTCCACTCCAAACAGTTTGTACACAGTTGTACTTGTTGGTGTTGGGCTTTGTCTGATGTCTGAGTGCAGTAGGGCTGATTGGCTCACTAAACTAGAGCTGTCACCATGGAGAGAGAGAAAGAGAGACACACCCACAGAGAGAGAGAGAGAGAGAGAGAGAGAGAGAGAGAGAGAGAGAAACAAAGAGAGAGAAGCAGAGAGAGAGAGAGAGAGAGAGAGAGAGAGAGAGAGAGAGAGAGAGAGAGAGAGAGAGAGAGAGAGAGAGAGAGAGAGAGAGAGAGAGAGAGAGAGAGTGCCGCCAGGGCACTGAACTCTATTCACTAGTAATCCGCTGCATTCCGACGGCTGCATAGCCTCTCCTAAACACCCCTACACCGATAGACAGCTGGACTGAGACCAGCTGACTGGTTGCTATACATTTACATTACATTTACGTCATTTAGCAGACGCTCTTATCTAGAGCGCTATGTCAACCTCTTGCACCCTTTCATCCTGAAACAATCGGGCTGACCACAACAATCCCCCTTTAATCCAATCCCCAGTCTGTCAGTCCAACAAAGTCATAGAATAACGACCCAGACTTTTTTGATAGCCTAATGTGTTTTTGAGGTGTGGTTCTGCTCACATCAGTCATTCATCGTATCATTAGACAATTCCAATTCCAATGCCCCACTTTCTACAACAAAGTAATGACATCTCTACAGACCCAAACAAACGGACAATAAGACAGACACCTTGCTTTCATTTGCTTTCTTTCTGCTCTATCCCAAACCTCTCTGTCAGTCTGGTTGCTGGGGAAACAACTCTCCTGATCCACTCGCCAGACAGAGAAAAGAAATCGATAGAAGGCTATATCTAGCATGACTCCTCACTACTCCTCAGAGGCTGGTTATAGAAGTACTGGAGCACTAACATCAGTCTTGTATTGCCACAAAACATTTCATTTCAATGTACAGTATGTCCTGTTTGATATGACATGTATTGGGATTGACAGGAGCTACCTGAATCTCTTCACATAGAAAGACAGCCAGACAGACAGATACAGACAGAGGCCATACCATGTGACCTTTACTATGACTTTATGGTTGATTACTAGAAAAAGGTCTCATTACAATGTGCGAGGAATAGATTACGGTTAAAGACCTAACTGGCTCTATGTTTCCTTGAAAAGACTGACAAATATAAGAATTTCTCTCTGCATATTTTTTTCTTCCCTACCGAGAAGTGATAATGACTTCTTCTTGATATCCTCATCTCACATATGGGATGTGAGAATCTGGTAATCGCACCTCTGAACTGTTAATATCTTCTCTTTAGACGTTGGCTTCCTTTTCCACTCTCCACGTCTCCACGACAACCGCCTACTGTCAGCAAAAAACAAAGACTTAACTAAGATTAGGAAAACACACACGCTGTGGGGATGGAAATATAACAACTTGCCAGTGAATTGGGCAAACAGACTGAAGTCCAATATGTACGCTGCTCAAGAGGCCCCCTGCCTGCGTAAATTGTAAAGTGTGTGGATATGGATATAAAACACCCAGACCATCCGTTTCTCATTCTTGGAAAATCAAAGGCTTCTGTATGAATCAGTGTGTCACGTTCGTTGAATGACGGGTCAGACCAAGGCGCAGCGTGATATGCGTACATGTTTATTCAACTTAATAAACACACGACAAAACAAGAAACGAAACGAAACGTGAAGTTCTAAGGTAGACACACAACAAACCTTAACCGGACCAAGATCCCACAACTAGACAGTGCCAATAGGCTGCCTAAGTATGGTCCCCAATCAGAGACAACGAGCGACAGCTGCCTCTGATTGGGAACCACACCGGCCAACATAGAACTAAACATGCTAGATCCCACACATAGAAAAAGCACAATAAGGAATATACACACCCTGACTCAACATATAAGCGTCCCCTGAGTCAGGGCGTGACACAGTGTCTTTTTTATAAGAACATAATGGCATTTTTTTGCTCAATTTGCACCTCAGCATGAGGTCCTGAGAGGTATTCATATGAGAGATAATGAGGAAGAGGAATCCTAGTGTAATCATCAATTATGCATCTGACATACTGGGCTGGGGTGTCTGCAACCATAGATTTCACTCCTCTGGCCCATCAGTGGTCAGACCTCAGAGGGTGAACAACAAAGCTTTAGGACAGCAGTTAAATCTGGAAGTTCCAACTCCTTGCCAATGGGTTATCACAGTACAGCTCAATCTCTCAATCTGGGGCCAATCGGAAATGGTATGCCTAGTGCAAAAAGTATATCGTGCCAAAAGTAGTGCACTTTGTAGGAAATAGGGTGCCATTTCAGACCAAGCCTGGGTGTTCCAGATCCCGGCCAAAGGGTCATCATGGCAAGCCCTGCCCACACAGACACTCACATACACTTACTGCCCTCTCACACAGTGACTAGCTCTCCAAAGACAGCGCTACATTCTCTCAGACCAAACAAACCCTGAGATGTTTTCATTTGTCTCACCAGCAGGCCAGCATGACGCATCTGTTGGTCCTTCTGTAAACACACTGGCCTGTAAAAGCTTTCCACTCAACTTCTCTACTGCTCTGCCTGGTCTGGTATTATGGCTTGAGGATTTCTTTGGAAATCAAAGTCTGTCAGGATGGAATTAAAACAGATGGCCACATCAACAGATGTGAGACAACTGATGAACACATTTGACATCTTGATATTCATTATGATGCGCATTGTTGTTTGTTGAACCATTCCTTTACAGTACGATAAGAATGTATAATGATTCATATTTCATTTATATGTAAATAATGTTAATTAATTTCACTATAATGTATCTCAGGGTTACAAGTAAGAGATTGGACCAGTCAGAGGGGTCAGGGTATGGTCTCTAGGGGTTAAAGGTTCAAAACACATTCTGGGTTCATTTCGTTGCCATTACATCCCCTTGTCTCTATCAGAGATGGATGACTTATATGTTACATGTGGTTCAATATTAATTATGGATGTTATTGTGCTGTCTAGTGTGCGATCATTCTACCTGCCATCACAAATGGGTTTCCACCATCCAGACAAGTGCTTCCAAAGCAGCCTACATGTGCCTCCAATTCTGTCCTGTGATGGACACTCTCCTCCATGCTAGCTTTTACCTCTCCCCCACTCTAGTGTGAAGGGTCGGGGGCTCTGCGCTTGCCACTACAACAACAGATACTTTCAGCTCTTTCACAAATGTTGTTCAAAGTCTATACACACAAAACCATACCCATGGACTCCTCTGGGACATCTATAGAGTGACTCACTCTCATGTTAATCTAATTTCAACTCTGATAAACTAGTTACAGTACATCTACTAATCTGGAACCAGACCTGTCAAGAGGAAAGTAAGAGGAAACTAAACTTGTGGCAGAATCTATGCTACACCATCTAATTTACGAGAAAGGGGAGTGTGAGAGCATCAGAACATTGTTTTCACAGCTGAACCATTTCATTCCATTCCACAGCCATTCCATGGTCTGAGTATCATCATCTTTCACACCGGTGTTACTATACTACATCTCCCACAGAAATGATACAATCATTCTTTTTCACAGTAACAGACTGACAGAGAGCAAAGTCAATTATTTGGGGTTAGTGTCCAAATCCATCGCTCCAACCCCTTCACTCCCCTTCATGGTTTAAACGTGTGTTTAATGGACCTTGTTACAACTCTCTGTCTCTACTCAAGTGCTGCATTAAATGGAGCATCCAAGTTATTTTGGCACCGACCGCCTGTATCTCTGCATTTGATAACCAGAAGAAAAGGGCATGTTGCAGCCATTTGTTAACAGGCCCTGATTCTATTCTTCAGCTTTCATGTCTGCTAATGAAAATAACTTGACAACAACCACATTAATCACACTGGTAATGAATCCCAGTTAACATATTTGTTATGTGACTACTTAAAGGAGGATCTTAATTGGATACATTCAAGCTGCAGCTTTGAACTGTTCCAGCTTATCCTGTTTCTTGGTCCATCGATTATTGCGTAGGATTTAAACTCCTCTCCTCATGAACACCTGAGAGATCTACCACCGGAGAAAACCTCTCACTGAAAACTGAAACAGGAAAGCCTTTGATTGTGAATGTAAATATATCAACCTATTGCTATACATTTTAATGTAAAGTAAACAAGAACTCACAGGAAGTTGCAACACCGTGATAACATTAGAATGCTATGTATCTACCCTATTTTTATTTAAAAAATGTAAGAGTACTCTAACAAACAAATGAAACAGTTGAGGGTTATTGTTCAGTTTCCAGGCACTAGCAAGCCTCTAAATCTCTAAAGGTCGGTGGTGTTCAGCATGGCCGAATGCTGTTTGTTTACCCAGCTCCAACAGGGCCTCAACGACCTCTCACCTCTGACCTCTAACCCCTGATCCCCTACCCACCCCCTGACTGAAAAGCACTTCTCCAGAAGGACTCTGGTCAGGGCCTGTGGAATCCTGCCACATTACTTTATACCAGCCGGCCCATTCTGAAAGGTGAACCCTGACCTCTCCTCCAATAGGAATGTTCCACCATGTTCCCCACAGAATGAACTGAGTGTGGCATTTAGCACACGGCTCCCAGCGATGGAGTTCCGGCAGAGACGGCAACAGAGCCTGGCAGAGACAAGGACAAATGAGTTACTCAGAGAGAGTGCAAGGTCACAAGATAGCGCTGTTCATTATAGTCACTATGTTATGCAACAAGTCAGAATGGACTGAGGGGAGAGCAGACATTTACGGGGCTTATACAGTGAGGGAAAAAAGTATTTGATCCCCTGCTGATTTTGTACGTTTGCCCACTGACAAAGACATGATCAGTCTATAATTTTAATGGTAGGTTTATTTGAACAGTGAGAGACAGAATAACAACAAGAAAATCCAGAAAAACGCATGTCAAAAATGTTATAAATTGATTTGCATTTTAATGAGGGAAATAAGTATTTGTCCCCTCTGCAAAACATAACTTAGTACTTGGTGGCAAAACCCTTGTTGGCAATCACAGAGGTCAGACGTTTCTTGTAGTTGGCCACCAGGTTTGCACACATCTCAGGAGGGATTTTGCCCCACTCCTCTTTGCAGATCTTCTCCAAGTCATTAAGGTTTCAAGGCTTACGTTTGGCAACTCGAACCTTCAGCTCCCTCCACAGATTTTCTATGGGATTTAGGTCTGGAGACTGGCTAGGCCACTCCAGGACCTTAATGTGCTTCTTCTTGAGCCACTCCTTTGTTGCCTTGGCTGTGTGTTTGGGGTCATTTTCATGCTGGAATACCCACCACGACCCATTTTCAATGCCCTGGCTGAGGGAAGGAGGTTCTCACCCAAGACTTGACGGTACATGGCCCCGTCCATCGTCCCTTTGATGCGGTAAAGTTGTCCTGTCCCCTTAGCAGAAAAACACCTCCAAAGCATAAGGTTTCCACCTCCATGTTTGATGGTGGGGATGGTGTTCTTGGGGTCATAGGCAGCATTCCTCCTCCTCCAAACACGGCAAGTTGAGTTGATGCCAAAGAGCTCGATTTTGGTCTCATCTGACCACAACACTTTCACCCAGTTCTCCTCTGAATCATTCAGATGTTCATTGGCAAACTTCAGACGGGCCTGTATATGTGCTTTCTTGAGCAGGAGGACCTTGCGGGCACTGCAGGATTTCAGTCCTTCACGGCGTAGTGTGTTACCAATTGTTTTCTTGGTGACTATGGTCCCAGCTGCCTTGAGATAATTGACAAGATCCTCCCGTGTAGTTCTGGGCTGATTCCTCACCGTTCTCATGATCATTGCAACTCCACGAGGTGAGATCTTGCATGGAGCCCCAGGCCAAGGGAGATTGACAGTTCTTTTGTGTTTCTTCCATTTGCGAATAATCACACCAACTGTTGTCACCTTCTCACCAAGCTGCTTGGCGATGGTCTTGTAGCCCATTCCAGCCTTGTGTAGGTCTACAATCTTGTCCCTGACATCCTTGGAGAGCTCTTTGGTCTTGGCCATGGTGGAGAGTTTGGAATCTGATCTATTGATTGCTTCTTTGGACATGTGTCTTTTATACAGGTAACAAGTTGAGATTAGGAGCACTCCCTTTAAGAGTGTGCTCCTAATCTCAGCTCGTTGTCACGCCCTGGCTCTGGGGACTCTTAAATGTTGAGCCAGTGTGTGGATTTTCATTGTTTAGTTTTCTATGTGTTTCGTTCTAGATCGTTTATATCTATGTTGGCCAGGGTGGTTCCCAATCAGAGACAGCTGTAGCTCGTTGTCTCTTATTGGGGACCATACTTAGGCAGCCTTTTGGCATGTTAGTTTTGTGGGATCTTGTTCCGTAAGGTTTTGTGTATAACCTAGGACTTCACGTATCATTTGGTTTATTGTTTTGGTTCGTGTTGTGTACGCAATAAAGTATGTACGCTTATCACGCTGCGCCTTGGTCCGCTTCATCTGTCGACGATCGTGACACTCGTTACCTGTATAAAAGACAACTGGGAGCCAGAAATCTTTCTTATTGAGAGGGGATCAAATACTTATTTCCCTCATTAAAATGCAAATCAATTTATAACATTTTTGACATGTGTTTTTATGGATTTTGATGTTGTTATTCTGTCTCTCACTGTTCAAATACACCTACCATTAAAATTATAGACTGATCATTTCTTTGTCAGTGGGCAAACGTACAAAATCAGCAGGGGATAAAATACTTTTTATTAAAATACTTAAATTATTTGTTTAAAAGCCTTCCTCTTTGGACAAAGTCTAAAAACAGTAAAACCGTGGTTTAAAAGTTGTTTTAAAGTTTGTAGCTCGGCTTTTAACAATAGAAACAGAGTGAGTAAAGATTGCATCTATTTTCAAAGGGAATGCTGAGATGGTGAAATGATACACGGTGTACTGCAGCTGGAAAATGTCTGTTTAATTTCTTATATAAAGGTCACACAGGCTTTGATGCAAACACATCACTTCAAGCTCAGCGTACATCATGAGATTATGACAGTGTCGTCTTTGTGGAGCGATTTCAACACACTTTGGTTACACATGAGGAAATGTTTCAATGTCTGTCACAAGGTAAACGCTAAACATGTCATTTTTTTCTGTACGAAATAACTGCTCAGCAGAAAATTGACATTGGGAACAAAAATTGTTTCAATTCCCAATGTGTGATGAAAATGAGTGTGAAAGTGCTATAAGAAAAAAAGGGGCAGGGACTGTCCTTACAGAACCTTTTCTAGAAGTGGAACAATGCATATTGTGTAATGTATAGCAATGGTTTGTCTAGGTAAAACGGCTTCAATGCACTAAAGCGAGACTGGCTTAGATTTAAGACTAGAGTGAGGTCAGTGAAGCTCTTTCAGAAATGGCTCTTTCATTCAGTAAGGAGGGAAAATACATCAGTACAAAGGCTCCTGTTGTAAACCACACACATGGCAAGGCAACTGATCAAAGCACTTTAACTAGAGTTCAGGCCCAGGTGTGAGACAATAAGGCAATAAACCTATCAGACTGGACAGATTTACGAACAAACGTGCTGTGTGTTGATGTGTGTGTGTGTGTGCATGCCTGCGTGCGTATGTATCATAGCCGGTGAGTAGGTGTGTTTTCTGCAGCAGTAGACAGCTTGTCTGCTTGTGAAAGTCAGTGAACCACGCAGAACAGAGAGTGGCTACAGACATGAACCAACCCACTGTGACTGCTGCAGTTCCTGCCAATGAGCTGGACCTCACGTCACCTTGCCTCTGGGTGACCTGCTCTAACCACAATTCACCACAATGTTCTAAGTCTGTCTGCCACGTTTCAAACTATGTTGCAGGTTGTTCCACAGGGACATGGTGGATGAAGTCATACTGTACACATCAAAGGGAAATCTGGTCACATGTCGTGTACAGTACTTAGATGGAGCTACAGGTCAGAGGAGGAAAGGACACCACTCCATGTTGTCAAAGATAAGACAAACAACATTCATCAGTGTGTAAACACAAGCATATTATAAACTACTGTATCTTCTCTCAGATAGACTACAGGAGAATCCATACCAACGAGGCCTCTCCATCTGTGCGCACCTTGGCTGTTACGGATGGGAATACTGCTGTCATTCATGGCCAGTTATGTTTAACCCAATCTGCTGCTTATCTTGTAGTCATATCTGTGTCATATGAGGAGAGATTAAGGAGAGAGGCGAAAGACAGGGAAAGAGAAAGTGTTGCAGTGCGTTCCTAGGGCGTATTTGATACACGTCCACAGAATAATTATATGGACAAATGTTAATGTTTTCTTATTTGAAATGAACTACCATTGTTTCTCTGACCAGTTATGCTAAAATGAGGTGATACTGTAAATCCTTATAAAAACCTAATCCCTTTTACAATTAGTGAAGCTAGCAGACTATAGTAGACTATCAACTAAACTGGCCAAGCATAAGAAAGTTGGCCAGATAGAATATGTGTCCATTTTAATTAATTAATAGGTGCTTGCTGCTTGGCGCAGACCATCATGAAAATGTAATTCCTCTATGAAGCCTTTCATTTGAACTGCACCAGAGGGTGTGTGTGACCGTTCCACAAGAAAGCTCCATGTCTTTCACCAAGATGTATAGGTCACCATCAGCCCTTAGCAAACTAGATTGAGAAAAAGTTGTAAAACGTAGTAAAACAAAAGAGCTGACATCTGCTGATAGACTGTACAAGCTGTGTTTTTAACTGAGGGAAGTAACAGAGGAAAACAGTGATTTGAAACCAAAACACTTGAATATTCTGTTTGTAAGAAGTGTGGATAAGTAAACAGAGATAACAATAGACAATACACATCTGTACCAGTCTGAGGAAGAATGAGGAAGGAATGAAATAAATCAGAAAAGTGAGAGAGCGAGACAGAGTGAGTGGGAGAAGAGAAGCAGAAGAAAACCAGGGCAACAAAGAGTCTGCTTCATTTCCATGTGAAAGAAGTTTCCCTGCTTGGCCCAGCAAGACTCATGGAAGGAAATCATTTTCACTTACTCAGTGAGAAATGAGGCAGGGCACGACACTACTGGGGTGTGTATCCCCTCACCCCAAACACACACACACACACACACACACACACACACACACACAACTACACAAACGTACACTTCTCCAAAATCCCCCTCCTGTTGCACCAACTGAACCATTCATACCCACCCACTCATTCCCCTCTACCTCCACTGCAGTCATCCTTATCACTACCAACCACCTCATAAGACTGGTAAATAAAATTTAAATTCCAATATAAGGCATTCGCAGGCTTTCCTCCTCCTTCAAACCCAATAGGAGGTGAAGGTGGTAGAATAAATTGAGGAAACAGGACACTTCTGATGACAAAGTGTGGCACGTATTTTCACCCAGCGAAGCAAAAAGTCAGATTTAAATGTATTAAGCTGCTGAGCTTGCCTACCGGGTGCAGAAAGTGCAGCAGTATGAGCTCTTTAAACTGTTCTGTACCCACACATACATGTCCGAACACAACAAAACACATTGACAACACAGTCATAAAGGAGAATCCTCCCTCTCCATCTTGTACGTTTAATTTGTAGGTTTTGCAGAGGCACTTTAGCTGAGTGACCAGCCTCTAGCCCAGCCGATAATTGATGTCCCCAGTCAGCCATGTCTTCCTTATTCAACGTTTGACAGGGTCCTTTTGTCATCAGATTAAATGTATAATTAATCCACACATTACTGGCCCGAAAGGAAGGACAGGAGCAGAATAGATCCTGATTTCCCAGTGTGTGTGTTGGGTGGAGAGGAGAGTGTTGGTGCTAAGATGGATGTGCTGTAATGCTAGCTTTTGTCCATAGCGTAGCGTTAGCACAAGGTGCTAAGATAAATGGGCTGTAAAGCTAGCTTGTGTTAGCACAAGTCCCAGAAGCCTCTTCTCTCACCATGTAGAGGCATGATCCCTAGAGCACAGCTTTGAGCACGACTCTCTGACAGACTAAACTGTACACCAGCAGAACACATTAATCAGTCTCCTCACTGAAAACACTGCAGTGGGGTCTCCAAGTAGAAGGAAAGTGAAAAACATGGATTTAGTCTTATATGAATGCACACATACATGCCCATATAAAAAAAGCACTAAATACTGTAGTATTCCTATATTTACATACTATAGCATTCACTGTAGTGGTTTTTCAGACATTACTGTAGTATTTACTATAGTGTTTTTGTTTTATTATCTTTGACACATAAGTGGAGGCTTTCTCCTTGAGGAAACCTACTGTAGAAATACTAAAAGAATACTAAAATGTTCCATAACCTGTAGGTACAGTGCCTTCGGAAAGTGCTCAGACCCCTTCCCCTTTTCCACATTTTGTTACGTTACAATCTTGTTCTAAAATAGATTAAATAAAACAATTTCCTCAGCAATCTACACACAATACCCCATAATGACAAAGCAAAAACAGGTTTATAGAAATCTTTGGAAATGTATTAAAATAAAAAACAGAAATACCTTTTGAGACTTTTGAGAATTGTACGTAGAGCTCCGAGACAGGATTGTGTCGAGGCACAGATCTGGGGAAGGGTATCAAAAAATGTCTACAGCATTGAAGGTCCCCAAGAACACAGTGGCCTCCATCATTCTTAAATGGAACAAGTTTGGAACCACCAAGACAATCGGGGGAGAAGGACCTTGGTCAGGGAGGTGACCAAGAACCCGATGGTCACTCTGACAGACCTCTAGAGTTCCTCTGTGGAGAACCTTCCTGAAGGACAACCATCTCTGTAGCACTCCACCAATTAGGCCGTTATGGTAGAGTGGCCAGATTGAAGCCACTCCTCAGGAAAAAGCACGACAGACCACTTGGAGTTTCCCAAAAGGCACCTAAAGACTCTCAGACCATGAGAAACAATATTCTCTGGTCTGATGAAACCAAGATTGAACTCTTTGTCCTGAATGCCAAGCGTCACGTCTGGAGGAAACCTGGCACCATCCCTACAGTGAAGCATGGTGGTGGCAGCATGGTGGTGGCAGGGGTTGTTTTTCAGCGGCAGGGACTGGGAGACAAGTCAGGATCGAGGCAAAGATGAAGGGAGCAAAGTACAGAGAGATCCTTGATGAAAACCTGCTCCAGAGTGCTCAGGACCTCAGACTGGGGCAAAGGTTCACCTTTCAGCAGGACTTCGATCCTAAGCACACAGTTAATACAACGCAGGAGTGGAAAAAGTCAAGGGGTCTGAATACTTTCCGAAGGCACTGTAGGTAGGTAGGTAGGACTGGGGTTTGAACAGGTAATTCAGAGCTTCTGCTCTTTTCTATAATCTGTAGGAACACAATATGGTCTATATTTGGCATGTAGGTTTCTCACTTATGGGTGGCACAAACTGGGATATGGGGAATGGGCAGGGAATATGCAAATTAAATACTGTAGTATTTGCCATAGTTTAAAAGTGTTGTGTTTTTGCGGACTGTAGTGTTATTGCGGACATTGCTGTAGTAGTTACTACAGTGATTTTTGCGTACAATACTGTAGTATTTACTATAGTATTCTACAGTATACTAAAACATTCTATAGTAAGTAATACACATGATTGAGGGACACTACAGTGTGTAGTATAGTATTCTACAGTATACTACAGTTTACTACAGAATTCTATAGTAAGCTGTAGTATCGTTTCATGTGGGTGAACACACACATATGCACGCATACACACACCTTAAATCTCACATTCACACTGACCGACTATCCAGATAAACATCTCCCCATCCCGTCCATTTTCTAATAACCCCTACACATACACATAGCCAGGTCGAAGTTGTAAATGAGAACTTGTCCTCAACTGGCTTACCTGGTTAAATAAAGGTTAAATAAAAATAAAAACACACACACACGTACACCACACACACAGCATTTCCCACTAATCCTGATGCCAATTAAGAGGATTAAATGGTAGAGTGGGGGTGCCGTAGAGTTTACCCAAGACTTGCAGTCAGGGCTCTGTAAACACTTCAACCTCCCCCTGTGGCTCGGCGTGACTCGAGCCTCCAGCCTTGACAGACTAGACTAGATGCCCTCGGCCACGTCTGGGAGTGTACAGGCAGTAAGACAGTGGAGGCTGCTGGTTTGATACCATTCAATTCACTCCATTCCAGCCATAATACTCAGTTCCAGCCATTATTATGAGCCGTCCTCCCCTCAGCAGCCTCCACTGCAGTCAGCCATGTTGTGAGGAGACAGAGACAGAGAGAGACAGAGACAGAGACAGAGACAGAGACAGAGACAGAGACAGAGAGAGAGAGAGAGAGAGAGAGAGACAGAGAGAGAGAGAGAGAGAGAGAGAGAGAGAGAGAGAGAGAGAGAGAGAGAGAGAGAGAGAGAGAAAGCTGCCTGCATGGTTGCATGACCATTCATCCTGTGTGACTCAGCAGCTATCTGCCAGACCTGAAAAGGTCATGGACAAATTATCTGGTGGGAAGACTAGTGGTCGCTGGGCCTTGACAGATGATGTTTGCTTAAACCCCCGGCTGGCTGTACCCCGGCTTCCTCATCCCTTCTCACCCATCCCCATCCCCCTTTAGCCTGTGTGAGCATTTCTGTGCCTGTTTGCTCCACATGCTAATTTCACCCAAAGTGTTCAGCCTCTGTCAGTTTCGCTGGCTGTTCTGCCTGCACCAGCACCATTATTATTTTAATTGAGGAGGCTGTGTGGTTGTGCATGGCTGTGTGTGTGTGTGTGAGTGTGTGTGCATTAAATCTATCCATTGTCTTTGTCTGCATTCATTACCTATTACCTGAGTCAACTCAGCAGTTTACCGAATATTACTAACTAATGTTAATGATTACCACCAATCTAAACACCATTTAGCCTTCAGTTGGTCAACGGCAAGTTAAAACTACACCAGTCCAGCTCAGTAAAATAACTTAGCATCCAAACATCACACTACATCTAGTTCAACAGTTCAATTTCCCTTACTAGTGTCCATACTAATAGTGTGTACTTAACCAGGGCCGGCCATAGCTTTTTGGGGGCCCTAAGCGAGATCTGGTTTTCGGGACCCCCACCTCACGGGTAAAACTTTTGGTGGTCCCCCTCTTGACGGCAGAGATATTTTGTTATTTTATTTTTACATTTCCTGTAATTCTCTCCATTTTGCCATGAGGCATAGAGAAAATGTTGTTGTTTTAAAGCAAATTGGGGGGGGTTGGGGTCCCCCTAGCGGCCGGGAGCCCTAAGCGACCCCTTATATCACTTATGCCCAGGGCCGGCCCTGTACTATCTTGGTCAGTTCTGTCTTGATCACACTAATGATGTCTGAGGCAATAAATGAAGCTTTAGATAGATATACATGCATACGTCATACAGTGTTTATTTAGGCTGCTGAACACACACACACACACATTCACACTGAACTACATATACCATGCAGGGACCACACAAACAATACGTGTCTTATCACCCCTGCAGGACACAATGCAGCTGAGAAAACATGCAGTCACAAGAGCTGTTGTGTTGGCACAGTCACATAGCCACATATCTACAGTACACACACACCAGGGATAATGGTTTTCCATGTGCTATCAAACAGGGTCATGGAAAAAAAGGTTTCTGAATGAAGTAATGCAATTGAGGAACAAAGGAATGAGGCAATGACGGAATGCTCCCAGCCAGCAGCATACCACCCTGCATCCCACTGCTGGCTTGCCTCTGGAGCTAAGCAGGGTTGGTCCTGGTCGGTCAGTCCCTGGATGGGAGACCAGATGCTGCTGGAAGTGGTGTTGGAGGGCCAGTAGGGGGCTCTCTTCCCTCTGGTCTAAGGAGAGCCCAATGCCCCAGGGCAGGGCAGGGAAGGGGATGTAGCCCTGCTTAGGGTGCCGTCTTTCGGATGAGATGTTAAATGGGTGTCTTGACTTTCTGTGGTCATTAAAATTCCCATGGCACTCATCGTAAGAGTAGGTGTGTTAACCCTGGTGTCCTGGCTAAATTTACAACCTGGCCCCTTTCAATCATGTCCACCTAATCATTACCCCAATTGGCATATATCACTTCTCATCTCTCCAACATGATAGCTGATGTATGGTGAGTGTTCTGGCATAAAATGGTTGCTGTGCATCATCCAAGTGGGTGCTACACATTAGTGATGAAAGAGATGAGTTTCCCCCTTACTATGTAAAGTACTTTGTGCATTTATGTAGGTGGAAAGGTGCTATAAAAATGCAATCAATTATTGCTCTTGGTTCATAACAGACAACTGAATCCATGGGAATTATCAACAGTGAACGATTCAGTGGTATTGATTGCAGGGTGAGTGCAAAAGATTACATTTAGGAATCTGGAATAATATAAATGGCATGTTAGCCTTACTTTTTCTTAGAAATGTAACCGCATTTCTATGACCAATAAGAACAACACAGCAAGCAAAACAGGAAAATAAAGAATGTCATGTTGCTGGATAGTTATGCAGTGTGTTTGTCCTCCTCACTCCTGTTGAGGCGGTTTCTTTTGCCCTGACACGACGACTCCTATTGCTGTGAGTGGATAATTAGAGAGCTAGTGGAAAACAACAAAGAAGGGAGGAGGAGGAAGAAAAATTAACAAAGAAGAAGGTGGGAGAGCAGAGTTAGAGGCGGAATTGCATAGTTGTACTGTAGCTAACAAAGATTAAATGTTTCTAATATGGTCACCAACTTAGTTCTTCTGACCCTATCTGAATATTTTAAAATTGTACATATCATCCTTGAAAGAATAATACAGTATCTGCGAGGGGAGTGCTATGTCCTGCACAAACATGCCTGGGGCACATATATAGCTACTTTATAAGAACACACTGTCATGACAGAAATTAGTGTACCGCAACTATCCCTCTAGTCTCCAGTGTCCTCTCCCCTCACTAGATGTTATTGTTGGCCTAACTATACATCTCCATCAGCATTATCTTTGCTTCATAAGGTTTATTATACCAGGAGATTAAGGAGTATCTCTTAAACAGACACCCTAACTAATAACATCCTGGACTTCCCCCTCAGATATCCTATTACATATCTGAGTTCAAATTGGGAATGTGCATGAGTGAGTGTGTATCCAACTGTTAGATGTGTGCAACTAACTAACTGCTTATGACCCCTTATTAACCTTCCCTTGTATATTTAGATACAAGCTAATAAAACAAGCATGTCAAATGTCTTGGGATGTTTTGGACTTCTCCGTTCACTATCTCTGGCTTCTTTACATCCTGCATAAACTAACCCATTGTCCAGGTGAGAAGCTATGTTGAATATGTGTCCTGTATGCCAGCCACCATATAGGCTATTGAAGGAGAACAACGAGGAAAAATATAAATCATTCTGAATTGCAAAACGTTCATGATCATCGTCACAGTAGAGTGAGAGTGAAGCATTGCCTTTGGATTGCAGCATACAGTGTTGTTATACTGACATACTGTCATATCCCTCTTCCCCCACTACTTCAGCCTTACCATCTTTCCATGTCTAATTGAAGATTCACTTTTAAAATGGATTACCATTGAAGTTGAATTTCCATAAAGTTTAGGCCGGCGGCCACCACCCACCTCCAACCCTCTTCTCCAGTATCAGACAAGAGGCTGAGGCGAGCCCCTCACACTCCTCCACAATTATACACAGCTCATGAAATAATAATCCCTTTATTAATAGATGTTTGTTGTTACCGTAGGTATTTTGGTAACCGTCTCCCCGGCAACAGCGAGCTATTGACACAACTGTGCCACCCAAAATGGTAATGTGGATTTCACTTATTTGTTTCTCTCCTTCAGTGTCAAATGAATGGAGAATAATTATTAGAGCAAAGAAGAATCAAGCTAAGCAAATAATTACAAACGGATACATTTAGCACATCATTAGCGCCCAGTTGGAGAGCAGGCCCTGTGAAATAGGGAACCATCTGCTTTACTGGTGGGGTGGAGTAACTGTACACTACTGCCTTGCCATCGTCTCTCTTGACCCGTGAAAGGTCTTTGTAACAGTATAACCACGTCCTTATCAAGAGAAACTAGCCTATAGAAGGGACAAAACAAGCACTTTTGGAGGTCACATTGTTGTCCAGGCTCAAATGTACAGCAGATCCTCTTTCTGAATTGCAGAACACTGGAGATAAGATATGATATCAGCTCATTTCCATTTATTAACATACAGTGGGGAAAAAAAGTATTTAGTCAGCCACCAATTGTGCAAGTTCTCCCACTTAAAAAGATGAGAGAGGCCTGTAATTTTCATCATAGGTACACGTCAACTATGACAGACAAATTGAGGAAAAAACATTGAGAAAATCACATTGTAGGATTTTTTATGAATTTATTTGCAAATTATGGTGGAAAATAAGTATTTGGTCACCTACAAACAAGCAAGATTTCTGGCTCTCACAGACCTGTAACTTCTTCTTTAAGAGGCTCCTCTGTCCTCCACTCGTTACCTGTATTAATGGCACCTGTTTGAACTTGTTATCAGTATAAAAGACACCTGTCCACAACCTCAAACAGTCACACTCCAAACTCCACTATGGCCAAGACCAAAGAGCTGTCAAAGGACACCAGAAACAAAATCGTAGACCTGCACCAGGCTGGGAAGACTGAATCTGCAATAGGTAAGCAGCTTGGTTTGAAGAAATCAACTGTGGGAGCAATTATTAGGAAATGGAAGACATACAAGACCACTGATAATCTCCCTCGATCTGGGGCTCCACGCAAAATCTCACCCCGTGGGGTCAAAATGATCACAAGAACGGTGAGCAAAAATCCCAGAACCACACGGGGGGACCTAGTGAATGATCTGCAGAGAGCTGGGACCAAAGTAACAAAGCCTACCATCAGTAACACACTACGCCGCCAGGGACACAAATCCTGCAGTGCCAGACGTGTCCCCCTGCTTAAGCCAGTACATGTCCAGGCCCGTCTGAAGTTTACTAGAGTGCATTTGGATGATCCAGAAGAGGATTGGGAGAATGTCATATGTCATATGGTCAGATGAAACCAAAATAGAACTTGTCGTGTTTGGAGGACAAAGAATGCTGAGTTGTATCCAAAGAACACCATACCTACTGTGAAGCATGGGGGTGGAAACATCATGCTTTGGGGCTGTTTTTCTGCAAAGGGACCAGGACGACTGATCCGTGTAAAGGAAAGAATGAATGGGGCCATGTATCGTGTGATTTTGAGTGAAAACCTCCTTCCATCAGCAAGGGCATTGAAGATGAAACGTGGCTGGGTCTTTCAGCATGACAATGATCCCAAACACACCGCCCGGGCAACGAAGGAGTGGCTTCGCAAGAAGCATTTCAAGGTCCTGGAGTGGCCTAGCCAGTCTCCAGATCTCAACCCCATAGAAAATCTTTGGAGGGAGTTGAAAGTCCGTGTTGCCCAGCGACAGCCCCAAAACATCACTGCTCTAGAGGAGATCTGCATGGAGGAATGGGCCAAAATACCAGCAACAGTGTGTGAAAACCTTGTGAAGACTTACAGAAAACGTTTGACCTGTGTCATTGCCAACAAAGGGTATATAACAAAGTATTGAGAAACTTTTGTTATTGACCAAATACTTATTTTCCACCATAATTTGCAAATAAATTCATAAAAAATCCTACAATGTGATTTTCTGGATTTTCTTTCCTCATTTTGTCTGTCATAGTTGACGTGTACCTATGATGAAAATTACAGGCCTCTCTCATCTTTTTAAGTGGGAGAACTTGCACAATTGGTGGCTGACTAAATACTTTTTTTCCCCACTGTATGCATGTTCTTGGTATGTTTTGGCAACAGAATGTTGTTGACTCTCATTGTTATTCATGTGTACACGTAGTCCCGTGTAGCTCAGTTGGTAGAGCATGGCGCTTGCAATGCCAGGGTTGTGGGTTCGATTCCCACGGGGGACCAGTATGAAAAATTTTTTTTTAAAAAATTTATGCACTCACTAACTGTAAGTCGCTCTGGATAAGAGCGTCTGCTAAATGACTAAAAATGTAAAAAATGTTGAAGGAAACAACAGTAGTTCATTACCAGGCATTAAGTGTGAGGAGACAAATGGGTATTGGATTCACTCCTGTCACCTCTGACCTTTCCTCTCATTAGCACTCACATCTGTTCGATTGAGTGTAAAATCTATCACCTGACAAATAACCTTTGTATATACAATCCATTTATGATGATCAAACTCCGGTAAACCCTCACAGGCCAAACATTTAGACTAGGATTTAGATTAGGAAGTTGATGATTAAAAAATAAAAATAATAGTGAATAATAGTTACAAAACTATTTTTTGTTATGCAGTTACAACCAAACCAAAGGGCTAACAAAATGGCCAGGTCTCTAAAACCACTGAGGGTTTGCCCATTGCTGTTGTTACCATAGAAATTGGATGTCCTAAGAAGACCACCTCAGGCTGTTCTTTAGTGCTTTCACAATGGCTTCCTTTGCTCAGTGTGGTCTCTCTCTTTCTGGTAATACACCAGTTACTATTGAGTCATCTGTCAGAGCCTGTTTACCCAACAGGAAAACATCTGCTGTATCTACAGTACATTTTACATTTACGTCATTTAGCAGACGCTCTTATCCAGAGCGACTTACAGTTAGTGAGCGCATACATTTTTCAGTAAAGAGTAAATAACATCAAAAGGACATGCACACACACATACTCTCTTTCTCCCTCTGTACTTCACGCAAATCGGGTCAACTGATGGAAAAACAACACATGGCCTTTGAGTGAGGGAATATACTGAAGTAAGAACCGCAGGTTTCTAGCCCCATCCTCATGAGTCATGACTAAGAACGATTTTCACAGTGTTAATGGTCAGAATATGGTACTGCCATGGTCGATACATACAAAACATAGTTACACACAGTCTGACTGATCAGGTAACCATCCCCTCCTGATTAACCTCCTGTGACCTGACCTATAGAGCAAATACACTACCAGGGTATGGCTGGCAGGGTCACACACAAAGTACAGCAGGTACTGTTACCTCTCTGACTCAGGGGGAATGTTCACCTACCAAGGGTCATGGCTAGAAGGGATACAGCTTTTGTTCAATTAATGTCAAAAGTTTTTGCATTTTATCTAACCCTAACCGTTTTCCTAACCTTAACCTAATTTTCCTAACCTGCTATGTTAATTATCCTAATCTGCTGCATAAATTCTCCTAACCTGCTACGAAATGTCAAATCTGACTAAAGCTGTATTGCGTCTAGTCAAAACCCCTCCCAAGGAATCTCTTTTCTTATTTCACACTCCAATGGATATCCTAATCACTAACAGGGAGAGGGGATGAGGAGGTTTGTGTGTGTGTGTGTGTGTGTGTGTGTGTGTGTGTGTGTGTGTGTGTGTGTGTGTGTGTGTGTGTGTGTGTGTGTGTGTCTGTGTGTGAGAGAGAGAAAGAGAGAGAGCACACGCACGTGTATGAGTGCCAAAGAGTGAGAAAGACTGCTGTGTGCGTATGTATGTGCCTTAGCTGAGAGTGATTGAGTAAGTGAGAGTGATACAGCATGCTAGGAAAATCAACAGTTTCCAAACTCTGGTACACACAAAGATAGTTACTGCTACACAACAGGGAATTGAATGACTACTCCTAACAAGGCCTGTGCACGAATACATCTGACAACGCATTGCAGCTCTAAAAATGACACACAAATTAACCCTTGCTTTGCTTGATGTTGGATTAGGAATACAAAATAATGTTGAGACTCATCCAACACCAACGGGTAGGCCTATCCAAAACACCTACAGTTGAAGTCAGAAGTTTACATACACCTTAGCCAACTACATTTAAACTCAGTTTTTCACAATTCCTGACTTTTAATCCTAGTAAAAATTCCCTGTCTTAGGTAAGTTAGGATCACCACTTTATTTTAAGAATGTGAAATGTCAGAATAATAGTAGAGAGAATGATTTATTTCAGCTTTTATTTCTTTCATCACATTCCCAGTGGGTCAAAATTTTATATGCACTCAATTAGTATTTGGTAGCATTGCCTTTAAATTGTTTAACTTGGGTCAAACGTTTCGGGTAGCCTTCCACAAGCTTCCCACAATAAGTTGGGTGAATTTTGGCCCATTTCTCGTGAAAGAGCTGGTGTAACTGAGTCAGGTTTGTAGGCCTCCTTGCTCGCACACGCTTTTTTCAATTCTGCCCACAAATTTTCTATAGGATTGAGGTCAGGGCTTTGTGATGGCCACTCCAATAACTTGACTTTGTTGTCCTTAAGCCATTTTGCCACAACTTTGGAAGTATGCTTGGGGTCATTGTCCATTTGGAAGACCCATTTGCGACCAAGCTTTAACTTCCTGACTGATGTCTTGAGATGTTGCTTTAATATATCCACATAATTTTCCTTCCTCATGATGCCATCTATTTTGTGAGGTGCACCAGTCCCTCCTGCAGCAAAGAACCCCACAGCATGATGCTGCCACCCCCGTGCTTCACGGTTGGGATGGTGTTCTTCGGCTTGCAAGAACCCTGTTTTTCCTCCAAACATAACGATGATCATTATGGCCAAACAGTTCTATTTTTGTTTCATCAGACCAGAGGACATTTCTCCAAAAAGTACGATCTTTGTCCCCATGTGCAGTTGCAAACCGTAGTCTGGCTTTTTTATGGCGGTTTTAGAGCAGTGGCTTCTTCCTTGCTGAGCGGCCATTCAGGTTATGTTGATATAGGACTCATTTTACTGTGGATATAGATACTTTTGTACCTGTTTCCTCCAGCATCTTCACAAGGTCCTTTGCTGTTGTTCTGGGATTGATTTGCACTTTTCGCACCAAAGTACGTTCATCTCTAGGAGACAGAACGCATCTCGTTCCTTAGCGGTATGACGGCTGCGTGGTCCCATGGTGTTTATACTTGCGTACTATTGTTTGTACAGATGAATGTGGTACCTTCAGGCGTTTGGAAATTGCTCCCAAGGATGAACCAGACTTGTGGAGGTCTACAATTAGTTTTCTGAGGTCTTGGCTGATTTCTTTTGATTTTCCCATGATGTCAAGCAAAGAGGCACTGAGTTTGAAGGTAGGCCTTGAAATACATCCACAGGTACACCTCCAATTGACTCAAATGATGTCAATTAGCCTATCAGAAGCTTCTAAAGCCATGACATCATTTTCTGGAATTTTCAAAGCGGTTTAAAGGCACAGTCAACTTAGTGTATGTAAACTTCTGACCCCCAATTATAAGTGAAATAATCTGTCTGTAAACAATTGTTGGAAAATTACTTGTGTCATGCACAAAGTAGATGTCCTAACCAACTTGCCAAAACTATAGTTTGTTAACAAGAAATGTGTGGAGTGGTTGAAAAACGAGTTTTAATGACTCCAAATTAAGTGCATGTAAACTTCCGACTTCAACTGTACATTCTAACACCAACTCACAAACCACCATGGGTATGAGCATGTGTTAAATAGACACATTTTGGGAGATCAAGTGACAACATTGAATAGATTCCCATGAGTTTACTGATAGACTGTGACCACCCCTCCTGTCTTCCTCTCCCCTCCCTAATACACACCTATGAAATGTGAGGATCTCTCAGGGGAGATGTAGAGACAAACCAATCCATGAGTTCAGGTCAATAGTTCACCACGTTTAAAATACATCTACTGTTGATCACCATCATCCTGGCCAGCTGTTGACATTATCCTCTTACTGTAGATTACATTTACATTCCAATATCACATTATGGAAATAAAAGTAATCAGTCACAATGCATTGTGTATATATTTTAATATTCAAAAAATACTTCAATTTTGGCTTTCTTGTATATACACAGCCTGGTTTATGCTATACAGTGTAGTACTCTACTATTTTGTTAGGAAATGAAAAGTGCAAAGTAGTGGACCACGTTGCAGGCAATGTTATCCTCAGTCCACCACGGCATAGTAAACTTCAACGCTCCAAAGCCTTGTTGACATCTGCATTAATAAACCCATACAGGGACTGAGGTGTGACTTTCAGACATATCTAATAATACAGACATATCTTGGTTTCAGTTTTTTTTTTCTCTCTGAATGAACAGGGTCCATTTCATTGTGACCCACATCCACTTAACGTGCAAAGTAAAACTTGCTGTCCAAAGAAGCATTCCGTCAGAATATCCATAGTCCCATCACAGTATAGGCCTATACTGTATGGGATGCTTCTTCAAAAGAACATGTTGAGCTACAGATGTATAGTCCATGATAAAGCAGCAAATGAGGGGCCAGCCCGCATTCATGTATCAATGCTTTTGTTCCTATGATAAAAGTAATTTCAAGTTTGTTTTGGTTAACCTTAGTAAATATCTTGCACCAATAGAAGCACCCTCTTGCGTGCAAAAGCATCATTCAGCTATAGGATTCACAGCGTCAGCAACTTTTACAATAACCCAATGAAAGGAAATACAACAATCACCGCAAAGTAAATGTCATTTTAGGGCAACATTGGAATACCCAAATAGCATTTAGATACAGTAATTTTGCGTAGGTTTAGGTTAATGCATGGTTCATAGGCTACGACCAATGGGCGGTAGTTATCGTTTCTTCTTTTGCTTCAAAGATTTTCTCCGTTTTACTATCATCTCATATAATTTGTCCATACCCTCGTGAAGTCCCTCGCCAATTATGGCGCAGCAAGGTTGGACGTGGTACGTGGTGGATGGGGTGAGCTCGTGGAGAGCCAGCTGTTTTTCAATGTCAGCGACTGGAAGAGATTTGGGCAGGTCCTGCTTGTTGGCTATCACCAGCAGCGGTGTGCCCTGGTTCTCTGCGAATTTGGTAACTTTATGCAGTTCTGTTTTAGCCTCCTCCAACCGGTCGACGTCTACCGAGTCCACCACATAGATGATGCCGTCCGTGCACCGACTGTAGGATTTCCATAGGGGTCGGAGCTTCTCCTGGCCTCCGACGTCCCAGAAGTGACAGCTGATCCCCTTTGCCGTACCATTACTGAGTTTGATTTTCTCCGTGTTGAATCCAATTGTTGGCACGGTGTTTACGAATTCGTTGAATTTCAGACGATAAAGAACAGTCGTTTTGCCAGCCGAATCCAACCCCAGCATCACAATGTGAAGGGATTGGAAAGCAGATATGTTGGAGAAACTGTTGCCCATTTTCAATAGCAGGTGAAAGGAACGTCTAGCTCCTCTGTAGCACCTATGTGATGGCCTAATACAGCGTTTCAATGTTCAATAGGCTCGTCGATTAATCCACAACAATGATAGCCTATCAACAAACGTAATGTCAATGTGTTTACAGGCCCGATGTGCGCTCTGGCTGGTTCATCCTCGTTTTGCCCTCAGAAGCATTGGGGAACAGTGTCCTCGTCTGTAGGATTAGAATTCTCCTCCACACTCCAGTTAAGATTCATTCCATTTTGCAACTGTATAACTCCTAACACTCACCAGACAGCTAAAGGACGATCCTGGTGGGTTATAACAAACACGCTGCTTGCTGTCTCGCTCTGCTGTTTTCCCCGTGAGCACTGCGCACTTGTCTCCCGTCCCCGCGTCTCTATAGGCAAGTTGGCTGTCCAAAAAACGAGCCTCCGGTCCGTGATTGAAGAACATAAATCAAATCCACCTGCGAGTCGTGGATGAGTCCAAATTATCCCGAGAAATGGCTACACTGCGCCCATAAACAACATTACAATTATTGCAGCTATGAATTTGGGTTGATGTTATGAGCTCTATGGTAGGCTACGTCACGGCACATGTGGTCCGACTCTTACCACTGCGGCCGAAGCATACACACTGATGAGAGGACGAGGGAGCAGAAAGTAAAACAGCGCAGTAGCCTGCCTACCATAACATACGCTCCACCCATTCGGGCCATGCCAATCAAAGTGCACATTTATTATTATGGTGGCCACATGCACGTTGCTATGGCCACATGCACGTTGCTATGGTCGTCTTTATCGACATGCATATCGAAATCCATATAGCTAGAAATGTATAGGCGTAATAAATAGTCTACCCCTTTGCGTAACTAATTTGATTCGATTCACCAATAGGCCTGTGGATGATTAAAGTGAGAATATTCCAGATCAGATAATGATAACGAAAATGTATACAGTGTAAAGCATAGGCCTAGGTTTAAAGCATAAGCATATACAGCTATACAAGCTAGTGATCAATTAGAAGGCTATTAGTTATTACATTAATAGGTATTTTAATATTGAGAATGAGCACCTTATTGTAGGTATTGGCTACGAATTACTATTTCGATGTCACTTTATGTACATAACATTGGTATAACGTAAAAACGATTGGTTCTAGTAGTATGCCTAATATCGTAAATAAATGCACAATTAAACGAATAACTAGAACTGACATATTCAGTAGATAGCGTTAGTATAGGCTTAACAATTTCAGAAATCCCTCCTGAGATTATAATGCAATATTTTTATAAGGGTAGAGAGGTTTTTTGAAAAAAGGCAATACATGGAGGACGACGCCACCTTCTGTCGAAGCCCAGCAACAACAGACCGTAAATAAATAGAAGCATGCTTAGTCGCTTAAGCGCATGTGCGCTTGTTATTTTGTGGGGACTGGGGACATTTCAATGACACATCAAGTCATGTTTGAGTAGGTTCATAAACAAATCCACTCTTATGTGATAGGCCTCCCCTAACCTATAGGATAGAATAGGTTTATGTTCAGAAGGGGTAAAGCATTTCCCTTTGTGTTGGTTAAACCTGGTTAAGCTACAAGAGCATTAGTTTACTAACCATGATACAGGAATTTGAGGTGACATCAATGTTTGATGTTCATGATTATCATTCAGCTATAGGGTTGAGGATTAAACCTTCAAGAGTGTGCAAAGCTGTCATCAAGGCAAAGGGTGGCTATTTGAAGAATCTCAAATATAAAATATATTTTGATTTGTTTAACACTTTTTGGGTTACTACATGATTCCATATGTGTTATTTCATAGTGTTGATGTCTTCACTATTATTCTACAATGTAGAAAATAGTAAAAATAAAGAAAAACCCTTGAATGAGTAGATGTTCTAAAACCTTTGACCGGTACTGTATATACTGTATTCTAGTCATGGCTCATCCCATATAACTACTGCTATACACACCTTTTCTATTCACATACTGTCCATACGGTCTTTACACACCATTCACATACATATATATTATTTATATTCTGGACTCAGGTCTGGAAGCTATTTTCCTGCAATTCTATCCATTTTGCTATGGGGTTTTGTATTGTGTATTTAAAGTGCATTCGGAAAGTATTCAGACCCCTTGACTATTTCCAAATGTTGTTACGTTACAGACATATTCTAAAATTGATTAAATCGTTTCCCCCCCTCATCAATCTATGCACAATACTCCATAATGACAAAGCAAAAACAGTTGTTTAGAAATGTGTGCAAATTTATAAAAAATACAAAACTGAAATATTACATTTACATAAGTATTCAGATCCTTTACTCAGTACTTTGTTGAAGCACCTTTGGCAGCGATTACAGCCTCGAGTTTTCTTGGGTATGACGCTACAAGCTTGGCACACCTGTATTTGGGGAGTTTCTCCCATTCTTCTCTGCAGATCCTCTCAAGCTCTGTCAGGTTGGATGTGGAGCGTCGCTGCACAGCTATTTTCAGGTCTCTCAAGAGATGTTAGATTGGCTTCAAGTCCGGGCTCTGGCTGGGCCACTCAAGGACATTCAGACACTTGTCCCGAAGCTACTCCTGCATTGTCTTGGCTGTGTGTTTAGGGCCATTGTCCTGTTGGAAGGTGAACCTTTACCCCAGTCTGAGGTCCTGAGCGCTCTGGAGCAAGTTTTCATCAAGGAACTCTCTGTACTTTTCTCAGTTAATCTTTCCTTCAAACCTGACCAGTCTCCCAGTCCCTGCCGCTGAAAAACATCCCCACAGCATGATGCTGCCACCACCATGCTTCACTGTAGGGATGGTGCCAGGTTTCCTCCAGATGTGATGCTTGGAATTCAGGCCAAATTTCAGGTCTCTCTGAGATGTTTGGTCGGGTTCAAGTCCAGGCTGGGAGACTGGGAGACTAGTCACTGTACCATAAAGGCCTGATTGATGGAGTGCTGCAGACATAGTTGTCCTTCTGGAAGGTTCTCCACTGTGTTCTTGGGGACCTTCAATGCTGCAAACATCTTTTGGTACCCTTCCCCAGATCTGTGCCTCGACACAATCCTGTCTCGGAGCTCTACGGACAATTCCTTCGACCTCATGGCTTGGTTTTTGCTCTGACATGCACTGTCAACTGTGGGACCTTGTATAGACAGGTGGGTGCCTTTCCAAATCATGTCCAATCAATTGAATTTACCACAGGTGGACTCCAATCAAGTTGTAGAAACATCTCAAGGATGATCAATGGAAACAGGATGCACCTGAGCTCAATTTGGAGTCTCATAGCAAAGGGTCTGAATACGTATGTAAATATGGTATTTTTCTGTTTTTTATTTGTAATACATTTGCAAATGTTTCTAAAAACCTGTTTTCATTTTAGAATAAGGCTGTAATTTAACAAAATGTGGAAAAAGTCAAGGGGTGTGAATACTTTCCGAAGGCACTGTAAATAAGGTGTTTCTGTTTGCAAAATGCATAAAAACCAGTTTTTGCTTTGTCATTATGGGATTTTGTGTGAAGATTGATGTGGATAAAAAAAAAAAAAAAATCAGAATAAGGCTGTAACGTAACAAAATGTTGAAAAAGTCAAGGGGTCTGAATGCACTGTATATGCTGTATTCTCCACATAGCTCATTCTAATGTTTCTACTACTGTAGAGTGCATTTTAGTTACACTGTTTATACACACCCCATATTTATTTATATACTGGATTCTTGATATAGCTCATGCTAATATATCTACTACTGTACATATAATTCCTAGAATATCCTGTGTAAAGTCATCCAGTGTAAATGCGTATAGATTGCATGTGGATTACTGTTACCGTGCTATTTGGGTTGTTAATTGGATTCTTTCCGACATTTCTTGATTTCTTGTTCTTTCAGTTTTTTGTTTTTTTTCAGTTGATTAGTTGTGTACATGTTTGACATTTTACTGCATTGTTAGGAGCTAGTGACATTTCGCTGCACCTGCTATAACATCTGCTAAACGGTGTACTTGACCAATCAACTTTTATTCGATTTTTAGATCTGATAGGCTTACATTAAACTGTCAAAAACAGTTGAAAAACATTTGTGTCGTCATTCACTCTAACCCTAAAAAGCCACAGAAAACCAACTGTAATCCTGTTGTATTCTATTATCCTTCATTCCACAAATACACAGAGATATGCACATTACAGAACAGAACAGAACACATGCACATACTGTATCTGATAGCAGCCCTATCCTATATGTTCCTGGTTGGGTCTGAAATTCAAAAAATAAGCGGAAGGGCATTAAAGGGCATAGGCTATACAAATGAATGCACCACTTGACCCTAGTTAACAAACAGATCACCGACCATTTCGAATGCCAACGTACCTTCTCCGCTATGCAATCCGGTTTCCGAGCTGGTCATGGGTGCACCTCAGCCACGCTCAAGGTCCTAAACGATATTATAACCGTGATCGATAATAGACAGTACTGTGCAGCCGTCGTCATCGACCTGGCCAAGGCTTTCGACTCTGTCAACCACCGCATTCTTATTGGCAGACTAAATAGCCTTGGTTTCTCAAATGACTGCCTCGCCTGGTTCACCAACTACTTCTCAGATAGAGTTCAATGTGTCAAATCGGAGGGCCTGTTGTCTGGAACTATGGCAGTCTCTAAGGGGGTGCCACAGGGTTCAATTCTTGGGCCGACTCTTTTCTCTGTGTATATCAATGATGTCGCTCTTGCTGCTGGTGACTCTCAGATCCACCTCTACGCAGACGACACCATTTTGTATACATCTGGCCCTTCATTGGACACTGTGTTAACAAACCTCCAAATGAGCTTCAATGCCATACAACACTCCTTCAGTAGCCTCCAACTGCTCTTAAACACTAGTAAAACTAAATGCATGCTCTTCAATCGAACGCTGCTGGCACCCGCCCACCCGACTAGAATCACTACTCTCGACGGGTCCTAGAGTATGTGGACAACTACAAATACCTAGGTGTCTGGTTAGACTGTAAACTCTCCTTCCAGAATCACATTAAGCATCTCCAATCCAAAGTTAAATCTAGAATCAGCTTCCTATTTCGCAACAAAGCCTCCTTCACTCATGCTGCCAAACATGCCCTCGTAAAACTGACTATCCTACCGATCCTTGACTTCGGCGATGTCATTTACAAAATAGCCTCCAACACTCTACTCAGCAAATTGGATGTAGTCTATCACAGTGCCATCTGTTTTGTCACCAAAGCCCCATATACTACCCACCACTGTGACCTGTACGCTCTTGTTGGCTGGTCCTCACTACATATTCGTCGCCAAACCCACTGGCTCCAGGCCATCTATAAATCACTGCTAGGCAAATCCCCGCCTTATCTTAGCTCATTGGTCACCATATAGCAACACCCATCCGTAGTATGCGCTCCAGCAGGTATATCTCACTGGTCATCCCCAAAGACAACACCTCCTTTGGCCGCCATTCCTTCCAGTTCTCTGCTGCCAATGACTGGAACGAATTGCAAAAATCTCTGAAGCTGGAGACTCTTATGTCCCTCACTAACTTTAAGCATCAGTTGTCAGAGCACCTTACCGATCACTGCACCTGTACACAGCCCATCTGAAATTAGCCCACCCAACTACCTCATCCCCATATTGTTATTTATTTTGCTAATTTGCACCCCAGTATCTCTATTTGCTCATCATCTCTTGCACATCTATCATTCCAGTGTTAATACTAATTGTAATTATTTTGCACTATGGCCTATTTATTGCCTTACCTCCATAACTTGCTACATTTGCACACACTGTATATATATTTTCTGTTGTATTTTTGATTTACCCCATATGTAACTCTCTGTTGTTGTTTTTATTGCACTGCTTTGCTTTATCTTGGCCAGGTCGCAGTTGTAAATGAGAACTTGTTCTCAACTGACTTACCTGGTTAAATAAAGGTTAAATAAAAATAAAATAAATAATACAAACCTAAAATAGCCTACGCATATTCAATTTCAGCAACTGATGTTTGATGAAGTTCGATATTAAAGTCCTTCCAACCCTTTCCATGCCATGTTTCCTCTAAAATGATCAGACAAATCTTTAAAGTATTTAATTTTGTTGTTGAATATTGATTTAATTGAGAACATATGGGAATAAGGAAGTGATTGTTAATTGCCGTTAGCGGAGTTGCTATGAACCCAGATTTATATGAATGTAAAAGGGATCCTCCTTAGCCACTTTGTCATTTCATCAGAAGTTGGCTGTCCTCCACAGGCCTTGTTTTATATAATATAATGGAGTAGCAACAGAGGAGTGCTCACTCTGAGACTGATGACTGGAGGGGAGGGGGCCTCTCTCTATCTTTTCTCTCTCTCGCCCTATCTTTTCCCTCTTCAGTCCTCACCCTCCATTTCCCTTCCTCCCAGCAGACATGTGCGCGTGCACACACACACAGTTTTGTATTGCTATCCTTGTGGGGACCAAATAATTGATTCCCATCCAAAATCATATTTTCCCTAACCCTAAATATAACCCGAACCATAACCCCAAAATCAACCCTTAACCTAACCGTAACCCCTAACCCTAACCTTAATTCTAACCCTAACCCTAATTGTAAACCTGACCCCTAAGACTAAAATAGCATTTTTCCTCATGGGGACTGGCAAAATGTCCCCACTTGTCAACATTTTCCTTGTTTTACTATCCTTGTGAGGACAAACACACACACACACACACACACACACACACACACACACACACACACACAATGTATTTCTCTACGTTTCAAGATTTGAAGGCTTTTGTGAGGAACTCATTATCACTGCCTCATCGGTCTGAAATTGTAAGGTTTTCAGTACATTATGCTTCAGGTTTATGGTGGAGATCAGCAATGTGACATTAGGTTGGCTGGTAATAACTTCATACATTTATGATGGCAATAATGTTTTAGCACTTCATCACTTCACTGAAACTTTAACGCTCAAAGAACCTAAATACATTTGAATAGTTGTCCACTAGATGGCAGAATCTAACACAAAACACATGCATTAAGTTGTCGCTATGTTCTCGAGAGGTTATACCAGTAAGCTAAAATTGCACTATTTACACTAGCCAGGATCCGAGATTAGGGTCAGGTCTAGTTCACAACTGAAATAGAGTTGGTTTAATACCATCTTTATCTTGTATTTTCACAGCCGCAGTAAAACACACATGCATACACTTGTGTCTCCAAAGTCAACCACCATACCATGTAACACCAGTCAAAGCAGCAAAAACACACTCACATGCTAACACTCACACTCCCCCAGGTATTACTGTTTATCACTATTCCTATGTGCAAAAACATTGCATCACCTCCTCTCTCTCGCACACACGCACACACGGACGTACCCACGAGTGCACATACACACATACTCCCAGGTGTGTTTCATCCTGCAGCAGGAGTTAGAGGGAGGGAGGAATAGTTTTTTTCAACCTGGAGTCTTAGAGGAGACCCAACAGATGTGCTGTCAGTAACGATCCATCTCCTTTTAGTTACCTCCGCTCCTCCTGCTTTTGATAAGACCTCTTAAAGTTTCATTAAAGTTTCATTTCAAGAAGCTGCAATCATTGAGTGCTTTCGGAGTAAATCCTACAATTTCCCATGAGAATAATAAAAACGAATATTTTGTTATGTGATTTATTCATTTCACCAAGAATTTCGTTGTAAGATTTTTCTTTGTGTGGGAGTGAGCCTTACCCCAAATATTTGGACCGTGCTTGGACATGTTTTTTGTTAGTTTCGGTCAGCCTAAGTCTTTATAGTAAACCACAAGGTGTGGTTAAATCGTGTTAGTCTACACTCCAGTTACTACGTTGACTTGTGCAAATTTCATGCCTAGTTGCAGCTCATCATGTCTAAACATGGTATCGTTTTGATACAAAGACAAGATATTAAACATTCATGAGTTAAACGAATGGAACTAGGTCACATTGAACTGTGTGCCATGGTACAAACCAACGGCCAGTGCTGGAAAAAGTACCCAATTGCCTTGAGTAAAAGTAAAGATACCTTAATAGAAAATGACTCAAGTAAAAGTGAAAGTCATACAGTTAAATACTACTTGAGTAAAAGTAAAAAAATATTTGGTTTTATATGCACTTCAGTATCTAAGGTAAATGGAATTGCTAAAATATACTTAAGTATCAAAAGTTATGTTAAGCAAACCAGACGGCACCATTTTATTTTTTCTACATTTACGGATATCCAGGGGCACACTCCAACACTCAGACATCCTTTACAAACCTGTTTAATGAGTCCGCCAGATCAGAGGCTTTAGGGATGACCAGGGATGTTCTCTTGATAAGTACGTGAATTGGACCATTTTTCTGTCCTGCGAAACATTCAAAATGTAACAAGTGCTTTTGGGTGTCAGGGAAAATGTATGGAGTTAAAAGTACATTACTTTAGGAATGTAGTGAACTAAAAGTTGTCAAAAATATAAATAGTAAAGTACATATACTCCAAAAAACGACTTACAGTAAGTAGTACTTTAAAGTGTTTTTTACTTAAGTAATTTACACCACTGCCAACAGCACCATCTTTGTAGCTCTGGTAACTACTGTACTTCTTCCATAACTAATATGACACACCAGGTTTTCCACCATCTAGAACCAGTACGAGTACCAACACACCAGGTTATCCACAATCTTGATTCAATACCAACACACAATGTTTTCCACAATCTAGAACCAGTACCAACACAGCACACCAGGTTTTCCACAATCTAGAATCAATACCAACACACCAGGTTTTCCACCATCTAGAACCAGTACCAACACACCAGGTTTTACAACATCTAGAACCAGTACCAATACCAGCACACCAAGTTTTTCACCATCTAGAACCAGTACCAACACACCAGGTTTTATACCATCTAGAACCAGTACCAACACACCAGGTTTTACACCATCTAGAACCAGTACCAACACACCAGGTTTTTCACCATCTAGAACCAGTACCAACACCAACACACCAGGTTTTACACCATCTAGAACCAGTACCAACACACCAGGTTTACCACCATCTAGAACCAGTACCAACACCAACACACCAGGTTTTACATAATCTAGAACCAGTACCAACACCAACACACCAGGTTTACCACCATCTGGAACCAGTACCAACATACCAGGTTTTACACCATCTAGAACCAGTACCAACACACCAGGTTTTACACCATCTACAACCATTACCAACACCAACACACCAGGATTACCACCATCTAGAACCAGTACCAACACACCAGGTTTACCACCATCTAGAACCAGTACCAACACCAACACACCAGGTTTACCACCATCTAGAACCAGTACCAACACCAACACACCAGGTTTACCACCATCTAGAACCAGTACCAACACCAACACACCAGTTTTACCACCATCTAGAACCAGTACCAACACCAACACACCAGGTTTACCACCATCTAGAACCAGTACCAGTACCAACACACCAGGTTTACCACCATCTAGAACCAGTACCAACACCAACACACCAGGTTTACCACCATCTAGAACCAGTACCAGTACCAACACACCAGGTTTACCACCAGCTATAATTGATGAATAGATTAAGGAGGACAAGATAATGAGAATAATAATGCCTAGATCTTCAAGGACAAAGAGACATACTGTATAGTACTGATAATAGGGTGGCTCATAGCAGGTTGCAGATCCTTGTAATCTATAGCCAATTTACGCAGTTATCTTGTCAGATACACAACACACACACACACGCACGTATGCACAAACACACACACACACACACACACACACACACACACACACACACACACACACACACACACACACACACACACAACCCCCTGTACAGTGCTCCATTTATCTCTAGAAATGTCTCCTGAAGTTCACTAAGACATACCACAGACTTCTTTCAACCAATGCTCTTTGAGGATGTTCTCATGCTGCCATGCTAACCAATGCGCCTTTTAATGTCCATCTTTTTAATCATTCACTACTATCGCTGGGGTTGAAATTTACCTGCTGAGGTTGAAATGAATACAAGTGAGATCGTATCTATAATACACTCAAATTACTTCTGATGTAACTATGGACTTTTAGTGTATAACGTTAGTCCTCAAGATTCTTATAGGCCCCATTTTCATGAGCTTCCTCATTCATAGAGTACTACCACCCATGTTTACCCCACCCATTGAACAACACACATTATACATTCTTACACATTGAACAAGAGGAACAACAATTCTGTATCTGAATGAATATCCATAGATTTCTACACATGTAGCATATGCTGCTACATTATCACAGGCACACAGGACCACCCACCCATGCTGACTTTAAAAGAGGTCCATGTTGATATTCTTCTGAGGCTGACAGTTGGAGAAAAAAGCCTAGGTTATGTCATGGTAGGTACACCTCGCCGTAAGCTGTGATGGGGGATAATGGTAGCTGACATCCCCAGCTTGCATCCCTGAAGAGAGCATCCTGTCTTCTATCCTCAGGTGGAGCGTGAGAGTGCTTTCTGGGGGTTGGGAGAGAGGGAGTGGGGATGTATGGAGGATAGGAAGATTAAATGAAATCCCACTTTCATGCTTCATGTATCAACAAAAGCATTGAAATGCTTTGATGGAAAGGTGGAGGATGGAGGATGTAGAGTGTGTGTGTGTGTGTACTCACACATTGTACTCGTAGTTGGTGTACTCGCACATTGTATGTTCAGCAGAGACAAGGCCGAGGAGGTAAGATGTGAGAAAAAGCTACTCAATGTATGGCAGTAGTGTATACGTTGTGGAGGGTTGGTGTTATAGCATTACATGATCTGAGAACGTAGAGCAGACACCACTATGACATGGAGAACCTGTAGACCTCTGCACAAAGCCGAGCAGCCCATAAAGTGGCTTTTAATCAATGATGCTACCTAGGTCTTACAATGAGTGTCATGTATGATTCTGGCCTATTGGCTTTGCAGAGGGAGGATGGGAAAACCGGTGAAGGTAGTTGAGTCCCAACTGTGACAGATAAATTTTTCAACTTTCTACAGAGAAAGAGATTACTGATATGGTGAGTTTGGGTTAATGTTTGGGAGGGTAGCCACTACGTTACTGCTGTTGATATCAAAGCTTGGCCTAGTTCATCAACCTCCCATCCCATGGCACATAAATGTACAGTAGTAGCTGAAAGGGAAGCTGTGCCAAAGAGACTCTGGGATGATGGCATCCATTCAGGCTGTGGCCTCGTTCCCCACATGTTAACATGGTAAATGTTTTATGGGCGGCATGGCGGCAGACAATCAGCTGATTCACCAGGGTCTTGTCAGAGAGGGGCTGCATGGGAAGGAAGGGACGGAGATGGCTTCTGTTTGACATGGGCTGGCCTACTAGAGAGCATTCTGGGAAGGTTGGAATATCCATTAAGATCAGGCCGGGGGGGACATGTTTTGGATACAGGAGTAGGATGCCATTTGTACTTGTGGTCCTCTGTAGCTCAATTGGTAGAGCATGGCACTTGTAACGCCAGGGTAGTTGGTTCGATCCCCGGGACCACCCATACGTAAAAATGTATGCACACATGACTGTAAGTCGCTTTAGATAAAAGCGTCTGCTAAATGGCTTATTATTCATTTTCCGCCCTGCTCTTACACACTTCAAGCATAGTAATATCACCTCATTGCAGAGATAAGAAATTCAAGTTTCCACAAAGAAAATTACCCTAGTATTCGAAGCCAGCAGCCTTTCCAAAGGTATCCCAGCCAAATCAACATAAGCTGGCCATACATTACACCATTTTAAACAGCGATTTTGCAACGATTTGGGTATCCACAAGCAATTTCTGGGATCGCAGGTGAATTGTATAGTCGCAGGCTCCGACCAAGATGTCGTAGGTTGCATAATGTGAGCTGATGAAAGATATGCAAATTATGGTTCTTGCTCTCTCCCGATCCGCATCTTAGGTCCCGATAGTTCTTCTGACACGCTAGCCATTTTCATATCGTGTGTAGTGAGGGAGGTGCTACAATGTGACTTGTGCGACTTGTGCTCCTTTGCTCGGCTACAACCACAGAGAAGAAGGGGCATTCATATCTTGTATAGGTTGTTATCAATAAAATGTCACAATACAGTGCAGAGCGTTCGATTTGCCTGCTGGGGGGCAAGGAGACTCCCAGCTCCGCTAAAACCATTGACAACTGCGTGCCGTTTTCAAGGGATTGTTAAATTCATTTTAACTATTTGGTTGTAATATCATCACCTCTTCAAGAGCATAGTCAGAACTACAAATGTCAGATTATTCCATGCAAAACAATTGCGCACATTTAGCTCCATCATCAGAGTTATACAGCAAGTAACTACATGCTTTTCATGATCAGTAAACATCAATTGATCATGTAATTTCAGATAGGTGAGGGTAGCCTCACGATATCTCTCAATATTGGCCACCATGAATTGGATATTTGAGTGATATAAAATAAAAGTGAACTATACCTGACAAATATGAGTGGTTTAGATTAACTTCCCATCCTTGTGGACTCTGGCTGTCAAGCAGCAGAAGGGAGAATTTGCCGATGTAGCCTACTGTTAGCTGATCATGTTTGCTTTGCAAGCTCAGTAGAAATGTTGTACAGTTGGCTAAACATAGTGGTAAGTAGACCTAATGTACTTTTTTCTACAAACAGTGTAGGCCTACCTAGCGAAGTTACCTAGCGTCCTCTTTTCAACATAGTTTTTGAGTGTTTAATCACGATTGCTGCTGACAGACATGATAGGCTACATTGATTGATGGACCACGTCAAATTGGCTAGCTAGCTAATAACTTTCAGAGGATAAATTAGATGGCTATATCCAAATATTGCTTAATTTGCTTACCATCTTGCTTGCCATCTATAATGGTGATGACAGTAGTCCGACTTATAACTTTATCAGGATGAGGACTTGCCGATGTCAAGCTCTTTCCAAATGCCTAAATGAGACATGTTGTTTGCTTAGCTAGCTAGCTACATGCCAAATGAATAGGTTACCCTCATGTATCTGAAATTGCATGATCAATTGATGTTTATTGATAATGAAAAGCATGCAGTTACATGCTGTATAACTCTGATGATAGAGCTAAATGTGGAATAATCGTAAATGTGTTGTTCTGACTATACGATTCAAAGGTGATGATATTAAAACCAAATAGTTAACAATTATTTAACAATCCCTTGAAAACGGCACGTAGTTATCAATGGTTTTAGCAGAGCTGGGGGCCTCCTTGCCATCCAGCCACCAAATCGAACGCTCTGCACCGTATTGTGACGTTTTTTTGATAACGATCTGTAGCTCAAGGGCCACGACACATCTGGAAATCCCAGGAAAGGGGAGGGGTCTAGACAGGTCGCAATGTGAGAAAACTTCCATAATGTGAGCACACTGGTCAGCAGACTTCAGGATAACAAGATTATGCAGACAATTTGCATAATGTGAGTGCTCCCAAGATGTAAAGATTTTTGTTGTCGTCTAATGTATGTCTAGCTTTAGCTGTCACTCAAACTGGGGGACATACTAATAGACTCTGCCTCAGGATGCAACACATTTCCCACTGATTTTACCCTTCCACACAGCTGTCTGCAGAGATGGCAATCTAATAGGCGGACATTACTCCTCTATTAATGTGAATATGCCAAGCCATCTCGCAGCCACAGTTTGCTGATTTCATTTACATACCATGTGGCGTATAAATAAATGGAGAGGCAAAAAATATTGGATGCAGAATTAATAGCGTCAGTTAATGGTGTCTGTGATGCCAACTAATAATGAACATTCATGCTCTAACAAACCCCATCACTCAATGTTTAGATATTTTAGTTTACTGGTATATTATTGTTGTTCATTAAAGCCATTTGTGCACTTTGTATCACAAACACTAGTAATTGAATACATCAATCGCCTGTGGTTTTTGACAGTAATAAATCCTATAGTTCTCATTTGCATTCTCAGATTCTGTCGCTAGGAACAGCATATAGCACCCCATACTTCCCTCTCTATTTTCTCTATCCAGCTCTATAAACCCCCTGCTGTGTCTCTCTCTCTCTCTCTTTCTCTCTCTCTCTCTCTCTCTCTCTCTCTCTCTCTCTCTCTCTCTCTCTCTCTCTCTCTCTCTCTCTCTCTCTCTCTCTCTCTCTCTCTCTCTCTTTCTCTCAATTCAATTTGAAGTGGCTTTATTGGAATAGGAAACGTGTTTACATTGCCAAAGCAAGTGAAATAAACAATAAACAAAAGTCAGAGGACACAAAACAACATCAACAATATTGTAAATCCCTTCTCTTCTCTCTCTTCTCTTCTCTTCTCTTCTCTTCTCTTCTCTTCTCTTCTCTTCTCTTCTCTTCTCTTCTCTTCTCTTCTCTTCTCTTCTCTTCTCTTCTCTCTCTCCCTTTCCCCATCTCTCTCCCCAAGCACTCACAAACACACACACTCTTCAACACAAAGGCTAGGGAGATTTGCTAGTGCGCTCTGGGGGTTGCCATGGCTTCAGTGTTTACTAGGAGCACAGTAACTGTGTTTCTTTCAATAGGTGGTCTCTCTAGTCTCTCTGCCTCTAGTAGCAGGGGAGAGAATATAAGATTGGTTTTCATGTCCTCTGATTGCATCTCCATTTACAGCAACAATACAGTTGTTGTTCGATGGATAACGTCTAAATAGGAAAGAGATCATAATGACAGAGGGAAGCTATCATCAATGTAATTGCTTTAGCTCTTCTTCACGCCTTTATTTCTCTGTATTTCATCTCTGTGTATCCCTTCATCCCACTGTTTGTCCTTACACTCAGTTACCTGCCACCTCAAGCAACATATAGATGATACACCACATTAGAACTAGAACAAAGAGAGAGAGAGAGAGCGAGAGAGAGAGAGAGATAGAGAGAGAGAGAGCGAGAGAGAGAAGAGTTAGAGAGAAAGTTAGACAGATAACGTTAGAGAGAGAAAGCGAGATACAGAAAGACACTGTCAAAGAGAGAGACATGACAGTACACGCTGATCCCTTCCATTTCCAGCTCCTGCTCCAGACAGTCATCAGACTCACTCCAAACAACCTCAAAGCTGGACTGAGGCCTAAGCTGCAAGCCCCATAAGAAATCACGAGGCAGAAACAAGACAGGGTCCTCTCTCCTTTGCCTTATGTGGCAACAATTTACCTCCTTTATCCTGAGATGAGCAAATGTCACTGCCACACAACACGGTTATTATCCCCTTTCACCAAAGTTTGGAGATGATAAATGGCTAATAATATATTAAATGTATTCACCATTTTCTGATTTACTTCATATTTTTGCCTATTGAGATAAAGTGTATATTTCCAGAGAGAGCTAGATATGATACCAGGTGTCACACCCTGGCTCTGGGACTCTATATGTTGAGCCAGGGTGTGTTCTTTCTGTTGTGTTTATTTCTATGTTGGCCAGAGTGACTCCCAATCAGAGGCAACGAGTGTCAGCTGTCGTTGGTTGTCTCTGATTGGGAGCCATATTTAAACTGTCTGTTTTCCCTTTGTGTTTGTGGGTTCTTGTTCCGTGTTGGTCATTGTTACCGTGGACTTCACGAGTCGTTTCTTGTTTTGTTTATTGTTGTCTATTATCACTAAAGATAATAAAGTTTAAACATGTTCGTTCATCACGCTGCGCCTTGGTCTATTCCCTACGACGATCGTGACAGAAGAACCCACCTTACAAGGACCAAGCAGCGTGTCCAGGGGCAGATCTTGGACTGGACATGGGAGGAAGCGCCGGGAAAGGAGATGGAGAGGTTGGCGATGGCCCAGGTGGGCAAATCGTGGTCCTGGGAGGACATGCTCGGGGGCAAGGGACCTTGGGCTAGGATTAAGGCCCTGGCGAGAGAGGAGCAGCGGCGTCAGCAGTGTCATCGTCGGACGGACGAGAGGCAACCCCAAAAATTTTTTAGGGGGGGGCACACGGCATGGGCGGCTGGGCAGCAGGAGGCTGCCACAGGGCGATTTGGAGAGGAGGCCACCGGGTTAGGGGGGCCAGAAGGCAGGTTGGCGGAGCCTGGATGGAGAGCGGAACCAACTTCCCGTACTCAGGCATGGCAGCACGGGACGGGGCAGGTTCCGCGGTATGCGGAGCGGCGTACTGTGCCACGAGTGGTCCGGCATAGTCCTGTACGTCCTGTGCGAGCACCCCGCACGTGTCGTGCGAAGGAGGGTATGCAGCCAGGACGGAGTGTGCCGGCTCAACGCTCGTGGTCTCCAATGCCTCTCCGCGGTCCCGGATATCCTGCTCCAGTGTCACGTGCTGTTATGCCAGTACGGGTACACAGCCCTGTACGTCCTGTGCGGATGCCTCACACAGAGTGTGTGAGGGTAGGCATTCAGCCAGGACGGGTTGTGGCCGCTCTTCACTCCAGGTCTCCTATCCGTCTCCACAGCCCGGTTCGGCCTGTCCCTGCTCCACGCACCAAGCCTACGGTGTGCATCGCCAGCCCGGTCCGGCCTGTCCCTGCTCCTCGCACCAAGCCTACGGTGTGCGTCGCCAGCCCAGTCCGGCCTGTCCCTGCTCCTCGCACCAAGCCTACGGTGTGCGTCGCCAGCCCGGTCCGGCCTGTCCCTGCTCCACGCACCAAGCCTACGGTGTGCGTCGCCAGCCCGGTCCGGCCTGTCCCTGCTCCACGCACCAAGCCTACGGTGTGCGTCGCCAGCCCGGTCCGGCCTGTCCCTGCTCCTCGCACCAAACCTACGGTGTGCGTCGCCAGCCCAGTCCGGCCTGTCCCTGCTCCACGCACCAAGCCTACGGTGTGCGTCGCCAGCCCGGTCCGGCCTGTCCCTACTCCACGCACCAAGCCAGGGGTGCGAGTCGTCAGCCCGGTCCGGCCTGTTCCTACTCCACGCACCAAGCCAGGGGTGCGCGTCGCCAGCCCGGCCCGGCCTGTTCCTGCTACTCGCGCTAAGCCAGGGGTGCGAGTCGTCAGCCTGGTAAGGCCCGTTCCTCCTCCACGCACCAAGCCAGGGGTGCGCGTCGTCAGCCTGGTAAGGCCCGTTCCTCCTCCACGCACCAAGCCAGGGGTGCGCGTCGTCAGTCCAGCACAACCCGTGCCTGGGTCACCGGTGCCTGGTAAGGTACCGGTCAACTGCTCCACTACGGAGCTGAAGCTAACCGCTCCTGCTGCGTCCAGTTCAGCTCCAGCCAGCGGGGCCAGACTGGACCAGGGGCGCTATGGGGGGTTTATTGGAGGGTGGTGGGCAAGGCCGGAGCCAGAACCGCCGCCGAGGAGGAAAGCCCACCAAGCCCTCCCCTGTTTTGTTCAAGTTGAGGCGCGGTCGCAGTCCGCGCCTTTAGGGGGGGGTACTGTCACACCCTGGCTCTGGGACTCTAAATGTTGAGCCAGGGTGTGTTCTTTCTGTTGTGTTTATTTCTATGTTGGCCAGAGTGACTCCCAATCAGAGGCAACGAGTGTCAGCTGTCGTTGGTTGTCTCTGATTGGGAGCCATATTTAAACTGTCTGTTTTCCCTTTGTGTTTGTGGGTTCTTGTTCCGTGTTGGTCATTGTTACCGTGGACTTCACGAGTCGTTTCTTGTTTTGTTTATTGTTGTCTATTATCACTAAAGATAATAAAGTTTAAACATGTTCGTTCATCACGCTGCGCCTTGGTCTATTCCCTACGACGATCGTGACACCAGGCTATCAAGGATATGACTTTTTTTCATGGCTGGATACCTCTGTCTTAGGATAAATTAAAGGGAAGATCAGGTAGTAAAGACAGTACGTCTAACAGCCCTGAGAATGTCTCTGCAGGAGAAGGCAGAACGAGAGAGAGAGAGAACGAGAGAGAGAGAGAGAGAAAGAGAGAGGGAGCAGCCATCTGAATCCGGTGAAGTCCAGCCTCTCTAATGACACAGTGAGAAAAGCCTCCCTCCCCTCTCTGCTCAGCCTAATCATCAGATTGTCCAATATTTATTTTCTCCATTGTTACTTAATTCTGTCCTATGCCCCTTACAGTGGGGGAAAAAAGTATTTAGTCAGCCACCAATTGTGCAAGTTCTCCCACTTAAAAAGATGAAAGAGGCCTGTAATTTTCATCATAGGTACACGTCAACTATGACAGACAAAATGAAAAAAGAAATCCAGAAAATCACATTGTAGGATTTTTTATGAATTTATTTGCAAATTATGGTGGAAAATAAGTATTTGGTCAATAACAAAAGTTTCTCAATACTTTGTTATATACCCTTTGTTGGCAATGACACAGGTCAAACGTTTTCTGTAAGTCTTCACAAGGTTTTCACACACTGTTGCTGTTATTTTGGCCCATTCCTCCATGCAGATCTCCTCTAGAGCAGTGATGTTTTGGGGCTGTCGTTGGGCAACACGGACTTTCAACTCCCTCCAAAGATTTTCTATGGGGTTGAGATCTGGAGACTGGCTAGGCCACTCCAGGACCTTGAAATGCTTCTTACGAAGCCACTCCTTCGTTGCCCGGGCGGTGTGTTTGGGATCATTGTCATGCTGAAAGACCCAGCCACGTTTCATCTTCAATGCCCTTGCTGATGGAAGGAGGTTTTCACTCAATCTCACGATACATGGCCCCATTCATTCTTTCCTTTACACAGATCAGTCGTCCTGGTCCCTTTGCAGAAAAACAGCCCCAAAGCATGATGTTTCCACCCCCATGCTTCACAGTAGGTATGGTGTTCTTTGGATGCAACTCAGCATTCTTTGTCCTCCAAACACGACGAGTTGAGTTTTCACCAAAAAGTTATATTTTGGTTTCATCTGACCATATGACATTCTCCCAATCCTCTTCTGGATCATCCAAATGCACTCTATCAAACTTCAGCCGGGCCTGGACATGTACTGGCTTAAGCAGGGGGACACGTCTCGCACTGCAGGATTTGAGTCCCTGGCGGCGTAGTGTGTTACTGATGGTAGGCTTTGTTACTTTGGTCCCAGCTCTCTGCAGGTCATTCACTAGGTCCCCCCGTGTGGTTCTGGGATTTTTGCTCACCGTTCTTGTGATCATTTTGACCCCACGGGGTGAGATCTTGCGTGGAGCCCCAGATCGAGGGAGATTATCAGTGGTCTTGTATGTCTTCCATTTCCTAATAATTGTTCCCACAGTTGATTTCTTCAAACCAAGCTGCTTACCTATTGCAGATTCAGTCTTCCCAGCCTGGTGCAGGTCTACAATTTTGTTTCTGGTGTCCTTTGACAGCTCTTTGGTCTTGGCCATAGTAGAGTTTGGAGTGTGACTGTTTGAGGTTGTGGACAGGTGTCTTTTATACTGATAACAAGTTCAAACAGGTGCCATTAATACAGGTAACGAGTGGAGGACAGAGGAGCCTCTTAAAGAAGAAGTTACAGGTCTGTGAGAGCCAGAAATCTTGCTTGTTTGTAGGTGACCAAATACTTATTTTCCACCATCATTTGCAAATAAATTCATAAAAATCCTACAATGTGATTTTCTGGAGAAAAAAAATCTGGAATTTTTTTTTCTTCTCAATTTGTCTGTCATTGTTGACGTGTACCTATGATGAAAATGACAGGCCTCTCTCATCTTTTTAAGTGGGAGAACATGCACAATTGGTGGCTGACTAAATACTTTTTTCCCCCACTGTATATCCCTTCTATAATCCATCTTTAATGAAAAATAAATGCTTAAGAGTTTGACTTGAAATTAAGTGATTGAGGTAAACGGGTGTTGGAAAATAAAGTATAAAATGGGCATAGAAGTATCAAGGAAGTGTTAATGAAGTCTGATCAGGTAAATATATGAATCATCTCCATAGGAACATGGCACTTTAACCAAGTAGTGTGGCAGTTTATCTGACTATTGTGTCGGTAGGGTAGAATAGAACCTACATTTATTATGTAGTGGAAATGTCAGGAGCATCTCTCACACACTCTCACTGTTCTTTCTCCCTGTAGCCAATGACATTGGAGCTGTTTCCTTGGAGACCAACAATTCACCCCTACATCCTATAATGCCATTTCTGTCATCTGAAGACTGAAAAATGGACACTTGACTGGCCTTCAGGTGGAGCGGAGTCAGCTGAGGTGAAACTGACAGTGACACACGTTGCCACCATAGGATTTGAAGGAATACAAAGCCAAAGCCTTTTAGCATGTCTCTCACCTCTAAACCTAGCTCTTTTAAAATGTGAAACCAAAACCGAATTCCTGTTCACTAAAAACTGTTGCACAGGTTAGATGGTAGATTACCTATCGATTAGAAATATTGTTAATCTCTCTTTGAAAGACAATAGAAAGTGTTAAGCGGGTCCATTGCCATCCCACTAAGGAGATGCCAGAAGGGGGGTCTACACAGGGTCTTATGTATGCAGGCAGGAGCAGGACAGAGTTTCGATAAAGAGTAGGACAGGGTTTCGATCTTGTTCACCTTATGAAACACCGACACACACAGAGAACAAGCAACCTATTGTTTACCTAATGTCAGATGAAATTACTAATAAAAATTCAGGAGGGACCTGTCTGGGAAAATGTCTGGAAAATGTCAGTGGCTAACCCGCCGTGAAATTGATGAGTCTATATAGCTCTGTCTCAATCAACAGCCACTTTAAAGCCTCTGGGAGAGAGAGAAATATCATCACACTCACCACAGCTGAGTTCTGCTTGCTATCACTGGCTCACCTTATTGTTCAAAGCCAGCCAGTCGGACCTACCTAGACACATTAGAGGAACAGGTTTTATTTGGCTTCAGAGATAAACAATGAGCTCTGATTTATGTCATTTGGATAAGTAGACAGTAGGTGTGATTGCAATGCCTAAGTACAGTGGGGAAAAAAAGTATTTAGTCAGCCACCAATTGTGCAAGTTCTCCCACTTAAAAAGATGAGAGAGGCCTGTAATTTTCATCATAGGTACACGTCAACTATGACAGACAAAATGTGGGAAAAAAAATCCAGAAAATCACATTGTAGGATTTTTAATGAATTTATTTGCAAATTATGGTGGAAAATAAGTATTTGGTCAATAACAAAAGTTTCTCAATACTTTGTTATATACCCTTTGTTGGCAATGACACAGGTCAAACGTTTTCTGTAAGTCTTCACAAGGTTTTCACACACTGTTGCTGGTATTTTGGCCCATTCCTCCATGCAGATCTCCTCTAGAGCAGTGATGTTTTGGGGGCTGTCGCTGGGCAACACGGACTTTCAACTCCCTCCAAAGATTTTCTATGGGGTTGAGATCTGGAGACTGGCTAGGCCACTCCAGGACCTTGAAATGCTTCTTACGAAGCCACTCCTTCGTTGCCCGGGCAGTGTGTTTGGGATCATTGTCATGCTGAAAGACCCAGCCACATTTCATCTTCAATGCCCTTGCTGATGGAAGGAGGTTTTCACTCAAAATCTCACGATACATGGCCCCATTCATTCTTTCCTTTACACGGATCAGTCGTCCTGGTCCCTTTGCAGAAAAACAGCCCCAAAGCATGATGTTTCCACCCCCATGCTTCACAGTAGGTATGGTGTTCTTTGGATGCAACTCAGCATTCTTTGTCCTCCAAACACGACGAGTTGAGTTTTTACCAAAAAGTTATATTTTGGTTTCATCTGACCATATGACATTCTCCCAATCCTCTTCTGGATCATCCAAATGCACTCTAGCAAACTTCAGACAGGCCTGGACATGTACTGGCTTAAGCAGGGGGACACGTCTGGCACTGCAGGATTTGAGTCCTTGGCGGCGTAGTGTGTTACTGATGGTAGGCTTTGTTACTTTGGTCCCAGCTCTCTGCAGGTCATTCACTAGGTCCCCCCGTGTGGTTCTGGGATTTTTGCTCACCGTTCTTGTGATCATTTTGACCCCACGGGGTGAGATCTTGCGTGGAGCCCCAGATCGAGGGAGATTATCAGTGGTCTTGTATGTCTTCCATTTCCTAATAATTGCTCCCACTGTTGATTTCTTCAAACCAAGCTGCTTACCTATTGCAGATTCAGTCTTCCCAGCCTGGTGCAGGTCTACAATTTTGTTTCTGGTGTCCTTTGACAGCTCTTTGGTCTTGGCCATAGTGGAGTTTGGAGTGTGACTGTTTGAGGTTGTGGACAGGTGTATTTTATACTGATAACAAGTTAAAACAGGTGCCATTAATACAGGTAACGAGTGGAGGACAGAGGAGCCTCTTAAAGAAGAAGTTACAGGTCTGTGAGAGCCAGAAATCTTGCTTGTTTGTAGGTGACCAAATACTTATTTTCCACCATAATTTGCAAATAAATTCATAAAAAATCCTACAATGTGATTTTCTGGAATTTTTCTTCTCAATTTGTCTGTCATAGTTGACGTGTACCTATGATGAAAATTACAGGCCTCTCTCATCTTTTTAAGTGGGAGAACTTGCACAATTGGTGGCTGACTAAATACTTTTTTCCCCCACTGTAGATCTGTGTCATTATATATAGGTGAAAGGATGTTTACTTACCTTGTTAGGTTGATTGAGTGAATGATGGTCAGGATTGATTCAGGAGTCAAAAACAAGTCTTACGGTGAAATTCAGCCGTATACACTTTATTGCCAACAGGGGGATTATAGAAAGAACCATTCCACTTCCAAGCCCACTAATCTCTGTCAAAAAGAAGTGAGTGGCTATCTTAGCCTGCATCAGATGTCAAAATGAACAAAGATATTCTTCACACTTTGTGTGTCATTTCCTTGCAAAGATGATGGAAAGGATAAAGTGCATAAGCAATGATTTGAGGACATGTGAAACCTTTCTATGTCCCGTTTTTTAAGCGTAAAAGGAAATTGTCCCATTACCTGTCTGAGATGGCCTCAGTTTGCTCAGTTTGAGAGGATCATCCAGGGGCTGACCTTTATTTGGTTCTCCTGATAGCTGCCAAAAAAAATGGCAGAATTATAAAAAATCTACTCAGACAAATCATACTGTGCTTTTCCTTTTATGAAGTAGACCTTCCTCTATGGTCTGGTTCTGGTTTACAGCCATGAGCCAAAGTATTTTGATGTGCATGGCAGCTGCCTATTCCTGCTCATTGTAAATCATTCATGACTGAGTTAAAATATAAAGTTGAGTAATAGTGTTTTACTTTTTAATCTGTGCTATTATTTTGTGTGGAACATTAGTTCCACACAAAAGTATTTGAACGCAGTGTGAGTGTGTAAGGAATAGTGATGCTTGGTGAAAATGTCACTGGCAGCCCAATCAAAGTTGGATCTTTCTTAGCTTTATTTTCACAAACCAACTGTGTTCCCTCTGTTTTTTCCCCTCATAAAATGTCACAAAAGGTGTGTTAAGATTAAAACTAGGCTGTCTACAGAGATCAGACGTATTTCTTGGCTTTTGTGTCAAATCTGCACTTTGATTGGATGTGTTTCCTGTCTGGTCACCACAAAGGGCCACATTTAGATCAGAGCTATGAGAGAGAGAGACAGAGAGAGAAATATACAGAGAGAGAGAGCGAGAGAGCGAGAGAGAGCGAGAGAGAGATAGTAGCAGGGATGGAATTAATGAGGGATCACACTTATCCCTCCTCTCTAACGAGAAGAGAGTATATGGGTGTGTGTAAGAAGTTAGGAATTATGTTTTCCTCCCTCAGATCTTTAGCGCCCAAGACAGTAATGATCTATGCATTTCCATTACTACATCAGCTCAGACTAAAAGCTTAACATTTCTGTCCAGTCACTGGTTAGACCCAAGAGGCCTCTGAAGCTGAGCCATCTCCATACTAAGCAAAAAAATGCTATGCTAAACATTAGCACGAGGAGCTAAATCACAGGCAACTGACTAATCACAACTGAACAACACCAAGTTGGACAAGTGTCATTTCAAAACACCAAGACAAGCTTAAACTTGACCCCGAAACACAAAGAACTCACATCATTGTATGATTATCCAAAATTAAACACACATTTAGAAAGTGTATATAGAAAATTGCCTGTGTCATGCGTGAGGTGCCAAACTGTGTATTCCCTGCCATTGCCCGGGGGGAGCTCATTACCCACCCTCAAAGCAGGGTTTTGATGCATGTCTGCCCATATTCTGTTGTAATTAATTCCAGTCCTTTTGGCTTTTTTTCTCCTCCATTAATCTGTGTATTTAATTAAGGCACTGCTTGCTTTTATGGTGCAGGGAGAGAGAGACACCATCGGAACCGTTTTGCTGGAGCTGTAAACGTTTTCACGGTTGCTTTCAACATCAGACGTATCGAGTGATGGGAATGCTTGCCAAGCAGAAAGTTAGATAAGCAAACCGGCTGCTGGAGGTCATCCAGACTGACACTTAAACATCCCCCCTCCTCCTCTGTTCCATACGTGTCTTGATCTCTATCTCTTCCTCTCTTTCATGGGTGTCTATCCATCCCTCTATCTGGTGTATTTTGACCTCTCTTTCACACCATCTGTATCACCCAGTTAGTCGTTAGACAAAGATAAGATGGGGTGAGAGATTATCTCCCTGTGTGCCAGTACATCTCTTTTGTTCTCAGCAGAACATGCTGTATTCTCTGGGATGTTGTTGGGTGGTCTGCACAAACCGAATGCTCATTAGAAACTAAACATAACCTGTCACCTTGCCTTCAGATAATACATTTCTTGTAATTTTCCATCTCTATAACATTATGTTATTTATTTATTTGTATTTATTTCACCTTTATTTAACCAGGTAAGCCAGTTGAGAACAAGTTCTAATTTACAACTGCGACTTGGCCAAGATAAAGCAAAGCAGTGCGGTAAAAACAACAACAACACAGAGTTACATATGGAATAAACAAAACGTACAGTCAATAACACAATAGAAAATCTATATACAGTGTGTGCAAATGTAGTAAGTTATGGAGGTAAGGCAATAAATAGGCCATAGTGCAAAATAATTACAATGATAATTTAGTATTAACATTGGAGTGATAGATGTGCAGAAGATGATGTGCCTATAGAGATACTGGGGTGCAAATGAGTAAAATAAATAACAATGTAAATAACAATATGGGGATGAGGTAGATGGGTGGGCTAATTACAGATGGGCTGTGTACAGGTGCAGTGATCGGTAAGCTGCTCTGACAACTGATGCTTAAAGATAGTGAGGGAGATAAGTGTCTCCAGCTTCAGAGATTTTTGCAGTTCGTTCCAGCCATTTGCAGCAGAGAACTGGAAGGAACGGCGACCAAAGGAGGTGTTGGCTTTGGGGATGACCAGTGAGATATACCTGCTGGAACGCATACTACGGGTGGGTGTTGCTATGGTGACCAATGAGCTAAGATAAGACGGGGATTTGCCTAGAAGTGATTTATAGATGACCTGGAGCCAATGGGTTTGGCAACAAATATGTAGTGAGGGCCAGCCAACGAGAGCGTACAGGTCACAATGGTGGGTAGTATATGGGGCTTTGGTGACAAAACGGATGGCACTGTGATAGACTACATCCAATTTGCTGAGTAGAGTGTTGGAAGCTATTTTGTGAAAGACATCACCGAAGTCAAGGATCGGTAGGATAGTCAGTTTTACGAGGGCATGTTTAGCAGCATGAGTGAAGGAGGCTTTATTGCGAAATAGGAAGCCGATTCTAGATTTAACTTTGGATTGGAGATGCTTAATGTGAGTCTGGAAGGAGAGTTTACAGTCTAACCAGACACCTAGGTATTTGTAGTTGTCCACATATTCTAAGTCAGACCCGCCGAGAGTAGTGATTCTAGTCGGGCAGGCGGGTGTAAGCAGCGTTCGATTGAAGAGCATGCATTTAGTTTTACTAGCGTTTAAGAGCAGTTGGAGGCCACGGAAGGAGTGTTGTATGGCACTGAAGCTCGTTTGGAGGTTTGTTAACACAGTGTCCAATGAAGGGCCAGATGTATACAAAATGGTGTCGTCTGCGTAGAGGTGGATCTGAGAGTCACCAGCAGCAAGAGCGACATCATTGATATACACAGAGAATAGAGTCGGCCCGAGAATTGAACCCTGTGGCACCCCCATTGAGACTGCCATAGGTCCAGACAACAGGCCCTCCGATTTTACACATTGAACTCTATCTGAGAAGTAGTTGGTGAACCAGGCGAGGCAGTCATTTGAGAAACCAAGGCTATTTAGTCTGCCAATAAGAATGCGGTGATTGACAGAGTCAAAAGCCTTGGCCAGGTCAATGAAGACGGCTGCACAGTACCCTCTTTTATAGATCGCGGTTATTATATCGTTTAGGACCTTGAGCGTGGCTGAGGTACACCCATGACCAGCTCAGAAACCAGATTGCATAGCGGAGAAGGTACGGTGGGATTCGAAATGGTCAGTGATCTGTTTGTTAACTTGGCTTTCAAATACTTTCAAAAGGCAGGGCAGGATGGATATAGGTCTGTAACAGTTTGGATCTAGAGTGTCACCCCCTTTGAAGAGGGGGATGACCGCGGCAGCTTTCCAATCTCTGGGGTTCTCAGACGATACGAAGGAGAGGTTGAACAGGCTGGTAATAGGGGTTGCGACAATTTTGGCAGCTAATTTTAGAAAGAAAGGGTCCAGATTGTCTAGCCCAGCTGATTTGTAGGGGTCCAGATTTTGCAGCTCTTTCAGAACATTAGCTATCTGAATTTGGGTGAAGGAGAAGCGGGGGGGCATGGGCAAGTTGAGCGGAGGGTGCAGAGCTGGTGGCCGGGGTAGGGGTAGCCATGTGGAAAGCATGGCCAGCCATAGCAAAATGCGATTATCGTAGATTTATCGGTAGTGACAGTGTTTCCTAGCCTCAGTGCAGTGGGCAGCTGGGAGGAGGTGCTCTTATTCTCCATGGACTTTACAGTGTCCCAAAAGTTAGTGCTACAGGATGCAAATTTCTGTTTGAAAAAGTTAGCCTTTGCTTTCCTAACTGATTGTGTATATTGGTTCCTGACTTCCCTGAAAAGTTGCATATCGCGGGGGCTGTTCGATGCTAATGCAGTACGCCACAGGATGTTTTTGTGCTGGTCAAGGGCAGTCAAGTCTGGGGTGAACCAGGGGCTATATCTGTTCTTAGTTCTGAATTTTTTGAATGGGGCATGCTTATTTAAGATGGAGAGGAAAGCACTTTTAAAGAACAACCAGGCATCCTCTACTGACAGAATGAGGTCAATATCCATCCAGGATACCTGGGCCAGGTATATTAGAAAGGCCTGCTCGCTGAAGTGTTCTAGGGAGCATTTGACAGTGATGAGGGATGGTCGTTTGATTGCGGACCCATTACGGATGCAGGCAATGAGGCAGTGATCGCTGAGATCCTGGTTGATGACAGCGGAGGTGTATTTAGAGGGTAAATTAGTCAGGATGATATCTATGAGGGTGCTCATGTTAGGGGGTTGTACCTGGTAGGTTCCTTGATAATTTGTGTGAGATTGAGGGCATCTAGTTTAGATTGTAGGATGGCCGGGGTGTTAAGCATATCCCAGTTTAGGTCACCAAGCAATACGAACTCTGAGGATAGATGGTGGGCAATCAATTCACATATGGTGTTCAGGGCACAGCTGGGGGCTGAGGGGGGTCTGTAGCAAGCGGCAACAGTGAGAGACTTATTTCTGGAAAGGTGGATTTTTAGAAGTAGAAGCTCAAACTGTTTGGGCACAGACCCCGATAGTATGATAGAGCTCTGCAGGCTATCTCTACAGTAGATTGCAACTCTGCCCCCTTTGGCAGTTCTATCTAGACGGAAAATGTTGTAGTTGGGATTGGACATTTCAGAATCTTTGGTGGCCTTCCTAAGCCAGGATTCAGACACTGCTAGCACATCAGGGTTGGCGTAGTGTGCTAACGCAGTGAATAACTCAAACTTAGGGAGGAGGCTTCTGATGTTAACATGCAAGAAACCAAGGCTTTTGCAGTTACAGAAGTCAACAAACGATAGCGCCTGGGGAGCAGGAGTGATACTGAGGGCTACAGCGCCTGGGTTAACCTCTACATCACCAGAGGAACAGAGGAGGAGTAGAATAAGGATATGGCTAAAGGCTTTAAGAACTGGTCTTCTAGTGCGTTGGGTACAGAGAAAAAAATGGCAGATTTCCGGGCGTTGTAGAATAGATTCAGGGCATTATGTACAGACAAGGATATGGAAGGATATGAGTACAGTGGAGGTAAACCTAAGCATTGGGTAAAGATGAAAGAGATAGCATCACTGGAGGCACCGATTGAGCCGGTCTCCGCGTGTGTGGGGGGTGAGACATATTGACATGGGATATAGGCATAAAGCAGTCACAGGTGTTATTCGAGAGAGCTAAGACAACAGCTGGTAATGGCGATGAAAGTTTGAGCTGAGGCTAAACAGATAAACAGGATGGGGTACCGTATAAAGGAACAGTCCAGCAGGCATCAGCTGTGTAGCTGAGTGATCATAAGGTCCAGTGAACAGCAATAAGTAAGTCCGGGAGCAGTTCAGTGGCTGCTACGCTACAGGCGAGCTGGAGGCACGGCTGTTGATTGCGTGTGCTAGCGGGCCGGGGCTAGCAGATGGATCTTCGTGGTCGTCACAACGGGAAGCCTGTTGAAACTACGTCGGCAGACCAGTCGTGATGGATCGCCGGGGCTCCGTGTCAACAGTAGGAGGTCCCGTCCGGTTGACAGAGAGGTAGATAGCCGGGAGATGGGCCTGGCTCGAGGCTAGCTCAAGGCTAACTGGGGTTAACTTCAGGACAGTGGTGATTAGTGGTGATTAGACAACAACGACAACAGCCATTCGGTTGCAGCTAGCTAGTTGCGACGATCCGGTGTTAAGGTCCAGTGATTCAGTGATTCTGGCAGAAAATCCAATATGCTCTGGCTCGATAGCGCGATGTGCAGACTGTGCAGACTGGACGATAATTGTCCAGGATAGAGCTGGCTGGTAGGTAGTGCAGGCCACGGCCACGGACAATGGTGAAGACCGCTAACGGTGGCTAATAGCAAGTAGCTAGTTAGCTGGCTAGCTGGCTAGTTTCAGCCAGAGTTTCTGGATAAAAATGTATGAAGAAATAATAGAATCTGTTCCATATTGGGTGAGGCGGATTACAGGAAAGTATATTTAGTTAAAGGATGGAAAGTGAGATTGAGAAATATAAACGAAAAAGACAAAAAAACTAAAAACTGGCTATTTACATGAGGACACTACAGAAAACACGACCAAACTGCTATGCCATTTGCGCACTTGTAAGGCAAAATTGAAATAGAAAAACGCAAACAAATCTGACATGAATTGTCAGCATAATGAATTGTGTATAAATATTTACATTTTATTTATATTCTTCTCCACAAAAGTATGCAGTCAAAACGGATGCAAAATGTGTATGAACATCTAGCTAGCTATACAGTACTCATCACTGAATTCAACACATACAGGGGACAAAACATATCCATAATCTTTAACATAGAGTCAGCATTGCACAACAGTGGTTGGACATTGAATCAGGCCATCTACAGTAGCTACAGTGGGGAGAACAAGTATTGGATACACTGCCGATTTTGCAGGTTTTCCTACTTACAAAGCATGTAGAGGTCTGTAATTTTTATCATAGGTACACTTCAACTGTGAGAGACGGAAAATCACATTGTATGATTTTTAAGTAATTCATTTTCATTTTATTGCATGACATAAGTATTTGATACATCAGAAAAGCAGAACTTAATATTTGGTACAGAAACCTTTGTTTGCAATTAAAGAGATAATACGTTTCCTGTAGGTCTTGACCAGGTTTGCACACACTGCAGCAGGGATTTTGGCCCACTCCTCCATACAGACCTTCTCCAGATCCTTCAGGTTTCGGGGCTGTCGCTGGGCAATACGGACTTTCAGCTCCCTCCAAAGATTTTCTATTGGGTTCAGGTCTGGAGACTGGCTAGGCCACTCCAGGACCTTGAGATGCTTCTTACGGAGCCACTCCTTAGTTGCCCTGGCTGTGTGTTTCGGGTCGTTGTCATGCTGGAAGACCCAGCCACGACCCATCTTCAATGCTCTTACTGAGGGAAGGAGGTTGTTGGCCAAGATCTCGCGATCCATCCTCCCCTCAATACGGTGCAGTCGTCCTGTCCCCTTTGCAGAAAAGCATCCCCAAATAATGATGTTTCCACCTCCATGCTTCACGGTTGGGATGGTGTTCTTGGGGTTGTACTCATCCTTCTTCTTCCTCCAAACACGGCGAGTGGAGTTTAGACCAAAAAGCTCTATTTTTGTCTCATCAGACCACATGACCTTCTCCCATTCCTCCTCTGGATAATCCAGATGGTCATTGGCAAACTTCAGACGGGCCAGGACATGCGCTGGCTTGAGCAGGGGGACCTTGTCTGCGCTGCAGGATTTTAATCCATGACGGCGTAGTGTGATACTAATGGTTTTCTTTGAGACTGTGGTCCCAGCTCTCTTCAGGTCATTGACCAGGTCCTGCCGTGTAGTTCTGGGCTGATCCCTCACCTTCCTCATGATGATTGATGCCCCACGAGGTGAGATCTTGCATGGAGCCCCAGACCGAGGGTGATTGACCGTCATCTTGAACTTCTTCCATTTTCTAATAATTGCGCCAACAGTTGTTGCCTTCTCACCAAGCTGCTTGCCTATTGTCCTGTAGCCCATCCCAGCCTTGTGCAGGTCTACAATTTTATCCCTGATGTCCTTACACAGCTCTCTGGTCTTGGCCATTGTGGAGAGGTTGTAGTCTGTTTGATTGAGTGTGTGGACAGGTGTCTTTTATACCGGTAACGAGTTCAAACAGGTGCAGTTAATACAGGTAATGAGTGGAGAACAGGAGGGCTTCTTAAAGAAAAACTAACAGGTCAGTGAGAGCCGGAATTCTTACTGGTTGGTAGGTGATCAAATACTTATGTCATGCACTAAAATGCAAATGAATCATACAATGTGATTTTCTGAAAAAAAAAAAAAAATTACAGACCTCTACATGCTTTGTAAGTAGGAAAACCTGCAAAATCGGCAGTGTATCAAATACTTGTCCTCCCCACTGTATATGTAGATCCATATTAACTGCTGACAAGCTTTGGTACAAAATATTTTTAAAAAGGAGTAAAAAAAAACAACGGCAGGCAAGAAAGGTTCACTTTAAAAGAGCGTTAAATAGGTGGTGAGAGAAGAAGCAGAAAGACTTTATTTGAAATATACACAGTTATGACCTCGGTCCTAAAAAATATGTTCCCAAACAAATTAGTTGAAATAAAAAAATTGACCACAGTTGGAGGAAACCCTGAACAATAAGAGTGCGCGTTCATCTTAACAATTATAAAGCTTTATAAATAAACACATTATATTTAGCTTGTTTGACACACGTGACAAGGCTAAAGAACATGGATACCATTTAAAACGTTTTCTTCTCTTAGCAATGGGTCGAGTCCACAGTTATGAACAGGTGTCAAAGAGTCTTAAAAAAATGTGGTGCCATATTTAGAGTAAAAAAATACATACTATGCCAGACAACGATGATTAAAATAGTATTTGTGAATACTGAGACCGTAGCATTGTGTAGTTTGGCTGGTGGCCATACGAAGGGAGGTGGGTGAGTGGTGCAGTCTAGCGGTCTAGTCCTCCTGGTGGTTAGGGACTGAAGGCAGATTCGGAGGAAGCAGGACACAGAGGGAGCAGACAGACAGGCAGCTGTTGTGCAGTATCTCCAATACAAACAGGGAATAAGGTATTTTCTAAATGTTAGGTTGATATGCAAAATGATCCAGAAGGGTAGGGTCAGGAGTTGGGTTAGGATGGTGATGGACGTTGGAAGGACAGCACAAGGCGGTCTAACTCAACAGTATAAAGTGGCTTCCTCTCCTCCTCTTTTTTTCATCTATACTGATGGGAATTAAACTGCTTTCCAATTAGTGGAGAAGAAAGGGGAGGAGACGAGTTGCACCCTGTGATTGATGACAATGGTGATGATGATGGCCAGTTTGGTCTAGATGGCACAGTCGTCCTGAGAGGCGGGGCTGAAGGCGGAGCTCCGGAGCGTATCCAAGCAGTTGACGAGGATGAGCGTGCCCGTCAGGTGTTTCCAGCGCTTGGTGATGGGGCTCTTCATCTTGTCTAGGCCCATGTGCAGCTCCTGGATCACGTCCCGGTAGCTGTCCCCGATCTGGGCCGCCCACGTCAGCAGGAAGTCATAGGCTGGCTTCCACATGGCCTACACAGGGAGAGAGTGAAACAGAAAGAGGTGGTGATTGAAGGGAGCATATTTAAATGAAAGTAGATCACATAGGACTTGCATGCTGTTTTCTGATGTTTCTATGACCATAATTATGTTGTTGGCTTATAAAGCAATTTTACACGAGAGGGCTTGCTAAACAACTGTTTTAGCACGGCTGTGCTGCGGTCATAGATACGAGGCGGAGCTGAGTACTGTAGATCAGCACAGCAGTGATAAGAAAGTATTTTTGCACAACCTCGAATGTACAATTGCTTTTCTACAACTGGTTAAATAAAACACTTTATTTAGATAAATCTGTATTTATAGGCTACTATTTCATCCCTCAACGAAAATATAGGCCTAGTCCCGACACATCTATGGTTTCTATGGTTGCTAGCCAAGCAGGCTGGCCATTCATTGTATCGGTTAGGTTGCCAGAGACGCAACCTAGTCGTAAAGTATTTTTGTTCTATATCCAGTCGTTCATTCTAAATGTTCCGTTGCTGGCAACGCTCTTATCCCTTGCTAGCTACCTAACTATGGCTAACAGTCCAGCTAGAATAACCACAAAGAAGCTGCATTTGCATTTGTTTAAGCTGTTTTGGATACATCCATAACAATGAGCTAATTATACGCGATTTCGCCTCTCGTCAGGACACTGTTCAGAGGAACTAGCCAACTACACAGCTAACGCAATCACTTCAAACTGAAGCTGGTAAGACAGCAAACTAGCTGCATTTCATATCGTTTGACCTGTTTTTCTATTGACATTTATTTTTATATATCCATAAAAATTATGTTGATTCATGACATCGACTGGCTGAGAAAATATGTCTGTCTCGTCCTGACACGTTAATCCTCAATAGGACAATGGAGATCGACTTTCAATATTGAAACAATGTTGCAAATGTCGAGAGACAGACAGCATCGTTTGTACAACCCCCCGTTGTTGCAAACCAAATGTTAGGCTAGACGCAAGGGGAAATAATGTCTAGATGCTTTTTACAGTGGAGATCAAGTTAAAGTTAATACATTGACTGGCTGGGCTGATGGGACAGAAAACAAGATGCACATTTTTGCGTCATAGGCTTACCCGTGCTAAACAGATTTTTTAGTATGGCTTAGAACGCGTCTCAACCAATCACAATGCTTGTTTTGACCAACCCGTTGTAGAACACACAGTACAGCACAGGGAGAGATAAGGTCAGAGGACAATGAGGGGTGGCAATTGAAGACAACATATTGAACAGTGTGACAATAAATCACATGGGTCTTGCATGCTGTGTTCTGCCAGTTTAATTTACTATGGTCATGGTTATATGGCTGACATTCACAGTATATCAATCCAAAAGTATATAAAAAAAAGAAGTACAAGTATCTCACTATCTATAGATCACAGGTAATATAATTTCAATCAGCTATGTCTAGTGCTCCATTTTTCAATATGGTTGCCAACAAAGTTTTAGTAGGATCGTGCCATCCAGACCACTCACCTCATTGTCCACTACTCCGTTCTTGTCTCTGTGGGGTGCCTCGTATGCATCCATCTGCAGACGGGACACCTTGGCCAGCCTCTCAGCCAGCTCCCTCCATCGCCCGGCCACCTCCACCGCTGTGGTCAGCAGGACAAAGTCCATCACCAGCCTGGCTACCAGGCCCTGGCAGTCCATCTTCAGCAATGCCTGAGAGGGAAGACAGAGAGACAGACTGGTCAGGATAAAACATTTAAATAATAAACAATCTGTACATTCTTGTCAATACAATTCCATGAAATGATTGGCTCATAGACAAGGAGATGCTGGTCAGGACAAGATAACATTCAAAACCCACAGGAACAAACACACAAGAACACATGAAATTCCATGACTTTCTCCTCTGCATTTTGTTTATTGGCTATGCTTCACATTGTTCCCAAACATCCTCTTTTCCATAATCTCATGTCTGTGTAATTTCTTCAGATGTATTCAAGAAGGTCTGACGGGAACTGAGCCACTAAGCACCAGCTCACCAGGAGGGCTACAGCGTTCCAAGGCCATGCAGGCTCCAACTCTCTGGCTCCAGCTAGCTAGCTGGCTGTGCTACTTGGCTAAGAGCGATTTCTGTTTGATTAACTCAGCGATAGGCAGGGGAGCAGAGCAGGGGATTACGTGCCATTATGGAGCACAGCTAACAGCAGGGAACCAAAGCTGTACTACACTACTTGAAAAGGAGAAAGAGAGACGTTTGACTGGCTAGTTTGGCTTATGTTTCTGTACATCTAATTTGTTTGGAGTGTCGTCCAGACCAATCCCTCACCCTTTAACCCCCTCTGTCTTGTCAAGTTGGGGTGAAACTAAACTCTGCGTGTGCTCATGGAATCTGAAGAATATTTTCATGTAAGCACAACCTCAGGCAAAGAGTATCATAGAGCAGGACTGAAGTGCTGCACACGTGTACATTTGCAAAGTCAAATGCAGCCACACAAACAAACGCAAACATGAACACACAACAAACCCATGCACACACCAAAGAGCCTTCCCTTAATGATACTCAGCAACCACAGAATACATGGTTAAACACAGTGAGCTTCTCTATGACTACCAGACTCAACAGAGCCAGGGAGAATAAACGGGACATTAAAGCGCTGCCAACTAAAGCTCTGATTTGGGCTTTAGTTGCATGGGCAGGAATGCATGGAATGACAGGAAATGGGGAAGGGGGATGAAGAGGTGAAGGAATGTGGTGATGCTAGTCTCACACACACACACACACACACACACACACACACACACACACACACACACACACACACACACACACACACACACACACACACACACACACACACACACAGGAGGATGAGATAGCAGGAGCTCCAGCACACTAACAGTTAGCCAGGAATGCACTGTTTTGGCCCAGATCAGAGTAAAAAGGCAGAGGGGATTTCCACTTCAGCCCAGCCCAGAATCTGATTATTTCTGCTAAAGCAACATGGAGTTCATTTCCATTTGAGTAACTATGCAGACATTCTTATGCAGAATGATTTAGAATAAGGACATTCAACGATCCCACCTGTGTGCATTTGTTAGTATGTATTTCGTACGTGTGGTTCTGTGTGTTTGTGTATGTTGTGGAAGGGAAGAGTCCTCCTGAAAGATAAGGCCTCAGACAAGCACCTGCTTCCTCTCTGGATAACAGCAACAGGAAATCCCTGCAGAAATCAAGGAGCGCACTTCCCATGTCACCTCCAGCTAGATCCTGACACAGCTAAGAGTCGTGCTAACAGACAAACAACAATGCTCCACATATAAAACCAGTAAAGTTGACTTTACAAACAATGCACACAGAGAGTAGTTCAGTGTTGACCAACTACACTGTTTGCTTGGGTTGACAAAAGCAAATACTTATTGAGAACTAGGTGAAGGCCCTCTTCTGACCACAAAGCTAACAACTTGTTACTGGTTCATTAAGGAAACAGTCAGGAACAAAACAAACATTCTTAATTACATTCTTATTAAGTTATTATTTGTGAGTTGAACTCCTGCTACACAACTGTGCGTTTCCATTATAAACACGTCTCTCTTCATTGTTAGAACTGAGAGATGAATAAAGCATTGACAGAGCCAGTAAGCCCATTCCACTATGCTCTGCTCCCATGTGCCTCATTGTTCTCCTCACACTGTTAATACTGCAAGCTCCAGTCAAATTGCAGGGTAATCTGTGCCTGATCCCTCCCCTTCACTGTGACTTGGTGCTGAACTGTGAAGGCTGCTGCCAAGTATTACCAAAGATTATGAGGGCAAGAGTGGAGATCCAAAAATGACATCTATTCACACTAAGGGTTGGATATAGTCGACAATATGTCCACTGTTGAGGGGTGAGGGGCTGAATGGATGTGTGGTGAGCTATTATGATCACAGAATATAATGAATATAGCAACAGGCTTTAAGACTTAATAGGAGATGCAGTGTTACTACTGTAATGACGCGTGACACACTTGACATGTCATAAAGTCATGCTGTCAAGAGTCGTATGATAACCACGTCGGCATTGTGACAGGATTCAATGAAGTTTGAGCTAACTGCCATTTACACAGCTTTAGGCCAAATACCATCATAGACGGCTGAAGAGAAATTATACAAGTATAGTATACAAAACATTAACAAAACCTGATCTTTCCATGACATTGACTGACCAGGTGAATCCAGGTGAAAGCTATGATCCCTTATTGATTTCACTAGTGTAATCAAAGATGGCGTAGCAGTGCGGTCGTGTACTCTGTGTGTGTCCGTGTAAATAGCCTGTCTTTTTTGTATATTTTTGTATTTTTCGTACATATTTCCCTATCACACTTTTCATCCTTCTACTAAATATACTTTCCTGCAACCCGCCTCACTCAATGTGGAACGGATTCTATTATTGACTTACCTTTTATCTAGACTCCAGTTGAAACTAGCTAGCCAGCTAACTAGCTACTTGCTATTAGCCACCGTTAGCGGTTTTCACCCAGAACATCGGATTTTCTGCTGGAATAACTGAATCACTGGACATTAACACCGGATCGCAACTAGCTAGCCGCAACCGAATGGATGTTGCTGTTGGCTAATCACCACTGCCCCTGAAGCAAGCACCAGTTAGCCTTGAGCTAGCCTCGAGCCAGGCCCATACCCCGGCTATCTACCTCTCTGTCTACCGGACGGGAGTAGCCAGCTAACTAGCTACTTGCTATTGGCCACCGTTAGCGGTTTTTCACCATTGTCCGAGGCCTGCACTACCTACCAGCCAGCTCTAGCCTGGACTATTATCGGCTAGTCTGCACTGTCTGCACAGCGCATTATCGACCCAGAACATATCGGTTTATCTGCCGGAATCACTGGACCTTTAACACCGGATCATCGCAACTAGCTAGCTGCAACCAAATGGATGTTGTTGTTGGCTAATCAGCCTTGAGCTAGCCTCGAGTCAAGCCCATCTCCCGGCTATCTACCTCTCTGTCAACCGGACGGGACCTCCTAGAGTCGACACGGAGCCCCGCCGATCCATCACGACTGGTCTGCCGACGTAATCGTCTGTGGTTTCAACAGGCTTCCCGTTGTGACGACCACGAAGATCCATCTGCTAGCTCCGGCCCGCTAGCACACGCAAACAAAAGCCGTGCTTCCTGCTAGCCTGTGCTGTAGCACCAATTCGAACTGCTCTCGGACTCACATATTGCTGTTCACTGGACCTTATGATCACTCAGCTGCACAGCTGATGCCTGCTGGACTGTTCCTTTACACGGTACCCTGTCCTGTTTATCTGTTTAGCCTCAGCCCAAACTTTCATCGCCATTACCAGTTGTTGTCTTAGCTCTCTCGAATAACACCTGTGATTGCTTTATGCCTCTCTCCCATGTCAATATGCCTTGCCTATTGCTGTTCCAGTTAGGTCTTATTATACCATTTCAATGTAGAGCCCCAAGTCCCTATCAAACTGCCTCAAATAGCTCCTTTGTTCCACCCCCCATACACGCGGAGACCAGCTCAATCGGTGCCTCCAGTGATGCTATCTCTTTCATTGTTACCCAACGCTTAGGTTTACCTCCACTGTACTCATATCCTTCCATATCCTTGTCTGTACATAATGCCCTGAATCTATTCTACAACGGCCGGAAATCTGCAACCTTTATTCTCTGTACCCAACGCACTAGAAGACCAGTTCTTAAAGCCTTTAGCCGTATCCTCATTCTAGTCCTCCTCTGTTCCTCTGGTGATGTAGAGGTCAACCCAGGCCCTGCAGCCCCCAGAATCACTCCTACTCCCCAGGAGCTATCATTTGTTGACTTCTGTAACCGTAAAAGCATTGTTTTTTTGCATGTTAAAATCAGAAGCCTCCTCCCTAAGTTTGAGTTATTCACTACGTTAGCACACCCCGCCAACCCTGATGTTCTAGCAGTGTCTGAATCCTGGCTTAGGAAGGCCACCAAAAATTCTGAAATGTCCATTCCCAACTACAACATTTTCCGTCTAGATAGAACTGCCAAAGGGGGTGGAGTTGCAATCTACTTTAGAGATAGCCTGCAGAGCTCTATCATACTATCCAGGTCTGTGCCCAAACAGTTTGAGCTCCTACTTCTAAAAATCCACCTTTCCAGAAATAAGTCTCTCACTGTTGCCGCTTGCTACAGACCCCCCTCAGCCTCCAGCTGTGCCCTGGACACCATATGTGAATTGATTGCCCCCCATCTGTCCTCAGAGTTCGTCCTGCTTGGTGACCTAAACTGGGATATGCTTAACACCCCGGCCATCCTACAATCCAAACTAGATGTTTGACTTTATGTTTTGTTTACCCCATATGTAACTTTGTGTTGATGTTTTTATCGCACTGCTTTGCTTTATCTTGGCCAGGTCGCAGCTGTAAATGAGAACTTGTTCTCAACTGGCTTACCTGGTTAAATAAAGGTGAAATAAAAAAATTAAAGTTAAATCCACTTCAAATCAGTGTAGATGAAGGGGAGGTGACAGGTTATAGAAGGCTTTCTAAGCCTTGAGACATGGATTGTGTATGTGTGCCATTCAGAGGGTGAATGGGCAAGACAAAAAATGTAAGTGCCTTTGACAGGCGCACCCGTTTGTGTCAAGAATTGTGCGTGCAAGTGTTTGTGTGTGTGTGTGTCTCCCTGCGACTGGTTTAGCTAAATGTCACAAAGACATCAATGCAGACATCAGTGCATAGAGACACTGCATCTTCTCAACTCAATAAATCATCTCACTGTCAAAGTGAGAATGCAAATCTGTCAGGCATATTTCTGAAAGGGGCAGTCAGGCAGGGGGATCTCTGCGGTATGCGTCTTAACACAGTGTGAATCAGTCTTTGAGGTATCGTCTTCTAGTTGAAAACAATGTGTATGAAAGTGTATGAAAGCAAGATCTAAGGATAGCTCCGAGTGATCAATGGCAGGTTGAGAACTGAGGCAGTTCATTTGAGGAACGTGATGCTTCTTGAAGAATAGCAATCTCGTCTCTCCAGCCTCCTCCTTATCTTTCCATTTTCTCCCATTCCTTGACTTAAATATCTCTACTTCCATCTTTTTCTCTTTCATCATCTCGCTCTCCATCTCCATTTCTGTCTGAAATGTTCCCTTGTCGCTCTTCCCATCTCAGCCACTCACTCTAATGTGTATCTCAGTCACACTCTTGCCCTCTACTTCAGGGGTTCTACTGCAGGGGCCCGCGGCCAGATCTCAAAATAACATTTCATATTTTTTATGAGTATTTCTACCAACAGATTAAACAAACTTTGGCCAAGGGATCTGTAGAATAATTTGAGGGTGTAATAAAATACAATGAAATACAATACAATGTAATATTATTAATCTACAATGTATGTTCTTGTATTTATTTAACCCTGTGCAACATGGGCCTGGGAGGGTGACAGGGATATTGGTATCCACAGTGCTTCACCAATTATACATTTTCAACCAATTATTATATATTTTTTTAAATAAATGCACAGTAATTTAAAGCTAGAATCTTTAGTTTCTACATACATTTTTGGTATGGCATACCATGATATACCCCATTTATTCTTGAAAAATATAATTTATAAATGCCTCATGTGCTTAGTTCAACTGTCATACCCAATCAGAACCCAAAATATAAGCTTGTTTTACTCCTATGTTTGTAAACAATGTAAATGTAAACAAACAATACATAGCCTGAAAACATTGTTAAAACTATAATGTTGATATTATGGATGGTCAATCCTTGCATCCATAGCCCGGTCTATGAATTTGAGAGTGGTTACATTGCTCCAGGCCCATCCCTCAGCTTTTTATCAAAACAGAGGCCTGTAGAATTAGCTTAAACTGCTCAATGTTATCTCCAATGCCAAGAGGTGGGCCTTTAAAATGTTCCTACCCAGGGCCCGAAACTTGGTTTGTCCGGCCATGCACTGCCAAAGTCATAGTTTAAACTCCTTGTATGCTATTTCTATCTCACTGGAGTTATGAGGGGGTCCCTGATGAATTTGCTATTACAAAAGGGGTCCCCGGCCCCAAAAAGTTTGAGAACCCCTACTCTACTTAGTTCTACTTTCCCTTTCAACATGTACTATATCTCTTCCTGTTTTCCTGTTCTGGATACACAAATCCAACTGATCGCCTTTATACTCTCAACCGAACAGGAGTCTGCTGAGCTGAGATTAGAGAATTCTGGGTTCTGTTCGTGACACTCTGCCCTCTGTGTGAACCTCGTCCATTCTACCCAGACTGGCAGAAGAGGAACACACAAACAACGTCTCTTCGGAGAGAGACAGATGTGTAGAGCTGTCAACTGTACCAGCACAGCAGTTGGCCACACCCTACTGCTAAAGGAAGTAGGAAGGGAGAGTGTTGAGCAGGAAGTGAAGAACAGAAGATGTCTAGGGATGCAGAAAAAAAATGGGGTCTGTGTAAAGAAATGGCAACACAGAGCTAACTGCACATAATCATCCCGATGGCCGCTTTCAAAGTAATCTTCTAGAAATAGATTGTTATTATTACTCCCGAGTGCTATCAACTGCAGGGATCTCTTGCTCGCTCTCTCTGCAAATAATTCAAAGCATGAGGATTAGGACTCGGGAGGGGTCTGCTACAGAGTTGTGTGCGTGAGTGGTTGGGAACTAAATACCTTTTAGTGTAGGACACAATGGGGTGCCCACCTGCGCAGTTTAGAACCTCCTCCAGATTTTTCCTCTTTTTCCAAATCCTATTTGTGGAATGGGTGCAATGGTGGCTCAGAACCCGTCTTAAAACTGAAGTCAGTATATATACACAACAGTACATAGCACACTCACTGGTCTCCAATTCATGGCTCAACAACACCAGACAGAACAGGCAGTTCTGTAGAGTGTTTCTGCATAGTTGTCTGGTCATAGCCGAGTTGAGGTAGAGGGGCTATGTGAGGGGCAAGGGGAGGTGGTGTGGAATGCAGGCGCCTCTTGGTCCATAACTGGCACTTCTGTTTAGTCTTAACAATGAGACAGGAAACATCTGTGGGACTGTGATCCTCCACAGAGACATGTCCTTGCCCACGTCCATCAGACGCCAAACGCCACGGCCATTACACACAGACCTCTAGTCCTCAGACTGGGGTTGATACAAGCCCACTAAGAGTCTATAATACTTAATACACACAATAAACAACAACAATGTGGTGTTTCTGCTTCTTTTAGTCTCTCAGTCAGTGACAGGGCTGGATGTTTGATGTCAGAGCAGAGACGCCACAGCTGGAGCTTGATTTCATACATACAGTAAGGAAGGTCTGACAAAATATGAGTGAGAATCTCTCTATCTCACAGAATATTGGGTTCTTTCTATTTGGGATTACATAAAACTGCCAGACAAAACAGAGCACAAGAGAGTATGTGTCAAGTCAACCCTTGGGAATTGTTTTAGTATTATTATTGTGCTGATGATCTTGTCCAGCCCTAAATCTTAAAACAGTTGGGAAACATAACTGAAGAAGCTTAATGCTGAGGACAATTTACAGTTTTAATTTCATCTAGACTCAAGTGCATTTGGCTGAAATGGTAAAATCAATAGCCAAGTGTTAATGTGGTGATTATTGCACACATACTATGCAAGTGGCCATTTTGTAAACACGGGGGGCATGTGCAGTTTAAATGTGTTAAAAAGCAGGGCACAAATATGAACTTAGACTAGGTGACAGCTGGTACATACATACACACACACATACACACACACACACACACACATACACTATGCACACAGCCAGACACATGCAAATGTGTGCAAAAAGAAGTGGCCAATATTTATTTTCTGGATAAACGACCTGTTCATACCTATGTTGATTTAAAGATATTTGAGCTTTGTTGACTCATGGATACTGGAGAAAAATGAGTGAGTGCAGGTTAAGTGGGGTAGGTCTAAATCGGCCAGTAAACAAAAACAGTCAATATATTCAAAACTATGAGGGTCGTAAGCAAAGTTTGTCATATTTTCTGTACCAGCATAATTTTACAGTCCGTCTCTTGCTGAGGTGTACTGTAGTCCACCACTGTTTCATCTGTTTGGGCAAGTCTGTACCTGACAAAAATATGCACTAAATAGAGGGCATTCTGTCAATGTTACAATGTAGTGCTGCTGAAAGGATATCTGATGTGACAGAGTGAACGTTCCACTCTTTCTATTTAGCTTGCTTGAGGCTTCGTGTTTGTAACAAATGGTCCATCATGCCTGTTAGCAGAGCAATGCAACATGATCGATCTCGACACGTTCCCTTGATGAGCTCCTTATTTCACTACCAAAGTCTACCGTGAATCTGGGGGCTTGTTCTCCAAAACCTGGAGGATTGTATGTATGTACCAGGAAGAGAATACTGTCTGGTTGTGGTCGGCTTAATTATCAGGCTCAAAACCTGTTTAGTTTTTTTGTTGTCAAATGCAGATTAGACTGAACTTCAATTAGTACTTGATTAACCCAGCTCTGAATTATACATTCATAGCTCAACTCCTACACAATCAGTCATGGGCAAATTTGCTAGGTCACAAAAGCATATCAGAGCTGAGTCTTGAATGAAATAAACATGCACAATTAACAGAATGTACAAAACATACTTTATCATATGTGGTCATAAGATAACCTCATAGGCATTGCAGGTTTCATTAAAACAAAGTTCACAAGCTCGCTGCTAGAGATGGATTTAGCACGGGCACTGAAGTTTTGTGGTTTAGCAGTGGAGTTCAATTGGTGGTCACCATTACCATATGCAAACTCATTTTCCATTTATTTGTTTTGAAATAGAAAATGTTTCTAAGTAATTGGATTATGCTTCAATAGGCAATAACTACAGGCAATGCAGAGCAATGCAGTTCCACCGACTAAGAAAAGGTCAAAAGGGGGAAGTAGAGGGGGGAAATAACAGGAATCTCTCTCTATTTGGGATGACTGGATATAGGCCCATGTCTAACACATTGCTGATCATTCATTTTTTCCTGAACAATGAGAGAAAATGTGCATGCCTTCAGATGCTCAAGCACAAAGGCTGTCATCTCTCTCTCTGAGGCGCACACAATCCTTTTGATTTCCTTTGCTTTGTATCTAAAAATACGCTCTCAGCTCTGCGTCAAATGATATGCAAGTGAATCAGGAGGGATTATTTTCAGTGTCAGAGAAAAGACTTAATTGCAGAGAGACGGTAATTAAATTGACAGCCACATACTAAGACTCAGACGACCGCAATTGAAGCCCACCACAATGTAAGCAATCTATTGTTTGGGGGATAAACAGCTGCAAAAAGATGCTTCTTATAAAATTGCACACAATATATGCACTTAAAAAGCCACAGTGCCCACTTTTCAGTACACAAAACTCCTCTTGAAAAACCAGGGTAAACAAGCAACAACTGTTAGTTATTGTTGTGCACACAGGAACAGCGGTTACCTAAATTAGATTTGACTAACCTAGACATCAATCCTAATTTGTGAAGCTGGATAGGTGGGTTGGTGTAGACACACTGGTTGCTAACAGATATCCATCCGGCATGCGTTGGTTCCCTTGTAGCCTGCCTTAGAATGTGAGGATATCTCAGTGGGGCCTCAATAACACTAACATCCTCTCAGTGGGAGGAAGTGGATTCTAACTTTATAGTCCCCATTTCAACTCTTGTTGCATAAGTACCAAATAACCTTGTGTGAAGTTGTATAGACTGCGGTATTTTCCATAAATAAACTAAAAGAGTGTTTGTGAATGTCTTTGGTAGTTATTAATCAGGAGTTGTACATTCTATGCATGCAAGGCTGGATTAGTTTGCTCTAAGTATGCCACTTTGTGAATACTTTTGAATTCAGTGATGATATCAGTATTACTGGTTGCTGCACCATCGCTTCCAAAGGTCCATCCAATGAAGTACATCCTATTTGCCAAGATGTTCTATGTACATTGAAAAGGGAAAACACACCCAACTAATTGTACTGATTGTATCACATCATTACAAAGTGTACACCAAACAACTGAGCCTGAGAAATGGGAAGTGTTGTGGAGGACACGTCTTTATCCAGCACGGACTCGTCTTTATATATAGTTCTTCTTCTCCACAGTGAAGCTCCACTATGTCTATAAATGGTTGTAATTAGTGTTTACAATCCGAAGTTAATTATATAGTGTTTATGTTCCATCTTACCTCAGAGCCTGTTCTATTATGACCATGACCTCTAAGGGACTTCAGCAAAGGAATGTTACTGAAAAAAAGAAAATCATTACGAATGTACTGAGAGCGAGTGAGACTGACGTTTTGAGTATTCTTGCACTTTAAGTTTGTGAACATTCTCACATAGCACATACTGTTTCGAACTTGAATTATATTGACACGCATATGACAAAAATCAATGATTTAAAATCGACATCACATCTCAGAGGTTGTCAACACTTTGAAACATGAGGGAAGGAGAGACTACATATTGAAAAATGTTTAAATATTGGTCTGAATAGAAACTTATTGCAGGACCTGCTGCCAATTTTCCCAGAGGCAATACTGGGAAATACTGAATGAAACTGTCTTGAGGACAACATATTTGCACACAATAATGTGAGAAAGGGAAACAGACAGAAAAGGGTTGGGTTTTCAGGAAACGTTTCCAAGTCAGTCCCAAACCAGCTGGTTTCTGGTCTATTAGTGGGTGTGGTGAGGCTACAGTGTTAATGAGAGTCTTGACACGCCAGGGTCACCAATGGGGACAGTGCTGACTGAATAATGCAGATGTTAAAAGATGACAACAATAGTTATATCTGGTGTGTGCCCTGTCTTCCGTCTCAGACACATTTGAGGGGAAACAGTCTCACCTAATATCAATGTCATTGTTACGGCGTGACATGAATCTCACCTATGAAAGAGAACAGGGAGCACAATGATACTCTCTGAAAGGGGCACTCCCTCAGCAACATGAGGGGAACAGTATTCATCAGATATATTGCTAATCCATACAGTATAACATGCTTCTATGGCTCTATTCTTCAATCTGTCTGTGAATTTATCATGTTCAATGTTTCCCCTATATTCATTTAAAAGTGGCGGGGCTAAATTGTTGCCTCCACACCCAAAAATGTGTTTTATCGGGACGACGAAACCATGATATAAAGTATGTAGAAAAAGATAACGGAGCTACAGTATATATTTTTTAAATAAGATAATCTTTAAGAACTAACAATCACCAAAATAAAAACTAGACAGTCAGGGAGAATCTAAAATTCAAAAAATGGCATGGCATGGGGCCCCCATTGATTTTTTAAATAACGTTTGAGTCACTCAGCAAGCATAAATAAGAACATGGCATAAGCCATGGTAAAATGTGTAGAATTATAGGAAATTAGCTTTAAACCTGTAAAATGTTCTCTCCGCCGCATGGCAAAATGTGTAGAATTGCAGGAAATTTGCTTTAAAACAGCAACATTTTGTCTCTGAGTCCAAGAGGAGGGCCTCTAAAACCGCACCATTTGCCATGCCCACTACCACGGCCTCCCCGCTAACTTTGCAACTGCTGCTGATTTACACATTATGACTTGAAATGAAGACGGAGCATTATCAAGGCAGGGTGAGCCATCATTTGGATTTACGAATGCAGCACATACAGTATCTCTAACTCAATGTGATTTACAAGACCGAAGTGGTGGTTGGACTGTGCCAAAATATTCTGCTGCTCTCCACAACTCCCTAGTCCCCATTAGACCCTGATGCCCACGCAGCACTTATTGACTGCACTCTCAACAGAATTAGCCCACTGGACCATAGCCTCAATCAGCTGTAAGTAGATAAGGAACCAAAGCCACGACTGACATGAAAAATACCAAAGCTAGACACACAATGACAGAGACAGGTGCAGGCACAGTGCACACACAAGACCAAACACAAGACACAAACATGCAAACTAGAACAAACAGAAGAAACAAAAGTTATAAACACATAACCTAGGTTTCCATCCAATTGGTGACAGATTTTCCTGCAAATATTATAAAATCTGCATAAAAACAATATGCACATTTTCCCACCAGCAAAGTGATTCCATCAAATTGACTTGTTGCGGATAAAAGGCTGTGCGTGATGACGAAGTGCACATAAAATAACTTTTGCGGTTAAATTCCCGCATTTTCAACTCTACTGATGGTTTTGTCAAAAACAAAATGTGTTATATAGCGAATGTGCCCACTCTGGTCTTGGCATGTGCACTCTAGCCAACAGCTTGCAGATACAGTGTGGGTATAGTCTACATCAGTGTTTCCCAACTCCAGTCCTCCAGGATCCATAACAGCACACATTTTTGTTGTAGCCCCAGACAAACTCACCTGATTCAACTCATTGAGGGCTTGATGATTAGTTGACAAGTTGAATCAGGTGTGCTTGTCGAGGGCTACAACAAAAATGTGTGCTGTTGGGGGTACTCGAGGGCTGGAGTTGGGAAACACTGGCCTACATGATGAGATTATTATGGACAAAAAGAGCAAGATTCTTTTTATGTCAAATGGCAGCCCAGCTCAATCATCATGTCATCAGAATAAGACCCTCAATATTTATTAGAAAGGCACATCAACCTCATCACCATGCACATTCACCACCCAGTGAAGTTCTTCAGAATTTATTTAATCTGTAGACTAATGTACTGCATGCTTTCCTGAGTCGTAGTGGGAGGACCACACAATATCATCGCGTGACTCCAAGTTTACTTCGATATGATATTTAAGACTGAAGAATAACTGAAAGGAAACGCTAACTCATCTGCGACAAAATAGAAAAAAGACCTCAAGGCCCTTGGCCAGGGTTCATCAACTAGATTAAGCCGCGGGAAGATTTTTTATTGAGCGGATGGTCGGGGGGCCGGAACATAATGACAAATAATTTGTAGACTGCAAATTGACCGCAAGAAGCCCAAACATATATAATATTTGACTAAAACATAATAATTTCCAACTTTGCTTACATTGGTATACGATCACGTCTCTCTATTATGCGTGGGAATACTTGGGAACAGATTTCCAAAATTGTAATCACTTGAAGCTGATTTGCTGGTGTCTTGAAAGTATTTTATGTCCAACAACGAATAAAAAATATATATACAGTACCAGTCAAAAGTTTGGGCACACCTACTCATTCCAGGGTTTTTCTTTATTTTTACTATTTCCTACATTGTAGAATAATACTGAAGACATCAAAACTATGAAATAACACATATTAATCATGTAGTAACCAAAAAAGTGTTAAACAAATCAAAATATATTTTATATTTGAGATTCTTCAAATAGCCACGGCTTTGCCTTGATGACAGCTTTGCACACTCTTGGCATTCTCTCAACCAGCTTCACCTAGAATGCTTTTCCAACAGTCTTGAAGGAGTTCCCACATATGCTGAGCAAATGTTGGCTGCTTTTCCTTCACTCTGCAGTCCGACTCATCCCAAACCATCTCAACTGGGTTGAGGTCGGGGGATTGTGGAGGCCAGGTCATCTGATGCAGCACTCTATCACTCTCCTTCTTGCTAAAATAGCCCTTACACAGCCTGGAGGTGTGTTGGGTCATTGTCCTGTTGAAAAACAAATGATAGTCCCACTAAGCCTAAACCAGATGGGATGGCGTATCGCTGCAGAATGCTGTAGTAGCCATGCTGGTTAACTGTGCCTTGAATTCTAAATAAATCACAGACAGTGTCACCAGCAAAGCACCTCCACACCATAACACCTCGTCCTCCATGCTTTACGGTGGGAAATACACATGCAGAGATAATCTGTTCACCCACACTCACAAAAACACGGCAGTTGGAACCAAAAATATCCAATTTGGACTCCAGAAAAAAGGACACATTTCCACCGGTCTAATGTCCATTGCTCGTATTTCTTGGCCCAAGCAAGTCTGTTCTTCTAATTGGTGTCCTTTAGTAATAGTTTCTTTGCAGCAATTCGACCATGAAGGCCTGATTCACACAGTCTCCTCTGAACAGTCGATGTTGAGATGTGTTTGTTACTTGAACTCTGTGAAGCATGTATTTGGGCTGCAATTGAGGCTGGTAACTCTAATGAACTTATCCTCTTGGTCTTTTACCAAATAGGGCTATCTTCTGTATACCCCCCACCTTGTCACAACACAACTGATTTGCTCAAATGCATTAAGAAGGAAATAAATTCCACAAATGCACTTTTAAGAAGGCACATCTGTTAATTGAAATGCATTCCAGTTGCCTACCTCATGAAGCTAGTTGATAGAATGCCAAGAGTGTGCAAAGCTGTCATCAAAGCAAAGGGTGGCTATTTGATGAATCTCAAATATAAAATATATTTTGATTTGTTTAACAGTTTTTGGTTACTACATGATTCCATATGTATTATTTCATCGTTTTGATGTCTTCACTATTATTCTACAATGTAGAAAATAGTAAAAATAAAGAAAAACCCTGTAATGAGTAGGTGTGTCCAAACTTTTGACTGGTACTGTATACAGTTGAAGTTGGAAGTTTACATACACTTATGTTGGAGTCATTCAAACTCATTTTTCAACCACTCCACAAATTACTTGTTAACAAACTATAGTTTTGGCAAGTCAGTTAGGACATCTACTTTGTGCATGACACAAGTAATTTTTCCAACAATTGTTTACAGGCATATTATTTCACTTATAATTCACTGTATCACAATTCCAGTGGGTCAGAAGTTTACATACACTAAGTTGACTGTGCCTTTAAACAGCTTGGAAAATTCCAGAAAATGATGTCATGGCTTTAGAAGCTTCTGATAGGCTAATTGACATAGTTTCAGTCAATTGGAGGTGTACCTGTGGATGTATTTCAAGGCCTACCTGCAAACTCAGTGCCTCTTTGCTTGACATCATGGGAAAATCAAAATTAATCAGCCAAGACCTCAGAAAAAGAACTGTAGACCTCCACAAGTCTGGTTCATCCTTGGGAGCAATTTCCTAACGCCTGAAGGTACCACGTTCATCTGTACAAACAATAGTACGCAAGTATAAACACCATGGGACCATGCAGCCGTCATACCGCTCAGAAAGGAGACACGTTCTGCTTCCTAGAGATCAAATCAATCTCAGAACAACAGCAAAGGACCTTGTGAAGATGCTGGAGGAAACAGGTACAAAAGTATCTATATCCACAGTAAAACGAGTCCTATATCGACATAACCTGAAAGGCCGCTCAGCAAGGAAGAAGCCACTGCTCCAAAACCGCCATAAAAAAGTCAGACTATGGTTTGCAACTGCACATGGGGACAAAGGTCGTACTTTTTGGAGAAATGTCCTCTGGTCTGATGAAACCAAAATATAATTGTTTGGCCATAATGACCATCGTTATTTTTGGAGGAAAAAGGGGGATGCTTGCAAGCCGATGAACACCATCCCAACCGTGAAGCACGGTGGTGGCAGCATCATTCTGTGGGCGTGCTTTGATGCAGGAGGGACTGGTGCACTTCACAAAATAGATGGCATCATGAGGAAGGAAAACTATGTGGATATATTGAAGCAACATCTCAAGACATCAGTCAGGAAGTTAAAGCTTGATCGCAAATGGGGCTTCCAAATGGACAATGACCCCAAGCATACTTCCAAAGTTGTGGAAAAATGGCTTAAGGACAACAAAGTCAAGGTATTGGAGTGGCCATCACAAAGCCCTGACCTCAATCCTATAGAAAATGTGTGGGCAGAACTAAAAAAGCGTGTGCGAGCAAGGAGGCCTACAAACCTGACTCAGTTACACCAGCTCTGTCAGGAGGAATGGGCCAAAATTCACCCAAGTCGGAAGATTACATACACCTTAGCCAAATACATTTAAACTCAGTTTTTCACAATTCCTGACATTTAATCTTAGTAAAGAGCAGTGGCTTTTTCTAAACTTCTGACCCACTGGAATTGTGATACAGTGAATTATAAGTGAAATAATCTGTCTGTAAACAATTGTTCGAAAAATTACTTGTGTCATGCACAAAGTAGATGTCCTAACCGACTTGACAAAACTATAGTTTGTTAACAAGAAATGTGTGTAGTGGTTGAAAAACTAGTTTCAACGACTCCAACCTAAGTGCATGTAAACTTCCGACTTCAACTGTATATTATTATTTTTGCTCAGAAAACTTGGGGCGGGGGGGGGATAAAACCACCCATGAGCCAAATTCGGCCTGTGGCCATTACTTACAGTCATCAGTTCCTTCTGGAAGGACTTCCTCTCCTTGCCCTCTGCATTGTTGCAGTCCTCCTTCAGCTTCTCCAGAACAGACGCCACCCTCTCAGGCTCACTGTCCGGCTCTGTACGGCAGAAATGTGTCAGTGGTAGGTTGACGTAACCCAAGGCATCAGCAAACGCCCTCCAGCTTCCTACGTTCTCCATCAGTATAGTCCTCACAGAGGCATAGATGTACGTCAGGAACTTGCTGGGCTTTAGTATCTGCGTCAGTAAGAGTGTAGTGGTAAGTTCAGCACCGCTGAAGTAAATGGGCTTCACTTTCCCCACCACCAGAACATTTTTTGCATGGACAAGTCCCGTCCTACCATGATAGTAACCGATGTACCATTCCTTAGTCCACAACTGTCCCTTCAGTTTGATTTTCTCCTCGCTCAGAAGGGCAACGTAATCCCCCTTTTTGTACTCCAGTAAGTATTGGTTCTTGGTCTGCCGGATTACTGTTTTGACAAACTTGCCAAACTTCAGGTTGTGGATTCGTCGGTCATGGAACACAGGGTACTTGGTAGTGATGGCCAGCGGGGACAAGACAATTTTCCCTACTTCCTTCTTCTTCAGGAAGCGCCTCTGCGCAGACGTCCGTGGACCAGTCTTGGGTGGAGGTGTTGGTGTTTGAACGCAGAACTGGGCGAGAATACAGTCCTGGTCATCCTTGACCTGGACCCGCAATGTAAAATCTGAGATATCGTCAGCAGTGCGTGAGGAGATCACATAGACAAGCCGGCTAACCTTTCCTAGTTTGACCTGGAACCCCCTGACCACCCTGGCCTGCTCACTGGCCTTGACCTCATAGTTGGCCATATTGGAGTAAACCCCGACCAGTAGATCCTGTGGTCTAGCCAGGACAAACTGGTGCTTCCCCCAGAGCTGAAGGGCCACTGGAGGGGCAGAGTGGGCCTGCCTCCCCACCTCACTCACCAGTAATGTCTTTGGGGCACAGTCATGGCCGAAGATAGCCACCACAGTCTTAAAGGATGGGTGAATGTGCTTGGGCCCATAGACGCCCAGGGTGACCTTCTTCACCACGTTATCCCAAACTGTGGTGTCTGGAGCAACCAACTGGGCCTTGGCCACAACAGACACATACATGCAGGGCTCAAGGTTATCCAGACAGACCTGGACGGTGTCCCCATACATGTACGGCTGTGGGATTGGTGTGTAGGGGCCCTCCTTGCAGTCACTCCTCACACACATGACCTCTGTCGTCTGTCTGCTCTCCTTCTTCACCACAACTGACACTTTCATCTCAAGGGTGACAGTGGTTTTGGTCTCCATGTTGCTGAGTTTGATCTCCACAACTGGGCTCACAGTGGTGCAGCGGTCGTTGTTGAGCTCCAGAGGTGGGTCCAGCAGGGCCTTCATGGAGATCTGCTGGGTGTCTCCAGGGGCCACGTGGCCCTCAGGGATGTGAATGCTGATGCTGGTGTCTGGAAGCTGGACGGCTCCTCCAGAACCGTCTAGACGGCAGACAATGTTGGTCTCCACCGGCTGCGTTTGGCCCCAGCCTGGGTTCTGGCCCAAGGAGTCCAGGTCATGGCAGGACCTGGCTTGCTTGCGGTGATTGAGCCATGCTTCCCGGAAATCCTCTCTGCTCTGGAACTGCTCAGGCGCAGGGGCTTTCAGGCCTCCAAAGAAACCTGAGGATGCCTGTGGGGCGTCATTCTGAGCCTGCAGGATGGAAAGTTCTGAGAGACTGTAGGATCGCTTGCTCCTGAAGAATGGGTTGTCCCTGCGTAAGGTCTGGCCCACTCCCAGGCTGGGGCTGATGGGGTTCAGATCAAAGATGCCACTGCCAAAGCCATTGATGTTGACAGTGCTGCTGGTGGAGTTTGGTGGGACAGAGGGAGCTAGGGTGTCAAAAAGAAGAAGATCCACTGACTTACTGTTCTCATTACTGTTCTGATCCAGCGAACCCTGAAAGGCTCCATTGAGGAAAGGGTTGGTGGCGCTACGACAAAGGGGCTGGTGATGGGGGGCAAAGGGGTTGCCGTTTTGGGGGGCAGTGGGTTTCAGAATCACACCGGTCCAATCTCCAAGGAGGTCCAGCTCCTTGGCTCCCTCCTCAACAGAGCAGTCTCCTAAGCTGTCGATCATACCGCTGTCACTGAAGGAGGAGTCCCGGTAGTTGATGGGCTGGACGTATGCCGCAGGGATATAACCCATCTCAGTGTTGTTGTGGGCGTACCACCACTCTCCACCCGATGTGTCCAGCACAAAGAGATGTTCTCCCTTGGAGAACTTGAGGGTGGTAAAGCTGGAGGGACAGTAATCCTTAATGGCAACGACTTCCCTGGCAGTGCCAAAGGAGGCAGTGGCGTCCAGTCTTAAGGCACTGGGAGAAGGCACTGCAAAAAACAGAACACCAAAAAATATCAATCTTTTATCAGATTATCAATACTACGACAGAATATCTCAAATATTCAATCAACCTCATTAGCGTACCTTTGATGTCTGTGAGGCAGTTAGATTCAGACACTCCATCACTGAGATCAATGAGTGTCCCCTCTGACTTGCAGCGTGGCAGTGCAATGTTGTTGTTGTTGGTCGCTCTGATTCGATGGGCGGCCATTGTTGGTTATTTCCCTGCGCACCCAACCTATGTGCTCAGGCTGCTATCCTGGGTTCCCTTTCAGCCAATGGCAGAGTTAGTCGTCAACAGCCTTTCATAGTCTCTGGAGGTGAAATAGAAAAGAACAGGATTAACTAAATGGCTTATTTCTATCTAATTAACTTTTAGCGACAAATGAAAATCTCATTAAATGGGCCTGATTCATTCTGATTAGAACAATATATCAGACTTGCAACCTGCTCACTAATATAATTTAGAGGCAAAATAATGGATTGCCAAATGTTGACACAATGTAAATATCCCCCAGATATTTACAAGTTCCACATCCCAGAAGATAGGATTTTGCATTTGGCAATTACAATGTGTGTTTGTGTGGTTGGGGGTGGGTCTGACCATGTAATTCCTGCACACACAAAACACAAATTCCTCTACCTCAAGGTGGGTGGAGAGGACATTCAATGTGAGATTTCAAGGTATGCATTACTATTATTGGAAATTCAGGTGAAACTGTGAAACCCTATAGACACTGAAGTGTATTAACCTCATCTCTCTTTGGTCTACAACCTTGACATTCTACATTATGTTATACTATACCAAAGGCAGGTCGCCCTGAGAGAATGCAACTGACAACTTAATAACTTTTTTTGCCTTCTCTCGTCTTTGAAATATATCCTGTTGATGTTAGCAGGGCCCTTCATTATGCTATGCTTGAAATAGTAAACCCTTGAGTCCTCCAAATGTTGTTTTAACTTTGAAGCGTTTGTGGTTTTTGCTCCACTCAGTTCTCCTGTACTTTGAAAAAAATATCGAACCATCAGAGGATATATCAGTGAAAGCGATTTCTAGAATATGTATGTTACAAATAGTGTGTAGAGCTAATTTCCATATCCATTCCCTTCCCTGTGAAACTTTTTAACCTTGATCATCCTTTGGAGAGGACGGTTCTGCACTGAAGGCTATCAAAAAGGACCTGGAGAAAGAAAAGGGATAGCGAAAGACCCATACGGAAACAGAATGATAAATGAAGGGCATATCCAAAAAGGTCAATTTGATTTCAAGTAAACATTTTAGCCCACAGACTCAGATTCTTCAGAAGGGAGAGTAGACAGCACTTTGAGCTGCAGCCCAAAATAATCTGACAAAATTTGCATGAATCACATTATAACAACTTTTATTACAGCCTACTTTTTGGCTAAAACAATGTTTTGGTCAAGACAACCTATATGAAGCCCTATATTTATTACTGCTTTTAACAAAACAACAGACCAGGTATTGCTTCTCACTGATGACTTACGGTAAAATCCAGACCTCATCTCAGCTAGTCAACGTTCTCTTTCCGCATATTTTTTAGATGACCCAACGGCAACACACATCAAAACATCAGTCATATCTGCTGCCTCTCCCACACTCAAGGAGAGGTGGCTTGTGTAAAGTGCCAAAACTCCCTCTGCCTGCTCCCCTGTGCAGTATGAAGGCAATAGCACACAGTGGTTTCTGACAAATAAATAGGCTGTAACTGTAATATGACTTAGAGCAGTGGTTACCAACCTTTTCTGAGTCAAGATCACTTTCGAAGTCAAAAAGCAAGCCGAGATCTACCTCTCAGATTTTTTTTTTACATGACTTAAAAGATGTAACATTAACCTAATAAAAACAGATCTATAAGAATGAGGTTTGTGCAGTAGGCCTAATACATTATCACAGCATGTTGGCTAGATGCCTGCAAATATTGTTCTTCTCAGACCATATTATATTTAAAAACTCGAGCTTTGATTATAAAATAGATCAGTCGGTGTAGCACTTGCAAATTACAGCTGAGCATAAATTGAAATAATTAAAAAATGTATTTTACTGGACTGATGGTACCTGTATCTGATGGTCATGGTGCTTTCAAGACAACTGGGAACTTCATGACGTCAGTGATCTTCAGGTCGGAAAGTCAGGGGTCTAGAAAGATGCCAGAGTTTCCAACTTGGAATTTCGAGTTCCCAGTTGTCTTAAACGCACTGAAGTCAGAAGTTAGAGATTTCCGAGTTCCCAGTTGTTTTAACATGGCATTAGTCTCAGCTGCAGCTGCAGCGTGAGTGGAAGTAGGGAGAAGCGCATTTTATGTTTTGTAATAGTGTTGAATAATAACAGTGTTGACAGTGCTGAATAAAAATTTAACATGAACGCTCTTATAAAAACAGCAGCTCTTTGCTGTATTCTATGACAGTCTCTCTGTGGTCATGGTTTTAAAGGTTATTAAATCTTACTTAGGCTAGTGTCAGACTTTGCTGTGGTCGGGGTCGTAGAAGCTCTGTAGGCACTGTGATTTGAGCTATCTGATTGGCCAACGCAGTAGACACACTCAATTTAGCCACAGATCTCGCGGTTTGTCTTTTCAGACAAATGAAATGGTTCAAAATGGGAATACTTTGCTTACCCGGTGCGCAGGGCTTCTGAATCAACTGCACCTACCTCCAACAGTTGAACATTAATAATACAATAAAAAGGAGCGCAAGCCTTTATCACAGCCTTTATATACAGCCTTTATCGTTGGCTTTTCAACTGAAATGTTTGTTAATCGACTAGGAATGGTCGACCGGTTGGTGACCACTGGCTTTCAGTTGTGACTATTATAGACGCTCTCCTGACAAAGAGATTATGTACCAATAACACCAAACTCTAAAACCTCTTTGCAAAACCAGACTGAAGAGGTCAAAATGCAGCAGAATACTATAAACAAAACGTATCGCTCAACTCTTTTGCCCTATTGTTGTAACCAGATGTGGGTCAGTGGAACACAGCACTGTTTCTTGACACACAACAAACTACAATTCATCTATAATTCAGTAACCTCATAGGCTCTGGGGAGGGGGTTTTCATGGAGGAAAGGGCTTATGACACCACTGACATGTTTTTACTAGAGCATGATTGATTCTAAGGGCGCTCCTCCAGGCACCAGCAAGTGAAAGAAAAGTATGATGTGAGGAATGCAACATTGCTTCACAAAGTGGTGAAGATGAACTCCTCTGTCCTTAAGACTGCCAACACAAGCCTTTGATAAAGAGTATGGGGGAATTTGATGGTCAAATGTATGTGTCCATGCAGTGGTGTAGTGGAGGGTATATGCACTTATTTTTCAGTGGGCATTGTGTTTACTCACTTCTTAATCCCCACGATAGATATTAAAGTACAGTAGTGGAGGTATACGCCGTATCAATTAATAAGGCTGATGGAACAGATCAAAATGTTTAGCTCAAAATGTTGATCAACTATTATTTCTTCACATTTTCAGCGCAGCAATGTACAGACGGCGGTAGGCCTATGTGCGCATGTTCCAAAATGCAGGACAACACAGTTCTAAAATGTGCACCGCACATGCAAGCGGTTTCATGGACAGAGATGGAAATATCCATTAGAAATGTAGAAAGAGATCTAAAGACGTAACAACTATCATGGGTTGCTAATATGACTAGGATAATGCCTGCTGCTGGACAAAGAAAGAAAGATTAAAGAAAAACACTAGAACAGGAGAACGCATATGAGGACGTCTTTATAAAATAATTGCCTCAGGTTTCTATGGTGGGCTATAGGCTACTTGGCTATAGGCTACTTTGAAGCAAGGTAAGACATGCCTCATAATATGAAGTAAAACATACAGATCTCAAACAATTAAGAAACAGGAAAAATGTAATGATTCTAATGATAGGCCTGATCCAAAAACTTTTCGCAATTAAAATGTTAACTAGCTACAAAATAGCCTGTGCTTACCTGGCAGAAACCTGTGATAGGCCTACTATTAGCCTACTTGCACAGTACAGCTTGGCTTGTCCTGACTGTGAAAGACCAATATGGCATTTATATTTGTATGTAATTCAGAATGTATGTCACTGTTTCTCATACACTTAGAAAAAAGGGTTCAAAAAAGGTTATTCGGCTGTTGCCGGCCCCAGACTGGGCACCGGCACGCTAAGGTGCTCCGTGCAGAGGACAGCCGAATGTAGAACCCTCTGTAGAAAGGGTTCTACATGGAACCAAAAAGGGTTCTGCCTGCAACCAACAAGGGTTCTTCAAATGGTTCTCCTATGGGGACAGCCGAAGAACCCTTTAAGGTTCTAGATAGCACCTTTTTTTCCTGAGTGTAGAATTTTTCACACAGGGCGCCTTTCCGTCGCCAGGTGGGCCGTTTGGGAGTATAGCCAGATCTCCAGGCAGCATTTCACCACTGTGTCCATCTGGGTGGTCTACATCTCTCTAGACCTATCTCCTGGCCTTGACCAGTGACCACCCTGCAGTACTTACTTAACCTCACAGCAGCAGATCAAGAAGGACAATAGCGGGAAGCGACTTCTGGAATGTAACACACAGAAACAATTGGTAAAGAGGATGATACCCGAGATGTAAATCTAGTTGCAAAAGTAGCAGATTAACAAAGCGTTTGGAGAGAGAAAGCTAAATGAGGTTTGAAGCCAACTTCACAAACAATGGCATGTCATTTGGAGTCTCACTTCACATCTCAGATGCCCTTTCTGCTCTGCTTAGCTGCTCAGCCATAATCTCTGCCTCGTTGATTCACGTAATGGGAAGATACAAAGTTAATATGGCTTCATGCAACTAGTCAGGGATTTATTTCAGTAGGGTGATTCCTCATAAAACTAGAACAAAAGGCCAAGGCGGTTTTCACAAAATGACATTTCAGACCCTTTACTCAGTACTTTGTTGAAGCACCTTTGGCAGGGATTACAGCCTCAAGTCTTCTTGGGTATGACGCTACAAGCTTGGCACACCTGTATTTGGGGAGTTTCTCCCATTCTTCTCTGCAGATCCTCTCAAGCCCTGCACAGCTATTTTCAGGTCTCTCCAGAGATGTTTGATCGGATGCAAGGACGGGCTCTGGCTGGGCCACTCAAGGACTTTCAGAGACTTGTGCCGAAGGCGCTCCTGAGTTGTCTTGGCTGTGTGCTTAGGGTTGTTGTCCTGTTGGAAGGTGAACCTTCGCCCCAGTCTGAGGTCCTGAGCGCTCTGGAGCAGGTTCTCATCAAGGATCTCTTTGTACTTTGCTCCGTTCATCTTTCCCTCGATCCTGACTAGTCTCCCAGTCCCTGCCGCTGAAAAACATCCCCACAGCTTGATGCTGCCACCACCATGCTTCACCGTAGGGATGGTGCCAGGTTTCCTCCAGACGTGACACTTGGCATTCAGTCCAAAGAGTTCAATCTTGGTTTCATCAGACTAGACAATGTTGTTTCTCATGGTCTGAGAGTCCTTTAGGTGACTTTTGGCAAACTCCAAGTGGGTTGTCATGTGCCTTTTACTGAGGAGTGGCTTCTGTCTGCCCACTCTACCATAAAGGCTTGGTTGGTGGAGTGCTGCAGAGATGGTTGTCCTTCTGGAAGGTTCTCCCATCTCCATAGAGTAACTGTGGAGCTCTTTCAGAGTGACCATCGGGTTCTTGGTCACCTCCCTGACCAAGGCCCTTCTCCGATTGCTCAGTTTGGCTGGGCGGTCAGCTCTAGGAAGAGTCTTGGTGGTTCCAAACTTCTTCCATTTAAGAATGATGAAGGCTACTGTGTTCTTGGGGACCTTCAATGCTGCAGAAATGTTTTGGTACCTTTCTCCAGATTGGTGCCTGAACACAATCCTGTCTCGGAGCACTACGGACAATTCCTTCGACGTCATTGCTTAGTTTTTGCTCTGACATGCACTGTCAACTGTGGGACCTTATATAGACAGGTGTGTGCCTTTCCAAGGGTCTGAATATTTATGTAAATAAGATATTTCAGTTTTTTATGTTTAATAAATTAGCAAAATATCTAAAAACCTGTATTCACTTCATCATTATGGGGTATTGTGTGTATATTGTTGAGGAAAACAATTACATTTTATTCATTTTAGAATAAGGCTGTAACTTAACAAAATGTGGAAAAAGGGAAGGGGTCTGAATACTTTCCGAATGCACTGTATGGTGTAACCACCATTTGCCTCATGCAACGCAACACATCTCCTTTGCATAGAGTTGATCAGGCTGTTGATTGTGGCCTGTGGAATGTGGTCCCACTCCACTTTAATGGCTCTGTGAAGTTGCTGGAAATTGGCGGGACCTGGAACACGCTGTTATAAACTTGCTCAATGGGTGACATGTATGTTGAGTATGCAGGCCATGGAAGAACTGGGAAATTTTCAGCTTCCAGGAATTGTGTACAGATCCTTGCGACATGGGGCCTTGCATTATCATGCTGAAACATGAGGTGATGGCGGCGGATGGATGGCACGACAATGGGCCTCAGGATCGCCACGGTATCTCTATGCATTCAAATTGCCATCGATAAAATGCAGTTATGTTCGGTGTCCATAGCTTATGCCTGCCCATATCATAACCCCACCATGGGGCACTCTGTTCACAACGTTGACATCAGCAAACCACTCGCCCACACGATGTCATACACGCTGTCTGCCATCTGCCCGGTACAGTTGAAACCAGGATTAATCTGTGAAGAGCACACTTCTACAGCGTGCCAGTGGCCATCAAAGGTGAGTATTTGCCCACTGAATTCGGTTACAACTCCGAATTGCAATCAGGTCAAGACCTTGGTGAGGATGAAGAACACGCAGATGAGCTTCCCCGAGACGGTTTCTGACAGTTTGTGCAGAAATACTTTGGTTGTGTGAACCTATAGTTTCATCAGCTGTCCGGGTGGCTGGTCTCAGACGATCCCACAGGTGAAAAAGCCGGATGTGGAGGTACTGGACTGGAGTGCTTAAACGTGGTCTGCGGTTGTGAGGCTGGTTGGACGTACTGCCAAATTCTCTAAAATGTAATTGGTGGCAACATTCAACATTCAATTATCTGGCAACAGCTCTGATGGACATTCCTGCAGTCAGCATGCTAATTGCATGTTCCCTCAAAACTGCACATTTTAGAGTTACCTTTTATTGTCCCCAGCACAAGGTGCACCTGTGTAATGATCATGCGGTTTAATCAGCTTCTTGATATGCCACACTTGTCAGGTGGATGGATTATCTTGGCAAAGGAGAAATGCTCACTAAAGGGGATGTAAACACACTGTATACCAGTGTTTTCCACTAGCGCTGGCTGTCGGCTATGCAGCCGGTTACACACTCATTTTCAGTTGGGTACTTTTTCCACTTAAATTAACAAGGCTACTTTTTTACAATTCAAGTGGATGGTCCTATGTCTGCTGCCCTAATTTGACTCATACTTTTACTTTACCCATACTTCCTGTCAGCATTCCCAATTTCACATGCTTGCTTTATAGACTGCCTATCAAGATCTGTCTACAGTGTGTGTAGCCTGTTGTGTGTGCATGTGTTTGAGCCTACGTTCAAAGAGGAAAGAGTGTGTGTGTGTAAATGAGAGACAGAGAGATAGAGAGAGAGAGGTGAAAAACCACAATGTGCAATCACAGCAGCAAGATTTGTGACCTGTTGCCACAAGAAAAGGGCAACCAGTGAAGAACAAACACCATTGTAAATACAACCCATATTTATGTTTATTTATTTTCCCATTTGTACTAACTATTTGCATATTGTTACAACACTGGATACAGTGAGGGAAAAAAGTATTTGATCCCCTGTTGATTTTGTATGTTTGCCCACTGACAAAGACATGATCAGTCTATAATTTTAATGGTAGGTTTATTTGAACAGAGAAAGAAATCCAGAAAAACACATGTCAAAAATGTTATAAATTGATTTGCATTTTAATGAGGGAAATAAGTATTTGACCCCTCTGCAAAACATGACTTAGTACTTGGTGGCAAAACCCTTGTTGGCAATCACAGAGGTCAGACATTTCTTGTAGTTGGCCACCAGGTTTGTCCCATTCCTCTTTGCAGATCTTCTCCAAGTCATTAAGGTTTCGAGGCTGATGTTTGGCAACTCAAACCTTCAGCTCCCTCCACAGATTTTCTATGGGATTAAGGTCTGGAGACTGGCTAGGCCACTCCAGGACCTTAATGTGCTTCTTCTTGAGCCACTCCTTTGTTGCCTTGGCCGTGTGTTTTGGGTCATTGTCATGCTGGAATTCCCATCCACAACCATTTTCAATGCCCTGGCTGAGGGAAGGAGGTTCTCACCCAAGATTTGACGGTACATGGCTCCGTCCATCGTCCTTTTGATGCGGTGAAGTTGTCCTGTCCCCTTAGCAGAAAAACACCCCCAAAGCATAATGTTTCCACCTCCATGTTTGACGGTGGGGATGGTGTTCTTGGGGTCATAGGCAGCATTCCTCCTCCTCCAAACACAGCGACTTGAGTTGATGCCAAAGAGCTCGATTTTGGTCTCATCTGACCACACGCTTTCACCCAGTTCTCCTCTGAATCATTCAGATGTTCATTGGCAAACTTCAGACGGGTCTGTATATGTGCTTTCTTGAGCAGGGGGACCTTGTGGGCACTGCAGGATTTCAGTCTTTCACGGCGTAGTGTGTTACCAATTGTTTTCTTGGTGACTATGGTCCCAGCTGCCTTGAGATCATTGACAAGATCCTCCCGTGTAGTTCTGGGCTGATTCCTCACCGTTCTCATGATCATTGCAACTCCACGAGGTGAGATCTTGCATGAAGCCCCAGGCCGAGGGAGATTGACAGTTATTTTGTGTTTCTCACATTTGCGAATAATCGCACCAGCTGTTGTCACCTTCTCACCAAGCTGCTTGGCGATGGTCTTGTAGCCCATTCCATCCTTGTGTATGTCTACAATCTTGTCCCTGACACCCTTGAGAGCTCTTTGGTCTTGGCCATGGTGGAGAGTTTGGAATCTGATTGATTGATTGCTTCTGTGGACAGGTGTCTTTTATACAGGTAACAAACTGAGATTAGGAGCACTCCCTTTAAGAGTATGCTCCTAATCTCAGCTCGTTACCTGTATAAAAGACACCTGGGAGCCAGAAATCTTTCTGATTGAGAGGGGGTCAAATACTTATTTCCCTCATTAAAATGCAAATCAATTTATAACATTTTTGACATGCGTTTTTCTGGATTTTTTGTTGTTATTCTGTCTCTCACTGTTCAAATAAACCTTGTTACCTGCTACCAACTAGCAGGTAACTCAACTGCAGCACCAGACAGTGTAAGCGGATTAGTCTATCACACTCTGATACAGTGCTGAGGCCATGACAGAACAACCAAATTGCCCTTTCCCTTTCACTAAAATCCCTACAGGGGAAATGCACTATGAATCTATAATCCACACCACTCCTTATAGCCAGTGATTTGGTTCCTACCGTGTTCAGGCCCCCCAGGGGAAGGCTGGTGCAAATGGGTTTTATTACAGAGGAGCAGATGACAATGCTATGCCTGTCTTTTACTTCCAGGTCAGATACAGGTGCTCATATTCCTCATCTAAGGTGTAACCTGAGGAAATATGTCATTAAATACATCCCGCAAAAACACAAAAGCAATCAATATGTTCACTGAAATGTAAATGAATGGGCTTTGGTAATTAAATATAGTACAGTTAATAGGCTTGGGCGGTATCAAGATTTTCATACCGTTCTTCTGCTATCCCGGGATTTACGGTATTACTGGCATAGCATACAAGGGGGCGCTAAAAACAGCAAAAAAATATATTAAATTATAATAAAATTAGCACAAGTAATAGCGAAATCACAAAGATGCTGTTAGCTAAATGCTAATGAGCGAAAACGAACATAAACTAATTGCTAAGACAGGCACATCCAACTCATAAAGTTATTCAAGCACAGCTAGTAGCTACCAAATGTCATTTTCGGTGAGTGTGGATATTTACAAGCGAAAGTGAATGAGAGAAATTGTGCAAATGAACAAAGTTGTGATGCATGCTTTTCTGAAGGAAGAGCCGCATGTGTATACGGAGAAGAGGGGAGCAGAGGGGAGAAGAACGGAGGAAAAAACGCTAGTAGGAAGCACAGGTAAAAAATGGCAGCTGTACAGATAACTCAGATAACAGAGCTATTTGACTTCTAAAACATGGCAGAAATCAGTTATAAGATATCTGATGGCAAACATTTAGTTGTGAATTACCTCATGTGCGCCACACAACAGAGACTCGCCGATAGAATGCTATGGACTCACCAGCTCACGCTTCTCTTGTTGTGCTCTTTATAACGAACACGTGACTGGCTCAACTGTTCTGGGGAACTACGGTAAGCTTGAGAATGTAAAATAATGTGACAGGTGAAATGAAGAACTGCTTTATCGCCTAACGTATTGCACAAGTTGACTGCAGGTATTAACTTAAAAAATAGCTACAAATAATCATATTTCTTGAAAAACTCCAAATAAATAGTTTTGAAAAACCATCCCGTGGGTTTTCAAAATACGGTATACCGCCCAACAGTAGTACAGTATATCTGTCCTACCATGCAAGTGCAATACTATAAAAGATAGGCTACATAATTAAAATAATTCCAGAAAGTGTGTTTCTTGAATTGGCACTTTATTCTCCACTTAATACCACAAAATCTAGGCTACTCTCTGTTATCAGACAATCTGCTGAATGTGAAAATTTAAAAAGAGCTCTACAGTTTTCATTGTTTCGGTCTGAAGTTGAGAATTAGTGTGAAACTCAATGGATCAACTGAAATAGGGAAGGGAGGTGACCCTTCTTTCAAGTTTCAAAGTGAAAGGGTGCCCAAGTAAAACAAAGCAAAACAATGCCTACAAAGGACATTGTGTTTTGTGTAATTGTTCGAACAGTCAAAACAATGAGAACCTTATCAGCCAGCTACATCAAAACCACTTTGTAATTTGCTAATTGCCTCTTTACTTTTTCAAGATAATGTCTTCAGTTATAAAGCTATTCTCAATCCACCATCATTCTCCACAGGATATGGACTCAGACACCAAGGTGATGTGATTAATGTTCAATGTAGAGCCGTCCCTCTGTAGGAGAGTAAGGGGCATTGTGTTGTATCCCTATAGACAGTGGCGTTGCATCCCTGACTGACTGTGCACATTGTGCTCCCGAATTTGATTAAAGAATGAAGCTGATAAACTTACTAGCCTGACTAATTACATTGAAATGTTTACTGACACCAGATGGACAGAGCAGTCCTATGATAAGATTTCACTGGTGTGTACCGCGTTTGTAAATAAGGGGTTGGAACCAGTTCAGGGAACAGAACCGAAAACAAGAAAATAATGTTATTTTTCGATGAACAGAATCAGAAACATGAATGAAAGTGATCTATACTGTTGCGGAACAGAAACATTATCTGTTCCAGTGTATGCCTGCCTGCCAGAAATTTTTTGCAAGTGTGTGTGCCAGGGTTTCTGTTAGGAAATTTTGGCGCCGGACACGTAACCGGGAAGATTTCAATTGAGAAATGTACCATACATCCATATGCATTCAGATCCGACCTTCCGCAGCCAGCACCATCAATAAACAAGGGATATTGGCCAAATGAGCCACATTTACGTGTCCTTAAAAACAGCCTATAACAAATTACAAAAACACTTTATTGATATGCAAAACTTTATAGGCAAATTTTGGTTTCGTTTTTTACTTTACTAAAACAATAATTGTACACCTCACGGTTCAGCTGTCAGATTTGAGCACTAAACGCATCAGGGCATTGCATGCATAGGCCTACAGGAGTTATATATATACAGTTGAAGTCGGAAGTTTACATACACTTAGGTTAGAGTCACTAAAACTCATTTTTCAACCACTCCACAAATGTCTTGTTAACAAACTATAGTTTTGGCAAGTCGGTTAGGACATCTACTTTGTGCATGACACAAGTAATTTTTTCCAACAATTGTTTACAGACAGATTATTTCACTTATAATTCACTGTATCACAATTCCAGTGGGTCAGAAGTTTACATACACTAAGTTGACTGTGCCTTTAAACAGCTTGGAAAATTCCAGAAAATGATGTCATGGCTTTAGAAGCTTCTGATAGGCTAATTAACATCATTTTAGTCAATTGGAGGTGTACCTGTGGATGTATTTCAAGGCCTACCTTCAAACTCAGTGCCTCTTTGCTTGACATCATGGGAAAATCAAAAGAAATCAGCCAAGACCTCAGAAAAAGAATTGTAGACCTCCACAAGTCTGGTTCATCCTTGGGAGCAATTTCCAAATGCCTGAAGGTACCACGCTCATCTGTACAAACAATAGTATGCAAGTATAAACACCATGGGACCACGCAGCCGTCATACCGCTCAGGAAGGAGACGCGTTCTGTCTCCTAGAGATGAATGTACTTTGGTGCGAAAAGTGCAAATCAATCCCAGAACAACAGCAAAGGACCTTGTGAAGATGCTGGAGGAAACAGGTACAAAATTATCTATATCCACAGTAAAACGAGTCCTATATCGACATAACCTGAAAGGCCACTCAGCAAGGAAGAAGCCACTGCTCCAAAACCGCCATAAAAAAGCCAGACTACGGTTTGCAACTGCACATGGGGACAAAGATCGTACTTTTTGGAGAAATGTCCTCTGGTCTGATGAAACAAAAATAGAACTGTTTGGCCATAATGACCATTATTATGTTTGGAGGAAAAAGGGGAACACCATCCCAACCGTGAAGCACGGGGGTGGCAGCAGCATGCTGTGTGGGTGCTTTGCTGCAGGAGGGACTGGTGCACTTCACTACATAGATGGAATCATGAGGAAGGAAAATTATGTGGAAATATTGAAGCAACATCTCAAGACATCAGTCAGGAAGTTAAAGCTTCTTTTATTTACATATTTTACATTTTAGTCATTTAGCAGACGCTCTTATCCAGAGAGACTTACAGTTAGTGAGTGCATACATTATAGATTTTTTTCATACTGGCCCCCCGTGGGAATCGAACCCACAACCCTGGCGTTGCAAACGCCATGCTCTACCAACATCCCTACCGGCCATTCCCTCCCCTACCCTGGACGACGCTGGGCCAATTGTGCGCCGCCCCATGGGTCTCCCGGTCGCGGCCGGCTACAACAGAGCCTGGATTCAAACCAGGATCTCTAGTGGCACAGCTAGCACTGCGATGCAGTGCCTTAGACCACTGCGCCTGCAGTAGCTAAACACAGCATTAGAGTTGGAACTTAATTTGGCCAAAGAAAATGGCTCAACAGAATGAAACAAAACACTTACGAACTGGTTTAAACCTTCACAAAAGTTTTGAACAGGCTATATTGCAGCAATTACCAACAGCTAGTGCTTACCTTACCCAACAAATGATAGCAATAGCCTACAGTTATTTATTTTAAAACAGGCCTACTTATAACCTATCCTAAACTAAATATGGATCACACAACTAAAAACACAGATCAACCTTAATTTAGCCAACAAATGTTTTTCAATTTAGCATATTTAATGAACTGGTCTTGATAAATAAATAGGCTTATAATAATAACAATGATCTACAATAATAATGATAAAACAAATTATATTATAAATATGAAAATAAATCAATATAAGTTCCAAAATTGCATTCTACCTTAATAGCGAGATGCACAGTAGCCTGCATTTGGCCGCACCAAAGTTATTCTCATCTTAGTCCACTACAATATTAAAACTTGTCCACATGGAGGACATTCCTCTTGTAGGCTTTTCACTGTAGGACTACGTTTTTTCCTCTAACGTTTGCTATACTTCAATGAAAAAGGCCTCCATCTTCGTATCCAACAGTAGCCTAGGCCAAGGCTCGTCTCTTGTTCTCTCTCTCTCCTCAGCCGAATTCGGGGTGTAGGCTATGATAGACAGGCTCTCCAGGCAGATTGTCCAGCTACAGATTGTCAAGCAAAAGTTGGCAATTAGGCCTACAGGCTGATGGAAACACTGGCGTGTGCGTGTGTAGGCAACCTGCCCTTGACCCTCCCCCTCAGAATCATAGTCTAGTAGCCTACTGACATTACAAGCATGATTCAGAAATGGGAGATCAATTTTTTTATTAGAGAAGAATGAATTAACCTTTTCAATGCTAGTTAAGGATACTATAGTTACCACGTTTCACATTGGATTTATTAACTACAAGAAATTCTGGTGCCGCTCTGCACAAAAAAAAGGAACAGAAAGGAACGATATGAACATTTAATTATTTTACTGTATTTTTTTTATTGGGGGTAGATCAGCATTAATATATCAGATAGATTGTAACTTCCATCAATGTAATTGTCTGCATCACTTCCAATCCCCCATTTGTTTGTTTTTTTCTCTCGCAAATATATATATACACACACACATATATACATATAAATACAGTGGTGTGAAAAAGTGTTTGCCCCCTTCCTGATTTCTTATTTGTTTGCATGTTTGTCACACTTCAATGTTTCAGATCATCAAACAAATGTAAATATTAGTCAAAGATTACACAAGTAAACACAAAATGCAGTTTTGAAATGAAGGTTGTTATTATTAAGGGAAAACTAAATCCAAACCCACATGGCCCTGTGTGAAAAAGTGATTGCCCCCTACAACTTAATAACTGGTTGGGCCACCCTTAGCAGCAACAACTGCAATCAAGCGTTTGCGATAACTTGCAATGAGTCTTTTACAGCGCTGTGGAGGAATTTTGGCCCACTCATCTTTGCAGAATTGTTGTAATTCAGCCACATTGGAGGGTTTTCGAGCATGAACTGCCTTTTTAAGGTCATGCCACAGCATCTCAATAGGATTCAGGACAGGACTTTGACTAGGCCACTCCAAAGTCTTCATTTTGTTTTTCTTCAGCCATTCAGAGGTGGACTTGCTGGTGTGTTTCGGATCATTGTCCTGCTGCAGAACCCAAGTTCGCTTCAGGTTGAGGTCACGAACAGATGGCCGGACATTCTCCTTCAGGATTTTTTGGTAGACAGCAGAATTCATGGTTCCATTTATCACAGCAAGTCTTCCAGGTCCTGAAGCAGCAAAATAGGCCCAGACCATCACACTAAGACCACCATATTTTACTGTTGGTATGATGTTCTTTTTCTGAAATGCTGTGTTACTTTTACGCCAGATGTAATGGGACACACACCTTCCAAAAAGTTATACTTTTGTCTCGTCAGTCCACAGAGTTTTTTCCCAAAGGTCTTGGGTATCATCAAGATGTTTTCTGGCAAAGATGAGACGAGCCTTAATGTTATTTTTGCTCAGCAGTGGTTTTCGTCTTGGAACTCTGCCATGCAGGCCATTTTTGCCCAGTCTCTTTCTTATGGTGGAGTTATGAACACTGAACTTAACTGAGGCAAGTGAGGCCTGCAGCTCTTTGGATGTTGTTGTGGGGTCTTTTGTGACCTCTTGGATGAGTCGTCGCTGCGCTCTTGGGGTAATTTTGGTCGGCCGGCCACTCCTGGGAAGGTTCACCACTCTTCCATGTTTTTTGCCATTTGTGGATAATGGCTCTCACTGTGGTTCGCTGGAGTCCCAAAGCTTTAGAAATGGCTTTATAACCTTTTCCAGACTGATGGATCTCAATTACTTTCTTTCTCATTTGTTCCTGAATTTCTTTGGATCTCGGCATGATGTCTAGCTTTTGAGGATCTTTTGGTCTACTTCACTTTGTCAGGCAGGTCCTATTTAAGTGATTCCTTGATTGAGAACAGGTGTGGCAGTAATCAGGCCTGGGTGTGGCTAGAGGAATTGAACTCAGGTGTGATAAACCACAGTTGAGTTGTGTTATAACAGGGGGGACAAACACTTTTTCACACAGGGCCATGTAGGTTTGGATTTTGTTTTCCCTTAATAATATTTAAATTTGTTTGATGATCTGAAACATTTAAGTGTGACAAACATGCAAACAAATAAGAAATCAGGAAGGGGGCAAACACTTCTTCACACCACTGTACATATAAACTCAGCAAAAAAAGAAACGTCCCTTTTTCAGGACCCCGTCTTTCAAAGATAATTCGTAAAAATCCAAATAACTTCACAGATCATTGTAAAGGGTTTAAACACTATTTCCCATGCATGTTCAATGAACCATAAACAATTAATGAACATGCATCCGTGGAACGGTCGTTAAGACACTAACAGCTTACAGAAGGTAGGCAATTAAGGTCACAGTTATGAAAACCTAGGACACTAAAGAGGCCTTTCTACTGACTCTGAAAAACACCAAAAGAAAGATGCCCAGGGTCCCTGCTCATCTGCGTAAACGTGCCTTAGGCATGCTGCAAGGAGGTATGAGGACTGCAGATGTGGCCAGGGCAATAAATTGTAATGTCCGTACTGTGAGATGCCTAAGACAGCGCTACAGGGAGACAGGACGGACAGCTGATCATCCTCGCAGTGGCAGACCATGTGTAACAACACCTGCACAGGATCGGTACATCCGAACATCACACCTGCGGGACAGGTACAGGATGGCAACAACAACAACAACTGCCCGAGATACACCAGGAACGTACAATCCCTCCATCAATGCTCAGACTGCCCTCAATAGGCTGAGAGAGGCTGGACTGAGGGCTTGTAGGTCTGTTGTAAGGCAGGTCCTCACCAGTCATCACCGGCAACAATGTCGCCTATGGGCACAAACCCACCGTCGCTGGACCAGACAGGACTGGCAAAAAGTGCTCTTCACTGACGAGTCGCGGTTTTGTCTCACCAGTGGTGATGGTCGGATTCGCGTTTATCGTCGAAGGAATGAGCGTTACATGAGGACTGTACTCTGGAGCGGGATCGATTTGGAGGTGGAGGGTCCGACATGGTCTGGGGCGGTGTGTCACAGCATCATCGGACTGAGCTTGTTGTCATTGCAGGCAATCTCAACGCTGTGCGTTTCAGGGAAGACATCCTCCTCCCTCATGTGGTACCCTTCCTGCAGACTCATCCTGACATGACCCTCCAGCATGACAATGCCACCAGCCATACTGCTCGTTCTGTGCATGATTTGCTGCAAGACAGGATTGTCAGTGTTCTGCCATGGCCAGCGAAGAGCCCAGATCTCAATCCCATTGAGCACGTCTGGGACCAGTTGGATCGGAGGGTGAGGATGAGGGCCATTCCCCACAGAAATGTCCGGGAACTGGCAGGTGCCTTGGTGGAAGAGTGGGGTAACATCTCACAGCAATAACTGGTAAATCTGGTACAATCCATGAGGAGGAGATGCACTGCAGTACTTAATGCAGCTGGTGGCCACACCAGATACTGACTGTTACTTTTGATTTTGACCCCCGCTTTGTTCAGGGACACATTATTCAATTTCTGTTAGTCACATGTCTGTGGAACTTGTTCAGTTTATGTATCAGTTGTAGAATCTTGTTATGTTCATACAAATATTTACACATGTTAAGTTTGCTGAAATTAAACGCAGTTGACAGTGAGAGGACGTTTCTTTTTTTGCTGAGTTTATATACATATCCTTTTTAAAAATATATTTCCCTTTATTACATTCAAACCCCACCAACCTTTCCCTAATTGGAGTAAACTAGTGAACAACAACGCTTAGGCCTCTACTTCCAGCTTATACATACTATATACATTTTATGGACACAGTCAATTTTACAATAATTATATTTTGTTTGTTTTTACGCCTGAACTTCCTCTACCCTCAACCTCTCCAATCATTTTCTTGATGTCCATCCGGTTTGCTTCTATATGCCATTATTTCTAACTGTGCTTTTTCACAAAAGCTCTCAACCTATAACCCATATACTTATTATGGACACAGTATGCTTTACATTACTTATCTTGTTGTTATTAGTTGTTGTTAGTTGTTATTAGTCCCATCCTTCAGCAACATTCAACACCTCCCATCTATCTCTTAACATCATCCATATTGGATTTCTATTTGCCATATAATTTTTCAACTGTACTGTGCTGTTTCACAAAAGTTCTGAACCGTTCTATTCTCATTGTTTCTACAGATTGTAAATGTAAAATTTACAATCTGCAGGGTTTGCTCCAGGTACATATTGCAATCCTTCAGCCATTCCTGGACCTGTGACCAAAAACAAGTTACAAATGGACAGTACCAAAACAAATGATCTAATGATTCTGTCTATTCACAGCTAGAGCTGGGAAGCTGGGAAGATTGTATCCCCCATATAAATAACATTATATTGGTAGCAAGCATTTTGTATAATAATTTACATTGAAAATTCAAAGTTTTGATTCCGGTGTAGTTTTGCGTATCAATTAATAAACACTATGCCATGGAATCGGTACGTAAAAAATCTCTTCCCAACTATTTTGCAATCTATATGGGACGGCTGTGAATCCTTTGGTCCTGAAATGAAACTGGTATACTTTTTTATTTATCACAATTTTCTTTAACCAATTATGCTCTTTAATGCAGGGCCGACACACAAGTTCCTTACTTTTTCCTCCTTCCACTTTCCTCTTCCATTTTTGCGGTAATGCTGTAATTATTTGGTTGTAATTTTGGGTAGAGCAGACATTTCCATATGTTTTTGTTAACTGCATGTGCGACATAATTAATAATAATAATCCACCAGTCCTACCTATGATATCATTTACGAAGATTATACATTTTTTAAACATCTTTTCAAAAAATTATGTTTTTTATCAATTAGTATATTTGAGTTTAACCACAATATTTGTTGCATTATTTGTTCGGTCGTTTCTGGAAGATTTAATTGAAATTGCAACCAACTTTCTATGGCTTGTTTTAGAAATAGTGATATTTGGGAGATTATTTCCTTTTCAAATAACTGAAAGTGAGAGTTTGTAATCTGAATAAAGGGAAAAAGGGGTGAGACAATCTTACTAATTTGCTAGAAAACCAGTTCGGATTTAAGTATAACTTTTGTATGACTGAAGCTTTTAGTGATAGGTCTAATGCTTTAATATTTAATAATTTCTGTCCTCCGATTAGACATATGGATTATATAAATAGGCCCGTTTAATTTTGTCTGGCTTGCCGTTCCAAATAAAATTGAATATTTTTTTTCTCATACAGTGGGGAAAAAAAGTATTTAGTCAGCCACCAATTGTGCAAGTTCTCCCACTTAAAAAGATGAGAGAGGCCTGTAATTTTCATCATAGGTACACGTCAACTATGACAGACAAAATGAGGAAAGAAAATCCAGAAAATCACATTGTAGGATTTTTTATGAATTTATTTGCAAATTATGGTGGAAAATAAGTATTTGGTCAATAACAAAAGTTTCTCAATACTTTGTTATATACCCTTTGTTGGCAATGACACAGGTCAAACGTTTTCTGTAAGTCTTCACAAGGTTTTCACACACTGTTGCTGGTATTTTGGCCCATTCCTCCATGCAGATCTCCTCTAGAGCAGTGATGTTTTGGGGCTGTCGCTGGGCAACACGGACTTTCAACTCCCTCCAAAGATTTTCTATGGGGTTGAGATCTGGAGACTGGCTAGGCCACTCCAGGACCTTGAAATGCTTCTTGCGAAGCCACTCCTTCGTTGCCCGGGCGGTGTGTTTGGGATCATTGTCATGCTGAAAGACCCAGCCACGTTTCATCTTCAATGCCCTTGCTGATGGAAGGAGGTTTTCACTCAAAATCACACGATACATGGCCCCATTCATTCTTTCCTTTACACGGATCAGTCGTCCTGGTCCCTTTGCAGAAAAACAGCCCCAAAGCATGATGTTTCCACCCCCATGCTTCACAGTAGGTATGGTGTTCTTTGGATACAACTCAGCATTCTTTGTCCTCCAAACACGACAAGTTCTATTTTGGTTTCATCTGACCATATGACATATGACATTCTCCCAATCCTCTTCTGGATCATCCAAATGCACTCTAGTAAACTTCAGACGGGCCTGGACATGTACTGGCTTAAGCAGGGGGACACGTCTGGCACTGCAGGATTTGTGTCCCTGGCGGCGTAGTGTGTTACTGATGGTAGGCTTTGTTACTTTGGTCCCAGCTCTCTGCAGATCATTCACTAGGTCCCCCCGTGTGGTTCTGGGATTTTTGCTCACCGTTCTTGTGATCATTTTGACCCCACGGGGTGAGATTTTGCGTGGAGCCCCAGATCGAGGGAGATTATCAGTGGTCTTGTATGTCTTCCATTTCCTAATAATTGCTCCCACAGTTGATTTCTTCAAACCAAGCTGCTTACCTATTGCAGATTCAGTCTTCCCAGCCTGGTGCAGGTCTACGATTTTGTTTCTGGTGTCCTTTATAAGCTCTTTGGTCTTGGCCATAGTGGAGTTTGGAGTGTGACTGTTTGAGGTTGTGGACAGGTGTCTTTTATACTGATAACAAGTTCAAACAGGTGCCATTAATACAGGTAACGAGTGGAGGACAGAGGAGCCTCTTAAAGAAGAAGTTACAGGTCTGTGAGAGCCAGAAATCTTGCTTGTTTGTAGGTGACCAAATACTTATTTTCCACCATAATTTGCAAATAAATTCATAAAAAATCCTACAATGTGATTTTCTCAATGTTTTTTCCTCAATTTGTCTGTCATAGTTGACGTGTACCTATGATGAAAATTACAGGCCTCTCTCATCTTTTTAAGTGGGAGAACTTGCACAATTGGTGGCTGACTAAATACTTTTTTTCCCCACTGTATAATAAAAAAAACTGTTCGCTAGGCGTAGGCAAGACCATAAGCAAATAGGTAAACTGGGATAATACTAAAGAGTTAATCAGGGTGATTTTTCCACAAATAGACAGGTATTTTCCTTTCCATGGTAGCAAGATCTTATCTATTTTTGCTAACTTTCTATTAACATTTATTGGAGTGAGATACTTTATTTCATTTGGGATATGTATTCCTGAGTATATCCACATCACCATCAGACCATTTTATTGGTAAACTACATGGTAATGTAAATTTTTTATTTTTTAGTGATCCAATACGTAATATAGTACATTTATCATAATTTGGTTGTAATCCAGAGAGGTTAGAAAATGTATCTAGATCCTCTATGAGGCTGTGGAGGGATTCAAGTTGAGGCTGTGGAGGGATTCAAGTTGTGAATCAGAAGCGTACAATGACACCTTTGTTTTTAAGCCCTGGGTTTCTAATCCCTTGATATTATTGTTGGATCTGATTTTAATAGCTAACATTTCGATGGCCATAATAAATAGATATGACGATAGTGGACAACCTTGTTTTACTCCACTTGACAGTAAAAAAATATTTTACACCTAGGGTTCCTATACATGATTTTAACCCAATTTATACGTCCAAAATTGAAATGCTCCAGACATTTATATATAAACCCCAGTCGTACTTTATCAAATACTTTTTCAAAGTCTGCTATGAATAGCAGGCCTGGTTTCACATATTTTACATAGTATTCTATTGTTTCCAGTACTTGCCTTATGTTATCTCCAATGTATCGCCCATGTAAAAAACATGTCTGATTAGAATGAATAATGTCCGACAATACCTTTTTTAAATCTATGCACTATACATTTTGCTAGAATTTTTGCATCACAACACTGAAGTGTAAGGGGCCTCCAATTTTTTTAATGGACTGGATCTTTATATTTTCCACTTGTATCCTGTTTCAGTAATAATGAAATCAGACCTTCTTCTTGAGTGTCTGATAATCTACCATTTACAGGAGTGGTTAAAACATGCTAATAGCGGTCCTCTGAGTATATAAAAAAAGGTTTGGTATACCTCGACTGGTATGCCATCCAACCCTGGAGTTTTCCTGGACTTAAAGTCTTTAATTGCATCCAGAAGTTCCTCCTCTGTAATTTCACCTTCACATGAGTCTTTCTGTATGGCTGTTAATTTTACATTATCAATATGAATAAAATTCCTACAATTAGCTTCAGTTAGAGGAGATGGGAGGCGACTGAAACGAAAACATATGCTTAAAGTACTTTGCTTCCTCCTTCAAAATATCATTTGGTGAATCATGGGTGACTCCGTCAATTGTAACCAGTTTCAGTAAATTATTTTTGGTAGCATTTCTATGTTGAAGATTAAAAAAGAATTTGGTGCATTTTTCCCCATATTCCATCCAGTTTGCTTTATTTTTTATAATATATTACACTTGATCTTTCTTGAATAAGTTTCTTCATTTATTTTTGTTTTTCCCCTTATTTATTCTGAGCCTCTATGTTACAGTTTTTATTGCTATCTATCTGTTCTGTTAGACCTTCCATTTCCTTTGTTAGTATGGACTCTTTTGACCTAAATTGCTTTTGCTTTCAAGATGAGTACTGAATTGAATGACCTCTAAAGGCACATTTAAAAGTGTCCCATACAATAAGGGGATTTGCTGTACCAATGTTATGTTAGAAAAAATCAGTTATAAATTCCTCTTTCCTAGTTAAAAACAAGTTATCATCCAATAGGCTTTGATTACATTTCCAATATCCGATTTTGCAGGTTTTCCTACTTACAAAGCATGTAGAGGTCTGTAATTTTAACATAGGTACACTTCAACTGTGAGAGACGGAATCTAAAACAACAATCCAGAAAATCACATTGTATGATTTTTAAGTAATTAATTAGCATTTTATTGCATGACATAAGTATTTGATACATCAGAAAAGCAGAACTTAATATTTAGTACAGAAACCTTTGTTTGCAATTACAGAGATCATACGTTTCCTGTAGGTCTTGACCAGGTTTGCACACACTGCAGCAGGGATTTTGGCCCACTCCTCCATACAGACCTTCTCCAGATCCTTCAGGTTTCGGGGCTGTCGCTGGGCAATACGGACTTTCAGCTCCCTCCAAAGATTTTCTATTGGGTTCAGGTCTGGAGACTGGCTAGGCCACTCCAGGACCTTGAGATGCTTCTTACGGAGCCACTCCTTAGTTGCCCTGGCTGTGTGTTTCGGGTCGTTGTCATGCTGGAAGACCCAGCCACGACCCATCTTCAATGCTCTTACTGAGGGAAGGAGGTTGTTGGCCAAGATCTCGCGATACATGGCCCCATCCATCCTCCCCTCAATACGGTGCAGTCGTCCTGTCCCCTTTGCAGAAAAGCATCACCAAAGAATTATGTTTACACCTCCATGCTTCACGGTTGGGATGGTGTTCTTGAGGTTGTACTCATCCTTCTTCTTCCTCCAAACACGGCGAGTGGAGTTTAGACCAAAAAGCTATTTTTGTCTCATCAGACCACATGACCTTCTCCCATTCCTCCTCTGGATCATCCAGATGGTCATTGGCAAACTTCAGACAGGCCTGGACATGCGCTGGCTTGAGCAGGGTGACCTTGCGTGCGCTGCAGGATTTTAATCCATGACGGCGTAGTGTGTTACTAATGGTTTTCTTTGAGACTGTGGTCCCAGCTCTCTTCAGGTCATTGACCAGGTCCTGCCGTGTAGTTCTGGGCTGATCCCTCACCTTCCTCATGATCATTGATGCCCCACGAGGTGAGATCTTGCATGGAGCCCCAGACCGAGGGTAATTGACCGTCATCTTGAACTTCTTCCATTTTCTAATAATTGCGCCAACAGTTGTTGCCTTCTCACCAAGCTGCTTGCCTATTGTCCTGTAGCCCATCCCAGCCGTGTGCAGGTCTACAATATTATCCCTGATGTCCTTACACAGCTCTCTGGTCTTGGCCATTGTGGAGAGGTTGGAGTCTGTTTGATTGAGTGTGTGGACAGGTGTCTTTTATCCAGGTAACGAGTTCAAACAGGTGCAGTTAATACAGGTAATGAGTGGAGAACAGGAGGGCTTCTTAAAGAAAAACTAACAGGTCTGTGAGAGCCGGAATTCTTACTGGTTGGTAGGTGATCAAATACTTATGTCATGCAATAAAATGCAAATTAATTACTTAAAAATCATACAATGTGATTTTCTGGATTGTTGTTTTAAATTCCGTCTCTCACAGTTGAAGTGTACCTATGATAAAAATTACAGACCTCTACATGCTTTGTAAGTAGGAAAACCTGCAAAATCGGTAGTGTATCAAATACTTGTTCTCCCCACTGTATATGCCAATTATATGATGGTCCGACCGCATTCTGTCCCCTATGATATAAACTGTTACTTTTTTGGTGTTTGATCTTTATTTTGCTGGTCGGAACAGAGGAACGGAACAAAAAAAAATGGTTCTGTTCAGAACGAAACGATGGGAAATACATTTTGGTTCCAACCCGTTTGTAATAAATATGTCATACAGCATATTTGGGTAAAGTACTACAGTCTTTGTGCTGTTGTTATTAATTTCAACTCTAGGCTTGAGATGCTGCTGACCTGTTTTGGCAATAAGAGTGCACATCAGACGTGTGGAACAGTGCTGGCTGGCAGAGGAAGTTGCTTGACATCACAGCTGTAAAAATGAGTGAGCAATTAGCATGAGTAACAATTTCAAAATGGTATTTTGAATATCATGAAAATAGATTATGATTTCCTTTCTGTTGTACTGCACATCACTTTGCGTAATGACAATGTTCCACACAAGAGGAAGGTTAACTGTCTGTAGGTAAGACTGGGAAACACTCTCAGAACATTAATCAGGCTGTGTACAGGAAAAGACAGAGGACGAACACTGACAATTATTGTCATTACAGTTGTAGTAAATCTGTGTTCAAGGCCAAAGATGCACAGACACAGTACATGCTAGCACCCTGTTGTGAGAGCAGGACATTGATAGCTGAGAGATTTGGGTTCATGTTCTCTTTGGCGTACAGTACAGACGAACTGAGGAGGTTCTTGCCTCTGTGTTTGAGGAGGGTTGTTCGTGAACAGAAAGTGCCTGAGGAGCAGCAACAAGGAGGAAATGCCTTTCTGATAAGGGGCAACCAGATCCCCCATGCCTCCCTCCCATCCCTCCAATCCCCTAACTTCAACTGTGACTCAGCTTGACTTGTTCTTGACTTGTGCATTGTACTCAGTTCTTGTGGTTAAACAGAAACTCCATGCCATTATTGAGAAATACAAGCACTTTAAAAACCAATGGAATATGGCATTAAAATGGATACAGTCCTATAAACTAAATTCATGGGAATATGATGGAATTTATCTTTGTCAAAGTCAAGATTGAGGTACTTGAAATTGCTTGGGAATTGACCAAGTAGTGCTGATGACACAGATCCCCAGGAAACAGATGGTGTTGTTAACCACACCTTGGCCTTGGCTGGTCAAAGCCAGACCTCAGTCTCAGATCTGAGGGTAGTCTTCGCTAATAATAAGCTCTTGTGTAAACCATTTTACTACCTATCTGTGGCCTGAATACCTGTGGCTACCACTGAGCCTCAAATGTACTAAAAGCATGCACTAAAGAATAGGTGTTATAACAGAGGTAAACGTTTCAGTATCGGTCTAGACTCCTCTGTGTCGTAAGTTTTATAACCAGCCTGTGGTCCTGATAGTCTGCAGAAAAATAGAGCTCTAACATATTACAGACATCCACTCTTCATGGCACTATGTGGGGCTATATTGACCATTGGCAAGTCTTTAAAGATAATGTCATCAAAGACATGTTGATGAGAACCATAACAGACACCTCATTGTGTACATAGACTGATTTTGTCTGTGAGCTCTGACAGCTTCATAATCTGGATTCTTCAGTGACATCAACTCAGTCTTACATGGTAGGGTACTAGAGGATAACTAGCCCCCCTTAATGTAATTCACATTAAGACCACAAGATGTTCCCAAATTATTTTCACAACACTTTCCCTGGCTGCCACTGCTCTTGCTCAACAAAAATGATCATCTGTGTCATCACAACTTTTGGCGATACTTCAACAAAACAATTTATAATCCACTTGTTTAGAGAGAAAATTGTAGATCATTTTTGAGTAAAGTCGTAATATGTTGGATCAGTGTTTTGAGGGCAACTCGCCCTCCGGGGGCTAGTTACACCTTTATGGTTATAAATGTGTTTCTACCTGTCATTTAGACAATGACTAGCCAAGTTTGCGCTAGTTTATGCTAACTTGATAGCTAGCAACTTCACTAGCAGTAAATGCTAGCCAGCTAGCTAGTTAGCATGAGGTGCTAGGAGTGCTAGATAGCAACCTTACTACCAGATCGTCTGAGGTAAAATACATTAAAAAAGATAACGTAACTTAATTGCAGTTGTAAATGTTTCCACTAGTGACTGATAGCTTTACAGTTAATGTTACTTTATAGCCTTTTAGCTATTTTACACAGCATTTTATGTCATATAGCTAGCTACGTTTTTAAGAGAGAGCTTTTCAATTGGCATCTCTCCCCCTGTTTACAGTCACAGGTGGGGACTGGATTAGGTGTGAGCAGTGGGCTCATGAGTTGTGCTCCAATTTTACTGAGGATAGCTTTATTTGTGACCTATGTAGAAATTAGAATTGTGCAATAGCAGAGCATAAGAGAGTTGCCACATCAATGTTACACTGAATTAATTAGTTAAGTTATTGTTATTAAATGTTATATTCCAATATTATTTAATGTTATTAGTTATATTCCATTCCAATATTATATTCCAATAAATATGTTTTTTTAGGAATTAAACACAACTATTGAAAACCTTGTGCTCCTGAATGTCATTTTAAAGACTGCTTGGATTTAAAATCTTGCATTATTCAAATAATATTTAATGCAATTGTACATAATGGATTGAATAGAAAAGGAACAACAAAGAAAGAACAAAGAAAATGAATTTTCAGACATTTCAGTGGACTTCTCATCACAACGCCAGTCTTGCCATGCATGGAGTATGAGAAATGGTATAGAAACATTGGAATGCAAGGGACACTGTACCCTCTGGTTTCTCTTCCTAATCTCACTTTCAACAAGCCGCTCTGCATGTTCCAGGTTGATAACACTCTCGTTGTGCACAAAGACCAATAATTTGATAGGCTAGTGGAATGAATACAAATAAAGTGGAGAGAAAAGTTATCCAGTTAATATAGTTTATAAATCCCTGTGGAGATGGGCATTCAAAATATTGGAACAAATAAAACAGAAGCTACAGGGAAGGTTGGTCTGCTCCCTCTTCAACAATCAATGTTGATTAAAACTGTTCAACACTTGGGAGAACACATTTCCACTTAAAACCCAAGCTGATGCACAGCATGAGGGGAACGATACAGAATGAGCCAACCAAATCTCTAGCATGAGTCACACCTGGTAATAAGTGGCTATTATCCCATGTATCAGAGAGAGTGCCAGAGTGCCCTGGGGCCAACGCAGTTGCCCTGGCTCATGCAACTGTGCCAGTGTGCCCTCTATGTTGTAATGCATGCTGTAACTAACCAACTGGACTCTCGCCTCAGCGCTAATGTACACCAAGAGACAGCGGAGAGGCACGTTCTCACTGTGGGAGCAGCTTATCTGGAATCACAAACATTCATTCACACAATGAACTCCATTTAAATCCAGTTTTCACTCAAGAGCAAGCTGAGAGAAGGAAAAATAAGTTATGCTTGGGCAGAGACTTTGGCATTAAACAGATGACCTGAACACAACATCAGAAGTAGGCTGAAGATGGGAGATGGAGATAAACTCCATCCATTAGAAATTAAATGATATCACCAGATTACAATTTCAAATGTCATACCCACTCATTTTTAGTTGCACTATGTTGACATTGATATCTTATATCAATCAGTGGCGGTCGGTGCCATTTAAGATTAGGGAGGACAATAATTTTTATGAGCATGGCCTTATTTCCATTACAGCATATGGATGACTGTCTTTCATATTCGCAGTGGCGTGTATTCATGGATGCCAAGGGAAGCCAGGCTTCCCCTAATGATTGACCAAGCAAAAAAGAAAAAAAATGAAAATATTGTATCTTTCGTCTCTCTGTATTTCATAATTTTCCTTCAATTCGCAAGATGCTGAATGTATCTCACTGGAGAAAGCACCCGAGCGAGTGAAACAGAGCCCTTATGTCTCTGTATGTGTAGGCCATCTATCTGATGCTGTCTGGTCCAAACGAGTATGTCATAACAGCTGACATAACTTGTCATAACCTGTTATAATATGGTGTTAACACTGTCATGACACATACACTACCAGTCAAAAGTTTGGACACACCTATTCGTTCAAGGGTTTTTCTTTATTTTTACTATTCTTTACATTGTAGAATAATAGTGAAGACAGCACAACTATGAAATAACACATACGAAATCATGTAGTAACCAAAAAAGTGTTTAAAAAAATCTAAATCGATGTTATATTTGAGATTCTTCAAATAGCCACCCTTTGCCTTGATGACAGCTTTGCACACACTTGGCATTCTCTCAACCAGCTTCAACTGGAAGGCTTTTCCAACAGTCTTGAAGGAGTTCCCACATATGCTGAGCACTTGTTGACTGCTTGTCCTTCACTCTGCGGTCCGACTCATCCCAAACCATCTCAATTGGGTTGAGGTCGGGGGATTGTGGTGACCAGGTCATCTGATGCAGCACTCCATCACTCTCCTTCTTGGTAAAATAGCCCATACACAACCTGGAGGTGTGTTGGGTCATTGTCCTGTTGAAAAACACATAAATTATAGTCCCACTAAGCCCAAACCAGATGGGATGGCGTAGCGCTGCAGAATGCTGTGGTAGCCATGCTGGTTAAGTGTGCCTTGAATTCTAAATAAATCACCAACAGTGTCAACAGCAAAGCACCCCCACACCATCACACCTCCTCCTCCATGCTTCACGGTGGGAACCACACATGCGGATATCATCCGTTCACCTACTCTGCGTCTCACAAAGACACAGACTCATCAGACCAAAAGACAGATTTCCACCGGTCTAATGTCCATTGCTCAAGTTTCTTGGCCCAAGCAAGTCTCTTCTTATTATTGGTGTCCTTTAGTAGTGGTTTCTTTGCAGCAATTCGACCATGAAGGCCTGATTCACGCAGTCTCCTCTGAACAGTTGATGTTGAGATGTGTGTGACTTGAACTCACATTTATTTGGGCTGAAATGTATATTGCTGGTAACTCTAATTAACCTATCCTCTGCAGCAGAGGTAACTCTGGGTCTTCCATTCCTGTGGCGGTCCTCATGAGAGCCAGTTTCATCATAGTGCTTGATGGTTTTGCGACTGCACTTGAAGAAACGTTCAAAGTTCTTGAAATGTTCTGTATTGACTGACCTGCATGTCTTAAAGTAATGATGGACTGTTGTGTCTCTTTGCTTATTTGAGCTGTTCTTGCCATAATATGGACTTGGTCTTATACCAAAAAGGGCTATCTTCTGTATACCCCCCCCCTACCTTGTCACAACACAACTGATTGGCTCAAATGCATTAAGAAGGAAAGAAAATCCCATAAATTCACTTTTAAAAAGGCACACCTGTTAATTGAAATGCATTCCAGGTGACTACCTCATGAAGCTGGTTGAGAGAATGCCAAGCGTGTGCAAAGCTGTCATCAAGGCAAAGGGTGGCTATTGGAAGAATCTCAGATATAAAATATATTTTGATTTGTTTAACACTTTTTTGGTTACCACATGATTCCATATGTGTTATTTCATAGTTTTGATGTCTTCACTATTATTAAACAATGTAAAAAATAGCAAAAATAAAGAAAAACCCTTGAATGAGTAGGTGTGTCCAAACTTTTGACTGGTACTGTATATTTAGACCTGTTTTGACATATATTGCATTATTTTATGGCTGGTTATGAAATAAGAGTGTCAAATACCTCACAACCTACCACACAGGGCAAAACATTCCATTACACCATAGCTTACATGTCAACAATATGTTTGTTATCTACCCCAATGCTCTTTTTCTGATGACTGGGATGAAAGCAGGAGCAGATTTCAAGAGCAGGACAAGACATCCTCTTTTTCACTGATGACTGATATAAGGGAATTTACAGTTGAAGTCGGAAGTTTACATACACCTTAGCCAAATACATTTAAACTAAGTTTTTCACAATTCCTGCATTTAATCCTGGTAAAAATGTCCTGTCTTAGGTCAGTTAGGATCACCACTATATTTTAAGAATGTGAAATGTCAGAATAATAGTAGAGAATTATTTATTTCAGCTTTTATTTCTTTCATCACATTCCCAGTGGGTCAGAAGTTTACATACACTCAATTAGTATTTGGTAGCATTGCCTTTAAACGTTTCGGGTAGCCTTCCACAAGCTTCCCACAATAAGTTGGGGGAATTTTGGCCCATTCCTCCTGACAGAGCTGGTGTAACTGAGTCAGGTTTGTAGGCCTCCTTGCTCGCACACGCTTTTTCAGTTCTGCCCACACATTTTCTATAGGATTGAGGTCGGGGCTTTCTGATGACAACTCCAATACCTTGACTTTGTTGTCCTTAAGACATTTTGCCACAACTTTGGAAGTATGCTTGGGGACATTGTCCATTTGGAAGACCCATTTGCGACCAAGCTTTAACTTCATGACTGATGTCTTGAGATGTTGCTTCAATATATCCACATAATTTTCCTTCCTCATGATGCCATCTATTTTGTGAAGTGCACCAGTCCCTCCTGCAGCAAAGCACCCCCACAGCATGATGCTGCCACCCCCGTGCTTCACGGTTGGGATGGTGTTCTTCGGCTTGCAAGCAACCCCCTTTTTCCTCCAAACATAACGATGGTCATTATGGCCAAACAGTTCTATTTTTGTTTCATCAGACCAGAGGACATTTCTCCAAAAAGTATGATCTTTGTCCCCATGTGCAGTTGCAAACCGTAGTCTGGCTTTTTTATGGCGGTTTTGGAGCAGTGGCTTCTTCCTTGCTGAGCGGCATTTCAGGTTATGTCGATATAGGACTTGTTTTACTGTGGATATAGATACCTTCGTACCTGTTTCCTCCAGCATCTTCACAAGGTCCTTTGCTGTTGTTCTGGGATTGATTTGCACTTTTCGCACCAAAGTACGTTCATCTCTAGGAGACGGAACACGTCTCCTTCCTGAGCGGTATGACGGCTGCGTGGTCCCATGGTGTTTATACTTGTGTACTATTGTTTGTACAGATGAACGTGGTACCTTCAGGCGTTTGGAAATTGCTCCCAAGGACGAACCAGACTTGTGGAGGTCTACAATTCTTTTTCTGAGGTCTTGGCTGATTTCTTTTGATTTTCCCATGATGTCAAGCAAATAGGCACTGAGTTTGAAGGTAGGCCTTGAAATACATCCACAGGTACACCTCCAATTGACTCAAATGATGTCAATTAGCCTATCAGAAGCTTCTAAAGCCATGACATCATTTTTTGGAATTTTCCAAGCTGTTTAAAGGCACAGTCAACTTAGTGTTTGTAAACTTCTGACCCACTGGAATTGTGATACAGTGAATTATAAGTGAAATAATCTGTCTGTAAACAATTGTTGGAAAAATTACTTGTGTCATGCACAAAGTATATGTCCTAACTGACTTGCCAAAACTATAGTTTGTTAACAAGAAATGTGTGGAGTGGTTGAAAAACAAGTTTTAATGACTCCAACCTAAGTGTATGTAAACTTCCGACTTCAACTGTACGTGATAGGCCTATCTGGCTTATATGATTATGATGGTCATAATGCTTCTTGACAGTGTCCTAAAGTGTATTTTCTTAGTCCAAGTAAAGTGACACACGATGGTCATAATGCTTCCTGACAGTATCATAAGGTGTATTTTCTACAAGTTATTTAAAATATGATGAAAAAAACATGACTGTAGATAATTCATTACAACAAAGGATTTAAGAAAACCTTTCAAACGAAAGGAAAGTTCTTGATCTGGAAAAAACGAATTTCAATAAATTTCACTCTTATGTAGGTGTCATAACCAGCCATAAAATAACGCAATAGATGTCACAAAAGGTGTAAATATATGGGTCATGACAGTGTTATTACCATATTATGACAGGTTATGTCAGCTGTTATGACTGGGTGCCAAGTAAAGTGTTACCGACATATTAGTAGTTCAGCAGATGTTGTTATCCAGATCAACTTATAGCAGTGAGTGCATACATTTTCATACTGGTCCCCTGTGGGAATCAAACCCACAACCCTGGCATTGCAAGCGCCCTGCTCTACCAACTGAGCCACACAGAACCCGTTGCACAAAGTTTTAAGTTATTTATCTACAAATGATCATTTGAAGAAACAGCTGTGCAAACTACTTTTGTAGAGATTTTGTTCCAATTATAAAGCTTGAAGGTGACTGACACTATGTTGGGAAAAGGCAAGCATTTTAGATTATATGCTGTTCCGCAGGCCTGGCAGTTGAATTATGCCCACTGATTATTATTCTCCAAGGTGTCCCTCTAATGCAGATAGGTGAAAGTAAACAAATAGAACATAGGACAGACATGACAGCAATCATCCATGGCTACAGTTTTTGTTTTACTGTTAGTACTGTGTGCTTATTTGCACCAATGGTCCACAGAATCCCAGCTGGTCTCATAGACTATATGTAACATAGTAAACGAAAATCCGGGATATTCAAATTAGTATAATATGTTACGTTTGGTATGGTTATATAAGACAGAAGGTTACTTAAGGCAAAAATCAAAGGAAGGTGGTTGGTGGGGGTGGATGGGTGGGCGTTTACTACTTTTTAGCTACTTTGCAACTACTTAGCATGTTAGCTAACCCTTCCACTAACCTTAACCCAACTACTAACCCTAACCTTAACCCTAACCCCTATCCTAGCTAACATTAGCCACCTAGCTAACGTTAACCACAACAAATTGGAATTTGTAACATATCATACGAATTGTAATTCGTAACATATCATACGAAATGGATGATGGACAACCACAAATTAATACATACCATACCAAATGTAACATATCATACTAATTTGAGTGTCCTGGATTTATGTTTACTGTTACGTCTACCCTAATAATGGACTAAACGGAGCCTAACGTTACTCCTTATAGTCCAAGGACCTTACATGTTCTGTTTAGAGGCGAACTGGCTCTGGCAGCCAAAACAGCCAAATACTCCATCTAAACGTGAATCGATTCTCAATTGTGGTACGGTTCTAGAAACATAAAGCCCTTTACTTTCATATCACTTTAAAATAAATTCACAAATGCAAAATGTACACTTACTGTACACCACAGGAGGTTGGTGGCACTTGGATGGACTTGTGGTAATGGATGATGCAGAATGAATGGAATGGTATCAAATATATCAAATACATCAAACACATGGTTTCCATGTGTTTGATGCCATTCCATAACTCCATTCCAGACAATATTATGAGCCGTCCTCCCCTCAGCAGCCTCCACTGCTGTACACTGTTTTAACCGGTTTTAACACAGATGCAGCCGACAGTATTTTTCAGTGACAACACATTTGTGGCGTCCGTCTTCCATTTACACACAGGTGTTCGGAGACACAGATAGCTAATTCGCACAGGTAGTCAACTCTGTCTTCCGTCTGTTTTCCGTAAACAAGCGCTGTAACATGGAAATATGGCCGTGTGGGAACCCTATAAAAGGTGTGTAGTAATTTAACTTTTTGTTTTTGAAAACTATTTCTAGCTGATATGAAAGCTAAATTCCTTATGTTTCCAAAACTGTTCCGAAAGTGTCAGGGCTCTTAACAACCCCCCCCATCCGGCCAGAAGATACTATCATCAATAGTCACTAAAGGTAGTTAGCATCTATGAATGGGCAACATCTACCCCTGAGTCCAGTTTTCAGAATCACACCATACCCACAGTAAGAGCCAATTCATGCTTGATCGAAATGTGGTCGGAGGCGCCATATGGTTGGTGTGATGCAAGGCACGCAGAGGCCAAATTGAGCTTCATACCGCATCGCTGTGAGCCTCTCAAATTGTGTAACAATGCGGAGGGCTCCATATAGCTCCGCATTGACATGATTGGTTGACCATAGGTGAGGGCGGGAGGTCCTGTATAAACACAAACTCACTTTCATTACAACTTCCTTCATTACAGCTCTGCGCTGCTCCGCGAAGCACAAGAAGTATGAATGCCCTGACTTCTGCAGAGGTCATATCACCCACAGTAAATGCGGACAATGCAGACGTCCGATTGACCATGTAGCGCCTTTAACTGTAGCCTTGCTCAGTGAGGAGAGAGCAAAATAGCATATAGAGGAATGAACAGATAAATAGGCGAACTGTTTAAAAAGGTCGAAAAAGGTAGTGAGATTTCCCTCTTAGCGTCCAATGCATAAATTAACATTCTGACCAATGAAGCTTTCTCTGCTAGCAAGCTTTTAGAATAGAACGCAGTGACTCACAATGGAATATTGAATGCAATTCGGGAAAATTTAACACGAACAGCAGAAAGCGCACCATATCCACACGACATCAAATCACTGCTTCATGGGTCAAACTCTTAATTTTCATATTGGGTGAGTTGGATTGTTTGATACCATGGCAATTGGCAATGAATGTCACGCATGCGAGCCCAGTGCCGTTATACCAACTTTTAAAAGACTTCATTAGGCACCACTTGTAAAACATTGTAAGTTGTGTTCAATAGGTGATGGAGAGTGGACTCAATTCTACTCAAGAAGGCAAAACTGGTTTTTCTAACTGTTGGGAGCGAAACCTGAGCGGTGGCAGACAGACATTGTATTAGTGATGTATAGGCTGCATTTCGTGGTAAAAATAAATAAAAATAAAGCAACAATGTAGCTAGAGCTAGTTATAAACTGTTACAAATTAGCACCTCAAAGACAGATATGCCCACCCACCTTTGCTCATTAATGTAGCTGCTCGAGAGTAAATCCGCGTTCACGTTATAGTCGGAACTCGGTAACTCGGTCATTTCTGACTTGCTACCTGGTTGAACGCGTCACGTGTATAACTACAACCAGTTAGCAAGTTTGAAATATCAGAGTTTCCTAGTTCCAACTTCCTATGAACGCGGCATTACATTTACATTTACATCATTTAGCATTACCCCTCACACCTTGTAAAAATGTCCAAGTATTAAAACGACAACAATTTCCATTGATACAGCATTACAACTATATGGTCCACATTCTGAATTTACCTAAAGTTATTCATAAATGTGGTAATAACCTGACTCTAATGGTACTTTCAAGACAGGTCGGAAAGTCGGTGCGCTAGAAAGCTGTCCGAGTTTCCGACTTGGAATATCAAGTTGGATGACCGTTCAAAACAATTTTCCCAGTCGTCTTGAACATACTGAAGTCGGAGATTTCCCAGTTCCCTGTTGTTTTGAACGCGGCATAAACTACGAGAACGCACATAGATGATGCAAACGGTTTTGCCGAAGTGAACACTTCTGTTTGGATGAGACCATACGTTTAACATTTGAAAACATTGGAATAAGAACTTTAAAATATTAGCTCACCTGGTAAAAGTCCTGTAAATAAGTCCATTGAAATAAATGCATCAAATGGGTGTAGTTTTGCGAGCTCCGACTATCCAGTTGTAGCCTAGCGTGAGTCCACAGTCTTTGGCGAATGGCTTGGCGATGGGAAGAGAGAGCGAGAGTAGGACCCTGCTGATGTCACGGCGAGAGGGAGGGGCGTGGATCGGAGTAGTTTCATATGGAAACGATGTCATTATGAGTCAGCTAACTTTTAACTGTCTTGACTTTAGTGTAAAGAAGAAATATGATAATAGGCTGGCCTACTATTCTCATTCTCACCATACTACTATTTTGGTTGAAAATACCACATAACAGATATGTCAGGTCAATAGCAGAGTCTCATAAACAGATGGATGTGAAAATCAAATGTGTGAAGTTGGCTTGTCATGTAGGCCAGGGTCCCCCAAAAGGAAGCCCTATTTAGGAAATACATAAATAGAGAGGCATAGGTGATCGTATCCCAATGTAATAAAGGTATGACATTATTCTGTTTTAGTCAAATACTACATGTGTGGGATTATTGTGGACATTCTGCAGTGTACAAATTATTTATAACTATGTTCTGGCCCCCCGACCATCCCCTCAAGGAAAAATTGGCCCATGGCTGAATGTAATTGGGGACCCCTAGGCTTAACCTTAATTTGCTCCAGTGGTGCCATACTACTATGACCCTGTAAAACAACATATTTAACTGCACGTTCTCAAAGCATTTGCTGGTAAGGGTCTTCAAGGACATTTTCAATATCTCCTTGTCCCAGTCTGTAATCCCAACATGTTTCAAGCTGACCACCATTGTCTGTGTTCCCAAGAGCTCCAACATAACCTGCCTAAATGACTATCGTCCTCACATCTGTAATGATAATAATAATAATAATAATAATATGCCATTTAGCATATATGAAGTGCTTTGAAAAGCTGGTCATGACACACATCAACATCGTCATCCCAGACACCCTAGACCCACTCCAATTTGCATACCGCTCCAACAGATCCACAGATGACACAATCTCAATTGTACTTCACACTGACCTCTCCCACCTGGACAAGAGGGGAAATAACTATGTGAGAATGCTGTTCATAGACTACAGCTCAGCGTTCAACACCATAGACCTCTCCAAATTCATCACCAAGCTATGGACACTGGGACTGAACCCCTCCCTCTGCAACTGGATCCTGGTCTTCCTGACGGGTCAGCCCTAGGTGGTGAGGGTAGGCAACAACACCTCCGCCACGCTGACCCGCAACACGGGGGACGCTCAGGGGTGTGTGCTTAGTCCCCTCCTGTACTCCCTGTTCACCCACGACTGCGTGGCCACGCACGACTCCAACACTATCGTCAAGTTTTCTGACGACACGACGGTGGCCTGATCACCGATGGCAATGAGACAGCCTACAGGGAGGAGATCAGAGACTTAGCAGTGTTGTGCTAGGACAACAACCTCTACCTCAATGTCAGTAAGACCAAGGAGCTGATCGTGGACTATAGGAGAAAGAGGGGAGAGCATGCCCCCATCCACATTGATGGGGCTGTTGTGAAGCAGGTCAAGAGCTTCAAGTTCCTTGACATCCACATCACTAAGGACTTAACATGGTCCACAAACACCCGCACAGTTGTGAAGAGGACACGGCAGTGCCTCTTCCCCCTCAGGAGGCTGAAAATATTTGGCATTGGCCCTCGGGATCTTCAAAAAGTTCTACAGCTGCACCATCAGCATCTTGACTGGCTGCATCATCGCTTGATATGGCAAGTGCACCGCCCTTGACCGCAAAGCGCTACAGAGGGTGGTGCGGACAACCCAGTATATCACTGGAGCCGAGCTCCCTGCCATCCAGAACTTCTATATCAGGCAGTGTGAGAGGAAGGTCCGAATATTTGCCAAAGACTCCAGCCACCCAAGCCATAGACTGTTCACTCTGCTACTGTCCGGCATATGGTACCGTAGCATTGGCTCTCAGACCAACAGGCTCCTAGACAGCTTCTACCCCCAAGCCATAAGACTGCTAAATAGCCAGACTGCTAAATAGCCCATGAATGGTACCCAAACTGTCTGCACTGACTCGATCTTGCACTGACCCAACGCACGCTCACTAGACTGTGACTAGACACTAGATACAGTGCCTTCAGAAAGTATTAAGACCCCTTGACTTTTTCCACATTTTGTTAGGTTACAGCCTTATTCTAAAATTGAATAAATTGTTTTTTCCCCCTCATCAATCTAGGCACAATACCCCATAATGACAAAGCAAAAACAGGTTTTTAGAAATTTCTGCTAATTTATTACAAATCAAAAACTGAAATATCACATTTACTTAAGTATTCAGACCCTTTACTCAGTACTTTGTTGAAGCACCTTTGGCAGCAATTACAGCCTTGAGTCTTCTTGGGTATGACGCTACAAACCTGGCACACATGTAGTCCGCGCTCTGGCTGGGCCACTCAAGGACATTCAGAGACTTGTCCCGAAGCCACTTATGCGTTGTCTTGGCTGTCTGCTTCGGGTCGTTGTCCTGTTGGAAGGTGAACCTTCGCCCCAGTCTGAGGTCCTGAGTGCTCTGGAGCAGGTTTTCATCAAGAATCTCTCTGTACTTTCCTCCGTTCATCTTTGCCTCGATCCTGACTAGTCTCCCAGTCCCTGCCACTGAAAAACATCCCCACAGCATGATGCTGCCACCACCATGCTTCACCGTAGGGATGGTGCCAGGTTTCCTCCAGACGTGACACTTGGCATTCAGGCCAAAGAGTTGAGTCTTGGTTTCATTAGACCAGAGAATCTTGTTTTTCATGGTATGAAAGTCATTAGGTGCCTTTTGGCAAACTCCAAGTGGGTTGTCATGTGCCTTTTACTGAGGAGTGGCTTCCGTCTGGCCACGCTACAATAAAGGCCTGTTTGGTGGAGTGCTGCAGAGAGGGTTGTCCTTCTGCAAGGTTCTCCCATCTCCACAGAGGAACTCTAGAGCTCTGTCAGAGTGACCATCGGGTTTTTGGTCACCTCCCTGACCAAGGCCCTTCTCCCCCAATTGCTCAGTTTGGCTGCTCTAGGAAGAGTCTTGGTGGTTCCAAACTTCTTCCATTTAAGAATGATGGAGGCCACTGTGTTCTTGGGGACCTTCAATGCTGGAGAAATGTGTTTTTGTTCTGACATGCACTGTCAACTGTGGGACCTTATACAGATAGGTGTGTGCCTTTCCAAATCATGTCCAATCAGTTGAATTTACCACAGTTGGACTCCAATCAAGTTGTAGAAACATCTCAAGGATGATCAATGGAAACAGGATGCACCTGAGCTCAATTTCGAGTCTCATAGCAAAGGGTCTGAATACTAATGTAAATAAGGTATTTCAGTTTTTTATTTTAAATACATGTATTGCTGATGATTTTTAAAAAATGTAATCAATTTTAGAATAAGGCTGTAACGTAACAAAATGTGGAAAAAGTCAAGGGGTCTGAATACTTTCCGAAGGCACTGTATATACATACCATATACACAATCACTCCCACACAAAACACACACACACAAGTTCACATATACTACATATGCACACACACACATAACACACACACGCATTCCGACACAACACAAACACACATACAGTGAGGGAAAAAAGTATTTGATCCCCTGCTGATTTTGTATGTTTGCCCACTGACAAAGAAATGATCAGTCTATAATTTTAATGGTAGGTTTATTTGAACAGTGAGAGACAGAATAACAACAAAAAAATCCAGAAAAACGCATGTCAAAAATGTTATAAATTGATTTGCATTTTAATTAGGGAAATAAGTATTTGACCCCTCTGCAAAACATGACTTAGTACTTGGTGGCAAAACCCTTGTTGGCAATCACAGAGGTCAGACGTTTCTTGTAGTTGGCCACCAGGTTTGCACACATCTCAGGAGGGATTTTGTTCCACTCCTCTTTGCAGATCTTCTCCAAGTCATTAAGGTTTCGAGGCTGACGTTTGGCAACTCGAACCTTCAGCTCCCTCCACAGATTTTCTATGGGATTAAGGTTTTATAGATTAAGGCTAGGCCACTCAAGGACCTTAATGTGCTTCTTCTTGAGCCACTCCTTTGTTGCCTTGGCCATGTGTTTTGGGTCATTGTCATGCTGGAATAACCATCCACGACCAATTTTCAATGCCCTGGCTGAGGGAAGGAGGTTCTCACCCAAGATTTGACGGTACATGGCCCTGTCCATCGTCCCTTTGATGCGGTGAAGTTAAAATTATAGACTGATCATGTCTTTTTCAGTGGGCAAACGTACAAAATCAGCAGGGGATCAAATACTTTTTACCCTCACTGTACATACACATTACACACGCACATTCACACACTTTTACACTCATCATTTGCTGCTGCTACTCTGTTCTTTATTTTACTCCTATTATTATCTGTCCTGATGCCTGGTCACTTTACCCTGCCTTCATGTACATGCTGTATCTACTTTAAATACCCTTTACCTTTGCACATTGATCTGGTACTGGTCTTCCCTGTACATAGCTCCATACTTGTGTATTTTATTCCTCTTGTGTTACTATTTCTTTTAAATTTGTATGATTCTTTAAAAAATCTGCATCGTTGGGAAGGGCTCGTAAGCAATCATTTCACGGTAAAGTCTACACCAGTTGTTTTCGGCACGTGACAAATACAATTTGATTTAATTTGTGTATGTTCTAAAAAGTACAATAAGAACATCTGCTAAATGACTAAAATGTCAATGTAAACCTATGTGACAATAAAACATAAATGTTATCTTCATCTCTTTTAAGTAAAGGGGGAGGATATACAGGTTCTTAGAAGGTTGAAAGTAATTCCATCAGATGACACACACACACACTTATATATATTTGTTCGCAAGGTAGGCAATGCTATCATGTATTGCTCAGGGGAGGACTGCCCTCTCTCATCGAAGCTACGGAAGTTCAAGGCCGACCGCAGTACTGCAGGCATTGTTAGGAGAAAACAGCATCCCCCATTATAGTGAATGGAAAAATGGCAATCTTTGTGGTCACAATTTTTTTTTTAAAGATACTCATGGTACCAGTAATTGCTTCTAATACACCAGATGTATGTCCTTGAACCGATTATTTTAATATTGCACACAGAAGACGTTATAAGGGGAATTTAGTTGCTAATGCAGAATCCCAGTTGGCCTTCAACTTGAGTTACATTTTAGCAGACGCTCTTATCCATACATATTTATTTTTTCCATACTGGCCCCCCGTGGGAATCGAACCCACAACCCTGGCGTTGCAAGCGCCATGCTCTACCAACTGAGCTACATGGTTACTCAATGAGAGGGGGCAGCACTGAGCGAGCATTGCAGCGTCACTTCCTGGAGTAGCTCAAAGTGTGCATGCTATGTCTCCATGAATCGCCATCTTAGCCGACTTCATTTGGCTTTAATGTGCTATTGAGTCTTCACATAGGAATGAATGGTGTCGCATGATCAATGGTTTTGTCCATTCACATATACAGTCATTGGTATTGCTATCCATTGGTCTTCTGGGTTTACAGGGACTTGGGAATGAGGAGACAATGGGTAGGAAGGGTAGCCTACTGTGTCTAACGGTCAAGGAAGGTGATAGGCAGGCACTTGCCCATTCATAAACGCTAACGCTAGTGCGTTAACGTATATTCACAAACATATCTGCCGGGCCGAGGGAAATGTACAGACGCTCAATGCTGCCTCAAAGCTGTGTCTAAACGTTAATACACATCACTTGCGATACGGTTTTGGAAACATTTGGAAATTAATTTTCATATTGGACAGAAATAATGTTTATTTATGTGTCCATTTTGTCCATGACTTTCTAGTGGATAGACCACATGGTTCAAGAGAAAATAGCCGAATTAATCAAAAAGCATCTAATCAACAATGAACATATTTACAACAACGACATATTGACATTGGTAAAATAAATAAAAGTGTAGAAAAATATATATAAGGATATTTCATTCTGAAACCCTCTTAATAAACACCAATGGTATCCACCAAGTTTATGTTTTATTTTTTGGATAATGTTTTACAGCTTTATCATTCTATTTTTTATTTTAAAATAATCTTATTTGATTTTATATATTTTACATGTGATAAGGCCCATAGAGATGTATAGAGGACTCTAGTGCCCAAAAGCCAGTTTAGCATTGGCAGGGCCATTGAGGACTTTCACCATTTTGAAGTAGTCAACTGGGTGGGTCTTCCTATTTGTTAAGGAAGGATCACATGATTCCATCCAGGGTCAAAGGTAGAGAGGCAGCGAGGAGAGTGAACGTGGAAGAAAGTGCGCTTGTATGAAATGAGAAGCTCCTTCTCCACTCGCGTGTCATCAGGCATATTACGATTACATGGGTGGATCACAAAATAAATGTGTAAAGTGATAAAAACTAAATAATTTAGTTGTGCGCAACATTTTATAGATAAAAAGTAGCATATTGTTTTTAAGTGTGTGCATGATTTTCTCCTCCGACAATACAGCTGATTCAAAGGGGGTGTGGCTCATATCAAAACTTTACCGAGGTAGGATACAATTGTGCTTCCTTGCCAGAAGGAGGCTATCGAGGCAGGGAGGACCGTCTTCCGTTTACCTACTAACAAATTGACACACTCCTCGACCACTTATCGGTTTCCGTGTCACGGAGGAGAGAGATCGGAGGAAGGACTTTTGCCCAAACGGGAAATCAGCCAAAGGATTATACTCGTGAGCAAACATTCCACAACTGCAGGTGGAAGTAAATTGCCAACCTTGGCTTTATACCTGTTCAAACACACACTCCAGGTGGCAGAATGCACCCTTTCAGTTTGTTGACAAACTCATAGAAGTTGTAGAAGAAGAAAATTGACTACTTCAAAATGGAGATGGCCTCAATAGTGCTGCCCATGCACTCATAGACACCATAATAGGACAGATACAATGTTGCGATCTCTATACATCCCTATGGATAAGGCCACACAGAGGGCCAGAGATAATTACAGACACCTGTGATAATCTGAAGTACCCCCAAAAAAGTTCACTATATGTCATGTGATATAATTCCCCCCAAAACTTGAAAGTTACCAAAATTCTGGTAGTTTGATGGTAAACTTCAAACGTTTCCAGTAATATAGGCCTACCCTCCCTTTGCAACCCTAACTTGTGTGTAATGGAAGAAGGACTTGTAACTGAAAAATACTGTCAGCTGCAACTGTGTTAAAACAGTGTATATTTGTGATATGAAAGTAGATGGGTTTATGTTTCTAGAACCGTACCACAATTGAGAATCGATTCACGTTTAGATGGAGTATTTGGCTGTTTTGGCTGCCAGTGCCAGTTTACCTCTAAACATATCACATAAGGTCCTTGGATGTAAATGGAGAAGTTATTAAAGCTATCCCTTTAACAGTACATTTTGGGCTAAGCAGGCGCAGGAGGCAAGATCATTTCCAGTCTGATGACTGCATTCATGTGTTTAAGACAAAATAAAAACATACTTACAAGAAAATATACAGTGTACTTAATTTGTAGGTAAATATATTGGCCCAGCCCAAACTTCAAATTACGCACCATATGTTACGCCCCTGAAAAAGGGGAGAAATAATCACGAGTGATGCAGTTGTTTCCTCACTGAAAACTTTAGTATAATGAGGAAAAAAGACCGCGATTTCCCCAGAAAGTTGGGTGGAGACCAGAGCAATCGATCTCAGGCTCATAGATTAAGAGCATTTAGTAGATCACAGATTAACACTTTTACCCTTAAATTAGGCACCACAAAGTAAAGTAGTCAATATAACGTTTACACATTCCTCTTACAATATTTACCCTTTTACACTTGACGGATTTTAACACATTTATGAATTTTATCAATCTCTATGAACTAGTACTGGATGCATGATCTTTTTAACCTTAGATATTTTAAGATCCTTACATACCATGAACTTACTAATACTTTTTAGTGTATAACAGGCTATGAATATGTCCTTTAACCTGTCACACTCTCCCCGACAAAATAAATGTTGTCCCAACATTACCAATATTGTCTTCTTAAACAGGCTATAAGCACTGGACGTAGAAAATCCTCTTCTGTAAGCTAGTCCTTGAGCAGAGGTCAAAGTTCACAGTTCAAATAGAACCAATAAGTTATATTCACAGTCCATATCTGTTGACCAGCTGTATAAACAGTCCATAAGCAGTCTTTTCTCATACTATTGTCAACAGTCCATCAGTTTTAATGATCTATATGCATAGTCTGCTAATTGTCTCGTGAAAGTCTGTGAAATCAGTCAGTAGTCCATGGTCAAACATGTCAACTCTGTCTGTGGCCTCAAGTTTGCTGAAGTCCATACATGTAGGGTGGCTGAAGGTAATATCCCTGTAGTGATGGCAGCCATGGAACCAGTCCTGGTGCAGGGTAGACAGGGAACAACTGTGGCTGTGGCTGGATACTGTAGCAGGAAGGGATACCAAGCTGATCATAGGTGATACGTCTTGGAGGGTGTCTCTCTCTTTGTGGCAGCTGGTAAGCTGGTTCCTCAGGTTCAGCAGCAGCAGTTAATGAAGGAAAGGCACTTAGTGGACGATCATCAGGCACATTTTCAGCAGGCAAGTTCATCTCCTCAGCAGGCAGTTCTTTAACTGTTGTTTTCTCCTCCAGCTGATTTTCAACAAGCGGCTGTGCTGGTAGCATATCAGGAACTGGCACCGCCACTGTTTGTTTCACTGGTGGGGGCCTGTTTTCCGACTCTCTCGCTGGTTCAGCATACCTCTCAGGTACTGTAGGAGATGTGGGGACCTGTAGCGGCTCATGATGAAGGTCATATTCATCCCCGCTGTCTTCATCAGAATCTAGAGGCTGTGATCCAGGCTGATGTCTCTTTTTCTTACTTTTGTCATCTTTAGTCATTTCTGGTTGTCTCTCAAAAGGTAAGTGGTCACAGGACATGAGCAGGTTTCTGTGCAGGACCCTGGAGCGTCCCCTACCCTTTTCTGGTCTCAACTCATAAATCGGCAGGTCTGAACCCATTTGTCTCACTACTGTGTGAATTTGATCTTCCCAATAGTTACGGAGTTTGCCTGGTCCTCCTCTTGGTGTCAGGTTTTTAATCAGAACTTCGCTCGCCAGGCTGTAGCACTGAACTCCTAACTTTAGTGTCATAGTACTTCTTACTTCTTTCAGCAGCTTTCTGAGCATTTTCATTTGCAATGGCGTATGCTTCTTCCATTCCTCGTTTCCAGTTCTCCACGTAGTCTCGCTGGTTACTGGAACCTGCCTCTGTGCACAATCCAAAGAACATATCAACTGGAAGCCTGGGTGATCTCCCAAACAGAAGATAAAATGGTGAATAGCCAGTCACTTCGCAACGGGTGCAGTTATAGGCATAAACCAGTTTGTTTAGAGACTCCTTCCAGTTTGACTTTTTGTGTCTCAGTTAGTGTCTTTAGCATTTGCAACAATGTTCTGTTCATTCGTTCCACTTGACCGTTCCCCATCGGGTGGTAGGGTGTTGTTCTGGACCCCGCCATGCCACTGAGTTTCTTTAACTGATGGAACAACTGATTTTCAAATTCTCCCCCTTGGTCATGGTGGATGCGGGAGGGAACCCAAACTTCAGGGCAAAGTCATTGAAGATGAGATTTGCAGCAGTTTTTCCTGACTTTGATGTGGTGGCGTAGGCTTGAGTGAAACGTGTAAAATTATCAACAATCACGAGGATGTACTCATATCCCCCCTTTGCATCTGTCGAGATGGAGGAAATCTATACATACCAGTTCAAATGGCTGTGTTGTCACAATGTTTGTCAGAGGAGCTCTTGTTTCATGGCCTGGCTTTTTCTGCTTGACACAGCTACAAGTTTTAGTCACATAGTGCTCGATGTCAGATTGCATATAAGGCCAGAAGAAGCGGTCACGTACTAGTGATACAGTGCGGTCAGTACCTTGGTGTCCCATGTTATTGTGCAACTCTTCCATCACTTTACCTTTGTACTGCTCTGGTAGAACTAACTGCTTGCGGGCTGTAGTGATTCTGTAAAGAATACCATCACTGTCGATTGTCAATTTGTCCCATTCTCTGAATAGGCATTTTGTCTTTGGACTGAATTCCTTTTGCTCTTTAACTGACGGTTTGGAACCAGACAGCTTGAAATCGAGCACAGGACGGATGACCGGATCAGACTCTTGTGCCTCTCTTATCCCCTCTTTTGGGATCGAGCTGATTGTTGCTGTAGTTGTCTCACCTTCAGCTGATACTGACATAGATGCAGCTGAAATTGACCAAGACACAAAAGGCTCTTTCTGTACCTCTACTGCTTGTATCGTGGCGGCAATGGTGTCTGGTGGAAGCTCCTCAGAACATTCTCTCATCAGTGACTCTACATCCAGTGGCATCCTCGACAAAGCATCTGCATCACTGTTCTCTCTGCCTGGCCTGTACTTTATTGTAAAGTGGAAATCAGCCAATTCTGCAACCCACCTGGAAGTGGTTGCGTTCAGTTTTGCAGTAGACAGAATGTAGCTGAGCGGGTTGTTATGTAGGGATTTAGCTGGCTCGGAATTCAGCGACCAGGATGTGGAAGCCGGACATCTGAGCAGCAATCTCAGCGGAGCCTCCAAAATGTTACGCCCCTGAAAAAGGGGAGAAATAATCACGAGAGTGATGCAGTTGTTTCCTCACTGAAAACTTTAGTATAATGAGGAAAAAAGACCGCGATTTCCCCAGAAAGTTGGGTGGAGACCAGAGCAATCGATCTCAGGCTCATAGATTAAGAGCATTTAGTAGATCACAGATTAACACTTTTACCCTTAAATTAGGCACCACAAAGTAAAGTAGTCAATATAACGTTTACACATTCCTCTTACAATATTTACCCTTTTACACTTGACGGATTTTAACACATTTATGAATTTTATCAATCTCTATGAATTAGTACAGGATGCATGATCTTTTTAACCTTAGATATTTTAAGATCCTTACATACCATGAACTTACTAATACTTTTTAGTGTATAACAGGCTATGAATATGTCCTTTAACCTGTCACACATACACATCTGTTCCCCTCCTTCACTGTCAAACTCAATTAAAATACCCTCCTTACCACCAGGAACCCTGTGCTAGTGGAATATGCTACTGTACCTACATATATAATATTTGATGTGGAATATAGTTCAATGTAGTCATGGCTCTATGTAGTATTGTGCATTGCCCAGAGACTGTTCTGGACTTGGGGACTGTGAAGAGACCCCTGGTGGCATGTCTTGTGGGGTATATATGGGGGTCTGAGCTGTGTTAGCTGTTTGAACAGTCAGTTCGGTGCTTTCAACATGTCAATACCTCTCACAAAGACAAGTTGTGATGCAGTAAATCTCTCCTCTACTTTGAGCCAGGATAGATTGACATGCATGTTATTGATATTAGCCCTCCGTGTATGGGCCAGCCATGCTGCTCTGTTCTGGGCCAACGTGCCTCACACTTATATCAGCACACTCGTAACAACCTAAGCATTACGAAACTTCTATTTGATCAAGTAAGCCTCACGTATAAAAATAGCAATTCATTTTTATCTTAAATAAATTCAACACTCTCTCATTGCCCCCCATACAAAAAAAAAACATAAAAATTGTAGTGGTTATCCCACTGGCTATAAGGTGAATGCACCAATTTGTAAGTCGCTCTGGATAAGAGCGTCTGCTAAATGACCTAAATGTAAATGTAATACAAAAACGCAGCACTTGCTTAATAATTTATGAGGCGAAGTTCGCAGAGTGAAGTGTCAGGACAGCGAGGTTGGTAGACGGAATGGAGATGCTAGCTAGATACAACGAGAGGACGAGAAGGATGACAGTTTGGAGGAATATGGAAGGTGGATGGACAAACTTGAATATGAGGCGTGTTGAGCAAATATAGTGAAAAAGAGTGGAAGGCGGTAATAAAGGAAAATGTAACAAAAACTAATACAATTGTAAATCAACATCGGTTTTTGGTTTAAGTAATTTTTTGGGAGATCAGTTTGAAGTATCGAGGGTAATAATAATAATATATAATAATAATATGCAATTTAGCAGACGCTTTTATCCAAAGCGACTTACAGTCATGCGTGCATAAATTTTTGTGTATGGGTGGTCCCGGGGATCGAACCCACTACCTTGGCGTTACAAGCGCCATGCTCTACCAGCTGAGCTACAGAGGACCACCAGGATGTAAAGGATGCATTAGGAAAGGTGGAGTCGGTCGGAGTGACCAGACGTGGTTTTGTTTTGATTCTTGTGTCGAAAGAGTAGAAGGAGAAGGCATTATGGCTCTACTAAACTATCGACATATGAAGTGGAGAGTTTAGATTTTTGGAGAAGAGCACCATTAAAAGATGTCATCAGTGGCGTCACATTGAATATTGAGGCCTTGTGGTTTTACTAATACCAGCATTAGTTGGAGCACGCTGTCTGAACCATGTAGTGGATGGAAGAAAAGAGGAAAGCCTGTCGGTATCATTGATGTTTGACAAAGAGTATCTCCCCTTCACGTGTGAAACTGGAATATGTGAGATATGCGGTGAGAGCATTTGTGTCCAAGCCATTGTTTTGCTGGAATTGCAAAAGGTATGGTCATGTATCAACTGTGTGCCGAAGGAATGTTGTTGAAGAATCTGAGGATGTACGGTGTTGCAATTGTGCTGGAAATCACGTTCCCAATTCCCCTGAGTGCCCGTTAAGGGTAAAGGAGTTTGAAGTGGCAAGGATCAGGCATGTACAGCAGGTCTCCTACACGGATGCACGAGAAGTAGCTGAAGGAGCGAGTGGAGCTGAAGATATGGCAACGGATGCCCCACAACCTGTGGAGATTCTGAGAGTCGTTTAACATTTGAGGGAAACTGATATGCACAGGAAAGTATAATTAAATCAACTTTTCAAAACGCTGATTTTTCAACTTTTCAAAGTGCGTTTACATTTCTATCACCTGAAGCATTCACACAAGATGAAAATACATGCATACATACATTGTTCTGCGTATGCTTCAGGTGATAGAAATCTGAACTCACTACCAGCGCTTTGACAAGTTGATTTAATTATACTTTCCTGTGGATATATTGTCTCACATCACAGGAGGTTGGTGGCACCTTAATTGGGGAGAACGGGCTCGTGGCAATGACTGGAGCGGAGTTAATGGAATGGTAAAAAATACATCAAACACATGGTTTCCAGGTGTTTGATGCCATTCCATTTGCTCCGTTCCTGCCCTTATTAGCAGCCTCATGTGTCTCACATTCCTACCTGCAAAAGGACCAACCTCACCGACTACTGGTAAAGTTAAAATATCATTTTATTCAACATTCTGGCCTGTAGAGTTCGTGAGAGGAAACTTTCCTGATTCAAACTCTCATGAATGCCCGACATAGAAATGTTTGCCTGGCTCCCCAAATGCTACGCCATGCCCACGGATGTTAGTTTCTTGTCCGCAATGAGTCTGGACAGAGAGGAAGAGGCGAAGCGAGAGGTTTTACTCTGCCCAAAATCTGTCATAAAAAATAAGCCCACGAAGTGAGGAATTTGTGTATGGAGGTCAATGAGATTAATTCCTAATTTGCTACGTGGGGTTTATTTGATCTAATACAAGTTTCGTAATGGTTAGGTTGTTATGAGTGCACTGATGTAAATGGCATTTCGGCAACTTTGAAAACAACAACTTTAGATCAGAGTTGTGCCTGTTGTAATAGAAATAGATAGAGGACTCATCGTGGATATAACCCATTTTAGCATGGACATTGCCAATGAGGGCTTCCTAACCCATGCATAGATCCTAACTACCTTTAGCGCCTATTGACAACAGTTTTTTCTGGCCGGGGGAGATTTGTTAAGAGCCCCGACGTTCATTCTGAATGTTAAAATGCATCGCTTGTGGTACAGTTTTGAAAACATAAGGAACATTAGGGTTATTGTTCCCATACGGCCATATCTCCATGTTACAGTGCTTGTTTACGGAAGACAGAGCTCGCCACCTGTGCTAATTAGCTATCTAGTGTGCTCCAACACCTGTGTGTAAGTGTAACTAGCGAGGAAGTGTAGTTCATAAACTGGAGGCACACATAGCATATGGATCTGTGCAAAACTCCTACAGTAAGTGTACATTTTGGATTTGAAAGATTATTTCTCGCTGATATGAAATATAGGGGGCATATCAGCATATGCAAGCAATGATTATTGACGTTTCTACATGTTAAAACACAGTGGCGGAATTAATAGTTCACACACAGCCAACTGTGAGCAAAGCTAACCACTGAAAACCCTACAGAGAAGGGTTTTCGAGAGCTTCCACCAATTTAAAGTAGTCAACTGGGTGGGGATTCCTATGAGTTGGGAGCAATCAGCCAATGAAGAAGAAGAAAATGGACTACTTTAAAATGGAAATAGCCTCAATGGCGCTTTACATGCTGTCACAGACGCTATAATGGCACAGATACAAAGATGAGTTCTCTATCTATCTCTACGGCCCCTTGTTCACACGCGTATCTGCCCTCTCACTGGCTAGAATGGTCCCACCTGATCTCGCCTCCTCCTGCCTGCCTTCCCATCTTTGAGGACACACATTTCCATTGTTAGAGCGGCCACTTGACTATCTTGTCAATATAATAGACAATCTTTGGTCTGGATCTGAGTACCTCCCCAACAATTTCTAGAACGCATACACATTCTAACCAGAGGGTTGGTCCCAGATGGGTTGAGCCAGAGCCAGAAAACACGTGGCTAAAGCGGCGTTTTGAACATTTGTCTCATAATAATGTCGGGAACGGAGCAAATGGAATGACATCAAACACCTGGAAACCACGTGTTTTATGTGTTTTTTACCATTCCATTAATTCCACTCCAGTCATTGCCACGAGCCTGTTCTCCCCAATTAAGGTCGCACGAACCTCCTGTGTTTGATACTCTGATTGGTTTGAGATGATCCGATCGCAGATTACTTTGTTTTGTACAACACCCCTCATTTTGACATCACCACAATCTACTTCAAAGATGGCAGTCTCAGACTGAAGTATGTAGCGAACATTAGGGCAGCGGAAGAATTCAGTTTGAGTTGTCAGTCAAGCATTCTTTACTAGGTCTGTTTTTGCCGCCATAAGGTGCCAATTATAATTACAGTAATAAAGGCATTGCTAATTGGATATACTCAAAGATAAGCTGTGCCCTTGATATGGGTCTTTGCACAATGCTCATTAGCTAGCATTCATAATTAAAGGTTTCATTATGGTGAAAAGGGTTCTATAAAATACTGTAAATATTCGGAATGATTTTCTATCATTATTTGAATTCATTGCTCGAATAAATAATTAAATATATTTACATAATTTGGTTCAGAAGCTTTTGCAAAACGTGCCTGACAGAATGAAATGTGTGGTATAGCCATCACCAGAGTTGAAATACAGCCCTAGACATTTTCCAGAAATTCCATGAACAGCAGAATATGAATTAAACAAGACTGCATACAAGCTTATGAATCCTAATACTATTGTATTGTATGGCGTCTCATATCAAACCGCACAGTGGGCCTATTGTATTGCAATGTTCTATTGAATTACGTTGTAACATATCAAATCATATTGGATAAAATAATTTCATATCGTACCATGTCATGATGACTTGTGTCATGTCATTTCATATGTTCATTTCACAAGATCTCCTGGGATCTCCTGGCAAGAAGCAAAAGCCCTCGCACCGAAGATAGTGAGGTGGAGATTGACCCATGGTGGACGCCCTATGCTCCCAAGGGGGCCAAGAAGATTAAGTTAGGTAAGTCATTTCAGACGTTTCAAATAATTCTCATAAAAATTAAACTTCAAATGGAAAGTGAGGCGCCAACTGATTTATGTGTTCTGTATTATCATTATTAACTCCATAAATCTGCTGTCTCAGTTGATAGATGATGAGTAAGGGGTGTGTTGAGTAATTGGCTTTGGGAGCCAGTGTCTCAATTTAGAGAGTGGGGCCTGGCTGCCTGTCCAACTCCACATCCTGAGTGACAGAGCTGTTATATAAACATACAACAGCTGCAGGCCAGCAGCAATAAGGTAATGAAGCAAGATGACACTGTGCTCACAGAATAGAGAGAAATACATGTGATGCAGCCTGTGTAAAGTCTGAGGCATATAAATATCATTATTTCATTTCTATGGACTGAGAGCCCAATTCAATCCGAATTCAATTCAATCAAAGCGTTTCTGGGTGGGGCAAGACAACTGTCTTCCTTGGCAGAGAGAGTGTGTGTTATTCAAGTTGATATCCAGTTGATTTTAGTCTTGTTTCACAGAGTAAATGTTGCATTTCAGATTAAACTAATAGAAGTTGTGTGATGAATTAGGTATAAAGCCATGATACAGATTTAGTCAAATGTAAACAACTGGAATGAAGGCCTCATGACTAACAAAGTCATAAGCAATGTCTATTTATAAATATAATACATATTTACTGCTCTCTTGTGACCCTTGCAAGTAGGTGGAACTGCTCAGGGGCAATGTGTGTGAGGCACAAATTTAGAATTACATAATGTAGTGAGGACCACATGCTGTGTCATGTTTCCTATGCGTGACAGTGTGTTGTGGTGTTCGCTCATGTTGGAGCATTGACTGGGTGTGTCATCACCATGCTGTTTACAGTATCGGTTATTATCATCCAAGCAAGCTTTTACAGGTGAATGTGTTTTTGGTGTAAAATTAGTCAACTGTTGCATGACAGTCCAGCTAATCTATTCAAAACAGCATTTCAGACCTTTCAGAGTTTGAGGACATTTAGAAAGGTCAAAATGTGTTTTGCCAGACAGGAAAATGGTTACCATCAAAACAAAACAAAAACTCAAACATTTGGCACAACCCAAGAGGGCCAACTACTGTACCACCTCTGAAAGAAAAGGTGGAAGCAGCAACACAAAGAACAGGAACACCAATTTCTTCACAGCCATTGATAAGCAACACACATTATGCATTCCTCCACTTCCTGGTATACTCAAATTGAATTAGGTCATTTAAAAGGTACTGTAGAGGAAAATATAGCCACACGCACACACACACACACACACACACTAGTGAGTGCTACAGTGTAAAACATTCTACAACCTCCAAAGGCTTCTGTATGTCTCCTCTCTCTTAAGTAGTCTGCGAGACAGTCGACATGCTTTAACTCAGATGGTAATAAAAAAATTGTCTGCATTGGGTGAAATGCTGAAAAACAACATTAAATATTGATTGAGGAATCCCAAGGCTTTGCTTGCCCCCCTATGGAGCAAGGAGAGAGTAAACACACTTAGGAGTCCTGATCATTCACTTCGAGTTTTAGAGGTTCAAATGTTTCTCTGAGACATCCCTCATGCAGCTATTGGATATTTGCCAACGTTTGAATATAATCTCCAAATTAACTTATCACACACCTAGAGCTCTCTCTCTCTCTCTCTCTCTCTCTCTCTCTCTCTCTCTCTCTCTCTCTCTCTCTCTCTCTCTCTCTCTCTCTCTCTCTCTCTCTCTCTCTCTCTCTCTCTCTCTCTCTCTCTCTCTCTCTCTCTCTCTCTCTCTCTCTCTCTCTCTCTCTCTCTCTCCCCCCCCCATCTTTCTATCCCCTAGTTTGTATTCTTGTAATCCCTTAAATTTGACTGGGTTTCCATGGCGAGTAATGGCAAACCCCACACACACCCCTCAAACACCTCCTTTCTCATTCCCAAACTGATCAGTATTCTGGATTGAACCTCAGTAAAACAGTAACAAAGTCTGTCTGCAGAAAAAATAAATATAAATATATATATATATATATATATATATATATATATATATATACCATACTCTTCTCCACTGCAATTTCAATCAAATTGTTCCAAGAGGAAAACGCGGGATATCATGAATATAAAAAGGCATAAACACATTCAGTGTTGGACATAAAGAGGATGGAGAGTCATCAAACATCACCTTGGGGAGTTAGAGAAAAATAATGGTTTCATTCCATAAACATCTCATCAGCTACAGAGACAGAGAAAATATACAAATAATAACCTACATTTAATGACAGCAAAATCCACGGAGGAGACAATTCATTTGTTGTCTATTACATTTGGAAAATGTAAAGATAATAGACTTTTTCAGTGTTAACTGAAAATAGTGTACATTTTATAAGAGTTTCAGTCAGCTGCTTTTATGAATACATTTACGTTACCCTCAATCGATCTACAGTATGTAATGTACTTCAATGAAAAATGTGGTATTGTCACAGATACGGGATGTAATGGAGGTATTATTGTAAAATACCACGAAGGGCAGTGAGGACAAAAGGGTGTTACCACGTTTTTATGTTGCAGATAAACAACACTTTCATATAGGAATGGTATACTTTATCTTGATTCATTACATAATACATCACAATACAAATCAAGGAAATACTGATGGATGTTAACTCTGCAAGGGGAAGCATCATCAGATCAGTGTTTGCCCATGATAGCTCAATCTCATCCTGCAGTAAAAGCAAATGTATAAAATTGACATCGTCTGTATCCATCCCTTGACACCAGTCCCATAGCAGTCTGTTCATTTTGTGGATATAGCTTAAGACACTCACTGTGAGCGGTGATATGAGACATCTCCCCGCTCTCAGCAAGGCCAAAATCATTGAAATTCTGTTCATCAGAAGTGTATCATGTCTCTCAGGAAATAGGAGTTCAAGCACTCTCAAGGGAGATGGGAAGAGCTCAAACTCCTCATGTTTCCAGGAGCCTCACAGGCCTGGGATCTGTTCAGGGACCTCTTCTACAAGGAGACACATGCAAATACATGCACACACGCGCAGACACACAAGCACACACGACCGCACAGTACTCCTTGTAGAATAAAAACCTATTGATGTATTATTTCTATACAGAAGTTGAGTCGTTTATTATTTCCTCTGTCCTCCATTCCACTACAAACACTTAGTTCACCCTGAAGAGTTTTAGCCTGAGTGATAAAAGCGAAAGAGCTAATGACAAACAGATTGGCTCTTATGTGCATCCAATTATTATGAACCTCGCTGTGGTGGGCCCTTCTTCTCCCTCCCAGACTCTGATGGAGTTAGTCACGGCCATCAGCCCAACAAAGAAGACACATTGGAGTGTCATCAAAATTAGACAGGCACTCTATCCAAACCACTGAGAAGCCTGATAAGTGAGCGGCATTAGGACTATTTGCTGAACACTTTTAAAGAAAAGGTTAGAGATGTGTGGGAAGTCCTGCTAGTAGATTGTGATTATGGATCAAGCATGGTCTCTGCAGTGACAGGATATTTAGTTAGGTTCCTTTTGCCAAATGTGTTAACTTTCTGATACCAAATCAATGCACTATTAAAAGGCATCCTGAGAAAGCTTATTGGGGGAAAAGAGTACGTATTATTATCTTCAAGGTCATAAACAACAGTAAATATACAATATAAACAAAAATTCATACACAGCTTATGTTTGGGTCATGTAAAATTACATCAACAGGAATACAATAGCAAAACAATAATATAATTATCAGCCACTGTACACAAGGGCATTCAAACTCCACTCCTCAATGCTCTCTCTGGCCCGCTGTGGAAGAAATGGCCTTTCAGATGAATCATGTTAGCCCACTGAAGCTGAACAGGCTGTGACAACTACCTCCTCGGTGTTGCTACGGACACGGGAGCCAAGGGGCTAACTGAGTCGATATTCAGCATATGGCTTGATGTCAGTTACACTCAAACTGCAAGTGGCTTCCGGGGTGTGACATTTCTTTTTGACCTTGCCTGACAATAGAAGTTCCCAGACCCAGGCCAAGACCCCATCTTGGTGAGAAGTAAAATCTTTATCCTCCCTTTTCTTCTGTTTGCCTGACAAGTTCAGAGGGAATAGACCACAGTGTAAAAGTCAACAGAGAGCCTCGCCAGTCACCACAATGTTTTGCACAGATCTAAAGGTTACTGTGGGACAGGTGGCCGATTAGATTGTCATGGAAACAATCCTTAAGGCACCTCTGGACATTCAGGGAAGAATCAGAGCAAGAAAACTGTCTGCTTTATGGAGATGAAAGACGTTTAACACTCAAACCTCTGATTCAAGTCTTTGAGCATTTGAACCTTGTTCTGCATTGTAATATAATTTGAAAGTCGTTTATTCCAACGGCATGTTTGTCCAATATCTTGGTACAAACAGTCTTGCTGAATCCTAGCTTTCCCAGCCAAGTAGAACACAGCAGGCCAATATGCTCCCAGCCAGGCAAAGAAACAATCCAACCAGCACAATAACAACAACAGAGCTGTCCCACCGTGCATGGTGACAGAGGCAGCTTAGTGGAATTGAAGTGTCAGATTGGTGGCCAGGATACAGGATTTAGAAAGAGGGATCCCACAGCCAGACGCAGACCATGAGGAAGAGAGATGAATGGGTTAAGAGTGATTAAAGTGTCATACTGGTGGCTTGGGAGTGGACAAAGCAGGAAGAAAACTACATTATACCATACTTCACAGCCTAAGAATGTCATGGAATGACATGGCATGTTGTTAATCTCAACACAAACAATAGGCTGTGTAGGATGAAGTACCAGAGTACATGACAATTTAAAGTACAGTTTTCTTCAGGTGTCCTTTTAATCTACGGAAGGATGTGCATGCCAAAATTAGCAACTATCTTTCACTCCGGTCTAGTGGCGCAGAGAAGATGCTTGTGGTGCTCTTCAGGTCAATCAATAGGCCTACTCGATAGGGGCCATGCCACTTCTTTCTATTGGGTTGGCATTTCCCACCTCGTATCCATCCTCTGAGTTAGTGCCATGTTTGCTGGCTGCAGTTGAGGTAAATGCCCTGGGAGAATTATTGGTCCTAATTGCAATGAGCTTGGCCAGGCTTCAGAGGGTGTTGATGCTTTCTACCCACCATTTGATTCTGACCCCTGGGACGTTGTTGTGGTGGATTCTGCTGAGTGGGACACTTGTCCATTAAACTAACGCAAGAGTGAGGGGCCTTTTATAGCCAGATAAATCCCATTGAATGGCCTAACTGGACTTATTATAGACTTAAGTGAAACCAAGGGAAAAATCAAAAGGCTCATTAGTCTGGTCTTGTGGTTTTCTGTTGGCCTTTAGACATTTATGTATTATTCTTTATGTCTGACTTCTCTCTCTCTTCTAGCTATTGCTGTACCTCAGAGTAAGATGATAAACCAAACGACTTTATTACATTCAAGTGGATTTTGTTGTCCTTTCTAGGTGTCACCACAGTTCGTATATTGTATTCTCTCTCAATATCTCAGACAGAAAATTGCATTTTGCAATATGAAATGGAAAACACTAACTGCTTGTTTTTCCACATCCATGCACAACCACAAAAGGTTTATTCATCTATCTGAGTAATCTCAAATATCACACAGTCTCACAATTTATATTATTTGGATAAATGGTATTCTTTTGAATAAGCAACCCATGAATGGATTTTAGTTACTTTGCATGATTGACAATCATTTAGCAGTTGCCTGGAATGAAACGCACAGAAAGCCTTAAGTGATGCATTTTTAAATATTATGCACAAGTAATTTGTTTTACAAATTCAGATACATTGATGGGGTTTCTCAGTGATTTCCCTTGTGTTTTCTTCAATCTTAATCTTAGAGACAACATTCAATCCGGTCTGTCTGTCCATTTAACATCCTTCTCTGACATCATACTTCCCTGATCAGTCATCCTTACTTCCCTCTTGTCAGCTGGAGACAAGGACAGAGTCTGAGCTGAATGGCCTTTAGGGTCTTATCTGAGTGTTGTTGTTGTTGTTGTTGTTGTTGTGATGAATGGGACAACATGTTGGTAATGTGCGCACTACAGTGGTTTAACCCCTGGTTGTTTGCTTTACAGGTAGTCTTGACAACAAGATGGATAATAGTCAAAGTCTTTGAAATCACTTGATCTTGATCATCCCATAATTACAAGGTAGTAGCAACAGAATAATCAAGGAAGTGAAAAAACACTAGCTCCCGGAATACAGGTAGGACATTTATGCCTCTCCCACCTTAAGATCTACTACACTCTAGTGGCAATTTTGTATGGTACACTATTTAGAGAAGCCTTTGAATAAAAACCTGTAGTTTGACCATCTTTAGTGCCCTCTAGTGTTGGAACTTCACATTACACAAACTGGATCAAGTTGTTGAACTGGCATTATAGGAAACAGATAGCATGTTCTGTTTATGATATAGCTATATACACAAAATACATTAGATATTTTTGTTAGATAGCTACGGGTGCTTTCTCAGTTGTTGATATTATTAAGATTCCATGCAGGCCTAATTCAAATGCAAATTGTAACCTATCCCCATAATTATACTAGTTATAATCAGACTGTGCTGCTTCAAAACCAGCAGAATGAATCATGTAATCATCTGTGGATTAATGGAATCACTTTTACCTCATTCTGAGAGGTAGCCTAATGTAGAGCTGTGAAACATGCTGGATGGGAGCCAACCAGGACACGGTAACAGCGATATCGGTGGGCCATGATGATAAAATGTGTATGCTGAAGTGGAGCAAGATAAATAATTCAGATACTAGTACCAGACTAACACCAATCTAATCAGAACACCATTAAAACAACTGCTGGAGTGAAGAGAAAAAAAGGTAATTTGATATCTTAAAACCCTTGGTAACCTATTCAATTAATCTTATATGTGTGTAATGTATTATGCAAGCATGTGTAGCCTATATGAACCAATAAAGGATGTAATGTAATGAATGCTTATAGCATTGTGTGTGATATAAAGCATTATACATTTATTATTAATGCGTTATACATGGTTGGTTCATAGAAAGGATTCCAAAGACACTTACTTTCCATGCATCTCATTCTTACTCCTTTTAATCATAATGGAGTTCACCGCCAAAGCAACTCCAAAGACAGACAGAGAACTGCAGCACCTAAAGGATATCTGTATCAATATTGTTATTTTGAAGTGAAAGCAATTATCACAAAAAAAATGTATGATTGTGTTTTGTTAAGCACCAAAAGCGATGTGCTTTCCATCTGTCCTCTTCCCCCATTGCACGGTCAATGATTGCTATACAAAACGACAGCTATATGGAAAATGGTGGGTTGGTTATCCCACCCCTATTGGTGGTAATGTCAACTTCAAAGAAAAATATTCACTTGTCAAAACAAGCCTTTCATTATATGATTAATGGAAGTGGGATTTCATATTCGGCACTTAAAAAAAAAGAAGACACCTCTTTGAGGATAATTATTATCTGATAAAATCTGTTTGTGATCAATAAAGTTAATTAGCTCACACTGTTCATTGCGATAAACCTTTCATTATGTTCTCATGGGAAGTAGACAGCCCTAATTGTCATTGTCACAGTAGGTGTCCAGCCCCACACTTTCCTCCCAGTCCTTGGCCACGCTATTCTTCTTGTTCTTCTCCACCATGATAATGGGGCTACCACGGTGATCACCACAGTGACCGTTAAAATGAGCACCATCACGGTCCCCCCGACACACAGCTCATCATCCACCTCTCCCATGGACCTTCCTTTTAGCTCGACGGGATCGCTGCACTTCAGCTCCTGGTAGTCATCCAGGAAGACCCTGTGGATGATGCACAGATTCCTGAACACCCTCTGCAGTTTGCAGTCACAGTGCCAGGGGTTTCCCTATAGCAGGACGTGGAAGCTGGGGGTGTGGATGATCAGCAGGGTCCTGTAGCCCAGGGTGCCCAGATGGTTGTGGACCAGGTCCAGCAGGTTTAGGGAAGACATAGGGGTGAAGACCTCTGGCTCAGTGTAACTGATCATGTTCCCCTGAAGGCCCAGCACCACCAGGGAGCGCAGTGTCGTGAAGAGGCCTGAGCCCAGGGAAGTAAGATGGTTTCCCTCCAGGTTGATCTGGCACAGGGCTGTCAGGTAACCTAGGGCTCGGAGCTTTACTGTGGAGATGAGGTTGCTGCTCAGGTTCAACTTCTGGAGGCTGTCCAGACTGTGGAAGGTCCCGCTCTCCAGGACTGTGAGATGGTTGTGATCCAGCAGGAGCTCTGTAAGGGAGCCATGTAGCATCTGTCTGCACAGAGCCCAGACGGCCAAAAGTTGAACCACATGGAGCAGACAGACCAGACAGCTGACCTGATTCGTCTGTCAGGCGGGAAGGGGTAGTTTTACATACCTCCTCCCCTCCACCCCTCTACCTCCCCCTCCCCTCCACCCCTCTACCTCCCCCTCCACTCCCCTCTACCTCCCCCTCCACTCCCCTCTAGTTCACCTGTTGACAGGTGAGGGCCACTCTGACAATGGCAGTATGAATAATTCACACAGAGGCAGGAAAAGAGACGACCTCCCGCCCATGCCTGGTCATGGTCACACACAGCACCCAGGGAGATGGAAGTCATGGCAGCTGAGAGAAAGGAGGAAGCCTTGGCACCTCATCAATAAACAACACTTACGATACTACAAAGGAGTTACAGTACACCCAGGTCTATAGTAGACTAGCCAATGATAGACACAGGAGCTGTCTGTTATCTGTTATCAACCGTCATTAAAGGGGCAATCTGCAGTTCAAACAAGAACTAAATGGGGTGCATTGGTAATAGTGTTAGCGCAATCACATGCTAGCTGTTCCCATAGACTTCCAGTCATTGAGCCAACAACTATCAATTTAAAAGCATGTCTCGGCAGAAATATATATTTATACTGTATATATACAAAAGTATGTGGACACCCCTTCAAATTAGTGGATTTGACTATTTCAACCACACCCGTTGCTGACAGATATATATAAAATTGAGCACACAGCCATGCAATCTCCATAGACAAACGTTGGCAGTAGAAAGGCCTTACTGAAGAGCTCAATGACTTTCAACGTGGCACCGTCATAGGATGCCACCTTTCCAACAAGTCAGTTCATCAGATTTCTGCCCTGCTAGAGCTACCCTGGTCAACTGTAAGTGCTGTGATTGTGAAGTAGAAACATCTAGGAACAACAACGGCTCAGCCGGGAAGTGGTAGGCCACACAAGCTCACCGAACGGGACCAGCGAGTGCTGAAGCGTGTAGCGCGTAAAAATAGTCTCTCCTCGGTTGCAACACTCACTACCTGCCCCAATGCATAGAGGATAATAATGGTCTGGGACTGTTTTTCATGGTTCGGGCTAGGCCACTTAGTTCCAGTGAAGGGAAATCTACAGCATACAATGACATTCTAGACGATTCTGTGCTTCCAACTTTGTGTCAACAGTTTGGGGAAAGCCCTTTCCGGTTTCAGCATGACAATGCCCCCATGGACAAAGCGAGGTCCATACAGAAATGGTTTGTCAAGATCGGTGTGGAAAAACTTGACTGGCCTGCACAGAACCCTGACCTCAACCCCATCGAACACCTTTGGGATGAAATGGAACAGGCCTAATCGCCCCCAACATCAGTGCCCGACCTCAATAATGCTCTAGTGGCTGAATGGAAGCAAGTCCCTGCAGCAATGTTACAACATCTAGTGGAAAGCCTTCCCAGAAGAGTAGAGGCTGTTACAGCAGTAAAAGGGGGACCAACTCCATATTAATGCCCATGATTTTGGAATGAGATGTTCGACGAGCAGGTGTCCACATACTTTTGGTCATGTAATATACAGTGGGGAAAAAAAGTATTTAGTCAGCCACCAATTGTGCAAGTTCTCCCACTTAAAAAGATGAGAGAGGCCTGTAATTTTCATCATAGGTACACGTCAACTATGACAGACAAATTGAGAAAAGAAATTCCAGAAAACAACATTGTAGGATTTTTAATGAATTTATTTGCAAATTATGGTGGAAAATAAGTATTTGGTCACCTACAAACAAGCAAGATTTCTGGCTCTCACAGACCTGTAACTTCTTTTTTAAGAGGCTCCTCTGTCCTCCACTCGTTACCTGTATTAATGGCACCTGTTTGAACTTGTTATCAGTATAAAAGAGACCTGTCCACAACCTCAAACAGTCACACTCCAAACTCCACTATGGCCAAGACCAAAGAGCTGTCAAAGGACACCAGAAACAAAATTGTAGACCTGCACCAGGCTGGGAAGACTGAATCTGCAATAGGTAAGCAGCTTGGTTTGAAGAAATCAACTGTGGGAGCAATTATTAGGAAATGGAAGACATATAAGACCACTGATAATCTCCCTCGATCTGGGGCTCCATGCAAGATCTCACCCTGTGGGGTCAAAATGATCACAAGAACGGTGAGCAAAAATCCCAGAACCACACGGGGGGACCTAGTGAATGACCTGCAGAGAGCTGGGACCAAAGTAACAAAGCCTACCATCAGTAACACACTACGCCGCCAGGGACTCAAATCCTGCAGTGCCAGACGTGTCCCCCTGCTTAAGCCAGTACATGTCCAGGCCCGTCTGAAGTTTGCTAGAGTGCATTTGGATGATCCAGAAGAGGATTGGGAGAATGTCATATGGTCAGATGAAACCAAAATATAACTTTTTGGTAAAAACTAAACTTGTCGTGTTTGGAGGACAAAGAATGCTGAGTTGCATCCAAAGAACACCATACCTAATGTGAAGCATGGGGGTGGAAACATCATGCTTTGGGGCTGTTTTTCTGCAAAGGGACCAGGACGACTGATCCGTGTAAAGGAAAGAATGAATGGGGCCATGTATCGTGAGATTTTGAGTGAAAACCTCCTTCCATCAGCAAGGGCATTGAAGATGAAACGTGGCTGGGTCTTTCAGCATGACAATGATCCCAAACACACCGCCCGGGCAACGAAGGAGTGGCTTTGTAAGAAGCATTTCAAGGTCCTGGAGTGGCCTAGCCAGTCTCCAGATCTCAACCCCATAGAAAATCTTTGGAGGGAGTTGAAAGTCCGTGTTGCCCAGCGACAGCCCCAAAACATCACTGCTCTCGTGGAGATTTGCATGGAGGAATGGGCCAAAATACCAGCAACAGTGTGTGAAAACCTTGTGAAGACTTACAGAAAACGTTTGACCTGTGTCATTGCCAACAAAGGGTATATAACAAAGTATTGAGAAACTTTTGTTATTGACCAAATACTTATTTTCCACCATAATTTGCAAATAAATTCATTAAAAATCCTATAATGTGATTTTCAGGAATTTTTTTTCTCATTTTGTCTGTCATAGTTGACGTGTACCTATGATGAAAATTACAGGCCTCTCTCATCTTTTTAAGTGGGAGAACTTGCACAATTGGTGGCTGACTAAATACTTTTTTCCCCCACTGTATATATACAGTGGCTTGTGAAAGTATTCACCCCCCTTGGCATTTTTCCTATTTTGTTGCTTTACAACCTGGAACCTTGTATCATTTGATTTACACAACATGCCTACCACTTTGAAGATGAAAAATATTTTTTTATTGTGAAACAAACGAGAAATAAGCTTAATAAATAAATAATGAGCTTGAGCGTGCATAACTATTCATCCACCCAAAGTCAATACTTTGTAGAGCCACCTTTTGCAGAAATTACAGCTGCAAGTCTCTTAGGATCTGTCCCTATAAGCTTGGCACATCTAGCCACTGGGATTTTTGCCCATTCTTCAAGGCAAAAGTACTCCAGCTCCTTCAAGTTGGATGGGTTCTGCTGGTGTACAGCAATCTTTAAGTCATACCACAGATTCTCAATTGGATTGAGGTCTGGGCTTTGACTAGGCCAATCCAAGACATTTAAATGTTTCCCCTTAAACTACGAGAGTGTTGCTTTAGCAGTGTGCTTAGGGTCATTGTCCTGGTGGAATGTGAACCTCCGTCCCAGTCTCAAATCTCTGGAAGACTGAAACAGGTTTCCCTCAAGAATTTCCCTGTATTTAGTGCCATCCATCATTCCTTCAATTCTGACCAGTTTCCCAGTCCCTGCCGATGAAAAACATCCCCACAGCATGATTGTTACGCCCTGGCTCTGGGGATTCTTGTATGTTGAGCCAGGGTGTTAGTTTCTTTGTGTAGTGTCTATGTTTCGTTTTCTATGTTCTGTTCTAGGTTTTGTGTTTCTATGTTGGCCGGGGTGGTTCTCAATCAGAGGCAATGAGAATCAGCTGTTGCTTGTTGTCTCTGATTGGGACCAATACTTAGGCAGCCTTTTGTGCACTTGTGTTTTGTGGGATCTTGTTCCGTGTTGGTTTGTGTTGTTAACCGAGGACTTCACGTTTCGTTTGGTTGTTTTGTATTTTGTATCGTGTTGCCAGTACACTATTAAAAAGATGTACGCATATCACGCTGCGCCTTGGTCCAATCATTATGACGATCGTGACAATGATGCTGCCACCACCATGCTTCACTGTGGGGATGGTGTTCTCGGGGTGATGAGAGGTGTTGGGTTTGCTCCAGACATAGCGTTTTCCTTGATGGCCAAAAAGCTCAATTTTAGTCTCATCTGACTAGAGTACCTTCTTCCACATGTTTGGGGAGTCTCCCACATGCCTTTTGGTGAACACCAAACGTGTTTGCTTATTTTTTTTCTTTAAGCAATGGCTTTTTTCTGGCCACTCTTCCGTAAAGCTCAGCTCTGTGGAGTGTACGGCTTAAAGTGGTCCTATGACAGATACTTCAATCTCCGCTGTGGAGCTTTGCAGCTCCTTCAGGGTTATCTTTGGTCTCTTTGTTGCCTCTCTGATTAATGCCCTCCTTGCCTGGTCCGTGAGTTTTGGTGGGCGGCCCTTTCTTGGCAGGTTTTTGTGGTGCCATATTCTTTCCATATTTCAATAATGGATTTAATGGTGCTCCGTGGGATGTTCACAGTTTCGGATATTTTTTTATAACCCAACCCTGATCTGTACTTCTCCACAACCTTGTCCCTGACCTGTTTGGAGAGCTTATTGGTCTCCATTGTGCCACTTGCTTGGTGGTGCCCCTTGCTTAGTGGTGTTGCAGACTCTGGGGCCTTTCAGCACAGGTATATATATATATACTGAGATCATGTTACAGCTCATGTGTCCACACAGGTGGACTTTATTTAACTAATTATCTGACTTCTGAAGGTATTTGGTTGCACCAGATCTTATTTAGGGCTTCATAGCAAAGGGGGTGAATACATATGCACGCACCACTTTTCCTTAAATTATTTTTTAGAATTCTTTGAAACAAGTTATTTTTTTCATTTCACTTCACCAATTTGAACTATTTTGTGTGTGTCCATTACATGAAATTCAAATAAAAATCCATTTAAATTACAGGTTGTAATGCAACAAAATAGGAAAAATGCCAAGGAGGATGAATACTTTTGCAAGGCACTGTATATATACAGTTGAGTCGGAAGTTTACATACACCTTAGCCAAATACATTTAAACTCAGTTTTTCACAATTCCTGTCTTAGGTCAGTTAGGATCACCACTTCATTTTAAGAATGTGAAACGTCAGAATAATAGTAGAGAGAATGATTTATTTCAGCTTTTATTTCTTTCATCACATTCCCAGTAGGTCAGAAGTTTACATACACTCAATCAGTATTTGGTAGCATTGCCTTTAAAATGTTTAACTTGGGTCAAACGTTTCACGTAGCCTTCCACAATAAGTTTGGGAAATACTTTTGTACCTGTTTCCTCCATCATCTTCACAAGGTCCTTTGTTGTTGTTCTGGGATTGATTTGCACTTTTCGCACCAAAGTACATTCATCTCTAGGAGGCACGCGTCTCCTTCCTGAGCGGTTTGACGGCTGTGTGGTCCCATGGTGTTTATCCTTGCATACTATTGTTTGTACAGATGAATGTGGTACCTTCAGGTGTTTGGAAATTGCTCCCAAGGATGAACCAGACTTGTGGAGGTCTACAAAAAAAATTCAGAGGTCTTGGCGGATTTCACGTCATTTAGCAGATGCTCTTATCCAGAGCAACTTACAGTTTGTGAGTGCATACATTTTTTCATACTGGTCCCCCGTGGAAATCGAACCCACATCCTTGGCGTTGCAAGCACCATGCTGTACCAACTGAGCTACACAGGACCCATGATGTCAAGCAAAGAGGAACTGAGTTTGAAGGTAGGCCTTGAAATACATCCACAGGTACACCTCCAATTGACTCAAACGATGTCAATTAGCCTATCAGAAGCTTCTAAAGCCATGACATAATTTTCTGGAATTTTCCAAGCTGTTTAAAGGCACAGTCAACTTAGTGTATGTAAAGTTCTGACCCACTGGAATTGTGATACAGTGAAATATAAGTGAAATAATCTGTCTGTAAACAATTGTTGGCAAAATTACTTGTGTCATGCACAAAGTAGATGTCCTAACCGACTTGCCAAAACTATAGTTTGTTAACAAGACATTTGTGGAGTGGTTGAAAAATTAGTTTTAATGACTCCAACCTAAGTGTATGTAAACTTCCGACTTCAACTTTATATATATAAAGTTGAAGTCGGAGCATATATATACTGTTGCTAAATGAAGACAGGGGAAACACTGGGTAGACTATCATTCCACTCCTTATTGACTAGACCTTATTTCAGTCTGTCTCATTCAAAAGTCATGAATGGTCCTCTGTGGCTCAGCTGGTAGAGCACGGCGCTTTTAACGCCAGGGTAGTGGGTTTGATCCCCGGGACCACCCACACACAAAAATGTATGCACGCATGACTGTAAATTGCTTTGGATTAAAGCGTCTGCTAAATGGCATTTTATTATTATTATTAAAAGTCACAGGCTTGCTGTGTAAACCCAACAAGGACCAGTAGGATGCTACTAGCTGCCTGGAGGTGTGGAGTCTGGAGTCTGCTGCTCCTCTGCTCCTTAAAGATGTGTTGAACTGCAGCCCCACACCTAAACCCAGCCCAGCTATCAAGAGGAGGAAACATGATTGGAAAAGTGGTTCATTACTCAATTGCAGACCACCCAGGAAACTCCTACCTGTGTGATAAACAAGGATAAGGTGCAATTACAAATTATTTAACCATGACATGTAACCCTTCTATCAAATTACATTTGATATATTTTTTTCAGACTGAAGGTTTTTGTGCTGGGTTCCTGAATGTGTCTCAATAACATTTACATTTACATTTTAGTCATTTAGCAGACGCTCTTATCCAGAGCGACTTACAGTTAGTGCATGCATTATTACTTTTGTTTATACCCCCCCGTGGGACAAATACAGCAGATGGCAGCATTGCAGCATGTGGTAGCACTTGATTTGCAGAGAGCGATGAGACAATGACAAAGCTAGTATAGATAAGCTATGGAAGACATTATTATGGCAATAGCACCAGTATGATGCAAAGCACTGCCCCACCCCCACCCCCACCCCCTCCAAAAAGATTTTTTTTTCAGAAAGAGAATAAATGTTTGTTTCAGAACAACCTTTGGTCCATGTACAGTAATTGGGAAACCAGTGAGTAGAGAAACAATAGTTACTCCTATAAAATGTAAAGTGCGAGCCAGATGCAATAAAAAAGGCTTTTTATTATTAATTTGTTATTAGTATTATAAAATAACTACTGTTACAACTGATGCCATCTATTATGCAAACAAAAAACAGTATTTGTTTTAATTCAATGTAATTCAACGTATTGCCACTGTCAAGGTTTACATGGAAAAAAGCATAGACTGTGTCTTCGACAACCGTTTTCTTTCAGTTGTTGTGGTCTGACATGGTGGTAGTGCTCTCTGTCATCTCCTTTGGCAGGTCATATAATAGCCTTATTGATAATCTGTCAGCACTGGCCCTTCGATCCTGGGCTCGTATGATGTGTGAGTTATAAGGCCCTACTTGTCATATGTCAGTATTCCTGTGTACTATGACATGCATCACATTATGTGGCAGGTCGGGTTTCAGTTAGCTTTTAGTTCCAAATAGACCTGTATTGTGTAAAATAGTTGTTCACGGCACCTTGAGCTAAAAGCTGAGTTTTTGTTTTCATCCTCAGAGAAAAAATTGTGTCAAGAATCATACAGTAGCCTACATAGAAAAACAATTTTGGGATTAAAATTGACATCAATATATCACAACAGTCAACCCTCACCAACACATTCTAATTAGTGAGGTAGCTGTAAGACAAGACAACATCAATGAAACCTGAGATATGGGCAAAGTGGTATACATACAATCCTTTAATCAGATAAGGATTGATTATTAAAGATGATAATTGCAAGGTGAACTGTGGGTACAGGCTACAGCTGCTTCTTGGCCTTCAGTAAGTGATTTTCAAGGTTATAAGCACAGATACTTTAGCTTTTACTTTCAGAAAAAAGAACACAGAAAAAAACAGAGCCACTGTGATCCTTTCTGACAGATATCATCTCAATGTCCAACTTTGCAAAGTTCTATGAAATCCATTTATTTACCATTAAAGTCTACTTTTCACAAAATCAATGATTTAGATGTGCATCTTTGCAGCACACTGTGTCATTGCAAGTGAAACAGGCCATAAATGATTCAGAATTACAACACTTTTCTCTCTGTCTGTGCATTAGTCACTGACTGTGTGGAGGAAAAGATCCCTCTGGGTGGAGAGGCCAGTATATTCACCCAGCTCCGCTCTTCTCTGACTGCACTGGAGCCTGGGCAGGTTTGTGTATACCGTCTGTAGTCTGTGGGGAGGGATGATGATCGTGGCAGTTATTTTGTGTAAAACACAGAATCGAAGAGAGAATGAGCTCTCCATGGAGTAATGGAGTCTCATACCGGGATACAATGCTTGTAGTCTCTCAGTGTCTGTTCAGACAGGAATCCAGGGTATTGGGACATTTCTCATCCCATTGCACATTTCAAAGGATGACTGATCAATATGATGTCTGGTTCTTTTTGGCAAGTGATGAGACTGTGAATGGATTTAGAGATACTTCATAATACTAAAGTTGGAGAAGAGAATGTTAAGGTGCTGCTCATTATTGGAAATGAATGGTGTGTGCCCTGAGAATAATCTTGAACATATTTGATCCTTTCAGACAGATGTGAATGTGATCTAGGTTTAGGTTTCAAGAAAGACTCTTTCGTCAGACTTGCAAGTCTCAAAAACACCCCCTCCTTGATAATTTGATGTTAATTATACACATTTCAGTCTTTAAACAGAGTTAACTTGCATTCCAAATTTTTGATCAATCTGGATATGACAAGGATGAAAATGAATGGACGTTTTCCTTATTATCTTGTGACTGATATGAATGATCACATGGGGCAAATGTGATTTCCCAGTTATTTCCTTATCTTTTTTACATTGCGTCTCACCCTCTTATATTAGTTCTCCTTATGCTGCTGGAGCAATAACAGCATGAGATGACTGACGATAAAGCATCTCTTTCTTCTGATAATTGGGGCTGTGGGTGGATTTTTCATTTCCGCTCATCTGAGCTCTTAAACGAGGCACGATCTAACGCTGACTCCTCATTTGTTCTCAAGGACTTTAGAGGGATGTTTTAAAAAGTGCCTGCCTATTGAACGTCCCTCTGAAATACAGAGCCCTCTCGCATAGACAGAGAACAAAGCATAGGCTGTTTCCTGTGGAACATGAGTACTAAGCTCCATGACTGACAAGGTACAGCACTTCTCTCAGCTCCCATGCATCCTCTCCCAGCTCTTTTTAACCCTTCCCATGTTAGGCGTGGAATTATAATGCTGTAGCTACCATTAGACATGGGAAGAATGGCGTGGGAGACTTGGGACTTTGTGTTGATGTGATTGAAGTAGAATATGGTAGTGTGCATATTTTGTATGTTTGTATTTCACTTATTATGCAGTAAAGTGTAATTTTGCAATGTGTGAAGTCAACTTTTGAGGTAGGAGTCCCTTAGTGAGTTAGGATATGTATTTAACTTATTCTCTTCTTATTTAACTTTTGTATTTAACTTATTCTTAAATCAAAGTGTGAGGTGGGATTTCCTTAGTACGTTAGGATAACTTTATTCCAAATGTTTAAAATTAATGATAAATACAATGCCAGAAAGTAGTATGAGAAATGGCAATCTACTGAGTGCCACTGTGATATCTATAATGGATCAATTTGGCCCACTGCCATTTTCTGATATCAAATAACTGAATCAAATGAGTGTAGTAGCATATATTGTGCTACCTTACACATCTTACATTATTTGACCTTTTCACTGATTTCCTGAGGAGATTTGTGTGTCAACAAAAATGACAAGGATTGATGAGAAATATACAGTTGAAGACGAAAGTTTACATACATTTAGGTTGGAGTCATTAAAACTCGTTTTTCAACCACTCCAGAGATTTCTTGTTAACAAACTATAGTTTTGGCAAATCGGGTAGGACATCTACTTTGTGCATGACACAAGTAATTTTTCCAACAATTGTTTACAGACAGATTATTTCACTTATAATTCACTGTATCACAATTCCAGTGGGTCAGAAGTTTACATACACTAAGTTGACTGTGCCTTTAAACAGCTTGGAAAATTCCAGAAAATGATGTCATGGCTTTAGAAGCTTCTGATAGGCTAGTTGACATAATTTGAGTCAATTGGAGGTGTACCTGTGGATGTATTTCAAGGCCTACCTTCAAACTCAGTGCCTTTTTGCTTGAAATAATGGGAAAATCAAAAGAAATCAGCCAAGACCTCAGAAAAGAAATTGTAGACCTCCACAAGTCTGGTTCATTGTTGGGAGCAATTTCAAAACACCTGAAGGTACCAGGTTAATCTGTACAAACAAAAGTATGCAAGTATAAACACCATGGGACCACGCAGCCGTCATACCGCTCAGGAAGGAGACAAGCTCTGTCTCCTAGAGATTAACGTACTTTGGTGTGAAAAGTGCAAATCAGTCCCAGAACAACAGCAAAGGACCTTGTGAAGATGCTGGAGGAAACGGGTACAAAAGTATCTATATCCACAGTAAAACGAGTCCTATATCGACATAACCTGAAAGGCCACTCAGCAAGGAAGAAGCCACTACTCCAAAACCGCCATAAAAAAGCAAGACTACGGTTTGCAACTGCACAAAGATCGTACTTTTTGGAGAAATGTCCTCTGGTCTGATGAAACAAAACTAGAACTGTTTGGCCATAATGACCATCGTTATGTTTGGAGGAAGAAGGGGGTTGCTTGCAAGCCGAAGAAAACCATCCCAACTGTGAAGCACGGGGGTGGCATGCTGTGGGGGTGCATTGCTGCAGGAGGGACTGGTGCACCTCACAAAATAGATGGCATCATGAGGAAGGAAAATTATGTGGATATATTGACGCAACATCTCAAGACATCAGTCAGGAAGTTAAAGCTTGGTCGCAAATGGGTCTTCCAAATGGACAATGACCTCAATCATACTTCCAAAGTTGTGGCAAAATGGCGTAAGGACAACAAAGTCAAGGTATTGGAGTGGCCATCACAAAGCCCTGACCTCAATCCTATAGAACATTTGTGGGCAGGACTGAAAAAGCGTGTGCGAGCAAGGAGGCCTACAAACCTGACTCAGTTACACCAGCTCTGTCAGGAGGAATGGGCCAAAATTCACCCAATTTATTGTGGGAAGCTTGTGGAAGGCTAACCGAAACGTTTGACCCAAGTTAAACAATTTAACGGCAATGCTACCAAATACTGATTGAGTATATGTAAACTTCTGACCCACTGGGAATGTGATGAAAGAAATAAAAGCTGAAATTAATCATTCTCTTTACTATTATTCTGACATTTCACATTCTTAAAATAAAGTGGTGATCCTAACTGACCTAAAACAGGGAATTTTTACATGGATTAAATGTCAGGAATTGTGAAAAACTGAGTTTAAATGTATTTGGCTAAGGTGTATGTAAACTTCCGACTTCAACTGTATAAGCAGGTGTGGTATCCATCAGTGTATTTAATCAAATAATTCTAAACGTATACATTGTTTGTCTTTGTCCTGCTTATTTTGACACGAGAGAAAGCAAACATTGTCAAACATTGATGGATTTGACATTACAAAGATGTAAAAATGATGTGTAGGATAGATCAATATACAGTGGGGGAAAAAAGTATTTAGTCAGCCACCAATTGTGCAAGTTCTCCCACTTAAAAAGATGAGAGAGGCCTGTAATTTTCATCATAGGTACACATAAACTATGACAGACAAAATGAGAAAAAAAATCTAGAAAATCACACTGTAGGATTTTTAATGAATTTATTTGCAAATTATGGTGGAAAATAAGTATTTGGTCAATAACAAAAGTTTCTCAATACTTTGTTATATACCCTTTGTTGGCAATGACACAGGTCAAACGTTTTCTGTAAGTCTTCACAAGGTTTTCACACACTGTTGCTGGTATTTTGGCCCATTCCTCCATGCAGATCTCCTCTAGAGCAGTGATGTTTTGGGGCTGTCGCTGGGCAACACAGACTTTCAACTCCCCTCCAAAGATTTTCTATGGGGTTGAGATCTGGAGACTGGCTAGGCCACTCCAGGACCTTGAAATGCTTCTTACAAAGCCACTCCTTCGTTGCCCGGGCGGTGTGTTTGGGATCATTGTCATGCTAAAAGACCCAGCCACGTTTCATCTTCAATGCCCTTGCTGATGGAAGGAGGTTTTCACTCAAAATCTCACGATACATGGCCCCATTCATTCTTTCCTTTACATGGATCAGTCGTCCTGGTCCCTTTGCAGAAAAGCAGCCCCAAAGCATGATGTTTCCACCCCCATACTTCATAGTAGGTATGGTGTTCTTTGGATGCAACTCAGCATTCTTTGTCCTCCAAACACGACGAGTTGAGTTTTTACCAAAAAGTTATATTTTGGTTTCATCTGACCATATGACATTCTCCCAATCCTCTTCTGGATCATCCAAATGCACTCTAGCAAACTTCAAACGGGCCTGGACATGTTCTGGCTTAAGCAGGGGGACACGTCTGGCACTGCAGGATTTGAGTCCCTGGCGACGTAGTGTGTTACTGATGGTAGGCTTTGTTACTTTGGTCCCAGCTCTCTGCAGGTCATTCACTAGGTCCCCCTGTGTGGTTCTGGGATTTTTGCTCACCGTTCTTGTGATCATTTTGACCCCACGGGGTGAGATCTTGCGTGGAGCCCCAGATCGAGGGAGATTATCAGTGGTCTTGTATGTCTTCCATTTCCTAATAATTGCTCCCACAGTTGATTTCTTCAAACCAAGCTGCTTACTTATTGCAGATTCAGTCTTCCCAGCCTGGTGCAGGTCTACACTTTTGTTTCTGGTGTCCTTTGACAGCTATTTGGTCTTGGCCATAGTGGAGTTTGGAGTGTGACTGTTTGAGGTTGTGGACAGGTGTCTTTTATACTGATAACAAGTTCAAACAGGTGCCATTAATACAGGTAACGAGTGGAGGACAGAGGAGCCTCTTAAAGAAGAAGTTACAGGTCTGTGAGAGCCAGAAATCTTGCTTGTTTGTAGGTGACCAAATACTTATTTTCCACCATAATTTGCAAATAAATTCATTAAAAATCCTACAATGTGATTTTCTGGATTTTCTTTCCTCAATTTGTCTGTCATAGTTGACGTGTACCTATGATGAAAATTACAGGCCTCTCTCATCTTTTTAAGTGGGAGAACTTGCATAATTGGTGGCTGACTAAACCCCACTGTAGCTATAAGGAACAAGAGATTGTGATACACTGTGCGCACATAGTCATAGCTGAAAGTTTCGTTTGTCAAGAGGCAAATATATTATATTCTCAATGTGTTTGTCTCACATTGTCTCAGCAAACTTTTATTTAAATAAAACATTAATTCAGTTTTCAAACATAATTTTTCTGTCATTTGAGTAGAGACCAAAGAAATGCATCACACATTTAGTTGATATGATTCTAAGTTAGTCTAAATATCCAAACCCATTTGTTTCATACCACATGCAGTGAAACCTTTTCTGTATCTGCTCTCTCCTCTAACAGGCTGATCTCTACGTCTAAAAATACCTACCTGTTTCCCATCTGGTGGCGACGGACGTCAGTTTTCAACAGGGGAGGGGACACTTATGTGGAGGGCCAAACATGAGGGCCTACAGAGGTACTGAGGCTTATTCACATTATATTTCCAAGAGCATTTGGTTGGTGTAGGACCTAGCATTTAAGTGCACTATATTCATCAACTGTTAAATTAACAGAAATGGCTAATTCAATTGTTGCTTGGCAACCATTTGCATATATTGCAAAGATGACACTGAATTGGTCACAAAGTTTTAAAATGCTAAGACTTTAGTCTCTCTCTCTCTCTCTCTCTCTCTCTCTCTCTCTCTCTCTCTCTCTCTCTCTCTCTCTCTCTCTCTCTCTCTCTCTCTCTCTCTCTCTCTCTCTCTCTCTCTCTCTCTCTCTCTCTCTCTCTCTCTGTCTCTCTCTCTCTCTCTCAGATTCAGATGAGCTTTATTAGCATGAATGACAAGGCCACTTTTGCTAAAGCAAAGTGATATAATGACAACAATAACATAAATTTTTTTATAATAGTAATGGTGATTAGAAAAAGGGGAATATATACAGTACCAGTCAAAAGTTTGGACACACCTACTCATTCAAGGGTTTTTCTTTATTTTTACTATTTTCTACATTGTAGAATAATAGTGAAGACATCAAAACTATGAAATAACACATATGGAATCATGTAGTAACCAAAAAAGTGTTAAACATGATGAGAGCCCAAGCACCTCCCCAGTGTTTCCCCAGATCAAGTATGCAGACATGGCGCAGACATGGCGCAGTCTAGCACAAACGTCTTCCCCCTGGCACATTTTCTGTCTGGCGCTCGCATTGCCTTCATTGTTGTTTTCCTTACAAATAATAACTTTGAACATGTGTGCGTTTCAATCAAAGTACCTTCTTTTCTGTATCTGTGTTGTCGTTTCTACTATAGCATACAATATGTATGTATGCAGCATAACGTATTTACTGTTTTATTCACATTTTCAAGTACTGGTGACAAATCATGCATTCCGGTTCTTGCATAGATTGTAATGGACACATATGATTTGTGTAAAATACTTTTTGATAGGTTGTACTGATTATGATGAGCTAATGCTAAGCTATTTGCCAGCTATGTGTGGCACCATAATAATAATAATAATAATAATAATAATAATAATAATAATAATAATAATAATAATAATAATATGCCATTTAGCAGACGCTTTTATCCAAAGCGACTTACAGTCATGCGTGCATACATTTTTGTGTATGGGTGGTCCCGGGGATCGAACCCACTACCTTGGCGTTTCAAGCGCCGTGCTCTACCATGTTTGTTGACATTATGCAATGCATTCTAAGTGTCACGTAACGTCTTTCAGACCATAAGTGTTGTTACAAAGTGAGGTGAGGAATGGTTCACTCATCTTTCGAGTAAGCTTCCGGAAGCGAATGAAGGGAAATTAATGATGGTAGATGACACACCCCCTTCAACATGCATACTGCAAACAGACCAAACGCATCTTGTCTCCACTTATCTTTGGTTAACCCTAGAAAACAAACATAGTGACAAGCACAAACTACCCATCGTCAGATTACTTTCGATTTTTATCAAGTGTTTTACTCAATTATTTTGATCAATGATGAGCTCACCTGTGATGTGATGAATTGTAAATAGCAATTTCTATTAGCTAATTCATATTATGGTTTCTGTCAGACAAATATGACTGCTTCCTCAGTTAGCGCTAGGACTAATGTAGCCTACATTTTCCGGTTTGGATGATTGTGTTATGCTGTCGTCACTTCTGTGAATGTCTGAACATTGCATCCAAAAATAAACAGGTCACATTCAGGACATAACTTTGTAAGGACTGTTTGTGCAAAATGTTTCTGTGAAAAAAACAGTGTTGCCAGCTCAAACACTGACTTTTGCGTCAATCGAAACTGGACGTTCTAAATAAGCATTCTAATCACACCGGTTTGAGCGTATGCTGCAGGGACCATGGTAGAATGATCACACCTGTGTGTTGGTAGGCATCAAAGGGTTAGGGAACATTTTAAAGATTGGAGGCAGTCTAGGAAGCCTGTCAGTAAACCAGGGCGGCCATTTTAATAGCATGACTGCCATTCAGATTTCCTGTTAGAAGAAAATAGGTTTAAATCATTCCAAACAATATCAACAGGACTTTGTAATGTTATCTACCCACTAAATAAACCCCACGGATGAAATAGACAATAATTCTGATCAAAGGTACTCTTAAGACATTCATGGGGGTCATATTGAGGTCATTTTGACCATAGTCCAGCGGCTACTCGATAACATTGTGGACTTTGTGATAGAGCCACCAAATTTCACACACAGCCAAGGCATGACGTATTTTGAGACCTTTCAGGCTCCACACAAAGTAAGTAAAAGTCCAAATAAATATGTCTAGCTATGGTGCCATTGCATATTTAACCTATTATACTCTAAAGGACCAGTTTTGCAAAATGACCGCCAACCAGCTCCATTGGACAGGATCCAAATGGCCATATCTCCGTAAATAATTAGTACATTAAGCCCAATGATGGCTTAAACTGTTTGAGGAGGCCCGAGTATGCTATATATGATATTCTGTACCTTCCCTCTACTTATTTCCCTGTACTTAAAATGGAACCATAGACAGTAAAGAGGTCAATGGAAATGCCATTGAAACACGTGGGGGAAAGATCTGCATCTCTTTTTTAATATGTATATTTCACAAAATGTTGAGGTAAAATCAGAGTATAATGCTTGTATGGATGTCAACCCCAATATACACTACATTACCAAAAGTATGTGGACACCTGCTCATCGAACATCTCATTCCAAAATCATGGGCATTCATATGGAGTTGGTCCCCTCTTTGCTGCTATAGCAGCCTAAAGTCTTCTGGGAAGGGTTTCCACTAGATGTTGGAACACTGCTGCGGGAACTTGTTTCCATTCAGCCACAAGAGCATTAGTGAGGTCGGACACTAATGTTGAATTAGGCCTGGCTCGCAGTCGGCATTCTAATTCATCGCAAAGGGGTTTGATGGGTTAGAGGTGAGGGCTCTGTGCAGGCCAGTCAAGTTCTTCCACACCGATCTCGACAAACATTTCTGTATGGACCTCGCTTTGTGCACGGGGGCATTGTCATGCTGAAACAGGAAAGGGCCTTCCCCAAACTGTTGCCACAAAGTTGGAAGCACAGAATCATCTAGAATGTAATTGTATGCTGTAGCGTTAAGATTTCACTTCACTGGAACTAAGGGGCCTAGCCAGAACCATGAAAAACACCCCCAGACCATTATTCCTCCTCCACCAAACTTTACAGTTGGCACTATGCAATGGGGCAGGTAGCGTTCTCCTGGCATCCGTCTGCTGCCTCAGTTTTGATGATGGCAATTTGCATATACTCCAGAATGTCATGAAGAGTGATCAGATGAATTGCAATTAATTGCAAAGTCCCTCTTTGCCATGAAAATGAACTTGATCCCAAAAAAACATTTCCACTGCATTTCAGCCCTGCCACAAAAGGACCAGCTGCCATCATGTCTGTGATTCACTCGTTAACACAGGTGAGAGTGTTGACGAGGACAAGGCTGGAGATCACTCTGTCATGCTGATTAAGTTAGAATAACAGACTGGAAGCTTTAAAAGGAGGGTGGTGCTTGAAATCATTGTTCTTCCTCTGTTAACCATGGTTACCTGCAAGGACACTTGCCGTCATCATTGCTTTGCACAAAAAGGGCTTCACAGGCAAGGATATTGCTGCTAGTAAGATTGCACCTAAATCAACCATTTATCGGATCATCAAGAACTTCAAGAAGAGAGGTTCAATTGTTGTGAAGAAGGCGTCAGGGCGCTCAAGAAAGTCCGGCAAGCGCCAGGAACGTCTCCTAAAGTTGATTCAGCTGTGGGATCGGGGCACCACCAGTGCAGAGCTTGCTCATGAATGGCAGCAGGCAGGTGTGAGTGCATCTGCACGCACAGTGAGGCGAATACTTTTGGAGGATGGCCTGGTGTCAAGAAGGGCAGCAAAGAAGCCACTTCTCTCCAGGAAACCATCAGGGACAGACTGATATTCTGCAAAAGGTACAGGGATTGGACTGCTGAGGACTTGGGTAAAGTCATTTTCTCTGATGAATCCCCTTTCCGATTGTTTGGGGCATCCGGAAAACACCTTGTCCGGAGAAGACAAGGTGAGCGCTACCATCAGTCCTGTGTCATGCCAACAGTAAAGCATCCTGAGACCATTCATGTGTGGGGTTGCTTCTCAGCAAAGGGAGTGGGCTCACTCACAATTTTGCCTAAGAACACCGCCATGAATAAAGAATGGTACCAACACATCCTCCGAGAGCAATTTCTCCCAACCATCCAAGAACAGTTTGGTGATGACCAATGCATTTTCCAGCCATGAGGCAAAAGTGATAACTAAGTGGCTCGGGGAACAAAACATCGAAATTTTGGGTCGATGGCCAGGAAACTCCCCAGACCTTAATCCCATTGAGAACTTGTGGTCGATCCTCAAGAGGCGGGAGGACAAACAAAAACCCACAAATTCTGACAAACTCCAAGCATTGATTATGCAAGAATGGGCTGCCATCAGTCAGGATGTGGCCCAGAAGTTAATTGACAGCATGCCAGGGCGGACATTTTGTTAAAATGGGTTACCTGTCTCTCTGCTGGACATAATGCATTCCTATGGGATTTCACCTAACATGACGTGTACAGGGAAGTTTTCCTATTGACTCAAAACAAAATATCATGTTATGTATCATTGCAATCAGTAGACTTCAGGGAACACTTTTTAGAGTGGTTACATGTACACTACTGGAACTAGCAATGAAAACATTGACAAAAAACAATAATTTGTGTATATATGGCATATTTGGCGCATTCTATTGTGTTTTCCAGACCCCGTCAAAGATTTTAAGACATCATTGGGCTGTATGTACCAATTATTTATGGAGATATGCTGCTAAATTACGTAAATGTAAATGTAAATGAGATATGGCCATATAAATCCTGTTCAATTTGGCCTCATGCAGCTGGTTGGCAGCCATATTGGAAATGGCCATCAGGGGGGCAACGGACAAAATCTGCAGAATGATTGTCTATATTATCTGTGGGGTTTATTTATTGGGTAGATAACATTACAAAGTCATTTTGATATTGTATGATTTTACCCATTTTCTTCTAACAGAAAATTGTATTACAAAGGCTGCCCTGGTTGACTGACAGTCTTCCCAGACTGACTCCAATCTTTAAAATGTTCCTTAAGGTATGTAGCATTAGTGTACCAAGTTTGATAATTGTATCATAAAATGCACGATCTTCAGAATATTTGGTTTTCATCTGCTGGTCCAACTCATAAATCATTTTAGAAAAAGTCTCAGTGCCGTTATATCCTCGCAAGGTGAGGTATTGAAAACAGGGGTGTCAATAATTTTTACCCCTATCTTTTTGAGATTTTTTGTCAATTACTTGTTGAACCAAATCTCTTTCTCTGAGCAATTGTATTAGTATAAAATAATATAATTTCCAAAAAATGTTGAGCATACAATATACACAACATAGCCAAATAGTGAATTCGGCTATTTCAGCCACACCCGTTGCTGACAGGTGTATAAAATTGAGCACAATGCCATGCAATCTCCATAGACAAACATTGACAGTAGAATGCCCGTATTTAAGAGCTCAGTGACTTTCAACGTGGCACCGTCATAGCTGCATGGCACCGTCATAGGATGCCACCTTTCCAACAAGTCCGTTCGTTAAATTTCTGCCCTGCTAGAGCTTCCCCGGTCAACTGTAAGTGCTGTTATTGTGAAGTGGAAATGTCTAGACGCAACAACGGCTCAGCCGCGAAGTGGTAGGCCACACAAGCTCAAAGAACAGGACCGCCGAGTCCTGAAGCGCGTAGCACGTAAAAATGGTCTGTCCTTGTTTGCAACACTCACTACCGAGTTCCAAACTGCCTCTGGAAGCAACGTCAGCACAATATCTGTTTGTCGGGAGCTTCGTGAAATGGGTTTCCATGGCCGAACAGCCGCACACAAGTCTAAGATCACATTGTGCAATGCAAAACGTTGTCTGGAGTGGTGTAAAACTCGCCACCATTGGACTCTGGAGCAGTGGAAACATGTTCTCTGGAGTAATAAATCATGCTTCACCATCTGGCAGTCTGACGGACAAATCTGGGTTTGGCAGATGCCAGGAGAATGCTACCTTCCCCGATGCATAGTGCCAACTGTAAAGTTTGGTAGAAGAGGAATAATAGTTTGGGACAATTTGGGGAAGGTCCTTTCCTGTTTCAGCATGACAATGCCCCTGTGCACAAAGCGAGGTCCATACAGAAATTGTTTGTCGAGATCGGTGTGGAAGAACTTGACTGGCCTGCACAGTTCCCATGACCTCAACCCCATCAAACAAGTTTGGGATGAATTGGAATGCCAGGCCTAATTGCCCAACATCAGTGCCCGACCTCACTAATGCTCTTGTGGCTGAATTGAAACAAGTCCCCGCAGCAATGTTTCAACATCTAGTGGAAAGCCTTCCCAGAAGAGTGGAGGCTGTTATAGCAGCAAAGGTGGGACCAACTCCATATTAATGCCCATGATTTTGGAATGAGATGTTCGACGAGCAGAATTTGAATTAAGTCATTATTGCCCTTTATTAAGGGTGTCAATCATTTCGGACACACTGTACATGTAAATATTTTAAGATATTATTCAAATAGAAATAAAAATAGTTATTATAATGTGATAATCTAAAACAAAAGTAAAAGGAAACAAAATAAAAAATAAAAAGAAGATACAGTGGGGTCCATCATTATTATTTTATTTAAAAAAACTGTATAAAATAAATAATACAAATACTGAGCTATATTGTTGTTATTTTATACTAATACAATTGCTCAGAGTAAGATATTTTGTTTAACAAGTAATAAAAAACTATATGAAAAAGATAAGGTTCAAAATTATTGCCACCCCTGTTTTCAGTACTCCAGCACCCTACCCTTGCAAGGATAACAACATTGAGCCTTTTTCAAAAATGTTTTATTACATTTACATTTACGTCATTTAGCAGACGCTCTTATCCAGATCGACTTACAAATTGGTGCATTCACCTTATAGCCAGTGGGATAAGCACTTTACAATATATTTTTTTGGGGGGTGGGGTGGGGTAAGGGGGGGGGTTAGAAGGATTACTTTATCCTATCCCAGGTGTTCCTTAAAGAGGTGGGGTTTCAAATGTCTCCGGAAGGTGGTAAGTGACTCCGCTGTCCTGGCGTCGTGAGGGAGCTTGTTCCACCATTGGGGTGCCAGAGCAGCGAACAGTTTTGACTGGGCTGAGCGGTAACTGTGCTTCAGCAGAGGTAGGGGAGCCAGAGGTGGATGAACGCAATGCCCTCGTTTGGGTATAGGGACTGATCAGAGCCTGAAGGTACGGAGGTGCTGTTCCCCTCACATCTCCGTAGGCAAGCACCATGGTCTTGTAGCAGATGCGAGCTTCAACTGGAAGCCAGTGTAGTGTGCGGAGGAGCGGGGTGACGTGAAAGAACTTGGGAAGGTTGAACACCAGACGGGCTGCGGCATTCTGGATGAGTTGTAGGGGTTTAATGGCACAGGCAGGGAGCCCAGCCAACAGCGACTTGCAGTAATCCAGACGGCAGATGACAAGTGCCTGGATTAGGACCTGTGCCGCTTCCTGTGTAAGGCAGGGTCGTACTCTCCGAATGTTGTAGAGCATGAACCTACAGGATCGGGTCACCGCCTTGATGTTAGCGGAGAACGACAGGGTGTTGTCCAGGGTCACGCCAAGGCTCTTCGCACTCTGGGAGGAGGACACAACGGAGTTGTCAACTGTGATGGCGAGATCAGGGAACGGGCAGTCCTTCCCCGGGAGGAAGAGCAGCTCCGTCTTGCCAAGGTTCAGCTTGAGGTGGTGATCCATCATCCATACTGATATGTCTGCCAGACATGCAGAGATACGATTCACCACCTGGTTATGAGAAGGGGGAAAGGAGAAGATTAGTTCTGTGTCGTCTGCGTAGCAATGATAGGAGAGGCCATGTGAGGATATGACAGAGCCAAGTGACTTGGTGTATAGCGAGAATAGGAGAGGGCCTAGAACTGAGCCCTGGGGGACACCAGTGGTGAGAGCACGTGGTGCGGAGACAGCTTCTCGCCACGCCACTTGGTAGGAGCGACCGGTCAGGTAGGACGCAATCCAAGAGTGAGCCGCGCGGAGATGCCCAGCTCGGAGAGGGTGGAGAGGAGGATCTGATGGTTCACAGTATCAAAGGCAGCAGACAGGTCTAGAAGGACAAGAGCAGAGGAGAGAGAGTTAGCTTTAGCAGTGCGGAGAGCCTCCGTGATACAGAGAAGAGCAGTCTCAGTTGAATGACCAGTCTTGAAACCTGACTGGTTTGGATCAAGAAGGTCATTCTGAGAGAGATAGCAAGAGAGTTGGCTAAAGACGGCACGCTCAATAGTTTTGGAGAGAAAAGAAAGAAGGGATACTGGTCTGTAGTTGTTGACATCAGAGGGATCGAGTGTTGGTTTTTTTGAGAAGGGGTGCAACTCTCGCTCTCTTGAAGACGGAAGGGACATAGCCAGCGGTCAAGGATGAGTTGATCAGCGAGGTGAGGTAAGGGAGAAGGTCACCGGAGATGGTCTGGAGAAGAGAGGAGGGGATAGGGTCAAGCGGGCAGGTTGTTGGGCAGCCGGCCGTCACAAGTCGCAAGATTTTATCTGGAGAGAGAGGGGAGAAAGAAGTCAAAGCATAGGGTAGGGCAGTGTGAGCAGGACCAGCAGTGTCATTTGACTTAACAAACGAGGATCGGATGTCGTCAACCTTCTTTTAAAAATGGTTGACGAAGTCATCCACAGAGAGGGAGGGGGGGAGGAGGATTCAGCAGGGAGGAGAAGGTGGCAAAGAGCTTCCTAGGGTTAGAGGCAGATGCTTGGAATTTAGAGTGGTAGAAAGTGGCCTTAGCAGCAGAAACAGATGAAGAAAATGTAGAGAGGAGGGAGTGAAAAGATGCCAGGTCCGCAGGGAGTCTAGTTTTCCTCCATTTCCGCTCGGCTGCCCGGAGCCCTATTCTGTGAGCTCGCAATGAGTCACGGAGCTGGAGGGGAGGACCGAGCCGGCCGGGAGGATAGGGGACATAGAGAGTCAAAGGATGCAGAAAGGGAGGAGAGGAGGGTTGAGGAGGCAGAATCAGGAGATTGGAGGGAGAAGGATTGAGCAGAGGGAAGAGATGATAGGATGGAAGAGGAGAGAGTAGCGGGAGAGAGAGAGCGAAGGTTGCGACGTCGCATTACCATCTGAGTAGGGGCAGAGTGAGTAGTGTTGGAGGAGAGCGAGAGAGAAAAGGATACAAAGTAGTGGTCGGAGACATGGAGGGGAGTTGCAGTGAGATTAGTAGAAGAACAGCATCTAGTAAAGATGAGGTCAAGCGTATTGCCTGCCTTGTGAGTAGGGGGGGATGGTGAGAGGGTGAGGTCAAAAGAGGAGAGGAGTGGAAAGAAGGAGGCAGAGAGAAATGAGTCAAAGGTAGACGTAGGGAGGTTGAAGTGCCCCAGAACTGTGAGGGGTGAGCCATCCTCAGGAAAGGAACTTATCAAGGCGTCAAGCTCATTGATGAACTCTCCAAGGGAACCTGGAGGGCGATAGATGACAAGGATATTAAGCTTAAATGGGCTAGTGACTGTGACAGCATGGAATTCAAATGAGGAGATAGAAAGATGGGTCAGGGGAGAAAGAGAGAATGTCCACTTGGGAGAGATGAGGATTCCTGTGCCATCGTCCCGCTGACCAGATGCTCTCGGGGTATGCGAGAACACATGGTCAGACGAGGAGAGAGCAGTAGGAGTAGCAGTGTTTTCTGTGGTAATCCATGTTTCCGTCAGCGCCAAGAAGTCGAGGGACTGGAGGGTAGCATAGGCTGAGATGAACTCTGCCTTGTTGGCCGCAGAACGGCAGTTCCAGAGGCTGCCGGAGACCTGGAACTCCACGTGGGTCGTGCGTGCAGGGACCACCAGGTTAGAGAGGCAGCAGCCACGCGGTGTGAGGCGTTTGTATAGCCTGTGCGGAGAGGAGAGAACAGGGATAGACAGAGGCATAGTTGACAGGCTGCAGAAAATGGCTACAATAATGCAAAGGAGATCGGAATGAAATTAACTAAACATCTGGGAAAGGAGAGAGCGGGGCCTCCCTCATCACAACACCCAAATATAACTCTCCCAACTTCCACCTCAGAAACTATAATTGTTGTAAACTACAGCGGTTCAATGTTTTCTAGGAATAGACTAACTTAGTTTATTCAGCTAGCTAACTAGGTACAGTATTCTTCCGTGAAAATCGTCCAGGGCACCTAGTCATAAGACGCCACAGCCAGCTAGCATGCCGGACTCCAACAACACGGTTTAGCACCAATAATCGGCCACAACAAACCACCAGTGTGTCAACACGCCAAGCAGATCGTTTGTGTCCGTGTCTAACGTTGTGGGTTAGTCCCGACAGCTTGAGCGAGTCCGTCGTCAACTTATTCAGCCAGTTAGTTAGCTAGAATAGTTAGCATACTAGCTAGCCATTGCTTTCAGACAAAGAAGAAACCCCTCCTTTCACGGCACGAACATACAGAGAGAGCAAAACTAACTTTAACTAGTCACCCATGTCCCGAATTCCTTGAACGACTCTAGCTACCAATATGTAAAAATAAAACACAAATGTAGGTTATGACTTACCCCTAGCAGCTACTGTTAGCTAGCCAATTGCAAAGCTAGCCACTGAATTGACTCAGACAGTTCGCGTCTGTTCGCTAGGTCGTGTTTACTAGTTGCTATCCAGGTAGCAACAAGCTAGCTATATTTCAAGCACAGTAGCCACTTACTACCTAACGTTAACGGTTCAGACAATGAGGTTAGAAAACAGCTGAATGGTAGGCAATTATTGTATGTAATTATTGTAGGCAGCCAGCTGGCGTAATTACAGGCACTCTCAGGCGTGAAACAATTATACAGTTGCTAATAGTTGCCAGTAGCTACCCGCTAGGTAGTGGGTTAGCCAGCTAGCTTCGTGCTTCACCGGGCTCAGCCGAATACAATACTAACCTACAATAATTACATACAACAACCCACGATAACTACCTACAATACCTAACTACAATACCTAACTACAATCTAAATACATAGTTTAAGCCTTACTCGACAAAGCCCAAACTATGTATAAAGCCAAGCTTACCCGACGACCTCACCCGACAACCTCCTCCTGCTAACATTTCAAATCAAATCAAATCAAATTTTATTGGCCACATGCGCCGAATACAACAGGTGCAGACATTACAGTGAAATGCTTACTTACAGCCCTTAACCAACAGTGCATTTATTTTTAACAAAACAGTAAAAATAAAACAACAACAAAAAAAGTGTTGAGAAAAAAAGAGCAGAAGTAAAATAAAATAACAGTAGGGAGGCTATATATACAGGGGGGTACCAGTGCAGAGTCAATGTGCGGGGGCACCGGCTAGTTGAGGTAGTTGAAGTAATATGTACATGTGGGCAGAGTTAAAGTGACTATGCATAAATAATTAACAGAGTAGCAGCAGCGTAAAAGGATGGGGTGGGGGGGGCAGTGCAAATAGTCCGGGTAGCCATGATTAGCTGTTCAGGAGTCTTATGGCTTGGGGGTAGAAGCTGTTGAGAAGTCTTTTGGACCTAGACTTGTCACTCCGGTACCGCTTGCCGTGCGGTAGCAGAGAGAACAGTCTATGACTAGGGTGGCTGGAGTCTTTGACAATTTTGAGGGCTTTCCTCTGACACCGCCTGGTATAGAGGTCCTGGATGGCAGGAAGCTTGGCCCCAGTGATGTACTGGGCCGTACGCACTACCCTCTGTAGTGCCTTGCGGTCGGAGGCCAAGCAGTTGCCATACCAGGCGGTGATGCAACCAGTCAGGATGCTCTCGATGGTGCAGCTGTAGAATTTTTTTGAGGATCTGAGGACCCATGCCAAATCTTTTCATTCTCCTGAGGGGGAATAGGCTTTGTCGTGCCCTCTTCACGACTCTCTTGGTGTGTTTGGACCATGATAGTTCGTTGGTGATGTGGACACCAAGGAACTTGAAGCTCTCAACCTGTTCCACTACAGCCCCGTCGATGAGAATGGGGGCGTGCTCAGTCCTCTTTTTTTTTCCTGTAGTCCACAATCATCTCCTTTGTCTTAATCAGCAAGAGATTAGATATGTCGGTACAATGAGATCATGTCGTATATATACGGCTACAGGTATAAGTGTAACAACATTGAATAGGTACTATGACATACAATGAGATCATCTATGGAATGTAGGTGTGAATGCAGTTGTCAGTAGTGTCTGTCTGTGTGTGTGTGTATGTGTGTGGATAAGTGTATTACATGTTCTTTGATGTATTACTTAATGTGTATTTAGAGTGTGTACATGAGGTGTTGTGTGTGAGTATGTCCAGAAATGAAATGAGTAAAATAATTAAGTAAGGACACAAAACAAAAACAAATCAAAACAAACACAACGAAACAAAACAATAACACTAACAACCGCAAAGTCTATCCCATCTCTCTCTGGTTGTGGCACAGGGTAACACATTTAGCTGCCAGCTCTCTCTCTCTCATACACACCCTGACTACCAACAGGCACACAATCACACATACATAAACATGAACCACCCACTTCTCCTTCTTGGCCTCTATAAGTACATTTATATGCATTTCTGACTATGACAGGATATTAAATTATGACCCAAGGTATAATTACATTCCAACTTCAATATCGCTGAGCCTCTTTCCATCCTTTGTAAAAGCCTTTTTTATTTCAAATCAAATGAACCTGTTGAAAATGATCAACAATGCAATGAGGCTGAACTTCAACTTGATGAATATCCCTGCAATCTTCCCTGCTTTAATGGCTCCCAGCCTTAATCAGATGCGATTTTAAAATACCCAAGTGCAAAAACAATTAGGCCCAGACCCCAATGAAAAAGAGAAAAACAGCTCGTACTCCTTGCCTTATAGCAGCCCTGTAGCCTACAGATTGTTGCCTACCCTGCGCATTACACATTTAGGGAAATGTAGTATATGCATAAAACATCAGATAGGTCTATTTACTGATTGTACTAAAATGAGTACATCTATTTGCATGGTTCCCTTATTCATTGTAACTTGATAGTCAGTTGCAGACACTAATTTGTATTATTCAATTTAATGAAGATGCAGTTCTGACTATGGATTTACTTAACCAACATGAACTTACACATAACTTTTCAATAGACAATAGGCCCTTTCTGTCTGACAGTTTGGTAGTTGTCATAGACTGTTGTACCATGTTTTGTATAGTAGAAATTGAAGTACAGTGCATTCGGAAAGTATTCAGACCGCTTCCTTTTTTCCACATTTTGTTACGTTACAGCCTTATTCTAAAATTGATTTAATATTTTTTTCACCTCATCAATCTACACACAATACCCCATAATTACAAATCAAAAACACCTTATTTACATAAGTATTCAGACCCTTTGCTATGGTACTTGGAATTGAGCTCAGGTGAATCCTGTTTCCATTGATCATAATTGAGATGTTTCTACAACTTGATTGGAGTCCACCTGTGGTAAATGCAATTGATTGGAGATTATTTGGAAAGGCACACACCTGTCTACATAAAGTCCCACATTTGACAGTGCATGTCAGAGCAAAAACCAAGCCATGAGGTCGAAGAAATTGTCCGTAGAGCTCCGAGACAGGATTGTGTCGAGGCATTAATCTGGAGAAGGGTACCAAAACATTTCTGCAGCATTAGAGAGCCCCAAGAACACAGTGGCCTCCATCATTCTTAAATGGAAGAAGTTTGGAACCACCAAACTGAGCAATCGGGAGAGAAGGGCCTTGGTCAGGGAGGTGACCAAGAACCCAATGGTCACTTTGACAGAGCTCCAGCGTTCCTCTGTGGAGATGGGACAACCTTCCAGAAGGACAACCATCTCTGCAGCACTCCACCAATCAGGCCTTTGTGGTAGCGTGGCCAGATGGAAGCCATTCCTCAGTAAAATGCACGACAGCCTGCTTGGAGTTTGCCAAAAGGCACCTAAAGGACTCTCAGACCATGAGAAATAAGATTCTCTGGTCTGATGAAACCAAGACTGAACTCTTTGGCCTGAATGCCAAGCGTCACATCTGGAGGAAACCTGGCACAATCCCTATGGTGAAGCATGGTGGTGGCAGCATCATGCTGTGGGGATGTTTTTCAGCGGCAGAGACTGGGACTAGTCAGAATCGAGGGGAAAATGAACGGAGCAAAGTACAGAGAGATGCTTGATGAAAACCTGCTCCAGAGCACTCAGGACCTCAGACTGGGGCGAAGGTTCACCTTCCAACAGGACAACGATCCTTAGAACACAGCCAAGACAATGCAGGAGTGGCTTCGGGACAAGTCTCTGAATGTCCTTAAGTGGCCCAGCCAGAGCCCGGACTTGAACCCGATCGAACATCTCTGGAGAGACATGAAAATAGCTCTGCAGCGACACTCCCCATCCAACCTGACAGAGCTTGAGAGGATCTGCTGAGTAGAATGGGAGAAACTCCCCAAATACAGGTGTGCCAAGGTTTTAGCGTCATACCCAAGAAGACTCGAGGCTGTAATTGCTGACAAAGGTGCTTCAACAAAGTACTGAGTAAAGGGTCTGAATACTTATGTAAATGTGATATTTCAGTTTTTGTTAGTTTTTTTGGTGCAACTTTTTCTAAAAACCTTTTTTTTTTGTAATTATGGGGTATTGTGAGTAGATTGATGAGGGAAAAAAACAATTTAGTCAATTTTAGAATAGGCTTGTACAGTGGCTTGCGAAAGTATTCACCCGCCTTGGCATTTTTCCAATTTTGTTGCCTTACAACCTGGAATTAAAATTGATTTTTTTGGGGTTTGTATTATTTGATTTACACAACATGCCTACCACCTTGAAGATGCAAAATATTCTAAATTCTCAGATTCTCAATTGGATTGAGGTCTGGGCTTTGACTAGGCCATTCCAAGACATTTAAATGTTTCCCCTTAAACCACTCGAGTGTTGCTTTAGCAGTATGCTTAGGGTCATTGTCGTGCTGGAAGGTGAACCTCCATCCCAGTCTCAAATCTCTGGAAGACTGAAACAGGTTTCCCTCAAGAATTTCCCTGTATTTAGCGCCATCCATCATTCCTTCAATTCTGACCAGTTTCCAAGTCCCTGCCTAGGAAAAACCTCCCCACAGCATGATGCTGCCACCACCATGCTTCACTGTAGGGATTGTGTTCTCGGGGTGATGAGAGGTGTTGGGTTTGCGCCAGACATAGCGTTTTCCTTGATGGCCAAAAAGCTCAATTTTAATCTCATCTGACCAGAGTACCTTCTTCCATATGTTTGGGGAGTGTCCCACATGCCTTTTGGCGAACACCAAACGTGTTTGCTTATTTTTTTCTTTAAGCAATGGCTTTTTTTCTAGCCACTCTTCCGTAAAGCCCAGCTTTGTGGATTGTACCTTAAGGTGGTCCTATGGACAGATACTCCAATCTCCGCTGTGGAGCTTTGGAGCTCCTTCGGGGTTATCTTTGGTCTCTTTGATGCCTCTCTGATTAATGCCCTCCTTGCCTGGTCCGTGAGTTTTGGTGGGCGGCCCTCTCTTGGCAGGTTTGTTGTGGTGCCATATTCTTTCCATTTTTTTAATAATGGATTTAATGGTGCTCCATGGGATGTTAAAAGTGTCTGATATTTTTTTATAACCCAACCCTGATCTGTACTTCTCCACAACTTTGTCCCTGACCTGTTTGGAGAGCTCCTTGGTCTTCATGGTGCCGCTTGCTTGGTGGTGCCCCTTGCTTCGTGGTGTTGCAGACTCTGGGGCCTTTCAGAACAGGTGTATATATACTGAGATCATGTGACAGATAATTTGACACTGAGATTGCACACAGGTGGACTTTATTTAACTAATTATGTGTCTTTTGAAAGTAATTGGTTGCACCAGATCTTATTTAGGGGCTTCATAGCAAAGGGGGTGCACGCACCACTTTTCGGTTATTTATGTTTTAGCATTTTTTGAAACAAGTTATTTTTTTCATTTCACTTCACCATTTTGGACTATTTTGTGTATGTCCATTACATGAAATCCAAAATAAAAATCCATTTAAATTACAGGTTGTAATGCAACAAAATAGGAAAAACACCAAGGGGGATGAATACTTTGGCAAGGCACTGTAACGTAACAAAATCTGGAAAAAGTAAAGGGCTCTGAATACTTTAGGAAAGCACTGTATGTATTACTCTGCTGCTAGTAAAATGCTGTTTATGTCATTATACCAATACAACCAACAGATTAACACTAATAGTAGCATTTGATTAACTTGACTTCCATGGATTTACCAAATGTCCAAGATTTTGGCTGTAGCATTTTTCTCCAGCTGTAGCATTGATGCAGTCTCCCTATAAATTAGATTGACGCTTGTTTATTATAATGACAGAAAAAAAAACGGTGCTACATTCCCAAGGCCAGGCAGGCCCAGACAGACCTCTGATTGGCTTTCTCAGTGGACTTCACACACACACACACGCACGCACGCACACACACACACACACACACACACACAGACATACTCACTGGAATCAATCAGAGGTAAATTGCGCAAGCCTGATCCAACTATAGTTGTAATTACTACAATTATGGCAATGGAGTTGATGGCGTAAATGTGTTTTTACACCGTGTGTGCTTGTGGGGGAGGGGTGTGTATGTGTGCGTGCCATAGAAATGACTTCACACCTGCAAAGGTATTTTATTACATGCTTGTCACCCATCTACACCGCTAAATATATTATTCACATGAATTCCCTCTGCTTCCTTGTCTGTGTGGGTGATTGTTTGTTGTGAGCTGTGTGTAGCTCGTTGAGCTACCCTTACCTTGTTGTTGCCAGAGTAGTATTTTCCCCTGTGCCTGAGTGTTGTTGTCGCATGCTTGCACAACTGTTTATCGACGGAATAACATTTACATTTACATTTTAGTCATTTAGCAGACGCTCTTATCCAGAGCGACTTACAGGAGCAATTAGGGTTAAGTGCCTTGCTTAAGGGCACATCGACAGATTTTTCACCTAGTCGGCTCGGGGATTAGAACCAGCGACCTTCCGGTTACTGGCACAACGCTCTTACCCACTAAGCTACCTGCCGAATAAACTCTTTGGATGCGTATTACTCTCCTGCGCCTGACTCCTTCTATCACACACACGCATCACAGTGTTATATAATGCGTTTCTATGGGTTTCAGTAGTAAAGGCCAAAATCTATATTTTATCAACAAAAACATTATAAAAATATATATATACTTAAAGGGGTCCTAAAAATTCAAAATCAAACAGCTAAATGATCCATAGTAAGACCATTTTAAACCCCCCAATGTCTTAGACTAAAGAATGAAGTACATTTTCAACATGTCCCTGAAATTCGATTACATTAACCTTATGTGAATTAGACTTGCGCTAAGAAACTCCAAGCAGATTTCTTTATTTCTTTATTTGAACCATAGCTTATGAGTCGGGATGTTTTGGAAATGCAGTAAAACAACGAGATGAGCAGTGTCCCCCAAAGTTACAATGGATGGCCCTGAAGTCATTAAGTAATTGCTGAATCTAATAAATAAGCAAAGAAAGTGATTTTAATCACTCCATTTCATCCCTCTCTGGTTTCTTGGATACAAGTTTACTGTGTGTGTGCGTGTGCGTGTGCGTGTGCGTGTGTGTGTGTTTGTGTGTATGTGAAACAATTCGTACCCTCTGACTTCGTCCACATTTTATTGTGTTACAGCCTGACTCACTCTGTGTGCAATAATAGTGTTTAACATTACTTTAGAAAGACTACCTCATCTCTGTACCTCACACATACAATTATCTGTAAGGTCCCTCAGTCGAACAGTGAATTTCCACCACAGATTCAACCACAAAGACCAGGGAGGTTTTCAAATGCCTAGCAAAGAAGGGCACCTATTGGTAGATGGGTAAAAAAAAAAAAAACTGACATTGAATATCTCTGTGAGTTATTAATTTCACTTTGGATGGTGTATCAATCCACCCAGCCACTACAAATATATAGATAAAATCAAATCAAATCAAATTGTATTTGCCACATGCGCCGAATACAACAGGTGTAGACATTACAGTGAAATGCTTACTTACAAGCCCTTAACCAACAATGCATATAATTATTTTTTTAAAGAATAAAAGCAAATAACTAAGGAGCAGCAGTAAAATAACAGTAGGGAGGCTATATACAGGGGGGTACCGGTGCAGAGTCAATGTGCGGGGGCACCGGCTAGTCGAGGTAATTGACGTAATATGTAAATGTGGGTAGAATTAAAGTGACTATGCATAAATAATAAACAGAGTAGCAGCAGCGTAAAAGAGGGGGATGGGGTGAGGGTGGGGGTGGGGGGCAATGCAAATAGTCTGGGTAGCCATGATTAGCTGTTCAGGAGTCTTATGGCTTGGGGGTAGAAGCTGTTAAGAAGCCTTTTGGACCTAGACTTGGCGCTCCAGTACCGCTTGCAGTGCGGTAGCAGAGAGAACAGTCTATGACTAGGGTGGCTGGAGTCTTTGACAATTTTGAGGGCCTTCCTCTGACACTGCCTGGTATAGAGGTCCTGGATGGCAGGAAGCTTGGCCCCAGTGATGTACTGGGCCGTACGCATTAACCTCTGTAGTGCCTTGCGGTCGGAGGCCGAGCAGTTGCCATACCAGGCGTGATGCAACCAGTCAGGATGCTCTCGATGGTGCAGCTGTAGAACTTTTTGAGGATATGAGGACCCATGCCAAATATTTTCAGTCTCCTGAGGGGGAATAGGCTTTGTCGTGCCCTCTTCACGACTGTCTTGGTGTTTTTGGACCATGATAGTTCGTTGGTGTTGTGGACACCAAGGAACTTGATGCTCTCAACCTGTTCCACTACACCCCCGTCGATGAGAATGGGGGCGTGCTCAGTCCTCTTTTTTTTCCTGTAGTCCACAATCATCTCCTTTGTCTTGATCACGTTGAGTGAGAGGTTGTTCTCCTGGCACCACACATCCAGGTCTCTGACCTCCTACCTATAGTCTGTCTCATTGTTGTCAGTGATCAGGCCTACCACTGTTGTGTCATCAGCAAACTTAATGATGGTGTTGGAGTCGTGCCTGGCCATGCAGTCATGGGTGAACAGGGAGTACAGGAGGGGACTGAGCACGCCACACATAATAGTACAATTGGTTAGAGGGCTGTAAAACGGCAGCCATCTTCTCCGGCGCCACCCTGATGAAAGATGTCCTTCCTAACTCAGTTGCCGAAGAGGAAAGAAACCACTCAGGGATTTTACCATGAGAGGCCAATGGTGACTTTAAAATAGTTACAGAGTTTAATGGATGTGATAGGAGAAAACTGAAGATGGATCAACAACATTGTAGTTACTCCACAATACTAACCTAATTGACAGAGTGAAAAGAAGAAAATCTGTAAAGAATACAAATATTGCAAGACATGCATCCTGTTTGCAAAAAGGCACTGCAAAATATTTGGGAAAGCAATTAGCTTTTTCTCCTGTATACAAAGTGTTATGTTTGGGGCAAATCAAATACAACACATTACTGAGTACCACTCTCCATATTTTCAAGCATAGTGGTGGCTGCATCATGTTATAGGCATGTTTGTAATTGTTAAGGACTGGGGAGTTTTTCAGGATAAAAAATAAATGGAATGGAGCTAAGCACAGGCAAAATCCTAGAGGAAAACCTTGTTCAGTCTGCTTTCCACCAGACACTGGGAGATTAATTCACTTTTCAGCGGGACAATAAACACAACACCAAATCTACCCTGGAGTTGCTTACAAAGAAGACAGTTTGGCTGAGTTACAGTTTTGACTTAAATCTATTTGAAAATCTATGGCGAGATCTGCAAATGGTTGTCTAGCAATGATCAACAACCAATTTGTCATTGCTTAAAGAAATTTGAAAAGAATAATGGGCAAATGTTGCACAATCCAGGTGTAGAAAGCTCTTAAAGACTTACCCAGAAAGAATCACAACTGTAATCACTGCCAAAGGTGTTCTACAAAGTATTGACTCAGTGGTGTGAATACTAATGTAGATTTGATATTTCTGTATTTCATTTTCAATACATTTGCTACAATTTCTAAAAACATGTTTTCACTTTGTCATTATGGAGTATTGTGTGTAGATGGGTGATGGTCCTCTGTAGCTCAGCTGGTAGAGCACGGCGCTTGTAACGCCAGGGTAGTGGGTTCGATCCCCGGGACCACCCATACACAAAAATGTATGCACGCATGACTGTAAGTCGCTTTGGATTAAAGCGTCTGCTAAATGGCATATTATTATTATTATTAAAACATAAATGTAATGCATTCTTGAATTCAGGCTATAACACAACACAATGTGTAGTAAGTCAAGGGGTATGAATAGTTTCTGAAGGCACTGTATACAGTATGTATATATAGTGCGTACAGGAACAGTTGGTGACAGAAAAAAACGGATATAGAAATAGGCCTGTGCAGATATGCCACGTGTATTCCATCGTCACAATAAAGAACCACAGATAAATCATGTGGATCCATTGGAATGCAAAGCTCACAGAAGACCACACTCTCACATGTTGAGTGATTAATAAGTAAGTGTTGTTTAAGCTGTGGGTGGATTTGACATGCTAATATCCTACAAAAATTATAACTTTTGTACTAAGGTAGAGCTTGTCAACAATAAGGCCACCGTAAACGACTGCTTTGATGTTCCTCCTCAATTAGATGAAGAGCTGTCACTGGTTTGGAACACTCTTGATGTAGTAGAAGACGTTGAGCCACACACACATGCGGACATGCAAGCCAGTGTGGTCAGTCTCACCAGGTTGTTCAGAATGTTGTTGCACCATTCCGCACAGAGTTCCCGGCAGAGTATTAGGAGTTCGGAAATTTGAAGCGCCATACTGTATCCCACTTCTGAGAAGAATACAGGTTTCACGGGCTGGCGGAAAACTCTCTTTGCATCCTTCGCAGGTGCCAACATGCAGAAGCGATAGAAGACATTCACTAGAAGACTGATGATGGATAATGACCCATTCAACACGATATTGACGTGGGGCTCCATCTAAAAAATAATATGTTGCTTTCACTCTGTCTCTTTGTGTTCCTCTTTCTCTCTACAAACATTTCAACTTTATGACTGAAACTGATGGAATTGAATCCTTAGGCTAACTTACAGTACTTACATGTACATATTAATTTACCACGACAAACTCTTATAGTTTATGTAAATCCTGACATCAAATTACATCAATGAGACATGCTGTTACACTTCAACTTACCTTAAAGTGTTGCATTGTTTACTACAATAATAAAACACCAGAAGTGCTTTATGTAAAATAAACATACCTTATTTGTCCAGGCTAGTTCTAATGCTAATACAAACAATCGTCTGTGACTTGCTCCCACCACCACAAATAATTAATAAGAAAGTTAATTCATGAACATTTTGTGCCAATTTCCCAGACACTGATAAAGTGTAGTCCTAGATAATCTCCATTGAACATGATTTTTAGTCTAGTAGTAGACTTAAACTGTGTCTGGGATTCAGCCCTTTAAAGTAATGGAAATTACATTCTTAAACCAGAACACAAAACAGTTACCCATTACGCTTGAAAATTCCCTTATTACATTGCTTGAAAACTCCCTCAAATAGAGACAGCGATGGGGCTGTAGTGGAGCGGGTCGAGCGCTTCAAGTTCCTCGGTGTCCACATCACTAAGGAATTAACATGGTCCACACACACCCACACAGTTGTGAAGAGGGCACGACAGCGCCTCTTCCCCCTCAGGAGGCTGAAAAGATTTGGCATGGGTCCTCAGATCCTCAAAAGGTTATACAGCTGCACCATTGAGAGCATATTGATTGGACGCATCAGCCCCACCTGTTTAGAGCCCTACATTTTTTGCAATAAATAAATAAATAATACAGGCTTGCCTGTTTTGCATGTTATTTTTCCATTAATACGTGTCACATATCAGTTTGCAAACAATGTAAAAAATATATATATCATTGAGTTAATAAAGCCGCATACAAACATGGTCTCTATTTTGTTTTCTTGAGTAAGGCAGCTCCAAAATGCAGGTGTTTCAGCCTAGCTCAGTGCTTTCTGTGGTGGTGGGGCAAGCCAGCAGAAAATACGGAGTGTTGCGCTGTGATTGGCTCAGTGTTCTGTCACTCATGGGGACACTACGTCACCGCCAAGTCTAAGGGTAGACCTCGGACATTCAAGCCCCTTGGGTGCTGCCATAGAGTTACATTAGAAGTGCCCATCCAAGAAAGCTCAAGGTCATTGGCCACAGATAAAATGACGTCAAATCACATTATATGTACAGTAGCTTTGATTGGACTGATCATGTCCACGTCATACTTTCAAAATCTTAGCTAGCAGTTATCATGAATCAAGTCGACAATCTACTGGGAAATCCTTTTTTATCCTTGTCATATGAAGAGAAATAATGAAGAGAAATTATAGATAAAACGTATCGGTGCTCATCGGCCATTGGACATAAACATTACACAAGTTGGAAATTGCAAATTCAACAATGAGTGGTTTGGAAGAAATCAGTGGCTAACTGCAAGCATGGCAAAGCAATCACTAGCCTGGTATTCAGTGGAGTAGCTGTGTGTTTTTTTTTCTCCAGAGCTCCCACCATAAATCCGGAGAATGCCAGACTTTGATGCCAAAGTTTGCTGACAAAATTTGCCCACGAAGGACCGCCGCACCACCTTCCTGTTTAAGTGAGCACAGCACAACAAGGTGAGTCCAATAATGTATTGTATGCTACTGCATAAATGATGTAATATGCAAGGGATATATGTATACTGTAGCTAAGAAAGTAATACTAAGTGTATGTTGTGTAGTAAGTGTCGTAGTAAATATCATTTGTTATAGATTGGTCTGACTAAAATGTTGCGCAAGACCCATTTGGAGCCTGTTTTCAATAAATGCTGTTCCAGGTCAGAGAACAAAGGACAGAGGAGAACACCTTATCTTCTCACCAGATGACCTAGTCTTGCAGGAATGCGATAACAGGACAACACCCCCTCTCCGGCCATAAACCACCAGTTACTCCCCACCACTTTCTCTTGACACACACCAATATTTCATTTCTTACGCACACTCATTCTCAGGCCTCACGAGTTCTTTGACACACACAGACATTTCACTGTGCACGCACACTCAAACTCCACTTCCTTCTACTGGTCGGGTGCCAAGGGCAGAGGACTCTGCCGTGCACCAATGGGGCATCTGCTCTGGACAGAGCAGACCCGCCTCCTACGCCTCGGGAACCAATCAAGGGACTAGAAGAAGGACCCCTTCCTTTATGTTACATTGTATAAAGTAATGCTGTAAACTCTGTTTATCCATCCTTCTCAACTGTCTCCATAAGAGGCAATTGATTGGGGTCCATGCATGTAGCTTGAGCAGGACAAGATCTCTCTGTTTTAATAAACTGCCTTTTTGCATTAAGCAAATTCCTCTCTGTCTAGCGTCGTTGGTTTTGTACTTCCTCTCCTAATTATGTGTTCACCAACATAAGCTATTAGTAGCCCATGTGCCTCACCCTAATAATTTGGTATATTTTCACCTCTTAATTTCGCCTACTGTTCTTTCTTGGTGGTTCACGGGTAGCCTATAACCTGTTTTAGAGAAATGTAATCATTAAATATTGAAGAGCTTTCATTGTCTGCTTATATGCCCCCTTTATTTATCCTACGGTTCTGACTTGGTGTACAATGAGAACATTGTAAGAACTGCCCATGTTCTGAATTCTGTCGTTGTACATTTCAAAGCTGCTGAACAAATAGTTACATTGACTACGTCCGTCGTAGCTCACTCATTAATGTCTTAATCGATATTACGGATTGTCTATCCGCTTGTCGTCCCCTTATGCCATAGTTTATACATCTCAATTGTCAAGTCAGCCATATCAGCTATGTTTATTTAAAAGCAATAAATGAGGCTGAATTAACTGTTTCGCTGCCAGACAAGGCTCCGCTGATAGCCAGGTGTAACAGTGGTAAGGTGTTGGGACTGCTATTGGGACAGCTTTATGTAGCTCCTAACAGTTTGTTGTCACCGTTTGTCACCGTTATAGTGCAATTAATGTATTGTTTAGTGTTGTGTAGTGTTGTGTTGTGTAGTGTTGTGTCTTTGCTGGCATGCATCCCACTTATTTTCTTTTTTTGCCCCACCAAGATTTCCATGCTAAAATCACTGCTGCTGCTTGGTATGGCAACGGCAATGCACCCAACCGCAAGGCGCTACAGAGGGTGAGTATGGCCCAGTACATCACTGGGGCGGAGCTCCCTGCCATCCAGGACCTCTATGCCAGGCAGTGTCAGAGGAAGGCCCAAAAAAGTGTCAAGGCCTCCAGCCATAGACTGTTCTCTGCTACCACACAGCAAGCGATACAAGTGCACAAAGTCTGGAACCAACAGGACCCTGAACATCTTCTACCCCCAAGCCATAAGACTGCTAAACAAGGCTGCTAAATATCTAATAAAATGGCTACCTGGACTACCTGCATTGACACTTTTTTGAACTAACTCTCTTGCACCGACCATGCACACTGACACATACTTACACTGACACCCCAACACACACACACACACACTACATATGCTCACACACACATAACATGTGCACACATGCATACTGACGCCACACGCACACACACCACATACGCTTCTGCTACTGTTCCACATACGCTGCTGCTACAGCTCAGTCTATTATCTATCATGTTGCCTAATCACTTTACCCCTACCTATATCTACAGAGCTACCTCAACCTCGTAACCCTGCACATCGACTCGTTACTGGTACTCCCTGTATATGGAGAGTGTCAATGGTGTAGAGAGGAGTAGGCAGGAGGCAGTCGCAGGTTTAGAACTACTGAATTTACTTAAGCACCATAGATCAAAGCGGGACGAAACCCAAACGCTGTTGACCTCAAAATATATCTTCATAAACAAAAAGGCACAGGGAGAACCCAAAGTGCAAAATATAAAGTACTCAGGAAATAGTAGGCGCGATTCCGCTCAGGAAAACAAGTAACATTTACAATGACCGACAAAGACAAACGGCAGAGGGAGTATACATCAAATCAAATCAAATCAAATTTTATTGGTCACATGCGCCGAATACAACAGGTGCAGACATTACAGTGAAATGCTTACTTACAGCCCTTAACCAACAGTGCATTTATTTTAAACAAAAAAAGTAAGAATAAAACAACAACAAAAAAAGTGTTGAGAAAAAAAGAGCAGAAGTAAAATAAAGTGACAGTAGGGAGGCTATATATACAGTAAAATAAAGTGACAGTAGGGAGGCTATATATACAGGGGGGTACCGTTGCAGAGTCAATGTGCGGGGGCACCGGCTAGTTGAGGTAGTTGAGGTAATATGTACATGTGGGTAGAGTTAAAGTGACTATGCATAAATACTTAACAGAGTAGCAGCAGCGTAAAAAGGATGGGGTGGGGGGCAGTGCAAATAGTCCGGGTAGCCATGATTAGCTGTTCAGGAGTCTTATGGCTTGGGGGTAGAAGCTGTTGAGAAGTCTTTTGGACCTAGACTTGGCACTCCGGTACCGCTTGCCGTGCGGTAGCAGAGAGAACAGTCTATGACTAGGGTGGCTGGAGTCTTTGACAATTTTGAGGGCCTTCCTCTGACACCGCCTGGTATAGAGGTCCTGGATGGCAGGGAGCTTTGCCCCAGTGATGTACTGGGCCGTACGCACTACCCTCTGTAGTGCCTTGCGGTCAGAGGCCAAGCAGTTGCCATACCAGGCGGTGATGCAACCAGTCAGGATGCTCTCGATGGTGCAGCTGTATAATTTTTTGAGGATCTGAGGACCCATGCCAAATCTTTTTAGTCTCCTGAGGGGGAATAGGCTTTGTTGTGCCCTCTTCACGACTGTCTTGGTGTGTTTGGACCATGATAGTTCGTTGGTGATGTGGACACCAAGGAACTTGAAGCTCTCAACCTGTTCCACTACAGCCCCGTCGATGAGAATGGGGGCGTGCTCAGTCCTCTTTTTTTTTCTGTAGTCCACAATCATCTCCTTTGTCTTGGTCACGTTGAGGGAGAGGTTGTTGTCCTGGCACCACACGGCCAGATCTCTGACCTCCTCCCTATAGGCTGTCTCATCGTTGTCGGTGATCAGGCCTACCACTGTTGTGTCGTCGGCAAACTTAATGATGGTGTTGGAGTCGTGCCTGGCCATGCAGTCATGGGTGAACAGAGAGTACAGGAGGGGACTGAGCACGCACCCCTGAGGGGGCCCCCGTGTTGAGGATCAGTGTGGCAGATGTGTTGTTACCTACCCTTACCACCTGGGGGCGGCCCGTCAGGAAGTCCAGGATCCAGTTGCAGAGGGAGGTGTTTAGTCCCAGGATCCTTAGCTTAGTGATGAGCTTAGAGGGCACTATGGTGTTGAATGCTGAGCTGTAGTCAATGAATAGCATTCTCACGTAGGTGTTCCTCTTGTCCAGGTGGGAAAGGGCAGTGTGGAGTGCGATAGAGATTGCATCATCTGTGGATCTGTTGGGGCGGTATGCAAATTGGAGTGGGTCTAGGGTTTCTGGGATTATGCTGTTGATGTGAGCCATGACCAGTCTTTCAAAGCACTTCATGGCTACAGACGTCAGTGCTACGGGTCGGTAGTCATTTAGGCAGGTTATCTTAGAGTTCTTGGGCATGGGGACTATGGTGGTCTGCTTGAAACATGTTGGTATTACAGACTCAGTCAGGGACATGTTGAAAATGTCAGTGAAGACACTTGCCAGTTGGTCAGCACATGCTCGGAGTACACGTCCTGGTAATCCGTCTGGCCCTGCGGCCTTGTGAATGTTGACCTGCTTAAAAGTCTTACTCACATCGGCTACGGAGAGCGTGATCACATAGTCGTCCGGAACATACAGTGATAGAGTGGGGATTGGAACCAGGTGTGTGTAATGATGACGAGACAAGTCCAGGGTTGATGAGTGAAGGGCGTTTGCCAGCAGTAGGTTCGGCAGCAGCTAGAAGGCCGGCGATGCCGAACGACTGAGCTGGACAGGAGGGGGAGCCAAAGCGAAGGCTGGTGTGACACAGAGGTTATTATTTACTCAGTTATTGTTATTCATTATTCACTGTGTATTTATTCCTTGTGTCACTATTTCTATTTTATATTTTTTATCTTTATCTTTAACTGCATTGTTGGAAAAGGACCCGTAAGTAAGCATTTCACTATTAGTCTACACATGTTGTTTACGAAGCATGTGATGAATAAAAATGTGATCTGATTTGATTTCACACCACCCTCTGTCTGAAAACAGATTGAGAGAACCCCAGGTACACAGAGCTTCATAGGCCAAACAGAGATGCTGTGGTCTGGATGTTATCATTGGGATCAACGTTATCATAACCAGGCATACTGTAAATACCAGAGTAATTTTTAACAGACCATGGTGGAAAAACAGCACTGCCTGGACTGAACCTGTAACAGTGACCCTCAACTGGCTCTGTAGCTGGAGCTGCGAGAAAAGGGCCACTGCTCTCCTCCATCCTCTTCATTTTCTTTCGCAAGTAGATGTAGATGCTGCTCCAAGACAGAACCATAGTCCAAGAAGATACTAGTAGATGGAAGGTATATATTGTGGCGCATATTTTCCCCAGATTAAAACAATATCCCTATCGCTGCCTAATTCTGTAGTGGCATTGAAAGAGGAGGATGAATTCAAGGGTTGTTCTTCTGGGCCGAGTATAGACACGTAGTCCAAATACCCCTGCAATTAGAACAATGGCCCTGTCCGCAACAAGACCAAAGTACACCACGTTATTGATGTCTCTTTATCCAGACGAAAAGCTGTCCATTGTTGGGCACAATGTTGATGTAGTAGAGGATGCTGAGCCAGGTCACTGAAGACAGGTTGACCACATGTCACGATCGTCAGGGAGAGACCAATGCGCAGCGTGTTGAACGAACATGGTGAACTTTATTATCTTTAGTGATAATCTACCATAAACAAAACAAGAAACGACTCGTGACGTCCAACGGTAACAATGACCGAACACGGAACAAAAACCCACAAACACAAAGGGAAAACAGACAGTTTAAATATGGCTCCCAATCAGAGACAACCAGCCAACAGCTGACACTCGTTGCCTCTGATTGGGAGTCACTCAGGCAAAACATAGAAATAGACGAACTAGAACCCCCAACATAGAAACACACCACATAGAACAAACACACCCTGGCTCAACAACTAGAGTCCCATAGCCAGGGTGTGACAGTACCCCCCCCTAAAGGCGCGGACTGCGACTGCGCCTCAAAAGAGCAAAACAGTGGAGGGCTGGGTGGGCATACCTCCTCGGCGGCGGTTCTGGCTCCGGGCTTGCCCACCACCCTCCAACAAACCCCCCATAGCGCCCCTGGTCCGGTCTGGCCCCGCTGGCTAGAGCTGGACTGGACGTAGCAGGAGCGGTTAGCTTCAACTCCGTAGTGGAGCCGTTGACCGGTACCTGGTTAGGCACCGGTGACCCAGGCACGGGTTGTGCCGGACAGACGACGCGCACCCCTGGCTTGGTGCGTGAGGCAGGAAAGGACCGGACCTGGCTGACGATACGCACCCCTGGCTTGGTGCGTGGAGCAGCAACGGGCCTCACTGGACTGACGACTCGCACCCCTGGCTTGGTGCGAGTGGCCGGAACGGGCTGGACCAGGCTGACGACTCGCACCCCTGGCTTGGTGCGAGTGGCAGGAACGGGCTGGACCAGGCTGACGACTCGCACCCATGGCTTGGTGCGAGTAGCAGGAACGGGCTGGACCAGGCTGACGACTCGCACCGTAGACTTGGTGCGAGTGGCAGGAACAGGCCGGGCCGGGCTGGCGACGCGCACCGTAGACTTGGTGTGAGTGGCAGGAACAGGCCGGGCCGGGCTGGCGACGCGCACCGTAGGCTTGGTGCGTGGAGCAGCAACGGGCCTTACCGGGCTGGCGATGCGCACCGTAGGCTTGGTGCGAGGGGCAGGAACAGGCCGGGCCGGGCTGGCGACGCACACCGTAGGCTTGGTGCGGGGAGCAGGCACGGGCCGTGCCGGACTGACGAAGCGCACCACTGACTTGGTGCGGGGAGCAGGAACGGGCCGGACCGGGCTGACGACGCGCACTACTGACTTGGTGCGGGGAGCAGGAACGGACCGGACCGGGCTGGCGAAGCGTACCACAGGCTCGATGCGGGGAGCAGGAACAGGCCGGACCGGGCTGGCGACGCGCACCACAGGCTCGATGCGAGGAACAGGAACAGACCGGACCGCACTGGGGACACACACCCCTGGCCCTACGCGGGGATCAGGAACGGGCCGGACCGGACTGGTAACACACCCCAGTACCTCTCGCCGTGCCTCCACACTTTCCTTCCCCTTAGTGACCAGTGGCCCCCTTAACATGGCGGCCTCCTCTGCCAACCCGCTGGACCGCTCTATCGCGGCCTCCTGCTGCCCCGACGTCGTGAGCCCCCCCCTAAAAATTTTCTGGGGGTCTCTCCTCCCCGTGGGCCAGGCCTCTATAGTTTTCGCCCAACTCTCGCTCTTCTGCCTCCAACTCCAGCCATTCTGCTCTTCATTAGGCTTGACCCAGTCGAGACTCTTCCTCCACTGTTCCCAAGTCCACCCTCTCTGCTCTTCACTCTGCTTAGCCCAGTCGAGACCCCTACTCCATCGATCCCAAGTCCTTCCTCTCTCCTCTTCACGCTGCTTGGTCCAGTTTTGGTGGGTTTTTCTGTCACGATCGTCAGGGAGAGACCAATGCGCAGCGTGTTGAACGAACATGGTGAACTTTATTATCTTTAGTGATAATCTACCATAAACAAAACAAGAAACGACTCGTGACGTCCAACGGTAACAATGACCGAACACGGAACAAAAACCCACAAACACAAAGGGAAAACAGACAGTTTAAATATGGCTCCCAATCAGAGACAACCAGCCAACAGCTGACACTCGTTGCCTCTGATTGGGAGTCACTCAGGCAAAACATAGAAATAGACGAACTAGAACCCCCAACATAGAAACACACCACATAGAACAAACACACCCTGGCTCAACAACTAGAGTCCCATAGCCAGGGTGTGACACCACATTGGTGAAGTAGAGTGCTTCAGGGTCAAATAAAGTCCATAAACAAAAGGACTGAGGGCAAAATGACAAACAAAGAAGATTGTTGATTGGTGGATAAAAATGAAACACCACCATAAATATCAGGAGGCCGCTGAACGTTTACCCCCTGCACATTTGGAGGACACAGGAGACAAAATGCAAAGACAATACCCATATTTAATGCGATTAAAGGTCAGCAATATGTTTTGCCTCAGCAGACACTAACCCAACTCAATTAATAGTGGTTTAATTCAATCAGAATTTACTTTGAGCCTGCTTGAATTTCCAAAACATCCTATATACAGTGGGGAGAACAAGTATTTGATACACTGCCGATTTTGCAGGTTTTCCTACTTACAAAGCATGTAGAGGTCTGTCATTTTTATCATAGGTACACTTCAACTGTGAGAGACGGAATCTAAAACAAAAATCCAGAAAATCACATTGTATGATTTTTAAGTAATTCATTTGCATTTTATTGCATGACATAAGTATTTGATCACCTACCAACCAGTAAGAATTCCGTCTCTCACAGACCTGTTTGTTTTTCTTTAAGAAGCCCTCCTGTTCTCCACTCATTACCTGTATTAACTGCACCTGTTCGAACTCATTACCTGTATAAAAGACACCTGTCCACACACTCAATCAAACAGACTCCAACCTCTCCACAATGGCCAAGACCAGAGAGCTGTGTAAGGACATCAGGGATAAAATTGTAGACCTGCACAAGGCTGGGATGGGCTACAGGACAATAGGCAAGCAGCTTGGTGAGAAGGCAACAACTGTTGGCGCGATTATTTGAAAATGGAAGAAGTTCAAGATGACAGTCAATCACCCTCGGTCTGGGGCTCCATGCAAGATCTCACCTAGTGGGGCATCAATGATTATGAGGAAGGTGAGGGATCAGCCCAGAACTACACGGCAGGACCTGGTCAATGACCTGAAGAGAGCTGGGACCACAGTCTCAAAGAAAACCATTAGTAACACACTACGCTGTCATGGATTAAAATCCTGCAGCGCACGCAAGGTCCCCCTGCTCAAGCCAGCGCATGTCCAGGCCCGTCTGAAGTTTGCCAATGACCATCTGGATGATCTAGAGGAGGAATGGGAGAAGGTCATGTGGTCTGATGAGACAAAAATAGAGCTTTTTGGTCTAAACTCCATTCGCTGTGTTTGGAGGAAGAAGAAGGATGAGTATAACCCCAAGAACACCATCCCAACCGTGAAGCATGGAGGTGGAAACGTCATTCTTTGGGGATGCTTTTCTGCAAAAGGGACAGGACGACTGCACCGTATTGACGGGAGGATGGATGGGGCCATGTATCGTGAGATCTTGGCCAACAACCTCCTTCCCTCAGAAAGAGCATTGAAGATGGGTCGTGGCTGGGTCTTCCAGCATGACAACGACCCGAAACACACAGCCAGGGCATCTAAGGAGTGGCTCCGTAAGAAGCATCTCAAGGTCCTGGAGTGGCCTAGCCAGTCTCCAGACCTGAACCCAATAGAACATCTTTGGAGGGAGCTGAAAGTCCGTATTGCCCAGCGACAGCCCCGAAACCTGAAGGATCTGGAGAAGGTCTGTATGGAGGAGTGGGCCAAAATCCCTGCTGCAGTGTGTGCAAACCTGGTCAAGACCTACAGGAAATGTATGATCTCTGTAATTGCAAACAAAGGTTTCTGTACCAAATATTAAGTTCTGCTTTTCTGATGTATCAAATACTTATGTCATGCAATAAAATGCAAATTAAAAGTTAAAAATCATACAATGTGATTTTCTGGATTTTTGTTTTAGATTCCGTCTCTCACAGTTGAAGTGTACATATGATAAAAATTACAGAAAATAAATAAAAATTAAAAATAATTCTTTGGGGACATCTACATGCTTTGTAAGTAGGAAAACCTGCAAAATCGGCAGTGTATCAAATACTTGTTCTCCCCACTGTATCACTAGAACACAGCAGATCTATGTAGCTAGCTAAAGAGAAGGCATGTAGCTACTCCAATAGAATTATCCGCTAAGTTAAAAACAATTGGCCTAGCATTAGTATTTACTGGACAACTACTACACTCTAGTTCACAAGTGTCAAACATACAATACGGCCCAACAAGGATTTCTTACTAAAATAAAATAAATATGTTGAACACAGAGAACACTTACCCATTACGCTAGAAAACTCTCTCATTACATTGATTGAAAACTCCCTTGAAGAGAGACACCACCCTCTGTCTGAAGACAGTTTGGGAGAACCCCAGACACACCGAGCTGTATAGGGCAACCAGAGAGGAAACTGTGACCTGGATGAAACCATGGGGATCAAAGTCCTCATAAATTGCCAGACTGACAAGAAACATCACACTAATTGTCCATAAACAGCAGGGGAAATACAGAACAGCCTGAACTAAACCTGTAACAGTGACCCTCATCTGGCTCTGTAGCTGGGGCTGGGAGAAAGGGCCACTGCTCTCCTCCATCCTCTTCATGTGCCTTCGCAGGTAAATGTAGGTGCTGCTCCAAGACAGAATCATAGTCCCAAAGTAGATGATTAAGAGAATGCCATACATTGTCAAGCAAGCTTTCTCCAGATTGAAAAATACATCCTTGTTGATGCCTAATTCTGTAGTGATGCTGAAGTAGGATGATGAATTAAAGTGTTGATCTTCTTCAATGTGCTGATCTTCTGTAAGGTGCCAAGTATAGACAACTAACTCTGCCACAAGAAGAACAATCCTGTCCACAACGAGACTGATGTACACCACGTTCTTGATATGTCTCTTCAACCAGACAAAAAGCTGTAGAGTGCTTTTTGGGCACGATGTTGACGTAGAAGAGGATGCTGAGCCAGGTCACTGAAGACAGATTCACAACACTGGTGAAGTTATAGATTTGATGAAGGGCCTTATCCAGTTCGGCCATTGAATGGATGATAACCTCACAAACAAAGAGCATTATTGTTGTTTGGTGGATAAAACAAAATAACACCATGGAAATCAGGAGGGCGTTCAGAGGCTGTTGAAGTCTCGCCAACTGCCCAATCTGAGGACATAGCAGACAAAGGGAAAAGACAATGTTCAGCACTATAGCATCTTCAGAACAGCTGTTTTCTTGAGATCTCTATTGAACAAATCAATCAGTGAATGAATGACAGATATGTCAATTTATCATCCCAACAGCCCAACCTTTGTCTTGATAAAATTTGAGTTAACTTATTTTACATCTGCAGTGTCAACAGAGACATGTTTTTGTAGGCAGCTCATGGCCTTGTTGTTCTATGTCAAACTGACTGTATCAACCCTCCACTGAGCATGTAAAGTGGGGAGTGTTTGTATCTATTTGCCTGGAAGATCACAAGAGGTTAGATGAGGACTTGAGGAATTTGAAGCAGATGATTATATAATCTTGCATTTGACATAGATTTTACAATCAACATATTATAATGTAAATTACTACATTTCGGAAAGTTTCGGATTGACATGCACATCCTCCCAACTGGGAATTAACCATATCAGGTTTTCACGTTTTGTCTGTTGTTGTTTTTTACTGTAGAAGTGGGACATACAGTACCAGTCAAAAGTTTGGACACACCTACTTGAGAGAATGCCATGAGTGTGCAAAGCTGTCATCAAGGCAATGGGTGGCTATTTGAAAATATAGTTTGATTTGTTTAACACTTTTTTGGCTACTACATGATTCCATATGTGTTATTTCATAATTTTGATATCTTCACTATTATTCTACAATGTAAAAAATAGTAAAAATATAGAAAAACCCTTGAATGAGTAGGTGTGTCCAAACTTTTGACTGGTAGTGTATACTTTACTCATCTTTCCATTCACAGCAAAATGCTCCCCTTTGAGCATAATCCATCATTTATGTAAAGGATAAACACTGACGTTCTGTACATTAACTTGTAAATAATGGACGACGCAGCGGGATGAGGCGGAGCCGAGTGTGGTTACATTTTTCCAAGGTAATGTACAGAACGGAGGCATTTATCCCGCTTATACCACAGTTGTCAAACAAAACAATACTAAAGCACACATTTACCAGTAGAAATTATGTTTGATTAATTGTATTATAATTTTTGTATTATTGAATATTAAAACACACAATCCACCTGCAGTGAAGCCGCTCAACATTTTACATTACATTCATTCATCTAACAGACTCCTATCCAAAGCAACCCACATGAGCAGCCAGGGTCAAGTACCCTGCCAAAGGGCACGTCGACAGATCTCACACCAAGTCAAAATGGGGACCCGAACCAGCGACCTATCGTTCACCGGCCAAACTCCCAACCGCCAGGCCACTAACCATCCAAGATCCCCCACAGTTCCCCGAGAGCTGCCCCTCAACCATCCGAGCCCTCCCCCCCCCAATGCATCAATAACCAACAAAATGAAAAAAATTGGGAAAAAAATAGAAAAAAAGGAAAACAACAACGCAAAAACAAAAGACATCAATGACAACACAAATCAAAACAACCGTATACGTTTGAGTGCATGTGTGGCACTATGTACATGTGTGTATGTACAGTATGTGTGTGTCTGTGTGTGTGCACGTGTGTGTTTGAATGCGAGTGTGTGTATATGCATGTGTACACGCGTACAAGCACTTGCGCGGCATCAGCCTCGGGCAAACAGGCATTGGATGTAACAGCGTTGCCCCTCAGCGTCATTCAAACAGACTTTTTTTGGTTTCTTTTATTGTTTAATTACATGTTTTATTGATATATACAGTACCAGTCAAAGGTTTGGACACACCTACTCATTCCAGGGTTTTTCTTTATTTTAATAATGAAGACATCAAAACTATGAAATAACACATATGGAATCATGTAGTAACCAAAAAAGTGTTAAACAAATCAAAATATATTTTATATTTGAGATTCTTCATCATTTCATGATGTCCATCAGTCAAAAATCTCTTTCCAACTATTTTGCAATCTATATGGGACGGCTGTGAATCTTTTGGTCCTTAAATGAAACTGGTAAACATTTTTTATTTATCACAATTTTCTTTAACCAATTATGTTCTTTAATGCAAGGCCGACAGACAAGTTCCTCACATTTTCCTCCTTCCACTTTCCTCTTCCATTCTTGCGGTAATGCTGCAATTATTTGGTTGTAATTTTGGGTAGAGCAGACATTTCTATATGTTTTTGTTAGCTGCATGTGCGACATAACTCCACTATTCCCACCGACAATATCATTTACGAAGATTATACCTTTTATTTTATTTTTTATTCTCAAAAAAGAACGTATTTTTTATCAATTAGTATATTTGAGTTTAACCACAATATTTGTTGCAATATTTGTTCTGTCATTTCCGGAGGATTAAATTGAAATTGCAACCAACTTGATTGTTAGTCTGTTGCCAAAGACGCGACCCAATTGTTCATTCTTTCTGTTCTATATCTATTGATGTGACCCAGTCGTTTGATCTTTTTATTCGGTTGCCATGCTATCTGGCAACGTTCTTATTCCTTGCTCGCTAGCTAGCCAACTAAGGCTAACACAGTCACGTCAACCTCTGCAGCCAGAATAACATCAAAAGGGGGTCAATGCAGATCATTCAGGTTTTTATTTGGTTAAGTATTTACTAGTCTTTTGGCTTGGGGATAGAAGCTGTTCAGGGTCCTGTTGGTTCCAGACATGCATCGGTACCGCTTGCCGTGCGGGAGCAGAGAGAACAGTCTATGACTTGCGTGGCTGGAATCTCAGAAAGTGTTTAGGGCCTTTGTCTGAAACCGCCTGGTATAGAGGTCCTGGATGGCAGGCAGCTCGGCCCCAGTGATGTACTGGGCCTTACGCGCTACCCTCTGTAGCGCCTTGCGTCGGATGCCAAGCCAGTCAAGATGCTCTCAATGGTGCAGCTGTAGAACTTTTAGAGAATCTGAGGGCACATAACAAATCTTTTCAGCCTCCTGAGGGGGAAGAGGCTTTGTCGTACCTTCTTCACAACAGTGTTGCTCTGTGTGAACCATGTTAATTCCTTAGTGATATGGACACAGAGGAACTTGAAGCTATTGACCCGCTGTACTACAGCCCTGTTGATGTGGATGGGGTCATGCTCAGCCCTCCATTTCCTGTAGTTCACGATCAGCTCCTTTGTCTTGCTGTCATTGAGGGAGAGGTTGTTGTCCTGGCAGTGTGGTGCCTATAGGCTTTCTCATCGTCAAACTTAATTATGGTGTTGGAGTCGTGCGCGGCCACGCAGTCGTGGGTGAACAGGGAGTACAGGAGTTGACTAAACACGCACCCTTGAGGGGCCCCCATGAGGAGGTTCAGTGTGGTGGATGTGTTGTTGCCTACCCTTAGCTCCTGGGGGCAGCCCATTAGGAAGTCCAGGATCCAGTTGCAGAGGAAGGTGTTCAGTGCAGGGTCCTGAGCTTAGCGATGAGCTTGGAGGGCACTATGGTGTTGAACACTGAGCTGTAGTCAATGAACAGCATTCTCACATAGGTGTTCCTCTTGTCCAGGTGGGAGAAAACAGTGTGGAGTGCAATAGAGATTGCGTCATCTGTGGATATGTTGGGGCGGTATGCGAATTGGAGTGGGTCCAAGGTGTCTGGGATGATGGTGTTAATGTGAGCCATGACCAGCCTTTCAAAGCATTTCATGGTTACAGATGTGAGTTCTACGGGGCGATAGTCATTTAGACAGGTTACCTTGGCATTCTTGGGCAGGGGGACTATGGTGGTTGCTTGAAACATGTAGGTATTACAGACTGGGTCAGGGAGAGGTTGAAAATGTCAGTAAAGACACTTGCCAGCTGGTCAGTGCATGCTCTGAGGACATGTCCTCGTAATCCATCTGGCCCGCAGACTTGTGAATGTTAACCTGCTACAGAGAGTGAGATCAAACAGGCGTCTGGAACAGCTCGTGCTCTCATGCATGGTTCAGTGTTGCATATTAAGCATTAGTCTAGAATCTAGCTAAATAGTTTGTTGCTGGCAAATATGCAAAACATGCCAAACAGCTGGTCAAACTAGAAACATGTGGGAGGATTTGACAGCATAGCGCTACTTGCGTCATGACTGCAACATTGATGGACCGGAAAAATTCATGTTCATCCCATCACGCACCACAATATGTCATCAGATGTCTCTGCAAAAACAAATTAATGCAATTTATGTCTCTGCAAAAAAAACAACACCAGATACAGTGGGGAAAAAAAGTATTTAGTCAGCCACCAATTGTGCAAGTTCTCCCACTTAAAAAGATGAGAGAGGCCTGTAATTTTCATCATAGGTACACGTCAACTGTGACAGACAAAATGAGAAAAAAAATCCAGAAAATCACATTGTAGGATTTTTAATGAATTTATTTGCAAATTATGGTGAAAAATAAGTATTTGGTCAATAACAAAAGTTTCTCAATACTTTGTTATATACCCTTTGTTGGCAATGACACAGGTCAAACGTTTTCTGTAAGTCTTCACAAGGTTTTCACACACTGTTGCTGGTATTTTGGCCCATTCCTCCATGCAGATCTCCTCTAGAGCAGTGATGTTTTGGGGCTGTCGCTGGGCAACACAGACTTTCAACTCCCTCCAAAGATGTTCTATGGGGTTGAGATCTGGAGACTGGCTAGGCCACTCCAGGACCTTGAAATGCTTCTTACGAAGCCACTCGTTCGTTGCCCGGGCGGTGTGTTTGGGATCATTGTCATGCTGAAAGACCCAGCCATGTTTCATCTTCAATGCCCTTGCTGATGGAAGGAGGTTTTCACTCAAAATCTCACGATACATGGCCCCATTCATTCTTTCCTTTACACGGATCAGTCGTCCTGGTCCCTTTGCAGAAAAACAGCCCCAAAGCATGATGTTTCCAACCCCATGCTTCACAGTAGGTATGGTGTTCTTTGGATGCAACTCAGCATTCTTTGTCCTCCAAACACAACAAGTTGAGTTTTTACCAAAAAGTTATATTTTGGTTTCATCTGACCTGTCACGGAATCTGCCGAGGCTGCTCCTCCTCCTTGTTCGGGCAGGCTTCGGCGTTCGTCGTCCCCGGAGTACTAGCTGCCACCGTTGAATGTTTCGATGTTCGTTTGGTTTGGTCTGTCTGTTACACCTGTGTCCGTTTGGTCTTGATTATGTGCCTTATAAGTTTCCTGTGGTTGTGTTCGTTAGTTGTGTGTTATTTTAGTTCCTGTCTGTTGGTGGTATCCTGTGCAGTACTCTGGCATTGTTATTAATACGCACTGTGTTGCGTTGTCGTTTTGCCTCCTCGTTAGAGGCACTTTATTTTGTACTGGTTGTGCATCTAGTAAAGTCCTGTTCGACTTAGCTTATGCGTCCTGCGTCTGACTCCTCTCCACGCACCCACACCAACACTGACATGACCATATGACATTCTCCCAATCCTCTTCTGGATCACCCAAATGCACTCTAGCAAACTTCAGACGGGCCTGGACATGTACTGGCTTAAGCAGGGGGACACGTCTGGCACTGCAGGATTTGAGTCCCTGGCGGCGTAGTGTGTTACTGATGGTAGACTTTGTTACTTTGGTCCCAGCTCTCTGCAGGTCATTCACTAGGTCCCCCCGTGTGGTTCTGGGATTTTTGCTCACCGTTCTTGTGATCATTTTGACCCTACGGGGTGAGATCTTGCGTGGAGCCCCAGATCGCGGAAGATTATCAGTGGTCTTGTATGTCTTCCATTTCCTAATAATTGCTCCCACAGTTGATTTCTTCAAACCAAGCTGCTTACCTTTGCAGATTCAGTCTTCCCAGCCTGGTGCAGGTCTACAATTTTGTTTCTGGTGTCCTTTGACAGCTCTTTGGTCTTGGCCATAGTGGAGTTTGGAGTGTGACTGTTTGAGGTTGTGGATAGATGTCTTTTATACTGATAAAAAGTTCAAACAGGTGCCATTAATACAGGTAACGAGTGGAGGACAGAGGAGCCTCTTAAAGAAGAAGTTACAGGTCTGTGAGAGCCAGAAATCTTGCTTGTTTGTAGGTGACCAAATACTTATTTTCCACCATAATTTGCAAATAAATTCATTAAAAATCCTACAATGTGAATTTTCTGGATTTTTTTTCTCAATTTGTCTGTCATAGTTGACGTGTACCTATGATGAAAATTACAGGCCTCTCTCATCTTTTTAAGTGGGAGAACTTGCACAATTGGTGGCTGACTAAATACTTTTTTCCCCCACTGTATGCCTTATGTAAAATAAACTTACCTTATTTGTCTATGCTAGTTCTAATGCTAATGCAAACAATCGTCTGTGACTTGCACCCATCATCATAAATACAGTTGAAGTCGGAAGTTTACATGCACTTAGGTTGGAGTCATTAAAACTAGTTTTTCAACCACTCCACAATTTTCTTGTTAACAAACTATAGTTTTGGCAAGTCGGTTAGGACATCTACTTTGTGCATGACAAAAGTAATTTTTCAAAAAATTGTTTATAGACAGATTATTTCACTTATAATTCACTGTAATCCCAATTCCAGTGGGTCAGAAGTTTACATTCACTAAATTGACTGTGCCTTTAAACAGCTTGGAAAATTCCAGAAAATGATGTAATGGATTTAGAAGCTTCTGATAGGCTAATTGACATCATTTGAGCGAATTGGAGGTGTACCTGTGGATGTATTTCAAGGCCTACCTTCAAAGTCAGTGCCTCTTTGCTTGACATCATGGGAAAATCAAAAGAAATCAGCCAAGACCGCAGAAAAAAAATGGTAGACCTCCACAAGTCTGGTTCATCCTTGGGAGCAATTTCCAAACGCCTGAAGGTACCACGTTCCTCTGTACAAACAATAGTACGTAAGTATAAACACCATGGGACCACGCAGCCGTCATACTGCTCAGGAACGAGATGCGTTCTGTCTCCTAGAGATGAACGTACTTTGGTGCGAAAAGTGCAAATCAATCCCAGAACAACAGCAAAGGACCTTGTGAAGGTGCTGGAGGAAACAGGTACAAAAGTATCTATATCGACATAACCTGAATGGCCGCTCAGCAAGGAAGAAGCCACTGCTCTAAAACCGTCATAAAAAAGCCAGACTACGGTTTGCAACTGCATATGGGGACAAAGATCGTACTATTTGGAAAAATGTCCTCTGGTCTGATGAAACAAAAATAGAACTGTTTGGCCATAATGACCATCGTAATGTTTGGAGGAAAAAGGGGGTTGCTTGCAAGCCGAAGAACACCATCCCATCCGTGAAGCACGGGGGTGGCAGCATCATGCTGTGGGGGTGCTTTGCTGTAGGAGGGACTGGTGCAACTCACAAAATAAATGGCATCATGAGGAAGGAAAATTATGTGGATATATTAAAGCAACATCTCAAGACATCAGTCAGGAAGTTAAAGCTTGGTCGCAAATGGGTCTTCCAAATGGACAATGACCCCAAGCATACTTCCAAAGTTGTGGCAAAATGGCTTAAGGACAACAAAGTCAAGGTATTGGAGTGGCCATCACAAAGCCCTGACCTCAATCCTATAGAAAATGTGTGAGCAGAATTGAAAAAGTGTGTGCGAGCAAGGAGGCCAACAAACCTGACTCAGTTACACCAGCTCTGTCAGGAAGAATGGGCCAAAATTCACCCAATTATTGTGGGAAGCTTGTGGAACGCTACCCGAAACGTTTGACCCAAGTTAAAGGCAATGCTACCAAATACTAATTGAGTGCATGTAAACTTCTGACCCAATGGGAATGTGATGAAAGAAATAAAAGCTGAAATAAAACATGCTCTCTACTATTATTCTGACATTTCACATTCTTAAAATAAAGTGGTGATCCTAACTTACCTAAGAAAGGGAATTTTTACTAGGATTAAATGTCAGGAATTGTGAAAAACTGAGTTTAAATGTATTTGGCTAAGGTGTATGTAAACTTCCGATTTCAACTGTAATTACTAAGAAAGTGAATTAATGTAACATTTAGTGCCAATTTCCAGGACACTGATAAAGCGTAGTCCTTGAGAATCTTCATCGAACATGCTTTTTATTCTAGTACTAGCCTTAAATTGTGTCCGGAAATCAAGTTTAAAGTTTTTATGTCCCGTGCACAAGTACAGTGAAATGTCTTTCTTGCAAGCTCTAAACCCAACTATACAGTAATCAATATCAATGTAGTACTAAAGATAACATAAGGTAGAACAAAAACATGTGAAATAAGCTGTATACGGAGTCAGTTCCAATACCATATTTACAATGTGCAGGGATACTGGAGTGATAGAGGTAGATACTGTATGTATAGGGGTAAGGTGACTAGGCATCAGGATACATGATAAACAGAGTAGCAGCAGCGTATATAATGATTGTATGTGAGTGTGTGTGCGTAGTCTGTATAAATGTGTGTGCATGTTATGTGTTTGTGAGCAAATTAAGTGTGTGTGTGCGCGCATGTGCGCGTGTGTTGGAGTGTCAGTGTGCGTGAGTCTGTAGAGTCCTGTGAGTATGCATAGAGACAATGCCAAAAAAATTAAAATAATACAAGGGTCATCTCAGATAGTCCGTGTAGCCATTTTGATAGCTATTTAGCAGTGTTATGGCTTAGGGATAGAAGCTGTTCAGGAGCCTGTTGGGTGTCAGACTTGATGCACCGGTACAGCTTGCATGCAGAAGCAAAGAGAACAGTCTATGGCTTGGGTGGCTAGATTCTTTAAGGATTTTCCGAGCCTTGCTTTGAGAACGTGCCCTGGAATACCGTCTGGCCCCGCAGCACGGTGTTGTTATTGTAGAGGTGTGCAACCCGTCCCTGTCCCAGGCTGTAGTCCCAACCTGCTTTAAGGAGACCACCATCTTCACAGTGCCCAAAAGAAACAAGGTGATATGCCCAAAATACTATCACCCCATCGCGCTCACCTCGGTCATCATGAAGTGCTTTGAGAGGCTGGTCGTGGCCCACATCAAGGCCAGCATGCCAGGCACACTGGACCTGCTCCAATTTGCCTACCGCGCCAACAGATCCACAGAAGTAGCCATTTCCATTGCTATTCACATGGCTGTAACACATCTGGACAAGAGGAAAACCTTTGAGAATGCTGTTCATTGACTAAAGTTCAGCATTCAACACTATTGTTCCCCCCAAGCTCAGAGCCCTGGGTCTGGACACCAGTCTCTGCAACTGGATCCTGGACTTCCTGACGGGCAGACCACAGGCTGTGAGGATTGGCAACAACACGTCCTCCACACTGACTCTTAACACAGGGTCCTCAGTCCTCTGCTGTACTCCCTGTTCACCCACGACTGAATGGCATTGCACGACACCAACTCCATCATTAAGTTTGCTGATGACACCATGGTTGTAAGCCTGATAACCAACCACGTCGAGTCCACCTATAGGGAGGAGGTAAGTGAACTGGCATTGTGGTGTCATGACAACAACATCTAGCTCAACATCAGCAAAACAAAGGAGTTGATTGTTGATTTGAGTGGCGCAGTGGTCTAAGGCACTGCATCGCAGTGCTAATTGTGCCACTAGAGATCCTGGTTCGAATCCAGGCTCTGTCGCAGCCGGCCGCGACCGGGAGACTAATGGGCGGCGCACAATTGGCCCAGCGTCGCCCAGGGTAGGGGAGGGAATGGCCGGCAGGGATGTAGCTCAGTTGATAGAGCATGGCGTTTGCAACGCCAGGGTTGTGGGTTCGATTCCCACGGGGGGCCAGTATAAAAAAATATATATATATATATATATATATATATGTATGTATTCACTAACTGTAAGTCGCTCTGGATAAGAGCGTCTGCTAAATGACTAAAATGTAAAATGTTGATTTGAGGAAGCAGGGGAGGGAAAATGCCCCGATCCACATCAACAGGACTGAGGTAGAGAGAGTCACAGGTTTTAAGTTCCTCTGCGTCAACATCACCGAGGACTTGTCATGGACCAACAACACCACCACTCTTGTCAAGAGGGCGCAACAGCGTCTCTACTTCCTAAGGTGGCTGAAGACATTTGGCATGCCGCTCCGGGTCCTCTCCAAATACTATCACTGCACCATCGAGAGCATCCTGACCAGTTGCATCACAGCTTAGTACGGGAATTGTGCCATCCACAACCGCAAGGCCCTCCAGCAGGTGGTGAAGACAGCCCAGTACATCACTGGGGCCGTGCTCCCACCCATCCAGGACATCTACTCAAAACAGTGGCTGAGGAAGGCACGCAGCATCATCAAGGACCCCACACACCCCAGCCACAATCTGCTCCCTTTCAGTCAGTCAACTTTGGTACAACATACTATGGGGAGTTACACTCTCGCAACTACAGTTGAAGGATATACAGATAAGCGTGGAAAAAGCCAACTAATCTGTCCCATAGTGGTAGAGCATGCTACCCCCTTGGACGTTGTGTGCTGTTTGTAGTTGTTCTCATAAGTTTTCTGATCACAAACAAGTAGTTATTCTTCAATTTGCTGTTGCAATGAGTAAGATGGCTTAGAAAAAGACTGAGATGATGATGGCAAAGCCAGATTCGGGGTCGAGCTACTTTACCCAGTCATGCGGTTATAGCATTTCTCTGAAAGATACTCACGATCTATGTTTAGTTTGTCTTGGCTTGGAGCATGCTCAGGCAGCCTAAGCTAGAACCAGTCTGTGTGCGCATTGCCCCGTACTTCGTGCAGACTCCCTGGAAAGACATGTAGCATTCTTGAGGAAGCTTGTAAATACCGATGGCGACATTCCTTTCCCGGATGCCGATACCTCGGCTGGGACCGAGGTGCAGGAAGCAGAGATGGATGGGTGGTCGGAGCAAATGTATTTTCGTGGGGTATGCGGTGGCAGCCCGTGCCCAACCCTGCTCATGTGCGCTCTGCCGCCAGTTATGGGAGGTTACCCGAAAAGAGACGGGGCCAATTTCAGTGGGTATCCCCCGCCGCCTGTGTCTGCCTCAGTCAAGCACCGCTTACCTCTCTTCGCAGACTTGTTGAGGAAGGGTCCGGTACCACCATGGTGTTCCAATCCTACGTGGACTTTTGAGACCGGACAAGCTAAACAAGCATTGCGTAGTGTGCCAGTCAGGCTTTTTCTGCTTCCCCATGGTGGAGATTCTGCTGGGGTAGCTCTCTTGTTTATTATACATACAGTGGGGAAAAAAAGTATTTAGTCAGCCACCAATTGTGCAAGTTCTCCCACTTAAAAAGATGAGAGAGGCCTGTAATTTTCATCATAGGTACACGTCAACTATGACAGACAAATTGAGGAAAAAAAATCCAGAAAATCACATTGTAGGATTTTTTATGAATTTATTTGCAAATTATGGTGGAAAATAAGTATTTGGTCACCTACAAACAAGCAAGATTTCTGGCTCTCACAGACCTGTAACTTCTTCTTTAAGAGGCTCCTCTGTCCTCCACTCGTTACCTGTATTAATGGCACCTGTTTTAACTTGTTATCAGTATAAAATACACCTGTCCACAACCTCAAACAGTCACACTCCAAACTCCACTATGGCCAAGACCAAAGAGCTGTCAAAGGACACCAGAAACAAAATTGTAGACCTGCACCAGGCTGGGAAGACTGAATCTGCAATAGGTAAGCAGCTTGGTTTGAAGAAATCAACTGTGGTAGCAATTATTAGGAAATGGAAGACATACAAGACCACTGATAATCTCCCTCGATCTGGAGCTCCACGCAAGATCTCACCCCGTGGGGTCAAAATGATCACAAGAACGGTGAGCAAAAATCCCAGAACCACACGGGGGGACCTAGTGAATGACCTGCAGAGAGCTGGGACCAAAGTAACAAAGCCTACCATCAGTAACACACTACGCCGCCAGGGACTCAAATCCTGCAGTGCCAGACGTGTCCCCCTGCTTAAGCCAGTACATGTCCAGGCCCGTCTGAAGTTTGCTAGAGTGCATTTGGATGATCCAGAAGAGGATTTGGAGAATGTCATATGGTCAGATGAAACCATAATATAACTTTTTGGTAAAAACTCAACTCGTCGTGTTTGGAGGACAAAGAATGCTGAGTTGCATCCAAAGAACACCATACCTACTGTGAAGCATGGGGGTGGAAACATCATGCTTTGGGGCTGTTTTTCTGCAAAGGGACCAGGACAACTGATCCGTGTAAAGGAAAGAATGAATGGGGCCATGTATCGTGAGATTTTGAGTGAAAACCTCCTTCCATCAGCAAGGGCATTGAAGATGAAACGTGGCTGGGTCTTTCAGCATGACAATGATCCCAAACACACCGCCCGGGCAACGAAGGAGTGGCTTCGTAAGAAGCATTTCAAGGTCCTGGAGTGGCTTAGCCAGTCTCCAGATCTCAACCCCATAGAAAATCTTTGGAGGGAGTTGAAAGTCCGTGTTGCCCAGCGACAGCCCCAAAACATCACTGCTCTAGAGGACATCTGCATGGAGGAATGGGCCAAAATACCAACAACAGTGTGTGAAAACCTTGTGAAGACTTACAGAAAACGTTTGACCTGTGTCATTGCCAACAAAGGGTATATAACAAAGTATTGAGAAACTTTTGTTATTGACCAAATACTTATTTTCCACCATAATTTGCAAATAAATTCATAAAAAATCCTACAATGTGATTTTCTTGATTTTTTTCCCTCATTTTGTCTGTCATAGTTGACGTGTACCTATGATGAAAATTACAGGCCTCTCTCATCTTTTTAAGTGGGAGAACTTGCACAATTGGTGGCTGACTAAATACTTTTTTTCCCCACTGTAGCGTTAAGTTGCTTGGTTATTCTAAACATACCATGCTGCAGGCAAAGAGGCTAACTAGCCTAGCTTAGGCTAAAAAGTCTCCTGGCTAACATCGGCTAGCATGGTTAATTTCCGGCAAGTGAAACTTACTAGCTTTCCCCTGGCGTTATGGCAACCCCATTCCTATTTTCAATTCCTGGAGTTGGAGGGAGTGGAGGAAGTGGTGTTTGCGTGCACCTCCGATGAGGAAGCAGCTTCCTGAGCACTTGGCTGGGGTAACCCCCGGAGAGAGGGGCCTTGGCACGGGTCTGATTGACCAGTGCACCCCTCCACAAAAATATTGCTGTGACAACAGTGCCCCCATGTTTGGCTAAATAGGGTACTACTTAAGCCATTGCCAGAGCCCCCTGTGCCTATAGAGGGGCCGGGCTTAATGCAGGCTATACAGTCTCATGGAAATGCAACGTATGTTGGAGGCTTGTCCATGTTTGCCCCAGGCGTACGGGCCGGTTTGGCACGCGATGCCAGAGATTTGGTTATTATGGGCCTAGCCCCTGAAAGGGCCGATCTAATGGCTAGAGGTTTACCTGAATGTTATTACTACCATTCAGTCCGCAAGGGCACCCTCCACAAGAGGGCTGTATGTTTGTAAGTGGTAAGCATTTGAGCTCTGGTGCCAGGATAAATGGCTGGTTCCTTTCAGTGCTCTGTGAGGGACATCCTTATGTTCCTAAAGGAGCTTTTCAATCATTTTCCACTTTACAAGTGTACATGGCTGCTATCTCAGCGTGTCATTTGGGAATTGATGGAGCCTCATCGGGTGGTGCGGTTCCTGAAAGGTGTACGTCGTCTCAGACCAGTCTCTAAACCTATTGCGTCCACATGGGAATTGGCACTGGTTTTGGAGGCATTGTGTGCAGCCCCATTTGAGCCTCTGGAGTCGGTGGATCTGAAGATCCTCTCTCACAAAACTTCCCTGCTCATGGCTTAGGCCTCAGCTAAATGTGTTTGGGACCTCCACGCGTTATCCATACAGCCTTCCTCTACTCAGTTCACCCCGGACGACTCTAAGATGACGTTGCATCCAAATGCGGCCTTCGCTTCGAAGGTCATGGCTATGTCTTACAGGTTCTTACCTTTTGAGCTATTTCCCTTTTTGTTTCTGTTTGCTTCTGAAGAGCAACAGACGTTACATGCCCTGTGTCCCGTGAGCGCTTTACACACAAACGTTGACTGAACAGGGATATCCGGTTATGTGACCAGCTTTTTGTGTGTTTTACTAATTCAGCTTGGCGGCAGGACACTCTCTAAGCAGCGTCTCTCCCACTGGATTGTGGAGACTATCTCCATGACATATAACAGCAGGGGACAAGGGTTACATTGCATTCGGAAAGTATTCAGACCCCTTGACTTTTTCGACATTTTGTTACCTTATTCTAAAATTGATTAAATGAAATGTTTTCCTCATCAACACAATACCCCATAATCACAAAGTGAAAACAGTTTTTATTTTTATTTTTTGCAAATTTATAAATAAATAAAAAACAGAAATACCTTATTTATATAATATTCAGACCCTTTGCTATGAGACTCGAGATTTAGCTCAGGTGCATCCTGTTTCCATTGATCATCCTTGAGATGTTTCTACAACTTGATTGGAGTCTTCCTGTGGTAAATTCAATTGATTGGACATGATTTGGAAAGGCACACATCTGTCTATATAAGGTCCCACATTTGCCAATGCATGTCAGAGCAAAAACCAAGCTGTGAGGTCGAAGGAATTGTCCGTAGAGCTCCGAGACAGGATTGTGTCGAGGTACAGATCTGGGGAAGGCTACCAAATTCTGCAGCATTGAAGGTCCCCAAGAACACAGTGGCCTCCATCATTCTTAAATGAAATAAGTTTGGAACCATCAAGACTCTTCCTAGAGCTGGCTGCCCGGCCAAACTGAGCAATCGGGGGAGAAGGGCCTTGGTCAGGGAGGTGACCAAGAACCCGATGGTCACTCTGACAGAGCTCCAGTTCCTCCGTGGAGATGGGAGAACCAGGCCTATGTGGTACAGTGATCTGACGGAAGCCACTCCTCAGTAAAAATCACATGACAGCACGCTTGGAGTTTGCCAAAAGGCACCTAAAGACTTTCAGACCATGAGAAACAAGATTCTCTGGTCTGATGAAACCAAGATTGAACTCTTTTGCCTGAATGCATCCTGTTTGCAACAAGGCACTAAAGTGATACTGCAAAAAATGTGGCAAAGCATTTCACTTTTTGTCCTGAATACAAAGTGTCATCTTTGGGGCAAATCCAATAAAACATTTATTTTTATTTTTTACAAATGTTTGAATATTTCTTCCACTTTTTTATCTACAAGCAGTGTTGCATTTTCGAGAAGGAACCTGGAAGTAAGTATTTAGTTGGACGATGTATAATGCTTACTTGCAGGTTCCTTCTCGACAATGCAATACCGCTTGTAGATAACAAAGTGGAAGATAAATTCTAACATTTGTTAAAAAAAAAAAATCAAGAAGAATATAACACTAATATATTGGTACTGGTATCCCATACATACGACTAATAAAACTTTAAACTTGTTCCTGTCCTCAGCCGTAGCCTAAGGGTTGTCTGCGATAGCCCTGTGTGTGGTATCCCTGTCGTTAAACCAGGGCTTTTGATTGGGGAAGCAGTGGACCTTCACTGTGGGGTCGCCGATGCATTTCCTAATGGAGCCGGTTACGGAGGTGGTTAGCTCGTCGATGTTATCGGCGGAGTCTCTGAACATTTTTCCAATCAGCGTTAGCAAAGCAGTCCTGTTGCATAATATCTGATAGTATTGACCTTCAGCTTGTAAACAGGAAGCAGGAATACGGAGTCATGATCTGATTTACTGAATGGGGAACGAGGGAAGGCCTTGTATGCTTGCTTGTGGGTAGAGTAACAGTGGTCTAGGACTTTATTGCCCCTAGTGGCGAAGGATATGTGTTGATGGAAGTTTGGCATCACGTGTCTTAATGACGCAGAATTCAAATCGCTGGCAACAATTAAAGCACGTTTTCCTGATTGTTTATAGCCTTGTACAGTTTGTTAAGTGACAGTTTCTTATTTTTCTTGTCCTGAGGTGGAATGTATTCAACAGTCACGATAACAGCTGAAACTCCCTCGGGAGGTAGAAGGGTCAGCATTTGACCATCAGGTATTCCAAGACGGGTGAACAATGGGTTGAGTCTTCCATTACGCTCGAGTCAACACACCATGTGTTGTTGATAAAGAGGCAAAACCCTCCCCCTCTCAATTTCCCTGACTCCACTGTCCTGTCCACTCGGTGAATGGAGAATCCATCCAGTTAGATAGCCATGGGGGGTATCTTGTCTGAAAGCCATGTTTCAGAAAAGCAGAGAATATTGCAGTTACGAGAGTCCCGTTGGTAGCAAATCCGGAATCGGAGGTCATCCATCTTATTATCAAGTTACTGGCCAATAGAATGGAGGGAAAAGGTGGCCGGTTTTTCCTTCGCCTTAATCTCACCAGAACTCCCCCTCTCTTGCCTCTATAGCGCCAGCATTTCCTCTTGTATACCCCAAAAAATCACACTCACTGTCCATAAACAGCAGGGGAAATACAGAACAGCCTGAACTAAACCTGTAACAGTGACCCTCATCTGGCTCTGTAGCTGGGGCTGGGAGAAAGGGCCACTGCTCTCCTCCATCCTCTTCATGTGCCTTCACAGGTACATGTAGGTGCTGCTCCAAGACAGAATCATAGTCCCAAAGTAGATGATTAAGAAAATGCCATACATCGTGATGCAGGCTTTCTCCAGATAGAAAGACAAGATAGAAATACATCCTTGTTGATGTCTAATTCTGCAATGATGTTGAAGTAGGACGATGAATTAAAGAGTTGATCTTCTGCAATGTGCTGATCTTCTGTAAAGTGCCAAGTATAGACAACTAACTCTGTCACAAGAAGCACAATCCTGTCTACAACGAGACTGATGTACACCATGTTCTCGATGTGTCTCTTCAGCCAGACAAAAAGCTGTCCATTGTTGGGCACGATGTTGACGTAGTAGAGGATGTGGAGCCAGGTCACTCAAGACAGATTCACAACACTGGTGAAGTTATAGATTTGATGAAGGGCCTTATCCAGTTCAGCCATTGAAGGGATGATAACCTCACAAACAAAGAGCATTATTGTCGTTTGGTGGATAAAACAAAATAACACCATGGAAATCAGGAGGGTGCTCAGAGGCTGTTGAAGTCTTGCCCCAGTCTTGCCCCATGCCCACTCTGAGGACATAGCAGACAAAGGGAAAAGACAATGTTCAGCAAAATCGCTATGAATGAAATGGGTCCATTTATTGCTGCAAAGACAACATTCTGCGTCCTCAAAACGTCTGTTGTTGAGATCTCTCTAGAGTGAATGTATCATTGAATGAATGATGGGTCTTGCAATTTATCATCACAACCTTCCTCTTGAGGTCAAAACAGACATGTCTGTTCAGGTGCATCATTGCTGTAGTAAATTGATCGTATCGTACCTATATTGAGCATGTAAAGTGGGAATGGTTTGTATCTATTAGCCTGGAGGATGTCACGAGAGGTTAGATGAGAATGCAGAGTTAAGTCACGGAAGGCAGGTTGCCTACTCAAGTGAAGCTATAGACCAGGGCCAGTTCAGAAGCTGAAGGGATGATAAACGGACAAACCAAACAACATTCTTATTGCAACCATTGAAATCAGGAGGACTTTTAGAGACTGTTGAAGTCTTGCCCCCTGCCCATGAAACAGGCCTCACTGTACTTGCTTAACATATACAGTGAGGGAAACAAGTATTTGATCCCCTGCTGATTTAGTGCGTTTGCCCACTGACAAAGAAATGACCAGTCTATGATTTTAATGGTAGGTTTATTTGAACAGTGAGAGACAGAATAACAACAAAACAAAATCCAGAAAAACGCATGTCAAAAATGTTATAAATTGATTTGCATTTTAATTAGGGAAAGAAGTATTTGACCCCCTCTCAATCAGAAAGATTTCTGGCTCCCAGGTGTCTTTTATACAGGTAACGAGCTGAGATTAGGAGCACACTCTTAAAGGGAGTGCTCCTAATCTCAGTTTGTTACCTGTATAAAAGACACCTGTCCGCAGAAGCAATCAATCAATCAGATTCCAAACTCTCCACCATGGCCAAGACCAAAGAGATCTCCAAGGATGTCAGGGACAAGATTGTAGACCTACACAAGGCTGGAATGGGCTACAAGACCATCGCGAAGCAGCTTGGTGAGAAGGTGACAACAGTTGGTGCGATTATTCGCAGATGGAAGAAACACAAAAGAACTGTCAATCTCCCTCGGCCTGGGGCTCCATGCAAGATCTCACCTCGTGGAATTGCAATGATCATGAGAACGGTGAGGAATCAGCCCAGAACTACACAGGAGGATCTTGTCAATGATCTCAAGGCAGCTGGGACCATAGTCACAAAGAAAACAATTGGTAACACACTACGCCGTGAAGGACTGAAATCCTGCAGTGCCCGCAAGGTCCCCCTGCTCAAGAAAGCACATATACAGGCCCGTCTGAAGTTTGCCAATGAACATCTGAATGATTCAGAGGAGTACTGGGTGAAAGTGTTGTGGTCAGATGAGACCAAAATCGAGCTCTTTGGCATCAACTCAACTCGCCATGTTTGGAGGAGGAGGAATGCTGCTTATGACCCCAAGAACACCATCCCCACCGTCAAACATGGAGGTGGAAACATTATGCTTTGGGGGTGTTTTTCTGCTAAGGGGACAGGACAACTTCAACGCATCAAAGGGACGATGGACGGGGCCATGTACCATCAAATCTTGGGTGAGAACTTCCTTCCCTCAGCCAGGGCATTGAAAATGGGTCGTGGATGGGTATTCCAGCATGGCAATGACCCAAAACACACGGCCAAGGCAACAAAGGAGTGGCTCAGGAAGAAGCACATTAAGGTCCTGGAGTGGCCTAGCCAGTCTCCAGACCTTAATCCAATAGAAAATCTGTGGAGGGAGCTGAAGGTTCGAGTTGCCAAACGTAAGTCTCGAAACCTTAATGACTTGGAGAAGATCTGCAAAGAAGAGTGGGACAAAATCCCTCCTGAGATGTGTGCAAACCTGGTGGCCAACTACAAGAAACGTCTGACCTCTGTGATTGCCAACAAGGGTTTTGCCACCAAGTACTAAGTCATGTTTTGCAGAGGGGTCAAATACTTATTTCCCTTATTAAAATTCAAATCAATTTATAACATTTTTGACATGCGTTTTTCTGGATTTTTTTATTGTTATTCTGTCTCTCACTGTTCAAATAAACCTACCATTAAAATTATAGACTGATCATGTCTTTTTCAGTGGGCAAACGTACAAAATCAGCAGGGGATCAAATACTTTTTTCACTCACTGTAGCTTCCTTCCCTGTCTCTGTCCTGCACTGTCCTTGAACCTGGGATCCTCTGCCTCGCAAACACACGTGACCACCCGCTTGAAAATATCTTAGCAAATTACGCTATAGAAAAGCTAGTTATTCATTAGCGTGTGTGGAGACATTTCAAGATGGGGAGTGAGGTTATGACTCCGTTACACCCTCTCTGAGGACATAGCAGACAAAAGGTAAAGGGCAAAGGTAAAGACCATATTCAACAATATAGCATTTTTAAAACAGCTGTTTTCTTGAGATCTCTCTTGAACAAATCAATCAGTGAATGAATGATAGGTCTCTCAATTTATCATTCCAACAGCCCAACCTTTGTCTTGATACATTTTTATTTGATTGAACATATTTTACATATACAGTGTCAACAGAGATAAAAGAAAATTAGGCGGCTCATGGCATTGTTGTTCTATTTCAAACTGACTGTATCAACCCTCCATTGAGCATGTAAAGTGGGGAGTGTGTGTATCTATTTGCCTGGAAGATCAAAAGAGGTTAGATGAGGACTTGGGGAATTTAAAGTACATGATCCTATAATCATGCATTTGATATTGATATTACACTCAACATATTTTAATGTAGGTTACTACATTTCTGAAGATTGAATTGACTTGCAAATCCTTATTATTTTAATTGACATCACAGTCAACTGAACTATTACAAGGGATGTAAGAAGGGAAAATTACAACATATCATTAAGAATGTCTTCAGTTTATTAATAAATATACATCTATACAATATACCTGTACAACTGCAACTATACAAATCATAAAGAAGGAAAGGTAAATAAATGACAAATATTGTAATAAAACAATGAGCAAAATCTCATTATTAGAGGTTAGTAAAGTTTTCCTATAGTCATCTGATCATTTCTTGTCTTGAGACGCACCTTCGTGACTTGAATCTTCGCACAACCATGCATTGATTTGAATGGCAGATTTGTAGGTAAATTCCAGTCACAGGCATGTCTCTAATGGATCTGGCCCAGCACTGTGAATTAAACCTATCAGGTTGTCTCGTTTTGTCCTAAAATGTTTGTCCTAAAATATATGTTTACTTTTGAAGTGGAACATAAACTGTACTCATCCATCCATTTTAACAGCAAAATGCTCCCCTTTGAGCACAATCTATCATTTAAACATACATTCCAGCATTATATAATTACACCAAAATACACCTTCCATTTGTTATAGGTTCGAACAGAGGAAGATTTTACAGGACAGGTGGTTCATGTTCAGATGTGTGATTGATTCCCTTATAAAAAATTCTAAACACAAGTTAACACTAACGAGTTGAAACCAAGTTGTAAAGGGTTGTTAAAAAAAAGGTTAAAACAATATGAAGAGGCACTCTTACAGAAGGCAGTATAGGCCCCTTGCCACACTGCAGAGTTCACAGTTGGCGTCACTTACAGACCTACAGTACGTTCTTATCTTTCAGATTTAATTTAGGACGTTCCACAGGACTCTGTGGGAAATCTTGAAGAATATTGGGGGTTACAAGAAGAATGATGTCTTCAGGAATTTGTACACATTCAGTAGGTGTGGCAGGTGACATTCACTTATGTTTCCTTTCCTTCATTATCTCAGTCCTTACCTCTGCTGGTTGAGAAATGGTTCACAATCACACCTGCATATTCACTCCATATTGTTTAACAGTTCCACTGACCACGTAATATACTTACAGCCCTAAAAATTGGCTAAACTTGCAGTCCACTACCTACATGTTTTGTAACAATCAGACAGTGGGAAAAGGCCCCGGCAGAATCCCTGGGCAAGGGTACTGGGCTTGGGCTCTGGGTTATTTTGTTTGTTCGGAATGTTGTCCATGATTCTGCAGAAACATCTCCACTTCCCAATCCACTAACAGAGAAGAGGCCTTCCCTGATGACCAACGGACTGGGACACTGGTGTTCAGATGTAGTACTCCCTGTTGTCCCTGAGGGTGGAGCTGTGGTGGAGGTGGAGCTCTGTCCGGTAGGCTGGTTCTGCTTGGTAGGCTGCTTCTCTCCGGTAGGCTGTTTCCAGGTTGTGTCGGTGCTCCTTCTCCTTGATGCTGGCGTCTCTCTGGGCTTGCCGGTGTTGGTACAGGAAACGGGTCATCACCGCCACCACACACAGAGTGATGAAGACCACCGCTGTCACCACTCCTGTGGGGGACAAATAGCAGTCATCTTTAGTGGACCACAGAGGAAGTTCTTTCTTCTATCAGGATTTCACTTTTTCTGTGTCTATATTATATCTATTAAGTAATTTCTCTCTCTGCATTGTTGGGAAGGGCCCAAAAGTAAGCATTTCACTGTTGGTCTACACCTGTTGTTTACAAAGCATGTGACGAATAACATTTGATTTGATTGTAATTTGGCTGTTTAGGCTCAGCAAAATGGCTTTTCATATCTTTTAACTTCAGTGGCACTGAGATAATTGTGAGTTTGAACTTAAAATCCCTTGACAAAAATGTCTCACTAGGAATTGACTTAGAAATTGACTTAGGAATATATAGATCAGTCATTCCATTATCTCCATGGCATACAATCATATCTGACTGAAAGTCAATTTACAAGACCTTTTACTTTACAGTTCAAATAACATCACTTCTGGGTAATTACTTTGGATGTCTCTCCAGGGCTGGAAATGCCTTAAATTGTAGCATGTTATCCTATCTTGACAGACACACATTATTCCATTATTCCTAGAAAACGTCTGATGAGAAAGGCAGAGATCGCTGGGGCACATTTCACATCACATTGACTTTTGCAATTGAGCACTTTAACAACTCTGAATTGGAAAACTCACCTCCAATTACCGCCGAGTTGCTTTTTGAAACCTTCCTTAATGGCCCTTTGCCTCTGCCGACAGTCTCTGAATGATCTACCGGAGGAGGGAAGAGAGAGCGGTGACATCATGAGGAATGGATTAGATCATTGATCTCTCGTTTGTTTGAGAACTGGGCGACCGAAGGATATGGATGAAAAACAAACATAAAATAATAAGCAACATTCACTTGGGTACCATCATTGTGACAATGGAAGAATCTGACAGACTGAAAACAATCACGGCTTCAGTGTTGACAAAATTGAAATGTTAAAGTAACTGTGTCTGGTGAAAATCTCACTTTTGAAGGCTCATATTCTGTTAACTTATACACAAATAATGTTGACTCTTCCTATACTCACATTTGTGGGCAAAGCATAAATAACACCCAAAAATTATTTTAAAAATCCCATCTCAAACTTGTATCTCAAACAGTGTTTAAAAAATGCTTGCTATTTCCTCATTTTTTGGCTCCCGAGTGGCACAGTGGTCTAAGGCACTGCATCTCAGTGCTTGAGGTGTCACTACAGACCCCCTGGTTCGATTCCAGGCTGTATCACAACCGGCCGTGATTGGGAGTCCCAAAGGGCGGCGCACAATTGACCCAGCGTCGTCATTGGTTTGGCCGGTGGCCGGTGTAGGCTGTCATTGTAAATAAGAATTTGTTCTTAACTGACTTGCCTAGTTAAATAAAAAAGACAAGTTGGCTCAGTGGCTGAGCTGCCCAATCAGCTGTTTACTTCTCATTAATATTATAAATGACCGGTATGCACCCACTAGTGGTGCGCGGATCAGCTATTTGTTCAACCCCACCCACCTGCAATTGCTAATAATCCATCCGCCCGACTATATGTGATCAAGTGAAAATCTGAGGCCCGCTCCCGACTAAAATGCGCTGTAAGCTACAGTCAGAAACGGCGGAACAATTTTTTGACAGGGGGTGCAGGACTTCTTTTGCCTGATTTAGATATGTTTCTCCTTATAATTTCCAACATTTTGGTAAGCTATTTGTAAGTCAACTTGTCTATATTTATATACATGCAGCTTCTCTCCTGTCATTATATGTTGACCTAGAAGACTAAATAAACCCTTGCTCACCAGAATAATGTAATACATCGATAGAATTAATGCTTCAATCTAGTTGACATCAGTACAGTTTTCTCTGTCATCTCGGCTTCTTTGGCGGAGCAAAGACGTTTAGGGACCGGTCGTAAGGAAATAGAAAGTTGTGAAAACGACCCAACATGTTTCTGATAAGATTTCAGTTCGGCTTGGATGTACATTTTATGTGGTTGAAATACTATCAGCTTTTATGATACTGATAAAGACAGTACCTCTACACACAGTATCTAACTGCGCATTCACATTCTCTCAAGATGCTGAAAGAAAGAAATCATATTTTTCCACTCCTGTTCTATAGTCAAAATATAGAGGCTATGTGAGAGGTTATAGACCTACAGTCAGTGTCACGTTCGTTTAAGGATGGGTCAGACCAAGGCGCAGCGTGAAATGCATACATGTTTATTTCAACGAATAAACACACGAACAAAACAACAAACCAACGTAACGTGAAGTCCTCAGGTTAAACACAAAACAAGCCTACACACGGAACAAGATCCCACAACTAATGATTGCAACCAGGCAACTTAAGTATGATCCCCAATCAGAGACAATGAGCGACAGCTGCCTCTGATTGGGAATCACACCCGGCCAAACATAGAAATGCAATAACTAGAATGTGAACATAGAAATAATGACATAGATCTCCACACCCTGACTCAACATACAAGAGTCCCATAAGTCAAGGTGTGACAGTACCCCCCTCCAAAGGTGCGGACTCCGACCGCACAAACCTGACATAACAGGGTAGGGTCCGGGTGGGCATTCCCCCTCGGAGGCGGATCCGGCTCCGGGCGTGACGACCACATTCTCTCAGCCTCCCCGTTGCGCCCCTGGTCTGGTCTGGACCTCGGTGTGCTGCTTCCCCTCTCCTTCCTCCCACGATGCACCAAGCCCTGTCTGGGCCCTGATGTGGGAGACCCCGAACCTGGAGAGGGGCTGACGTCTGGGTCTGGACTGGAGCCGCTGATCGGAGCTGGACTAGGCACCGGTGGAGCAGACTGCTCTGGCTCCGGAGTGGAGCTGCTGACCAGAGCTGGATTGGACCCCGGTGGAACGGACTACTCTGGCTTGGTGCGGGAAGCAGGCACGGGTCGTACCGGGCTGGCGACACGCACCATTGGCTTGGTGCGAGGAACAGGAACTGGCCGGGCCGGACTGGGAACACGCACCACTGGCTTGGTGAGAGGAGCAGGAACGGGCCGGACCGGACTGGGAACACGCACCACTGGCTTGGTGAGAGGAGCAGGAACGGGCCGGACCGGACTGGGAACACGCACCACTGGTCTGGTGCGAGGAGCAGGAACAGGCCGGGCCAGACTGGGGACACACACCACTGGCTTGGTGCGAGGAGCAGGTACGGGCCGTACAGGACTGGTGAGGTGCACTGGTGACACAGTGCGTAGAACCGGAGCAGGATATACTGGACCCTGGAGGTGCACTGGAGACCAGGAGCGTTGAGCCGGCACAACCCGTCCTGGCTGGCTGCCCACTTTCGCACGACACGTGCGGGGCGCTGGTACAGAACGCACTGGGCTGTGCATGCGCACTGGCGATACAGTGCGTATCTCCGCATACATGGGTTCCTCTATTAACCCACGCTCCTTATGTTGCCTAACCAGCTCCTCTCTCCGTGCATCTACTTCCTCCTTCTCCCTATGAGCCTCCTGCAGTGCCTCCTCTTGAATGGAGCTCTCCCGCTCTATTCTTGCTATCAGCCCCCGTAATGTGGTGGCCTCCTCTCTTACCCTGCAGATCCGATCCTTCTCTCTCTCTCGGCTCTCCTCCTCCAGTGAGGACTCCTCCGGGAGTTAAGGAACAGAAACTCATCATTGTCGTCATCCTCCGACTCCTCAGTATAAAACTGTTCCCACTCTTCTTCCCATGGTCGTAGGGACTCAACCTGGAAACCCACCGGGTGCAGTGGTCGGGGCTCTTCTCTCTCGCTCCCCGACCACCCCTTTAGCCCCCCAATTTTTTTTTTATTGGGGCTGCCTCTCGGGCTTCCTCCTCAGCTGGCGCCCTCTGTGTAGCCGTTGCTCCTCTCCTGCCTGGGCATCTACCTTCGCCCATGGTCCTTTCCCCGCAAATATCTCCTCCCAAGACCAAATCTTCCCCACCTGTGTCCAGGGTGTTTGCTCCTGGGCACGCTGCTTGGTCCTTGTTTGGTGGGATCTTCTGTCACGTTCGTTTAAGGACGGGTCAGACCAAGGCACAGCGTGAAATGCATACATGTTTATTTCAACGAATAAACACACGAACAAAACAACAAACCAACGTAACGTGAAGTCCTCAGGCTAAACACAAAACAAGCCTACACACGGAACAAGATCCCACAACTAATGATTGCAACCAGGCAACTTAAGTATGATCCCCAATCAGAGACAACGAGCGACAGCTGCCTCTGATTGGGAATCACACCCGGCCAAACGTAGAAATACAATAACTAGAATGTGAACATAGAAATAATGACATAGATCTCCACACCCTGACTCAACATACAAGAGTCCCATAAGTCAGGGTGTGACAGTCAGTGTCCAGATTTCAGTTTCCATTTAACCCATCTGAACAGTAGGCTACAGTAGGCCTATTTGAAGTCTGTGTCTTGTGACTGTCAAATTTGTATAGCGCCTCAAAATCATCACACAACATAGCCGGCACTGATATCATCCTCTTTTACCACTTCACCAAATCTTTCCCAAACATTACTTTTCTGGCCCTGCCTTCTCTTTAATTTCAACTCTCCATTTTGCAGCTTTTTGCCTCCGTGGATCAACGTTAACTTTTTCTGCTTGTTCCCAAAAGTATTTGGCGATTGGCGTATAGGCTATTTGGCGCCCATACAGTTAGGCCCTAAAGTTTAGGCTTACACACTAATGCCAGATAGCCTAAAATAATGAAAGAAAAACCTCAATGTAGCCTATAGATATAAATTGCACAATAATGATACATTTATGGATTTTTTAAGGTATTGTGTTCTCTTCATTCAGCCCGACCACCCCCCACCCGCCCTTCATCCACACAATACTTCATGACCCTAAACCTGCAGATATAATCGTGGGGACTGTGGGTTATGAGTCAACCCGCGCATCACTAACACCCACACCATTCTCATATTGGGGTACGCCCACACAATTCAAACACAGAAAAGCTGCTTTTTAGCATACTTGGAAGAAAAAACTTGGAAGGAAAAACGATTTCACTTATATTGTTATTAATTATAGCTCATTAATTATAGCCGGATAGTTACTTTAAATGACATTTTCCACAGTTAAAACTATACAAGTTAAATACAGTTAATCTTTGTACCCCACCTCTTCCAAAATGGCAGAAATACATTACATTTTGAATACATCATACAATACCTGATTGAGAGTGCAATATTGTCGAGTCAGCCAGCGTCCCACAGTTAGACTCCACCAGGTGACCTCGAACAGTGACCAATGAGCTGCCACGGTTAAGTAGCACTGCCTTCAGTGGAGCCATGTGATTAAACTGGACTGATGACAGACAGCCAATGAAGCCCTTAGATCCTGCCCGCATCACTTCCTCATCCACAGCATCCACTCCTGTAAACAATAAGTAGGGGACTCACTGATTTATCGATTCATCTGGATGTTAATAAAACATTCAAACATCCACGACTGCCACAATTACAACAGTATCTAACTTTGAATAATAGTTATATAATATATGCCATTTAGCAGACACTTCTATCAAAAGTGACTTACAGTCATGCGTGCATACATTTGACTAATGTGCATGTTGTATAGTATCCCTTATAGCAATCTCTGTTTGTCAATGTGAGATATGACCCATTGAGCAGGCTCTCTTGAGACTGTATGAAAATTGTCCCTGCTTGTTATGTTCAATGAGAGAGTCTGTAATTGCATATGAAATGTATGCAAATGAAATTAGAGCTACACAATACGTTTATTTAAAGATTCCTCATAATTTGCAGGAAAGTAATCATAACGACTGCCACATATACAGATAGCATCATGGCTGCTTAAAGCACTTGAATATAATTAATCAGAGATAGGAGAGCTGAGATGCAATTTACTATTTTGATTTGTGTTAAGGACAAGAGTAGATGGGAATATAAGATACAACAGAGATAGGAGTGTGCCTGTCATTCCTCTAAAGATATGGTCTTCTTCCTATATAAAACATTCTATAGTTAAATAATGGAGCTAATCAGACCATGTGAGTGAACATTCAACAGCATCTTCCCTTTAAAATAATATTATATCTAATTGGTTTGAAATCTATAATTACCAGCATACTTCCAATGGGGGACAAATTTGCTGTAGAGGAAGTAGTTGCCCCCAAAACAGTTGTACAATGATCATCGCCACCATGGTCTATCATTGATCTTTGTTTGTGGAGCTGCAGCATTCATTTTGACTTAATAGGTCCCTAGGAGACATAACCCAGCCAAGAAGGTACATGTCTTTCCTTTGATCCTTTAGATAACAAGTGGATGCTGTTGTGCTGTGCTGAAGTCATATGAATAGAATGTGACTGAGAGAGATAAACAGCATACCCTAGAGGGAATGTTATGTCCTATATAGTAAAAGGCCAGATTTGGCATACATGATGGAGATTTGATTTTGTCTGTTTAACTCTACCCTCATGATTTTTTATGAGTTTGATGAAAAAGTTGGAAATACAGCAATTACCATTAGATGATTAAGGCTTATAGGCCTGTGTTTAATATGTTTTGTTCAATGGCTCTAAATATCTTATACATTGCCAATGACCAATGTCCAAAAAATAATGTTCCTCTCAAAATCTCTATTTAAAATGTATTCATCCGTGGGGATCTGCGGTACCTTAATGATAAGATGAATACATTTGTTTTAAAAAGTAAATTGTGTTGTCAATTAGCATAGATTTGCTAGTTCCCCAAGCTATTGCGAATCTCTGTTAGACAAATTAGGCTTTATTTACATAAGAGTTCCATTTAGCTTCTGACTAATGCTCAAAGTGATAAGCTTGAGTGCAATACTCCCAAGATTTGCGGTGCGTGCAACGTGAGACTGATTATTATTGTATTTATTTATTTATTATTAGACAGATACAATGTCCTGGTGGGGTGGTGATGGGAGTGGCTCACACCCCTCCCCATCTGTTTGTCAATTCTACAGCAGATGCAAGAAGTGATTAAGATATTTGACCAAATCTAATTCTTAGAATGCCTATATCACATGTAATATCACTGACACGTCTCTTCTATCTCTTCCAGCTTACAAGCTTTGCTATTATTGCAAAGACTGATTCTCCAAATCCCTGCAACCATGTCCTAGGCTGTTTCTTTCTTCCATATAGAAATAAAACTTTGACAGTAGCCCCCAGTCATTCCGTCATTTCAAACTACATTAACCAACAGGTCCTCATTTCTCTGGTGGGCTCACCTGTGACTTTCCCCAAAGTCAGTGATTTGATGGAGATTAACTCTGTGTCTGATGACAGGCTGTACTTTAGGTTCATGTCCTTGTCAATCTAGTTGAGTGGGAAAGGGAAAAAGGACAAGAAGGTGTGAATAACACATTCAACCACATACAGTATACTTGGTTAATCCAACACATTGGTTAGTGTTAGCTACCGTAATTGACGACGTACTCACTCAAACTGTCAAAACTAACCCAAAACTTTACACAACTTTAGACACGGACACGAATGATCTGCTTGGCGTGTTAACACACTGGTGGTTTGTTGTAACCGAGTATTGGTGCTAAACCGTGTTATTGGAGGCTGGCATGCTAGTTGGCTTTGGCGTCATAGGATTCGGTGTACCAAGTTAGCTAGCTGAATAAACTAAGTTAGAGTCTATTCATAAAAACATTGAACCGCTGTAGTTTAAAACAATTATATTTGAGTGTTTCAGTGAAACGTAAGTGAGGGAGGCCCCCCTCTCTCGCTTTCCCAGATGTTTAGTTCATTTCATTCCGATCTCCTTTGCATTATTGTAGCCTTTCTCTGTAGCCTGTCAACTATGTGTCTGTCTATCCCTGTTCTCTCCTCTCTGCACAGGCCATACAAACGCTTCACACCACGTGGCTGTTGCCACTCTAATCTGGTGGTCCCTGCACGCACGACCCACGTGGAGTTCCAGGTCTCTGGCAGCCTCTGGAACTGCCGTTCTGCAGCCAACAAGGCAGAGTTCATCTCAGCCTATGCTACCCTCCAGTCCCTCGACTTCTTGGCGCTGACGGAAACATGGATTACCACTGAAAACACTGCTACTCCTACTGCTCTCTCCTCGTCTGACCATGTGTTCTCGCATACCCCGAGAGCATCTGGTCAGCGCGGCGGTGGCACAGGAATCCTCATCTCTCCCAAGTGTACATTCTCTCTTTCTCCCCTGACCCATCTGTCTATCTCCTCATTTGAATTCCATGCTGTCACAGTCACTAGCCCATTCAAGCTTAACATCCTTGTCATTTATCGCCCTCCAGGTTCCCTTGGAGAGTTCATCAATGAGCTTGACGCTTTGATAAGTTCCTTTCCTGAGGATGGCTCACCCCTCACAGTTCTGGTGACTTTAACCTCCCTATGTCTGCCTTTGACTAATTTCTCTCTGCCTCCTTCCTCCACTCCTTTCCTCTTTTGACCTCACCCTCTCACCGTCTCCCCCTACTCACAAGGCAGGCAATACGCTTGACCTCATCTTTACTAGATGCTGTTCTTCTACTAATCTCACTGCAACTCCCCTCCAAGTCTCCGACCACTACTACCTTTTCTCTCTCGCTCTCCTCCAACACTACTCACTCTGCCCCTACTCAGATGATAATGTGCCGTCGCAACCTTCGCTCTCTCTCTCCCGCTACTCTCTCCTCTTCCATCCTATCATCTCTTCCCTCTGCTAAATCCTTCTCCCTCCAATCTTCTGATTCTGCCTCCTCAACCCTCCTCTCCTCCCTTTCTGCATCGTTTGACTCTCTATGTCCCCTATCCTCCCGGCCGGCTCGGTCCTCCCCTCCTGCTCCGTGGCTTGACGACTCATTGCGAGCTCACAGAAGAGGGGAAATGGAGGAAAACTAGACTCCCTGCGGACCTGTCATCTTTTCACTCCCTCCTCTCTACATTCTCTTCCTCTGTTTCCACTGCTAAAGCCACTTTCTACCACTCTAAATTTCAAGCCTCTGCCTCTAACCCTAGGAAGCTCTTTGCCACCTTCTCCTCCCTGCTGAATCATCCTCCTCCTCCCACTCCCTCCTCCTTCTCTGTGGATGACTTCATCAACCATTTTGAAAAGAAGGTTGACGACATCCAATCCTCATTTACTAAGACAAATGACACCGCTGGTCCTGCTCACACTGCCCTACCCTATGCTTTGACTTCTTTCTCCCCTCTCTCTCCAGATGAAATCTTGCGACTTGTGACGGCCGGCCACCCAAAAACCTGCCAACTTGACCCTATCCCCTCCCCTCCTCTCTTCTCCAGACCATTTCCGGAGACCTTCTCCCTTACCTCACCTCGCTCATCAACTCATCCTTGACCACTGGCCATGTCCCTTCCGTCTTCAAGAGAGCGAGAGTTGCACCCCTCCTCAAAAAACCTGCACTCGATCCCTCCGATGTCAACAACTACAGACCAGTATCCCTTCTTTCTTTTCTCTCCAAAACTCTTGAGCGTGCCATCTCTAGCCAACTCTCCTGCTATCTCTCTCAGAATGACCTTCTTGATCCAAACCAGTCAGGTTTCAAGACTGGTCATTCAACTGAGACTGCTCTTCTCTGTGTCACGGAGGCTCTCCGCACTGCTAAAGCTAACTATCCGCTGCCTTTGATACTGTGAACCATCAGATCCTCCTCTCCACCCTCTCCGAGTTGGGCATCTCCAGCGCTGCTCACTCTTGGATTGCATCCTACCTGACAGGTTGCTCCTACCAGTTGGCGTGGCGAGAATCTGTCTCCGCACCACGTGCTCTCACCACTGGTGTCCCCCAGGGCTCAGTTCTAGGCCCTCTCCTATTCTCTCTATACACCAAGTCACTTGGCTCTGTCATATCCTCACATGGTCTTTCCTATCATTGCTACGCAGACAACACACAATTAATTTCTGATAACCAGGTGGCGAATCGTATCTCTGCATGTCTGGCAGACATATCAGTGTGGATGTCGGATCACCACCTCAAGCTGAACCTTGGCAAGACGGAGCTGCTCTTCCTCCTGGGGAAGGACTGCCCGCTCCATGATCTCGCCATTACGGTTGACAACTCCATTGTGTCCTCCTCCCAGAGTGCAAAGAACCTTGGCGTGACCCTGGACAACACCCTGTCGTTCTCCGCTAACATCAAAGCGGTGACCCGATCCTGCAGGTTCATGCTCTACAACATTCGCAGAGTACGACCCTATCTTACACAGAAAGCGGCACAGGTCCTAATCCAGGCACTTGTCATCTCCCGTCTGGATTACTGCAACTCGCTGTTGGCCGGGCTCCCTGCCTGTGCCATTAAATCCCTACAACTTATCCAGAATGCCGCAGCCCGTCTGGTGTTCGACCTTCCCAAGTTCTCTCATGTCACCCTGCTCCTCCGCACACTCCACTGGCTTCCAGTTGAGGCCCGCATCTACTACAAGACCATGGTGCTTGCCTACGGAGCTGTGAGGGGAACGGCACCTCCTTACCTTCAGGCTCTGATCAGACCCTACACCCAAACGAGGGCACTACGTTCATCCACCTCTGGCCTGCTAGCTCCCCTACCTCTACAGAAGCACAGTTCCCGCTCAGCCCAGTCAAAGCTATTTGCTGCTATGGCACCCCAATGGTGGAACTAGCTCCCCCACGACACCAGGACAGCGGAGTCACTGACCACTTTCTGGAGACACTTGAAACCCTACCTCTTTAAAGAATACCTGGAATAGTATAAAGTCATCCTTCTACCCCCCCCTCCCCCACCCCCCCATAAAAAAAAGAAGGAAAAAGTGGTTGTCCCACTTGCTATCATAAGTTGAATGCACCAATTTGTAAGTCGCTCTGGATAAGATTGTCTGCTAAATGATGTAAATGTAAATGTAAATGTAATTATATTTTTTCTCATGGTGACCAAGTACAGCGTAGTTCCTCTCTCTGCTCACATGTCATCTTTTATATTTTACATTTATTTTTATAGCACCAACTATTTCAATACACCTTGTACATATCCTCTTCACTCCCCTGCTCCTCACTCTCTTCACTCCCCTGCTCCTCACTCTCTTCACTCCCCTGCTCCTCACTCTCTTCACCCCTGCTCCTCACTCTCTTCACTCCCCTGCTCCGCACTCTCTTCACTCCCCTGCTCCCCACTCTCTTCACTCCCCTGCTCCTCACTCTCTTCACTCCCCTGCTCCTCACTCTCTTCACTCCCCTGCTCCTCACTCTCTTCACTCCCCTGTTCCTCACTCTCTTCACTCCCCTGCTCCTCACTCTCTTCACTCCCCTGCTCCTCACTCTCTTCACTCCCCTGCTCCACACTCTCTTCACTCCCCTGCTCCTCACTCTCTTCCCTCCCCTGCTTCTCACTCTCTCACTCCCCTGCTCCTCACTCTCTTCACTCCCCTGTTCCTCACTCTATTCACTCCCCTGCTCCTCACGCTCTTCACTCCCCTGCTCCTCACTCTCTTCACTCCCCTGCATCTACATTTCCCTTTGACACATGCAAATGTAAACATCCCAAATGTTTATACATCCCTTTGATGTAAACATCCCATATGTATCCTTCTCTCACCTGTAGGTAGACATCTTTTCCCTGACGGTCGATTCTGATACGGTGGAGGCGTCCATCTGCCAGGCTTCTAGGGCTGGGGCTGAACACATCTGGCTTTCTGTCAACATGGAGACAATACCAGATCTGGAGACTCCCTGTAGATCACAACACAAACTGGGTTAAACCGGGAATTCAGTGGTATGAATCCTACCTTGATAATCCTTATTTATTATAGTGAAAAATTAGTAGAGGGGTCCATACCGTTGCGTGCCAGGATGACTGCTATGTACTGCTGGCTGAAGGTGCTGATAGTGAGCAGCATGGCAGGGCTTTGTGTGGTCATGAAGCTGAAAGCCATGTTCTCTCTGGCCCTGCTGCTCTCTCTGTAGACGCTGGAGGCCTGGGAGCTCCTGTTCTGCATCACAGAGAAAGGCTCCTGGAAGGTGTAGGTCACTGACGATTCTCTATCAAATGAAACAGACACCTCTGCATGGACACAGAGAGAGACTCTGGGTTAGGTACTGCACTGTATCATGGTGACAGTCCAGCACAATGGGGTCACCTTTTACTTGAGGATAGCCTCAGCCCCAGGGCCAGCAACATTTATAGTATCTGCTGTTAGGCTAATAAGAAAATAAGTAAGAAGTTCCCTATTCCAGATGCTAGGTTCCATGGAAGTGGGATTGAATCAAAGTGGGACTATTGTATTTCAGACCAGTGGAATATTTCAGGCGGGTGTGCTCCATGATAATGGAGGCCTAGATTAGTGTGAATGTGAGAGCCGGATCCTCTCAGACAGACCAGAGACAGCAGAGCAGCAAGGATCTGTCATCTCATCCTCTCCCTCTTTGATCGCTTTTCCAATCTGCACTCTCAATGCCACTGATCTCAGCACCTCTACTGTAAGGGTTGGTGTGATGTGTGACTCAGGTGCGGTGCAGGATAGACAGTAGGCAGTAGGTAGAGATGGTGAAACAAGGATCTTTACTGGTGGTCCCAAAACCGGGATACAAAATAACCGACTTGTCATGAAAAAATAAAGGAGGAGCAAATTGGTCTCCAAAAACAGGCTGACAGCAAACATACGAAATACTTACTACGTCTGAAAACAACAATGAAACAGGGAGAACACTTCTCAAGTACCTGTACATACGTCTCGCGATCAGACACTGATTAGTACTGTTTGGCATCGAGAACTAGCAGAGAAAACAGAGCAAGGGAACACAGGGAAGTGAGGGCATAAATACACAGGTGAACAGGTAGACACAGGTGACACCAATAGGATAATGTTTAGTCCAGACTGTGAGTGAGGAGGTTCCTAAAGATGTCAGAGGATGACACCTTGTGGGTTGCTCCGGAACTGAGACCCCCTCCTGTAACAGTACCCCCTGACAAACAGCCCCAGGCGTTCACCTCGGCGCCTCCGGGTGAAGGCGACGGAATGTTGTTATCAGGCCTGGGTCCAGAATGTTCCTCCTGGGCACCCAGGACCGCTCCTCCTCCGTACCTGAGGAGCGATGGGGTGAGGTTGTGTTCCTCTAAGTGGGGAGGTAAGCTTGGCTTCTTTTTTATATGTGTCGAGTAAAGCTTAAACCATGCATTTAGATTGTAGGTAGGTATTGTAGTTAGGTATTGTAGGTAGTTTATCCAGGTAGTTATTGTAGGTAGTTATTGTAGGTAAGTATTGTAGTGTATTCGGCTGAGCCCGGTGAAGCACCAGGCTAGCTAGCTAACCCACTACCTGGACCATTAAAGCTAGCTAGCTAGCGGGTAGCAACACCGTAGCCACTACTAGCTGGCCAACTATACCAGCTAGCAGTACTGTAGCAACTAAATACATTTCAATGGAACGATTTGATCAGTGTAAAGTTAGCTAGCTACATAGTTGTCTTGGTATCAAAGACAAAGGTGTAGTATAGAGAAACTATCGAGGTTAGCTAGCCAGCTACATTTTCAAACTGTCAACACCGCAGCCACTGCTATCTAGCCAACATTACCAGCTAGCAGTACTGTATCATTTTAGTCAATGAGAATTTTGCAACGTAAGCTTCACTTTCTGAACATTCGAGATGTGTTGTCCACTTGTGTAGCTAGCATGACTGACTTCGTGCTAGCTAGCCAACGTTTAATTACTTCTGCGTTATGAAAGGAACTAGACACGGACATGAATGATCCATTGGTAGTTTGTTGTAACCAAGTATTGGTGCTAAACCGTGTGTTATTGGATGCTAGCATGCTAGTTAGCTATGGCGTCATAGGATACAGTGCCCTGAGTGGTTTTCACAGAAGAATACTGTACCAAGTTAGCTAGTTGAATAAACTAAGTTAGTCTATTCCTGGAAACATTGAACAACTGTAGTTTACAGCAATTATAGTTTCTAAAGTTGAAGTTGGAAGAGTTGTATTTGAGTGTTTCAGTGAAAGGTTAGTGAGGGAGGCCTCGCTTCCCCAGATGTTTAGTTAATTTCATTCCGATCTCCTTTGCATTAGTGTAGCCTTTTCTGTAGCCTGTCAACTATGTTTCTGTCTATCCCTGTTCTCTCCTAACCGCACAGGCCATACAAACGCCTCACACAGCGTGGCTGCTGCCTCTCTAACCTGGTGGTCCCTGCACGCACGACCCACGTGGAGTTCCAGGCCTCCGGCAGCCTCTGGAACTGCCGTTCTGCGGCCAACAAGGCAGAGTTCATCTCAGCCTATGCTACCCTCCAGTCCCTCGACTTCTTGGCGCTGACGGAAACATGGATTACCACAGAAAACACTGCTACTCCTACTGCTCTCTCCTCATCTGACCATGTGTTCTCGCATACCCCGAGAGCATCTGGTCAGCGGGGCGATGGCACAGGAATCCTCATCTCTCCCAAGTGGACATTCTCTCTTTCTCCCCTGACCCATCTGTCTATCTCCTCATTTGAATTCCATGCTGTCACAGTCACTAGCCCATTCAAGCTTAACATCCTTATCATTTATCGCCCTCCAGGTCCCTTGGAGAGTTCATCAATGAGCTTGACGCCTTGATAAGTTCCTTTCCTGAGGATGGCTCACCCCTCACAGTTCTGGGTAACTTTAACCTCCCTACGTCTACCTTTGACTAATTTCTCTCTGCCTCCTTCTTTCCACTCCTCTCCTCTTTTGACCTCACCCTCTCACCGTCTCCCCCTACTCACAAGGCAGGCAATACGCTTTACTAGATGCTGTTCTTCTACTAATCTCACTGCAACTCCCCTCCAAGTCTCCGACCACTACTTTGTATCCTTTTCTCTCTCGCTCTCCTCCAACACTACTCACTCTGCCCCTACTCAGATGGTAATGCGCCGTCGCGACCTTCACTCTCTCTCCCGCTACTCTCTCCTCTTCCATCCTATCATCTCTTCCCTCTGCTAAATCCTTCTCCCTCCAATCTCCTGATTCTGCCTCCTCAACCCTCCTCTCCTCCCGTTCTGCATCTTTTGACTCTCTATGTCCCCTATCCTCCCGGCCGGCTCGGTCCTCCACTCCTGCTCCGTAGATTGACGACTAATTGCAATCTAACAGAACAGGGCTACGGGCAGCCGAGCGGAAATGGAGGAAAACTAGACTCCCTGCCGACCTGTCATCTTTTCACTCCCTCCTCTCTACATTTTCTTCCTCTGTTTCTGCTGCTAAAGCCACTTTCAACCACTCTAAATTTCAAGCCTCTGCCTCTAACCCTAGGAAGCTCTTTGCCACCTTCTCCTCCCTGCTGAATTCTCCTCCTCCTCCCCCTCCCTCCCTCTCCCTCCTCCTCCCTCCTTCCTCCCTCTCTGTGGATGACTTCGTCAACCATTTTGAAAAGAAGGTTGACGACATCCGATCCTCATTCATTAAGTGAAATGACACAGCTGATCCTGCACTACCCTATGCTTTGACTTACATTTTTACATTTTAGTCATTTAGCAGACGCTCTTATCCAGAGCGACTTACAGTTAGTGAATACATATATATATATTTTTTATACTGGCCCCCAATGGGAATCGAATCCACAACCCTGGCGTTGCAAACGCCATGCTCTATCAACTGAGCTACATCCCTGCCGGCCATTCCCTCCCCTACCCTGGACGACGCTGGGCCAATTGTGCGCCGCCCATGAGTCTCCCGGTCGCGGCCGGCTGCGACAGAGCCTGGATTCGAACCAGGATCTCTAGTGGCACTGTTAGCACTGCGATGCAGTGCCTTAGACCACTGCGCCACTCAGGACTTCTTTCTCCCCTCTCTCTCCAGATGAAATCTTGCGACTTGTGACGGCCGGCCGCCCAACAACCTGCCCGCTTGACCCTATCCCCTCCTCTCTTCTCCAGACCATGAGGTAAGGGAGACCTTCTCCCTTACCTCACCTCGCTCATCAACTCATCCTTGACCACTGGCTATGTCCCTTCCGTCTTCAAGAGAGTGAGAGTTGCACCCCTTCTCAAAAAACCTACACTCGATCCCTCCGATGTCAGCAACTACAGAACAGTATCCCTTCTTTCTTTTCTCTCCAAAACTCTTGAGCGTGCCGTCTTTAGCCAACTCTCTTGCTATCTCTCTCAGAATGACCTTCTTGATCCAAACCAGTAAGGTTTCAAGACTGGTCATTCAACTGAGACTGCTCTTCTCTCTGTCAGTGCTCTCCGCACTGCTAAAGCTAACTCTCTCTCCTCTGCTCTCATCCTTCTAGACCTATCTGCTGCCTTTGATACTGTGAACCATCAGATCGTCCTCTCCACCCTCTCCGAGTTGGGCATCTCCGGCGCGGCTCACTCTTGGATTGCATCCTACCTGACAGGTCGCTCCCACAAGGTGGCATGGCGAGAATCTGTCTCCGCACCACGTGCTCTCACCACTGGTGTCCCCCAGGGCTCAGTTCTAGGCCCTCTCCTATTCTCTCTATACACCAAGTCACTTGGCTCTGTCATATCCTCACATGGTCTCTCCAATCATTGCTACGCAGACGACACACAATTAATCTTCTCCTTTCCCCCTTCTGATAACCAGGTGGCGAATCGTATCTCTGCATGTCTGGCAGACATATCAGTGTGGATGACGGATCACCACCTCAAGCTGAACCTCGGCAAGACAGAGCTGCTCTTCCTCCCGGGGAAGGACTGCCCGCTCCATGATCTCGCTATCACGGAGGACAACTCCGTTGTGTCCTCCTCCCAGAGGGCTTCAACTGGAAGCCAGTGGAGTGTGCAAAGAACCTTGGCGTGACCCTGGACAACACCCTGTCGTTCTCCGCTAACATCAAAGCGGTGACCCGATCCAGTAGGTTCATGCTCTACAACATTCGCAGAGTACGACCCTACCTTACACAGGAAGCGGCACAGGTCCTAATCCAGGCACTTGTCATCTCCCGTCTGGATTACTGAAACTCGCTGTTGGCTGCGCTCCCTGCCTGTGCCATTAAACCCCTACAACTCATCCAGAACGCTGCAGCCCATCTGGTGTTCAACCTTCCCAAGTTTTCTCACGTCACCCTGCTCCTCCGCACACTCCACTGGCTTCCAGTTGAAGCCCGCATCTGCTCCAAGACCATGGTGCTTGCCTACGGAGCTGTGAGGGGAACGGCACCTCCGTACCTTCAGGCTCTGATCAGTCCCTACACCCAAACAAGGGCATTGCGTTCATCCACCTCTGGCCTGCTGGCCACCCTACCTCTGCGGAAGCACAGTTCCCGCTCAGCCCAGTCAAAACTGTTCGCTGCTCTGGCACCCCAATGGTGGAACAAGCTCCCTCATGACGCCAGGACAGCAGAGTCACTCACCAACTTCCGGAGACACTTGAAACCCCACCTCTTTAAGGAATACCTGGGATAGGACAAAAGTAATCCTTCTACCCCCCCTTACACCACCCCAAAGAAAAAAAAATATATATTGTAAAGTGGTTGCCCCACTGGTTATCATAAGGTGAATGCCCCAATTCGTAAGTCGCTCCGGATAAGAGCGTCTGCTAAATGACGAAAATGTAAATGTAAATGTAAACTCCAATGTCCTGGCACCCCCCGGATGGCTGGTGAGGTCGGACGCGTGCGCCCACTGAAGCACTCGCGAGCACGCAGCCTTGGGTACATACATCCTCTACGATGGACCTCTGCCCGTATCGGGCTCCCGCCGTAGCACTGCTCTGACCAGCCTATCGATTCCCTACGAAACTGAGGCAGCAATCAGGGTGTTGGGGACAATGGGGTCATCCCTCTCCACCAGGTCCACAAGGTCGAACTGCCGGGAGAGCGCGTCAGGCTTGGTGTTCTTCGACCCCGGACGGTATGAGATTGTGAACCAGAATCTGGTGAAGAACAACACCTGAATGTAGGCTAAGTTCTTATTGTCAGTCCATACGACGAATGGATGGGTGGCCCCCTCTAGCCAATGCCTCCACTCCCCCAGGGCGAGCTTGACCGCTAGCAGCTCACGGTTCCCCACGTCGTAATTCCGCTCCACCGGGGACAGCCGATGGGAGAAAAACGCGCAGGGGTGGGTCTTACCGTCCGTGAGGAACTGCTGGGACAGGATTGCTCCCACCGCAACGTCTGAAGCATCCACCTCCACAATGAACGGTAGGGACGGATCAGGATGCCCTAGGACCGGGGCCGATGTAAAGCGCCCCTTAAGCGCATCAAATGCATTCCCCACTTCCGGGGTCCAGGCGAAGGAGCGCATGCTCGTCTGGGTGAGGGATATCAGCGGAGTGGCCAGAGAGCAAAAATTGCGAATAAATCAGCTATAAAAATTAGCGAACCCTAAAAACCTTTGTAGTTGCTTGAGGGATGAGGGCTGGGGCCAATCCAGTACCGCATTGACCTTGGCTGGGTCCATTCGTAGGTCCCCCTGGGTGACGATCAACCCCAGGAAGGAGACTGTCTCTGTGTGGAATACGCACTTCTCCGCCTTGACATAAAGCTGGTGATGGAGAAGGCGTTGGAGGACCTGCCGAACGTGCTGCTGGTGTTCACTCATGTCCTTTGAAAATATTAGGATGTCATCCAAATACACGAAGACGCTGTAGTCGAGGAGGTCCCGGAGCACGTCATTGACCAACACCTGGAACACCGCTGGCTCGTTGGCTAGACCGAATGGCACGACTTGATACTCGTAATGCCCACTGGGAGTGTTAAAAGCCGTCTTCCACTCGTCCCCCTCCCGAATCCTCACCAGGTTGTAGGCATTTCGTAGTCCAGCTTGGTGAAGACCGGGGCTCCCTGCAACGACTCGAATGCCTTCGTCATCAGGGTGAGTGGGTAGCGGTTCTTAACCGTGACGTCGTTGAGCGCCCGGTAATCAATGCACGGCCGCTGCCCACCGTCCTTTTTCCCCAAGAAGAAGAAGGTTTGGACTGATGAGTGGTCGGTGGTTACCGGAACAAGACGGAGGCGGAGCCTCCCTCCAGGATGAGCCGCCCCGTGGACCGGTCTATCCAGGGTTTGTGGACGACCAGCCAGGGGTGCCCGAGGACGAGGGGACACCGGAGAGTCCACAATGAAAAACTGGATATCCTCCCATAGCCCCCCTGCCACCCGGACACGCACGGGACAGTACGCCGGGTGATGAAGCCCAACCCCAACGGCCAGCCATCCAGGCCCATGACCGGAACCGGCTCGGAGAGGGAAAGTAAAGGAACGCTCCACCCTTGGGCCAGCCCCGCATCCATCAGGTTTCCCACGGCCCCCAAATCCACCAGTGCATGCACCCGATGCGCAGTTAGGCCCACTGAACCCTGACGGGACCGTCCAGTCGCTCAGGCAGCTCCCTGAAGGAGAGTTCGTCCTTCATCCCATCCAATAGCCCCTGCACGTAAAGGACGACCAGGGCGGCCTCCTCCCATCCTGCCTCTCAAGCCTGGGTCCGGAACACCACGGAGTAGTCCGCCACCGAACGGTCACCCTGCCGACAGGCTGTGAGTCGCCTCCCGGCCTCGTGCCCTGACACCACCCGAGAGGTGTCGAACACCTTGCGTAGCTCCCGGGTGAATTGGTAGGAGTCGGAGAACACCGGAGTTTGGCTCTCCCACTCCGTGGTAGCCCAGAAAAGGGCCCAACCTTTCAACAGAGTGATAATGTAGGCCACCCGGCCCTGCTCCGTCGGGAAGGAGGAGGGTTGTAGGCTGTATACCAGGGAACACTGGGTGAGGAATTCGCTGCAGCCCTCTGGAAATCTGTCGTACCTCTCCAGAGGTGGTAGGCGGGTTCCCGCGATGTCGCAGGCGAGACTGGAGACGCCGCTACTGCGGCTTCCGCGGCTTCCGCTCCGCCGGCTGCCGGGGCTGGTCGGGTGTCCACCCGGCTCTGCATGGCGATCGTCAGCTGGCGGAGATTCTCGGTTATCTGCTGCAGGCTGCGGTCGTGCTGGTTCAGCATAGCTCCCTGCATTGCCAATGCGCTACGATACTGTGCTGCCTCCGCTAGGTCCATATTGGCTCTGTTTTCTGTAAGGGTTGGTGTGAGGTGTGACCCAGGTGCGGTGCAGGATACACAGTAGGCAGTAGGCATAGATGGTGAAACAATGATCTTTACTGGTGGTTCCAAAACCAGGATAAAAATAACGGACTTAAGGCAAACTTATAGGCTCACCATTGAACTCGTCATCTTTCTTCTCGAATCCGGAGGACATAAAACAATATAGAGGTAAGATAGATATCGATTTTGAGACATGACATGTATTTTCTTCATATTTTTGTATGCACTTTTCATATTAATGTGAAATTCCAGTTATTTATTTTTTATTTCTCTGAAAAACAAGTGTATCTCTGTGAAATGTCAACGGAGCACTGAGCGAACAGCAAGATTTTTATTTTCAAAGTCTTTTACATTTTAATTCAGCTCGTGTCATGTTAATGTTGTTTTTGTGACCCACGGCAACAACTTTGCAGAAGATCACCACAACATGTAAAATCCTCAAAAGTCGCTGGGAGAAGTGGCACTGCTCTATCCACAGAGCTCGGTGCTTATAATTGGATGTATTAGTTTACGAAATCCAACTTTTTGGATATAATGTTCATGATATGTTAGAGAAAGACCCCACTGAACGATTCAGAACATGAAGAATCATATTTGTCTTGGTAAAATGTATTTTATAATATAAGGTGGACACCCTACTCTGAGCGATATTAGATTTCAGTTAATGTAAAGCAATATTTTGCAACAGAGGGCTGTTGTGATATCTTACAGCTCTATGTTAATCAACTTCTCCTGATTGCAGCCGATTGCACTTCACTACTTTACAAACAGTGCATGTTTTGTGTGTATACTTGAAGTTACATGCTGCATGTTAGAATCATAGATTCAGTGTCAAAACAGCATCAGAATGATTAGATGAAACAACATTACAGCTAAATTAACCCCAAGGATTAATCACTATGTTGACGTTACTTTAAGATTCACACCTTCCTTGCAGGAGGGTCCTCCGTAAGCAGACTGGGAGCAGTCACAGACGTAGCCGCTGTTCTTCTCGATGCACCTCCCTCTGTTGTGGCAGAGACGGCTGGAGCCGCTGCAGTGGCCGGGGCAGCCGGCACTTACCCCCGGGGTCATCTTAGCCCTCTCCTCCAGGTTAAAGGTCACGCTGTTTATAGTCAGAGTTCTGATGCAGCCCAGGAAGCCCCTCTGCCTTGCCGCTGTTCCCCCTGGAGGAGGGACAACAGGTTATAACTAATTAATATGGCTTTTCAGTGTTACAATATGTATAACTGCTCTATGTACATATTAATCCACAGAGGGGCTGTTCACCATAGCCCTACCCACAAACAGCTGGCTGTTGAGCCGGAGGCGGAGGTGTCCATCAGACGGGGCTTCCAGGAAGCGCAGGGGCAGCTGGTCCACCTGCAGAGAAGCCTCCTTCACGCTGCGCTCCGCCCTCAGATAGTGCCACTGCCTGTCATTCAGGGGCACGTGGGACTTCACGGCCAGGACCACTGGCCCGTTTCCCACATCAAAGGAGAACGTCACCACAGAGGGAGCTGAGAAAACAAAAAGGGGACACAAGCTGACAGTCAGTCAGGTCAGCATCTGAGACTCTTTTCTATGCTACACAATGTAGTTTTATGTCGATGGCATGCAATGTGATGCGTTGAGACTTAGAAGGCTTTGATGACCTGTATGGTTTTATGTAGGGCAGAGTTGACAGCTTGTCAATACTTCTAAATGCGCCTCACATTTCAAAAGCTGCAGTTATTTCAATGCTCCAAATGTCCTGTGAGAGAATGGACTCTTACAAAAGACCTAAAGAGAAGCTTTTACAGATACATTTTGAGCCCAGCAACTATGTTGCCCTCCTCTTTATGCTCTTTAGTACATTCACAATGTAGTTTGACCATTATTTTCTTCAACAATTACTTCTATATTCAGTGAGCATATTCTGATTACATGGTTGCCACGGAAAGTGCTATTAGAGGTTTATTTGACAGCTTGATAATAGAGCACTGTGTCTGTCATTAGGATTACATTATGCAGTTCAGGTCAGGAGTGACATGTTGCAAATTTTTCCAATTGCATGTCAAATGTAGGCTACTGTAGCTGGGAAGTGCTTTCATCAGAAAATAGAATTCTGATGATTTCACACCGCTGGCCTTCTCCAAATGGATTCTGGTGTGTGTGTGTGTGTGTTTACAGTATGTGTGTGTGTGTGGGGGGAGCACAGACTCACAGCTGAGCTCTAGTCTGATGAAGTGCTTGAGGCCCAGGTTTTCCAGAAAGACTCCTGATGGGATGCTGGTCTTGAAGTAGAAGGAGATGTCAGTGCTGAGCTCTGCCTGGAGGGTCGGGAAGTGCAGGTAGGATGACTCCTGGTAGAAGGACGCTGCATTCCACACAGACTCTAGAAAACAGGAAATACACATTTCTTCTTAGAGGTAAGTCTTGACTCATATAAGAAGGATATAAAGATGAGTGAAAAAGGGTTATGTCTTGGAACTGAGTGGAGCATTTGAACATACTCAATATTTAATCAGCATTTGGCCTGGAAAAACAAGGATGTCCAAAGGGACCATCTGTAAGATACAATTTTTACAAAATAGAAGAGTTCACCTACTGTCACCATTACAACGCAGTGGGCCAATTCTGTAGAGCGCCTCAGAGCCTGTTCTGTTGGTGTCTCCAATCACGATCTCAGTCACTGGTAAGTGCTCTTTGTAGGAGAGGACTCCTGTGTCATTAGCCCTGCAATATACAGCGAGAGAAGCCTCTTCATTTCACAACAGATAAACTAATCCATTCCTCAGTCAGCATTGCCTGGAACTTTAGAGTAAACACTATAAAGATGAAGTGATCTATCAAGGTCTGGACGGGTGCCTCAGGAGATATGCAAATGAGGTTCCCCAAATTCAAAACTACACAGGGACACACTGGGTGAGAATAAATGTAGGCAACGTCATTAAAGTTAAAGATAAAGTGTGTAATAAAGAATATCATGATAAGATCTGCAGTTGAAGCCTAATACGTTTTTATAGTAATTTATACCTTCATATAGTCATTTTACATTACAGCAGTTGAATTTGGATAGAAATATCCCTGTATTCAAAGTTCTATATAAATAAAGTAATGCATTTAAAAAAATTAAAATAATGGTCACTAGACAAACCCAAAGGCCTGTAGAGCATATTGATCAATGAGCAGCCCAGTAGATACACAGAGAGACATATTTGCCTTGTTACCTTGAGTCTGTGTCGGCATCACAGTTACAGAAGTAATTCATGTCCATGCAGTTTTCCTCCAGGCTGCAGGAGCACTGCTGAACCCCCGGCAGGAAGCCACCCCAGTAGGTCCGTCTCTCTCCACCCTGGTCCACCCACCAGGACAACGGGGTACCATCTACAGCAGAGCACAACATAGTTCATACAAAAACAAGCAATTATAGCAATGCAGTAAATGAAAAAAATATATATAGGGAAATATACAACTAAGAGAAAAAGCTTTACAGTAGCTAGTTATACAGTTAGTTCAAACGTATAACTATTGGATCAGATAGACACATAACTGTCCAGATGCTTAGAAAAAAACGGCACCGTTTTTGGAATGAAATCCTTGGAATACACAATGTCATCCATATTCAAATATAACAATTATCCTGCTGGTCAGTGAGACTCAGACAAATCCTATTAGAGACCAGCTAATAATCCAGGGGTCATCTCTGCAGTATGGCTATCTGCACAGTGACTGTGATTAGAGCCATTGGCATCTGTTGGCATCCCATGGCATTGTGTCAATGAGCCCTCAGTGATGCCAGTCAGACATCCAGGGCTCATTTCCTGGAGCATCTGTAAGTGGCCCTGCTACAGCCATCCGTCACACAATATGACTCTGCATTGGAGACACTACAGGCCTGCAGGGAGCAGTCCCTCAGCTCTCAGCTACTATCAACACATCTGCATTGTGCATTGCGGATACTTGATGTTGCATGCTAAACCTGCATACATTATATACGCCCTTTCATTGACCTTACTCTGCAAGAGGTTTTGAAATAAACTGCAGTACAATATTGACAGTAACAGTGTCTCTTATTGATCTAGTGTTGCTTGCTTATTTAGTAAGAATAGGTCCCAGTGTTGGGCAAGCATTTGAAAGCATATCAATACTTGACACATTTGTTGTTGTTTATTGTTTTGTTTTTGTGGTCATGACAAAGAATGTGCAAATGTGAATCCTTAGTATTCAAACTGCATGTTGATAGATAATGAAACGGTATAATGAAAAGAGAAGACGAGTCAAAATTACATTGTCATCGTGGATGGTAATTGGTATTTTCTTGTCATATTACAAGCTGCAGATGTTGTCTGTGCCCAACACTACAGCCACATAATTAAACAAATGAAAATGACAATTTAATAAATTAATAACAGTAATCAAACATATTTAACTAATGTGAACCATATTCCATGAATGCGTATAGGTTACGCATGCATGACGTTGTGGTGTCTGAGTTCACAAAAAGCCACTTTTAATCATGCAAATTTACATAAATCCATGGGCCAAATTGGTCTAATAATAAACAATTTGTGAATTGCTATTCATTGAACAGCTAAGAGACATGGTGTGTCTGACAGAGGGGCTGAACATCATTCATCTTCTATAGAGAATATCTGTGTTCAAGCACGACAGCCAGCAGAAACAACCTATTGATGTTCCATCTGAAACTGTTCATATATAGCCCAAAGAATAACATTTTTATTTTATTTTGACCCACTGTGATAATGAACTTGTTTATTTGCACGCACATGACAGCCGGGGAATCAGGGAATTCAGCACTTCATGAATTTTTCATGATTTAGGAGCAAATGTGAGATGTCTGGGAGACCGTTTGCTCCCAAAGCAATTGAAGATGAATGCTCAGAGATATGCTCGGTGGTAGCCTTTCAAGTTATTGCAAGATAATGGGAGAAATGGTTGAGGATGGAGTGTATATTCACATGCTCAGGTCAGAATCAGTTTTATTCTCAGAATACTAACCATTTATATTAGTGAACAGGTCCGTCTGGGACCATGTCTAAGTTTGACGTCATAGGACGAACAGGGTGCTATCGACCCAACTCACCTCTAGTGTTGAAGAGGCGGGACTTCCTGCAGCCGTACATCACTTCCTGTTGACATTGCTCTGACCCGGCCACGAGGGCCATCAGTTGTTCAGGTGAGGCGCTGTAGTTGAACTTCATAATGTAGGGCTTCTGGAGTGTAGAACCCTGGACCCTGACTGGATCTGTGCTGTTGTGGGTCACCACTGTCCACACCTTGTCTTCTACACACAACATGGAACAAAAGATGTCAAACCTTAAGACATTTTGACCTGTAACATGCTGTACATTGTGTGCAGAGCATGTTGGTTGTGTCATATTTACCCTTTTGATTATAAAAACATTGGATATATTCACAAGCTTTGACTTATACAAGCCAATACCCAAATAAAATAAATAAACATGTTGAATTAATTATTGATTAAATTGATTAAATTAAAAAAGGGAGTTCCTGCATGTACACTGTGGCGTGTCCAGGGGGTGGCCTAGGCTGAGACCCCCGAATGTTACAGTATAACTCGCACTCTGGATGGCACTTTCAAGTGAATTTATAGCTGTATGCTAACACCCTTATATAAAATCCTGACCTTCAATGCAAACACTTTTGGAATTGATTCATTATTTATTTGAACAGGGAAACGTACCAAACCTAAACTGAAGCATTTAATGCATTGAAACATCATACTTATATTGTAGAAATCCACCTTGCATCGATTAAGGTTCAACATGTTATGACCCCCTAAACTGGGTCTGTGCCCCAACTTGGTCACCCCATTCAAAATGTTCTGGACACGCTACTGCATGTACAATAATCCACAGCCAAACAAGATTTCCTGTAGGCTCTCTAACCAAGGATTAATAGCTTGCAAAATGAATTGAGGTGAGGACTCCAATTCATTTCCATCCCCCTATTTTGTGTATTATAGGGAATTCTGTTTACCTTGCCTGAGAAGAAATCCTCTTCCTCTTCGTGATTATTCACATCCCAGTTTGTCAAGCTGAGAGTTATTTACATCTCTAATGGATTCTTTAATTGAGGTCAACCTGAGGCAACTCCATGCAACATTATTAGGATTTGTGGCATGAAAAAAGGAAAATACATTGTGATCCTGAGCCAGACTATCAAAAGGCAGCAGCAGCCAGCCACCTCCGTAATGACTTAAATGTTGCATTAACCTCCGGAAAGGTCAGAGCTGTAAGCTCATGACAGCAATGTGATGGATATTGTCTTGTATGCCAGCGCCCAGGCATCGAGCTCCCATTCCTTTACTCTGTCTGTGAAAAGTCTGAGCCCTGAAGGTGAAGACATGACACAGACTTGAATCAGAGCTCTGGTCTTCTTTATGTGTATTCACTTTTGCGATTGTGTCATTTTGCACACTTTTGCACAAATAATGTCTTATTTACAGCAGACATTTTGGCAAATCTTTATTTGGAGCTATCATTGTAACCAGGGGCTGATTCCATGTCTAGTAACCCTAATGGTTTTCCACTTCATAGCTTGGCTGTCAGTTGTCAGTTGTGCTGTGGGCCAATACAATGTGTCTGTAAGTGACTGAATCAGATCTTGTTTACTCTGCCTCTCCTCTGCTACGATCTCAGAGTTCTTGTGGGATTCAGGAGAGTGCAGAGAGGTGATGACTGGGCTGTGTGCCCCAGTGGCAGCTTACCTGTCATGTTGCAGTAGACCTGTGTCGGCCCCAGAGGACCACTGCCATCTGGATCAACGGAGAAGTAGCCTGAGGAGCTGCCGGTCAGCCTGTAGGCCTCACATGATGCCTCATAGATGGCTATAGACGAACACAGATATACATAATGCTCTAAAATGGCTGACAGAAATCTCAGTGAGGAAGTTAAAAACTATTTTAATGGGTAGCATGTACATAATTGTACAGTGGCTGGTAAACATTTAGCAATAGCACTGAGTGGTCAAGCTCTAAAACACAAAGACAACCACCTTCACAAAATATGAATATAATATATGGTACATTAATATACATAAGTGACATACTTACAATTTGACCTTTTAATACTAATGTTGTAGCCTCCCCTACTTTTCCCTATATTGCATATTTTATATTGCACACATATGCATAACTTAGAAAATGTAGCAAGCCAGACACCATTATGCATATAAAGATGATGTTCAAAGTAAGTGGGCACATTTTCATTCATGTGGTGCATATTCATGTCAAGGTACACTCCAACATACAAGGACAACTGCATCCGCTGGCGAATAAACAAGAAATCAGTATTCTGAGCACGCTCAGTGGTGAATATCAAAGGGGCGTCTGTGGATGTCTGGAGACGACAGATGAGAGGAAAAACGTCCGTATGTCAAACTGAGGCTCTTGACGTATAGCTAACGGGGTTTACCTGTTTCCCAGGTAGTTATGCCAGGCAGAATACAAGGGGATTGATTACTATACGGTCACTCCGGCATTGAACCATCTCATGTTGTTACCAACCCTTTTGAATTGCACTTTATAAGGATGGCAGCATAGGGATAACAGTTCTATGAGATTGTGAGATTGCGAGCTGCATTTAAATATATTGTATATCCTGGCTTGGGTTGGATTGTGTTTGAGAAAAGTGTGGGAAGTGTATAGGTATATATAAGGGAAGAGTAGTTAACTCACAGTTGTGGCAGGTGGCTCCAGTGTATCCTGTTCCAGAGCAGTCACAGTAGAAGGTGTTCCAGGACTGGGAACACTGCCCTCCATGTTCACAGAAGTTGGGCAGACATCTGGAGAGACAGCAGCAATATACACTATATATACAAAAGTATGTGGACACCTCTTCAAAGTACTGGATTCAGATATTTCAGCCACACCTGTTGCTGAAAGGTGTATAAAATCGAGCACACAGCCATGCAATCTCCATAGACAAACATTGGCAGTAGATTGGCCTTACCGAAGAGCTCAGTGACTTTCAACGTGGCACCGTCATATGATGTCACCTTTCCAACAAGTCAGTTCGTCAAATTTCTGCCCTGCTAGAGCTGCCCTGGTCAACTGTAAGTGCTGTTATTGTGAAGTGGAAACGCTCAGCCGCGAAGTGGTAGGCCACACAAGCTCACAGAACGGGACCGTTGAGTGCTGAAGCGCGTAGCACGTAAAAATCGTCTGTCCTCAGTTGCAACACTCACTACCGAGTTCCAAACTGCTTATGGAAGCAACTTCAGCACAAGAACTGTTCGTCGGGAGCTTTATGAAATGGGTTTCCATGGCCGAGCAACCGCACACAAGCCTAAGATCACCATACACAATGCCAAGCGTCAGCTGGAGTGGTGTAAAGCTCGCTGCCATTGGACTCTGGAGCAGTGGAAACGTGTTCTCTGGAGTGATGAATCACGCTTCACCATCTGGCAGTCTGAAGGACAAATCTGGGTTTGGTGGATGCCAGGAGAACGCTACCTGCCCCAATGCATAGTGCCAACTGTAAAGTTTGGTGGAGGAGTAATAATGGTCTGTGGCTGTTTTTCATGGTTCAGGCCCCTTAGTTCCAGTGAAGGGAAATCTTAACGCTACAGCATACAATGTCATTCTGTGATTCCAACTTTGTTGCAACAGTTTGGGGAAGGCCCTTTCCTGTTTCAGCATGACAAAGCCCCCGTGCACAAAGCGAGGTCCATACAGAAATGGTTTGTCGAGATCGCTGTGGAAGAACTTGACTGGCCTGCATAGAGCCCTGACCTCAACCCCATCGAACACCTTTGGAATGAATTGGAACATTGACTATGAGCCAGGCCTAATCGCCCAACAGTGCTCGACCTCACTAATGCTCTTCTGGCTGAATGGAAACAAGTCCACGCAGCAATGTTCCAACATCTAGAGGCTGTTGTAGCAGCAAAGTGGGGACCAACTCCATATTAATGCCCATGATTTTGGAATGAGATGAGTAGGTGTCCACATGCTTTTGGTCTGAAGTGCCTTCAGAAAGTATTCATACCCCTTGACTTACTTAACATTTTGTTGTGTTACAGCCCATTTATTAACCTCTATGGGATCGGTGTCCCGTATACGGGACGGTTGAGCTAACGTGCGCTAATGTGATTAGCATGACCGTTGTAAGTAACAGCAATCTTTCCAGGACATAGACATGTCTTATATGGGTACAAAGCTTAAATTATTTTTAATCTAACTGTTCTGTCCAATTTACAGTAGCTATTACAGTGAAAAAATACCATGCTATTGTTTGAGGAGAGTGCACAACAACAAAAAACTTGTCACGGCAACTGGTTTGATACATTCACCTCTGAAGGTAAATAATGTACTTACATGTAAATTCAGTAATCTTGTTCTGATTTGTCATCCTAAGGGTCCCAGAGTTTAAAATGTAGCATAGTTTTGTTTGATAAAATCCATTTTTATATTCAAATGTAGTAACTGGGTTCTATAGTTTGAACCCCTGCTGTCTCTGGCTCCACACCCACCCCGCCCGGCCATCTAGATGTGTGAAAGTTAGTGTATAAGGTAATGATCCATCATGTATGACATTCCTGGGAGTGTGTAAACTTACATTTTGTATTACCATATCATTTTTGTGTGTTCTCTACAGTTATGCACTTGAAAATGTATCAATTGACCAATTCAGCACATTTGGGCAGACTTGATACAAAATAGTCCAGTATTGCAATGCTTCACTGGATCATTCTGAAACTTTGCACACACACTGCTGCCATCTAGTGGCCAAATTCTAAATTGCGTCTGAACTGCAATATTATATTGTGGCCTTTCTCTTACATTTCAAAGATGATGGAACAAAAAAACAAAATAAACGCATGTTTATTTGTTTGTATTATCTTTTACCAGATCTAATGTGTTATATTCTCCTACATTAATTTCACATTTCCACAAATTTGTATTTCCTTTCAAATGGTATCAAGAACATGCATATCCTTGCTTCAGGTCCTGAGCTACAGGCAGTTAGATTTGGGTATGTCATTTTAGGTGAAAATTGAAAAAAAAATTGTCAGATCCTTTTTTTCTCACACATATTTACACACGATACCCCATAATGGCAAAGTAAAAACATGTTTTTATTCATGTATTTAAGTATTTACACAACTTTGCCCTGACACTCCAAACTGAGCTCAGGTGCATCTAATTTCCTTTGATCATCCTTGAGACGTCACTATAACTTGATTGGAGCCCACCTGCGGCTAATTCAATTGTTTGGATGTGATTTAGAAAGAAACACACCTGTCTATAAATGGTCCCACAGTTGACAGTGCATGTCAGAGCAGAAACTATACCATGAAGTCAAGGAACTGTCTGTAGATCTCAGAGATTGTGATGAGGTATATACACTTGAAGTTGGAAGTTTACATACACTTAGGTTGGAGTCATTAAAACTCGTTTTTCAACCACTCCACAAATGTTTTGTTTACAAACTATAGTTTTGGCAAGTTGGTTAGGACATCTACTTTGTGCATGACATGAGGAATTTTTCCAACAATTGTTTACAGACAGATTATTTCACTTATTTTTTTATTTTTTTGTCATTTAGCAGACGGTCTTATCCAGAGCGATTTACATGAGCAATTATGGTTAAGTGCCTTGCTCAAGGGCACATCGACAGATTTTTCACCTAGTCGGCTCGGGGATTAGAACCAACGACCTTTCGGTTACTGGCACAACGCTCTTAACCACTAAGCTACCTGCTTATAATTCACTGTATCACAATTCCAGTGGGTCAGAACTTTACATACACTAAGTTGACTGTGCCTTTAAACAGATTGGAAAATTCCAGAAAATTATGTCATGGCTTTAGAAGCATCTGATAGGCTAATTGACATAATCTGAGGCAATTGGAGGTGTACCTGTGGATGTATTTCAAGGCCTACCTTCAGACTCAGTGCCTCTTTCCTTGACATCATGGGGAAATCAGCCAAGACCTCAGAAAAAACATTGTAGACCTCCACAAGTCTGGTTCATCCTTGGGAGCAATTTCCAAATGCCTGAAGGTACCACGTTCATCTGTACAAACAATAGTATGCAAGTATAATCACCATGTGACCAAGCAGCCGTCATACTGCTCTGGAAGGAGATGTGTTCTGTCTCCTAGAGATTAACAAACTTTCAAGAGATTAACAAACCTTCGAGCAAAGTTGTCTCCATCATCTGGAAATTGAAAAAATATGGAACTACCCTAGACCTGGCCATCTGACTAAACTGAGCAACCGGGCAAGTAGGAAATTGGTCAGGGAGATGCCCAAGAACCCCATGACCACTCTGACAGAACTACGGAGTTCCTTGGTTGAGATGGGAGAACCTGCCAGAAGGACAACAGTCTCTACATCACTTCACCAATCTGGGCTTTATAGGAAAGTGGCCAGACGGAAGCCACTCCTGAGAAAAAGGCACATGACAGCACGCCTGGAGATTGCAAAAAGGCACGTGAAAGATTTTTATGTTGGTATTTTATTAGGATCCCCATTAGCTGTAGCAAAAGCAGCGTCTACTCTTCCTGGGGTCCACACAAAACATTAAACATGACATACTGTATTACAGAACATTAATAGACAAGAACAGCTCAAGGACAGAACTACACAAATAAAAAAATGGCACACAGCCTACATATCAATACATACACACAAAATAACTAGGTCAAATAGGGGAGAGACATTGTGCCGTGAGGTGTTGCTTTATCTGTTTTTTGAAACCGGTTTGGTGTTCCTTTGAGCAATATGAGATGGAAGGGAGTTCCATGCAATAATGGCTCTATTTAATACTGTACACTTTCTTCAATTTGTTCTGGATTTGGGGACTCTGAAAAGACGCCTTGTGGTATGTCTGATGGGGTAAGTTACTTTGTCAGAGCTGTGTGTAAATTGACAATGGAATTTAACACATTCATGTTTCTTATAAAAAGAAGTCAACTCTTTGCCAAGAGAGAATGGAATGCATAGTACACTGCTCAAAAAAATAAAGGGAACACTTAAACAACACAATGTAACTCCAAGTCAATCACACTTCTGTGAAATCAAACTGTCCACTTAGGAAGTAACACTGATTGACAATACATTTCACATGCTGTTGTGCAAATGGAATAGACAACAGGTGGAAATTATAGGCAATTAGCAAGACACCCCCAATAAAGGACTGGTTTTGCAGGTGGTGACCACAGACCACTTCTCAGTTCCTATGCTTCCTGGCTGATGTTTTGGTCACTTTTGAATGCTGGCGGTGCTTTCACTCTAGTGGTAGCATGAGACGGAGTCTACAACCCATACAAGTGGCTCAGGTAGTGCAGCTCATCCAGGATGGCACATCAATGCGAGCTATGGCAAGAAGGTTTGCTGTGTCTGTCAGAGTAGTGTCCAGAAAATGGAGGCTCTACCAGGAGACAGGCCAGTACATCAGGTGACGTGGAGGAGGCCGTAGGAGGGCAACAACCCAGCAGCAGGACTGCTACCTCCGCCTTTGTGCAAGGAGGAGCAGGAGGAGCACTGCCAGAGCCCTGCAAAATTACCTCCAGCAGGCCACAAATGTACATGTGTCTGCTCAAACGGTCAGAAACAGACTCCATGAGGGTGGTATGAGGGCCCGACGTCCACAGGTTGGGGTTGTGCTTACAGCCCAACACCGTGCAGGACGTTTGGCATTTGCCAGAGAACACCAAGATTGGCAAATTCGCCACTGGCGCCCTGTGCTCTTCACAGATGAAAGCAGGTTCACACTGAGCACATGACAGACGTGACAGAGTCTGGAGACGCCCTGGAGAACGTTTTACTGCCTGCAACATCCTCCAGCATGACCGGTTTTGCGGTGGGTCAGTCATGGTGTGGAGTGGCATTTCTTTGGGGGTCGCCCAGCACTCCATGTGCTCGCCAGAGGTAGCCTGACTGACATTAGGTACCAAGATGAGATCCTCAGACCCCTTGTGAGACCATATACTGGTGTGGTTGGCCCTGGGTTCCTCCTAATGCAAGACAATGCTAGACCTCATGTGACTGGAGTGTGTCAGCAGTTCCTGCAAGAGGAAGGCATTGATGCTATGGACTGGCCCGCCCGTTCCCCAGACCTGAATCCAATTGAGCACATCTGGGACATCATGTCTCGCTCCATCCACCAACAGACTGTCCAGGAGTTGGCTGATGTTTTAGTCCAGGTCTGGGAGGAGATCCCTCAGGAGACCATCCGCCACCTCATCAGGAGCATGCCCAGGCGTTGTAGGGAGGTCATACAGGCACGTGGAGGCCACACACACTACTGAGCCTCATTTTGACTTGTTTTAAGGACATTACATCAAATTTGGATCAGCCTGTAGTGTGGTTTTCCACTTTAATTTTGAGGGTGACTCCAAATCCAGACCTCCATGGGTTGATACATTTGATTTCCATTGATAATTTTTGTGTGATTTTGTTGTCAGCACATTCAACTATGTAAAGAAAAAAGTATTTAATAAGATTATTTCATTCATTCAGATCTAGGATGTGTTATTTTAGTGTTCCCTTTATTTTTTTGAGCAGTGTATTTATATTAGCCCTCTGATTACAATGAAGAGCAAGACATGCTACTCTGCTCTGGGCCAGCTGCAGCTTAACTAGGTTTTTCTTTGCAGCACTTGACCACATGACTGGACAATAATGCAGATAAGACAAAACTAGAGCCTGCAGGATTTGCTTGTTGGAGTGTGGTGTCAAAAAAGCAGAGCATCTCTTTATTATTGACAGACCTCTCCACATCTTTACAACCATTGAATCTATATGTTTTGACCATGACAGTTTACAATCTAAGGTCATTTAATTTAGTCTCCTCAACTTGTTAAACAGCCACACCATTCATTACCAGATTCAGCTGAGGTCTAGAGCTTAGGGAATGTATTGTACCAAATACAATGCTCTTAGTTTTAGAGATGCTCAGTACCAGTTTATTACTGGCCACCCATTCCAAAACTGACTGCAACTCCTTGTTAAGGATTTCAGTGACTTCATTAGCTGTGGTTGCTGACATGTATATGGTTGAATCATCAGCATACATGGACACACAGGCTTTGTTTAATGCCAGTGGCAGGTCATTGGTAAAAATAGAAAAGAGTATAGGGCCTAGAGATCTGCCCTGTGGTACATCACACCCTACAACCCTCTGAGCTCTATTAGATAGATAATGTAGCTCTGAATCCACAATATGGCAGAGGTTGAAAAGCCATAAAGAAATACGTTTTCTCAACAACAGGTTTTGGTCAATAATATCGGCTTCACTGAAATCTAACAGTACAGCTCCCACAATCTTCTTATTATCAATTTATTTCAACCAATCATCAGTAATTTGTGTCTCTATAAGCATGCTGGAAGTCTGTTGTCAATTTATTTACAAAGAAATAGCATTGTATTTGGTCAAACAACATTTTTTCCAACAGTTTGCTAAGAGCTGGCAGCAAGCTGATAGGTCTTCTGTTAGAACCAGTAAAGGCCGCTTTACCACTCTTGGGTAGCGGAATGACTTTGGCTTCCCTCCAGGCCTGAGGACAAACACCTTCCTCTACTCAGATATATGACATAGGAGTGGCCATAGAGTCAGCTACCATCCTCAGTAGTAGCTTTCCATCTAAGTTGTCAATGGGTACGGATACAGCTTTAAACAGGTTACAGGCACTGGTGACAGTGAGGAGCTTCCTCTTGCATGGACAGCTTGATGAAAACAAGTCAATATTCAGGTACCCAAGAAGGTAGACCTCTCTGTTTACATCACATACATTATCAAGCATTTCACACACATTATTTAGAGACTGTACTCCCTGTTCACCCACGACTGCGTGGCCAAACACGACTCCAAAACCATCATTCAGTTTGCTGATGACACAACAGTGGTAGGCCTGATCACCGACAATGATGAGACAGCCTATAGGGAGGAGGTCAGAGACATGGCAGTGTGGTGCCAGGACAACAACCTCTCCCTCAACATGAGCAAGACAAAGGAGCTGATCGTGGACTACAGAAAAAGGAGGGCCGAACACACCCCCATTCACATCAACAGGGCTGTAGTGGAGCGGGTCGAGAGTTTCAAGTTCCTTGGTGTCCACATCACCAACAAACTATCATGGTCCAAACCAGAGCATGTGAGCGGAGTGGAGCGGGCGGATTTTGGACAGAGCGCAGAGCGGCATTTTTAAAAGGAAGGAGCGTTGCCCTATGTCCCGCTCCAATTTCGCTCCGCTCACACCACGAGTCTGAAGCACGCTGAAGCCTGACCCAGAATCCATCTTTGTCTTGCACAGTCATCAACAGTAGACTATTTTCAGTCAAAACTCGGCTCAATAATGGAGTTCACCAAGTACTTCAAAAAGGAAAATGAGAAGTCATACAGGTGTAATATTAATATAAAACTAACTAACAATGATAATGTGGTACAAGAAAAAGAATGTGGTGACATTGTTTCAGTCAGTAAAGATTCATTTTGGAATCTAAAAAGACACATCTCTTGAAAACACGAAAGTGTGCTACGTGAACACGCTGGGAAGAAAGCAAAAGGTTAGCAAGTTGAATACGGTATCTTGTAACAAAAGTGTAAAGTAAATATAGCCTAATATTCAAACAAATTAGTTTTGTAATTCAAAGTAGGCCTAATATATGGTTCGTTTAATTTAATTTGTGTCGTCCATGAATTTGTATTTTATAGAGCGAGAGGAGCAGCAGCTGCAACAAGAGAAAAGGGTTGAGGAATTCAAAAGTTTCTTCACTGCACGCAAAGGCCCAACCATAACAAGGGAGAGAAAAAGAGAGCTGGATGTAGCATTTTTAAAAATGATTTACATGGACTATGAACCGCTGAGTAAAGGAGAATGCGAAGGGATGCAACACTTGGCCAGCGCAGCTCAACCGGGCTACACCCCCCCATGCTACAACACCGTACGGGACACGCTCATGCCAAATGCCCTGGAAGAGATGGAAGCCAAACTGCAAGACCTACTGCAAAATGGTGATGGGCTCGTTCTGTCAGCGGACATTTGGACCAGTAGAAGAGGGCACAGCTTCCTTGGCATCGTGGCCAGTTTCATTGATGGGACGTTCCGGGGGCACACGGTTTTGTTGGGCTGTGAGCACATACAGGGGCACCATACCACAGATCGTATTACCAAAAGTATGAAAGTGTACTGAAATATTGGAATGTGCAACGACGTGTGATTCGGTCGTCACTGACAGTGCCAGCAACATGATCAAGGCGTTTAACCTCCTCCCTGGCACTGAAGAGGAGGCGGAGGGTGAAGTGACCGCGGATGCCAGCAGCAGCGCAGAACATGAAGAGGAGGATGAGGGACCACCTGCGCCCTCGCAAGTCCATGTGGAAGTGATAACCACTAATGTAGAAACTATGATAAATCAGTACTTTACTGTGTCAAATTTACATCTGAGATGCCTCATTCACATGCTTCAGCTGGCGATCAAAGACGCCGTTAACGAGCACGACAACATTAAAAGGCTGTTAATGAAAGTCGGGCACCTGGTGAAAAGTGTGCGCAAGAGCACCCTGAACACAGAGGAAACCGACCAATTAGGTGTCCGCCCCACAAATGCCTGCGCCACTCGATGGAGCAGCCAGCTGCGGATGATTCAGTCGTTCATTGGTTGTTCCAAAAAGACCCGTTATGGCAAAACAAACTCAAGTCTAATGTTGCTAACATCACCCTGAATCAAGTACGGCAGCTGACGCACCTTGTCAGTGTGCTGACACCACTGGCAGACCTCACAGACAAAATGCAGAAGGAGCTGGGGAACCTGGGGATGATCCTCCCTGCTGTCACAGAAATCAAATCCCTGCTCACCGATGACACTCACGCTGCACTTCCAATGGGCATTGCTGCTTTTGCAGAAACATTGGCAAACAACGTGTCAATTCGCTATGGAATATACTATACTGATAAACATCTCCTTTTAGCATCAGTGTTAGATCCCTGTTTCAAGGCAGAATGGATAATCCGAGATGAGTCTGTATGCAACAAACTCGGGGAGATAAGGTAAGGCTGTGGTTTAAGCTAAAAGTGAAATACATGCAGATTTTCTTCATTTTTTGGTGTGGGGGGCATTTGAGTGGAGCGCAATGCAAACTGCGTTGAGCGCTGAGCGATAATGAGCGGACTGGCCTGATGTGGCTTTGAGCGGGGGGAGCGGAGGGGTGTACAGCTCCGTGAGTGAGGAGCTGAGATTCTCACTGCTCCACTCCGCTCATATGCTCTGGTCCAAACACACCAAGACAGTCATGAAGAGGGCACGACAACACCTTTTCCTCCTCAGGAGATTTTGCATGGGTCCCCAGATCCTCAAAAAGTTATACAGCTGCACTATCGAGAGCATCCTGACCGGTTGCATCACCACCTAGTATGGCAACTGCTCGGCATCCGACCATAAGGCGCTACAGAGGGTAGTGCGTACGGTACTGTACATTACTGGGGCCAAGCTTCTTGCCATCCAGGACCTATATATACAAGGCGGTGTCATAGACTGTTCTCTCTGCTACTGCACGGCAAGCGGTACAGGAGCGCCAAGTCTAGGTCCAAAAGGCTCCTTAACAGCTTCTCCCCCCAAGCCATAAAACTGTACCCCCGCATATTAACACAATAAAATAACAATAACGAGGCTATATACCGGTACCCCCTGTATGTAACCTCGTTATTGTTATTTTATTGTGTTACAGGGATATGGCTCTGAATATATGTATAGCAACACCTCCCCCATAAGCATTCCTGTCTCTTCTATAGATGTTACATCCTTGTATTGCTACTGCTGTATCATCAAAGGAATTATTTAAGTGAGTCTCAGAAATGGCTAATATATGAATGTTATCTGATGTTAACAAGTTATTGATTTCATGAACCTTATTTCTATGGCTAAATATATTAATATGGCTATTTTCAGCCATTTCCTGGGTAGCTTCTCAGAGATAGACATAATATCTCAAGAGAAAATCACAAAAGATTCTGTGGTCTGATGAGACAAAAATGTAACTCTTTGGCCTGAATACAAAGTGATATGTCTGGAGAAAACCAGGCACAGCTCATCACCGGTCTAACACCATCCCTACCGTGAAGCATGGTATTTGGCTATGGGGATGTTATTAGCAGCAGGGACTGGGAGACTGGTAAGGATAGAGGGAACAATGAATGGAGCCAAATACAAGCAAATCCTTGATGAGAACCTGCTTCAGAGTGCAAACGACAATGACCCCAAGCATACAGCCAGAGCAATGCTGGAATGGCTTCAGAACAAGAATGGAAAGTCCTTGAGTGACCCAGCCAAAGCCCAGACTTGAATCCTATTGAAATGCTGTGGAAATACTTGAAGATTGCTGTTCACCGCCACTCCCCATCTAACGTAGCCCTTTCCTGCAGTCAAATGACTAGTGGCCTCATACTGTAGGTGGAATGTCATTAATATTTGAAATATTATTTATTTAAAAAACAGCTTAAAATCCAGTGTTTCAATGTCAAATGGCTTTGTTATATTTCAGTCTTCTGTGATGTACACTGAGTGTAGTAAACATTAAGAATACCTTCCTAATATTGAGTTGCACTAACCCTAACCCTTTTTGCCCTCAGAACAGCCTCAATTCGTCAGGGCATGGATTCTACAAGGTGTCGGAAGCGTTCCACAGGTATGCTGGCCCATGTTGGCTCCAATGCTTCCCACAGTTGTGTCAAGTCGGCTGGATGTCCTTTGGGTGGCGACCAGTCTTGATACACACGGGAAACTGTTGAGCATGAAAAACCCAGCAGCGTTGCAGTTGTTGACACGAACCGGTGCGCATGGCACCTACTTCCATACCCCATTCAAAAGCACTTAAATATTTTGTCTTGCCCATTCACCCTCTGAATGGCACACATACACAATCCGTCTCAATTGTCTCAAGGCTTAAAAATCCTTCTTTAACCTGTCTCCTCCCCTTCATCTACACTAATTGAAATGGATTTAACAAGTGGCATCAATAGGGGATCATAGCTTTCACCTGGATTCATCTGGTCAGTCTATGTCATGGAAAGAGCAGGTGTCCTTAATGTTTTGTGTACTCAGTGTCAGTGGTGTAAAGTGCTTAAGTAAAAATACTTTACAGTACTACTTAAGTCGTTTTTTGGGGTATCTGTACTTGACTTTACTATTTATATTTTTGACAACTTTTACTTTTACTTCACTACATTCCTAAAGAAAATAACATACTTTTTACTCCATACATTTTCCCCAAAAGTACTTGCTACATTTTGAATGCTTGGCAGGACAGGAAAATTGTCAAATTCACGCACTTATCAAGAGAACATCCCCAGTCATCCCTACTTTGGTCTGGTGGACTCACTAAACACAAAGCTTAGTTTGTAAATTATGTCTGAGTGTTGGAGTGTGCCCCTGGCTACTTAATATAAGGATTGTTAAGTTATTTATACTTTTACTTTTGATACTTAAGTATAGTTTAGCAATTACATTTACTTTTGATACATACTTAAGTATATTTAAAACCAAATATTTTTAGACTTTTACTCAAGTAGTATTTTACTGGGTGACTTTCAATTTTACTTGAGTCCTTTTCTATTAAGGTATCTTTACTTTTACTTAAGTATGAAAATTGGGTACTTTTTCTACCACTGCTCAGTGTATATTGGGATGCAAACTCAAAATGGAATACGTTTCAATTTGACATGGTACAGGTGTCTTATTTATTAAAAGCCTATAACAATGTGTGTGAGGTGTACAGTATACTTTGGTTTCAAAGTAGATTTGTTTAAGATTATAAACACTCTGTGTGACCCTGAATTAGTCCACTGCAGTAAAAGGTTAACAGAGCTTGAGAAAATCTCAAAGTCCAGATGTGCAAAGCTGATACAGACATACCCAAGACGACTCAAAGCTGTAGTCGCTGCCAAAGGTGCTTCTACAAAGTATTGACTCAGGGGTGTGAATACTTATGTAAATGATACATTTCTGTATTTCATTTTCAATACATTTGCAAAAATTTCTAAAAACATGTTTTCACTTTGTCATTAAGGGGTATTGTGTGTAGATGGGTGAGAGAGAGAAGAAAAACGATTTAATAAATTTTAACTCAGACTGTAACTCAACCAAATATGAAATAAATCAAGGGGTATTAATACGTTCTGAAAGCCCTGTATATTACATTACTATGTATATACAGTTGAAGTCGGAAGTTTACATACACCTTAGCCAAATACATTTAAACTCAGTTTTTCACAATTCCTGACATTTAATCCTAGTAAAAATTCCCTGCCTTAAGTCAGTTAGGATCACCACTTTATTTTAAGAATGTGAAATGTCTGAATAATAGCAGAGAGAATTATTTATTTCAGCTTTTATTTCTTTAATCACATTCCCAGTGGGTCAAAAGTTTACATACACTCAATTAGTATTTGGTAGCATTGCCTTTAAATTGTTTAACTTGGGTCAAACGTTTCGGGTAGCCTTCCACAAGCTTCCCAAAATAAATTGGGTGAATTTTAGCCCATTCTTCCAGACAGTGCTGGTGTAACTGAGTCAGGTTTGTAGGCCTCCTTGCTCGCACACATTTTTTCAGTTCTGCCCACAAATTTTCTATAGGATTGAGGTCAGGGCTTTCTGATGGCCACTCCAATACCATGACTTTGTTGTCCTTAAGCCATTTTGCCACAACTTTGAAAGTATGCTTGGGGTTATTGTCCATTTGGAAGTACCATTTGCGACCAAGCTTTAACTTTCTGACTGATGTCTTGAGATGTTGCTTCAATATATCCACATAATTTTCCTTCCTCATGATGCCATCTATTTTGTGAAGTGCACTGCTCCCTCCTGCAGCAAAGCACCCCCACAACATGATGCTGCCAACCCCGTGCTTCACGGTTGGGATGGTGTTCTTCGGCTTGCAAGCAACCCCATTTTTCCTCCAAACATAACGATGGTCATTATGGCCAAACAGTTCTATTTTTGTTTAATCAGACCAGAGGACATTTCTCCAAAAAGTATGATGTTTGTCCCCATGTGCAGTTGCAAACCGTAGTCTGGCTTTTTTATGGCGGTTTTGGAGCACTGGCTTCTTCCTTGCTGAGCGGTCTTTCAGGTTATGTCGATATAGGACTCGTTTTACTGTGGATATAGATACTTTTGTACCTGTTTCCTCCAGCATCTTCACAAGGTCCTTTGCTGTTGTTCTGGGATTGATTTGTACTTTTCGCACCAAAGTACGTTAATCTCTAGGAGACAGAACACATCTCCATCCTGAGCAGTATGACGGCTGCTTGGTCACATTGTTTGTACAGATGAACGTGGTACCTTCAGGCGTTTGGAAATTGCTCCCAAGGATGAACCAGACTTGTGGAGGTCTACAAAGAGGCACTGTTGAAGGTAGGCCTTGAAATACATCCACAGGTACACCTCCAATTGACTCAAATTATGTCAATTAGCCTATCAGAAGCTTCTAAAGCCATGACATCATTTTCTGGAATTTTCCAAGCTGTTTAAAGGCACAGTCAACTTAGTGTATGTAAAGTTCTGACCCACTGGAATTGTGATGCAGTGAATTATAAATGAAATAATCTGTCTGTAAACAATTGTTGGAAAAATTACTTGTAGTAGATGGCCTAACCGACTTGCCAAATCTATAGTTTGTTAACATGAAATTTGTGGAGTGGTTGAAAAACAAGTTTGAATGACTCCAACCTAAGTGTATGTAAACTTCCGACTTCAACTTTATATATCTTTACTATCCATGAGCAAATGTCAGGGTATTCGTAGTGACAAAAACAAACACAAATACATTTTAAAAGATTAACTTTGATAAAGTAGAAAAACAGAAAATCTGTTTTTACAATCTCAGAGATGGATGATATATACTAGTTATTTGTTTTAAAGATGAAAGACTTTTGTGCAGTAATAAACAGAAACAATCATACACCGTGATTGTGGAAATATCAGAGAAGGATAAAATGAGATGTATTGGTAGGAGAATGAAAGTAATTTAAAAGCATAAAGACATATCTGTAAGATTTGCCAAGCCTTTTTGTAGGGTAAAAAGGGAAAAAACAAGGTTTGTCTTTGTGTCAAGACCTACTATCCTCAGCCTTTCATTATCTGTTAAGCAGACTCACTTTTTCATTTCCTTGCCATTATCAAGGCACGGTCTGGCACCCGAGTACTCAAGAGGCGAGACAACACAGTTTGTGCATTTCCTTTTCCTTTGTTTATTTATGATTTACAAGGCCGCTCAGTAAATCCCAAATGAATTGGGTACCATTCCAACTCAGATTGTTGAGGCAAATGGTAAACAAACACTTGCCAGTACTGTGTTGTTGTGTGTTTAAAAAAAAGAAGCAGCAGCATCAAGTCAAACCCAGAGCACGTATTTGGATGTTTTGAACACCCAGCGCTTCTCTCTCCTAACCACGCTTTCCTGATTAATAGTCCCTTCCCAAAGCCTCCTTCAGTTTCATATAATTGCCCGGGTTTCAAGCGTGCATCTATAATTTCATACATTTTCGTCTCTCTCCCATTAATTGCCATGGAGCAGAGTGACCGCGGCGTGGATAAGGTTGCAGGCCATGGTTTAATTACCGTAGAGCTATTTTTATTGATGTGTTCACGGCTGCCCTCACAGGTCATGAAATTACAGAAGCCGTGGCACAGAAGTGCACACTTGCAAAAAATGTAGTCATGAAGTTTGATTGGACACAGAGAAAAGTAGATTAACACTCGTAAAGGTTAATCTTCCAATCCTTTAATGAAGCATAGTTTTGGTCATTACACAAAGACACGGCACTGCGATGGAAGTTAAAATACAGGCTAATTAAGAGATTTATAGAACGGTGAACAAAACTGAGCATAAACCTTGGCCTTACAACCGTCTGGTCGCACTAGCCTCCCTAAAACAAGGGATTAGGGGTAATATTGCATGGTAGTGAAATATACAAAACATTCTCTCAGCGTACTTCTCTTTCTGGAAGGCTCATTGAGAGACAGCCAATATAGGGCACACAGACAGCTGTCACCTGTTTTGTTTTCATGCTAACCATCTCATTCCATCTTTTACACATTTCCCATATTTCATGTATTTTACTAACAGCCCTGTAGGGCTCATTCATCTGTTGTGTTCCACACACTCCAACAGCCTTTCAATCTGCCGGTAAGCATTCCTAACAGAAGATTCAGGTATAGCTGCGATTTGACATCAGAGAAGTAGGATTCCCATCAGAGTGAATACAAGGAGAAGCACCAACTCCTTTGTTTGTCTCCTCCCTGTAAGTGTTTCAGGTTTCCTCAACTTTGCCATGACATCTATTTAGCCTGTACTAATCCCACCCATCGGTCCCACAACAGAGCGGGGTAATGAGGGACAGAGAGAACGCCACACGCCACACAGGAAGCAGCTTGTTAGCAGGGCCCTCAGCCAGGATGATAGTGCTACAGTACCAGGCTCCATTGCATGGTCTAATTGACTGATCCAGTCTGTAATCCTGTCTCTATTAGCTGACTTGTCAGCGACACTCAAGCATAGGCTGTGGTGGACAGAATAACCTCATCAACAAATAAAGATTGGACCTTTTAAACCTGTTTAGTTTGTCTTCCAAACACATTTTGGGATGGGAGCCCCACCTAAAGCCTTACCTGTCATGGATGCCACATGTGTCAAACTGCAGCTCCTTGTAGGTTCCCAGCCGTCCTTGGTGCACCCGGATCAGGTCCATGGGCTGGCTGTTGATGGAGATGAGACGCATGCACCCCTGAAACGCCAACGTGGGGTTCTCACAGCCTAAGATGTTCAGAGATGGACAACCTGTGACACAGATTGAAAAGGTGTTGCTAAATCATTGTATTTTCATCATTCAGCATTTTCTGTATACATCTTCAAATAATGTCTTCAGACGCTGCAACAAGACATGGTTTCATGAGATAGTGATGCAGACAACAAGACTCATTCTGTGTGGTCTTACCTCCGAAGTAGAGGCTGTCGCCTGCCTCCATGTTGTCCCCCAGCTCGATGGTTGAGGATGGCTCGTTGTCCAGGGTCATGGTGACTTGGAGACCTTGGGAGCTGAGACTCACAGAGTGCCACAGTCCATCATTCACTCTGTGACCTGTGGAGACAGCAGTGTGTATGTTCTATGTGAGACACTTCAATGAGAGACTATCAATCTCTATTACAGGCTCATCAAACATCAACTACATGTTCATTCAGGGACTGTTGGGATTGGGATCTCCCACATACTGTAGGTACTAGGCTACATTTTACATTGTAAATCAGAGCCTATCATTCACTGTGTAATCTATGGTCACGTGGTTTGTCATAATAACTGTGCTACACTACTAAACAAGAATGGAAGATGACATGGAAATGAAAATAAAATAAAGTGTGGCTGGTCAGATTGAATCTAAATCATTGCCAGAGGACAGAACGTAATGCTGGTTAATATTGGATGAAACATTCATTTGACCGTAGGTTCCAGCTTCAAACAGACGTAACAGCAGATTGTGGTATATTCATTTTGATTGTCCTTTATAGTGAAGGGCTTCCAAGCTGTGACGGTCTTTCTGTGTGTCTATAATTCCCTCTGTGCCTGCCATCTGCTGAAAGTCTGGGCTCTGCAATCCAACGTAATTATACATGTTATTTCTCTCTGACTGCAATCCTGTAAAGCTCACGTCCAAAATACAAGGATGCAATTTTTCCTCAAGCCATTCCAAGAAGATTAAGTGTGCTTTGAGTTTACCGGGGGCAAAAGGTCATATGAATGATGTTGATGTAATGATGTGCAAAACCAAACACAGACAGTCTCCCCCTGGATGATGGATTAGCTTTTCACTGTCTGTCTGCTTTGCTGGAATAAAGAACGTTTTATATTCTCTGCCCCCCTTGGTGCAAACACTGATTCCAGCCCATAGTGTGGGTCAGCTAGGCTAAAGGATGTTGGCCTGGCCCTCACCGGTGGAGACCTCTTCTTTCTGCTGGGCTGACTTGTGATGGGTCAAGCGCAGCCGGCTGTTGCTTATCTGCAGCTCCAGTCTCTGGGGCTCCAGGGCCAGCTGTGTGAAGAGCAGTAGCCCATCTGGGTTCCATGTTCTGAACTGGAAACGCACAGCGAAGCCCCCCGAAGCAGACGGCGTGGCCGGGAGCGACAGGAAGCTGCTGCTGGAGCTCAGGAATGTGGTGGACACCAGCTGGGGGTGCGAGCACGAGAAGGTCACGTTGCCCTGGAAACACACATGGAACACACAGATAATGGAATTATTCACTCATACCATCAACATGATGAATTCATAATTAATCTCATGTTGGATTTACCGTACTTTTACTGTACCATTCATCTGAGCAGAATGAAATACAGTGAGCTGATAAAGCAATTTACTGAATATGGTATTTAGATAATTAACTTGCCTGTAAGAACCACACATTTCCTTGAGAATGCCATATAAAGCTGAATGACTATCTGGAATTCAAAAGGTACAAACTATGAAATTCTGAGTTTCTCCCCTCCAATCCAGGTCAGTCGTCAGGTGGGCAGAGAAAGAACACACTAGTGATCCAGAGGCCTTGTGAGGTCCATGGACCAAAAGAGCATCCATGTCAATTGAGGTCAGCGGCCCATCAATCCCAGTGCCTCAGAGGCAGAGAAGAGCAATCGGCAGCACTTTGACTCTTAATGTGATCCCTCACCAGATAGTATTCCACATTGAAATTCCATTACGGATTCCATCATCGCAGTCACTCTCTCACTTGTAAGTAAAGGCCTTTTAACATAGCAATCAGATTTTCGAGGGGAATAGGGTGTCTGTGATGCAATGTGGCACTTTGGCTTCTGTCTGATTTGATTGGGGGGAGAAGGGTGTACAAATTATAGGGTGTGCCTACGGCTGAATCTATTCATGGATTTAGACTTAATGACACAGTAGTGAGGATCAGATATAACTTTTTTCTCTATGGACAGTGTCTCTGCCCTGGATCTCTTACAGTTTGAGGGACCATGGATAAGGCTATGTGACTAACTCAAATACAAATGTGATTAAACAGAATCACATTGTAGCAAAATGTGAAGTCTCACAGCAACAGTGCAATTAAAACAGACTATCTCTGAGCTCTAATAGGCATTGGTTGATTAACTACTTTGTCCACATACTATTTTAAGGATGTACTAATAATCTATGGTATGGTTGGATGAGAATAGTTGTCTTACCACACTGTAGATCTGAGGCTTGCGTCGCTTGGCTAGGTCGATGATGTTGATCCCGTTGTAGTAGAGGTTCTCGATGCAACCATGGAAGTTCTTCCTCAGGAAGGTACCAGGCTTACCTGGCAGTGGGATGCCCCCGAAGCTGAGCTTTGATGATGAAAGAGGGTGAAATGACAACATCCTTATTAGAAATGTACACAGAAACAAGAATGCATTTTATTGCCACATTCAGGTTTTTCTTCTGCTCATCTTAGAGTAAGATAACTTGGTTGAACTATTCTTGATATCTTGGTTGAACTATTTACTGAATAAGTATCTGACTATTCTACAATATGTGTTTGGATAGACACACCTCATAGTCCACCTCCAGAGAGTCTCCTTCCCCCTTTGTCCTAAAATGCTGTTTGTGGGTGTCCACAGTGAGGTTGACCTGCTTGTTGAAGCGTTCTATGAGAACAGAGTGCCAGTGCTGGTCATCCAGAAGACTCCCTAGAGTGACCGCAACACGACCACTGCTGAACCGCAGCCGGGTGTCATCTGAAGACAGAAAACAGAGAACAGATGATATAGTTACTTTAATATTGATATAGAAATTGATCATAAAACAGTACGGTTTATTGAGGAATGAGGGAGCTCTCATAGAATGTGCTCACAAGACGTTCCGAAAACAAACTACTTGACAATGGCCTTGCCAAGACTCAGCTGTTCACAATGTGGATCCTTAACAGTCTGAGTCCAGCTAGTAAATGGAGCTCAGGTGCAGTGGTAATTGGAAGGGCAGCAGAACACAAACATTCAGTTACCCTCCCAGACTGCTCCCCAGACTCCTTTTAAATGATTCAAAAGACTCCCTCATCCGTACCCAGAGTCCCTTGTGTCCTGTTACCCATGACCTTACCCTTGTGTCCTATTACCCATGACCTCTGCCCCCTGACCTCTCTGGTTGAGGTAGGGGGCCAGCCTGCCAGGTCTGTGCACAGACAGACAGGGAAATTAGCTTGTTTGATGTACAATTCATTACATTTAGATGTACAACACAAAATAGAAAATAGACTTTAAATAAGTAAAAATATATATTTTTAAATGCCACCAATTAAAAAGGGCAAAGGGCAGGTGCTCCAGCACCACTAGAGCCCTATCTGTGCACGTGCCTGCAGCCTGCCCCAGTGTTACAAACTCACCCAGGTTGAGGTAGAGGGCCAGCCTACCCAGGTGTGACAAACTCACCCAGGTTGAGGTAGAGGGCCAGCCTACACAGGTGTGACAAACTCACCCAGGTTGAGGTAGAGGGCCAGCCTGCCCCGGTGTGACAAACTCACCCAGGTTGAGGTAGAGGGCCAGCCTGCCCCGGTGCAGCTCCAGAGTGATGTAGTCGCCCCTCTGACCCTCTCCGTGGAGCAGCACCCCCTCAGCCTGGCGGCTCTTGAAGCGCAGCGAGATCACATCCTTCACCGTGCTCATGGACTTCTGGTTAAACCGGTAGAGCAGGGAGCTTCTGCCGTCAAAGTCCGCCACATCTGACTCTGAAGGCAATCAACAGGCAGTGAAATGGGTTGTCATTGGGTTACTTGTCCCCTGTCACTATGAGTCTATTTATGCACTGACTGTTATTGCTCTCAGGGCTTCATACCTGTTCCGGTAATGTGGCTATATCAGTGATGGTATTGAAATGTATTATGCTGGAAGCCATTTCCATGTGTAACTGGATAGCAACAATCTCTGACATACACCTGTTATTTTAATACTTGCAGTACATGCTCTAGTGCTCACCCCTTTCGGTCATACTACAAAATAGATTATTGTAAGTCCTCAAGAATTCAAGTTATGAGTTTGTCATAGGGGGCATTTTCAGCTTTTCCTATGTAATTTAGTCATTGGAAGACCTAGAGGACTCATGCATAGATACATGAATATGTAACTCCAGTAATGTAATGACATTGCATAGCAAGTCTCTCTCTTTTCATCTCTCTCTCTTCTCTTTCTCTCTCATCTCTCTGTGTTGTGAATTGATCAACCTGTATTATAGTTTGAATTGAGATATGTATGGTCTCTTCTTTTAATCTTTTAACATTGAGATGCATTTAGGTGCTTGTCATGCAGCATTTATTAGCAGAGTACACATTCATCCAACATTAATACAGGGATCATGCTGTGGAACAGTTCGGCATTATGAAAGTGCTCACTCAGCGATAATTATAACTGTCTTTCACAGAGCAGTAATTCACTGGCTGATCCAGTTAATGCTGCTTCAGAATGTGTGTGAGAGGCGTCCCAGTGACTCCCCTTTATTTATACTGAACAAAAATATAAACCCAACATGCAACGATTTCAAAGATTTTACTGAGTTACAGTTCATATAAGGAAATCAATCAATTGAAATAAATAAATTAGGCCCTAATCTATGGATTTCACATGACTGGGCAGGGGTGCAGCCATGGGTGGGCCTTGGAGGGCATATGCCCACCCACTTGGCAGCCAGGCCCACCCACTGGGGAGCCAGGCCCAGCCAATCAGAGTTTTTCCCCACAAAAGGGCTTTATTACAGACATAAATACTGCTCAGCACCCCCACACCCCTCAGACGATCCCACAGGTGAAGAAGCCGGATGTGGAGGTCCTGGGCTGGCGTGGTTACGTGTGGTCTGCGGTTGTGAGGAAGATTGGACGTACTGCCAAATTCTGTAAAACGATGTTGGAGGTGGCTTATGGTAGAAAATTAACATTCAATTATCTGGCAACAGCTCTGGTGGACATTCCTACAGTCAGCAGGCCAATTGCACATTCCCTCAAAACTTGAGACATCTGTGGCATTGTGTTGTGTGACAAAACTGCACATTTTAGAGTGGCCTTTTATTGTCCCCAGCATAAGGTGCACCTGTGTAATGATCATGCTGTTCAATCAGCTTCTTGATATGCCACACCTGTCAGGTGGATGGATTATCTTGGCAAAGGAGAAATGCTCACTAACAGGAATATAAACAAATTTGTGCACAGCATTTTAGAGAAATAAGCTTTTTGTGTGTATGAAAAATGTCTGGGATCTTTTATTTGAAAACATGGGACTGACACTTTACATGTTGCGTTTATAGTTTTGTTCAGTGTATTTATCATTACCCAGGCATAGACTGGCTCTCAAATGGCATGCCTGCCTGGCAGTCACTGTCTGCCTCTATTAGCTGTTGAGATATTTTGGTCAGCATTGTTCTTTAATAATTAGTGATAAATGAGAGAATAGCATCAATATCAAAATCCTCGCTATCTCTATTTCTGCAGTTGTCCTCAAACGTCCTGCTTTCATTAAAGGGTATACACAAAAGTAGGGTATTCTGGATGTAAGGGGTGTTCTGGTCACTCACTGTGGCATTATGATATTAGCTGAATGTGTATGGTCTGTGTGTAAGGCCTGGTGGCCACTTTATTGTAGGCACACCCTAATGTGTATGGTCTGTATGTAAGAGGTAGGGGTGGTCTGGTCACTCACTGTAGGCACAGCCGTACACCTCCACTCTGAGTCCCACCCAGCCACTGGGGTTCCAGTCCAGCGGGACGAAGCGCAGGAAGCGGCTTCTGATAGAGTGGGACAACTTGTGGTGGATGACACTGTCAGCATTCACGTTCCCCACAAACCTCTGGAGACACAGCAGAGAGAGAGGAGGGGCGAACAGGCAGAAGAGTTAGATGCAATGCCAAGCGTTAATATCCGGGGGGGGGGGGAATCTTGAGGGAACTGTATTCATTAAACAAAACTAAAAATTACAGCTCCGTTATCAAGGGAGTCACTGTTAACCAAGTATGGCTGTCTGAGCTGACCTTGAATCTTTTAGAGGAAAAATACTTTTCAACAAAGAATTTAAAAGGGTTTTGTGTCTTCTAGGACTGTTTTGGATCATAACATTAAAGGGGGTAGTTTCCAAGAACTGTAAAAGGTATTAGTATTCCGCGACAAAGCAAAACTAATGCCATATATTTCTCTTCACCTGACCCTACTTTTAGATAAAACATATAAAATGTGTTGCCTGGGTTGGAAATGTGAGGATTTCCACCACTGCACTACCACACACTTCTGTGGCAAGTAGCTGGAAAAAACAATTGGTATCACATTGTCTGCTCCAAGGCAGATAACAATGAATATCTCTCACTGAAACTGTGAGATGTTATTATTCTTCGTCATTTCCATCCCCCTATCCTCCTACCCTCCACTGCATTAATAATCTGCACCATGGAGGCTTAGGGGGTGAACCGAGATAGAGAGCGAGAAAGAGCGAGAGAGATAGAGAGAGAATGAGAGAGCGAGAGAGAGGAAACTCAGATGACTGATGACCAGCAGCCGTCATAACGGATTTGAGGCAGGTGACGAGCTAAATCGATAATGATGTGTATCACAGAGTAAAGGAAAGATGGATTCTTGACACCGGAGCTCCAGGCTCAACAGAGTCAAGAAATGCCATTAATTCACTTCTCCCTGCAGCTGAAAACACAATAGAAGATGGGGGAGGTAGTAGAAGAGGCACAAATTACACACACATGGAATTCAGGTATGGTGTTACCTCTTTGAGGGATAGACTGTACAGAGATTGGTCTCTGTAGATAATGAAGATAATGAAGAAGAGGCAGTCCTACAAGGTAACTATTTAGGCTGTTATTTTGATTTATTCCCATGCTTTTCTATTGTGAGTCCATTTAAGTGGAGCCTGGTGACTGTATTTTAGAAGAGGTGCAAGCTAAGCACTTACAAATGCATTATAACTCATGTCTATGCAAGATAAGCATTTGCAAACTCACTGGGGTTTACTCATCCACCCACTTATTTCGCAAATACAATTTGAAAAACGTTGCTTCACTAAAATGTGGCATACATATTCATTACTATATGTACCACCAGTAGCAGTGTGTGGGTAAAATCACTGGGGAAGCCAAACCAAGCCAGGAAAATATCCATATTACAACCTATGTTGTGATAATTGCATTGTTTGATCTATAACCAATTTGTTCATACACCACCATCATATACACTAAGGCAGACACAACAAAAAGACAACAGTCACACAGTGGTGGAATAAATTCTACCATGTATACGTTTGTTACATCACAAAGTCGGAGAGCAACATCTCTCCATGTGAAATCCACGAAGCAAATATTTAATGTAACAAACAGTTACATGACGTACAGCATGGTCAAGCAAGTTAATGTTTCTGACAGTTTACTAAACAACTACTGATTTAGACCAATGGAGCGTTAACGCAAGTCAGCACAAAGAAAACAGGAGCACTGCCTCTGCTATTCCAGCACCATTTCAACTTAAACTTTTAAACAAAATTAAATCAACTAGGCTATATATGCTTAGTCTAATACAGTGAAAACAAATGTAAAGACACCAAAAACGATTTAGTCCAATCAATGTTGCAAAATAACATGTGGCTGTCCATGGTACTGATTTCTGTGTGTGTATGCGTGTGTGCATGGGCCAGTAGAAAGAACATGTTGACTCACCCTACTTGTAGACTAGTTGAGCACCAATGCCATCTTCCACTCTTTCATGTTGGCAAAATGTTCTATGACTCTGTACACAATTTTAGTTTTTGTTGTCATAGGCTACCTGGCTAAAATGCTTGCTAGCCTAACTTCCTCTCATGAGCAACAATGAACAAGCTAAGTTAGCTTGCTAGTTAACGTGAGCCTACTAGGCAACATCTAGGCTAAGAGCGTTGGGCCAATAACCGAAAGGTCACTGGTTTGAATCCCTGAGCCGACTATGTGAAAAATTCTGTCTGTGCCCTTGAGCAAGGCACTTAACCCTAATTGCTCATGTAAGTCGTTCTGTATAAGAGTGTCTGCTAAATGACTCAAATGTAAATATTGACTTCCCCTTGGGCTTTGAACGGGGCACCTGGCTCACTTCCGAGAGGCAGCCCGATTCTAAAATGAATGCAATCAACTTTCACCCGGTGAAAAACACACCTACCCAGATGTATAGTATTTGCATTCTGTTTACCAAAGTAGTTATACAGGAGATATAGAACAAGGGCAAGTTAATCTAAAAGAGTTACCCAAATGTTTACTTCACTCTAGTTCATCAACACCAACCTAATGTTCGACACAAAACTAAACACCACAAACACTTCTGCATACATAGCTAACAGGCATGTCAATCCTTGGTTAAACACCCTCAACACCCTCTTCCTGACGGATTGAAGAGGTGATATCTGAGTATGTTTATATCCTCTCATTACTGTAGTCTTTAGTTTTTTCAACAACCCTTAAATGGTGTTTTGCACACTGTTTCACTCTGGGGGTAGAGACATTTATAATTGATGGAAAATACAACTTTCTTAACAAGCTCAGAGGGGTTTACATGAAAATACCTAAACATTGTAACTGAATGTGAAAGAAAAAATATCTTTATGATGTTGTGTATTTGGAGCAGAGAGCATCAATCTTCTCAAACGAACTGACGGAAACACAAAAACCAAAGTAAACAAATTTCCAACAAATCAATGGTACAAAAAAAGAACAACATCGTTAGACTATATTGCACAAAATAATAAAACATTTCATCACTTAATAGCTAGCTGGTCACCCACAAACATGAGTCGTTCCTGTCACAACTTCCTCCGAAGCTGCCTCCTCTCCTTGTTCGGGCAGGCTTCGGCGTTCATCGTCACCGGCCTTCTAGCCACTGTCACATCACATCTCATCATTCCATTTGTTTTGTCTTGTCTATTACACACACCTGGTTCATATCCCCTCATTAGTACGTGTATAAGTGTTCCCTCTGCCCCCTTGTCCTTGTGGGTGATTGTTTATTGTGAGGAGAGAGTAGCTTGGTTGAGCTACGTGTATTTTGTATTGCTGGGGTATATTTTCCTCGTGTGCCTGTTTTGTTCCAGTGCGCCTGTTTTGCGCACTGGACTGTTTGACGCTATCCTGCGTAACTCTGTATTCTGTGATTTACCCTCCTGCGCCTAACTCCTTCAAATCACCCATCACAGTTCCTTTCTTTTCTCTCTGGCTTTGTCTAATTGGATGATGAGCAACTGTTTCATGAGTGCCATCCTGTTGTTCCTGACATGGCCTATACTCCCTGTTGTGCCATTGCAGTGCTGGCCTTGCTATGTGACTCCTAGGAGACAAAGACTGAGGAGACTTGCAAGAATAGATAATCATGTTGCCATTGTGACCTGGTCTGGCACAGAGCAGAGATAAAAGGACTGCAGCTCTGGCTGTGTCTTGTGGCTATGGGTGTTGGTGTGTGTGTGTGTGTGTGTGTGTGCATGCGTGTTAGTGTGTATGTGTCATTGAAAGCGAGAGAAAGAAGGAGAGGGAGAGTGGGTGTGTTAGAGAACGTGCCTTTGCCCATGTGTGTATCTTAAGTGCTATAAAACCACTCTTTTCATATGCAGCACATACTAATGGCTAACCTTACAGGTGCAGAGTTGCTACAACCTGGCAGACGAAGGCAGCTGGTGTTCTCTCATTAGCCTTCTCAGTCTGCACCGCCGTCAGCAGGCCATTACCTTTGAACTTCCCTTGTTAAAATGCCAGACTGACGTCAATTCATATCTCCGTGTGGTGTACAGGTTCAAATTGGTCGCCCACCTTTTGGAGTGCCTTCATTAGGGAAGTCTCACTAATTAGCTGCCACTCATCCAATTCATCCCACCGTTTCCGTTTCTGTAGGCATGGATCAAAACCAGGTGACACCTGCTATCTTTTCACATTGACAGAAGAAATGTTATAACTATTCAACAGGTTAGTTAGACGTAGTATTCTGTGTGTCATTGATTGATTGACAAAAAAACAACTTGAAGTTTTTGTTTTTAATTCATTAACTGAGGATTGATGAGTCTCAACTTCAGTAATATGACTTGAAATACAGTTGCCGCCAAATAGAGTGAGCTCCAAAGTATTGGGACTGTGATTTTTTTGTTGTTGTTTTGGCTCTGTACTCCAGCACTTTGAAATGATACAATGACTATTAGGTTAAAGTGCAGACTGTCAGCTTTAATTTGAGTGTGTTTCATCAATATCGTGTGAACCGTTTAGAAATTACAGCACTTTTTGTACATAGTCCCCTCATTTTAGGGGACCAAAAGTATTGGGACAAATTCACTTATATGTGTATTAAAGTAGTCCAAAGTTTAGTATTTGATTACATCAAGCTTGTGACTCTACAAACTTGTTGGATGCATTTGCTGTTTGTTTTGGTTATGTTTCAGATTATTTTATGCCCAATAGAAATGAATGGTCTTGTGTCATTTTGTAAGTTTTATTGCAAATAAGAATATGTTTCTAAACACTTCTACATTAATGTGGATGCTACCATGATTACAGATAATTACTGAATGAATCGTGAATAATGATGAGTGAGAAAGTTACAGACGTACAAATATCATACCCCCAAGACATGCTAACCTCTCACCATTACAATAGCATTTCTTGATATTTATGCCTCTGTAACTTTATTCAAGATTCATTCAGGATTATCCGTAATCATGGTAGCATCCACATTAATGTAGAAGTGTTTAAAAACATATTATATTGCTTTTAATATTTATATATTGCTCCAAAATGACACAATAGATTAATTACCATTCATTTCTATTGGGCACAAAAAATTCTGAAACATAACCAAAACAAGTTCAGCAAATGCATCCAACAAATGTGTAGAGTCACAAGCTTGGCACTCTTGCACCTTTCTTGATTAATTCCCAATTCATTTTTTAAATAAGTAAAAACAAAAAAACAAAAAAAGTTTGTTCTCCACATCTTGTTATTGGATTGTCAACCTTGCAGAACCCATTATATTTGTGTAAACTTTAGTTTAATACAAAATGGCATGGACACAATTATTGGCACCCCAGAATTAGCACAGCCTTTGGCCAAGATAACTGCCAACAAATGCTTCTTAGAGCCACCAATGCACTTGCTGCACCTTTCTACTGGCAATTGTGCCCACTTTTCAGCAGCAAACTGCTCTAATTCTTCAATGTTTGAGGGGTACCCTCCACCAACTGCTGTTTTCAGCTCTCGACATTGGTTATGGATGTGATTCAGATCTATACTCTTCTCTGGCCACTTCAGAACAATAATTTTGTCCATGTAATTGGTTCTGCAATTGGTTCTGCAATGTTAAAAATATAATAACAAGGTGTGGGGACCAAAAACTTTTTTTTCCAATTCGAACTTATTTTAATTACATAGGCTAGAGTGTAGCCATAGTGTTCCCAGTCCGGCCCGACCCGTTCCTGCTCCCCGCACTAAGTTAGTGGTGCGTGTTCCCAGTCCGGCCCGACCCGTTCCTGCCCCTCGCACCAAGACAGTGGTGCGCGTCGCCAGCCCGGCCCGGCCTGTTCCTGCCCCTCGCACCAAGACAGTGGTGCGCGTCGCCAGCCCGGCCCGGCCTGTTCCTGCCCCTCGCACCAAGCCAGTGGTGCGCGTCGCCAGCCCGGCCCGGCCTGTTCCTGCCCCTCGCACCAAGCCAGTGGTGCGCGTCGCCAGCCCGGCCCGGCCTGTTCCTGCCCCTCGCACCAAGCCTGTGGTGCGCGTCGCCAGCCCGGCCCGGCCTGTTCCTGCCCCTCGCACCAAGCCTGTGGTGCGCGTCGCCAGCCCGGCCCGGCCTGTTCCTGCTCCCCGCACCAAGCCAGTGGTGCGCGTCGCCAGCCCGGTCCGGCCTGTTCCTGCTCCCCGCACCAAGCCAGTGGTGCGGCGTCGCCAGCCCGGTCCAGCCTGTTCCTGCTCCCCGCACCAAGCCAGTGGTGCGCGTCGCCAGCCCGGTCCGGCCTGTTCCTGCTCCCCGCACCAAGCCAGTGGTTCGCGTCGTCAGCCCGGTCCGGCCTGTTCCTGCTCCCCGCACCAAACCAGGGGTGCGCGTCGTCAGCCCGGTCCGGCCCGTTCCTGCTCCCCGCACCAAGCCAGTGGTGCGCGTCGTCAGTTTGGCACAGCCCGTGCCTGTTCCACACCGGAGCCTGAGCAATCCGCTCCACCGGTGTCCAGTCCAGCTCCGGCCAGCGGGACCAGACCAGGGGCGCTACGGGGGGGTAGCGAGAGAGTGGTGGTCACGCCCGGAGCCGGATCCGCCTCCAAAGTGGAATGCCCACCCAGCCCCTACCCTCTTGAGTTTGTGTGGCGCGGTCACAGTCCGCGCCTTTGGGGGGGGTACTGTCACGCCCTGGCTCTGGGGACTCTTATATGTTGAGCCAGGGTGTTAGTTTCTAGTTCATGTGTTTCTATGTTGGCCGGGGTGGTTCCCAATCAGAGGCAGCTGTGGCTTGTTGTCTCTGATTGGGAACCATACTTAGGCAGCCTGTTTTGCACTTGTCATTTGTGGGATCTTGTTCCGGAGAGGTTTGTGTTTGTTAACCTTAGGACTTCACATATCGTTTTGTTGTTTTGTAAATTGTTGTTTAAAGTACTCATTAAAAGATGTACGCATACCACGCTGCGCCTTGGTCCGTTGCTTACGACGATCGTGACAATATTAGGTAATGGATTTGCTTTCCTGTGAATCATGTAAGCTCATGAAAATATTATTGGATATACATAGTTCCTCACGATGTCCTCAAATTCACCTATACCAGCAATTTCAATATTGACATAAAAATGTTTCCTCAATCTGACTTTGCAACTCAAAGAAATCCCTGGTGTAAAATGCTGTCCAAATGAACATAATTATATTCTGGAAAATAAATACTCTTGGCATGAGTACAGCAAAGCCATGGGACTATTCCAAGGCCCATTTATAAAAACAAAAACAAAATGGACATATCACATTTACTTAATTATTCAGACCCTTTACTCAACTTTGAAAAAGCACCTTTGCCAGTGATTACAGCTTCAAGTCTTCTTGGGTATGATGCTACAAGCTTGGCACACCCGTATTTGGGGAGTTTATCCCATTCTTCTTTGCAGATCCTCTCAAGCTCTGTCAGGATGGATGGGGAGCGTCGCTGCACAGCTATTTTCAGGTCTCTCCAGAGATATTCGATCGGGTTCAAGTCCGGGCTCTGGCTGGGCCACTCAAGGACATTCAGAGACTTGTCCTGAAGCCACTCCTGCGTTGTCTTGGCTGTGTGCTTAGGGTCATTGTCCTGTTGGAAGGTGAACCTGTGCCCCAGTCTGAGGTCCTGAGCGCTCTAGAGCAGATATTCATCAAGGATCTCTCTGTATTTTGCTCCGTTCATCTTTGCCTTGATCCTGACTAGTCTTCCAGTCCCTGCCACTGAAAATCATCCCCACAGCATGATGCTGCCACCACCATACTTCACTGTAGGGATGGTGCCAGGTTTTCTCCAGACGTGACACTTGGCATTCAGGCCAAAGAGTTCAATTTTGGTTTCATCAGACCAGAGAATCTTGTTTCTCATGGTCTGAGAGTCCTTTAGGTGCCTTTTGGCAAACTCCAAGTGGGCTGTCATGTGCCTTTTACTGAGGAGTGGCTTCCGTCTGGCCACTCTACCATAAAGGACTGATTGTTGTTGCAGAGATGGTTGTCCTTCTGGAAGGTTCTACCACAGAGGAACTCTGGAGCTCTGTCAGGGTGACATCGGGTTCTTGGTCACCTCCCTGACCAAGGCCCTTCTCCCCCGATTGCTCAGTTTGGCCAGGCGGCTAGCTTTAGGAAGAGTCTTGGTGGTTCCAAACTTCTTCCATTTAAGAATGATGAAGGCCACTTCAATGCTGCAGACATTTTTTGGTACCCTTCCCCAGATCTGTGCCTCGACACAATCATGTCTCGGAGCTCTACGGACAATTCCTTCGACCTCATGGCTTGGTTTTTGCTCTGACATGCACTGTCAACTGTGGGACTTTATATAGACAGGTGTTTGCCTTTTCAAATCATCTCCAATCAATTGAATTTACGACAGGTGGACTCCAATCAAGTTGACAAAACATCTCAAGGATGGTCAATGGAAACAGGATGCACCTGAGCTCAATTTTGAGTCTCATAGCAAAGGGTCTGAATACTTATGTAAATAAGGTATTTCTGTTTTAAATTTTTTGTACAATTGCATAAATGTCTAAAAACCTGTTTTCGCTTCGTCATTATGGGGTATTGTGTGTAGATTGATGAGGAATTTGTTTCATTTGATCCATTTTAATGTTACAAAATTTGGAAAAAGTCAAGGGGTCTGAATACTTTCTGAATGCACTGTACATCCCAATTATTGTTCAGTCCCTAGCAATCATTGAAACATTTTTCAAAGCATGTCTCCCAGGATTAATACACTACACCAGCATTTCTACACCATCCCACATTCCCATAGTGGAGTGAAAACAATGTATTTTTAAAGACGAAGAAGATAATAAATAATAGAAGACAGGCTGCAGTAGTATACTGGACACGCTGTTTGTACTTGTAACTCCAACTACTATTCATTATACACCATGAGAGAGAAACTTCTTCAGAAAAAATGGCAGGAATGTTGTGTTGTATCCATTTTCTCTCCTCATTCTTTTTCAGTGCTTCCAATTTAAGATTTCTGTCACGCTATTTGACATAACTGGGGCGAGCACAATGGGTTGTATGTGCACACCAACATCATGAGGTACAAACAGGCATTTTTTGGTAGATGTTATCTCAATTATGCACACACGCTAGCCAAGCACTAGCTATAAATTCATAGTAGAGGGTGAATAGGATGCACGTGGAGTGAGCCAGAAGTGTGTAGTGTACATCCACACAGTTCATCCCAGACTATTGTCAGACTTAACAAAATGTTTCCTTCACAAGGATATGAAACAATGAGATAAAAAGTGAGTTACAGAGTCTGAATTCTCCTAATCGTTTTCCCACAAAGCATGGTACCTCTGGGCAGAGCAAAACGAAGACAGAGATGTTTAGCCATCTGCTCTCTCTCACACCCAGAGGACACTAACTCATGTACAAGAGCGGGACCCAATGTCTTATTTTATGAGGTTTACCCTTGCAGCTCTGACCTACTCTGAGTTACAGCTCAATACACAGCTACTCACTCACCCTAGTGTGCCAAGTGAAAAGAAAAGTCAGAACTTAGATGGTTACGTTGAAGTCAATGTGACCGACTGGGTTCAAACCTGGTTCTCCAGCATGCCCGTATTAGCCCATTGAGCTATAGCCAAGGCAATACCTCAGCGAATAGCACATCAGTGAAGTCTTCACAAGTCTTCACAAACGAAACAGTAAATCTACAGTATGATGCAACTCACCCCCACCCCGTCCTCCTGTCGGTACTGCTTCCAGGCTAGGCCGGTGTCACTGAACAGCAGCAGGTAGCCGCTGACCCAGTCTGAGCTGCCGTAGCGACCCTGTGTGGCAATGGCCGTCACCTCCATCCTGTCTCTGAGGTCCAGCTGCATCCACGGCTGGCTGTCTGTCACCTGGGGAGACCAGCCTCCCGCTCCTTGGGAGACCAGAGAGAGAAAATATATATTTTTTGCATTCTGTCGATGCACAGTTTGGATCGAATTGTGGTCTGTGTTTTATCTAGTAACCCTTAACCTGTGGGCGTTACCTGCCTGCAATTGATGCTGAATTCTTGCATTGCTGTGTGCATAGGGAGTATCCTGTGTATGCTAAGCTCTTCTGTATACTGTATGTGAGGTTTTTTGATTGATGTGGAATATTAACTAACCCCCTCTATCATGTTGTCTAATAACCTTGAATCATTTGAGAGCTGTGTTATCTAACAAACATTGTGCTGTCTTTAGTTTGGCTAGCAGGCAAACGCAATAATGGCCCTTGTAGGCTAAATACTGCTACCAAAATGTCTTATATTAACTGAGAAAACCACTGTACATGGTTAAAACCTATTTCATCATTTCGGGGTTCATCTGGATCAGTCAAGGACCAATAACGTGTTGCTTTAGCTTATGCAAGGATGAACACCGAACACAAAAATAGTTCTGTGTTCTGTGCACCAGCGTGCAACAAAAGTAACCAAGGTGAAAAATAGCAACATATTACCCAAGATGTGCTATGATTTCGATGCTAAAATAGTAACTTTTGTTTTAACTTTAACAAATGAATGTGCAACTTTTACAAGTTTCATATTCATAACATTATCTATGTAATGTTGTTGAAATGTTGCAGTTTTGTTTCCTGGGTCACAGAATTAAAAAAAATTGGTGGGTGGCCCTTGGACTAATATGATAAATACACTGGTGAATAATAACCTCAGTATCTACAGCCAAACATTAATGTGAAAGTGTGATATGGCGGTGCTGTGCACAATTAGTAGAATCAGACCCCACAAGCCGCCCAGTTATCATGGCCACAGCACAATGGGAGCAGATGAGTGCTGAATATTAAACCAGAGTCTCAGCCACAGTGGAAGCATCATTTACACACAATGCCCCCGGGAGCAGATTAATTCTGGTCGTTACAGACTCATACACTACAACAGAGGTAAAACATGACCTGGGCTCGGTCGGGTTAGGCTGGGTCATCACCTTAACATCCTATGTCATTGAGAATCACTATCTAGTTACAGACAGTAGACTCATTTATAGATCGATTTATTGATCTGTGGTCTTTGTTGTTAGGGCTAAGAGCAACATTTTAAATCGGCTAAATGGTGCTGACATATAAACTCAGCAAAAAAAGAAACATCCCTTTTTCAGGACCCTGTCTTTCAAAGATAATTCGTAAAAATCCAAATAACTTTACAGATCTTCATTGTAAAGGGTTTAAACACTGTTTCCCATGCTTGTTCAATGAACCATAAACAATTAATGAACATGCACCTGTGGAACGGTCGTTAAGACACTAACAGCTTACAGACGGTAGGCAATTAAGGTTAGTTATGAAAACTTAGGACACTAAAGAGGCCTTTTACCAAAAGAAAGATGCCGAGGGTCCCTGCTCATCTGCGTGAATGTGCCTTAGGCATGCTGCAAGGAGGCATGAGGACTGTAGATGTGGCCAGGTCAATAATTGCAATGTACGTACTGTGAGACGCCTAAGACAGCGCTACAGGACGGACAGCTGAGCATTTATTTTACATTTACATTTTAGTCATTTAACAGACACTCTTATCCAGAGCGACTTACAGTTAGTGAATACATATATATTTTTTTTATACTGGCCCCCCGTGGGAATCGAACCCACAACCCTGGTGTTGCAAACGCCATGCTCTATCAACTGAGCTACATCCCTGCCGGCCATTCCCTCCCCTGGACAACGCAGGGCCAATTGTGCGCCGCCCATGAGTCTCCCGGTCGCGGCCAGCTGCAACAGAGCCTGGATTCGAACCAGGATCTCTAGTGGCACAGTTAGCACTGCGATGCAGTGCCTTACTTTTTTGATTTTATGTCTCAGTTGTTGAATCTTGTCATGTTCATACAAATATTTACACATGTTAAGTTTGCTGAAAATAAACGCAGTTGACAGTGAGAAGACGTTTCTTTTTTTGCTGAGTTTACAAAGATGACTTTATCCGGGACTTATATTGAAGATGCTCATGAGGTGAATCTTAATGCAATAATAAGCATAATGCTATTTCAAACTAATTATTATCTCCTAATATTACGCTCCATAAGAACTGTTTAGCAAACTAAAACACTTGCCTTTTACCTTAGATAAAGCATTATTGATTGTCTCTAGGTACTGTTCAGAAATATTAAATAATAAAAGATAACTTTCCATTGTAACTCACCATCTCTTCTGTTGATCTTGGCAAAGTGTGGAGCGTTACTGAGAGAGCACTGCGAGGAGCTCTCAAAGGAAACCTGTGGTAGCATGGATACCAATGGGCCATTACAAATATCTGTAAGAGTAAAAAAGAGAGTATGTTATATGAAGTTTATGGTTGGGTACAATATATAGAGCTTTAGGACCATCATTATCTACTAGAGCAGGGGTGTCAAACATACATAATAATAAAAAATAATAATAATACTAATAATATATATATATATATATATATATATATATATATATATATATATATATATATATATATATATAATTATTATACAGTACCAGTCAAAAGTTTACTCATTAATCTACTCATTCAAGGGTTTTTCTAAATTTTTTACTATTTTCTACATTGTACGGAGAACAACCATCGTGTAGGCCAAACCGTTTGGACGCTACAGACGTTTTTGGGAGAACGATTTTTGGGATGTCTCATGGTCTGACAAAAACTGCTGTAGCTCGGCCACCTTTCAACGCAGAGGCAGAAGGCCGACATGGGCGGATGCGGTGGATTGAGACACAGCATCCGCCCAGATATCTCTAGCTTAAACTGACAGATTTTGATGGGGACTTTTTTATTATGTTACTTAGATTGATGCACTGATGCATCAATAGACTCTTACGGGTTAACCTGTCTTCTCCCCTACATCTACACTGATGGAAGTGGATTTAACATCAATAAGTGATCATAGCTTTCACCTGGTTTCACCTGGTCAGTCAATGTCATGGTCAGTCTATGTCATGTACCTAATGTTTTGTACACTCAGTGTTTACAGTATACAGTGAGGGAAAAAAAGTATTTGATCCCCTGCTGATTTTGTACGTTTGCCCACTGACAAAGAAATGATCAGTCTATCATTTTAATGGTAGGTTTATTTGAACAGTGAGAGACAGAATAACAACAAAAAAATCCTGATGTTATAAATGGATTTGCATTTTAGTGAGGGAAGTAACTATTAGACCCCCTCTCAATCAGAAAGATTTCTGGCTCCCAGGTGTCTTTTATACAGGTAACAAGCTGAGATTAGGAGCACACTCTTAAAGGGAGTGCTCCTAATCTCAGCTTGTTACCTGTATAAAAGACACCTGTCCACAGAAGCAATCAATCAGATTCCAAACTCTCCACCATGACCAAGACCAAAGAGCTCTCCAAGGATGTCAAGGACAAGATTGTAGACCTACACAAGGCTGGAATGGGCTACAAGACCATTGCCAAGCAGCTTGGTGATAAGGTGGCAACAGCTGGTGCGATTATTCGCAAATGGAAGAAACACAAAAGAACTGTCAATCTCCCTCGGCCTGGGGCTCCATGCAAGATCTCACCTCGTGGAGTTGCAATGATCATGAGAACGGTGAGGAATCAGCCCAGAACTACACGGGAGGATCTTGTCAATTATCTCAAGGCAACTGGGACCATAGTCACCAAGAAAACAATTAGTAACACACTAAGCCGTGAAGGACTGAAATCCTGCAGTGCCTGCAAGGTCCCCATGCTCAAGAAAGCACATATACAGGCCCGTCTGAAGTTTGCCAATGAACATCTGAATGATTCAGAGGAGAACTGGGTGAAAGTGTTGTGGTCAGATGAGACCAAAATCGAGCTCTTTGGCATCAACTCAACTCACTGTGTTTGGAGGAGGAGGAATGCTGCCTATGACCCCAAGAACACCATCCCCACCGTCAAACATGGAGGTGGAAACATTATGCTTTGGGGGTGTTTATCTGCTAAGGGGACAGGACAACTTCACCGCATCAAAGGGATGATGGACGGGGCCATGTATCATCAAATCTTGGGTGAGAACCTCCTTGTCACGCCCTGACTCAGGGGACTCTTATATGTTGGATCAGGGTGTGAATATTCTATGTTCTGTTTTCTATGTTTCAGTCTAGGTGTTGTATGTCTATGTTTGGACGGGTGTGATTCCCAATCAGAGACAGCTGTCGCTCATTGTCGCTGATTGGGGATCATACTTAGGCAGCCTGTTGGCATGCATTAGTTGTGGGATCTTGTTCCATGTATAGGTTTGTTGTGTGTTCAACCTTAGGACTTCACGTTTCGTTTGTTTATTGTTTTGTCGTGTGTTTATCAGTTTAATAAACATGTACGCATTTCACGCTGCGCCTTGGTCTGACCCGTCCTTAAACGAACGTGACACTCCTTCCCTCAGCCAGGGCATTGAAAATGGGTCATGGATGGGTATTCCAGCATGACAATGACCCAAAACACATGGCCAAGGCAACAAAGGAGTGGCTCAAGAAGAAGCACATTAAGGTCCTAGAGTGGCCAAACCAGTCTCCAGACCCTAATTCCATAGAAAATATGTGGAGGGAGCTGAAGGTTCGAGTTGCCAAACGTCAGCCTCGAAACCTTAATGACTTGGAGAAAATCTGCAAAGAGGAGTGGGACAAAATCCCTCCTGAGATGTGTGCAAACCTGGTGGCCAACTACAAGAAACGTCTGACCTCTGTTATTGTCACCAAGGGTTTTGCCACCAAGTACTAAGTCATGTTTTGCAGAGGGGTCAAATACTCATTTCCCTCATTAAAATGCAAAGCTTCACCTGGAATGCTTGTCCAACAGGAGTTCCCACATACAGTGGCTTGCGAAAGTATTCACCCCCTTTGGCATTTTTCCTATTTTGTTGCCTTACAACCTGGAATTAACATGTATATTTTGGGGGGTTGTATCATTTGATTTACACAACATGCCTACCATATTTGAAGATGCAAAATATTTTTTTTTTGTGAAACAAACAAGGAATAAGACAAACAAACTGAAAACTTGAGCGTGCATAACTATTCACACCCCGAAAGTCAATACTTTGTAGAGCCACCTTTTGCAGCAATTACAGCTGCAAGTCTCTTGGGGTATGTCTATATAAGCTTGGCACATCTAGCCACAGGGATTTCTGCCCATTCTTCAAGGCAAAACTGCTCCAGCTCCTTCAAGTTCGATGGGTTCTGCTGGTGTACAGCAATCTTTAAGTCATACCACAGATTCTCAATTGGATTGAGGTCTGGGCTTTGAATAAGTCATTCCAAGACAATTAAATGTTTCCCCTTAAACCACTCAACTGTTGCTTTAGCAGTATGCTTAGGGTCATTGTCCTGCTGGAAGGTGAACATCCATCCCAGTCTCAAATCTCTGGAAGACTGAAACAGGTTTCCCTCAAGAATTTCCCTATATTTAACGCCATCCATCATTCCTTCAATTCTAACCAATTTCCCAGTCCCTGCCGATGAAAAACATCCACACAGCATGATGCTGCCACCACCATGCTTCACTGTGGGGATGGTGTTCTCGGGGTGATGAGAGGTGTTGGGTTTGCGCCAGACATAGCATTTTCCTTGATGGCCAAAAAGCTCAATTTTAGTCTCATCTGACCAGAGTACCTTCTTCCATATATTTGGGCAGTCTCCCACATGCCTTTTGGCGAACACCAAACGTGTTTGCTTATTGTTTTCTTTAAGCAATGGCTTTTTTTCTGGCCACTCTTCCGTAAATCCGAGCTCTGTGGAGTGTACGGCTTAAAGTGGTCCTATGGACAGATACTCCAATCACCGCTGTGGAGCTTTGCAGCTCCTTCAGGGTTACCTTTGGTCTCTTTGTTGCCTCTCTGATTAATGCCCTCCTTGCCTGGTCTGTGAGATTTGGTGGGCGGCCCTCTCTTGGCAGGTTTGTTGTGGTGCCATATTCTTTCCATTTTTTAATAATGGTGCTCCGTGGGATGTTCAAAGTTTCAGATATTTTTTTATAACCCAACCCTGATCTGTACTTCTCCACAACTTTGTCCCTGACCTGTTTGGAGAGCTCCTTGGTCTTCATGGTGCCGCTTGCTTGGTGGTGCCCCTTGCTTAGTGGTGTTGCAGACTCTGGGGCCTTTCAGAACAGGTGTATATATACAGAGATCAAGTGACACTTATATTGCACACAGGTGGACTTTATTTAACTAATTATGTGACTTCTGAAGGTAATTGGTTGCACCAGATCTTATTTAGGGGTTTCATAGCAAAGTATTTTTTTTTTTCACTTCACCAATTTGGACTATGTTGTGTATGTCCATTACATGAAATCAAAATAGAAATCCATTGAAATTACAGGTTGTAATGCAACAAAATAGGAAAAAACTCCAAGGGGGATGAATACTTTTGCAAGGCACTGTATGCTGAGCACTTGTTGGCTGCTTTTCCTTCACTCTGACGTCTGACTCATCCTAAACCATCTCAATTGGGTTGAGGTCGGGGGATTGTTGAGGCCAGGTCATCTGATGCAGCACTCCATCACTCTCCTTCTTGGTAAAATAGCCCTTACACAGCCTGGAGGTGTGTTGGGTCATTGTCCTGTTGAAAAACAAATGATAGTCCCACTAAGCCCAAACCAGATGGGATGGCGTATCGCTGCAGAATGCTGTTGTAGCAATGCTGGTTAAGTGTGCCTTGAATTCTAAATAAATCACAGACAGTGTCACCAGCAAAGCACCCCCACACCATAACACCTCCTCCTCCATGCTTTATTTGGCCTACACAATGGTCCGTTTTGCTCTATGACACCCACAAGCCCCACGGGACTTCTCTGAAGCTGGTATCGCTGAAGTTCCAAAGTCTGTCTATAGCGTCCGAACCGTTTGGGCTACAAACTAAGGGGAGACTCTCACGAACACGATGATGTTCTCCGTTTTGCTCTACGACCCCCACAAGTGTCACATGACTTGTCTGAAGATAACCCACACAAATGAATGGAAGCATGGAGGTAGTTTTGTGCCAACAGAAATAAGGGGTTAAATATGTGTCCAAAAAAACGACTATATTTCCTGAGCTTTCTTATATCTCCTAGATATAGGACAGACACTTCAAAACCTTATTCTTTATAATTTATTTTTTTACTGTATTTTTGTTACCATTTATGAATGTGTTATTCAATGGGCTATAGTAGTAATGGCCAAATTCAATATTTTATCAAATACATTTTTATATAATATTTTGATACCTAAAGGGGTCCTAAAATTCTAATTAAATAGCTAAATCCAAAATGTTAGCTTAGTTGAGGATGTTCTGAGGGCAAATAGGGGGTGCAACCCAATATTAGGAAGGTGTTCTTAATGTTTTGTACACTCAGTCAAATCGAACCTATGTAGAAATGAATATGGAACTACATTCATACAGTCTCTTAAGATATATGGAACTACATTTATACAGTCTCTTAAAATAATTTACTATGTAAAGCTTGATAACAATCACCGAATGAAAGCTAGTCAGTCAGAGAGCATCGAAAATTCCAAAAACGATGGATAGAGGACTATTTTTATTACATTTTACATATTTAGCAGACGCTCTTATCCAGAGCGACTTACAGTTAGTGCATACATTATTTTTTTCATACCCCCTGTGGGAATCGAACCCACAACCCTGGCGTTGCAAACGCCATGCTCTATCAACTGAGCTACATCCCTGCCGGCCATTCCCTCCCCTACCCTGGGCCAATTGCGCGCCGCCCCATGGGTCTCCCGGTCACGGCCGGCTACGACAGAGCCTGGATTCGAACCAGGATCTCTAGTGGCACAGCAAGCACTGTGATGCAGTGCCTTAGACCACTGCGCCACTCGGGAGTGGTCTATCTTATTTTGATGGCGAGAAAACATAAACAATTATCAATGTGGCCCTCTGGACCTCGGTGAAGACCAAAAGCGGCCCGCGAGGCAAAATAAGTTTGACACCCCTGTACTAGAGAATGATTTACTCCACGCTGGGTAGGCATGCTGGATAGGCAGAGCCTGTTATAGATACTCTTTATCCTACTAAATGTGTAAGAATAACAACTAAAACAGAATTATCTTGACTTCTGTTCGCAATTCTATGGAAAATTATGTTTGTGTTTGCAAGTGCAGCACGCTATGGGGTCTAAATGCAAGTATTGCTAAAATAGCGGGGCTGCCTCACTTAACCACTCCACAAATCTCTCCACAGCAGTCCATTAACTCAAGCAGTGACCCCTAAAAAGAGGACAGTAGAATCCACAGTACCCTAGGCAGCCCTATGTGTTTGTGTGCGTGTGTGTGTGCATGTGTGTGTGTGTCAGTAGTGTTCCTCCTAATCCATCAGATTAGATCACTTCCACCAGGCAGAAGGAGATTAAGAGGGCAGTGATCTGAACGTGTCGGCCTCATCTTCGACTGATCCAGCCCTGCCTGCCAGGCCCCAATAAGAGCAGTGAGTGGGGTGGAGCTCCTTCACATAGCTAGCTACTGCACCACAACTCTCCTTTGTTGTTTCCATTGAGCAGTGTGGCTCCTGGAGCATCACCGTGGATTTATCCTGGAAACATCTGCGGTGACTAATGAGCATTTATCTGGTAGACAACAACTTCATGTTGAAAATGACAGCAGGAGCCTGTTTGCGATACTTTGGAAGTGTCTTTGAGGACAGCCCACCACATTTCATCTGACATGATTTGACTGCACTTAGATCACTTGCCAGCAGATGTCTCTAAATGTTGATTTACAGATTGACTCAAGTGGATCAAGCTTATAGACACAATATAGCAGATATATACATGCAGCAATATAGCCTCAGATCCCCAACTTCTGAGAAAAATCCCTACAGAATTTCACAAGGAATTATACATCAGTTTTTTTCCTAATGTTATTAAACATTGTGTGGCAATGTGAACATCCTTGCTTTACATTGTAGTAATTTCCTGCAGTCTAATGACCAAATCGCCCTCTAATGGCCTCATGGGTAGAATGTTATTCATATTTTTCATAATTTCATAATGAATAAACATTATTTCAAAAAAACTTTATATCAGATGGTTTTGTTATATTTCAGTCTTCTGTGATGTATATAAAGTGTAATGTTGGGATGCAAACTCAAAATGTAATACATTTCAACTCTGATTTAGCCCACTGTAGTAGAAGGATTGAATCATCCCTGTCCACCACTTAAGCACTTTAAGCATGACTCTGTCTCTCTCTTTCTATTTATATCTATCCATCTCTTTTTATCTCTCACACAATCCATCAGGCTCTGGGGATCATGCAACCCCTTCGACACAAAGCAAGCACCTTTGATCCTGACTGCCTTCTCACAAACCACAGGCTTGGCAACATCTTCATAAATGTCAGGTTAGTCTATCACTTCTGTAAAAGTACCTGCTCCATTTCATCTGATGGTTACACCAAAACTTAACACACATATAAGACCTTGGTACAGTGGAAAGGGTACACCAATAATATGTTTTATGTCACAGCAGCATACAACATAAAGCAATCGGTAAGGACATAACTCTAAGAGGCCCCTGAATACAAAGACAATTTCGGTAGCTCACTTATAAAATGTGTGTTTTATGAACAGTGTTTTTGTTTATAGCCTTCATCTAGTTATTTGGCACCGAGCCAATAGCTGGGCTGTCAATCAGGAAGAATTATGGGCAGAGGATGATTTGCCTGCAAAGCTGCACTGCTCTGCTCAGTGCCTCCTTGCCTTGGGATAATTGAAAATCTCTCCAAGCTATGAATGCGATCGTGCCACAGCACACTCGCTATGCAAAGTGCTTGGGCTTGAATCTTAAACACACACACCCATAAGCAGACACACACACAGAGAGAGAGCGAACACAAACAAACACAAAAAAAGTTGGAAAAGAAAGCTGAACCAGGAGCAAGCCCTTTCTATAAACTCATAGCTTGTACAGTAGATCCTGACAGGGTATAGCATCACTGTGTGATTTTAGTATCCACACCAGTGAGAGACATCTTGACACCTCCAGGCTAGTAGAACATAGCTGGGGTTATCAGTGATTGTGTTTGGGATAAAAATAAAAGAAGCTGCACCCTCTGTTCCCCAAGGTGTGCCATCATGCAGTGATGCATGGTAAGATAGATGGCTGTGAACACATTTAGATGCACACTGTGAGCTCTCTTTTTCCTCTTTGGCCTATACGCTTCCTTAAGGCCCATAAAGAACATATTTTTGTCATGTAACACAATGACCCATACTTAATTTAGTGGAAAGACTATTCAAGTAGAAGGAAGTTAGACTATTTTGAGGTTGAAAACATCAATATGGCTGCACATTAGAGTACAAAAACAAACATATTTTGTGAGTTTTATTGTCAGGAATGGAAAAACAACCACATTATCCAGTCAAACTTGATGGGCACATTTAGCTCATTCAAATCCACGAAATACTGCCATTGGTTCTGCTTTTCACACTATATTATTTCAAGCTGTTTGGTGACTTTCAAACCCAATTTACGTTATCTAACTTGCTCTCTTCAAAATGTGCAACAACTTTTTACAACACAAAGGCCCTTGAGTTGACTTCCATCCCTCACACTGCTCATTAGCCAGCATCCCCTCCTAGTCTTTGTGCTAAACAAACAGCGCTGCACAAAGAAATCAACCTCAATTACGCCAACAAACTGCCTTTTGTAGCGTATGCGGCTGGAATATTTTTAGCTCCGTTTAAGGCCCCAGCACACCTGCCGATGACTATCAGCATGGTCAGAGCAGAAGATGGAGAGCTGTTTAAATACTGAGACCAAACAGAAGAAACAACACTATACTGTCTGTGAAGATCAAGGTCTCTCTGCCTCTCCCCTCTGTGTGATACAGGAACAGCGTTTGCAACAGCTAATGGCGATCCAAATCAAATCCTAAATCCTAATTCCATTATTATCTCTATGGAAGTATATGGAGAGACTTGGAGAAGACAAAGATCCTCAAAGGAGCTTCCCGTGTGCTAGGCACAGCAGGCATTGTCTACCCACGATGCATCACTCCAAACGGATCCAGAGGAACAATGACATGATCCTGTAAAGAATGGCTGTATACCTCCGGGTGGTATCGATAAAGCAGAATCCGATACCTCACATGTATTAATAGACTAGTCCTATCTCATCTCTGTTCAGCCAGAACCATTGAGTATGGCTGAGGTATCGGTTGACAATTAGCTACAGACGCAGGCTGAATTTGAGGATGTGCCGGTCAATACATGTGATTGAGAAACACAGCACTGTACTGTAGCACTTAATTTACAATAATGTGTCTGATAGAGTGAGCAGCAAAACAGAGTTCAGAGAGCTAGAGAGAAAGAGTTGATAACTGATCTGAAGGCTGATATGTATAGGTTTACTTATAGACCGACCGATCACATGACTATCACACACTTCATAAATTCAAAAGATTTTACACTGCTGGTGAGAATTCTCAATCAATGCACAAAGGAGAAGTAAGTAACACATACTGTGAAACATTGTCAACCACTCTGTACATTTTTCATATCAGGTTGCTGATTCTATCTGTCATAGGCCAATTTCTATTTTGCCCTGTTTATCAAAAGTGTTGGAAATACTTGTCAATAATCAACTGACTGGCTTTCTTGATGTCTATAGTATTCTCTCTGGTATGCAATCTGGTTTCTGCTTAGGTTATGGATGTGTCACTGCAACCTTAAAGGTCCTAAATGATGTCACCATTGCCCTTGATTTTGATACGGTAGACCATTCCATTCTTGTGGGAGTATTGGTGTCTCAGGGGTCTTTGGCCTGGTTTGCTAACTACCTCTCTCAAAGAGTGCAGTGTATAAAATCAGAACATCTGCTGTCTCAGCCACTGCCTGTCACCAAGGGAGTACACCAAGGCTCGATCCTAGGCCCCACGCTCTTCTCAATTTACATCAACAACATAACTCAGGCAGTAGGAAGCTCTCTCATCCATTTATATGCAGATGATACAGTCGTATACTCAGCTGGTCCCTTCCTGGATTTTGTGTTAAACGCTCTACAACAAAGCTTTCTTAGTGTCCAACAAGCTTTCTCTGCCCTTAACCTTGTTCTGAACACAGATCCAAAACAAAGGTCATGTGGTTTAGTAAGAAGAATGCCCCTCTCCCCACCGGTGTGATTTCTACCTCTGAGGGTTTAGAGTTTGAGGTAGTCACCTCATACAAGTACTTGGGAATATAGCTAGACGGTACACTGTCCTTCTCTCAACACATATCAAAGCTGCAGGCTAAGGTTAAATCTAGACTTGGTTTCCTCTATCGTAATCGCTCCTCTTTCACCCCAGCTGCCAAACTAACCCTGATTCAGATGACCATCCTAGCCATGCTAGATTACGGAGACGTAATTTATAGATCGGCAGGTAAGGGTGCTCTCGAGCGGCTAGATGTTCTTTACCATTCGGCCATCAGATTTGCCACCAATGCTCCTTACAGGACACATCACTGCACTCTATACTCCTCTGTATACAGGTAATCTCTGTATACCCGTCACAAGACCCACTGGTTTATGCTTATTTATAAAGCCCTCATAGGCCTCACTCCCCCCTATCTGAGATACCTACTGCAGCCCTCATCCTCCACATACAACACCTGTTCTGCCAGTCACATTCTGTTAAAGGTCCCCAAAGCACACACATCCCTGGGTCGCTCCTCTTTTGGGTTCACTGCAGCTAGCGACTGGAACGAGCTGCAAAAAACACTCAAACTGGACAGTTTTATCTCCATCTCTTCATTAAAAGAATCAATCATGGACACTCTTACTGACAGTGATGTATTGTTGTCTCTACCTTCTTGCCTTTGTGCTGTTGTCTGTGCCCAATAATGTTTGTACCATGTTTTGTGCTGCTACCATGTTTTTGTCCTGCTGCCATGTGGTGTTGCTACCATGCTGTGTTGTCATGTGTTGCTGCCATGCTATGTTGTTGTCTTAGGTCTCTCTTTATGTAGTGTTGTGGTGTCTCTGTTGTTGTTATGTGTGTTTTGTCCTATATATATATATTTTTATCCCAGCCCCCGTCCCCACAGGAGGCCTTTTGCCTTTTGGTAGGCCGTCATTGCAAATAAGAATTTGTTCTTAACTGACTTGCCTAGTTAAATAAAGGTTAAATAAAAATAAATAAATAAATAAAAGATGGTGGTGTAGCTGCTCTTTTGATACATATCCCTTTCTGATTAGTCTTTCTGGTTGTGTCACCTCTCTGTGATACACTACCCCACACTGAACTCACCATTAGCCAACACTGTGTGTCACTATGCAAAGAAACCAGAGGTTACTGGCTGATTAGCCCCTGGTGAATACTAGATTGGAGCAGAGAGGCTCCCATTGGACAAGAATGACAGCTTGGCTTCCATATCCAAGCAGCCCAAGATGGTGGGCCTGATACAGCTCTCCTGCATGTGGAAATGTCACCAAGCCTGCTTACATTTAAATACATGCAGATTAAGTGTTGAAGGCTCACCTTCATTAGAACTGGGAAATAACTCATACAATACTTTGTGGAGAAACACATTTAAAAGCTTTCCAAAGATGGGCAGACTGTTAAAATAAAGACAGCAGGTTTCAGATTAGATCATTGTTTGACTGTTCACTTTCAGAACATCAATTCCCAATCCCAGATGTACTAATTTGGTCATTTGGTTACAGAAGCTATGCTGTAATAGCTACCTGGCTCAATCATGAGTCCTGCTCAAAATGTTTGCAGGATCCACCTGTATCATCAATCCCTGGATCATCAATTGAAGACTGTGTGTGTATGAGATTCCTTCTCACAGGAATGAGGAATTGCAGAGTAATAGATACTGACAGAAAATGCCTGGCAGTTTTACCAAGTTTAAAACCGTGCTTCCTGTCTGCTCGATCTACTTTGGAGATGGAAAGTACGGAAACATTACCTTGTTATTCTTATCACTCAGTAAAATCCCTGCATAGCACCAATGCTCTTTTATTGGCACGGTCAATAGTAAGTGGGCACTTCTTAACAATCATTTGCCAGTAACACCAGAAATAAATAGAAGATGGAACTTACGGACTATACAGCTATTTGTAGCATATTCATTGCACTCTATAGATCGGGAATGGTGTACCATCAGTGTCAGAGCGATACGATTGGAAATGCAAAGGCCTCCACTGGCGCCACATTCATCAAATAGATTTTTCCTCTCCCAGGGGGGCCAGTAAATGATTGCTCTAAATAGCCTTATATCATATATAGTTCGTTTTTTGGGGGGGTTGGTTTTAGCATTGACCAATACCAGTTAGCTCTCCTCTCTCCAGACCAAATATATGTATCATAAACAACCCTAAGATAATACAATTTTGACACTTCCTGCTCATATGATTTTATGTGAACACATAGGCTGCAGAAAAACATTGGATATGCATTCAAGATGCAAATACCTTGGTATTTGGATTGAGAATGATTTATCGTTTTTTTAAAACATACGACTGAGCTTGTTAAGAATTTTCTTTTTTACTGAAACAGATCTTGTCTCTCTCTAGTCAGCAGGAAGCAGGTTGGTGTCACGTCTCCTCCCCTTGCTCCCCTCCGGCGCTCTGATTCGCCGGTCTACTGAGCCACCGGTCTGAGCGCACCACTTCGGCAACACCGGAATGGAAACCCAACGCACCCTTATCACCTCCAGCACACCTGCACCTCATCATCTCATCACCACCCCTCTTTAGCCCTGGACTGTTCTGGATGATGTTGTGTGTGATTGTTTAGCTTCGTGTCGTTTACGCTCTCTTTGTTATTTATCTTTCTCATTGTTAAGTAAACCTTGACCTTATTCATTCCAGTGTCTGCGTCCTGCCTCTTTGTATACTCAGTACTCGTCACAGTCCGGCAGTCAACCTTTCTACCTGTTCTTGATTGTGGTGATACTATTTATCTAAGTGCAGCTGCCTCTACACATAAACCCTTGGATGCCGTTTTGCATAGCGCCCTTCGTTTTATCACAGGAGACAGTTTCATTGCTCATCACTGTATTCTTTACCAAAAGGTTGGCTGAACTTCTTCGAAGTCACGTAGATCACATCATTATGTTATTTTTGTTTACAGAGCCCTGCTCCAAAAACTTCAGACTTACCTAAGATTTAAAATGACATGTTATCAAACCCGTTATCAGGGTTGGTTAACTCTGGAGACTCCTTTGGTGTCTAGAGAGTTAGGTAAATTAGCCTTTAATTTCCTTGGACCTTTCGTGTGGAATGATCTACAATACATTGGTGCCTCTAGCGCATTTCAGACAGTTGTTAGGGGACCTTGCTACTGAAAAATTAGTAATTTTTTTTATGATTGTGTTTTGCTTTTCGTGTATTGTTGTGTATAATAACGTCTATTTTATTGTGTATATGAATGTGTAGATTAATGTGTTTATTGTATTTTTATGTGTATTGTGGTGTTATACAGGGCTCATCTGGAAAAGAGACCTTGGTCTCAGCATTGACTCCCTGTCAAAATAAAGGTTAAATACATTTACAGTGATAAATTAGATTTCATTCTCCCTACAGTATTCAGCACATACAGTATACATTATGTGTGGCCATGGGGCGATAACATGAACAAGCACAAGTGTATGATAGGGGAACAAAAAACAACCCCTTACAAAGATATTTTTACATAACAGGGTGTACCCATAGCAACAACTAGGAAGATATTCCAACGTACAGTATATAATTGGTTTAATACTGCCATACCCCTTTCTTCATTCATTAGCTACATGTACACGTTCTTAACAAGGCATGCTCCTCGACCATACTATCTCTGAATACATTATGCTACATTCAAGGGTGTAGCCTAATGTATCTGTTGACTCCTGTACCAAATGTCACCCCCGTCAATAGCACAGAACAGCTTTCTAATGTGATGATCGACAACACCTTAAAAGAACCACAGCCTTTTTTCTTGGCATTTCAAATTAACAACATGCTCCTCGAAGTCACACACTAAAGGAAGTGCAAAACAGCCTCCATCCATCCATATCCAGCCATCCACACTCTAAATAGAACAAAATACAGAGAAACCTGTTTCATTTAATTAACGATGTAGTAATTGCACTCACACTTCTGGGAAACATGTAGGAATCTTTATGAATAAGGCATACTGAAAATAAAATCTATTGTAATCAACCTGATTCATTGACTTCATATTGCCATTGTGATGTTTTGGCTGTGTGTGTATGTACACACTGTGAACAATGCAGAACATCAATAAGACTACCTTTGCCTTTAGGACCGTACCAGCCCTACCAAGTCAAACATTCAATAACCCTATCACCAGAGTAGCTCATAAAATGCTGCTGGCTTTATCAGTGGGTGCCCTTTTATTTGGATATTTGGTTGAATGTCAATCTGTTTTGCTGTATGCCATCCCCCACACCACTGGGGAGATAATATCGATCTGTCTTTCCATATTTAACTGCATGTGTGCTGTCCATCTCTGATCCATTACCAGCAACAGTAATGACAGCACTATACACTCTACTAAATTACCAAAATTGGTCCATTATGTGACATCAGATATATGAAGGAAATCCAGAACCATTATCGAGAAGGGAAAACATTTAATTGTTTAATTATGTGTAGTGACTTACATCTACTTTTACTTCTACTGCCTCCCACTGCCTTTCCATGTTATTACATACAGTATGCACTGTACATCGACCCATTCATGAGATGTGCTTTTGAACACTCATTGCCTATGGCGGTTTGGAGCTCCCAGGCTCTAGCTAGCTGAGCTTTTTCTCCATACTGGAGACTTTAGTCTAAACAGTGGAGGAAGTGGGAGCTCCCTACTGTTGTGTTCTGCCTAATTTATCTCTTGATAAATGCATCACCCTTTTATGAATCTCTACAACAGTAGGAGTTCCTTCCATTCTAGAGACTGAGTGAGAGCCTGCTTTGCATTAATCAGCTAGTAGAATATGGCGAGGACTCACGACTGCTTTTACACATGCATGCATAGTAAATATGATGCTGTCATCTCTGCTGCATTGTGGGATGGTACAGTACTTTACCAAATGTACTTCAGTAAGTGCCTCAGCTATGGGACAAAATTTACTCTGAAAGGTCTGCTCAAAAATATAATACAAACCGAAACAGAACGGAAAATCCAAGCAAATAAGTATTGTGTTATCTGTGTGACAGTTTATACTGTTAGAAATTTAAGATGTACAGAATTTGCATAATATTGTGGGCTATAGTAGCTATGATTGTATCGCTGTAAAACTGGAGCAATATTCCACCCACAGAGGCATGGTGAAGTCTGCCATATCAAGAGACAGCTCTGGTAATGAAAGCCCCCGCTGTTTTCAGCCAAAGGCAACCTTCAAAATCGTAATTTCACTCCCAGCAGGAAACTTTCCTTTTCAAGCACCACACTTTAGCCTTCATAAAAATAAGATAAAGCAAATGATAAAGCAAGTCCAACCACCTGCTGAACTTCACTGTGAATCATGTGAATAGCACTAAGATTACAGGCCCATGGGCCCAGCAGCATATGCTGGCAATCATTGGATGAAATAGGTTATTTAGTAGACGCAGGACACTATAGATATTCAGTATCAATTATGAATATTTGCAAGAGGCGGATCTGGTAGCCTTTATAGAACACCAGACCTAAGAGCATGAGGACATGCTCCTCTGAGAGGATGTGGCTGCCATTATCTCTGTCACCAGACACAGGAGCCACACAAACCACCCATGATGGATATCGGGCTTCTCCTTTTGTTTCTCAAAGGTAAATATGAGAACGGCCATTTGCTTGTCCTCCAGGAGAATCTAGCCATTTCATCTCTGACCAGCATGTCAATTCTGATCACTGGATACATTTGAGCGACCACAAGAAGGTCATAAATGAATAATCTAGCTGTCAGTTTAGCTCAGTTCACTGGGTTACATCATTAGAATAAACTGCTTTTATGCCCATCTCACAGGCGCCAGGTCTCAAAGTAAGAAGCCACCCATAAATTCTATGTTTTGGATAACAATCATAGACTATCAGTATTTTGAGTCCAGCTTCCTCAATAACTTAATGAATGATGCACGAATCAAACATATAGTTGTCTAACGTGTTTGATATGGAGTGTGGATGAAAAACATAAAGTGTTGTTATTACAAGTCGTTACCGATGTTGCAAAATACACCACTTATCCTCCACCTAAAAACTCAGGTGAGGAATGACGACCTCTAGCGACGACAACATTAAAACAATTGGATTTAACGGATCCTGGCAGAGCAAATCAAAGACAACTGAATGTTGATTTAATACGGCATATCAGAGAGAGAAACAAATGCCATCGATGCTGTGAATGACAATTGGGGTGAATATAATTTCCACCAAATTATTTCACTGCTAATTATGCTGCTATGCTAGGTTATAGACTATAACTTACTGATAATTCAAATTTCAAAATCAAAAAAGTGTCATCTTATGCTACACTAGAAAGACAATGGGCAAAGGAATCCAATGCATCACGTTATAGCTAGTTGCAACAAACGGCCCTACGCCTATACATTTACGAGTAAAAAAGAAACATAGCTATAACGTTATTATCTAGGCTTTTGATTCTTCGGGCATTTCAACATACATCTATTTTTTTCATCCATATGTCATACGACTACTGCAAAAAGCATGTCGCAAAACGTGCGCGGTTTCATATCCAAAACCAGTGGTACTGGTAAGCAACTTCTGATACTCACGGTGACTGGCGGCGGACGCAGAGCTGGAGGCACTCAAAACACAGACAATGAAGATATATAACCGAGACAACTTTCGCAATTCCATCCTCCCTACTGTGATATATCCTTGTGTTGTAGAAAGAGAGTAAATCTCATGAAAGCGATGCCTCCAAGTGTCTCCAGCGCGGTCGGAATCATGCAGTGTGCTTGAAGCCCAGTGAAAAAGTAAACCACTCCCCGCATCAACAGTCCTTCACAGACTCTCTCTCTCTCTCTCTCTCTCTCTCTCTCTCTCTCTCTCTCTCTCTCTCTCTCTCTCAACGTATATCTCTCTAGTATTCCATGAGTTGATTTTAGATCATGGCGTTCTAGTATTTTTCTTGAAGTGTGTGTGCGTGTCTCTGTATGTCTGTGATTTTGTGCTGTAGTGTAACTAGTTTTGCCGCTCCGCTTGCTGCGCACTAGACCATTTCAGCACCACAGTAGCTGGACAGCTCCAAACTGTCAAGCAGGAGGAGGCTCTGGAGTCAAAATGAGTGAACGTTCATTTGTATAAGAGTATGTCAATATTGAACTGTATGTAAGAGGCTATTGGGAAAAAATATAGTTTTTGATGCAATCCGTTTCAAATATATATGTTTATGGTAAAATAAGATGAGGATATTACATTCATGAATTTAGGAGGAAGTTAAGTTTTATGGATAATTCTCTCTCCTCCAGGCAGCTATAAGACAGCAATCCCTGCTGACACTGTGCCACAAGCTGTATGTTTTTTTTTTTTGATCAGCTCAGGTCTTTCATCACTGCCAGTGGATGGTGACTGTTTTCAGGCATGGGTTATTACTTAGTCAAAAGGTGTTATGTAGTCAAAAGTATCACTATGAAATAGTGAGAGACATGCAACATGATCGCTGTAGGAGCCATTTTGACTGTACTTATGTGTTTTTGACTTTACTTATGGTTATGGGTCACTGATCACATGACCAGGAAGTATGGAAGCACAGTATGGATGGAGAACAGGCCAAACAGCTCTTAGCGTGTTCACAGGAAACACGCCTTTATGGAATTCTTGCTATGTTTTTACCTTTGCTCCAAAGATCCACGTCTGAAAAGCTGAAACTTATGTTTGGCATGCCTTTATAAACAATTGCAATCCCCCTGTGCTGGCTCTCAGTAACTAATGACCAGGTTAGCCACTACTAAAGTAAGAATTTACCTCTCGAGGAGATTGGATTAGTTCATGGATATCAGATGGATTCGTTTTCCTCCAATGGATTATAATTTTATAAAGTTTGAAGATGCTTCTGAACCGTAGTGTGCCTATATAGTGTACATGTGACCAGTGACCTATGACCCAAATGGAATGAATATACTAAGACATACAAACTACACACTACTCAACACAACAACCACATAAGTAGGCCAAAATGGCTCCTACAATTGCATCTGTGATTGTGTTACGCTGTGTTCCATCTTCGTGTGTAAAATGGCTGTAGCATATCTCTTGTGAATATATTTATTGTACTCCATACGTTCTTGAGATTGAACGTGCTTTACAAAAGCTTGGCTAATGGAAATGTTATTGAAGCTCCCTCCCATTGTAACATTCATTCTGTACTTCATCAGAGGAAGAGGACTAGAGCTAATTTGAAAAGGCTAATGCAGCCATGATTAGATGACAAATCTGCCCTCCTTCTCTGGGTAATACAAAAGATGACCACTGATATGGACAATTCCACAGTAACAGAATAACGCTGAGACTCAGATTTTTCACTTTAAAAGTATGCCAAACAAAAACCATTGATTGCAAAGTTAAACAAACCATACAAATCTCTAAGGACTACTTTTAACAATTTCCACAGAAAATGTTACAAAAACACAGTGCAGATGTAAATTATATATATATATATATATATATATATATATATATATATATATATATATATATATATATATATATAATTTCAAAACATACATAAAACAATAGAAAATGTATTATGTATTTCCCTACAACCTCTTGTTTTTTACAGATATTTTGCTACATACATTTCACATGCTGTACATGGCACTTTACCACATAGTGTTACGTTACACAAATACAGTTCAATATACACACCACACACAAAATGGCATTCAGCCATATGCGGCACACATGACACATGGTGCTCTTGGCCCCAGCCACTACAGATCATGAGCTTTTAATCCCACCCCTCAGCTACTCTCAGCCCATCCCACCTACAGTATCTCCGTAGACCACCCTCTCTTGATTTCCATGTGCCATATATATATATGTCATACAATAATTTGGAACCTTTCTAATCTCACAGTATCCACAGATTGTAAATTAAAGACCAAGACTTTTATATTGTTAATTGATTATGGCTTTCCAAATCACCCAACAGTGCTATTTGCAGGGTTAGTTTTAAGTGAATGTTGTGATTTTTCAGCCATTCCTGAACCTGTGACCAGAAACAAGCTACTTGGAGGCAGTACCAGAATACATGTGCTAATGATTCTGTCTCCTTGCTGCAAAATCAGCAGAGCTGACTTGGTTGTATGCCCCATATACAATTGAAGTCGGAACTTTACATACAGACAGATTATTTCACTTATAATTCACTGTATCACAATTCCAGTGGGTCAGAAGTTTACATACACTAAATTGACTGTGCCTTTAAACAGCTTGGAAAATTCCAGAAATTGATGTCATGGATTTAGAAGCTTCTGATAGGCTAATTGACATCATTTGAGTCAATTGGAGGTGTACCTGTGGATGTATTTCAAGGCCTACCTTCAAACTCAGTGCCTCTTTGCTTGACATCATGGGAAAATCAAAAGAAATCAGCCAAGACCTCAGAAAAAAATGGTAGACCTCCACAAGTTTGGTTCATCCTTGGGAGCAATTTCCAAACACCTGTAGGTACCACGTTCATCTGTACAAACAATAGTACACAAGTATAAACACAATGGGACCACGCAGCCGTCATACCGCTCAGGAAGGAGACTCGTTCTGTCTCCTAGAGATGAACGTACTTTGGTGCAAAAAGTGCAAATCAATCCAGAAAAACAGCAAAGGACCTTGTGAAGATGCTGGAGGAAACAGATACAAAAGTATCTATATCCACAGTAAAACGAGTCCTATATCGACATAACCTGAAAGGCCGCTCCTCAAGGAAGAAGCCACTGCTCCAAAACCGCCATAAAAAAACCAGACTACGGTTTGCAACTGCACATGGGGACAAAGATTGTACTTTTTGGAGAAATGTCCTCTGGTCTGATGAAACAAAAATATAACTGTTTGGCCATAATGACCATCATTATGTTTGGAGGAAAAAGGGGAATGCTTGCAAGCCGAAGAACACCATCCCAACCGTGAAGCACGGGGGTGGAAGCATCATGCTGTGGGGGTGCTTTGCTGCAGGTGGGACTGGTGCACTTCACAAAATAGATGGCATCATGAGGAAGGAAAAGTATGTGGATATATTGAATAACATCTCAAGACATCAGTCAGGAAGTTAAAGCTTGGTCACAAATGGGTCTTCCAAATGGACAGTTTCAGTTACATAGCTAGCAAATGCAGCTGTCTAGTTTAGTTACTCAAACACCCAGTTCAAACAGCTAGCTAGCTGGCTATGACTATCCAACACAAAACTGGAACTCTTCCAAGTGTAGGTAAGAATTTTGGTTTTATTAATTTATTGCCACCGGGGCCCGCCGGTGTAACTGCTTACTGACTATACACTGTAACGTTACTGCATGATTGTAGCGGGTTTACTAACGCATTAGTTATATTAGCTTTGTTGACTAGGATGTTACTTTAGCTAATATGGGGACAACGATGTAGGCTGTGTGTAGCGGTTATTACATAATTTGGCTTGGAAAGGTTTTTTCGCCTGGTCACACACAGCTGATGTGTTGTTCATTGAAGTCCACAAACGAAGGGAAAAGGTGAGAGGAGGAGAGTGCATAGATGCGAGAAGGAATACAACGTGGCTGCTATGAAAGTGAACTGTGTTTATGTGTGATCAGGGGTGTATTCATTCCGCCGATTCGGTTGAAAAACGTTTCTTAAATGGAAGCAAACGAAACAGGGATAACAATGCCTGAATTTGTCCAATAGAACTCTCATTTGCAACTGTTGGACTAATGATTGCACCCTATATAAGCTAGATGTAGGCAGGAGTGTGCAAGCCGTTATTGAATGTGTCACTGTCTGTCCATGTGTCACTGTCTGTCATCTCAAATTTGTCTCTCGACCTGTGTGCACCTACGTTGTAAACTTTCATTCATAGGCTAGGTTGTAGCAAGCTCATGATGGTTAAGGGAAAATTAGAATATCATGTAGTAGCCTAAACCTATCGATGTTACATTTAACTGGGTGAATGGAATATGAATGACAGTCATCCAACATGCTGTAATAGAAGTAAGGCCATGCTCATGATTTTTTTTTTTGTCATAGACAGTTGTATTTTTCACAAGTTTGGACATCACAATACAGCACAGTAGAGTACAGTACAGTCAGTGCTTAATTTGAGCACTGACTGTATCGTGCTTGAGACCAACGTGTGGCTGTGTAAGAAGCGTGCCTGTATCTCTCACAGAACTAGAATAGAGCCCCACAGTGGAGGTGTCATAATACCCATAAAACCTAGTGGTCAAACAGGGAAATGGTTCCAATCATTTTTACACCATTCATTTTTACCATTGGGGATTTTAGAAACACTTAAAAGAAGGGTTGTGTTTCGTGTAGGCTTACCCTGGCGTGACGTTTTGATAACCATGCAAATCTGTCTCGGACAAGGTGACTTTTATCAATAAATTTGGCTCCATTTACTCCTAGATTTGAAAATACTAATTAGCATCAAAGTAGACATCATGCAAAGCGACAAATTCCTGCAAACTCCTTAATGTCATCTCTAGCTGACACCTTTGCTAACAGGTATTGTGCCAATTTAAAACTTGCACAAGACAGTCCACAGAATTGTCAATTTAAATGAATGTAGTGGATTTATTCATTACTACATTTAGCTAACATTAGATAGTTAATCCAGATATTCTTACCTTTGCCTCGATTCGGCAGTCTCGTCCAGATCATCATGACATTTGTAGTTCTTTATGATAGCCACATTAGCAGCTAATTAGCATTTCATTTTTTGGGGGTAAATACAGGCAAATATATTGATAAAAGTCACCTTGTCCTAGAAAAATGTACACGGTTGTCAAATTGTCACGCCAGGGTAAGTTTACACGAAACACAGACCTTATTTTAAGTGTTTCTAAAATCCCCTATGGGAAAAATGAATGGTGGAAAAACAATTGGAACCATTTCCCTGTTTGACTGCCAGGTTTTATGGGTATTATGACTCATACTTTGGTACTCTATGAGTTGAAATACATTTGCCAAATTTATTGAATTACTGCTGTCTGTTCAGAAAGAAATGAAACAATTCAGAATAGCCTACTACACCATGAGAAGGCCTATAATTTAGCCACAAAGGAGGAATAGCTTCTTTAAAAGAAATAGCCTAGCTGTGGATTGTGTGTAGGCAAGCCTACAGTCGGGAACGCGCAGCAAATCTGTCAGTGAAGAGCATGCAGAAAAAACTGGCCATTCACAATATTTCAAATACAATCACGGGAAAACACAGGTTGGAAAGCAAATGGCTCCTGCTGAAAAGTGAAGACTCTAATCTGTCTGCTGTAGGCTACCAAAATATTTGATCAACTTCCAATTATTGTTTTACAAAGTAAAACAAAGTAAAACAAGAGAGAGATAGACCTTTGGCACGAACGCATTGGCCATCACCGGCAAGTGAGCTGCACATCATTGAGTGAGTCTGTGAAACTTGAAATAATTTTTAGGGCTATCATTTCCTCCTCATGTTGTAGCCTACAATATGTGTCTCTCCACACACCTAGACCTAGGTTATTGATGGTTTCAAGACAAGGTTGTTTTTATTGTTCTCAGATTCTCAGTTTGTCAGTGTCAAAGTACCCTGTCATTTCGATCATTTATGCAGTATTAAAAAAGTCTCCAGTCATGTAAAATTACACAGAATTGCATGAAATGCGTTTCTAAAAAGGCCAAATTTTTCTCAAACCCTAGGCTACTAAAATGTTTTCCTATGTGTGCATCTTTTGTAAGTGCCTTTACTCTACTGCTCTATGCCAATACGGAAATGCGATGATAAGCATGCAATGCTTTATTATAAAGGTGATTTTTTTCTCTCTCATGCTTTTGGGTACCTCAGAGCTCCCCAGGTCACCCACCCTCATGCGTTCCGGTACCTCAGAGCTCCCCAGGTCCCCCCTCTCATGCTAATTTTTTGTTCTGGCACCACCCAATATACAAATTAAGCACTGAGCACAGCACAGTCAGCACAGCAGAGTACAGTATAGTAGAGTTCAGTACACTACAGCACAGTACAGTACAGTATAGCACAGTAGAGTACAGTACAGTAGAGTGGAATACAGTATAGTAAATTATACTGTACTCTACTGTGCTCTACTGTACTGTATTGTACTTACTCTACTTTTCTTTACTGTACTGTACTCTCCTGTGCAGTACTGTGCTGCCCAAACTTGTAAAACAGATGTCTATGATTGGTTCAGATTTGGACTGATCAAATTTTAACTACTTATCAACATCCATGGATGTCCAGTGTCGGTCGGTGCTCAGTGGGTGAGAGGGCTGGTTACAGTAAATGGAAAGAGAGGGGGCTCATGGGTCATTAAGAGCCAGGTTAGGGGACATTAACTGGAGAGAGAGAGATGAGAGACAGGGAGAAAGCGGGGGGGGTTGTCCAGACTTTTTACAATCTTGCTTTGACTACCACATGACAGAAGGAGAAAGAAAACAGTTATGAGCTGAACATAACAGTATGTCAGTGGAAGGGAGAACAGTAGCAGGTGACCCAACTGTGAATAGTAGACAATTCAGTTGCAGTCATTCTGTTAGAGATTTTTTGGATCATTCTTTTACCAATTTGGTAACAGAATTACTAATTTTAATCACTTAATGAATCATATACGAAATTGTTATCAGTAACTAATTGGTAGGTCTACCTTTACTTGTTACTTCTGTGAACTTTCATTATCTCCCCTCCTCATGAGGGAGAGAAATTATAAAATATCTTAAAGATATTCAGATTTTTGGTAACAAAATGACAAGACAATATGCAATATGTCTTAAACTTACAGAAGGCTTTTGCTTTCTGCAAAACTAAATATAAATGTTGATATTAGTTGGCAGGGGTCTTAACTTTGATTTATTTCTAATATTATTTAAGACTTTTTCTGCTAGATGTTTTCTAAGTCCCCTTTTCCATCTGTTTGACCAGAAATCAAAGACTTTGCTTATTCCATATTTTTTGGATGGAAAATGCTTGAAAAAATGTATATACTGAATGCCTTTAATTTAAAAAAAATATAGACTCTTTTGACACCAAATGTGATGGGCTCCTATGTACTTCACATGTTAGTGCTTATTAGGCTTTTTACGTGGAAATGCCAATATTGCTTCAAGATCACAGCAATATATCAGACAAAAACAAGTCTTTATTACTTATGAAATCTGACGGATTCACTGGGCAAGGACCAATCTTGGGACTCATCTGCTGTAGAGCTCCTCTTCAATGTTTATTTTATATTTTTCCGGTTGCCACAGAGGGTAATTGCAGAACATTTTGTTTCTAAAAGATACACAATTTCTACCAAGTAAACAATATAACTTTATGATCAAAATACACTTGTTAGCTCAGTGAAAACAACAAAGAGAGTCTAAACAGTTTATCTGGATGTAAAAAAACAGACAGCAGTGTATCTGCTTGGTGGATTAAGCTGAGGTTTAGGTTAATTACATCATAGATTTTTGTAATCAAGAAAGAATACAATAATGTGAGCTGTTTGTATAATTACCCTTTCACACTAAGAAATTACAATCCAATAAGATATAGCACATATGCCAGAAAATCATAGAAGTACTACTTTCGACTATATAAACTTTTAAAATGGTACCCTCATCCAGAGACATAAAATTATGTTTTCTGCTTGCTTGGGTCTTGTGATTGTGTGAGAGAACAATCTTTCAAGGGAGTCGTCATCAGAATAACTCAGCCCTAAATATGAGAGTTCTTTGCATCTGAGATCGCAACCTCATCCATCATCCATATGAGTGAAACTATAGGCATCCTCTCCGTTTTCCAAATTAAATTCTCCACAGTGGCTGCATCTTAGGATGTTCACAGAAGAGTAATGTGACGGAGAGGAGAACCTGAGAATGCAGCAATCGAGGAGGTGTCAGAGATCTAGGTGATCTGTGAGACCTGAACCCAGAAGCCATCTTGCCTACTTTTCTCCTCAGGTAGCAAAAACATTTCACACATGACAACCTCACACAAACCTGATACAAACCTCCCAACATTCATATGTTGGGCATGATTTAAACCACATACAGTGCCTTCGGAAAGTATTCATTTGTTACGTTACATCCTTATTCTAAAATGGATTAAATTGTTTTTTTTCCCCCTCATCAGTCTACATACAATACCCCATAATAACAAAGCAAAAACAGGTTTTTAGACATTTTTGATAATGTATAAAAAAAAGAAAAATGAAATCTCACATTTACATAAGTATTCAGACCCTTTACTCAGTACTTTGTTGAAGCACCTTTGGCAGCTATTACAGCATCGAGTCTTCTTGGGTATGACGCTACAAGCTTGGCACACCTGTATTTGGAGAGTTTCTCCCATTCTTCTCTGCAGATCCTCTCAAGCTCTGTCAGGTTGGATGGGGAATGTTGCTGCACAGCTATTTTCAGGTCTCTCCAGAGATGCTCAATCGGGTTCAAGTCCGGGATCAGGCTGGACTACTCAAGGACGTTCAGAGACTTCTCCCGAAGCCACTCCTGCGTTGTCTTGGCTGTGTGCTTAGGGTCGTTGTCCTGTTGGAAGGTGAACCTTCACTCCAGTCTGAGGTACTGAGCGCTCTGGAGCAAGTTTTCATCAAGGATCTTTCTGTACTTTGCTCCGTTCATTTTTGCTGAAAAACATCCCCACTGCATGATACTTCCACCATCATGCTTCACGATAGGGATGGAGGAGTGGCTTCTGTCTGGCCACTACCATAAAGGCCTGATTGGTGGAGTTCTGCAGAGATGGTTGTCCTTCTGAAAGTTTCTTCCATCTCCACAGAGGAACTCTAGAGCTCTGTCAGAGTGACCATCAGGTTCTTGGTCACCTCCCTGACCAAGGCCCTTCTCCTCCGATTGCTCAGTTTGGCCAGGCGACCAGCTCTAGGAAGAGTCTTGGTGGTTCCAAACGTCTTTTATTTAAGAATGATGGAGGCCACTGTGTTCTTGGGGACCTTCAATGCTGCATAAATTTTTTTTCGTACCCTTCCCCAGATCTGTGCCTCAACACAATCCTGTCTCGGAGCTCTACGGACAATTCCTTCGACCTCATGGCTTGGTTTTTGCTCTGACATGCACTGTCAACTGTGGGACCATATATAGACAGGTGTGTGCCTTTCCAAATCATGTCCAATCAATTGAATATAGCACAGGGGGACTCCAATCAAGTTGTAGAAACATATCAAGGATGATCAATGGAAACAGGATGCACCTGAGCTAAATTTTGAGTGTCATAGCAAAGGGGCTGAATACTTACGTAAATTTGCAAACATTTCAAAAAACCTGTTTTAACTTTGTCATTATGGGGTATTGTGTGTAGATTGATGAGGAAATTGTTTTATTTAATCCATTTTAGAATAAGGCTGTAACATAACAAAATGTGGAAAAAGTCAAGGGGTCTGAATACTTCCGAAGGCACTGTACGTGTGTTCTTTTTTTCCAAATACTTTTTTCATCTTGCACTAGGTTTTTGTGCCACAGTGCAAGCACAGCACTATCTCCACTGTGATTGTAATTGTCTTCACTTGTCCCACTTACCATACTAGATGACTTTTTCTGGACCATGCAACACAGCAACCACTCTGAGGTCAAAGGAACCAGTTGCTGGAGGATTCTTACAAGAGGAGTGCTACAGTAGCACAACGGATAAGGCTAACTGTCATTGTCAGCCATTTCATTTTAATTGCATGGATTATGGAGCTCGTTTCTAAAGATAATGTTTCTTGTTTCATTGCTTTTTCAAGTCCCACCCTGCTTTATTGCTCTCTCACAGCTTTTCTTTCCAGTGAAAAGCCTATTAATTTCCTCCTCACTTTCATCTGAATCATTTAATCCCAGGCAAATGCCCAAATAGGAAATCCAGAAGTGCTTATCATCACTGAGTAGAATACGTTATGGGAAAACTGGGAGAAGTGTATTTTCTTTAAAGATCCAATGCAGTCATTTTTATCTTAATATCAAATCATTTCTGGGTAACAATGAAGTACCTTACTAGCTAGGTTTCCATCCAATTGGCGACATATTTTGATTTGAATATTCAAAAATCTGCATAAAAACAATTTGCGCATTTTCCCACAAGAGATGTGTTTCCATCAAATTGACCTGTTCCGGATAAAAGGCTGTGCTGGATAACGTAGTGCACATAAAATAACTTGTGTGGTTAAATTCCCATATACTGAATAAAGAATACAAGTTAAATGGGTTTCCATCACATTTTAACTCTACTGATGGTTTTGTCAACAACAAAAAAATGCGTTACATTGCGAATGTGCCCACTCTGGTCTTTGCACGTGCGCTGTAGCCAAAAGCTCGCAGATATAGTGAGGGTAGGATAGTTTACATGATGAGATTATTATGGACAATATTTTCATTTGTCAAAAGGTAGCCAAGCATCGATCATCATGTCTCAAGAATAAGACCCTCGATATTTATTGGATGGAGCATCATTCACCGCGTGCACTTTCACCACCTTGTGAAGTTAATCATTACTTATTTAATCTGTAGCATAATAAACCAAATTCTTTCCCGAGTCATAGTGTGAGGACCACACAACATATCATCACGTGTTTACTTCGATATGATGGTTATTTTATCAATATTTTCACATAAAGGCATTTCCATCGCCATATCTTGCATAATTAATTTTACCAACACAAAAAGATCCCACCTTGTCTAGCATATTTTGCTTTGTCGACATTTCAAAGTTTACCGACAAATGAGCTGTTTCCATCAGGCCTGTAGTGACATTTATCCTTTTATACTTTACTCACATAAATAGGTTGGATGGAAACCTGGTTAGTGTGATTGATATCAATAAAAATGGTCAAAAAGAAACAAAAATAGCTTCTTAGCAAAGACAATTTCTCAAGTAAGAATTTTGTCTCGGCGTGGTCTGAGTGGGGAGGGGAAAACTAAGAACTAGCTGTTATTGGCAGAGAGGTTTTGAACTCTCTTTCTAATTGGTATATTAACTACCCACTGGACACAGACGTCAGTTCATCATCTAGTTTAGATTTACATTTGGTTAAGTTGTCAACTAACGTGAATTCAATGTGAAATCAACAAAACATGACATTGGATTTAGGTTAAAAGTTGGGTGAAAAAAATACATGTTGATTACTTTTTTCAAATCCAATCAGTTTTCCATGTTGAGTCAACGTCATCACATTTAATTTTGGGGTTAAAATGACATTGATTGAACCAGTTTTTGCCCAGTTAGTAGTTTACCACCTGGTGATGTCATCAGGCAGGCCAAAACTCCATCCCTCCAAAACAGGCTTAATTTCAGGTGGTCTTTTCAAGCAGCTCTTACAATAAAAGGGCATTATCATCATTTTCACAATTTCACTGTATTATTCTAACTTCATAGTGTGGAAATATACAGTGCCTTGCAAAGGTATTCACCCCCCTTCGCGTTTTTCCTATTTTGTTGCATTACAACCTGTAATTTAAATGGATTTTTATTTGCATTTCATGTAATGGACATACACAAAATAGTCCAAATTGGTGAAGTGCAATGCAAAAAATAACTTGTTTCAAGAAATTCAAAAAAATAAATTACGGAAAAGTGGTGCTTGCATATGTATTCACCCCCTTTGCTATGAAGCCCCTAAATAAGATCTGGTGCAACCAATTACCTTCAGAAGTCACATAATTAATTAATTAAAGTCCACCTGTGTGCAAGTGTCACATGATCTGTCACATGATCTCAGTATATATACACCTGTTCTGAAAGGCCCCAGAGTCTGCAACACCACTAAGCAAGGGGCACCACCAAGCAAGCGGCACCATGAAGACCAAGGAGCTCTCCAAACAGGTCAGGGACAAAGTTGTGGAGAAGTACAGATCAGGGTTGGGTTATAAAAAATATCAGAAACTTTGAACATCCCACGAGCACCATTAAATCCATTATAAAAAAATTGAACGAATATGGCACCACAGCAAACCTGCCAAGAGAGGGCCGCCCACCAAAACTCACGGACCAGGCAAGGAGGGCATTAACCAGAGAGGCAACAGATAGACCAAAGATAACCCTGAAGGAGCTGCAAAGCTCCACAGCGGAGATTGGTGTATCTGTCCATAGGACCACTTTAAGCCGTACACTCCACAGAGCTGGGCTTTACGGAAGAGTGGCCAGAAAAAAGCCATTGCTCAAAGAAAAAAATAAGCAAACACGTTTGGTGTTTGCCAAAAGGCATGTGGGAGACTCCCCAAACATATGGAAGAAGGTACTGTGGTCAGATGAGACTAAAATTGAGCTTTTTGGCCATCAAGGAAAACACTATGTATGGCGCAAACCCAACACCTCTCATCACCCGAGAACACCATCATGCTGTGGGGAAGTTTTTCATCAGCAGGGACTGGGAAACTGGTCAGAATTGAAGGAATGATGGATGGCGCTAAATACAGGGAAATTCTTGAGCGAAATCTGTTTCAGTCTTCCAGAGATTTGAGACTGGGACGGAGGTTCACCTTCCAGCAGGACAATGACCCTAAGCATACTGCTAAAGCAACACTCGAGTGGTTTAAGGGGAAACATTTAAATGTCTTGGAATGGCCTAGTCAAAGCCCAGACCTCAGTCCAATTGAGAATCTGTGGTATGACTTAAAGATTGCTGTACACCAGCGGAACCCATCCAACTTATAATAATAATAATAATAATAATAATAATAATATGCCATTTAGCAGACGCTTTTATCCAAAGCGACTTACAGTCATGTGTGCATACATTTTTACGTATGGGTGGTCCCGGGGATCAAACCCAGTACCCTGGTGTTACAAGCGCCATGCTCTACCAATTGAGCTGGAGCAGTTTTGCCTTAAAGAATGGTCAAAAATCCCAGTGGCTAGATGTGCCAAGCTTATAGAGACATACCCCAAGAGACTTTCAGCTGTAATTGCTCCAAAGGGTGGCTCTACAAAGTATTGACTTTGGGGGGGGGTGCACGCTCAAGTTCGGTTTTTATGTCTTATTTCTTGTTTGTTTCACAATGAAACATGTTTTGCATCTTCATAGTGGTAGGCATGTTGTGTAAATCAAATGATACCCCCCCCAAAAAAACATCCATTTTAATTCCAGGTTGTAAGGCAACAAAATAAGAAAAATGCCAAGGGGGTGAATACTTTCGCAAGCCACTGTATATATAACACAAGGAAAAACAAGTTATTGCCTGCACAGGGCCTTTAATAAGTCAGGTATATATTGAGAACTAAGGATTTCATTGACTGGATTGTTATCTTCAGGATTTTATATCTGCTTGCTTTATATTTTGCCATACAGCATAATTGAGAGGAGGTAAAATATATTTCTACAGTATGTTTTATGTAAAATCTCAAGCTCACTCTTGATGGTGGAGGAGAAAATTGTCATTACAGGTTCCACAGACGATAGGCCTTTTCTGTATGGGTGTAATTCCAAGAGCAATTGAGACACTCTGCATAAAAGTCTTCATTGAAAAGACAGCATGACATGTTCATAAGCTCCAAGCATCCTTGTGTGGCTGTGTGTTGAGGTCTTACCAGACTTTGAATTAACAAGATATACATTGTTTCTCAAAAAGATAAGGATCAACATTTTTGCCACCCCTAACGATGCTTATAAATAAAATAAAACAAAATGAAACCTGCATTAACGTTCTACTTAATCTCATTTTAAGGAACTATATTGTGGCCTTCCATTGCTTCCTCTTTCATTGGGGTATAAAAATGAGGTAACACACATGTTTTTCAGCAACAGTTTCTGACAACCATCCACCTCCCCACCACCAGCAGCTATAATAACCTTAAGGCCTGTTATTGGAACTCCTTTCCTCCAGCGGGGGTTCTTTGATGCCAGCAGTCCCGCATAGGGTTACCTGCCATGACATCATCTGGCTCTGAGGATCTTCCCTCAGAGACAAGGACATTCCCCAAACTATTTCATAAAATGTCATATTGCATTCTGTCTTTGTTGTTCATTTAGTCATTGGGTGTAAAGAAATAGCAGAAAAATGTAATATACCACTTACCAATATCAGGGCAACAATTAAGACGTTTATAACCACTGGAACAGTGGTAAACTTGCCTGGTATTGGACGCAAGTGTATCTTGTCCCCACGCACAGTGAGGAAGATGGTTTGAGAGGCAAAGAAAAATCCAAGGGCCAAAGTTGGAGAATTACAGAACTTGGTCGCATCTTCGGGTCACCAAGTCTCCAAATCTACAATTAGACGCCACCTCCATGCCAATAGGCTATTTGGAAGGGTTGCCAGAAAAAAAAGCCTTTATTGAGAGCAACCAACAAATGTAAAGACCTCGAGATTGCTAAATGTCATTGTCACTAGGACTGGAACCGGTGCTATGGTCAGATGACACGAAAATAGAGATCTTTGGCCACACATACCAGTGGTGGAAGCCTTTAATTATACACCAGCCTGCGAGGCTGCAATTTATCCTTACCAGCCTGCAAGCAGCCTACTTCGAGATGTGAAATGAGGCCCTTTATCTACTTCCCCAGAGTTAGATTAACTTGAGAATACAATTTGTATGTCTCTGTGTCCAGTAAGTTAGAGGTAGTTTTGCTAGCCAATGGAAGTCTATGTGGGTATCTGCTAGCATGCTAGTAGATACCCATAGACTTCCAGTCATCGCTAGACAGACATTTTCAGGTCTTGCCATAGATTTTCAAGCCAATTTAAATAAAAACTGTAACTTAACTCTATTCCGTTTCTTTTTATCCCCTTCAAAAAACTCTCAAGTACTGTGATTTCATAACTACCACCCCTTCAAGATAACAAAACCAATGTTTGATTTTTAAAGTTTGAAAAGTTTACCAAGCTTGCATTGATGGCCAATTCTAATGCAATCAATTATCAAATGATTGGTAGGACTGAGGATATTGTAGGCCCCACAAAATCTTCCAATTCAAATGTACTGTATGGCATCAATGTTAGTTCCTGACATTTGAATGTGTCCTCTATCCGGCACAGTCTAATAAAAATGATATCCCTGTCCCAGTTATTCAGTCCCCCTTCTTCAAACACGTTACCAGGGAGAATTTACATACTGATGGTGTACCACCATATAATATAACACAGCTGAGAGGCAGCAGAGAGCGACTCCCTCATCTGTCTGTGATAAGATCAGTCATTTTTGCTATTTAAAACCTGAATTAAATGCTATCACCCAGGAATGAATGCCTGCTTTATGTGCATCACGCTGCTGATGTGTCGCCTTAGTTAAATCGCCCGGAAAACCAGCCCAATGATCCAGCAAACAGGAGAAAACCTCAGAGCCTCCAATGAAAGGAGGAGATGAATGACGTGGAGATGGTGATTTTCTGAATGGCAAATGTCTACCTCAAAGTGCCTTTGAAAAAATGGGGATTGTGGCATTTTAATATTGCATTTGACTGAGTCTTTCAGTCCTAATGTATTTGATGGGGAAATGGCAGCATTTTGACATTAAGAGTTTTAAACCTCATATGTAAAAAATGTATAAGTTCATCCATCCAAAGTCAAATCAAAGTGTTTCCAAAGTTAAAGGCATGGGAATTTCAAATTATGTATGCTCTTATATGCGTATCCCTTGAGGTAACTAGTCCACACACTACTGTAGCTAGTCTGACCAATGGCCATTATTTACATGGATAGTCCCAAACATAAGGCTATATGATAAATATGGTAAAAAATCAATAGGAAGTAAAATCCTGAGTCCTTTTGGCTGAGAGACTACCCCTGTATAGATGGCTGGACCACAGGCCTTTCTCTATGAATATGGATTTAACACAACCTGACAGCTCATTTGCAATTTGCAAGTAATAAAGGGAAATATATATTTTTTAAAGGATATGTATTTATATGTATGTATGTGTGTGTATATATATATATATATATATATATATATATATATATATATATATACACAGTGGGGAGAACAAGTATTTGATACACTGCCGATTTTGCAGGTTTTCCTACTTACAAAGCATGTAGAGGTCTGTAATTATTATCATAGGTACACTTCAACTGTGAGAGATGGAATCTAAAACAAAAATCCAGAAAATAACATTGTATGATTTTTAAGTAATGAATTTGCTTTTTATTGCATTACATAAGTATTTGATACATCAGAAAAGCAGAACTTAATATTTGGTACAGAAACCTTTGTTTGCAATTACAGAGATCATACGTTTCCTGTAGGTCTTGACCAGGTTTGTACACACTGCAGCAGGGATTTTGGCCCACTCCTCCATACAGACCTTCTCCAGATCCTTCAGGTTTCGGGGCTGTCGCTGGGCAATACGGACTTTCAGCTCCCTCCAAAGATGTTCTATTGGATTCAGGTCTGGAGACTGGCTAGGCCACTCCAGGACCTTGAGATGCTTCTTACGGAGCCACTCCTTAGTTGCCCTGGCTGTGTGTTTCGGGTCGTTGTCATGCTGGAAGACCCAGCCACGACCCATCTTCAATGCTCTTACTGAGGGAAGGAGGTTGTTGGCCAAGATCTCTCGATACATGGCCTCTTCCATCCTCCCCTCAATACGGTGCAGTCGTCCTGTCCCCTTTGCAGAAAAGCATCACCAAAGAATGATGTTTCCACCTCCATGCTTCACGGTTGGGATGGTGTTCTTGGGGTTGTACTCATCCTTCTTCTTCCTCCAAACACGGCGAGTGGAGTTTAGACCAAAAAGCTCTATTTTTGTCTCATCAGACCACATGACCTTCTCCCATTCCTCCTCTGGATCATCCAGATGGTCATTGGCAAAGTTCAGACGGGCCTGGACATGCGCTGGCTTGAGCAGGGGGACCTTGCGTGCGCTGCAGGATTTTAATCCATGACGGCGTAGTGTGTTACTAATGGTTTTCTTTGAGACTGTGGTCCCAGCTCTCTTCAGGTCATTGACCAGGTCCTGCCGTGTAGTTCTGGGCTGATCCCTCACCTTCCTCATGATGATTGATGCCCCACGAGGTGAGATCTTGCATGGAGCCCCAGACCGAGGGTGATTGACCGTCATCTTGAACTTCTTCCATTTTCTAATAATTGCGCCAACAGTTGTTGCCTTCTCACCAAGCTGCTTGCCTATTGTCCTGTAGCCCATCCCAGCCTTGTGCAGGTCTACAATTTTAACCCTGATATCCTTACACAGCGCTCTGGTCTTGGCCATTGTGGAGAGGTTGGAGTCTGTTTGATTGAGTGTGTGGACAGGTGTCTTTTATACAGGTAACGAGTTCAAACAGGTGCAATTAATACAGGTAATGAGTGGAGAACAGGAGGGCTTCTTAAAGAAAAACTAACAGGTCTGTGAGAGCCGGAATTCAAACTGGTTGGTAGGTGATCAAATACTTATGTCATGCAATAAAATGCAAATGAATTACTTAAAAATCATACAATGTGATTTTCTGGATTGTTGTTTTAGATTCCGTCTCTCACAGTTGAAGTGTACCTATGATAAAAATTACAGACCTCTACATAATTTGTAAGTAGGAAAACCTGCAAAATCGGCAGTGTATCAAATACTTGTTCTCCCCACTGTATATATTTGCCAGAAGAAAAAAAAAAACATATGGGGGATTGGAAGTTATGCAGACAATTACATTGATGGAAGTTACAATCTATCTGCAATATTAAAGCTGATCTACCACCCCCCCCCCAAAAAATACAAAAACTATACAAAGTCTGAGCTGGAGCGTGTTAGGAATGAAGGGAATCCAGAACAGATAACCAAAGGCTGATTGGCTTGTTATTGAAAATGGTTAGAGGCAGAATAATGGAGCAAAAAGCTTCCTGAAATGAACTCAAGGGGGACTTAAGAATTGATAAAAAATGTAAATTAGTGAATTATCCTGTCAAGAGCAATAAATCATTTTAAACAGGAGATTATTCTGGGCTGAATTGCTGGAACTGATCCTTTTTTGTGAACTGGAACAATACAAATGGGAGTACTCTTATTTATAAATTGTTGTAGATTTCAATCTTAATATTTGGTGAAGATGGCGTGTTTCTCTTTACGTTTTCTGTACAGAAAGTTCATACTATTATCACATATGACTGCCAAGCACTTTTGGACATCAGGTCGACAGTTCAGCTGTTCCCTTGTTCATACCGGACCCCATTCCTTTGTTTCATGGGCTACCAAAACTCTCCAGTCGTAGACGTGGCAGACGGGCTGGCATCCTGGCGAGACAGACGAAGAGAAAATCGACTGGCACTCCCCTCCATGTCTGTCAACATCCCACCACAAACCAACACCACCTTGGCACTCAACGAACTGTATGGGCCCATAAACAAACAAGATGCAGCATTTCTGGTGGGCGGAGACTTTAACGCGCGGAGACTTAAAACCGTTCTACCAACACATCTCCTGCACTGCTAGGGGTGCTAAAACTCTAGACCACTTTTATTCTACCCACAGAAACACATACAAGACCCTCCTTTGTCCTCCCTTCCTGTTTACAAACAAAAGCTGAAACAGGAAGTACCAGTGATGCGAACAATGCAGAAGTTGTCCGATGAAGCAGACACGAGACTACAAGACTGTTTTGGTAGTACAGACTGGGATATGTTCTGGAATTCATCCGATAGCTTTGAGGAGTTTACCATATCAGTCAAGGGCTTCATCAATAAGTGCATAGATGGCGTCGTTCCCACAGTGACTATACGAACATATCCAAACCAAAAAACATGGATTAGAGGCAATATACATGCTGGGCTTACAAGGAACGGGACATGGACATGGACGCATACAAGAAAGCCCGCTACGACTTCTGACGAGACATAAAACATTCGATATAGTGTAGGAGGAAGGTGGAATCCTATGACACCAACTCCGACGCTCATCGTATGTGGAAGGGCTTGCAGACGATAGCAGATTACAGAGGAAAACCCAGCCGCGAGATAGCAAGTGATGCAGAACTCCCAAACGAGCTAAATGCATTTTATGCCCGCTTCGAAGAATACAACACAGAGTCTTGTGTGAAAGCCCCTGTTGTTCCGGATTACTGTGTGATCTCACTCTCCGTGGCCGATGTGAGTAAAACTTTTAAACAGGTTAACACTAGTAAGGCCACTGGGCCAGGTGGAATACCAGGGCGCGTTCTCAAAGCATGCGCAGACCAGCTGGCAAGTGTCTTCACAGACATTTTCAATCTCTCCTTGTTCCAGTCTGTAATCCCATAAATGACTATCGCCCTGTAGCACTCACATCTGTAATTATGAAGTGCTTTGAAAGGCTGGTCATGACACACATCAACACCATCATGGAGCTGTGGATTACAGGAGAACGAGGGGAGAGCACGCCCCCATCCACATCAACTGGGCTGTAGTGGAGTGGGTCTTGAGTTTCAAGTTCCTTGGCGTCCACATCACTAAGGATTTAACATGGTCCACACACACCCGCACAGTCGTGAAGAGGGCATGGGCCCTCAGATCCTCAAAAAGTTATACAGCTGCACCATTGAGAGCATCTTGACAGGATGCATCACGGCTTGGTATGGCAAATGCATCGCCCTCGAACGCATATCTCTACAGAGGGTGGTGCGGACAGGCAGTGTCAGAGGAAGGCCTAAAAAATTGTAAAAGACTCCAGTTACCCAAGCCATAGACCAGGGGTAGGAAACCATGGTTGAAAAATCTCCTTTCCAAGACCCTAACTTTGGTCACGCCAATCATCATAATTTTATTAGCCAATCAGCAGCCTTTTTTCCGGGACTTAGCGTAATACCCGACCAGGCAGGGCCTCAGGCAGTCTGTAGTTTCCATTCTGATGACCAACCTGTTTTTTTCTCCTGCTTATTCTACCTCATTAGAAGAATTTGCTTTTCTTTCTGATGTTTATTGTACGTGTAGCTAAATAACCACAATTAGTATCAGAGAGAGTGGTGTTGTATATGTGTGTTTGGATTTTCATTAAACCACTGAACTGGAACTACTGCTTCCTCGTGTTCTGAACGAACACATGGTGGTGGTTGCTACCAGTTTACAATCCAGCACCTATGTTTTTTATCCCTTTTTATTGGTCCTTCTAATTCATAAACAACCCATATTTTTGAATGAATGAATTTAGGCAATCACTGATCTATGCTCTTATATGTGTATGAACACTGGAGTTATTTACCAAGACAACAATGAATGTTCATGAGTGGACCAAGTTACAGTTTTGACTTAAATCGCATTGAAAATGATCAACATCCAACTTGACAGAGCTTGAAGAATTTTTTATCATCTGCAAATATTGTACCCAGAAACACTCACAGCTGTAATTGCTGCCAGAGGTGATTCTAACATGTATTGACTCAGTGGGTTGAATACTTATCTAATCAAGATGTTAGTGTATTATTTTTCATTAATTTTGACATATTTTCAAATTTTTGTTCACTTTGACATTAGAGTATTTTGTGTAGATGGATGACAAAATATGACAATTAAATCCATTTTAATTCCACTTTGAAACTCAACAAAATGTGGAAAAAGTCAAGGGGTGTGAATGAAGGCATTGTATCTACCTCAAATACCCCGTACCCCTGCACATTGATCTGGTACTGGTACTCCCTGTATATAGCTTCATTCTTGTGTATTTTATTCCTCTTGTGTTACATTGTTGTTATTATTATTATTATTATTATTATTATTATTACTTTTTAACTATGCATCGTTGGGAAAGGCTCATAAGCAAGCATTTCACGGTAAAGTCTACACACCCTAAAATTGGATTTTTATTTGAATATTTATTGAAAATGATGCTAAAATCATGATGCTCTTCTATCATTTACAGTACATTTCTGAATATACTATCTCCATAAACATGGGGAAATTATTTTACATCATCATTATTTCCTCTCTCGTGAATAGATAATTTATGTGGGAATCACTCTGTTTAGGTGAAATGTGATTTTTGTTTTTCTCTGGAATTTTATCCACAGAAATTAGAAAAAGAGTGAAGAGTTGTATTGCAGGTGGCTGGAATCACTCAGGGACTTGGTACTTCTCCTATCCGGCATTCTGATATATTGCAGAACCTGCTCTCATTTTGAAGGAGATTTGTCACAATACCTGAATCGGCCAAATGCATTCCCCTATTGTCAAAGCCTTCCCTGCTCAATGGCTTTACCTGTCAAATAGAAAGAAATGTACTCTTTGTCACGGCTGGCCAAGTGGATAGAAAAGTCCTTGGCTAAAATCCATGGTCTGAACAAGCTGCTTCGGTGGCCATGGCTGCAGTATATCTTGTGATGTACACTGATCTGATACATTTCAGGTAATTATGACCATTGCTCATTTTGCCACCTTACCAGTAATTTTGTTTTAAAGTATGTCTTACAATTTCTAACAATATATGCAGTTCTTTCACATAACATATTGGGAAATTACTCGGTTCTGAGAAGGATCATGATAACTATGAACCAGGACAGGACTATGATTTAGTGTCCTAACCTTCCTCTCGGACCAATAAATATGTTGTAACTTCTGTTGAAAACATTTCCACTAATGTGCATAGCGCACCTTTGACACCCACAGTATATCACTTTACCGAGACATCACACAACGAATTACTGTCAGTTGTCATAAGGGGCCATACTTTAAGCATACTGTAAACTCCTTTTATTTTGTCTCAGAGAAAAGTGAGTTTCAATTATGAAGAGGAAACATCTAAGTTGGCAGTGTCAGCTGGCTTCCGTTGGGACTTTTTATAGCCAAGCCATCAGCAGAGTGCACTCACAACCTTCTCTTTATTCTCTTCTCAAACAGAAAGGGAGAAAGTACAAACTAAAAAAGAGCAGACTAAATGAAACAATAATACTATCCTGTTTGAATTAATATGGGTTAAAACATTAGCTATGGTGTTTCTTCAAATATTTTTTGAAAATAACATTACACTACTAAGAAAACCAAACCAGAAAATACAATATCTCCTGAGTGGCGCAGTGGTCTAACTGTGCCACTAGAGATCCTGGTTCGAATCCAGGCTCTGTCGCAGCCGGCCGCGACCGGGAGACTCATGGGCGGCGCACAATTGGCCCAGCGTCGTCCAGGGTAGGGGAGGGAATGGCCGGCAGGGATGTAGCTCAGTTGATAGAGCATGGCGTTTGCAACGCCAGGGTTGTGGGTTCGATTCCCACGGGGGGCCAGTATAAAAATAAAAATAAAAGTATTCACTAACTGTAAGTCGCTCTGGATAAGGGCGTCTGCTAAATGACTCAAATGTAAATGTAAATGTAATATGACTCTTCTAGTCCTAGGATCAAGGCCAACTGGCCTTATAAAGCAACTCTGAAGCAACAGTATGATACTGGGGCCAAATGTCAAATATAAATTGCCCCTTACCACCTGTGCGTATTAAGTGATGCTATTATTATCAATTTCACTTCCTGTCCAACAGACCAGGTGGTTGAGAAGTGTTTTAATGAGGACTGAGGCTCTCCTTTCTGGCAAGCTGTTACAGTGCCTTGCAAAAGTATTCATTCCATTAGTGTTTTTCCTATTTTGTTACATTACAACCTGTAATTTAAATGGATTTTTATTTGGATTTCATGTAATGGACATACACAAAATAGTCCAAATTGGTGAAGTGAAATGAAAATAATAACTTGTTTCAAAAAATTTGTACAAATAAATAACGGAAAAGTGGTGCGTGCATATGTATTCACCCCCTTTGCTATGAAGCCCCTAAATAAGATCTGGTGCAACCAATTACCTTCGGAAGTCACATAATTAGTTAAATAAAGTCCACCTGTGTGCAATCCAAGTGTCACATGATCTGTCAAATGACCTCAGTGAGGGAAAAAAGTATTTGATTCCCTGCTGATTTTGTACGTTTGCCCACTGACAAAGAAATGATCAGTCTATAATTTTAATGGTAGGTTTATTTGAACAGTGAGAGACAGAATAACAACAAAAACATCCAGAAAAACGTATGTCAGAAATGTTATGAATTGATTTGCATTTTAATGAGGGAAATAAGTATTTGCATTTTAATGAGGGAAGTAAGTATTTGACTGTCACGGATTCAGCCGAGGCTGCTCCTCCTCCTTGCTCGGGCAGGCTTCGGCGTTCGTCGTCGCCGGAGTACTAGCTGCTACCGATCTATGTTTCTGTGTTCTACTTGTTTTGTCTTTATTGTTCACACCTGGTTCCCATTATGTATTGATTTCTTCCCTATTTAACCCTCTGGCTCCCACTGTGTTTTGTGCGTGTTTGTTCATGTTTGGTTGTCGTCTGGTGAGCGGGTTTGTTCCTCCCTGCGTGGAGGTTATGTTATTTACGTTACCTACGAGTAAAGTACGTTTTTGATTAGCTCTGTGTACTGCGCCTGACTTCGTCCTACCGCAACACACTGACCTAATCTCAGCTTGTTACCTGTATAAAAGACACCTGTCCACAGAAGCAATCAATCAGATTCCAAACTGTCCACCATGGCCAAGACCAAAGAGCTCTCCAAGGATGTCAGGGACAAGATTGTAGACCTACACAAGGCTGGAATGGGCTACAAGACCATCACCAAGCAGCTTGGTGAGAAGGTGACAACACTTGGTCCGATGATTCGCAAATGGAAGAAACACAAAAGACCTGTCAATCTCCCTCGGCCTGGGGCTCCATGCAAGATCTCACCTCGTGGAGTTGCAATGATCATGAGAACGGTGAGGAATCAGCCCAGAACTACACGGGATGATCTTGTCAATGATCTCAAGGCAGCTGGGACCATAGTCACCAAGAAAACAATTGGTAACACACTAAGCCGTGAAGGACTGAAATCCTGCAGCGCCCGCAAGGTCCCCCTGCACAAGAAAGCACATATACAGGCCCGTCTGAAGTTTGCCAATGAACATCTGAATGATTCAGAGGAGAACTGGGTGAAAGTGTTGTGGTCAGATGAGACCAAAATCGAGCTCTTTGGCATCAAATCAACTCGCCGTGTTTGGAGGAGGAGCAATGCTGCCTATGAGTCCAAGAACACCATCCCACCGTCAAATACAGAGGTGGAAACATTATGCTTTGGGGGTGTTTTTCTGCTAAGGGGACAGGACAACTTCACCGCATCAAAGGGACGATGGATGGTGCCATGTACCGTCAAATCTTGGGTGAGAACCTCCTTCTCTCAGCCAGGGCATTGAAAATGGGTAGTGGATTCCAGCATGACAATGACCCAAAACACACGGCCAAGGCAACAAAGGAGTGGCTCAAGAAGAAGCACATTAAGGTCCTGGAGTGGCCTAGCCAGTCTCCAGACCTTAATCCCATAGAAAATCTGTGGAGGGAGCTGAAGGTTCGAGTTGCCAAACGTCAGGCTCGAAACCTTAATGACTTGGAGAAGATCTGCAAAGACGAGTGGGACAAAATCCCTCCTGAGATGTGTGCAAACCTGGTAGCCAACTACAACAAACGTCTGACCTCTGTGATTGCCAACAAGGACTAAGTCATGTTTTGCAGAGTGGTCAAATACTTATTTCCCTCATTAAAATGCAAATCAATATATAACATTTTTGACATGCATTTTTCTGGATTTTTTTGTTGTTATTCTGTCTCTCACTGTTCAAATAAACCTACCATTAAAATTATAGATTGATCATGTCTTTGTCAGTGGGCAAACGTACAAAATCAGCAGGGGATCGAATACTTTTTTCCCTCACTGTATATACACCTGTTCTGAAAGGCCCCAGAGTCTGCAACACCACTAAGCAAGGGGCACCACCAAGCAAGCGGCACCATGAAGACCAAGGAGCTCTCCAAACAGGTCAGGGACAAAGTTGTGGAGAAGTACAGATCAGGGTTGGGTTATGAAAAAATACCTGAAACTTTAAACATCCCACGGAGCACCATTAAATCCATTATTAAAAAATGGAACGAATATGGCACCACAACAAACCTGCCAAGATAGGGCCGCCCACCAAAACTCACAGACCAGGCAAGGAGGGCATTAATCAGAGAGTTAACAAATAGACAAAAGATAACCCTGATGGAGCTGCAAAGCTCCACAGCGGAGATTGGAGTATCTGTCCATAGGACCACTTTTCGGAAGAGTGGCCAGAAAAAAGCCATTGCTTTAAGAAAAAAATAAGCAAACATGTTTTGTGTTCGCCAAAAGGCATGTGGGAGACTCCCCAAATATATGGAAGAAGGTACTCTGGTCAGATGAGACTAAAATTGAGCTTTTTGGCCATCAAGGAAAACGCTATGTCTGGCGCAAACCCAACACATCTCATCACCCCGAGAACACAATCCCCACAGTGAAGCACGGTGGTGGCAGCATCATGCTGTGGGAATGTTTTTCATAGGCAGGGACTGGGAAACTGGTCAGAATTGAAGGAATGATGGATGGCGCTAAATACATGGAAATTCGTGAGGGAAACCTGTTTCAATCTTCCAGAGATTTGAGACTGGGACGGAGGTTCACCTTCCAGCACGACAATGAACATAAGCATACTGCTAAAGCAACACTCGAGTGGTTTAAGGGGAAACATTTAAATGTCTTGGAATGGCCTAGTCAAAGCCCAGACCTCAATCCAATTGAGAATCTGTGGTATGACTTAAAGATTGCTGTACACCAGCGGAACCCATCCAACTTGAAGGAGCTTGAGCAGTTTTGCCTTGAAGAATGGGTAAAAATCCCAGTGGCCAGATGTGCCAAGCTTATAGAGACATACCCCAAGAGACTTGTATCTGTAATTGCTGCAAAAGGTGGCTCTACAAAGTATTGACTTTGGGGGAGTGAATAGTTATGCACGCTCAAGTTTTCAGTTGTTTTGTCTTATTTGATGTTTGTTTCACAATAGAAAATATTATGCATCCTCAAAGTGGTAGGCATGTTGTGTAAATCAAATGATACAAACCCCCCAAAAACCATTTTAATTCATGGTTGTAAGGCAACAAAATAGGAATACTTTCGCAAGCCACTGTATGTGAACCCTGGTCGAGCACCTTTTGGACATGGATGGTCAGTTCCCTAATGCTAGCGATGGTCTTATTCCAGTCTTTTCTGAGACATGTGAACTTGTACTATAACCTGTATCTGTACAAATGCAATTGGTGAAAGACAAGAAAATCATAATTTCTATTTCCTTGAAAAAACATTTTGACTGGTTAAGATGTGTGGGCTAATAATTGGTGCTGTAAGACACCGTCAAGCAGCATAATTTATAAAATGAACAAAACAACTGACTAACAAGACTGGTTAAATGTATTTAACAAAGTCTAATGAACCACAACAATACAACAATTATCAAGATTAATGTCTTATAATTAGACTCAATGGAACTGTAATTAAGTGTGACAAAAAAAGAAATCCTGAAGTAGTGAGTGGCCTTTTGCTACTGTAACTACATATTCCTGGTATTTCTAATGAGAAATGTATTAATGAATTTGTTCCTTCCAGCATTATTATTCCTCATTTAGTTGTTTCCCAGCAAAGGTGGACATAGACAGTTAACCTTGTACAGGTCAGTGGAAAGGTCACAACAGTGAAACCTGACCCTACAAACAATATTCAACATCAAGAAACAAAACAGAAGAAGCAATAACAGATGTTAAAAAAAGTTATTGATGACCAAGTAAACATAATTAATGTGCCTGTGCTTATTGATATTATTGCCGGTTGTGGGAAACCTGAACTTATTCTTAAATTGGATAATTATTGGATTATTACACCGACTAACAACCAAACTGGTAAAATAAATACTTATTTAAATTCTTCTGTCTGGATTATTAGAATTTTCGCTCATATTGGGATTTCTCGCTTGATTTTGGGACTGAACTGAATTATACATTTACTTTAGTTGGAGGACAAAGACCTTGTGCTCTCTTTTCGGCTGATTCTAAGTAGGTGCAAGTGTCAAACACACGTTAGTTAGCAATATTGTGATGTAAAAACTGGCGCACTGGCATTTTCCAGCCCTATCGCTTGAATCAGCAATTTACATGTATAACATCAGCTCGCTTGCACTGAGGTGGGAGGGGTGGCAATATTTGAGGTGTTTCCTTAAAAACAAGCGCAAAAGTGGCAATTTAATGCAGCAATAATGGGACGTTTTAAGACCAACAAAAAGCTTGTTTTAACGGTAACACAGTTGATAATGGCATGGATTTTGAGAGCGTAAGCGCAACCTATCCAGCCATGACATACAGTGCATTCGGAAAATATTCAGACCCCTTGATTTTTTCCACATTTTGTTTTGTTACAGCTTTATTCTAAATTTTTATCTACACACAATACCCCATAACGACAAAGCAATATTTGCAAATGTACTTAAAGTAAAAAACTGAAATATTACATTTACATAAGTATTCAGATCCTTTACTCATTACTTTGTTGTAGCAACTTTGGCAGCGATTACAGCATCAAGTCTTCTTGGGTATGAGGCTACAAGCTTGCCACACCTGTATTTGAGGAGTTTCTCCCATTCTTCTCTGCAGATCTTCTCAAGCTCCGTCAGGTTGAATGGGGAACGTCGCTGTACAGCTATTTTCAGGTCTCTCCAAAGATGTTAGATTGGTTTCAAGTCCGGGCTCTGGCTGGGCCACTCACGGACATTCAGAGACTTGTCCCGAAGCCACTCCTGCGTTGTCTTGGCTGTGTGCTTAGGGTCATTGTCCTGTTGGAAGGTGAACCTTCACCCCAGTCTGAGGTCCTGTGCGCTCTGGAGCAGGTTTTCATGTACTTTGCTCCGTTCATCTTTCCCTCGATCCTGACTAGTCTCCCAGTCCCTGCTGCTGAAAACCATCCCCACAGCATGATGCTGCCACCACCATGCTTCACCGTAGGGATGGTGCCAGGTTTCCTCCAGACGTGACGCTTGGCATTCAGGCCAAATATTTTCTTCTTAGTTTCATCAGACCGGAGAAACTTGTTTCTCATGGTCAGAATCCTTTAGGTGCCTTTTGGCAAACACCAAGCGGGCTGTCGTGTGCTTTTACTGAGGAGTCTGAATACTTTCCGAATGCACTGTATAATGCCATATCAACGGCAGATTTTTTGGAGAATATAGGCAATGATACGTACGTATGTTATGCGTCAAGACATTTTGGTCTACGTGTGCACACAGTGCCATGGAACATGAGAAGCAATTTATGATATGCTTCTGACACAATCCTATTTAGAAATATTTTTGTTGGTTTAAAAAACAGATACAGTTGAAGTCGGAGGTTTACATACACCTTAACCAAATACATTTAAACTCAGTTTTTCACAATTCCTGACATTTAATCCTAGTAAAAATTCACTGTCTTAGGTCAGTTAGGATCACCACTTTATTTTAAGAATGTGAAATGTCAGAATAATAGTAGATAGAATAATTTATTTAAGCTTTTATTTCTTTCATCACATTCCCAGTGGGTCAGAAGTTTACATACACTCAATTAGTGTTTGGTAGCATTGCCTTTAAATAGTTTAATTTAGGTCAAACGTTTCGGTTAGCCTTCCACAAGCTTCCCACAATAAGTTGGGGGGATTTTGGCCCATTCCTCCTGACAGAGCTGGTGTAACTGAGTCAGGTTTGTAGGCCTCCTTGCTTGCACACGCTTTTTCAGTTCTGCCCACAAATTTTCTATAGGATAGAGGTCAGGGCTTTGTGATGGCTATGCCAATACCTTGACTTTGTTGTCCTTAAGCCATTTTGCCACAACTTTGGAAGTATGATTGGTGTCATTGTCCATTTGGAAGACCCATTTGCGACCAAGCTTTAACTTCCTGACTGATGTCTTGAGATGTTGCTTCAATATAGCCACATAATTTTCCTTCCTCATGATGCCATCTATTTTATGAAGTGCACCGCTCCCTCCTGCAGCAAAGCACCCCCACAGCATGATGCTGCCACCCCCGTACTTCACGGTTGGGATGGTGTTTGATTTTTGTTTCATCAGACCAGAGGACATTTCTCCAAAAAGTACGACCTTTTTCCCCATGTGAAGTTGTCAGGCTTTTTTATGGCGGTTTTGGGGAAGTGGCTTCTTCCTTGCTGAGCGGCCTTTCAGGTTTTGTTGATATAGGACTCGTTTTACTGTGGATATAGATACTTTTGTACCTGTTTCCTCCAGCATCATCACAAGGTCCTTTGTTGTTGTTCTGGGATAGATTTGCACTTTTCGCACCAAAGTACGTTAATCTCTAGGAGACAGAACGCGTCTCCTTCCTGAGCGGTATGACGGCTGCGTGGTCCCATGGTGTTTATACTTGCGTACTATTGTTTGTACAGATGAACGTGGTACCTTCAGGCATTTGGAAATTGCTCCCAAGGATGAACCAGACTTGTGGAGGTCTACAATTTATTTTGATTTTCCCATGATGTCAAGCAAAGAGGCACTGAGTTTGAAGGTAGGCCTTGAAATACATCCACAGGTACACCTCCAATTGACTCAAATGATGTCAATTAGCCTATCAGAAGCTTCTAAATCCATGACATCATTTTCTGGAATTTTCCAAGCTGTTTAAAGGCACAGTCAACTTAGTGTATGTAAACTTCTGACGCACTGGAATTGTGATACAGTGAATTATAAGTGAAATAATCTGTCTGTAAACAATTGTTGGAAAAATGACTTGTGTCATGCACAAAGTAGATGTCCTAACCGACTTGCCAAAACTATAGTTTGTTAACAAGAAATGTGTGGAGTGGTTGAAAAATGAGTTTTAATGACTCAAACCTAAGTGTATGTAAACTTCTGACTTCAACTCCAGATTGTTTTTTAAACAAATTAAACGTAAAAAAACAAACTCATTAGAAAGACTCACCGTCCATGGGTGAGAACGTTATGGTCAGAACGTACTGTCCATGGCTCAAATGCAATGCAATTTCTTTTTCTATTTTTGAAGAAGTGCAAAGATTATCTGTAAGATGGTTTCATGATGTTTATTAAACATATGCAAGCAATATAATTACATTTGCAATCAGTATAATGGTGAGTGGATATTCACCCTTTCTCTTTATATTGGATCTTTATCCAGCTCATGTGAAAAGTTTGGATGTGCGTAAAACCCTCCATAGTCTCAGTTGCCTTGTCTGAATATGCCCATGGGGAGCAATTACGGTGCCTGTAAATGTATTTAGACATAGCCTTTTTTAAATAAGTTGTTGTTTCGTTTTTATTAGAATTTGATTATAATATTCACTGTCTTTTTATGCCTTATCAATAGCCTAATGAATTTAATCTTGCTTATTGACTACGTTTGGCATGTCAATGTCCACACTGCAATTTACAGCAGTCCTAGCCCCTATATTACTGTGATTGCTATAACCTATGTATAACAAGGTATTTCCATATTGAAGCAATGCAATTAGAACAATATGGACCGCAAACATGTTCAACATATTTAGCAAATACTGTATGGGGCAGGCTATTTAACGAACTACCCTCTTAGAAAAAAGGGTTCCAAAAGGGTTCTTCGGCTGTCCCATTTGGACAACCCTTTTTGGTTCCAAGTAGAATCCTTTTGATTTTCATGTAGAACCCTCTGTGGAAAGGCCAAGCCTCAACACACCCACAACTTGTTGATTCATCAACAGTTGTGTGCATAATTCCGGTTGTGAAAATATTTCTGACACACCCCCAAACCTATAACACTACCGCCAGCGCTAAGATTTACCATTGCGTTAGGTTTGTTAAAATAGAGACCCTTGTTGTTTAACTAAAACAGAGACTTGCTTTTGCATTTCCATTTATGATTCAGAGACTGAGCTTACACATTTGAGTTGATTTTGGTTTTATTCGGTATGCCAGCTGATTTGTTTGTGAATATTATTATTTACATGATATTTAGATTTACATAGATATATGATATATTTACCTCCCTCTTTTTTCTATTAGTGGCATTGGGTTTAGTGCTAACTGACAGATATAAGGTTGCTCACAGGCCAGTCTTGTTTTCCATATATGAATTCAGGGAACAATATAAATATATACAGTATACCCTGAGGATACAGTGTGCCACCTGGCATATCTGACAATGGAGCGGCTGAGACTGTAAATGCTGATGTGGGAGAGAGAGGTGGCTAGTATTTTCACATGATCCACACCATAGGTCATTTAAAAATATTTGCTGTATGATCAGAGATACACAACATTGAAATGAAAATAAAGCAACATTATTAATTTACATTAATTCACTTTAAATAAGTGTGCCCCCTAAACATATAACACTTTGATACTTCTAACATATGTACTGTACACACAGAAACCATTATATTTTAGGAGCCAACATCATACCCCTTTCCTATTCTACATGAAATGAAAGGTCACACAGGTAAAGTGACCATTGTCTCCAGCCCTGGAGTGTGAAGGTGAGTGCTACAACACAGGAGTCCATGGTCTGAGACTAGCTGAACCTGACATATGTAATAACCTGAGGCAGAAACAACCCCCATTTTCACAGGTCTGGTGCAATGCATTAAACATGACACCCTTTGGCAAAACCAACACCTGTCCTAGACTGTGCTTAATATCCCAGGCTAAATATGTAGGGGGTTTCACACTGGGAAACATTGAATGCCGTGCATTTTAGTGTTTACTGTGAGGATTTGTTTTTCTCCATGGTGTGGAATGCTTATTAAAGGTCATAAGCCTTCTTCAAAGTCTTTGAGATATAAAAACACAACTTGTATAAGTAGAACAGTAGGTTTATGTCCATTGTAAATGTGTAGAAAATAATGTAATAGACAGAATAGAGAACGCCACCATAATGCTTTAAAGTGTCTGTTCTATATCTAGGAGATATAAGAAAGCTCAGGAAATATATATATATATTTGTACATATATTTAACCCCTTCTTTTTTGTTAGCCCAAAACTACTTCCATTCCTCCATTCATTTTTTAAACCAGTACCGGGTTACCTTCAGACAAGTCTGTAACCTATATTTCCTATCGACCTACCGGTACTTTGCGAGTGTCAGCAGTGTGAATTTAACTCACTATATTGCTATTGGATTAGCTAGCTGACTCTCCCTCTGAAGGCCTCTCCTTGGCTTTTCTTTGACTTTGGTAGCTAACTCAGCAGTTAATCACTAAGTCTCCGCTCTCTCTACTTTATATCTGCTGGATTTTTTTTATAGGTTTCTGTGGGTTCCTGCCTGTGCTAGACTAGTAGTTCCAAAGATATATTTTACTAACCCTGTCTGTGGTTGTTCTCTGGATTACTACTTAGCTATGTAGACCGTGGTGGTTGGCTAGCCATGCTAGTTAGCTGGCTAGGCTAGCTACAGGCTAAAATAACTACCTTTAGCTGGCTGGCTTGCTAGCTAAGATAACTGCATATACCGATAACATTATTTGATAACTGGTTAGATGGTGTTATGCATTTCCAAAACTTTGGTTTACTTTAATGTACACTGAACAAAAATATAAACGCAATATGCAACAATTTCTAAGATTTTACTGAGTTACAGTTCATATAAGGAAATCAGTCAATTGAAATAAATTCATTAGGCCCTGATCTATGAATTTCACATAACTGGGAATACAGATATGCATCTGTTGGTCACAGATACTGTACCTTAAAAAAAGGTAGGTGCATTGATCAGAAAACTAGTCAGCTATCTTTTGTGGCCATCATTTCTCATTCGCATAGAGCTGATCAGGCTGTTGATTGTGACCTATGGAATGTTGTCCCAGTCCTCTTCAATGGCTGTGCGATATTGGCGGGAACTAGAACACGATGTCGTACACGTCGATCCAGAGCATCCCAAACATGCTCAATGGGTGACATGTTTGGTGAGTATGCAGGCCATGGAAGAATTGGAACATTTTCAGCTTCCAGGAATTGTGTACAGATCCTTGCGACATGGGGCCGTGCATTATCTTGCTAAAACATGAGGTGATGGCGGCAGATGAATGGCACGACAATCTGCCTCAGGATCTCATACCATAACCCCACCGCCACAATGGGGCACGCTGTTCACAACATTGACATCAGCAAACCTCTCGCCCACTGCCATCAGTTGAAACCGGGACTTCTCCATTGTGCCAGTGGCCAACGAAGGTGAGAATTTGCCCAATGAAGTTGGTTATGACACCGAACTGCAGTCAGGTCAAGACTCTGGTGAGGACGATGAGCAAGCAGATGAGCTTCCCTGAGACGGTTTCTGACAGTTTGTGCAGAAATTCTTTGGTTGTCCGGGTGGCTGGTCTCAGACTATCCCGCAGGTGAAGAAGCCTGATGTGGAGGTCCTGGGCTGGCATAGTTACACGTGGTCTGCGGTTGTGAGGCCGGTTGGACATACTGACAAATTCTCTAAAACGACGTCAGTAGAGCTTATGGTATAGAAATCAACATTCAATTCTCTGGCAACAGCTCTGGTGGACATTCATGCAGTCAGCATGCCAATTGCATGCTCCCTCAAAACTTGAGACATCTGTGGCATTGTGTGACAAAACTGCACATTTTAGAGTGGCCTTTTATTGTCCCCAGCACAAGGTGCATCATGCTGTTTATCCCCCCTAGAGTCGATGTCCACTCCCCCGCGGAAATCTAATAGCATAATAAAAAAATCCCCATAAAAATATGCCAGTTTAAGCTAGAGATATCTGTTCTTTTTTGCATTGGATGCGTCTCAATCTCTCATGGTGAAAGGTGACGGAGCCAGAGTGCTGTTTGTCAAACCATGAGAAAACGGTCTTCTCACAAAATCATCTGTAGCGTCCGAACAGTTTATGACCCCTACAAACTTTTATGATAAGACTCTTAGGAACACAATGGTGTTCTCCGTCTTGCTCTATGACCCCCACAAGTGTCTTGGGACTGTACCAAAAACTGTATGGATGTATTATGTGACTAGTTTCAAGAAACTAGGCATATGTCGCACGTCACTACTTCACAGGAGAGGCATTTGAACATTTGTTTTATTTGATAGAAATGCCTTCTGGAACATGTGAAGTTTCATGTGCCTTAATAACGAACTTGTATGCCATCTGTAAATACGAATACAATTGTTATATTATGAGCCTTGTTGGTTTAGCCAAGGAAAAATACAGGAACCTTCCCGCTAGCCATGATTGGCTAACATAATGAATCGGCTGGACATGCCAAGAGATGAGTTCGGATTGGTCTGCCATGTAGCATGCTTCTGTCTATAACATGAGCTGCTCAGTATGTGTGGATAATAATTTCTACCGCTGCTTTTTAAAAAGATATCATGAAGAACATAATTTTTTTGGCATTGCTGCCCTGAAGTTAATAGCGCTATCGACAAAGATCAGTGGGGAAAAGTTTTGATGGACTACTTTCTGGAGGATGATTGTGCAATGCTGACCCTGAAAATGAATCAGATGATGAGGAAATCCCTGATTTAAGTAAAAACATTTTCATTGAACCAGACATTGTAGAGTCTTTTGATGACAGTGATGGGGGGAGAAACAGCGATCAACAGTGTTGTTGTCATGGAAGAAGTTGACCGAGTTTTGAAATCAGTGGAATGCCCGGTTGAAGCAGAGAGATGATTGCCAAATGCAGAGTTGAAAAGAGAAAACAGAAGGCTGTTTTATAAAACACCTGTCTCCGGATTACATCTTCAAACTAAGGTCAACCATGGCATCCATGACAGAGAGGGAGAAGCATTGATCCATGTATACGGTTAAGAGTCTAGCTACATTTTCAGATGTTATACGTTTCTAAGTTTGTCAGAAAGTCGTTTTCATTGCACGTTAGAGCGTACTGTTAGCTATCTAGCTAGCTAACGTTAGATGGCTAGCTCGCTAGCTAAAATTACGTGTATGATCTCTGTAGTAATATTATTTGTATCTCAGAAAACCATTTGCATTGCTAGTCGTAGCCTAATGTTAGCTAGCTAGCTAACATTGAACCTATTTGGTTAGCTTTAGCTACCTGAAGAGTCATGCATGATGCATGGTAGTATGAGTTGGAATTATGGTTCATTGTTACATGTCTAAACAAAAGACTCCACTATGCAAGAAACCATTTCACTGTACCGTTTACATGTTCTGTGTCCTGTGCATGTCACAAATAAACTTTGTCTGTATTTGATATAGTGTGTCTTTACCAGAGACGGTAATGTGAAGAACAACATGACCTGCACCAAATCAGATTAGGATATAGGCCAAGGACTAGATAAAGTGTATTTTTACTACTACTTTTTGCTACTACTTTCACCACGTTTAGTCTTGAAATCTTTGGTTGTTTATTAGACTACCTAACATGTGCATCCTTAAAGAGATAGGTGGGCTAAGGCTTAAGTGGGTGCGAATGATGCTGAATGGGTGTAGACAAAGAAGAGCTCTCCAGAGGTGTACCAAAACATTCACGGGCCATTTTCTCAAAAGTGGGGTTACAGATTTATCAACTTTCAAAGCAGAATTACTTTCCATTGTTCCTCAACTGCAGTGTATGATATACCATTTTCTAGCTCTGAGTCTCTACTTTTATCTAATGGAAAAAAACACAATTTCAAATTTTGATACATAGGACCGAATCCAGGTGGTGCGTTACATATGGAGACTGTTTAGTGCCAAAAATAAGGGGTTAAATACATATAAAAAACAAAAACAAATGATGGTCCTGATCTTTCTTATATCCCTCAGATATAGGACAGTCACTTCAGAACAAACTTATTTTTATTTTTTGGAACTATCTGTTGTTCCATGTAGTGAATCTGTTCTTCAATGTGTTTGTATGGTCTAATAGTAGTAAGGCCAAATTGTAATTTTCATCAAATAATTGTTTTTATATATATTTTTTTATACTTCAAGGGGTCTTAGAATTCAAAATCAAATAGCTAAATGATCCTTGGTATGATTTTCTTAAAACAATTGCATAAAGCTTAGTAGAACCCTTCCCCGTCTTAGACAGAGATTAGACTGTTATGAGTTAATCAGCTTTTTGACATGCCACACCTGTCAGGTGGAAGGATTATCTTGGCAAAGGAGAAATGCTCACTAACGGATCCCCCTGGTATTGCTGCTCATTCCGTTCACCAGTTTCGGAGGTCTACGTCACCGGCTTTCTAGGCGTCACTGACATGGATCATTACCACCAACCCCGGAATGTCTTGTCTCATTACGCACACCTGGTTCCCATTCCCCCTGATTGTATGTGTATATATGTGCCCTCTGTTCCCCATTGTCCTTGTCGATTATTGTCCCATGTCCGTTGGTCTCATGAGTACCGTGTATTGTGCTCTTGGTATTACGGGTCTCGTCCCGTGTATTGTTTAGAGATTGTGCTCTTGGTATTACGGGTCTCATCCCGTGTATTGTTTAGAGGTTTACACCTTGCTCTTTTGTTTCGGTTACATCCCTGTGTAGTGTGTGTGTGTGTGGCTTTGTCGTTCATGACGTACCTTGTGTTGGGTGGAGAAAATAAAACTCCTATTACGTATTCCTGCGCCTATCTTCAAATCCTTATACAACGTGACACTAACATGGTTGTAAACAAACAAAGTTGTGCACAAATTTGAGCGAAATAATTTTTTTGTTAGTATGGAATTTCTGGGATCTTTTATTTCAGCTCAAGAAACATGGGACCAACACTTTACATGTTGCAGTTGTTTTTGTTCGGAGTAGCTGTAAACTAGGTGTTAATAGCAACTGGCTGACTCGCGTAGGGCTAACGTTAGCAGACTAGTTGGCTAGCAACCTTTCCAGCTGATTTGTAACAATACATTCATAAAGTATTTGCTTGTAACTTGGCTGAAAATTTTATTGAAACCAGTAGTCATGAGTGCAAACGATTTGGTTGAATTTTAAGGTATTTCTGTTGGAGTTTAGATTATCGGGAATAGGCTGGCTTGCCGGGTCCTCAATATTACGTCACACCCCATAAATGTTTTTTTGTGCATGACATCGGCGTTCTTCGGAATTCTGATCAGTTTTATGTAATAGAGAAGTGAGGTGCAACTTTGCATTGGGACTTTTGATGTGTATTATAATGCAAATCCATATGTTACATGTGTTTATGTTTATGCTATCTACCCTTTAATGTCAACTGACCAATAATGATGATCATTTCAGCGTGGCAGATCATTACAGAATGAATGTGTGTTTTGGCTGCCTAAGGACATCTGGTACATTGCCACCTGCAATATGTTAATGTCACAGAGACTAAGCCAAGTGGATCGCTTGTTTTTCAGAGCCTGATCATTATCTTCACCGATTGTGCAAAGCTGTCACCAAGGCAAAGGGTGGCTATTTGAAGAATCTCAAATATATTTTCATTTGTTTAACACTTTTTGGTTACTACATGATTCCATATATGTTATTTCATAGTTTTGATGTCTTCACTATTATTCTACAATGTAGAAAATAGTAAAAATAAAGAAACGCTTGAATGAATAGGTGTTCTAAAACTTTTGACCGGTAGTGTATATGTATTGTATTGTCACGACCTGGCTCTGGGACTCTTATATGTTGAGCCAGGGTGTGTAGATTCTATGTGTTTGTGTTTCTATGTTAGGATCTAGTTCATGTGTATCTATGTTGGCCAGGGTGGTTCTCAATCAGAGGCAACGAGAATCAGCTGTTGCTTGTTGTCTCTGATTGGGAACCATACTTAGGCAGCCTGTTTGGCACAGTGTATTGTGGGATCTTGTTCCGTGTTGGTTTGTGTTTGTTACCAAGGACTTCACGTATCGTTTTGTTGTTTTTGTTCGTGTGGTGAATATAATAAAGTATGTTCGCATTCCACGCTGCGCATTGGTCTACTCCTTTTGACGATCGTGACATGTATATTTGCATACCACAAAGGGATGAAAACATTAAGGGAGCACAGTCTTAATCAGTTTCAATGTACAGTACATGAGCTCCCTCAGTTCTTGTTACGTCTTCTCATACATAGACAGAGAGAGCAGGGACAGGAAGTGGTGGACCTCACAGCCCTGCCTGAAACAGCAAAACAATGCAGAAGACTCCTTCACCAGTCACCACTAATAAAACATTTTCATTTTCATGACCTTTAAAGTCATAGATAGTAGGTAGAGAGAGTAGATGTGATAAGATGACTAAGATTTGGATAAAGCTTATCTTATTTTTTTTTTAAAGGTAAGTTCCATTGACTAAAAACATTCCACACTGTCTAAAGACAAATAGTTTGATGCATGTGTTAAAAGGTACGACAGTTTTAATTCGCACCATCCGTCACCAACTCAATGAAAGGGGGTTATGTGGTAGGAGACCCAGGAGGACCCTACTACTGAGAGAGAGACATAAGAAAGCCTGATTGCAATTTGCCAAAACACACCTGAACATGCCAAAATCATTCTGGGAGAATGTCCTGTGGACAGATGAGACTAAATTAGAGCTTTTTGGTGAAGCACACCATCTCTGTTAACAGAAAACAAAATGAAGCCTTCAAAAGAAAATAACACCTTCCCTACAGTCAAACATGGAGGAGGTTCAGTGACGTTTTGGGCTTGCTTTGCTACCGCTGGCACTGGAAGACTTGAATGTGTGCATGGCATAATGAAATCAGGAGAATACCAAGGCATTTTGGAGCGCAATGTCGGACCCAGTGTCAGAAAGCTGGGTCTCCGTCGAAGGTCATGGGTCTTTCAGCAGGACAATGACCCCAAACACACTTCAAAAAGCACCCAGGAATGGTTCAAGACAAAATGTTGGACTGTTCTGAAGTGGCCAGCAATGGGTCCAGATCTAAATCCCATTGAAAACGTATGGAGAGATCTGAAAACAGCAGTTGGGAGAAGGCGCCCTTTAAATCTGGGAGAACTGGAGCAGTTTGCACAAGAGGAGTGGCCAAACTGTCAGTAAAGAGGTGCAGGAAGCTCATCAATGGCTATAGGAAGCGCTTGATTTGAGTTATTTTGACCTAAGGCTGTGCTACCAAATATTAAGTCTAGTGTGTCAATAATTTTGTCAATGCCATTTGTTCATTTTCTGAATTAAATGGATATATTAAGTTCTGAATGAAGAACAAAGGTTCTGTAATATTAAAGAATTGTGGAGACAAAATACCTTGGTCAATTTCAACGTATTTTTAGGGAAAGTTGTGAGTTACTTGAAAAAAGTGTGAGGGTGCCAATATTTTTGGCCACGACTGTATAAAACAATACTGAGATACCTAAATAATAGAACTGTGAATTCAACCAGGCCACTCCTTTGAACTCACCCTACTGAAGCCTACTATGTTGACATACAGTGGGGAGAACAAGTATTTGATACACTGCCGATTTTGCAGGTTTTCCTACTTACAAAGCATGTAGAGGTCTGTAATTTTTATCATAGGTACACTTCAACTGTGAGAGACGGAATCTAAAACAACAATCCAGAAAATCACATTTTATGATTTTTAAGTAATTAATTTGCATTTTATTGCATGACATAATTATTTGATACATCAGAAAAGCAGAACTTAATATTTGGTACAGAAACCTTTTTTTGCAATTACAGAGATCATACGTTTCCTGTAGGTCTTGACCAGGTTTGCACAAACTGCAGCAGGGATTTTGGCCCACTCCTCCATACAGACCTTCTCCAGATCCTTCAGGTTTCGGGGCTGTCGCTGGGCAATACGGACTTTCAGCTCCCTCCAAAGATTTTCTATTGGGTTCAGGTCTGGAGACTGGCTAGGCCACTCCAGGACCTTGAGATGCATCTTACGGAGCCACTCCTTAGTTGCCCTGGCTGTGTGTTTCGGGTCGTTGTCATGCTGGAAGACCCAGCCACGACCCATCTTCAATGCTCTTACTGAGGGAAGGAGGTTGTTGGCCAAGATCTCGCGATACATGGCCCCACCCATCCTCCCCTCAATACGGTGCAGTCGTCCTGTCCCCTTTGCAGAAAAGCATCCCCAAAGAATGATGTTTCCACCTCCATGCTTCACGGTTGGGATGGTGTTCTTGGGTTTGTACTTATCCTTCTTCTTCCTCCAAACACGGCGAGTGGAGTTTAGACCAAAAACCAATTTTTTTGTCTCATCAAAACACATGACCTTCTCCCATTCCTCATCTGGATCATCCAGATGGTCATTGGCAAAGTTCAGACGGGCCTGGACATGCGCTGGCTTGAGCAGGGGGACCTTGCGTGCGCTGCAGGATTTTAATCCATGACGGCGTAGTGTGTTACTAATGGTTTTCTTTGAGACTGTGGTCCCAGCTCTCTTCAGGTCATTGACCAGGTCCTGCCGTGTAGTTCTGGGCTGATCCCTCACCTTCCTCATGATCATTGATGCCCCACGAGGTGAGATCTTGCATGGAGCCCCAGACCGAGGGTGATTGACCGTCATCTTGAACTTCTTCTATTTTCTAATAATTGCGCCAACAGTTGTTGCCTTCTCACCAAGCTGCTTGCCTATTGTCCTGTAGCCCATCCCAGCCTTGTGCAGGTCTACAATTTTATACCTGATGTCCGTACACAGCTCTCTGGTCTTGGCCATTGTGGAGAGGTTGGAGTCTGTTTGATTGAGTGTGTGGACAGGTGTCTTTTATACAGGTAACGAGTTCAAACAGGTGCAGTTAATACAGGTAATGAGTGGAGAACAGGAGGGCTTCTTAAAGAAAAACTAACAGGTCTGTGAGAGCCGGAATTCAAACTGGTTGGTAGGTGATCAAATACTTATGTCATGCAATAAAATGCAAATTAATTACTTAAAAATCATACAATGTGATTTTCTGGATTGTTGTTTTAGATTCCGTCTCTCACAGTTGAAGTGTACCTATGATAAAAATTACAGACCTCTACATGCTTTGTAAGTAGGAAAACCTGCAAAATCGGCAGTGTATCAAATACTTGTTCTCCCCACTGTATATTTCAAATACATATGTAAAATATGTACCAATATCTTAAATAAATATATCTAAATACATGATTACTCGTATGTCTACAGTACCAGTCAAAAGTTTGGATACACCTACTCTTTATTTGTACTATTTTCTACATTGTAGAATAATAGTGAAGACATCAAAACTATGAAATAACACATGGACTCATGTAGTAAGCAAAAAAGTGTTAAACAAATCAAAATATATTTTTGCTACCCTTTGCATTGATGACAGCTTTGCACACTCTTGGCATTCTCTCAACCAGCTTCACCTGGAATGCTTTTTCAACAGTCTTGAAGGAGTTCCCACATATGCTGAGCACTTGTTGGCTGCTTTTCCTTCACTCTGCGGTCCGACTCAACCCAATCCATCTAAATTTGGTTTATGTCAGGGGATTTTGGAGGCCAGGTCATCTGATGCAGCACTCCATCACTCTCTTTCTTGGTAAAATAGCCCTTACACAACCTGGAGGTGTGTTGGGTCATTGTCCTGTTGAAAAAACAATGATAGTCCCACTAAGCCCAAACCAGATGGGATGGCGTATCGCTGCAGAATGCTGTGGTAGCCATGCTGGTTAAGTGTCCCTTGAATTCTAAATAAATCACAGACAGTGTCACCAGCAAAGCACCCCCACACCATAACACCTCCTCCTCCTCCATGCTTTACGGTGGGAAATACACATGCAGAGATCATCTGTTCACCCATACCACGTCTCAAAAAGCCACAGCGGTTGGAACCAGAAATCTCCAATTTGGACTCCAGACCAAAGGACACATTTCCACCGGTTGAATGTCCATTGCTAGTGTTTCTTGGCCCAAGCAAGTCTCTTCTTCTTATTGGTGTCCTTTAGTAGTGGTTTATTTGCAGCAATTCGACCATGAAGGCCTGATTCACACAGTCTCCTCTGAACAGTTGATGTTGAGATGTGTTTGTTACTTGAACTCTGTGAATCATTTATTTGGGCTGCAATTTCTGAGGCTGGTAACTCTAATGAACTTATCCTCTGCAGCAGAGGTAACTCTGGGTCTTCCATTCCTGTGGTGGTCCTTATGAGAGACAGTTTCATCATAGTGCTTGATGGTTTTTGCGACTGCACTTGAAGAAACTTTCAAAGTTCTTGAAATGTTTCGTATTGACTGTCTTAAAGTAATGATGGACTGTCATTTGTCTTTGATTATTTGAGCTGTTCTTGCCATAATATGGACTTGGTCTTTTACCAAATAGGGCTATCTTCTGTATTCCCCCCTACCTTGTCACAACTGATTGGCTCAAACGCATTAAGAAGGAAAGAAATAGCACAAATTAACTATTAATAAGGCAAACCTGTTAATTGAAATGCATAGAGTATACACAAATAAACAAGCAAATGTAAATGTAATGTAACCAGTCATCTCCCTTTGATGTCCTCATGTGATCAGACATGCAAACCCTGATGGCAGTAGATCTCTTTGAACAATACCAAGTGAAATCCAGAACAACATCACTAAAGGAATAGAGAGACTGTGTCCACGTAAACAACACAATTCTCTGAGATAAGGCTGTGCCATACCAGATGGAACACTAGACTATCAGACATATCAATCATTGTGGAATATCTATAAAAACAAATTGAATCATTATACACCAAGAAATGGCTATTATCGCTTTGAAAGTAGCTATATATTTTTTTGTACCTCTTTTGCTTTTGTGGACAGTTCTTAGTCACCAATACTTAGAAGCCTAACTCTGTGACTCCCTTTGTCCTTGTCCTTTGTGGTTCTCTGCATTTATATATATTTTATCTGAAGGTATACAGTATGTGATACTCAGGCTTCCTCCATTTTGTGTGTATGTGGTGAAATGGGTTGGGAGTGGGAAGCGAGGTTCTCTTGGAAGTGGAACATAAGTATTCTGTGCTTAGAAATTACTGGCTATACAATGGGTAGGAAACAAGCACATATGAAACCACAGATGAGTGTAACATAACAACATTGATGATGGCCAGATCCCTGTTTTTTTTAACACATTTCTAAGAAATGAACTGGTCCAATTTGGAATGAACAGATGCAGTTAGAGTACAGAGATACAGTACAGCCATGAAGTATGGTAAATTATTATGTGCTTTTAAATTGTACAGACCACATGGTTTTTAAACAACCTAAGAGTTCTAATAACTACGGTGATGTGGTTTCCAGGCAGAAGACATTAGAAGAGTCATTATGGGGAGAGTGGATCTAAAGCGATCTACTGATTGGCAAGCAGATTGGCACACCCTCAATTGTTAAATGTTTTCCCAACCATAAGACAATATTCCAGCTATTCTTTTTCTGTATGGGTTTGCTTCATCAAAATGTCATACCCCTTTTTTGTTGTTCTTACTACCACAGATAACATGGACATCCATCCAAAAAGCAACCATTTTCCTACGCCTCTCACTTTCTTCTGCCACGGTGTGTTGGCTGAGCTACCTGTGTTGTGCCTGTGTGGTCTGAATATGTTTGTGTGACAGTCATGCAAAACACTTAACCTTTGAGGGAGAGTAAGAGCAGAGGCATGCAACCCAGAGGGAGAGTGCATGTCAGATAGCCTTTAACTTTCAGCTTCACGACAGCCACGCTGCAAATCTGAAAAAAAGGAGCATCTTAGAACCACCTCTAGTGGAAAATGAAGGTGAAAAACTGCTCACTCGCACCACTTGCCAAGACATGGGCTATATAGGCCTATAGCTGTCATCAATCAAGATCTATAATCTTGTGGTTATAGCACTCTCCCTCACTAAAATATGAATAACATTTTAAGAAAGTCCTACAAGCTCCAGCTCAGCGTGGTCCACTTCGATTGACTCTCAAGACATGCCGGTCTGTGTTCATTAATACGACATGTATCCTCAGATGCCTCACACTACACCTGACTCCCTGCAGCAATATAGAGCTGATTCTGTCTTAATAACATAAAGCACTCTCATGTCTCTCAAGACTTTAGACTGATATGCTTGGATCAGTTGCATGGAGAGTTGTACTGCCTATCCAATTATAGTGCTGAAAAGCTTGATACACAGTAGAGACTAGATATTTGTAAGCTTACTCAGACATCTATGGGCATGACAGCTATTGTGTTACTGCAAGGACTGCCCATGTGTCTTTTAGGGCTCGAACAGACCAGAAAGGCTGTTGGTCGCGGTACATAGCACCTCTGCCCAGCGTGTCGGCAGTCAATATTTTGTAGTGTTCAAACAGCCTGGTAAAAACACTCCAGGCCACAAGGTGGCAGTAGTGTTGCTTTCTTTGTTTCCATTGGCATATGTGTACATGTTCTGCCAAAGCTAGCTAACTGCGCTAATGTTGATGGCTAGCTAGAATTTGTGGAAAGCTCTTGCTGATAGCTAGATGGTCACAATTAGATAACTAGCTAGCAAGACGATGAAAAAAACAATTAAATTCACACTGCCAGTGCTAGATAGCAAAAATGTAGCTAACTAAACGTCTAGCATTGTCATTCACTATCTAGCTAGCTAAAGACTTGGTCAAAGATGATAGCCTTTCATCTGTGACTCAGTACTGAACTGACTTTTGGCAGAAGAATAGGCTATTACTTCATGAAAACAAATGAATTGTGATTTCATAATGTTACTACCTAAATGACTAGATAGCTAGCTTATGGAGAAAGATTTCCCATTTGTTTCATATGAAGTGTGATTGGCTCAGCTAGCAAGCTCGCTACCTAATATGTCCAGGAAAAGTGCACTCTTTTCTCCTTGTTGTCTCTCCTTTCTGCTCGCCTGTTGCGGAAGTTCATAGTCTCTGATTGGCTCAAAGTCAAGTTGTTGCGCATTGACAGCCAGGCCGATTACACATGTTGAAACGCCAGAAGCCACATTTCGTTGGGGACACAGCAGGGGTGTATTCATTACGCCGACTCTGTTTGCTTCCATTTGGTTCTTAATCGGTAAACAGTTTCCATTGCAAGACGTAATGACTACACCCTTGGTGGTACCTATTGTTGTGCCAGGTAAATGTGTTAAAAGAGTATAGCGCCTAGGGACCTCTTAAATCAATCCTGGTTGCTAGGTCTCCAGGGTAAGTCAAGAGGGAAATAGCTCATGGGCTTTTCTTATTTTTATATGTTGACTTTATGAAGTTAAGTTTTATTTACTAAATTAATCCAAACATACATTATCACAGCATGTCTTCAGAAGGATATTTGTTTACCCAAGGCTCAAATCTCAGTGAACTATATTTGTAACTAATTTGAACTATGCAGATTTAATGTAAAAAGGATTTTGAAAACCACTTTTACATTGCAGTAACGGGTATGCAGACAGAACTGGAATCGGTTTGAACAGTAGCTTGTGAAGTGTGCTGATTCTTCCCCTCTGGTGTCTGAGTAGACTGTCTAAAGACCTTGAAAAGCTGCTGCTTTTTCTTTTAGAAATGTTTTCTCCCTGATAACCAAGCATCCCACGGGGGTAAGAAACAAGGAAGTTAATGGAGTGGATGTGAGAACGTGAAATAGTGTGAGACTGTCTGCTCAGGCTGAGATGAACACACATCATGAGAGCCAGTGGCTGAAACGCTGTTTATTTCAGTTTCAGACTCTCACAAATCAAATCAAATTGTATTTGTTACAAGAGCCAAATATAACGGGAATAGAGTTTACCGTGAAATGCTTGCTTACGAGCCCTTCCCAACGATGCAGAGTTAAAAATTAGAAAAATACAAATAGTAACACAAGAGGAATAAAATACACAAGAATTAAGCTATATACAGGGAATACCAGAACCATATCACTGTGTACAGAGGTACAAGGTACATATGAGTATGTAAATAAAGGCAGGGTAAAGTGACTAGGCATCAGGATAGATAATAATAAGAATATAATAAAGAACAGAGTAGCAGCAGCATATGATGAGTATATGATGAGTGTGAAAATATGTGTGTGTGTGTGTGGGTTTGTGTGAGAGTGTCAGTGTAGTGTGTGTGAGTGAATGTATATATGGTGTATAGTGTTGTGAGTGTGCATAGAGTCAGTGCAAGATAGGGTCAATGCAGAAAGTCTGGGTAAGCATTTAATTAACTATTTAGTAGTCTTATGGCTATTTAGCAGTCTTATGGCTTTGGGGGTAGAAGCTGTCTCGGAGCCTGTCCGAGAGCCAATGCTCTGGTACTTTTTGCTGGACGGTAGCAGAGTGAACAGTCTTTGGCTTGGGTGGCTGAAGTCGTTGGCAATTTTTCGGGCCTTCCTCTGTCACCGCCTGATATAGAGGTCCTGGATGGCAGGGAGCTCGGCCCCATTTGCTATACCAAACGGTGATGCAGCCAGTCGATGGTGCAGCTGTAGAACTTTTTGAAGATCCGAGGGCCCATGCCAAATCTTCTCAGCCACCTGAGGGGTAAGAGGCACTGTCATACCCTCTTCACAACTGTGCGTGTGTGTGTGGACCATGGTAAAATACACCACCACTCTCACAACATCCCTCCCCTGGTATACTTTATTTATTTGAATAAAATGAAATAAATAAATCCAGGTAGCAGTCAATATCATTGCAATGTGAAAATGAAAATAACTGAGAGAACCAGCAATGTTGAATTGAATGTGTTGAACATAAATAGAAATACTATGACATAAGAATATTGAATACAACATAGAAAGCTAGTTTTTTTCTAGTTTCTAAAGCTTCCTGTTTCATCTGCTACTATACAGTGCATTATTAATTCTGAAACCCCTTCCCACAGGAACTATAGGGTTAGAAGTTCATTGGGGGATTTTAACATAATCAATTCACTGCAATTACAGCTGCAGTTTTGCTATACTAAGAGTAGATTAATTGTCTAAAGCTTCTACCAATTAGTTATAAAATGAGAGACACTTAGCTAAGGCTAATCATTTATATACACTGTCATGGACATCAATACAGCATGGCGATAAAATCTACCTTTTTTACTGCCAACGTCAATCTTTTTCCCTCTTCATACGTTGACATATTTCAGACATAATTTAAAATCACTTTTAAAAATCCTTCAAGAAAAGCTACTTAAAGCACTTTAACCTTCACTGAAAAGTTGGTGCTTTTGTCACTAAAAAGGAATCGGGAAGTTATTCTGGGGAAATGACTTGATCCTTGATCATGATGCAAAGTGTCGTTTTCAAGTAATCCAGTGCTAATCTCCCTATACTTGAAGTTCCCTCTAAAAATCAAATGGTCTTGATTTTCTTAAAGGGGAACTGCACCCTCTGATTTGTCCTTGTGTTTTGGCTTTCTTCTCAAGAAATGCTGACAGAAGTCAAATGTGAGTTGACTTGAGGGTGTGGTCTGATGTGTTTCCCCCCACTCAATCACAACAAACAAACCTCCTGCATGCTGAGTTCAATAACTACAGGCAGATGTACTGTATGATGAGTTGCCAGAGGAAGCTTTGAGTAGGTCAGTAGCCTACAAAGTAATATGAGAAGAATGCAATTGCTGAATTTATGTACATATTTTAAACTAAGTGTTTTGATAACTTTCAAATGTAGTAACAGGTCCATGTAAAATAAACAACCCTTTACATAATACCATGGAAGCAGTGTTCTGCTGATATAACAATATGCACCTTTCATCTTTCATTGTCATTCCCAGCTGATATAGATACTGTGCCTATCGGCATTTTGTCTGGTGGTAATGGGGCTACCTTGGCAAACATTTCAGAGTGGTCATACCTTCCTGTATGGAGTCCCGTATCAGGAGTTCCCTGATCCTGGTGCAGAATGCACAGGGTTTCTCCATCCCCCTTTTGACTGATACCATTTAATACAATAATAAATAAAGACAATACAAGGAAAAGTTGTGTCTAGTAAAATTGTAATGCCAAGTGCCAGGTCTCTGTGCTGACTGTCACGCCCTGACATAGAGTTCGCTAGTTGGTTTGGTCAGGGTGTGAATATCTATGTAATGTGAATATCTATGTTTTGTATTTCTATGTTGGCCGGGTGTGGTTCCCAATCAGAGGCAGCTGTCGATCGTTGTCTCTGATTGGGGATCATACTTAGGCAGCCATGTTGCCTACCTATGTTGTGGGATCTTGTTTCTGTGTGTTTGGCTTGTTTGATGTTAGCCTTTAGAACTTCACGTTACGTTGCTTTGTTCTGTGTTTATTCAATAAATGAACATGTACGCATACCACGCTGCATCTTGGTCCAATCCTGTACTAAACGAACGTGACACTGACTCCATAGATGCATCTGTGAACACATACACACAGTCACTGTTCGATTACCAATGGCAGTTAGGGATACGTGATATCTGACAAACAAAAATATACTATGTTGTAGTTTGAACAGGTCAGACGAAACCTAACTAATTGTGGTCTCCCTATGAACGACCGTTTGTGAGCAGGCAAGAAATGAGGCTGGAGGTGAGGTCTTTGCCAGCGCCCCATTGCTGGGCATATCAGCGTAGATCAGCTCCTGACCCCTCATCAAAGATATTGGTTGGTCACACACAAACACAGAGCACTGATTACATTATCAATGGTGGTTATGATTAGCATTGGTGGAACCAACCTGATTGCTGCATTAACCTTTCTATTTCACTTCGAATATCATGATATGTGAAGTGAAATAGAATGGTAAATGCAGCGATCAGGCTGGTTCCACCAGGCTAGGTTATGAAGGTGAATTGGGACAAAACTCTATAATGTTTTCACCTTTGACCAGGTCAAATGTCACCAACCTGATTCAAGTGTCCTCCCTGTTCCATTCATAGGAATGCTCACAGCGAGGGCATATCTGTGTGATGCTGAGGGTCCCCTTGCTGGTCTTTTCTATGTTGCATGTTCAGCTGCAAACTGGACATCTCTCGAACAACTGCAGCAGGCAATCCTCATAAACAATGTACTTCCTCCAGTGGAGGCTGCTGAGGGGATTTTGAGCATAATAATGGCCGGAACGGAGCACATGGAATGGCATCAAACACCTGGAAACCATGGAAACCATGTGTTTGATTGTGTTTTATACCATTCCACTGATACCGCTCCAGTCATTACCACGAGCCAGTTCTCCCCAATTAAGGTGTCACCAACCTCCTGTGACTTCCTCAACTTATGAGGTGGTGTCGACTGGGAGGGCCTGTGACAGGATGGTACAATAGACAGACAAGTGGTCAATTGCATTTAGTTTTAAAGAAATGACAAAGCTTTTTGATAATTCACTTCACAACCAAAATGACTATACTACTTGTAGCTGCTTGGCTGGGTAATTAACCTACTAGTTTATAAAAGCAGGTATTTTTTAATACAACTTCTCACATGACACACATAACTGTTGTTGATGAAGCCATCTGTGTCATCAGGGCAGTAACTTGGGTCAAGCTAATTCTAGGTCAACACTAGTTACCACAGCCACAAAGTCATGACGCTCGCCTGTTTCTACAATTTCTCTTCTTAAAATGTGATTTTAAAACTAACTATAATCGTAACCACACTGCTAAACTTATGCCTAACCCTAGCCTTAATTTAAGACCAAAAAGCACAACAACAAAAAAACATGCATTTTTACGATATAGCCATTTTGACTTTGTGGCTGTGGTAACTAATGTTATGCTTTAAAGATGTAGACTGACTGTAGCTTCAGATTGAAAGGCGTCATCTCTGGTGTTTCATTGGAAATAGAGGCTGTGTGGTTTAGGGATAACATTCCAGGAGTGGTAGACGCACGTCGATTGAATCGAATGATAGACAGAAGGAAGGAGCAAAGCCTATCAGTTTTACTGTCGTTTGATTAAGTGGTTCTCCCAACTTCTGTAAAACTTGGGTATTTACATTTTTAGTAGACACTCTTATCCAGAGCGACTTACAGTTAGTGAGTGCATACATTTTTCATACTGGCCCCCCGTGGGAATCAAACCCTCAACCCTGGCGATGCAAGCACCATGTTCTACCACCTGAGCTACAGGAGGCATATGTGAGATATGCAGTGAGACAGTATGTACAGAAGCTGCTGCAGTGTTACAATTTTTAAAAGTTTGTCGAAGGAATAAATATGTAGTAGTTGAAGAGTCAGATGAAGCATGTTGTTGTAATTGTGATGGGAATCACGTTCCCGAGTTCCCGGAGTGCCCTGTTAGGGTAAAAGAGGTTGAAGTAGCTAGGATCAGGGCCATCCAGCAGGCCTCCTATGTGGAGGCAGAGAAAATAGCTGAAGGAGTGAGTAGAGAGGAGATGGTAGTGGATGTCCCACAGTCTACAGTGAATGCCATGCAGGAGAAGGATCCCGACATACTTATAGTGAAGAAGGTGGACTTTGTTGCGTTTATAGCACAAGTGCTAAATTACACTAGTCAAACTAATAAAAAATCTAAATCAGCAAATAGATTTCTGGATCTCCAGGACTTTACAGCTGAAATGTTACAGGGAGTACTGAATTAAGAGGTTCCCCTCTCCCAGGTTCCTGAGCCTGTGTAGGGATCTGAATAGTACAGTTTTTGTTTGAAATTCAGGGTAGTAGCGTGAATTTGGTTAGTGTGTTTTTGTTTTTTGGTAATTAGTATGATTTGTTCATCCAAAACATATTTTGTTTTGGGGTATTTTTTACTTCCCCGTACAGTAGGTGGCGGCAATACACCTTATTAGTGTAGTCTGCCAATAAACCTCTGAAAAGAAAAAGCAGAAGCTCCAGATTGGATTAGATTCAGGCCGGTGACTACGTTGCGGTTTGTTGCTTTTAGTTTACTGTATTAGTCAGACTCAGACATGAGTTAGCTACCACCATAGCTGCATCCATTATTTAGTTTTTATCCCTAGACAATACAGAATACACTTGTATGAGCTACGAACTAACTTGCAAATCCAACTTGTAGCCTAACGTATCTAGCTAGCTAACGTTAGATAGCCTGTAGCTAGCTAACCTGCTTCGCTAGCATTATCAAATGATAACAATACATATTACATAACCAGCAGTATCTGGACAATACACAATAAACGTGTATGAGCTATGACCTAACTATGTTGTAATGAGATAGCTAGCTAGCTTGTTATCTACCTAGGTATACTAGCGTTAGCTAAAACGTTAGTTAGCCTGGCTCGCTGGCTAACATTAGCTAGCCTACCTCGCTTTATCAAAAGATATCTACCCATAGCCAGCAATAACATTCAAATGAAATAAAATAAAATGTTATTTGTCACATGCGCCGAATACCACAGGTGTAGACCTTACAGTGAAATGCTTACTTACAAGACCTAACCAACAATGCAGTTTTAAGAGAATATCTAACGTCGTTAGGTAAGTTATACCATAGAGGTCATTATATTCCAGTATCTCTGGTTATACTCACCATCACCGGTCGTTGCACACCAAGCTAGCGTTACTGGTTCAGACTTTGGGTCAGACGAAATCCAAGCACATATTCCGCATACTAGCTAGAGTCCTTCAGGCAGGGCATGCAAACTATATAACTTTTTGCTGTGGAGGCATGGTCATTTGCACGTGGAGCTTGGCAAAAGGGGGCATGATTTGTTGACATAATTGTAATCCAAACCCAACCTTAATTTACTTGTTGTGACGCACTGAGGTTCCAAACTCTGTTTTAGACAACACTGACCTTATGACCAAAACTATCCTATGTACACTTTGTTGTCAATTTTGACACTAGAATAAATGTTTTTGACTCATATTGATGCCACATAGGCCGTTTTCAAAGGGATTAGTTGCTTTTAATGTGCAGTCGCTCTTTAATCAGCTCCAAAAGGTATTGTAATCAGCGTTATCTCTTGACATCTAACAATATGGAGTGATATTACAATTGTGCATTTTCACTTCACATCAAATGTACTTCTAACATCTAACCACTTTTTTATGTGGACAAAAAATAGATTTAAGAAAATGACATTCCATTTCTCCATGAGAAGTTAAATGTTGAAAAGGTTTCTTCCCGGCCTGATATATGGCTTGAAGGCTGGAGCCTTGGGTTTCCTATTAATTCTATCTTGAAAGGTCTTGGTCCTCCAATAGCCTTCAGTATTAAATAACATTTTCTCAATTTCACTGATATACATACGTCTAAATGATGGGCCAGGTATCTGAAGCCTTAAGTTCAACATACATTTTGAATTTCAAATACTCTAACACATCTTTGTTTTGTCTTGACCGGGGGAGTAGCCATCATTCTACTTGGTTGTGCTGAGTCGTTTTTGAAATTCTTATTATTCTACCTCTAAGTCATTTAACAACTAATTAAACATTTTTTTTTTCTGGATGACTTACAGTATGATTATGAATGACCAACATGCTCTCTGTGTGTGCTGTTTTGATTGAAACCAATAGCACAGGCCTTTATGATTGATTTGTTTCTGCAAGGCAACTAATTGACCACCTTGGATGGTCCTTTGGCACCTCAGCAGGCAGAAACAGATGCCTGGCAGTTAAAGTTGGCTGTAGAGGCTCTGCAGGGCAGCTGCCCGTTCAGCTATTTTGAAAAGATGGGACATCAGATGAACACATTCACTGTTTCATGTGGGAAGATGTGAGGGTTAGTTGGAAAAGGATGGGAGGATTTGGCAGTCATCGTTGAGCGGATTGCATTGTTTGCTTGTTCTGTTTCTGAACTTAATTATCAAACGAACATAACGGGTCTTCACCAAGACAAAGTTATTCATCAAGAATTATTATTTGACCGAATGGTAAATGTTCTACATCTTTTCAGGAGCTTTTGTTTCTTTATTTCTTTGTATCTATTTTTGGCCGTATAGCAACTGCACGACAGTGTGGCATTGAGCCTTTTCCCCATGCATTCTTACAGAAATAAAATAAAAACAGAAACAATAAGACATGATTGATGATGTTTGAAGTACTTTTTTTAAGTATATTTTTCCACCAAAGCATCATTAGATAAAAATGGGCATTGGGAGCAGACCTTGAACCCTAATGTGTTTTCAGTGTATGCCAGTGCTCAAGAATCCCTGAAGATCTTGTTTTGAGGCAGTGCTTTCATATTGAGTGCCATGTCCCCTCTGCCCGTCCACATTTAATGTCCTTGATGACTGGAGAGGGTCAGGCCCTTTATATGAAGCCATCTGGAACATAAAGTGGCCAAAGTAATGTGCTGGCAACGGGGAAAAGTAAGATGGCAGAATATGATGCCCTTTTTTTCCACACAAAAAAAGAACTCTAACCTTCAGTGTAGTTTAAATCAATGCACTTGACAGAGTAGTGGCAGATGCGTCATCAAAGAATCATTAGAGCAAAGCTTTGAATTCCCGTCAAAACATAATTATTCCCCCATTAGGGAAAAACACAATTGAACCACAATTTGGTTTGGATTAGTGGTAGCTGATTGCTATAGACACATAATCACTTAGCAAACCACTACATTTGAACTTGACTGCATTTAGCGTAAAACAAGTATTTAATTCTACAAATTGGATGATGTTTAACATTACAGCAGAAAGTTGCTAAGATAGTGAGAACGTATCTACATGTAAGGTAAGGATAGCCTGAAGTTAAGATTAAACAAAATACCAGATCAACCCAGCAAAGGGTTTACAATTGTTGTAATTTAATAGCTGAGTTAAGGGTTGTAAAAAATATCACGTTTTAATTTGGCCCATTAAGTAAACACACTAAAGATAGAATGACTTGTTCTGGGCTATAAAGGCTCATTTGGTACCCATGAATGGTGAATAATACATGGACCTGTCAGGGTTATGTTGGGTTATTGTGTTTCAAATCCAGATCTCTTTTTGTTGTTTTGAATCCTGATGGTTAACCCAGCTGAAATGTCAGACTTGGCTTTGAGTAATCTATTATCCACTGGGAACCCTTTCATACCAACCTTCTCATGAATGCTATGTTGTCACATTCCAGGGCAATGTTTTCTAAATTATGCAGCTCTCTGTGAATATGCTAATATTGACAGTCCGTAATTCACCTTTGAATGCCATGGTTCAGGTAGGAATGCAAATTACAAGGGAAAGGGGGTTATGGTAAAACAAGAATAACATACAATTTAATTGCCATGTGAGACATAGGCCTAAATCATATTATACCTTTACTTCAAATTCATGCCTAATAAACCCTAGTATTAGAATTGACATTGACGTCTATCATGCTCCCAGATGTGAATGTCAGAACAAAGCATTACATCTCTTCTCCTTCTCCTCTTATCCTACCATCCCCATCTCTCTCCTTACTAAATAATACCTATTTTTCTCTTTATTTGTATTTTTTATATTAGTAAAAACCTGTTTGTTTAGACTTCTGAGCAAGACACATGGGTTTAGTAAATACTAAACCCTCCTACAGCAAGTGCCTAAATGCCTCAGTTTAAAGCCAAATGTAAGCTCTCTGAAGGTCCTAGCAGGACAGTGAGACATGTTTTGTAATTAACAATGGCCTGAGAAGCACTTTGGAACCTACTGTATATGAACGCTGGGCAGGATGCCAGTCAGAGACAGGTGAAAAACATAATGCATTAAATCAGAAATGCCCTCATGCAGAGCTGTGAAGCTCACAGAGAGTGGTGTTGTATGAGGTGCATTTCCAGATACTGATCTCGACATTATGTAATTATAATCTAGCATGTGCTTATTGCCTTGACTAGTGTTCAATGTGCTGCATTCATCATTGCTTGTTCCAGTGTGAAAGCATCACTCATACTTCAAATTAACTGTGAAAATCTGTTTTTAGCGGGATAGGTGTGTTAGAAGTAGGGTTGCAAAGCTACTGGTAATTTACCCAAAGTTACTGGAATCTTCAGTCATTTTGGTAATTAACAGAAAATCTATGGCAATATATTGTAACTTTGGGAATTTATACTTGAATAACTTTTTTTTTTAATTATAAATATATAGTATAAATTGTTTATATCTGTGTCCATGCATTTCTAATAGATAGACCATTGACAACAAAAACATATTGACATAGTAAAATAAATAAATGTGTGTAAAAATATATATTAAAGGATATTTCATGCTGAAACCCTCATATTACACACCAATGGTATTCAAATTAAATCACATTTTATTTGTCACATACACGTGTTTAGCAGATGTTATAGCGGGTGTAGCGAAATGTTTGTGCTTCTAGCTCCGACAGTGCAGTAATATCTAACAGGTAATATCTAACAATTTCACAACAAATACCTAATACACACAAAACTAGTAAGGAAAGGAATTTAAGAATATACATTTATGGACAACCAATGACAGAGCGGCATGGACTAAGATACAGTAAGATATTATAGAATAGAATGCAGTATATACAGTTGAAGTCGGAAGTTTACATACACCTTAGCCAAATACATTTAAACTCAGTTTTTCACAATTCCTGACATTTAATCCTAGTAAAAATTGCCTGTCTTAGGTCAGTTAGGATAACCACTTTATTTTAAGAATGTGAAATGTCAGAATAATAGTAGCGAGAATGATTTATTTCAGCTTTTATTTATTTCATCACATTCCCAGTGGGTCAGAAGTTTATATACACTCAATTAGTATTTGGTAGCATTGCCTTTAAATTGTTTAACTTGGGTCAAACGTTTGGTTAGCCTTCCACAAGCTTCCCACAATAAGTTGGGTGAAATTTTGGGCCATTCCTCCTGACAGAGCTGGTGTAACTGAGTCAGGTTTGTAGGCCTCCTTGCTCGCACACACTTTTTCAGTTCTGCCCACACATTTTCTATAGGATTGAGGACTCTAGGATTTGTGATGGCCACTCCAATACCTTGACTTTGTTGTCCTTAAGCCATTTTGCCACTACTTTGGAAGTATGCTTGGGGTCATTGTCCATTTGGAAGACCCATTTGCGACCAAGCAAATTTATCTTCCTGACTGATGTCTTGAGATGTTGCTTCAATATATCCACATAATTTTCCTTCTTCATGATGCCATCTCTTTTGTGAAGTGCACCAGTCCCTCCTGCAGCAAAGCACCCCCACAGCATGATGCTGCCACCCCCGTGCTTCACAGTTGGGATAGTGTTCTTCGGCTTGCAAGCCTTCCCCTTTTTCTTCCAAACATAACGATGGTCATTATGGCCAAACAGTTCTTTTTTTGTTTCTTCAGACAAGAAGACATTTCTCCAAAAAGTACGATCTTTGTCCCCATGTGCAGTTGCAAACCGTAGTCTGGCTTTTTTATGGCGGTTTTGGAGCCGTTGAATTGCTACTCCACTTTGTCTCTATACTGATGTTTTGCCAGTTTAATTGCCTTGCGGAGTGAGTATCTACACTGTTTGTATTACATTTTAGATTTTGGTCATTTAGCAGATGCTCTTATCCAGAGCGAGTTACAGTTAGTGAGTGCATACATTTTCATACTGGGATATGTGGTTTCCAGTTTGCATAATGTCCAGTGAAGTTCTTTGAGGGCCGTTGTTGTATTGGCTTGAGGGGGGATATATGTCACAGTTGAGTGTAGAAGTGGTGTGGAATCAAGCGCAGGACACACAGAGGCTTCGTACTGACGTCTTTAGTGAAGACAAAAAGAACAAGCCAAACACGGCTACATACAACCTGGCAGGCAAGCGACCTTTACGCACACCGGTAAAGTACATACAAAGGCACAAAAGTGCGGAGCTCTCTACTACACCGAACAGAGAGACAAAAACGAACTAGCATCCCACAGTGACAACGAACAATTACACACAACACATGACAAAACTCAAGAGAACTTATAGGACGCATAATGAACACTAACAAGGAACAGGTGTAACAAAACAGACAAAACCAATCAAACATCGAAACATAGAACGGTGGCAGCTAGTACTCCGGAGACGACGACCGCCGAAGCCTGCCCGAACAAGGAGAAGGAGCAGCCTCGGCCGAAACCGTGACAATATACACGACCGTGACTATAACCGAAGAAAATTATCTTGGGAGATAATACGGTCGGCATTTGATTGTGATTCACTAAGGTGATGGTTTATATTAAGGATAATGTTTTACAGCTTTGTCATTCTACTTTTTATTTTAATTAATCTTATTTCATTATTTTATATGTGATAAGGCCATACAGGGGGCCAGAGATAATTACAGACACCTGCAATAATCTGACCTACCCAAAAGGGCCACTAGATGTCTAGTGATAGATTACATAAAATCCTTGAAAGATACCAACATTCTGGTAGTTACTGGTACATTTGGAAAGTTTCCAGTAATACACCTTCCCTTTGCAACCCTAGTTAGAAGCTAAATACAGTAAACACAAGCTGTGTGGTTGTTATGTCTCTGGACACTCTCTATTGTCTCTGTCCTTAGTGACTATTATGAATGAAAACATAAGGGGGACTACAGTAAAGACTTACCACCAAGTTCTATACAAGCAACGACTCCTCACGCTGGAGTCAGGTAGGGAGTATTTAAGGTTTCATGAGAGTCTTTATAACTATGGGGATTCAACACCCTTCTCCCCAAGGCTTTTGAGTCACAATGGGTTCTACAGTGGGGTGAACAAGTATTTGATACACTGCCGATTTTGCAGGTTTTCCTACTTACAAAGCACGTAGAGGTCTGTCATTTTTATCATAGGTACACTTCAACTGTGAGAGACGGAATCTAAAACAAAAATCCAGAAAATCACATTATATGATTTTTAAGTAATTAATTTGCATTTTATTGCATGACATAAGTATTTGATCACCTACCAACCAGTAACAATTCCGGCTCTCACAGACCTGTTCGTTTTTCTTTAAGAAGCCCTCCTGTTCTCCACTCATTACCTGTATTAACTGCACCTGTTTGAACTCGTTACCTGTATAAAAGACACCTGTCCACACACTCAATCAAACAGACTCCAACCTCTCCACAATGGCCAAGACCAGAGAGCTGTGTAAGGACATCAGGGATAAAATTGTAGACCTGCACAAGGCTGGGATGGGCTACAGGACAATAGGCAAGCAGCTTGGTGAGAAGGCAACAACTGTTGGCGCAATTATTAGAAAATGGAAGAAGTTCAAGATGACGGTCAATCACCCTCGGTCTGGGGCTCCATGCAAGATCTCACCTCGTGGGGCATCAATGATCATGAGGAAGGTGAGGGATCAGCCCAGAACTACACGGCAGGACCTGGTCAATGACCTGAAGAGAGCTGGGACCACAGTCTCAAAGAAAACCATTAGTAACACACTACGCCGTCATGGATTAAAATCCTGCAGCGCACGCAAGGTCCCCCCTGCTCAAGCCAGCGCATGTCCAGGCCCGTCTGAAGTTTGCCAATGACCATCTGGATGATCCAGAGGAGGAATGGGAGAAGGTCATGTGATCTGATGAGACAAAAATATAGCTTTTTGGTCTAAACTCCACTCGCCGTGTTTGGAGGAAGAAGAAGGATGACTACAACCCCAAGAACACCATCCCAACCGTGAAGCATGGAGGTGGAAACATCATTCTTTGGGGATGCTTTTCTGCAAAGGGGACAGGACGACTGCACCGTATTGAGGGGAGGATGGATGGGGCCATGTATCGCGAGATCTTGGCCAACAACCTCCTTCCCTCAGTAAGAGCATTGAAGATGGGTCGTGGCTGGGTCTTCCAGCATGACAACGACCCGAAACACACAGCCAGGGCAACTAAGGAGTGGCTCCGTAAGAAGCATCTCAAGGTCCTGGAGTGGCCTAGCCAGTCTCCAGACCTGAACCCAATAGAAAATCTTTGGAGGGAGCTGAAAATCCATATTGCCCAGCAACAGCCCCGAAACCTGAAGGATCTGGAGAAGGTCTGTATGGAGGAGTGGGCCAAAATCCCTGCTGCAGTGTGTGCAAACCTGGTCAAGACCTACAGGAAACGTATGATCTCTGTAATTGCAAACAAAGGTTTCTGTACCAAATATTAAGTTCAGATTTTCTGATGTATCAAATACTTATGTCATGCAATTAAATGCAAATTAATTACTTAAAAATCATACAATGTGATTTTCTGGATTTTTGTTTTAGATTCTGTCTCTCACAGTTGAAGTGTACCTATGATAAAAATTACAGACCTCTACATGCTTTGTAAGTAGGAAAACCTGCAAAATCGGCAGTGTATCAAATACTTGTTCTCCCCACTGTATATCAAAGTGATATTGACTGCACCTTATTTCTCTTAGCCATCCTCAGTTGGCGGCATGACTCGTTCCAAGGAACTGTATCTGTCAATGAACTACTCTAGTGTGTACTTTAACCTCTGCACTTACTGCACTGGATGAAAGCCAGTACAAAATCAAGTTCTGGGAAAGAACTGACAGTACCGTTTTGTCAAGGCAACAAACAGTGCCGCAAAATAAATGCCTTGCCATGAAACGCAATCAATGCCCTTTGCAGAGAGAGAATATGAATGTCTCTTGAGGTAGTGTTTGGAGGGAGTGACATTAACAACAGCTGGTAGGGACTGGAAGCGGACCTTTACAATTTTCGTGAAATATCTGGTACCATTACCTTCTTACTTAAATTATTTATGGCCCATTGTTTCGATCACAAAGAGAGTGACCTGTTAACCCAGTCCTCCATACGCTACTGGCCCATACAGGTACACACACTCATACACACAACAAGTGGCCTCAAGATCAACATTAGGCTTCTTGGTATTGTACAGTACAGTAAGTAACAATGGAAAATACTACTAAATGGCAAATGCTATATAATGTAACAAATGATAGAGGCTTTTATGGCACACCTCTAGCTGTGACCCAATACACAGGACATACACTATATACTGTATACAAAAGTATGTGGACACCCCTTCAAATTAGTGGATTCGGCTATTTCAAACGAACATTGGCAGTAGAATGGCCTTACTGAAGAGCTCAGTGACTTTCAACGTGGCACCGTCATAGGATGCCACCTTTCCAACAAGTCTGTTCGTAAAATTTCTGCCCGGCTAGAGCTTCCCCGGTCAACTGTAAGTGCTATTATTGTGAAGTGGAAATGTCTAGGAGCAACAACGGCTCAGCCGCGAAGTGGTAGGCCACACAAGCTCACAGAACGGGACCGCCGAGTGCTGAAGAGTGTAGCACGTAAAAATCGTCTGTCCTCGTTTGCAACACTCACTACCTACTTCCAAACTGCCTATGGAAGCAACATCAGCACAGTAACTGTTTGTCGGGAGCTTCATGAAATGGGTGTCCATGGCCGAGCAACCGCACACAAGCCTAAGATCACCATACGCAATGCCAAGCGTCGGCTGGAGTGGTGTAAAGCTTGCTGCCATTGGACTCTGGAGCAGTGGAAACGTGTTCTCTGGAGTGATGAATCACGCTTCACCATCTGGCAGTTTGACGGACGAATCTGGGTTTGTCGGATGCCCAACATCAGTGCCCGACCTCACTAATGCTCTTGTGGCTGAATGGAAGTCCCCGCAACAATGTTCCAACATCTAGTGGAAAGCCTTCCCAGAAGAGTGGAGGCTGTTATAGCAGCAAAGGGGGGACCAACACCATATTAATGCCAATACTTTTGGAATGAGATGTTTGACGAGCAGGTGTCCACATACTTTTGGTCATGTAGTGTACTTCCTTTACCCACGGACAGGGGGGCAGGAAATACTGTCCTTACCCTCCTCCAGAGTCATGGGAGGGCGGCCAAATAACAGCAGCTGCTCATTAATCATTTATCTCACTTGCACTTGGATGCGAGTGTCCTCATTGTCTGGCTTCCACACAAAACGACTCAGGCTACTTTCAACCAGGCAGCTAGGCCGTCCAATTCATAAGCGGAGCCATTTTTAAAATCCAATGTGTGATTAATGAATAGTATTTTCCGGAATAATCCCCATTCATTTTTAACCTCACTGAGAAGTGTTAGCTGGTTCCAGCCATGCAATTGCAGCAGCCTCCACAAAATAATGACTAAGGGTGGAAGGAAAGCAGAGAAAATTCTGACCATTGTTTTAGCATCAAAATACATGGCCGTCATAAATGGTTGGGGTGATTGTTCATGCGCTTACCCAGGACAAATGTGACTGTGCTGTTGTGAGTGCCTTTTGAGTTGAACCTTGACCACTCTCTATATAGTGCTGATAGTTGTGAAGTAGTTGAGGCTACATGGGTACTTTGAAATGTCATTGACCTGGTAAGAAATTATTTTCTGCTGAAATCATTGGCTGATAAAAAAAGAGCAACCCTAACTTTTGTAAACTACAATATACCGTTGGCTCCTTTGTCTATATCAAAAGGTGATAGGACTTTAGAGAACTTGTAATATGTTGTTGTCTTCTTATTCCTTGAACCAGGTACATTTTCCACAAAGCCACATTATCCAGTGGGCCTCATAAATGTTTCTAAATGTGTTGTGAATATAAATTGGAAAGCTTTACCATGAGATTTAAAAAAAAGTGAGCTGCCTTACGTTTGTCCTCGCTGAATTTCATGTCCTGGTTTTGACAGTGCATCTGACTCTGTGTGTGGTTGCGTGGATGCATAAGTGCATAAGTGTGTGTGTGTAAACGTGTGTGTTTGTGTACGTGTATGTTTGTGTGTGTGTGTGTGTGTATGTACGTTTGTTTGTGTGTGTGTGCGCGCGTGTGCTTGCGTGCACCTGTTTGCCTCTATGTATCTGCGTTTGAGCAAGGCAATACTTTGTCCCCCGGAGCTTCCTGACATTTAGTTTCCTCCAGCATGCTATTCTTACTGAACTTTTAAACGCTTTCTGAGGTGAGGGTGGAAAAAGGGAGAACATGTTAATGCACTGTGCCCTGGCCGTAGTGGCTTGTTAACATTTACCTTGAATTAATTTATATTCCAATCCATCAGGCTAAAACCGTGTGCGTCAGTGCTGTGTGTACCGTTACCACCCACTCTCCCGTGTCCTGGTGTCAAATCAACCTCAGACAAAGCCACCATGCCCTCTGCATAACCTTTTCCCCTAAACAAACTGTTTATCTCACTGCATTTGAATGGATCCCCACGATAGCCCTGGGAGAAATAATGATTCACTGATGCTCACACATTCAAAATGTTAACGATGGCAGAGATTTTAACAGTATTTAAATTGTAATTTTATTCCCTCAGTCTCACCCCTGCAGATTCATCCTCCAGTTGGGGAATGAATGGAAGTCAATAGTGGAAAGGTTGCATGGCTGGAAATGGAATTACGGGGGTGGACATGGTATAGATTTAATATGGTCATTATGACATGGCCATGACAGTTTAATTAACATGCCAATGCTTATCATGAACCCGCAGGGACATCTCTAGCCATCCATTTTAAATTACTTACCTGTGTTCTGACAAAGGAGACCGTTAGCCTTGTGCCACAAATGACACACTGTATAACAACACATTGGAAAACCTGACATGACTTTGTCATACTGCCGTGTCAAATTGATTATTGTCATGCGTATGTCAATCACCTGTAATAAGAGAGGAGGCATAACCTTGCATTTTGTCGATAGCTAGATGGTATTGCATCAGCTGTACTTGTTCAGCCATATAAACAAAAGAGTCTGCTACTATTAACCCAATTATACATTTTCCAATTGCTATGATGGCTAGGTGAGTCTGAGTGGATGACAGTGCCTCAGGTTCATGGAAGTCTAACAATGGGGAGTGATGCAAACCTGTTTCATTCTGTTTCCCTGGGGGAACCCCCTACTGAGAACAGAGGGCTTCCTTTGTCATGTGAATGACTTGAAAAAGCAAAGATCAAAAGCGTTACCGGTAGTGTAGAGCTATGGCAATGGACAGGGACTGTTAGAGGTTGCCATTGGGTGCATGTGTTTTTCCTGGTGATATTCCGAAACAGAATAGGCTAGACGACAGGGTCAGGTCATGATTTTCAAATGATCGTCTTGACTTCCAACTGCGTCCTCACCTTTTTTGCTTTTTCATTTAATGAAAAATCATTGATTATTCAGTGGTGAAAGAGATGTGATTACATGTAGATTAGTTTTAAAAAATGAAGACCTTTCAAATCCTTATGAAATAATAACTTTCTACTAGTGTAATGTGTGTGTGACCCACTAGACTAGTGTCATCGCTTCAATATGTCTAGAATAGATTTACTACTATAAGGGTCAAGCAATGGCGTTCATCAATCCTGTATCCGTAAATTGTTTATGCAAGGGTCCATTTATTCTGAATACAAATACTTAATCATCAGACCATACAACTTAAAAGTAGATCCTGTTGAAGTAACAGTTTGTTGCTGATGTTAAAGTAACTTACAGAGGAAATCTCCATCATTTGGAAGTTCACTGAACTGTTCAAACTTCCAGCGCTCAACAGGGCTGTGCACAGACCTTTCAGATGGCAGGTGCTCAAAATAGAAAAAGGGCACCCACTGGCACATTGTCACGCCCTGGCTCTGGGGACTATGTTATGTTGAGCCAGGGTAGGTAATCTATGTTTGTATATCTATGTGGGCCTGAGTGACTCCCAATCAGAGGCAACGAGTGTCAGCTGGTTGTCTCTGATTGGGAGCCATATTTAACTATCGGTCTTTTCACTTTGTGTTGTGGTTTCTTGTTCCTTTTGGTTTGTGTGTATCGAAGGACTTCACGTTTCGTTCGTTGTTTTGATCAGGTGATCTGTTTAATAAATAATATGTACGCATTCAACGCTGCGCATTGGTCCTCCTCCTTAAGCGATCGTGACAGAAGAAACCACCAAGACAGGACCAAGCAGCGTGAAGAGGAGAGTGGATGGACCTGGGATCAGTGGAGTAGGAGTCTCAACTGGGCCCAGCCAAGCGAAGAGCAGAAAGGTTGGACTTTGAAGCAGTGGAGTGAGAGTCTGGCGAGAACTAGGGAGGCCTGGTCCACGGGGAGGAGAGAACCCCAGAAAATTTTTAGGGGGGGGCTCACGACGTGGACGACGGGGCAGCCGGAGGGCCGCGATGAGGCGGTCCAGCGGGTGTGCAGAGGAGGCCGCCAGGTTAAGGGGGCCACTGGTCACAGAGGAGAGGGAAAGTGTGGAGGCACGGCGAGAGGTACTGGGGTGTATTACCAGTCCGGTCCGGCCCGTTCCTGATCCCTGCATAGGGCCAGTGGCGTGTGTCCCCAGTACGGTTCGGCCTGTTCCTGCCTCTCGCACCGAGCCTGTGGTGCGCGTCGTCAGCCCTGTCCGGCCCGTTCCTGCTCTCCGTACCAAGTCGGTGGTGCGCGTCGCCAGCCCGGTCCGGCCCATTCCTGCTCCCCGCACCAAGTCTGTGGTGCGTTTCGTCAGCCCGGATCGGCCCATTCCTGCTCCCCGCACCAAGTCAGGGGTGCGCTTCGACAGCCCGGCTCGGCCCGCTCCTGCTCCCCACACCAAGCCAGTGGTGTGCGTCGTCAGCCCGGCTCGGCTCGTTCCTGCTCCCCACACCAAGCCAGTGGGGTGCGTCGTCAGTCCGGCACGGCCCGTGCCTGTTCTCCGCACCAAGTCTGTGGTGCGTTTCGTCAGCCCTGTCCGGCCCGTTCCTGCTCTCCGCACCAAGTCTGTGGTGCACGTCGTCAGCCCGGTTCGGCCCGTTCCTACTCCACGCACCAAGCCTACGGTGTGCGTCGACAGCCCAGCCCGGCCCGTTCCTGCTCTCCGCACCAAGTTTGTGGTGCGCGTCGCCAGCCCAGTCCGGCCCATCCAAGCTCCCCGCACCAAGCCAGTGGTGTGCGTCGTCAGTCCGGCACGGCCCGTGCCTGCTCTCCGCACCAAGTCTGTGGTGCGTTTCGTCAGTCCAGCACAACCCGTGCCTGGGTCATGTCCGGAGCCGGATCCGCCGCCGAGGCGGAGTGCCCACCCGGTCCCTCCCCTGTTGTGGTTGTTTGGCGCGGTCGGAGTCCGCGCCTTTGGGGGGGGGGGTACTGTCACGCCCTGGCTCTGGGGACTATGTTATGTTGAGCCAGGGTAGGTAATCTATGTTTGTATATCTATGTGGGCCTGAGTGACTCCCAATCAGAGGCAACGAGTGTCAGCTGGTTGTCTCTGATTGGGAGCCATATTTAACTATCGGTCTTTTCACTTTGTGTTGTGGTTTCTTGTTCCTTTTGGTTTGTGTGTATCGAAGGACTTCACGTTTCGTTCGTTGTTTTGATCAGGTGATCTGTTTAATAAATAATATGTACGCATTCAACGCTGCGCATTGGTCCTCCTCCTTAAGCGATCGTGACACACATCTTCCGTCCCCCTACCTGGAAACAAAAAGGGTTCTCCTATGGGGACAGCCGAAGAACCCTTTTGGAACCCTTTTTTCTAAGAGTGTAGTTACAGTGCCTCCTAAAGACATGATTGACATCAGGAAAAGAGGGTGGGCTATCATCTAATCACTGATGTTGATGATTGATGTTAATCTGCTAGTTAGGTAGCTCAATATAGATTTTTTACTTCATTGTGATGTATCTACAATGTTCTTAAATAATAACTTCATAATATAATATTCATAATCTTCTAACTCATGATATATGGTTGGCTGGCTAGTGACTTGTGTGGATATTTTAGTATATGGTGGCTAGCTAGTGTCTAGACTACGACTATCTGTACTGCTGCTGTCCTGACACACGTTTAACTCCCGACTGAAGAAGGGATGGACTTGGGTCGGAGGGTCGTAGATGCAGCCACTCCTTTCTATGTATTTCTGCCTCAATCTGCTCAATTAGCCAACCAGACTGAATATTGATGATATCAACTGTTATCAAGTATTACTTTTATTTTATTTTTTTATTTATGTTTATTTTCTTTAATATTTTTATTATTTTTTATTATTGGGGGAGTAGGATGAGGAATATAAATCGTTGTAGAAACTAAAAATGTCTGTAGCAATTAAATTTGGTTCTGACTTTTCAATCCCATTAACATACAATTAATTAATGGAATTCCCTTCCTGACGCCTCGAGTCTGCTAAAGGAAGAGTTGCTATTTCTCCTTATTCTGTCCCCTTTGATCTGCTGGCCTTCTTTATGTTAACATCATTCAGTTTGGATTGTAAGATTAGTATCTTATTTTTGTCATCAACAGACAAATCTGACTTGATATAAAGTATATTGATTTCATTAACCAAATCAAACTCTGTCTTTTACACTGACAAAACTTTTACTAAAATATAAAATTCATGGATCTTAAATTTGAGATATTCCCATTTACTTCTGTATGTGCATAACTCTTGTTTTACATTTTCTCAATCATATTTCTAATCTCTTTACAGTAAGATTCATCCTTAAGAAGACCAGCGTTACATTTCCAATAACCCTTATTAAGAGATTTATGGATTGTTATCAACTATTAATCAAATGTTATGCTGCAGCTGCTGTGGCAGTACTGTTGATATTTCAACTAAGTAGGTTGCTACACACACTTGACCGGTGACCACATCTCAAGCCATGCATGTTTGGATACTGGGCAAGCGCAATCGCGTACAGGGCAGACTGGGAAATAGGCGACACCAGGCAGGTGCGAGCTCCGTACAGGGCAGACCAACAGGCACAACCAACTGACTGGATGGGGGGGTGGTGAACTTGAAGACGTGACGACGACTTGCGGGCAGTGGGTTCATTCAACAACGACAAAAACATATATCTTGTGTAACATGTGAACAGGTCAGTTATGTCCACTATGAGAACTACTTTAGGATGTCTAATAATTTGACTATACATGATGAATTGTTAGCTTGTTGGTAACAAACAGGTGTGTCAATTTCCAAGTATTTATCACCTCCAGTACCGCATACACATTAAACCTGTATCTGCAGTTGACTGAATTGGGGTATTATTCTCATTTTCATGCCAGAAGGGTTCACAAACGGAATGTTTTTGTTTTCTCTCTTCTTCTGATATGGACAGGTTTTGATTCGGTTTTAATGGATTTGATTAGTTGTGGCTTGAAATTAGTTATCTTCAGCAGAGCATGAACTTGGGGATGCAGGAAACAACGCCCTGCAGTCGAATTCTGTCCCTCTGCACAATCTCCTCATTCTGCTATGAGAAGCACAAAAACAACTTAAGACACATTTCACAGGCATGGTTATTACCAGAATGTACAGTAAGGCCTTGACATGGATGACACCTCTCTCCTAATCCAAGTGATTTATGAAAAACATGGCCAAACAGATCTATACAATAGCATTGCTTAGGTTTTTGGATTTCCACAGCTATGCGAGGTTGTCTTGCCTCTCTTGCTAGCTCTTCATTTCAATGTATGAATACTCAGCTTCAATTCGAAATCAAATCACCATAAACAATTGGTTTCAAAGTAGCTGTTCCAAAAGTTATAATCCATAATAGTTAGTTAGCATGCCACCCAATACCCAGACAGAGTGTGAAGCTAGCTGACTGTTAAATTAAAATGGCTGGAGTGTACTTAAGGAGTACTGGGAGGTCGAGGCTGCATGCTCGGATGCAATTATGACAGCACATGAATAATTAGCCTGCCCCAGTAAAGTGGAGCATATTTCTCACCGACTGATGTACTTAAACAGTGGCCAAGTGTTGGCTATGAATTGTTGTAATTGTGTAAGGCTTATGCACTATTTTGAGGGCCTAACTGTAAAAGCCTTGGCCTTCTCCTCAGGTCTACCTTAACAGACGTCCTTATAAACCACACAGCTATGTCTGTTAAAAGTACAGTAATTTTTGCACAAGATCCTCAGACATCCACATTATCAGTATATCTTTCAATCAGTCTATCTTGCAGTCTTTATCCATTCCAAATGTTCATACTGACCCTGGAGTGAACCATGTTTAAGTTAAACTGTCTCCTTGTATCCAGTGGTCTGAGGCGGACTCTGCTATGACAAAATGTGAAGGCCTAGCAAGGTCCTACTGGACAATACCTTGTGCCATTAGACTAGTGGCAATGATTGCTGTAAGGAACACTGCTAGGAGCTTGGTAGGGGTCAGGTGGAGGGATTGGATGCCTCCTTTAATAAGTCGAGTCTTCCACTGTGTTCACTGGGTGCCAGATCAATTTCACTGGACTTTCAGTACTCCTTTTCTGCCAATGGAAGATAACTACATCCACAACTGCTTTTTCACTACTACATCCACTACTACTTTGAGAAGGCAATTTAAAGGCCCAGTGTAATACAAAAGTTATGATTTTGGAGTGTTAAAAGTTGAAGCTTGAAATTGAAATGTTTTTTATTTATTTGAGTCTATTTTTTATTTTAATCTCTCCTGAATTATAATATGTGACTCATTTCAGTAAACTAGGTGTATGTCACACGTCACTACTTCACAGGAAAGGCATTTGAATGCATTTATATAAATGCATTTATTTGGCAGAAATACTTTCTGGAACATGTGGACTTTCATGTGCCTTAATAACAAAATTGTATTTTACATTTACATTTTAGTCATTTAGCAGACGCTCTTATCCAGAGCGACTTACAGTTAGTGAACGCATACATGTTTTTGATTTTTTTTCATACTGGCCCCCCGTGGGAAGTGAACCCACATCCCTGCCGGCCAAACCCTCCCCTACCTTGGACGACACTGGACCAATTGTGCGCCGCCCATGGGTCTCCCGGTCGCGGCCGGCTGCGACCGGGAGTGCCTTAGTCCACTGCGCCACTCGGGAGTATTCCATCCTTAAATACAAATACAATTGTGAAATTACGAGCCTAGTTGGTTTAGCCACAGAAAAAGACAGGAACCTTGCCACTAGCCATGATTGGCAGAGATAATGGATGGGCAGGACATGCCGCGAGATGAGTTAGGATTGGTCTGCCATGCCATTCATAACGTGAGCTGCTCAGTATGTGTTGATAGTCCTTTCTACCGCGCCGTTTTTGAAATATATAACGTTAGCCATCGAGAGCTACAAAAGTTTTGCTATTTTTCTCAACAACATTGATGCCCTGAATTTAGCAGGCGCTATCGACAGATCAGTTGGAAAAAGTGATTTGCTACTTTCTGCACACGCCACGGTCAGTGTGAACCGGAGTGACTTGACACAATGCTGGCCAAACAAGATGTAGCTACAAACAAAACTGAGTTAAATGGTTCCAGTCTGCCGTGAAGCGTTCATCCATGTATAAAGGTAAGAGTCTAGCTACATTTTCAGATATTATACGTTTCTAATTTAGTCCGATTTTTCTTTTTCATTGCAAGTTAAAGCGTACTGTTAGCTAGCTAGCAAATGTTAGCTTGCTGGCTCGCTAGCTAACGTTACGTGTATGATCTGTGTAGTAATATTATTCGAATCAGAAAACCATTTGCATTCTTAGTTATAGCCTAATATTAGCTATCTAACATTGAACCTGGTTGGTTAGCTTTAGCTACCTCCAGATTCATACTACAGCTATGACAATGTTTGTATTGGTTGGTGGTAGTATGTGTAGGGTCTGAAGGTCTATTGATTTTGCTGACATTTGCAAATGGTGTAATAGATGAACTTTACTCTGCTTTGCTGAAGCATTTGGAAAAGCATTGCTACATAGGCTTCTTGGAATAGAGGACATTTGGAGATATGAGGAGGCCAGGGATTGGTCTATCTAAAACCACCCATCTTATGTTACATAGGATAAATACCATGTTTGAACAAAGGATGAGGAAAACAACATATTACCAGATTGAGCCGTTGTTCTCCAGATATCTGCAGATGTCTGTAAATTGATACTGTGATCTTTGATACAATAAACCTTTATAATAAATAATAATCAAAGTACAGTGTAAGCAGACTTCTTATCATCACAGCATAATTAGCAACATATTTTTAGACACCACATATGAGTTGGGATTATGCCGGTTCATTGTTTAGCTAGTTAGCTAGCTACATGTCTGAACAAAAGACAAAAGACAACATGTCTAAACAAAACACTTCGCCAGATGATTACGTGACCCATCAAGTTAGTCAGGTGTGTCTGGGGGTGATTACGGCCATCTATTGTATTTCATGAACATGTGTACATGTCTAGACAATAGTGACCCATCCACTTAGCTAGATGTGGCTGGGGGTTGGTTAAATCATTTCCTTCACATGACCCATCAATGTAGACAAGTGTGTCAGGTAGGCATCATCTAATAATTATAAAATATTTATAAAATATTTCTATCTGGATACTTTCTGTTTTTGATATTGCTACTATGCAAGTAACCATTTCACTGTACTGTTTACACCTTCTGTATCCTGTTCATGTGACAAATCAACTTTTTATTTTATTTGATATAGTGTGTGTTTACCAGAAACGGTAATGTGAAGAACAACATGACCTGCACCAAAGTCAGATTAGGATATAGGCCAAGGACTAGATAAAGTGTATTTTTACCTGGAGTTTTTCCTTATTGTAGGCTACTACTTTCACCACTTTTAGTCTTGAAATCTTTGGTTGTTTACTAAACTAATCACTTTGTTTAGCAAATGGCCTCACATGTGAATCATTAAAGAGATGGGTGGGGCTAAGGCCTAAGAGGGTGTGAACAATGCTGAATGGGTGTAGAGAGCGGCATGGACTAAGATACAGTAGAGAGAGAGGGAACACCACACATGTAGCTTCCGGTAGACAAGATGGCGTATTGAATACACAGCGGTACAAATCACCTCAAGATAAAAACATAATATTCAATATCAGTAAGTTAGACTAAATATTAGCACTTCACATATTCACGGGTAATAACATTCAATCTGGATAATAACACAAAACAATTTATAAGGCTAGAGAAATTTATCGACAAATATTACAACACGCCACACCCAAACATGACGGAAGATAAACGAGGATAATCAATCTCCAAGAGAAAACACGACTTGTCGACTGATACAGACGATTTATGCTTTTCACCACTGGGACTGGTAAGTGTGGAAAGCGACCTGTTGAAGTCGATAAATCACAAACTGGGCATACTAGAGTTGGTCAGTGTTACGAACCCCGTGGCTCTAAACATCTAGGGTGGATGGACATGAGACCCGTAACATAAATTCATGTAAATTATAAGTGTGGCAGGGAACAGTGAGAACCAAAAATGACCCAACAACCATGAACTACCGTCAAACACAAAGTGTTTATTTCTGAACACACGGTAAGGGTTTGGGAAAAAGGGCTGAGCAGGACCCAAGAAATGAAACAATAGTGTAAAACACCCCTAAACTGATCTTGCCTGCCTCAAGAACCGCTAGGCTACTGCTACCATACAAAAATACAGTGGGTGGTCCGCTCAGGTCTAACTAGTGTTTATAGACAGTTCTTTCTACGGGAAATGTATGCCCAAGGGCAGCTAGCTCAAACTCCCCTTTTCCCAGAAACACACAATAGTTACCAAACAGAGTAACCAGCAACTTAGTGAGTACTCTAAACAAAGGACATCACAGTATCCATTACTCACATACAAAACAGTAGTCTAACAGAATTACCAATCATAGTAAACAGCAACTTAGTGAGTAATCATAAACAGGACACCACCGTGTCCATACTCACATACGGAAATATTCTCTCTCTCTCAACAAACACAAGACTGGTTTTTATACAATGGAATGTGTGATTGAACAAACGAGTAACAGGTGGTGCATTGCACAGGAATGTTCACTGATTGGTCCAATCAGCAGACACCTCAACGACCACCAATCAGGAACATACAGGACACCTGTGATTAGGGCAGAAGGAGAGAAAACACAGGACACAGGATACCTGTATCCGTAACACTCCCACCCTTAAAAGAGCAAACCACAATGGTTTGCGACACACGTACTATCACAACACCCAAAATTCAATAATCATCCTGCCAGGATAACAAAAAAAAACCTAGATCATCAAACACGAGACAAAGCATCTGCCATCACATTATCTAACCCCTTTTTGTGGCGGATCTCCAAATTATAATTTTGCACGACAAGTGCCCAACGCATAAGGCGTTGGTTCTGGTTGTACATCCGGTGGAGAAAAACTAAGGGGTTATGGTCAGTATACACTACCACTGGTAATGCACTGGAACCAACATAAACTTCAAAGTACTGCAGAGCTAACAACAAAGCTAGAGCTTCTTGTTCAATGGTGGAATAGTTTGTCTGACATTTGCTAAATTTCCGTGAAAAATAACAGACAGGATGGTCCACTCCACTCTGGTCTTGCTGCAGTAGAACAGCACCAGCACCTCTGGCACTTGCATCTACCTCCAGTTTAAACGGCCGCTCAAAATCTGGCGCAGCAAGAACAGGAGTACTACACAAGAGTGCTTTAGCAGTGTTGAAAGCAGTACAACAATCTTCAGACCATACAAATTTTCTCGCCGGACTGAGCAAATCCGTTAATGGAGCAACTACCGCAGAATTTTTTTTACAGAAACTACGGTAGTAGCCAACCATCCCTAAAAAACGGCGTAGCTCTCTTCTGGTGGTAGGTGCGGGAAATGCGTTTATAGCTGAGACCTTGGCATCTAGAGGGCGCACCTGACCATGGCCGACCTGTTTACCAAGATAAGTAACAGTGGCCTTCCCAAACTCGCACTTTGCTAAGTTCAGGGTTAGAGAAGCGGTTGCTAGACGTTCACACACTACCCTTAGAGTGTTAACATGATCAGACCACTCAGTTGAATAAATTACCAGATCATCAAGGTAAGCACTACAATTAGGAACTCCAGCCAATACTGTGTTAACCAGGCGTTGGAAAGTGGCTGGTGCGTTCCGCATCCCAAATGCCATGACAGCATATTGTAGGAAGTGATCTGGGGTCACAAATGCAGAGATGTCGGAGGCACGTGGGGTTAACGGCACCTGCCAGTAACCTTTTAGAAGATCTAATTTGGTTACATAAGTAGCAGCACCAACAGTATCAATACAGTCATCCAGTCTGGGTAACGGGGAACGAGTCGGGCACTGTGACCGCATTGACTTTCCGATAGTCCGTACATAATCTGGATGTCCCATCAGGTTTAGGAACCAGAATGCACGGAGAACTCCAAGGACTTGAACTTGGCATAGCCAGGTTATTCTCCAGCAAATAACCGACCTCACCCCTCATTATCTTTCTCTTAGCGACGTTGACACGATAAGGATGTTGCTTGATAGGTGCAGCGTTTCCAACATTAATGTCATGTTCTAACACATTTGTACATGTAGGAACATCATTAAAAAGACATGGAAAGCTGTGTAATAGTCTCACAATATCATCTGACTGTCTGTCCGTTAAATGAATCAGGCTTGACGGGAGAGACAGCAGCATCTCTGAATTGGGCAATCTAGCACACTGCTGCTGAGTATTGCGCAACTCCAAACCATCTCCGTCCACATCATTAACATGACCTCCCACTACAGCCGTAGCAGCAACAGAGACAGCCGACTCGGCCAGTTTCTCTGGACTGTCTACCTGAGTGACGGGTCTGTTGTGGTATGTCTTCAACATGTTAACGTGGCACACACGAGATTGGCGTTTTCTATCAGGAGTCTGTATCACATAGTCAGTTTCAGTTAGTTTCTTTTCAATGACATAAGGACCAGAGAAACGTGCTGACAATGACGCTCCTGGCACAGGCAACAACACAAGAACTCGGTCACCTGGCTGCAGTGAACGAGAAACAGCCTGTGTGTCATAGTGTCGTTTCATCCGTTTCTGTGAGGAAGACAGCGCTTCCTTTGCTAGAGCACAGGCAGCATGTAGGCGCTCACGAAAGCGACTAACGTAGTCCAACACATTTTCTTTCACACACAACTCTTGTGACAAAAACTGATCCTTAAGGACTTTCATAGGTCCTCTCATGGTGTGTCCAAACACCAGTTCAGCTGGGCTGAACCCTAGGGATTCCTGTACTGTCTCACGGACAGCAAACAACACTAGAGGAACTCCCTCATCCCAATCTTTCTCAGATTCCAAGCAATATTTACGGAGCATAGACTTCAGGGTCTGATGCCAACGTTCAAGCGCACCCTGAGACTCTGGGTGATATGCGCTTGACACACGGTGTATAACTGACAAGGATTTTAACACTTGTTTGAAAAGTTTAGAAAGGAAATTCGTACCCTGATCAGTTTGTATCACCTTAGGTAATCCAAAAGTTGAGAAGAATTTGATCAACGCTTTACTCACCACCGGAGCAGTAATCCTTCGCAGAGGAATGGCCTCTGGGTACCTGGTGGCCACACACATAATTGTCAACATAAACTGGTTACCAGATTTTGTTTTTGGTAATGGTCCAACACAATCAACCATCACATGTTCGAATGGTTCACCTATGGCCGGTATGGGACAAAGAGGCGCGGGGGAAATAACCTGGTTCGGTTTCCCAACTACTTGACAGGTGTGGCAAGTCCGACAGAACTGAGCCACATCTTGTTTTAAGCCAGGCCAAAAGAAATGTCGCAAAACACGATCATAAGTCTTGGTGACTCCCAGATGTCCGGACCACTGGTGATCATGAGCGAGGGATAAAACATTTGGTCGAAAGGCTGTAGGAATCACTATTTGGTAAACAGCATTCCAATCTCCGCCAGCGTCAACATGGGATGTCCATTTACGCATGAGGAGATTACCATCAATGAAGTATGCCATGTTTTTCTTCTTTAGCTCGTCCTCTGAGACAACACTAGAAAAACATTTAGCCAGGCTAATGTCAACCTGTTGGTTAGCGATCAGCTGCTCACGAGTAACTGGTAACTGTATTGCCTCAGCAACAAGTTCCACATCCTTCTTCCTTTCTCTGGACTGTTGGTCAGACTGCACCAGCTTACCAGAGGTAGCACCCGAACTATCCTCTGGGTCACACTCTCTGAATAGAATCGTGTCTGACAAATCTATCACTTCACCCACTTGTCGTGCTTGAGCACGTGTGACAGCACAAGCGGGGAACACATCTGGATAACCCTGTGCCAGCTCCTCGGAGAGAGACTGGTCACTTTTATCCAATACCTCCAATATGGGTATTACCTTTCCTCCGGCAATATCGTTGCCCATTATAAATGTCACACCTTTTACTGGCAACATAGGACGTACGCCAACTCTGAACAATCCACTGACTAACTCAGAGTGTACGTTCACAAAGTGCAATGGCACTGGGACGAAACCCATTTCAATTCCTTGTACTAACACACTGGAACCACAATATGTATTACTGGACAAGGGCAACACATCAGCGAGTATGAACGACTGCGCCGCACCAGTATCTCTGAGGATTCTAACTGGACGCTGAGACGCTTCGTCATCTGATATAGAAACAAACCCCTCAAAAATGAACGGTTCATAACTGTGATCTGGGACAGGACCTTTCAAACCACATTCACTATGAGGCCTCTGTCTTGATTCCGGCCTTACAACCGCATCGAATCAGCCCAACACCCGTTGGCGGCCTGGCGTGCTGAGGCATCCCCGGTTTGCGTTTTAGCAGAAAGCAATCATTAACCATATGTCCCACCTTATGACAATAGAAACAGTGACGCACATCTTTTGGGCGTGCTGGATGTACTGCTGGTCGACTAGGACTAAAAGTTAGCAACTCCGCAGCCCTGCTCTCCGTACGAGCCGAAAACACACTCTTATGCGTCAACACAAACTCGTCTGCCAATACAGACGCTTCCGACAGTGAGGATACTTTCTGTTCGTTCAGATAAACTACAATGCGTTCCGGTAAGCAATTTTTAAACTCTTTAAACAAGATTAACTCCCGTAGAGAGTTAAAATCAGTTACCTTACTAGCACTGTGCCATTTGTCAAACAGATTTCCTTTGTCTCTAGCAAACTCCACATAAGTCTGAGTAGGAGACTTTTATGAGACCTAAATCTTTGTCGATATGCCTCAGGAACAAGCTCATAGGCACGAAGAACAGTAGCTTTGACCACTTCATAATTCAAACTGTCTTCAAGAGGTAGCGCTGCCAGAACCTCTTGGGCTTTACCTGTTAGTTTACACTGAAGTAATAGGCACCATACCTCGTCGGGCCATTTCAATGCTACCGCTATACGTTCAAACACACTGAAATAGGAATCAACCTCTGACTCCCTGAACACAGGTACCAAGGTGATCTGCCTACTAATATCAAACGTAGCAGATGACACAGCTGGTGAGGATGGCTCACTAGCAGGCATAGTATTAGCAGAGACTAACCTCGCTGTTTCTGCCTCTAGTTCCATTTTACGCACCTCCAGTTCCATCTTACGCATCTCCATTTCCATCTTACGCGTCTCCAGTTCTGCCTCTAGCTTACGCGTCTCCTGTACTGCCTCTAGCTTACGCGTCTCCTGTTCTGCCTCTAGCTTACGCGTCTCCTGTTCTGCCTCTAGCTTACGCGTCTCCTGTTCTGCCTCTAGCTTACGCATCTCCAGCTTGTCTTGCCTGATTTGTGCCCGCTCTTCCGCCTCCATTTGGAGCCGTGTCGAGCGGACATCGATCCTGGCATCACTGTCAGTCAGTGGGGAGAGTGGGTCATAACGGGGCAATGTGGCTGGAGCCTTAGCCTCGTCCTCAGACACTGATGGGCTTACAGGAACAGCAACCACATCCCCTACAGGAGCAGCAGACTCAGGCGGCGGTAACTCAAGCACTCGCTCGTTTAACAATATCGCTAGCACTACTTCCCTAACTTCTGCTTTCACTAAACCCCTCGGTATGGGTACAGAAAAGTGGTCAGCCACAGCCTGTAGATCCACTCTACGGCAATTATCAAAAACCTCCCACGTAGGGTTTTCCAAAAATGCCTCCAACTCAAAAGTAGCCATCCTACTAGCAACACGAGCCGTCGACTACTGAACACACAAAAAAAACAGGTAGTTACAGCTGCCAAGCTCAACACTGAACCAGACACTGACTAATTTACATGAGTAGCATGGGATAGATCCCGGACGAGCCCCCACTTTATGTTACGAACCCCGTGGCTCTAAACATCTAGGGTGGATGGACATGAGACCCGTAACATAAATTCATGTAAATTATAAGTGTGGCAGGGAACAGTGAGAACCAAAAATGACCCAACAACCATGAACTACCGTCAAACACAAAGTGTTTATTTCTGAACACACGGTAAGGGTTTGGGAAAAAGGGCTGAGCAGGACCCAAGAAATGAAACAATAGTGTAAAACACCCCTAAACTGATCTTGCCTGCCTCAAGAACCGCTAGGCTACTGCTACCATACAAAAATACAGTGGGTGGTCCGCTCAGGTCTAACTAGTGTTTATAGACAGTTCTTTCTACTGGAAATGTATGCCCAAGGGCAGCTAGCTCAAACTCCCCTTTTCCCAGAAACACACAATAGTTACCAAACAGAGTAACCAGCAACTTAGTGAGTACTCTAAACAAAGGACATCACAGTATCCATTACTCACATACAAAACAGTAGTCTAACATAATTACCAATCATAGTAAACAGCAACTTAGTGAGTAATCAAAAACAGGACACCACCGTGTCCATACTCACATACGGAAATATTATCTCTCTCTCAACAAACACAAGACTGGTTTTTATACAATGGAATGTGTGATTGAACAAACGAGTAACAGGTGGTGCATTGCACAGGAATGTTCACTGATTGGTCCAATCAGCAGACACCTCAACGACCACCAATCAGGAACATACAGGACACCTGTGATTAGGGCAGAAGGAGAGAAAACACAGGACACAGGATACCTGTATCCGTAACAGTCAGTAATGATGTAAAAGAGTTGAAGGCGAGTCTTGAAATGAGTGATGGAAAAGCTGCGATAATGGAGAACGATACAAAAAAACTAAAAGGGACAGTTACTAAGATAGATACAGACGTTAAAGAACTTAAAAAGGAGAACAACTTTCTGAGAGAAGCCTTACTAGACATGCTAACTAGATCGATGAGAGAAAATCTAGTATTTACGGGTATCCAGGAAAAAGAGGGAGAGGTAAGTGAGAATATTGTAAAGGACTTCTTTCTTACAGCGCTGCAAATCCCACTCGAGGCTGTCGATAAAATCCAACTCAAACGTGTACATCGTTTCGGAGAAAGAGGACAGAGATATGAGCGTCCAATCGTTGTCAAATGTGCTTTTTTTAAGGATAAAGTAGTGTTTAAAAGCCTAGGTAAAAGACTTGCTGGCACCAAAATAGGAATGAATGATCAGTTCCCGAGGGAGATTGCAGAACGGCGCAAAGTTCTGTACCCAATCTTCAAGGAAAATAGATTAAAGGGGAAGCGTGTTGCTCTCGTTGTCGATAAACTGTATATTGACAACCAAATGTACCGCAACACAAAGACTACTCCATGGCTATTCTGAAAGTTCTAATAGAGGAGTCGAATAATGGAACACACAATAATAGCCATGTTAGGGATTGTAATAATAAAGAACATTTATAGTATGTATAGTATTTTATAAAAGGATAAGGCGGTATTACAAGAAAAGATAACATGCAAAATAATACATCTTCAAATACAACTAATTAGAACACATGTACTCAATCAACATAGTGGAGAGAGAAACATAGCAAATAGAAGACATAGAAGGCACAGTATGTGGGTATGTGTGGATGAATTGTGATGGAAGGTGTGGTGTGCATTTTTGTGTTTGAATAAGTGTGGCATTAAGTGAGTGAGAAGGGAAATGGTTGTATATCCCAGAACCAACGTGTGTCTGTGAGCAGGGGTTGTGAGAGAGAGCTTTCAATTTTGTGCAGATGAGGGATATACATTTTAAAATACAGTATACATCTAATCTATTTATTTATTTATTGTCCTATCATGACGGAACTATCCCCAACCCAATATCCTAGACACCCACCTGAGCGACCCATACACCAAAGAGAAGTCCCCATCTATTTTATGGACCTGCTGTGAGTTGCCTATATGCAGCCTAAACAGAAAAATAAATGCGGTCAGAGACCCACTTGAGCAGCACCGCCCCCTCAAGATTCTGAGCCTGCCTGGCAGGGTTGGTCCTACAAAGCCAGAGCCCCCTGATGGGAGAGCATAATATACATTCTCAAATATTCTCAAAGCTGCTAATGAGAACCTTGACTACCTTGTACCTAGCAGGTGGGGATTCCGGTGGGGTACCCCCACCCAGGTAGTGGCAGTGCTGGCAACACTGGCTGCAGTAACCCATGGGGAGTGGGTCACACTCGGACAATCAGAGAGGGGGCTTATTATTGTGGCCCAAGTGGCCCAAAATAATCAAAGGTCTGACTGCACGGAGATGCTTGGGAAAAATGGTTACAACGGGTACCAGAGTGTTTGTGTCTCAGGTGAAGAGGGTGGATCTGATCTCCATCACCTAGGACTTGACATAGATTAAATAGATTAATCAAATCTCACATTGTTGTCAATTTTTGCTCAATCTTGCATGCTTTCTCAAACAGCTGTAACTGTATATGCATTCGTAAATCAGGTCCTTTCTTGAGTTGGGCTCTGGGATGTAACAACCGTTGAGCATTTTATCTTATGGTTGATTGTGGAGGGAAGGGGTTGAATGTGTTTGAGTGTGTGCGTGTATGTTTATCCCACATCTGTTGCAAGGGGGTAAGGATGTTAGGGAGAATATAGGATGAACCACAATAATTGTTTGCTAAAATAATAATTGCTTGTCAAAAATGTAATGTAATACAATGGCAATCCGGGTTATAGGTTAAAATCCTACGCATGAACTGCCGACATTATTACGCATATTAATTGATAATGATGGAAAATAAGATATGCAAGATATTTGAATGGATATATATTTTAAATAGCTATATATACAGTGGGGGAAAAAAGTATTTAGTCAGCCACCAATTGTGCAAGTTCTCCCACTTAAAAAGATGAGAGAGGCCTGTAATTTTCATCATAGGTACACGTCAACTATGACAGACAAAATGAGAAAAAAAATCATGAAAATCACATTGTAGGATTTTTAATGAATTTATTTGCAAATTATGGTGGAAAATAAGTATTTGGTCAATAACAAAAGTTTCTCAATACTTTGTTGTATACCCTTTGTTGGCAATGACACAGGTCAAACGTTTTCTGAAAGTCTTCACAATGTTTTCACACACTGTTGCTGTTATTTTGGCCCATTCCTCCATGCAAATATCATCTAGAGCAGTGATGTTTTGGGGCTGTCGCTGGGCAACACGGACTTTCAACTCCCTCCAAAGATTTTCTATGGGGTTGAGATCTGGAGACTGGCTAGGCCACTCCAGGACCTTGAAATGCTTCTTACGAAGCCACTCCTTCGTTGCCCGGGCGGTGTGTTTGGGATCATTGTCATGCTGAAAGACCCAGCCACGTTTCATCTTCAATGCCCTTGCTGATGGAAGGAGGTTTTCACTCAAAATCACACGATACATGGCCCCATTCATTCTTTGCTTTACACGGATCAGTCGTCCTCGTCCCTTTGCAGAAAAACAGCCCCAAAGCATGATGTTTCCACCCCCATGCTTCATAGTAGGTATGGTGTTCTTTGGATGCAACTCAGCATTCTTTGTCCTCCAAACACGACGAGTTGAGTTTTTACCAAAAAGTTATATTTTGGTTTCATCTGACCATAAGACATTCTCCCAATCCTCTTCTGGATCATCCAAATGCACTCTAGCAAACTTCAGACGGGCCTGGACATGTACTGGCTTAAGCAGGGGGACACGTCTGGCACTGCAGGATTTGAGTCCCTGGCGGCGTAGTGTGTTACTGATGGTAGGCTTTGGTACTTTGGTCCCAGCTCTCTGCAGGTCATTCACTAGGTCCCCCCGTCTGGTTCTTGGATTTTTGCTCACCGTTCTTGTGATCATTTTGACCCCACGGGGTGAGATCTTGCGTGGAGCCCCAGATCGAGGGAGATTATCAGTGGTCTTGTATGTCTTCCATTTCCTAATAATTGCTCCCACAGTTGATTTCTTCAAACCAAGCTGTTTACCTATTGCAGATTCAGTCTTCCCAGCCTGGTGCAGGTCTACAATTTTGTTTCTGGTGTCCTTTGACAGCTCTTTGGTCTTGGCCATAGTGGAGTTTGGAGTGTGACTGTTTGAGGTTGTGGACAGGTGTCTTTTATACAGATAACAAGTTCAAACAGGTGCCATTAATACAGGTAACGAGTGGAGGACAGAGGAGCCTCTTAAAGAAGAAGTTACAGGTCTGTGAGAGCCAGACATCTTGCTTGTTTGTAGGTGACCAAATACTTATTTTCCACCATAATTTGCAAATAAATTCATTAAAAATCCTACAATGTGATTTTCTGGATTTTTTTTCTTCTCAATTTGTCTGTCATAGTTGACGTGTACCTATGATGAAAATTACAGGCCTCTCTCATCTTTTTAAGTGGGAGAACTTGCACAATTGGTGGCTGACTAAATACTTTTTTTCCCCACTGTATATATATATTGAGGTGAGAGCATTGGAAATGCTTTTGGCGGTTGACCTGCTTCTGTTTTGTGGGTGGCATTGTGTGCTGTTTTCGATGGATGGGTCCTGGCCTCTTGGGGTCCTAGGGTCGTATGCTGATCACTGGGATGACGGCCCAACTTGGGATGGGGAGGGGCTTTAGCGGGGGAATTAGTGGAGAACAATTGCAGGGTTACTTAGTAGCAATGCAAATATCATGGTACAGCTAAATGGACATTTTTTATTGGTAAATTCACAAACATATATAATGATAAATAGATTTGAAACTTGTATCACATTATGGTATGTGGTTAAATAAGAATAGCCTATTCCCCCTCAGGAGACTGAAAATATTTGGCATGGGTCCTCAGATCCTTCAAAAGTTATACAGCTGCACCATCGAGAGCATCCTGACTGGTTGCATCACCGCCTGGTATGGCAACTGCTCGGCCTCCGACCGCAAGGCACTACAGAGGGTAATGCGTACGGCCCAGTACATCACTGGGGCCAAGCTTCCTGCCATCCAGGACCTCTATACCAGGCGGTGTCAGAGGAAGGCCCTCAAAATGTCAAAGACTCCAGCCTCCCTAGTCATAGACTGTTCTCTCTGCTACCACACGGCAAGCGGTCTAGGTCTAGGTCCAAAAGGCTTCTCAACAGCTTCTACCCCCAAGCCATAAGACTCCTGAACAGCTAATCATGGCTACCCGGACTATTTGCACATATTACCTCAACTACCTCAACTAGTCGGTGCCCCCGCACATTGACTCTGCACCGGTACCCCCCTGTATATAGCCTCCCTACTGTTATTTTATTTTACTTCTGCTCTTTTTTTCTCAACACTTTTTTTTTGTTGTTGTTTTATTTTACTTTTTTATAAAAAAATAAATGCATTGTTGGTTAAGGGCTGTATGTAAGCATTTCACAGTAATGTATACAACTGTTGTATTCGGCGCATGTGGCAAATACACATTTATTTTATTTGATTAATGGCTTAGCAGATAATAACAAAAGAAGAACAATATTTACATGGCTCAATGAGAAAGAATATAATATCTATTGTTTACAGGAAACCCATTCAACAATTGTAGATGAAGTTGCGTGGAAAAGAAAAGGGAATGGGGGGGAATATACTTCTCCCATGGACAAAGAAACTCAAAAGGGGTGATGATATTAATTAACAGTAATTTCGATCCGAATGTACAAATTGTCCAAACAGATACGCAAGGTAGATGGATTATTTTAAATATGTTATTGGACCATAAACAGATATGGATCATTAACCTTTACGGACCAAATAATGATGGTCCACACTTCTTTGACAATATATATAATATATTATCAACACTGCAAGCAATCATATAATTGGCATATACATTACTCTTACTGAATTTCCACGATGGCGAGGATATTGGAAATTAAATCAAAGCCTATTGGATGATAACTTGTTTTTAACTAGGACAGAGGAATTTATAACTGTTTTTTTCCGACATAACGTAGGTACAGCAAATCCCCTTATTGTATGGGACACCTTTAAATGTGCCTTTAGAGGCCATGCAATTCAGTACTCATCTCGAAAACAAAAGCAATTTAGGATGAAAGAGTCCACACTAACAAAGGAAATAGAAGGTCTAACAGAACAGATAGATAGCAATAAAAAGACTGCTCTTCTCTGTGTCACGGAGGCTCTCCGCACTGCTAAAGCTAACTCTCTCTCCTCTGCTCTTATCCTTCTAGACCTATTTGCTGCCTTTGATACTGTGAACTATCAGATCCTCCTCTCCACCCTCTCCGAGTTGGGCATCTCCGGCGCTGCTCACTCTTGGATTGCGTCCTACCTGACAGGTCGCTCCTACCAGGGGGCGTGGCGAGAATCTGTCTCCGCACCACATGCTCTCACCACTGGTGTCCCCCAGGGCTCAGTTCTAGGCCCTCTCCTATTCGCACTATACACCAAGTCACTTGGCTCTGTCATATCCTCACATGGTATCTCCTATCATTGCTACGCAATGATTAATTTCTGATAACCAGGTGGCGAATCGCATCTCTGCATGTCTGGCAGACATATCAGTGTGGATGTCGGATCACCACCTCAAGCTGAACCTTGGCAAGACGGAGCTGCTCTTCCTCCCAGGGAAGGAATGCCCGCTCCATGATCTCGCCATTATGGTTGACAACTCCATTGTGTCCTCCTCCCAGAGTGCAAAGAACCTTGGCGTGACCCTGGACAACACCCTGTCGTTCTCCACTAACATCAAAGCAGTGACCCCATCCTGCAGGTTCATGCTCTACAACATTCGCAGAGTACGACCCTACCTTACACAGAAAGCAGCACAGGTCCTAATCCAGGCACTTGTCATCTCCCGTCTGGATTACTGCAACTCGCTGTTGGCTGGGCTCCCTGCCTGTGCCATTAAACCCCTACAACTTATCCAGAACGCTGCAGCCTGTCTGGTGTTCAACCTTCCCAAGTTCTCTCATGTCACCCCGCTCCTCTGCAAACTCCACTGGCTTCCAGTTGAAGCTCGCATCTACTACAAAACCATGGTGCTTGCCTACCGAGCTGTGAGGGGAACGGCACCTCCTTACCTTCAGGCTCTGATCAGACCCTACACCCAAACACTACGTTCATCCACCTCTGGCCTGCTAGCCCCCCTACCTCTATGGAAGCACAGTTCCCGCTCAGCCCAGTCAAAGCTATTCGCTGCTCTGGCACCCCAATGGTGGAGCAAGCTCCCCATGACGCCAGGACAGCGGAGTCACTGACCACCTTCCGGAGACACTTGAAACCCTACCTCTTTAAGGAATACCTGGAATAGTCTAACAGTAATCATTCTACACCCCCCCTCCCCCAGTGGTGGTTGTCCCACTGGCTATCCTAGGTTGAATGCACCAATTTGTAAGTCGCTCTGGATAAGAGCGTATGCTAAATGACTTAAATGTAAATGTAAAAACTGTAACATAGAGGCTCAGAATAAATTAGAGGAAAAACAAAAAGAAATGGAGAAACTTATTCAAGAAAGATCAAGTGTAATATATTATAAAAAATAAAGCAAACTGGATGGAATATGGGGAAAATGCACCAAATTCTTTTTTTATCTTCAACATAGGAATGCTACCAAAATGAATTTACTGAAACTGGTTACAAATGACAGAGTCACCCATGATACACCAAATGATATTTTGAAGGCGGAAACAAAGTACTTTAAGAATATGTTTTCGATTCAGTCGCCTTCATCTCCTCTAACTGAAGCAAATTATCATTTGTAAATGTAAAATTAACAGCTATACAGAAATATTCATGTGAAGGTGAAATTACAGAGGAGGAACTTCTGGATGCAATTAAAGACTTGAATTGAAGTCTGGGAAAACTCCAGGGTTGGATGGCATACCAGTCGAGGTATACCAAACCTTTTTTGATATACTCAGAGGACCGTTATTAGCATGTTTTAACCAGTCCTATGTAATTGGTAGATTATCAGACACTCAAGAAGAAGGTCTGATCTCATTATTACTGAAACAGGATACAAGTGGAAAATATAAAGATCCAGTCCATTAAAAAAATTGGAGGCCCCTTACACTTCAGTGTTGTGATGCAAAAATTCTAGCAAAATGTATAGCGCATAGAATTAAAAAGGTATTATCGGACATTATTCATTCTAATCAGACAGGTTTTTTACATGGGCGATACATTGGAGATAATATAAGGCAAGTACTAGAAACAATAGAACACTATGAAAAAACGGTGAAACCAGGCCTGCTATTCATAGCAGACTTTGAAAAAGTATTTGATAAAGTACGACTGGGGTTTATATATAAATGCCTGGAGCATTTCAATTTTGAACAATCTGATATAAATTGGGTTAAAATCATGTATAGTAACCCTAGGTGTAAAATAGTAAATAATGGCTATTTCTCAGAAAGTTTTAAACTGTCAAGAGGAGTGAAACAAGGTTGTCCACTATCGGCATATCTATTTATTATGGCCATCGAAATGTTAGCTATTAAAATCAGATCCAACAATAATATCAAGGGATTAGAAATCCAGGGCTTAAAAACAAAGGTGTCATTGTACGCTGATGATGCATGTTTTCTTTTAAATCCACAACTTGAATCATTCCACAGCCTCATAGAGGATCTAGATACGTTTTCTAACCTCTCTGGATTTACAACCAAATTATGGTAAATGTACTATATTACGGATTGGATCACTAAAAAATTAAATTAAATACATTACCATGTAGTTTACCAATAAAATGGCCTGATGGTGATGTGGATATACTCATATCCCACATGAAATAAATGATCTCACTCCAATACATTTTAATAGAAAGTTAGCAAAAATAGATAAGATCTTGCTACCATGGAAAGGTGAATACCTGTCAATTTGTGGAAAAATCACCCTGATTAACTTAGTGTTATCCCAGTTTACCTATTTGTTTATGGTTTTCCCACGCCTAGCGAACAGTTGTTTTTAATTATATGAGAAAAAATATTCAGTTTTATTTGGAAGCCAGACAAAATTAAACAGGCCTATTTATATAATGAATATGAATTGGGAGGACAGAAATCATTAAATATTAAAGCATTAGACCTATCACTAAAAGCTTAAGTCATACAAAAGTTATACTTAAATCCGAAATGGTTCTCTAGCAAATTAGTAAGATTGTCTCACCCAATGTTCAAGAATGGACTTTTTCCCTTTATTCAGATTGCAACCTCTCACTTTCAGTTATTTGAAAAGGAAATAATCCCCCAAATATCACTATTTCTAAAACAAGCCATATAAAGTTGGTTGCAATTTCAATTTAATCCTCCAGAAACGACAGAACAAAAATTGCAAAAATATTGTGGTTAAACTCAAATATACTAATTGATAAAAAAAACTATTTTCTTCTGACAAAATGTTTTAAAAAGGTATAATCATCGTAAACTATATTATCGGTAGGACTGGTGGAGTTATGTCGCACACGCAGCTAACAAAAACATATGGAAATATCTGCTCTACCCAAAATTACAACCAAAGAATTGCAGCATTACCGCAAGTAGCTTGTTTTTGGACACAGGTCCAGGAATGGCTAAAGGATTGCAATATTTACCTGGAGCTAACCCTGCAGATAGCACTACTGGGTGATCTGAAAAGTCATAGTCAATCGATCAATAATATAATAATATTTTTAGCAAAAATGTTTATTTTCAATTTACAATCTGTAGAAAAAATGAGAATAGAAAGGTTCAGAACTTTTGTAAAACATCACAGTACAGTTGAAAAATATACAGTGAGGAAAAAAAGTATTTAGTCAGCCACCAATTGTGCAAGTTCTCCCACTTAAAAAGATGAGAGAGGCCTGTAATTTTCATCATAGGTACACCTATGACAGACAAAATGAGAAAAAAAATCCTGAAAATCACATTGTAGGATTTTTTATGAATTTATTTGCAAATTATGGTGGAAAATAAGTATTTGGTCAATAACAAAAGTTTCTCAATACTTTGTTATATACCCTTTTTTGGCAATGACACAGGTCAAACGTTTTCTGTAAGTCTTCACAAGGTTTTCACACACTGTTGCTGGTATTTTGGCCCATTCCTCCATGCAGATCTCCCCTAGAGCAGTGATGTTTTGGGGCTGTCGCTGGGCAACACGGACTTTCAACTCCCTCCAAAGATTTTCTATGGGGTTGAGATCTGGAGACTGGCTAGGCCCCTCCAGGACCTTGAAATGCTTCTTATGAAGCCACTCCTTCGTTGCCCGGGCGGTGTGTTTGGGATCATTGTCATGCTGAAAGACCCAGCCACGTTTAATCTTCAATGCCCTTGCTGATGGAAGGAAATCTCACGATACATGGCCCCATTCATTCTTTCCTTTACACGGATCAGTCGTCCTGGTCCCTTTGCAGAAAAACAGCCCCAAAGCATGATGTTTCCACCCCCATGCTTCACAGTAGGTATGGTGTTCTTTGGATGCAACTCAGAATTCTTTGTCCTCCAAACACGACGAGTTGAGTTTTTACCAAAAAGTTATATTTTGGTTTCATCTGACCATATGACATTCTCCCAATCCTCTTCTGGATCATCCAAATGCACTCTAGCAAACTTCAGACGGGCCTGGACATGTACTGGCTTAAGCAGGGGGACACGTCTAGCACTGCAGGATTTGAGTTCCTGGCGGCGTAGTGTGTTACTGATGGTAGGCTTTGTTACTTTGGTCCCAGCTCTCTGCAGGTCATTCACTAGGTCCCCCCGTGTGGTTCTGGGATTTTTCTCACCGTTCTTGTGATCATTTTGACCCCACGGTGTGAGATCTTGCGTGGAGCCCCAGATCGAGGGAGATTATCAGTGGTCTTGTATGTCTTCCATTTCCTAATAATTGCTCCCACAGTTGATTTCTTCAAACCAAGCTGCTTACCTATTGCAGATTCAGTCTTCCCAGCCTGGTCAGGTCTACAATTTTGTTTCTGGTGTCCTTTGACAGCTCTTTGGTCTTGGCCATAGTGGAGTTTGGAGTGTGACTGTTTGAGGTTGTAGACAGGTGTATTTTATACTGATAACAAGTTCAAACAGGTGCCATTAATACAGATAACGAGTGGAGGACAGAGGAGCCTCTTAAAGAAGAAGTTACAGGTCTGTGAGAGCCAGAAATCTTGCTTGTTTGTAGGTGACCAAATACTTATTTTCCACCATCATTTGCAAATAAATTCATTAAAAATCCTACAATGTCATTTTCTGGATTTTTTTTCTCATTTTGTCTGTCATAGTTGACGTGTACCTATGATGAAAATTACAGTCCTCTCTCATCTTTTTAAGTGGGAGAACTTGCACAATTGGTGGCTGACTAAATACTTTTTTATTTACACAGTATATATGTATATATTTTTTTGTTGTTGCCTGTTTTCCATGTTATTTTGGCATTAATGTGTCACATATCAGTTTGCAAACAATGTATTTTTTATATAAATCATTGAGTTAATAAAGTCGCATACAAACATGGTCTCTTTTTTGCTTTCTTGAGTAAGGCAGCTCCAAAATGCAGGTGTTTCAGCCTAGCTCAATGCTTTCTGTGGTGGTGGGGCAGCCAGAGGAAAATACGGAGCGTAGGGGTTGGTAATGTTCTTGTGATGAGGTGTAAATTACGGAGTCAGGCGCAGGAGGTAAAACACCGAAATCCAGAGTTTATTCAGTGTACATGAATAAAGCGCAGCAAGCATCAAAACGAAACTAGCACAAGGGAAAAATCCACCTTGGCTACATACAAGCTCAACCGAGCTACTCACTCTCACAATGAACAATCCCTCACAAAGGACAAGGAGGCAGAGGGAACACTTATACACAGACTAATGAGGGAATGAGTACCAGGTGTGTGTAATTGACAAGACAAGACAAATGGAGTGATGATAAATGGAGCGGTAGTGGCTACTAAGCCGGTGACGACGAACGCCGAAACCTGCCCGAGCAAGGAGGAGGGGCAGCCTCGGCTGAATTCGTGACAGTATCCCACCTTGACGCGCAGCTCCAGCAGCGCGCTGACACCGGCCTCGGGGTCAGCCAGGAAGGCGCGGAGCAGGGCGAGTCGGATGGCGACGATAGAAGTCCCTCAACAGAGAGGGATTGAGGATATCCCTCACCGGGACCCAGCACCGTTCCTCCGGACCGTACCCTTCCCACTCCACGAGGTACTGAAGGCCCCCCACCTGGTGCCTCAAATCCAGTATGGAACGGACAGAGTACGCCGGCGCCCCCTCGATGTCCAAAGGAGGTGGAGGGACCTCCCACACCTCAGACTCCTGGAGCGGACCAGCCACTACCGGCCTGAGGAGAGACACATGAAACAGGGTGTTCATACAGTAATCAGGGGGGAGTAGGAGGCGGAGGGGCAGGCAGAGGGGCAGATTCCGGGTCGAGAGCAAGACCCGATCCCCCGGTACAAAGACGGGGGCCTCACTGCGGTGACGGTCAGCGTTGGCCTTCTGAAGACGCACGGCGCATTGGAGGTGAACATGGGCAGCGTTCCACGTCTCCTCCGCGCGCCGAAACCAGTCATCCACCACAGGAGCTTCGGTCTGGCTCTGGTGCCATGGTGCCAGAACCGGTTGATAACCTAAAACACACTGAAATTGTGTTAGGATCGTAGAGGAGTGGCGGAGAGAGTTCTGGGCATATTCCCCCGGCCTGTCCTGGCAATAGGACCTCAGGAACCTACCCACATCCTGATTTACCCATTCCACCTGCCCATTACTCTCAGGGTGGAACCCAAAGGTCAGGCTGACCGAGACTCCCAAACGCTCCATGAATGCCTTCCAGACTTTTGACGTGAACTGGGGACCTCGGTCAGACACTATATCCTCTTGTATCCCGTGGTGCCGGAAGACGTGTGTAAACAGGGCCTCCGCAGTTTGCAGAGCCGTGGGGAGACCGGGCAGAGGAAGGAGGCGGCAGGCCTTCGAAAAGCGGTCCACAACGACCAGGATGGTGGTGTTCCCTTGAGAGAGAGGCAGGTCAGTTTAAAAAATCAACATTTAAATGAGACCATGGTCGTTGTGGAACTGGTAAAGGTTTTAACTTACCCACTGGGAGGTGCCTAGGTGCCTTACTCTGGGCGCACACTGAGCAGGAGTCAACATACACCCTCACATCCTTAGCCAAGGTAGGCCACCAGTACTTTTCGGTCAGGCAGCTCACTGTATGACCGATACCAGGGTGACCAGAGGAGGGTGACGTGTGTGCCCAGTAGATCAGACTATCACGGATAAGAGCAGGCACGTACTGCAGCCCAGCTGGACACTGCGGTGGAGATGGATCTGTGCGTAATGCCTGCGCTATATCCGCGTCCATCGCCCATACTACCGGCGCCACAATGCATGAGTCTGGCAGTATGGGGGTATTGTCTCTGGGCCTCTCCTCTGTATCATACAGCCGGGACAGTGCGTCTGCCTTCACGTTCTTCGTACCCGGAATGTATGACAGTGTGAAATCAAACCGGGTGAAGAATAGGGCCCACCTGGCCTGGCAAGGGTTCAGCCTCCTCGCTGCCCGGATGTACTCCAGGTTACGGTGGTCCGTCCAGGCGAGGAATGGGTGTTTCGCCCCTTCGAGCCAATGTCTCCACACGGTCAGAGCTCGGACAACAGCCAACAGCTCCTGATCACCAACGCCGTAGTTCTGCTCCGCCGGGCTGAGCTTCTTTGAGAAGAATGCACAGGGGCGGAGCTTGGGTGGCGTGCCTGAGTGGGACTGCTCCCATCCCAACCTCGGACGCATCCACCTCCACTACGAACGGTAGTGATGGATCGGGGTGGGCCAGTACCGGGGCCGAGGTGAACAGTTCACTCGGGTTACTGAAGGCCCTGTCAGCCTCAGCAGACCAGTGGAGCCGGGACGGCCCACCCTTCAACAGAGATGTAATGGGAGCTGCGACCTTGCCAAAGCTCCGGAGAAACCTCCGATAATAGTTGGCGAAGCCAAGGAAGCACTGCACCTCCTTTACCGTTGTTGGAGTCGGCCAATTACGCACGGCTGCAATGCAGTCGCCCTCCATCTCCACACCTGTGGTAGAAATGCGGTATCCAAGGAAGGAGATGGACTGCTGGAAAAACATACACTTTTCTGCCTTAGCATAAAGGTCATTTTCCAACACTACACCGCGACCAAGCAAGTCCCCAAACACCTTGTTCACAAAGGACTGGAAGACTGAGGGAGCATTCATCAAATCATAGGGCATCAACAGGTATTCATAATGCCCCATGGTTGTGCTGAATGCTGTCTTCCACTCATCTCCCTCAAGGATACGCACCAGGTTGTACGCACTCCTGAGATCTAATTTAGTGAAGAAGCGCGCTCCATGCAATGACTCAACCACTGACGGAATGAGGGGGAGAGGATAACTAAATCTAATCGTCTCGCCGCAGACCGCCGTCTTTCTTCTTCACAAAAAATAAACTTGAGGAGGCGGGTGAAGTGGAGGGACGTATGTACCCCTGGCGCAGGGACTCTGTGACGTATGTTTCCATAGCCTCCGTCTCCGCCTGCGACAGGGGATACACATGACTCTTGGGAGGTACAGCGTCTACCCAAAGGTTTATTGCGCAATCCCCCGCCCGATGAGGTGGCAATTTAGTTGCTTTATTCTTGGAGAAAACTTGTGCCAGATCATGGTATTCGGGGGGAATGCGCACGGTGGAGGCACCGTCTGGACTTTCCACCATGGTTGCACCAACGGAAACACCCAGACACCTACCCTGACACTCTCGCGACCACCCCGTGAGAACCCTCTGCGGCCATGAGAAAGTGGGTTTGTGGAGTGCTAGCCACGGAATACCTAACACCACAGGAAAAGCAGGAGACTCAATGATGGAAAAAGTGACCTGCTCACAATGCGTCTCCTGTGTGATCATGGTGACTGGTACCGTGACTTCCTTTATCAACAAGGACCCTAATGGTCGACTATGAAGTGTCTGATGGGGCGTGGAATGGATAGAGGAACTAATTAAATGCAGTGGCGGCGTGTGAAAGTTTTATCCATAAAGTTCCCAGCTGCGCCTGAATCTACTAGCGCCTTACACTTGGGAACTCTCATGTAATCAGGGAAGTATATGGGTATGGTACAGTGCGCAGCAGAGGGCTCTGAACAAGTGTGGGTGCTCAATACCTGGGGTGACGCGAGAGTGCCCTGCCGGCCGCCTCCTGACCCAAAAGGGCGCTGACGACAAAGTGTGGTGGAATGTCCCTTGCGTGTGGTGCTGTCGTCTTCCGCTCTCTCAGTGCGCGGTACCACCTAGCTCCATGAGCTCTGGATCCGCGTTGGTCGGGGCGGGAATGGGCAGACCTCCTCCAGGACGTCCTCTGGTTGCCAGCAGGTTATCCAGACGAATGGCCATGTCCACCAGTTCGGTAAAAGACAAACTGGTGTCACGGCATGCTAGCTCCCGTCGGATGTCCTCCCATAGATGGCACCGGAACTGATTGATTAGGGCCCGCTCGTTCCACCCGGATCCTGCTGCCAGAATGCGGAACTCCAGCGTGAACTCCTGTACTCGTTCCCTGCCTCAAGTGGACCATCTGCTCACCCGCCTCTCGACCCTCGGGCGGGTGATCGAAAACCACCCGAAATAGGCGGGCAAACTCCAGCAGTACAGCTCCAGTTGGAGAAAGAATCCCTGACATAGAGCCGGCGTCCCATCGAACGCCCGTGGTCGACATATCTGGATCCCTCCGGGTGCTGTGATGTAGGTGGTTGGATCCGGTTGGCCAGCTGGTCTCGACGGATTGGTTTCTCTTCTCTCCAGGCGTTGGACGACCTGAAGAACCCGATCCATCGCTTCCCCCAAGCTGGCCAGCATAGTGGAATGTTCCTGGACCCTTGCCACTATTCCAGGCATGCGCTCCTCTCCTGCTGTCTCCATAGAGTTGAGTGATTCTGTGATGAGGTGTGAATGACGGAGTCAGGCGCAGGAGGTAAAACACCAAAATCCAGAATTTATTCAGTGTACATGAATAAAGCGCAGCAAGCGTCAAAACGAAACTAGCACAAGGGAAAAATCCACCTTGGCTACATACAAGGAAAGAGTAGCTCAACCGAGCTACTCACTCTCACAATGAACAATCACTCACAAAGGACAAGGGGGCAGAGGGAACACTTATACACAGACTAATGTGGGAATGAGTACCAGGTGTGTATGATTGACAAGACAAGACAAGACAAATGGAGTGATGATAAATGGAGCGGTAGTGGCTAGTAAGCCGGTGACGACGAACGCCGAAACCTGCCCGAGCAAGGAGGAGGGGCAGCCTCGGCTGAATTCGTGACAGTTCTCTGGTTGCGCCGTGATTGGCACAGTGTTCTGTCACTCATGGGGACACTACGTCACTGCAAAATCTACGGGGAGAGCTTGAAAATTCAAGCCCCTTGCGTGCTACCATAGAGTTACATTAGAAGTGTCCATCAAAGAAGGCTCAAGGTCATTGGCCACAGATAAAATGATGTCAAATCACGTTATATCTACAGTAGCTTTGATTGGACTGATCATGTCAACGTCATACTTTCAAAATCTTAGCTAGCAAGCTAGCAGTCATCATCATGAATCAAGTCGACAATCTACTGGCAAATCCTTTTCAATCCTTGTCATATGAAGAGAAATTATGAAGAGAAATTATAGATAAAATGTATCGGTGCTCATCGGCCATTGGACATAAACGTTACACACCAAGTTGGAAATCACAAATTCAACAATGAGTGGTTTGGAAGGAATCAGTGGCTAAGTGTAAGCATTGCAAAGCAATCACTAGCCTGCTATTCAGTGGAGTGGATGTGTGGTCCAAGTCTGGGTTTAAGGGTCTCTTTTCCAAGCTTGTGATTGCATTCAACATTGGCCATGCTGTCAATCCAGCATGACTTCTGCCGCTTTCAAAACAACTGGAAACTTGGAACTCCGACTGGGAAAATACATTTTGAATGGTCATCCAACTCGGAATTCCAAGTCGGGAACTCGGGCCTCTTTCTAGAGCTCTGACTTGAAGATCACTAATGTCCTGATTTGACCTTGTTTTTTTTCTTCGAGTACCCAGTTGTCTAGAAAGCGCCATTAAATCCAGAGAATGACAGACTTTGATGACAAAGTTTGAAGAAAATATTTGCCCACGAAAGACCGCTGCGCCACTTTCCTGTTCAAGTGAGCACAGCACAACAAGGTGAGTCCAAAAATGTATTATATGCTGCTGCATAAATTATGTTAAAAAAATACAAAAAAATGTAATATGCAAGGGAGATACAGTTGAAGTCTGAAGTTGACATACACTTAGGTTGGAGTCATTAAAACTAGTTTTTCAACCACTCCACAAATGTCTTGTTAAAAAACTATAGTTTTGGCAAGTCAGTTAGGAAATCTACTTTGTGCATGACACAAGTAATTTTTCCAACAAATGTTTACAGACAGATTATTTCACTTATATAATTCACTGTATCACAATTCCAGTGGGTCAGAAGTTTACATACACTAAGTTGACTGTGCCTTTAAACAGCTTGGAAAATTCCAGAAAATGATGTCATGGCTTTAGAAGCTTCTGATAGGATAATTGACATCATGGGTGTATTTCAAGGCCTTCCTTCAAACACAGTGCCACTTTGCTTGACATCATGGGAAATCCACATAATTTTCCTTCCTCATGATGCCATCTATTTTGTGAAGTGCACAAGTCCCTCCTGCAGCAAAGCACCCCCACAGTATGATGCTGTCACCCCGTGCCTCATGGTTGGGATGGTGTTCTTCGGCTTGCAAGTAACACCCTTTTTCCTCCAAACATAACTATGGTCATTATGGCCAAACAGTTCGATTTTTGTTTCATCAGACCAGAGGACATTTCTCCAAAAAGTACGATCTTTGTCCCCATGTGCAGTTGCAAACCGTAGTCTGGCTTTTTTTATGGCAGTTTTGGAGCAGTGGCTTCATCCTTGCTGAGCGACCTTTCTGGTTATGTCGATATAGGACTCGTTTTATTGTGGATATAGATACTTTTGTACCTGTTTCTTCCAGCATCTTCACAAGGTCCTTTGCTGTTGTTCTTGGATTGATTTGCATTTTTCGCACCAAGTACGTTAATCTCTAGGAGACAGAACACATCTCCTTCCTGAGCGGTATGACGGCTGCGTGGTCCCATGGTGTTCATACTTGCATACTATTGTTTGTACAGATGAACGTGGTACCTTCAGGCGTTTGGAAATTGCTCCCAAGGATGAACCAGACTTGTAGAGGTCTACCATTTTTTTCTGAGGTCTTGGCTGATTTATTTTGATTTTCCCATGATGTCAAGCAACGAGGCACTGCATTTGAAGGTAGGCCTTGAAATACATCCACAGGTACACCTCCAATTGACTCAAATGAATTCAATTAGCCTATCAGAAGATTCTAAAGCATGACATCATTTTCTGGAATTTTCCAAACTGTTTAAAGGCACAGTCAACTTAGTGTATGTAAACTTCTGACCCACTGGAATTGTGATACAGTGAATTGCAAGTGAAATAATCTGTCTGTTAACAATTGTTGGAAAAATTACTTGTGTCATGCACAAAGTAGATTTCCTAACCGACTTGCCAAAACTATAGTTTGTTAACAAGAAATTTGTGGAGTGGTTGAAAAACTAGTTTTAATGACTCCAACCTAAGTGTATGTAAACTTCTGACTTCAACTGTAAACTGTAGCTAAGAAAGTAATACTAAGTGTATGTTGTCTAGTAAACTGTTAGTAGCCCATGTGCCTCACCCTAAGAATTGGGTCTCTTTTCCTCTCATAATTTAGCCTACATATAGCCTGTTTTAGAGAAACGTCATCATCGAATATTGTAAGCGCTTTCATTGTCTGCTTATATGCCCTCTTTACTTATCCTACGGTTCTGAAGAGGTGAACATGTAGCCTATAGCCTGTTTTAGAGAAACGTCATCATCAAATATTGTAAGTGCTGTTGCTGTACATTTCAAAAGTGCTGAACAAATAGTAACAATGACTACGTCCGTCCTAGCTCGCTCATTAATGTCTTAATCGAAATTACGGATTGGCTCTTATCCGCTCGTCGTCCCCTTATACCATAGTTTGTACATCTCAATTGTCATTAGAAACCACATTTGTTTAAGCAAGTCAGACATATCAGCTATGTTTCTTTAAAAGGCAGTAAATGAGGCTGAATGAACTGTTTCGCCTCCATACAAGGCTCCGCTGATAGCCAGGTGTAACAGTGGTAAGGTGTTGGGACTCTGCTGTTGGGACAGCTTTATGTAGGCCCTAACAGTTTGTGGGCACCGTTTGTCACCGTTATAGTCCAATTCATGTATAGTTTAGTGTTGTGTTGGGTTTTGTAGTGGCTTTGCTGGCATGCATCTAAAATATTTTTGGGGAGTTTGCCCCACCAAGATTTTCATGCTAAAATCACCACTGAGTATGTTGCTTCAGTATTCTTTATCTATATTATGGTCCTATGAACCAAAGAAGACAGTCATTAACAGAGTCTATGTTTGGGTATAATGAGTTTTATTCTTGCTGAGCATGAATTAGACACTAATTAGTAAGTCTATTTGGTTGAGGGCAACAGTCTGACTCACAATATGGCTTTGAAATAGTGTTCGAAATAAAAAAAAACACCTGGAAGCTTTCAAATAGCTACTGGTAATAGTTAAAATAGTCCAACTATGGCCATTTAATTTAACCTTGTCAAAATCGGAGTGGTTGGTTGAAATGAAAGCCTGCACACACAGCAGGTTTCCTGTTGAGAAACCTGGAGTATGCCGCCCTGTGAAGGAGAAAGCAATTCTTATTGAGAGATACATTTTATGGCAGCTACAATTTCCAGTTTGGATGAAGTCAAGGTCAGCAGAAAATTTGAGGACAAGGAACAGTTTGGTCTGCTAGGCTAAATGTTATTGATCAGAACTCTAGACCATTCGTCGTCTAAGCTCCGGTGTGGGAAAAGCAACCCATGCTCCATCTGACCAGGTGACATACAATGAAACCTAAAAATTATGAGATATGAGGGGCCAAGGAAACAGTGACCTTCACAACTTACCCCATCTACCCACGGAGGTATTTCTCATTTTCTTTTGGTCTCAGACCATGCCAAAAGGCAAAGACCACCTTTAATCATACTTGGCCAAGTCTTTAGTTGAGATATCTATGAGTAACTTGAGCCTTTGAATAATCCACACCTTGATTTTAATGGACGATTTGTGTGAAAATCATCATCATCATCATCATTATCATCATTATCATTATAATCAAGATAAAAATGTTAGCATATAATCATTATGCACATATGCATATAAGATGATAATGCAAAACCATATGTGAAAAGTAGAAGGTGAGACATGAAATAATTTGCATATAGTGTGCCGACATGTGTAGTTGTGCTGAGCATTTTTTCTCTAGCAAATTCTTTGGGAGGACAGTAAATTGGTTTCACAAACCTTGGATTAGAAGCCCCCCATTATGGCTGCTGTCTATGAGTGATTTCCTGCATGCTGAGATGAAAGGGTAGCCTGGGAACTGAGGCGATGAGGCGAATGGGATGTGATAATGAAATGAAATGAAGCATGAACATTGGCTGTGGCTGTTATCACTTAAGAACATGGGAAAAGGGGAAGGGGAGTCCTACTGGAAGGACCTGAGAGGTCTATGCTCAGCCCAGTTCTCTACCACCTTAATGGGCCTGCTTGCATCTGGGACTTTATCAATATGCTAAATACATTTTATCACTCTTACTTCAGGGTCAAAGGAAGAAGGGGAAATGAGGGAAGGGAAATGTGCGTCTCCCTGCACAATTAATACATGTATATAATATAATAATATTTGTTGACAAATTTTCATATTTAAAGCATCATCCTCGACTTGGCTGGACAATTCTACGCTTTCAAGGAGATTTATTTATAGCATATTGTGATTTAAATGATAACAGTATTTTTTTGTTAATATTACAGCCAAAGTAAAATTACCAAAAAAGCTTTTTTGATTTGCCCAATAAAGTCACGTTGATATGCAAAGGTTGGTTTGGAAACACATCAAGAGGAAGCATGCACTGTAAGCACAGATACCACTTTTAATGATGTACTTTTGTCACACTAATAGACAGAAAGTAGCTCATTTGGGATAAGACAAGCAGGGTAAGCACCCAAGAGAGCATAAAACTGGATGGTACACAGCCTAATTCCCAAACACCTATGATGAACAGAGGTAATTTAAAATACTGGCAACAAAGTTTCCAGCTAAAGGACTGTAACACTGAGTGATGCTTTGTCCTCTAGCTGCTCTTGCAGATCCAGAGCCAAGTGAGTGAAATATACCCGTACAGTGGATTCATAAGGCGCGGTGCCATTTAATTATGGTCACTCTGATCACAGACCAGGTGGAATTAAAAAAGGTTGAGCCATACAATAAAGGCAGTCCTTGGTCAGTCCTGAAGGACATACTGTTTTTACAGCCTCACAGATTTAATGAGAATTCGATTTCTATTCTGCCCTCAATCGGACTGTAACAAGTCCACTAGCTCTTTGAAGGTTGCTTCTCCGGCGAGCCATCCAGCCAGCGTGTGAGGGAAAGGTACCTGAGGGAATGGCTAGCAGGACTACCAACAGATCGTTTCGGACTTCCTCTCCCCTCTGAAAAAACAAGTCAGGGGCAGACAGGCAGCATGCTGGGTAAGCACTGGCCATAACAAATTAATAAGATACACACCAACTTTTATCCTTAAGCTAATGACATTTTTTAGACCTACTTCAGTGTAATCATTTGAATATTATACAGATGCTGATTGTATCACTTCATTTAACTGTGAATATCCTGCCTTGATTGTATGAATGAACACTGTATGAAACATAAGACATCACACAGAATTCCACACCATTTTTTATACCACGAGAAGAAAAAGTCCAGCTTCTCATTTCTGTGATGTTATTTCATTTTTAAACAATTGTATTATTAATACATAATAATTATTAATATATTACTACTTTGTATGAATAATAATGAATATTATTGTGTATGATGTGAGCCTATCGAGCTCTGATATTTGATCATTTCTACCCCCTTATCGCTTCCTCTGTCTCTGTAGCTGTGAGATAAGTAAAAATAAAAAATAAAAAATCATTTCAAGAGTTTATATCCTTATTGATGAATAAAGTTTAGGGTTGCCATCTTTGTGATAAATGGGGTACGTTTCCTGAGCAGAATATCTGAAAGTAAATTATGCAGAATACCTAAGATCAATGCCAACAACAATTATCGGTAACACTTTACTTGACACCCAGTGTCATAACACATTATGACATGATCATAATCATATCATCATATGTCATAACAGCTGACATAAATTGTCATAACCTGTCACAATATGGTCATAACACTGTCATTACCCACATATTTACACCTGTTGTGACATATATTGCGTTATATTATGGCTGGTTGTGACACCTACATGAGAGTCAAAACCCATATTTATTTAAAAAAAAAAAAAATCCCTGCCAAGAAGTTTCATTTCATTTGAAAGTTTGTCTCTTAAATCCTTTGTTTTTGTTGTAATTAATTCTTTAAAGTCATGCTTTTTTTCATCATATTTTAAATAACTTGTAGAAAAGACACTTTATGACACTGTCATGAAGCATTATAACTATCCTATCTAACTTTACTTGGACTAAGAAAATACACTTTAAGACACTGTCAAGAAGTAGTATGACCATTATAATGATTTAAGTCAGATAGGCCTATCACGTACATGCCCTTAGTCATCAGTCAAAAAGAGGGTGTCTTGTCCTGCTCCTGAAATCTGCTCCTCCATTCAGCCCAGTCATCAGCAACAGAGCATTGGGGTAGGTGCATGTCTGACATCAATGTGTACGCAATTAGAATTGTAATTTAACATGGTCAATTAAAAAACAAAATAATAATACTTAAACATATGTTGACAGGTAGGATGTGGTGTAATGGGTTAAACATATGTTGACAGGTAGGATGTGGTGTAATGGAATGTTGTGCTTTGTGTGGTAGGTTTTGCGGGTTTGGACACTCCTATGTAGGTGTCATAAAAAGCTACAAAATAACACAATATATATACCTGTATTTGGGGAGTTTCTCACATTTTTCTCTGCAGATCCTCTCAAGCTCTGTCAGGTTGGATGGGGAGCGTTGCTGCACAGTTATTTTCAGGTCTCTCCAGAAATGTTCGATCAGGTTCAAGTCCGGGCTCTGGCTGGGCCACTCAAGGACATTCAGAGACTTGTCCTGAAGCCCCTCCTGCATTGTCTTGGCTGTGTGCTTAGGGTCGTTGTCCTGTTGGAAGATTAACCTTCGCCCCAAGCTGAGGTCCTGAGCGCTCTGGAGCAGGTTTTCATCAAGGATCTCTCTGTACTTTCCTCCATTCATCTTTGCCTTGATCCTGACTAGTCTCCCAGTCCCTGCCGCTGAAAAATATCCCTACAGCATGATGCTGCCACCACCATGCTTCACCGTAGGGATGGTGCCAGGTTTCCTCCAGACGTGACGCTTGGCATTCAGGCCAAAGAGTTCAATCTTGGTTTCCTCAGACCAGAGAGTCTTGTTTCTCATGGTCTGAGAGTCCTTTAGGTGCCTTTTGGCAAACTCCAAGCGGGCTGTCATGTGCCTTTTATTGAGGAGTGGCTTCCGTCTAGCCACGCTACCATAAACGCCTGATTGGCGGAGTGCTAAAGAGATGGTTGTCCTTCTGGAAGGTTCTCCCATCTCCACAGAGGAACTCTAGAGCTCTGTCAGAGTGACCATCAGGTTCTTGGTCACCTCCCTGACCAAGGCCCTTCTCCCCCGATTGCTCAGTTTGGCCGGGCGGCCAGCTCTAGGAAGAGTCTTGGTGATTCCAAACTTCTTCCATTGAAGAATGATGGAGGCCACTGTGTTCTTGGGGACCTTCAATGCTGCAGAAATGTTTTGGTACCCTTCCCCAGATCTGTGCCTCGACACAATCCTGTCTCTGAGCTCTACGGACAATTCCTTCGACCTCATGGCTTGGTTTTTGCTCTGACCTGCACTGTCAACTGTGGGACCTTATATAGACAGGTGTGTGCCTTTCCAAATCATGTCCAATCAATTTAATTTACCACTGGTGGACTCCAATCAAGTTGCAGAAACATCAAGGATGATTAATGAAAACAGGATGCACCTGAGCTCAATTTTGAGACTCATAGCAAAGGGGCTGAATACTTATGTAAATAATGTATTTCCGTTATTATTATTATTATTTTTACCTGTTTTCGCTTTGTCATTATGGAGTACTGTGTGTAGATTGCTGAGGATTTTTTTATTTTTAGAATAAGGCTGTAACGTAACAATGTGGAAAAAGTCAAGGGGTCTGAATACTTTCCGAAAGTGTTATGACCACATTATAACAGGTTATGACAAGTAATGTCAGCTGTTATGACATATTATGACATGGTTATGTCAGTGTCATAACATCTTATGGTGCTAGGTGTCAAGTAAAGTGTTACCCAATTATCAAACAATCTCCTTTAGAGTTCTTATTTGAGCTGTATAATTTGCAATTGCTTAAATTAATTTTAAGCGACTGTACCCTGAACCTTTAAGAAGATTCTTAAAGAGGTAAAATGGTCAAGCTGAGTCCATATTCTCTGCTAATTGTTATCTAGATTGTACTATGGATGTTAGGAAACATCGAAAGGCCTCATTCAGAAATGAATAGGACTGATTGGCACCATCTATGTTTAAATTGATTGAGTGACCTAGCTACCCCTTTAAGTGGTATTAATTCATGGCCTTACCTTGGATATAATGGCTTGTGTTTTGTACTAGCTCTACCTGTATTTCCTGTACTACCTAGCCACACACTGCTAAAAGAGTGCATATCAAATATAATCATAAGGCAAGCATGTCTGTGTAATTCCTTTAAAACCTTGAATTTATGCATTAGGGGTCCTATTCAGACATAGGAAATGTAACCCTTTCCTACGCACGCCATTTCTACGCACTTCTCAGTAGTTGGTATTCAGACTTAACTTATGCAGGTGCGTAACAGGCTTTGCAGGCGTGATTCACCCGTAGGCTGCCACCAGTGGAGGTCGATGCCGTTTAAGATGAGGGAGGACGATTATTTTCTTTATCAGCATGGCCTTATTTCTATTACAGCATATTGGATGACTGTCATTCATATTCCATTCACCCAGTTCAATGTAACATCGATAGGTTTAGGCTACTACATGAAACAAACATTTTCCCTATACCCATCGTGAGGTTGCTACAACCTATCCTATGAATGAAAGTTTACAACATAGGTGCACACAGGTCGAAATATATGGACAGACAGTGACACATTCAATACCACCTTGCCTGCATCTAGCTGATCTAGGGTGTAATCATTAGTCCAACAGTTGCAAACGAGAGTTTATATTGGACAAATTCAGGTATGTTTATCCCCATTTTGTTCCGTTTGCTTCCGTTTAAGAAAAGTTTTTCAACAGAATCGGCGTTATGAATACACCCCTGATCACACGCAAACAGTTCACTTTAACAGCCACATACAAACAGCTTGTTGTATTCCTTCTCGCATTTACACGCTCTCCTCCTCTCACCTTTTCCCTTCGCTTGTGGACTTCAATGCACAACACATCAGCTGTCTGTGACCAGGCAAAAAAAACTTTCCAAGCCAAACCTTCATATCATAACCGCTACACACAGCCTGCATCGTTGTCACCATATTAGCTAAAGTAACGTCATAGTCAACATAGCTTATAGAACTAACATGTTAGTAAATCCGCTACAATCATGCAGTACAGTGTACAGTCAGTAAGCAGTTTAGCAGATACATTGGCGGGCCCTGGTGGCAATAAATTAGTAAAACCAAAAGATTACCTTGATTTGGAAGAGTTCTAGTGTTGGATAATCATAACCAGCTAGCTAACATAGCATCCCTCTTTTTGAGCCAGGTGTTTGAGTAGGGTAAACTAGCTAGCTGCCTTTGTTAGTTCCTCTTTCATTTTTAAAGAAACTAAATTGTTAAACACTGTTGTCTTTCTCTCTCTTTGAGTCAACTACTCACCACTTTTTTTGCACTGCAGTGCTTGAAAGCTGTAGCTTATGCTTTCAGTACTAGATTCATTCTCTGATCCTTTGATTGGGTGGACAACATGTCAGTTCATGCTGCAAGAGCTCTGATTGGTGGAGGATATCCTCTGGAAGTTGTCATAATTAGGTATACATTTTTGGAAGTGGGTGAGAACCATGAGCCTGTTTGTATTGAAGTCAATGTACCCAGATGAGGACGATAGTTAGCTATCCTCCGGCTACACCATGGTGCTACCCTACAGAGTGCTGTTGAGGTTACTGGGGACTGTTGAGGTTACTGGGGACCTTCATTGCAAAACAATGTGTTTTAATCAATTATTTGGTGACCTGAATATTTTTTGTATTGTTTTATCTAAAAAGGATAACTTTTCAAAAAACAAAAAAAATCACTGAAGAGAATGGTCCTCCCCTTCCTCCTCTAAGGAGCCTCCACTGGCTGCCACTCTTAAGAAGAAAACAAATGCTGTAAACAATGCATACAGAGTTTATAAGTATGTAAAGTAGGTAATTCCACTGCTATTACACATTGAATATGCCTATAAGTTATTGGTCACTATAAAAACACAATTTCTACAATATCAACCTCTCTCAAACATTGTGGTGGTGTCGAGGGACATCCAGGGGACATCCAGGGGACATCCAGGGGACGGCAAGTGAACCTGGGTGGTACGGGCTCCACATAATCTTCAATGGCTGTATGCCATCTGTCCTCAGGTTAATCTCCCTCTGTTGTGCTGGTTCCAGTGCTGGTTTCAGTGCCCCTACCTCTGCTCCTCCCTCTTCTATGTTGAGGCTAGGTGTCCTCTCTGCCCCTGCACCTCTAGATGAACTGTCTGAGAGGGGAGTGGAGCCAGGGCCTGCAGTGGGGGAAGTGGAAGAGGAGGGTGGCCTTTGTGGAGTGGTGGAGCTTGAACCATCAGTAGACACAGCATTAGAGAATGCAGAGGGGGTTGTGTATCTGGCAGGGTGAAGACCTTGACTGGCGGGGGCGCTTGCTGTGGAGAATAAAATAAAAGAATATAAAAGTGATACACATCATGGCATATTTTTTATTTTATTTTTTAAAGTACATTACTGTCATGTAAAAACAATATACTAAAAGATAACACCCAGCATAAACTTTGTTACAAATTCCCTTCTGGTGACTTTTAGCACACCATTTCACAGCCCTCTCTCAGAGACAAACTCTGTAAATGTCTAACTCCTTCAGTAGGCTCCCCTCCGCCAGTGGACATAGAAGGCCAGGGGATTATAAACTGGCCCTTCACAACTAGCCAGTGGTGAGGAGTAATTTTGTGGTATTAATATGTTATTTTTTTGTTTTTGCTCAATCTGATTGGGTGGGCCTGGCAGGGCCTGGCTCCCCAGTGGGTGGACTTGTGTCCCCTGCCTCTGTCACGTTGCTGTGTATAGGTGTGGTGTGGAATCAGGCGCAGGCAGCAGAGGGTAAGTCCAACAAGACTTTACTTAGCACAAAAATAATCCACAACAGCCCGGAGGCAAAAAGACGCACACAGGCGTAATGCAAGCGCACACAAAGGTGCGTAAATCTCTCCTAAACACAAGGAGGAAACTACGGAAAATAGCGTACCGTAACAGGTAGCGCAACCACGACACGAACAATCACACACAACACAAACCTAACAACAAGGAAACTAAATAGGGTGCTAAACGAGACCTAACACAAAACAGGTGTGACTAACAGACAAAACCAAACAAACACGAAACATTGAGCGGTGGCAGCTAGAACTCCGGAGACGACGACCGGCGAAACCTGCCCGAACAAGGAGGAGGAGCCGCCTCGGCCGAAACCGTGACAGTACCCCCCCCTTGACGCGCGGCTCTAGCCGCGCGCCGCCTCCGGCCTCGGGGACGACCAGGGGGACGCGGAGCAGGGCGCGTAGGATGACCACGATGGAATTCGGTCATCAGGGACGAATCCAGAATGTCCCTCCTTGGCACCCAGCACCGCTCCTCCGGACCGTACCCCTCCCACTCCACGAGATATTGGAGACCCCCCATCCGGCGTCTCGAATCCAGGATGGTCCGAACCGTGTACGCCGGAGCCCCCTCGATGTCCAACGGGGCGGAGGAGTCTCCTCAATCTCAAAGTCCTGGAGTGGACCAGCTACCACCGGCCTGAGGAGAGACACATGGAACGAGGGGTTAATATTCTTGTAATCAATAGGTAGTTCTAACCTGTAACACACCTCGTTCAATCTCCTCAGGACTTTAAAAGGCCCCCACAAACCGCCGACCCAGCTTCCGGCAGGGCAGGCGGAGGGGCAGGTTTCTGGTTGAGAGCCAGACTCGATCTCCAGGTGCGTACACTGGCCCCTCACTGCGGTGTAGGTCGGCGCTTGTCTTCTGTCGACGTATGGCACGCTGCAGATGGACGTGTGCAGCGTCCCACGTCTCCTCCGAGCGCCGCACCCACTCATCCACAGCGGGGGCCTCGATCTGGCTCTCATGCCATGGTGCCAGAACCGGCTGGTACCCTAATACACACTGAAAAGGGGTTAGTTGGGTGGAGGAGTGGCGGAGAGAGTTCTGTGCCATCTCGGCCCAGGGCACATACCTCGCCCACTCCTCCGGCCGGCCCTGACAATATGACCTCAGAAACCTACCCACATCCTGGTTGACTCGTTCAACCTGCCCATTTCTCTCCGGGTGGTAACCCGAGGTAAGGCTCACCGAGACCCCCAAACGTTCCATAAATGCTCTCCAGACTCTGGAGGTAAACTGGGGGCCTCGATCGGACACTATATCCTCGGGCACCCCGTAATGCCGGAAGACGTGAGTAAATAGAGCCTCAGCGGTCTGTAGGGCCGTAGGAAGACCCGGCAGGGGAAGGAGACGACAGGCCTTCGAGAACCGATCCACAACGACCAGGATGGTGGTATTCCCCTGGGAGGAGGGAAGATCGGTAACAAAATCCACCGAGAGGTGAGACCAGGGTCGTTGTGGAACGGGCAGGGGCTGTAATTTACCCCTGGGCAAGTGTCTGGGCGCCTTACACTGGGCACATACTGAGCAGGAGGAGACATAAACCCTCACATCCCTGGCTAACGTTGGCCACCAGTACTTCGTACTAAGGCAGTGCACCGTCCGGCCAATACCCGGATGTCCAGAGGAGAGGGACGTGTGAGCCCAATAAATCAGCCGATCCCGGACCTCGAGCGGGACGTACACCCGACCCACCGGACACTGGGGAGGACTAGGCTCGGTGCGTAACGCCCGCTCGATCTCCGCATCGACCTCCCACACCACCGGTGCCACCAGACAAGACTCCGGTAGTATGGGAATGGACTCCACGCACCTCTCCTCCGTGTCATACCGACGGGACAGAGCATCTGCCTTCCCGTTCTGGGACCCAGGGATGTAAGTGATCTTGAACACAAACCGGGCGAGAAACATAGTCCATCGAGCCTGGCGAGGATTCAGCCTCCTAGCTGCCCGAATGTACTCCAGGTTACGATGGTCGGTCAGAATGAGGAAAGGATGCTGAGCCCCCTCAAGCCAATGCCTCCACACCTTTAGGGCCTGTACTACGGCTAACAGCTCCCTGTCCCCTACGTCATAATTCCGCTCCGCCCGGACTGAGCTTCTTAGAATAAAAGCACAGGGGCGGAGCTTAGGTGGTGTACCGGATCGTTGAGAAAGAACTGCCCCGATACCGGCCTCAGACGCGTCCACCTCAACTTGGAAGGGTAAAGTGGGATCCGGGTGCGCCAACACCGGGACCGAGGTAAACAGGTCCTTCAGTCTCCCAAAGGCCCTGTCCGCCTCAGCTGACCACTGCAAGCGCACCGGACCCCCCTTCAGCAGAGACGTTATGGGAGCTGCCACCTGTCCAAAACCCCGGATAAACCTCCGGTAGTAATTCGCAAAAACCCAAGAACCGCTGCACCTCTTTAACCGTAGTTGGGGTTTGCCAATTACGCACGGGCGGACACTCGGTCCACCTCCATTCTCACCCCCGACGCAGACAACTGGTAACCCAAAAAGGAAACTGACTCCTGGAAGAACAGACATTTCTCAGCTTTGACATACAGGTCATGCTCCAACAGTCTCCTCAATACCCTGCGCACCAGGGCTACATGCTCGGCCCGAGTAGCACTGTACACAAGAATATCATCTATGTACACCACTACTCCCTGCGCCTGCATGTCCCGGAAAAGTTAGTCTACAAACGATTGGAAGACTGATGGAGCATTCATTAACCCATATGGCATGACGAGATACTCGTAATGGCCGGATGTAGTACTAAATGCTGTCTTCCACTCATCGCCCTCCCTAATGCGCACCCAAGTTATATGCGCTCCTGAGATCCAATTTTGTGAAGAACCTTGCCCCGTGTAAGGACTCCGTCATAGTCCCAATCAGAGGAAGTGGATAGCTGTACTTCACCGTCACCTGATTGAGACCGCGGTAATCAATACACGGACGCAAACCTCCATCCTTTTTCTTCACAAAAAAGAAGCTCGAGGACGCGGGAGAAGTGGAAGCCCGTATGTATCCTTGTCTCAGAGACTCGGCAATGTAAGTCTCCATTGCCTTTTTCTCCTCCTGTGACAAAGGATACACATGGCTCCGCGGAAGCGCTGCTCCTGTCTGGAGGTCTATCGCACAATCCCCTTGTCTATGAGGTGGCAACTGTGCCGCTCTGGTCTTACTGAACACGAGCGCCAAATCCTCATACTCAGGCGGAATGTGCAGTGCTGGCATCTGGTTTGGACTCTCCACCGAGGTCGCCCCTACGGAAACACCCAGACATAACCCCTCACACTGAGCAGACCACCCTTTAAGAGCTTTCTCTCGCCACGAAATAGTAGGATCATGGGTCATCAACCAGGGAAGCCCCAGTACCACCGGATACGCAGGAGAGTCGATCAGATAGAGTTGAATCGTCTCCTCATGACCCCCCTGCGTCCTCATCCTAAGTGGCGCTGTGACCTCCCCAATCAACCCAGATCCTAACGGACGACTATCTAGGGCATGTACAGGAAAGGGTTTGTCGACTGGAAGGAGGGGAATCCCTAACTTAATACAGAATCTCCGGTCTACAAAATTCCCAGCTGCGCCTGAATCGACTAGCGCCTTATGCTGGGACCGAGGTGCAACCTGTGGGAAACAAACAGGTAAGGTAATGTGCACGACAGAAAGCTCTGGGTAAGTAGGGCGCCTACTCACCTGGGTGGACTCCCCACTGTACGACCGGCTCTCTCCCTCCCCAGGGGACCCTCCCCAGCACCTAGCCGCGGTGTGCCCTCCGCGCCCACACTTGGTGCAGGAGACTGCCCCCTCGGGCTCCTACCTCCTCTCCCTCTAGCGCCAGCACCTCCAAGCTCCATCGGACACTGCTCGGAGGCGCTGGAGGGTGGAATGGGAGGCCCCCACCTGGGACGTCCGCGGGTCGCCAGCAGGTTGTCCAGTCTGATGGCCATGTCCACCAGCTGGTCAAATGTTAGTGTACTGTCCCTGCAGGCTAACTCCCTGCGGACGTCCTCCCGAAGGCTACATCGGAAGTGGTCTATGAGGGCCCTCTCACTCCACCCCGCATCAGCCGCTAGAGTCCGGAACTCCAGTGCGAACGCCTGAGCGCTCCTCATCCCCTGTCGGAGGTGGAATAGACGTTCCCCCGCCGCTCTCCCCTCTGGTGGATGGTCGAAGACCGCACGGAAGCGACGGGAGAACTCCGCATACGTGACGGTGGCGGCGTCTATTCCCCTCCACTCAGCGTTGGCCCACTCCAACGCCTTGCCGGTGAGACAGGAGATGAGGGCGGACACGCTCTCGTATCCCGAGGGCGCCGGGTGTATGGTGGCAATGTAGAGCTCCACTTGTAGGAGGAACCCTGACACCCGGCAGCGGTGCCGTCGTACGCCCTCGGGAGCGAGAGCCGAATCCCACTGGGTTCCGGTCGATGGACGGGCTGGTTGTCCGGTGGTGAAGGTGATGGTGCGATAGGTGGGGCTATGGGAACCCCGCTGGTCTCCCATCGACGAAGGGTGTCCATGACGCCCTCCAAGGCGTGCCCGATACGTTTGATCCGGTGCTCGTGTCCAAGGAGACGCTCCTCCATGGGGTCGACGGGTGCTCCTGCTGATTCCATCTGTTGGTGTGTGATTCTGTCACGTTGCTGTGTATAGGTGTGGTGTGGAATCAGGCGCAGGCAGCAGAGGGTAAGTCCAACAAGACTTTACTTAGCACAAAAATAATCCACAACAGCCCGGAGGCAAAAAGACGCACACAGGCGTAATGCAAGCGCACACAAAGGTGCGTAAATCTCTCCTAAACACAAGGAGGAAACTACGGAAAATAGCGTACCGTAACAGGTAGCGCAACCACGACACGAACAATCACACACAACACAAACCTAACAACAAGGAAACTAAATAGGGTGCTAAACGAGACCTAACACAAAACAGGTGTGACTAACAGACAAAACCAAACAAACACGAAACATCGAGCGGTGGCAGCTAGAACTCCGGAGACGACGACCGGCGAAACCTGCCCGAACAAGGAGGAGGAGCCGCCTCGGCCGAAACCGTGACAGCCTCCCAGTGGAAAACATATTAGAAATAATGCACAAACAGGACACAGTTACATAGGCCTATACTATGTGTACAGTCCAAAACACAAAAAAAGTAGACCACAACTATAACAAAACGACATTACTGTAATGTATAGTAAAAGCAATAATCTAGCCTATACAATGCAGACAGTGGGACAAAGGTAGCCTACCTTTAGAGACAAAGTAACAATGGCCATGAGAGCACTGCTGGGTGATTTAAAAGGTCATAGTAAATCAATCAAAATTATAACACTCTTAGCAAAAATCTTTATCTTTAATTTACAATCTGTAGAAACTATGAGAATAGAAAGGTTCAGAACTTTTGTGAAACATCACAGCACAGTTGAAAATATATTGCAAATAGAAATAAAAACTGGATGGTGTTCAGAGATATATGGGAGGGGTTGAGTGGAGCTGAAGTGTGGGACTAAAAATAACAAGATAACTAATATAAAATATACTGTGTCCGTAAAATGTATATACAGTGCATTTGGAAATTATTCAGACCCCTTGACATTTTCCACATTTTGTTACGTTACAGCCTTTATTCTAAAAAAATGTTTTTATGTCTCATCAATCTATACACAATACCCCATAATGACAAAGCAAAAACAGGTTTTTAGAAACTTTAGCTATTTTATTACAAATAAAAAACAGAAATAACTTATTTACATAAGTATTCAGACAGACCCTTTGCTATGAGACTCAAAATTGAGCTCAGGTGCATCCTGTTTCCATTGATCATTCTTGAGATGTTTCTACAACTTGAATGGAGTCCACCTGTGGTAAATTCAATTGATTGGACATGATTTGGAAAGGCACACACCGGTCTATATAAGGTCCCACAGTTGACAGTGCATGTCAGAGCAAAAACCAAGCCATGAGGTCGAAGGAATTGTCCGTAGAGCTCCAAGACAGGATTGTGTCGAGGCACAGATCTGGGGAAGGGTACCAAAGAAAACGCAGCAATCGGGGGAGAAGGGCCTTGTTCAGGGAGGTGACCAAGAACCTGATGGTCACTCTGACAGAGCTCCAGAGTGCCTCTGTGGAGATGGTAGAACCTTACAGAATGACAACCATCTCTGCAGCACTCCACCAATCAGGCCTTTATGGTAGAGTGGCCAGACGGAAGCCCCTCCTCAGTAAAAGGCACTTGACAGCCCGCATGGAGTTTGCCAAAAGGCACCTAAAGGTCTCTCAGATCATCAGTAACAAGATTCTCTGGTCTGATGAAACCAAGATTGAACTCTTTGACCTGAATGCCAAGCGTCACGTCAGGAAGAAACCTGGCACCATCCCTATGGTGAAGCATGGTGTTGGCAGCATCATGCTGTGGGGACCAGCTGGACCAGGACTCAGGAGGGGAAATGACAAACAAGTAAATTGTTTTGCTCTCGGTAGCTAGCTAGCAATATAAGCTCTCTTTTAACAGAGGCAATGTTGTTCAGTACTGTACAATTTGTTGATCAATTTGGCCATAACGGGGCTTGCTAGAACCACTAAAAGCCAAGCTAGCCAAGTTTAGCTAGCTAGATAGCTAGCTGTGTTTGCTATACATAAAATGTACTATAGTCTAACGTTATAGCTAACTGGCCAACTAGGCTAGCTACCCTCAGTGCCTCTCATTATGTGCAAAGCTGGATACATTTTTTGATGATGAAGGGCAGTGTTGTAGCTAGCTAGAGTGTGTCTGTGAGATGTCTCATATTCTACATAGACAGTACACAACTGTTGCTCATGAATGTGTATAGCGTTTTCACCTTTCTCGCATAGACAATACCGCTTGGATACAAAGAAGTCGATGACTCTCAAGAGGCGACGTGAAAGGTCCTATAACAACAAACTCCCTTTGTATCAAAGTGACTCCGAACACCTCACTGCACCGCCAAAACACTCTATATGCAAGTATTCCCTTCGTAGAACTGTATTATCCTGTAGCTCAGTTGGTAGAGCATGGCGCTTGCAATGCCAGGTTTGTTGGTTCGATTCCCACGGGGGTCAGTATGAAAAATATATGCACTCACTAACTGTAAATCGCTCTGGATAAGAGTGTCTGCTAAATGACTAAAATGTAAATGTATAAGCGTTAGTAGTATATTTTTATTCTGCACATTTTGTTGTGTTACAGCCTGAATTTAAAATTAATTACATTTAGTTTTTTTGTCACTGGTGTACACACAATACCCCATAATGTCAAAGTGGAATAAGGTTTTTTGAATATTTACAAATTAATTAAATATGAAAAGCTGAAATGTCTTGAGTCAATAAGTTTTCAACCCCTTTGTTATGGCAAGCCTAAATAAGTTCAGGAGTAAAAATGTGCTTAACAAGTCACACAATAAGTTGCATGGATTCACTCTGTGTGCAATAATAGTGTTTAACATGATTTTTGAATGACTAGCTCATCTCTGTAGCCAACACATTCAGTTATCTGTAAGGTCCCTCAGTCGAGCAGTGAATTTCCAACACAAATTCAACCACAAAGACCAGGTAGGTTTTCCAATGCCTCGCAAAGGGCACCTATTGGTAGATGGGTAAAAAAGCAGGCATTGAATAGCCCTTTGAGCATGGTGAAGTAATTAATTGCACTTTGGATGGTGTATCAATACACCCAGTCCTACAAATATACAGGCGTCCTTCCTAACTCAGTTGCCGGAGAGGAAGGAAACCGCTCAGGGATTTCACCATTTCGCCAATGGAGACTATAAAACAGTTACAGAGTTTAATGGCTGGGATAACAGAAAACTGAGGATGGATCAGCAACATAGTAGTTACTCCACAATAGTAACCTAATTGACAGATTGAAAAGAAGGAAGCATGTACAGAATTTAAAAAAAATCTAAAACATTAATCTTGTTTGCAACAAGGCACTAAAGTTATACTGCAAATAATGTGGCAAAGCAATTCACTTTTTGACCTGAAAACAAAGTGGAGGAGGAGGTGTTATGGTGTCGGGGTGCTTTGCTGGTGACACTGTCTGTGATTTATTTAGAATTCAAGGCACACTTAACCAGCATGGCTACCACATAATTCTGAAGCGATATGCCATCCCATCTGGTTTGGGCTTAGTGGGACAATCATTTGATTTTCAACAGGACAATGACCCAACATACCTCCAGTCTGTGTAAGGGCTATTTGACCAAGAAGGAGAGTGATGGAGTGCTGCATTGATGACCTGGCCTCCACAATCGCCCGACCTCAACCCAATTGAGAAGGTTTGGGATGAGTCGGACCGCAGAGTGAAGGAAAAGCAGCCAACAAATGCTAAGCATATGTGGGAACTCCTTCAAGACTGTTGGAAAAGCATTCCAGGTGAAGCTAGTTGAGAGAATGCCAATAGTGTGCAATGATGTCATCAAGGCAAAGGGTGGCTACTTTGAAGAATCTCAAATATAAAATATATTTTGATTTGTCTAACACTTTTTCGGTTACTACATGATTCCATATTTATTCTACAAAGTAGAAAATAGTACAAATAAATAAAAACCCTTGAATAAGTAGGTGTGTCCAAACTTTTGACTGGTACTATATATACAGTTGGAAGTTTATATACACTTAGGTTGGAGTCATTAAAACTCGTTTTTCAACCACTCCACAAATTTCTTGTTAACCAACTATATGATTTTGGTAAATCGGTTAAGATTATTTAACTTATAATTCACTGTATCACAATTCCAGTGGGTCAGAAGTTTATATAGACTAAGTTGACTGTGCCTTTAAACAGCTTGGAAAATTCCAGAAAATTATGTCTTGGCTTTAGAAGCTTCTGATAGGTTAATTGACATCATTTGAGTCAATTGGAGGTGTACCTGTGGATGTATTTCAAGGCCTACCTTCAAACTCAGTGCCTCTTTGCTTGACATCATGGGAAAATGAAAAGAAATCAGGCAAGCCCTCAGAAATTTTTTTGTAGACTTCCATAAGTCTGGTTCATCCTTGGTACCACGCTCATCTGTATAAACAATAGTACGGAAGTATAAACACCATGGGACCACGAAGCCGTCGTACCACCCAGGAAGGAGACGCGTTCTGTCTCCTAGAGATGAATGTACTCCAAATCAATCCCAGAACAACAGCAAAGGACCTTGTGAAGATGCTGGAGTTAACAGGTACAAAATAATCTATATCCACAGTAAAACGAGTCCTATATCGACATAACCTGAAAGGCCACTCAGCAAGGATGAAGCCACTGCTCCTAAACCGCCATAGAAACGCCAGACTATGGTTTGCAACTGCACGGGGTCAAAGATCATACTTTTTGGAGAAATGTCCTCTGGTCTGATGAAACAAAAATAGAACTGTTTGGCCATAATGACCATTTTTATGTTTGGAGGAAAAAGGGGGAAGCTTGCAAGCCGAAGAACACCATCCCAACCATGAAGCACGGGGGTGGTAGCATCATGCTTTGGGGGTGCTTTGCTGCAGGAGGGACTGGTGCAGTTCACAAATAGATGGCATCATGAGGAAGGAAAATATGTTGATATATTGAAACAACATCTCAAGACATCAGTCAGGAAGTTACACTAGCTCTGTCAGGAGGAATGGGCCAAAATCCACCCAACTTATTGTGGGAAGCTTGTGGAAGGCTACCCGAAATGTTTGACCCAAGTTAAACAATTGAAAGGCAATGCTACTTCTGACCCACTGGGAATGTGATGAAAGAAAGAAAAGCTGAAATAAATCATTCTCTCTACTATTATTCGGACATTTCACATTCTTAACATAAAGTGGTGATCCTAACTGACCTAAGACAGGGAATTTTTACTACGATTAAAAGTCAGGAATTGTGAAAAACTGAGTTTAAATGTATTTGGCTAAGGTGTATGTAAACTTCCGACTTCAGATGTATATATATATATATATATATATATATATATATATATATATATATATATATATATATATATATATATATATATATATAAATAAATAAAACACAGTGGTTTGATTCATCCTGAAAGTGGCCATATGGAATTGTTCCATCCATGAAATATTGCAAGGTGAGAAAAGTGTACAATCGTGGGTTGAACAGTAGTCCTATAAATCTACCTTAATGATCCTAAATAATCATGGAACTGTGATGACAATGGTCCAGTCGTCGTGAAGAATGTGCCAGGCTCCAGGTTTAAACTGCTGCGTATGTTCTGCGTTCCATAATGATTCAAACATGTCCCGAATTATTGTAAAATGTTAGCCTAATATGATCCACTATTGCTAGCGATCCTTATGAACAACCACACTAAGGTGGCAGAGGAAAGAAAGGTAAACAAACAATGTAATGGAATAATGCAAAATGTAAGGAAACTAACAATAAAGTGACAGTTATACATTTATGTGGGTATAACTGACCGTGGCCACCAATAGTGGCTAATTTATTTTTAAAAATACAGTGAAAAGTCTGGCCATATAATTAAAACATTCTACAAATCATAAATCATAAATCAACTCGGTAGGTATGGCACAGTACTGTCATTTGCACAAGGCTACAGAAGCCTATAACCTGGGTCTCCAAATTTCATCCCTGCAGGTTATAAGGCCAGAATTTCATAAACTTCATTGTGGAAAAGGTGATATATTGATATGATTCAGTTTACTGCCATATATACTGGTTTCACATTTGTTTCCAGCAATCATAAGGTGAAATGGATCTAAAACAATCCAAACGGCTTACTCATTTTGCCTACCTAGCACTTATCAATAGCTCTTATCAATTTGAAAGTTACAGTGCATGGAGAATGGGGTATTTTCTATCGGACGAAATTAAGTAGATGTTGTTCCACTTGGAACCGACAGATTGCTTGACCTTATTCATCGCGTAAAGGTGGTGGAATTATGAGGGAATTAAGTCAAGGCCAGAATAGTGTATCTGTAGACACACCTCCACCACCACGGCCGGCCTGCTCATTAGGCATTATTATGCGGCTGTTTATGGCGGCAGATTGACGAGGACAGCATTTTCTGAGCTAAACTGACCAAGACGCACCTCCAACTACAACACACAAAACCTCACATAATTCTGCCCAAAAACAATGACAATTTCTCTCAACCAGTGGCATATGGGCTTTTTAGGTGAGCGCTGATGCCGCCCTTTGATAAGCAGTGCCCACTTTGTCAAAGGCAGGGGCGCAGAATATTTTGCTTGTCCATTCCCAGCGCTCTGCAGCGCTCCACCAATGTTACGTCAAAAAAATGATCTAACATAAATCATGTAGCAGATAGAGGATATGGTAGAAAGAGTATGTGACCTTTTCAGTAGCCTACTGGCTGGAGATAAAATGTATGACAATGTAATGAGACGGACACTTTTTTATCACGCAGGTTTCTCCAATCAAATAGCCTAACCTAAATGGCGCCGAATCAAATAAAACATGTTAAAAAACAACATATCCTAAAAACAGGACAGGTCAAAGTAAAATGGACAATATAGAATGGACAAGCACAGCTATTGTCCAGGAGTTTCACCCCATTGTCATGATTAGTGGTTTAAAGTTTGTATCTGTCCATTTTTGACAAGCTGATCATAGCGGAAAATGTAATACTTCTGCATTTCCCGCTGTGTAAACGCATTGCAAATAGGCTCGCGAAAACTCCTGATAAAGTTGGGTAGCTGATATTCAGAGCTTAAATAGCCAAATTGATTAGTCACAGGAATCAGGACTAATAAAGCCAATGCAATGGCCAGTTTTTTTGTGTTTTACAAACGGTAGGCTTAACACATAGATGGGCATTCATAAAATTCAATTTCAGGAAACACTGTAGGCTACACCTCAGTAAGCACGGACGTCTTTTTGGAGGTCTTTTTTTGGTGTAGTTCCGGACCGGCCTTGATTTCCACATCCACAGATATTGTTTTTTGGTCCGGTCCGGACCAAATCTGAACCAATCATAGACGCTATGTTTTCTATAAACCAGTTTTTGCTTTGTCATTATGTGGAAAAGTCAAGGGGTCTGAATACTTTCCGAAGGCACTGTGTGTGCTAGCTACCTCAAGAATGCGGTACATTAATCAATAACAATAATAGAAATATGAGTCAAGTCCAAAATAACAAGTCATAGAAGTAATAGAGGCAGTATGCATAGTAATAATCTACTCCCCAGGAAGAATAGCTGCTGCTTCTTCAACAACTAATGGGGCTCCGAATAAAAAAATCATAAATCAAAATGGGCTATATTTGCACTGTATTTACAAAGTGGGCAGTGACTTGGTCACACAGTAAAATAAATCGTATATAATATAACAGTAGCGTTGACTGTGTGCGTGTATGTGTGTAAATTCTGAGTGCGTGTGTGTTTATGGGTGTGATGTGTGTGTGCGTGCGTGCGTGTTTGTGTGTAAGGATTGGATGTGTGGGTAGTTAGTGCAATAATCTCTAAAGTGCATATAGGTGCAAATAGTCTAAGGTGCAGGACTGTGCAGGGAGACAGCTAGGGTTAGCTGTTCAGCAGTCTGATGGTCTGGTGGTAGACGCTGTCTCTGAGCCTGTTGCTCCGAGACCCGATGCACCGATACCCCTTGCCAGATGGTTACAGAGTGAACAGTCTGTGGCTCAGGTGACTGTAGTTCCTAGATTGTGGTGAATGCAGTGACCTCTTTTTGGCTCCTGGTCCAGATATCTAAGTTTCAAACTGTAACCCGGTATCAGTTTTAGCCTTGGGCTTAGGAAACACTATTTGGGAATCAAGTAGGCCTACATTTGATGGATACTATCATTCTCATCCATTCTCTTAAAATGCGTTATGAATTAAAGTTGAAAATAAGTCATTTATAGACGTCTATGTTTGGGCCAAATCAAGGCCGGTCCGTACCAAATCTGAACCAATCATAGACGTCTCTGTTTGGTTCAGATTTGGTGCGGTCTGGACCAACCTTGATTTGGCCCATTCTTGGTTATTGATTAATGTACCGCATTCTTGAGGGAGCTAGCACATAAAGTGCCTTCGGAAAGTATTCAGACCCCTTGACTTTTCCACATTTTGTTAGGTTACAGCCTTATTCTAAAATTGATCAAATTGTTTTTTCCCCTCATCAATCTACACACAGGTAGATCAGCTTTAATATTTCAGATAGATTGTAACTTCCATCAATGTAATTGTCTGCATCACTTCCAATCCCCCATATGGTTTTTTTCTCCCTGACCAAGGCCTTTCCCCCCGATTGCTCAGTTTGGCTGGCTGGACAGCTCTAGGAAGAGTATTGGTGGTTACAAACTTCTTCCATTTAAGAATGATGGAGGCCACTGTGTTCTTAGTGACCTTCAATGCTGCAGAAATGTTTTCGTAGCCTTCCCCAGATCTGTGCCTCAACACTTTCTCTGAGCTCTACGGACAATTCCTTCGACCTCATGGCTTGGTTTTTGTTCTGACATGCACTCTAAACTTTGGGACCTTATATAGACAGGTGTGTGCCTTTCCAAATCATGTCCAATCAATTTAATTTACCATAGGTGGACTCCAATCAAGTTGTAGAAACATCTCAAGGATGATCAATGGAAACAGAATGCACCTGAGCTAAATTTTTAGTCTCATAGCAAAGGTTCTGAATACTTATGTAAATAAGGTATTTCTAAAATCCTGTTTTCGCGTTGTCATTATGGGGTATTGTGTGTAGATTGATGAGGAAATTGTTTTATTTAATCCATTTTAGAATGAGGCTGTAACGTAACAAATTGTGGAAAAAGTCAAGTGGTCTGAATACTTTCCGAATGCACTGTAAGCATTTCGCTGCACCTTTTATACCTGCTGTAAACTGTGTATGTGACGAATACAATTTGATTAATAAATATTTGAGACATTTTTATTTAGCAATGGATAAGAGCTGTTCTCTCACCATCATGTGTTCTGCTTGGTCTGAATACTAAAATGTATGTGAGACACAATCCCCTGGTCTCAGCTAAGATCATTTTGTCCATGGTGCTCTCTAATGTCATGGTCTCTGACGGCTTAATCTAACACAAGCTCCTTCATTATGCCAGATACTCCACCACCCATGCTATTAAATTCAAGAGATGCTCTCAAAACATGATTGATTGCAGCGACACACTGAGAGAGGTTGCCTGTTGGAATTCCCATGGCCCTATTGCAGATGGATCGTTCCACCAATTCGGTGCCTTTTGAGATGTGTATCTTGGTGAAAAGAAACGGTTGATTTCACAAAATGTTTACATTCTGTCATAAAGAGCACGTTCAACTTAATAAAAAACACATTTTCCCATCTCAAGAGATTAAATAAAAAAATGACTATAGCAAGTGCCTATTAAGTGCAAAATAAAGTAACAGGGTTAACGATTTAATCTTAAATCAGCCATTAATCCCATTGTGAGAGGGGAAATGGAAGCTTGTTGTGTGCAACAGGGAGGGGCATTTGAATGCAAGCTCGACCCACTCAGTTTCCATCACAAAACACAAGAAAATGGCAAAAAATAGTAGAATCAGCTCACCTTCTTTTACACTATGATTGAACTATTAGATGTACAATGTTTCTTTTGGAGAAAAAAAAAGATATATAAAAAGGAATAGTTTCACCATATTGAAACATTTCGAGAGTTCAGTTCATGTAACAAGGTTGACCTTCAAATGAGGGACAGGTTTTCTACCTTAAAATGAATCACTAATCACATGAAGAAAAAACAAATCTTAAGAAATGGTGAAAACTTGGAGAAATGTTGGGGTTAAGTGGGTTAAAATCTTTGTGGAAGTCACAGTGGTGCACTGAGGACATGTCAAAATGCTGAATTTAAAATCTTTATTCATATAAAAAATCGGATTTATTGAATTATCCATGTGGTCTATGTTAAACGGTACTTCATTTAATATAATAGGCTTTTAAAATTAAATATTGGTGCACAATTTCTACTTACAACGTCAAAGGGATGCAAAGGGCACTCGTTTTGTGGAATGACCCAGATATTATTATGTGTCAGATGTGCTCACACTGTAGCATGGGGATAAATACAGTATATATTACTTGTAGACGATAAAGCCTGCCATAGATGGAGAAAAAAAAAGCGCTCCCATTGAAGACAAATGGCAGTCGAAACCGATTGTTTAACACAATGTCCTTCAGTCATAAATTATATTCTTTTCTGGTATTTATTGACATTTCGTTTTAGCACTCAATTTTAAGCTACATTAATTGAGCAAGGCCAAAGCAACACTACATCGTTAATATCTAAGCATAACTCAAATTGAGTTAGGAATGCCCTTGTTGCAGAAAATAGGGCAATTAATCGTATTGTTTGTGTACACAAACAATTTGACAGGTCCTTATTTGGCTAGGGCTTCATTTTAACCCTGCATCTAGAATGTAATGGATTGTAATTGATTAACTGTGTAATTATCTACCCATCCTCCTGTTGCAATAACTTTGTAATGTTCTAAACGCCTGTTTAAATGTGCATTATAAATTGAATAATCTAAGCTTGCAGTTATGAATTTGTTTTTGTGTGCTAATTCAATTTCAGAGTAAGATGTTGTGGGAGAGCGGGATGCTAAGCTGACATATGGAATTGTTTTAAGATGGTCGTACTATGGATCATTTAGCTATTTGATTTTGAATTTTAGGACCCCTTTAGATATGACACATTTGAGCCAATAGAAAAGCACAAATTCATAAATGGCTAAAAGGACCACAAAAAAAAAAAAAAAATAAAAGGTCTGTCCTAAATCTAGGAGATATTTTAAAAACTCAGGAAATATATATAATTTATATATATACATTTTTGTACACATATTTAACCCATTTTTTGGGGGTAGGCACCAAACTACCTTTATACTTCCATTCATTTTTTAAAACCGGTACCAGTTACCTTCAGACAAGTCCCGTGACACTTGTGGGGGTTGTGAGAGTCTCCCCTTTTTCATAGAGTGGTCAGTTTGTAGGTGACAAACCGTTCGGATGCTACAGACGTCTTCGTGATAAGACCAATTTTACGGTCTTATTTCTTGGTACTTCTATCACCAACCAAAGAAGGTCTTCAACAGAACCTTAACATTCTAGAGCAATATTGCAATAATTGGGCCCTGGCAGTAAATTTCAAAAAAACTAAAATCCTGATTTTCCAAAAAAATAACAGATGTCAGAAAGACAAATATAAATTCACCCTGAACAACACCATCATTGAACACATACCTTGGTCTGACCATATCTACATCGGGAAACTTTAATATGGCAGTGAATGCACTCAAAGAAAAAGCCAGCAGAGCATTGTATGCAATAAAAATGAAATTATTCAAAATCAACATCCCAATTAGAATTTGGACCCAAATATTTGACAGTGTAATCCTACCAATAGCTCTTTACGGAAGTGAGGTTTGGGGGCCACTCAATAAACTGGACTTTAAAATATGGGACAAACATCCAATTGAAGCCCTACATGCAGAATTCTGTCTGAAAATTCTACAAGTCCAGAGAAATACACCAACTAATGCATGTAGGGCAGAATTGGGCCGCTTTCCAGTAGTAATGAAAATACAGAAAAGATCATTACAATTTTGGCTACATCTAAATTCAAGTCCAAATTCAAGTCTGCAATTTAAAGCAATTCAAACCCAAGAGCTGAGCCCAGAAACGAGCCCTCTCAGTCAGCTGGTGTTGGACCTAACCAACCAAGCTGACACCAGCACTGCTTCAAAATAAAGAATTCCAATGAACAAAATCATGAACCAATCAAAGGACTCATATTTACAACATTGGAAAAACGAAACAAAATCCCAAAGCCGACTAAATTGCTATCTGACCCTAAACAGAGAATATGAATTGGCTGATTATCTCTACTCTGTCAGAGATACGAAGCAGAGACAGATCCTTACCAAGTACAGGCTGAGTGACCATCAATTGGCAATAGAAACCGGCAGACATAAAAAGACATGGCTACCCAAAGAGGAGCGTATATGTGGTCACTGCACGACAGGGGAGGTAGAAACAGAAATGCACTTTCTCCTTTACTGTGATAAATATTCCTCACAAAGAGATTCATTATTTACAGAAATGGCTAGATTTATTCCACATTTTTACTTATTAAACCCAGAGGAAAAACTAAAAATACTCATGGGCGAAGGAGCAATGGCTCCACTTGCAGCCAAATATGTATTTGCCAGCCATAGCCTGAGGGACACTGAAAAATAGCATCTGCATAGTAAATAGTAACGTACTTATTATTATTGTTATTGCTATTATTGTTATTACCATTATTATTGTTTTTTATCATTCCAAATAGTAGTGGTATGGGTGGTAATGGTAATGATGGCAGTTTAATGATGGTGGTGGTAGTAGTGGTAGTAATGATGTTGGTAGTTGTAGTACTGATATAATTGTGAAGATGACCGTTATCTAGTTATAAGTTAGTTATAGTTTAATTTTCCATAATTAGATTTGTATATTTATTATATTTATACTATTGACTGTTACCATTTTATTGTTGTTATTTATTATTATTTACTACCATTTTTTATTATTATTTGTTATTATTTATTATATTGTATACATTGTTGCTTTGGCAATATTGACGCAAATGTTTTTCATGCCAATAAAGCAGCTTGAATTGAATTGAAAAGAGAGAGAGAGAGAGAGCGAGCAAAAGACAGAGAGAGAGAGAGCGAGAGAGAGCAAAAAAGAGAGAGAGAGCAAAAGAGAGAGAGAGAGCAAAAGAGAGAGAGAGAGCAAAAGAGAGAGAGAGAGCAAAAGAGAGAGAGAGAGCAAAAGAGAGAGAGAGAGCAAAAGAGAGAGAGAGAGAGAGCAAAAGAGAGAGAGAGAGAGAGCAAAAGAGAGAGAGAGAGAGCAAAAGAGAGAGAGCAAAAGAGAGAGAGAGAGAGAGAGAGAGAGAGAGAGAGAGAGAGAGAGAGAGAGAGAGAGAGAGAGAGAGAGAGAGAGAGAGAGAGAGAGAGAGAGAGAGAGAGAGAGAGAGAGAGCAAAAGAGAGAGAGAGAGCAAAAGAGAGAGAGAGAGCAAAAGAGAGAGAGAGAGAGAGCAAAAGAGAGAGAGAGAGAGAGCAAAAGAGAAAGAGAGAGAGAGAGAGAGATCAAAAGAGAGAGAGAGAGCAAAAGAGAGAGAGAGAGCAAAAGAGAGAGAGAGAGCAAAAGAGAGAGAGAGAGCAAAAGAGAGAGAGAGAGCAAAAGAGAGAGAGAGAGCAAAAGAGAGCGAGCAAAAGAGAGAGAGAGAGCAAAAGAGAGAGAGAGAGAGCAAAAGAGAGAGAGAGAGAGAGCGAGCAAAAGAGAGAGAGAGAGAGAGCAAGAGAGAGAGAGAGAGCAAAAGAGAAAGAGAGAGAGAGAGATCAAAAGAGAGAGAGAGAGCAAAAGAGAGAGCGCAATAGAGAGAGAGAGAGAGAGAGCAAAAGAGAGAGAGCAATAGAGAGAGAGAGAGAGAGCAAAAGAGAGAGAGAGAGAGAGAGAGAGAGAGAGAGAGAGAGAGAGAGAGAGAGAGAGAGAGAGAGAGAGAGAGAGAGAGAGAGAGAGAGAGAGAGAGAGAGAGAGAGAGAGAGAGAGAGAGAGAGAGAGAGAGAGAGAGAGAGAGAGAGAGAGAGAACAAAAGAAACAGATCAAATGAATCTAATACCCTTTTATAACACTGACTGTTTGGATTCAAAATCTGAGTTGGTGACCAATAGCATTACTGTTTAGTTAACCTCCAATCACATCATAAGACCTACAGGACCAACAGTTCCTCTGGTTCCCAGAGGTGGCAAGATTGTGGAGATTGAGAGAGCAACACAGATAATTCAGCATTCCTGAGAAGACAAAATAATCCTTGCATACAGTAGTTTAGAGTTCATCCTGTACAGATACAAGATCATACATCCATATAGATGGCATCAGAGTTCTCATCAAGAAGATTTTTCAAATAGATACCAAACATGGCTGCAGTAGTATTATTCTATCACACATTCCAGTAGTCAGTTATCTGGATGCTGTAACAGAGAGATATAGGGGCATTTTGTCCTCTTGACAAGGGAAGGGCTGATTGCCACCAAAATAGTGTTTTGGGTTTTGGGAAATTTGGTCCCAGGTGACATTTGGGTGCAGGGCCTACACTGCTGCATTACCTATTTTATTTTCCATAATTGGGAACACAGTGTGTCTTGTGCTGGTTGTATATCTTCTGTTGGGGTTTCCAACAATGTTAAAATGTTTAATTTTCCCATCCCACTCATATTTCTAACATGACATTGGAATATAATATTGTTAGCTTGTGCAAACTGACACAGCATTGCATAGACAGCTTGTATCAATCATTTTGATCGATGATATGGTGACAGTGATTAGCTGTGAATTATATTCAATATTGATTCAGTACTGACCTGGAGGTCAAATGCAGTTAACTCGCAACTGACTGATTTAATTAGTATTAGGATTTATTTAGGACATTAGTAAAACAATTCAAAATGATTAAATATAACATACAAAATTGCTAAGTGAGTTTATCATTGTGAAAATATTTCCCCAACTAAACAACATAGATTGGGTCTCTAGAGAGAATGAGATTCATTGACATCTTGTCTGAGAATGATCACTTTTTACAAAGTGTTCCCATCAAATGACTGAGGTGCCACTCCAGTTGGAATTGAACTTGGGGACGATTTAGAAAATATACAAATATATAAGCAGTGAGTGAAAAACAAAGACAAACAAGAGGGAAAGATTAGAAAGCCACTTCTCATCCCTCTGTATAGGTTTTTTGTTAAACTCTTGAGTGTGATCACAAGAGCAGATATCACCCCAACCATATGAAACCAGGCTCCAGACAGAGAGGGGAGGCTTGACACTTTCTCCCCCCACAATGTTCAATCATGGGTTAGCCTGTGATTTCTTAGTTCCCTACTGCCTGGCTCCTGACCAGGCCTCTTAAGACATGATGGATGAAAACAATCACCCTGGATCATCAATCAGGCCTGCTACTGCAACAGGACAAAAAACATTATTACCAAAGGGTGACGCCAGGTGAAAGAAAGATTTCTGTTATTTATTTTGTTCTTCCTACCTTCTGCCACACCTTCCCCAAACCTTTGTGCAGCAGGCCCAAGTGTTCACAACAGGTTGGCCTTTATTGTCATGAATATTGCCCTGGAGACAGCCACAAAGTCATACGATCTGATTTCAAACCTATCCCTAACCTTAACCACACTGCTAACCCTAATACCTAACCCTAACCTTAAATTAAGAGCAATTTTGACTTTGCAGATGGCCCATCTGGCGGAAATCACTCAGTTCTGCCTCCAGGGCAAGATTTGAGACAATAAACGCCATCCTGCGTGTTCACAACTTTTGGAGAATCCTGCCAAAAAGCACATTAAATACATTCACGTTACGCATTTTGTTCTTCATACATACAGTAAGAGTTATCCCTTAACATTCTTTATCCTTGTCTGTCTTGAGCTATAAGCTGTATTTCCTGTTCATTTCATATACTATCAATTTCTTCTGTTAAAAATATTTGCTCTGCAGACTATCTACAGACTATCAGTAATATTTCAACTATCTACTAACCCTAACCTTAACCCTTAACCCTTATCCTAACCCTAACCCTAACCTTAACCCTTACCCTAACCCTTATTCTAAACCTAACCGTAACCTTAGCAAGCAGTTGCTTAAAGTGTGACCAAATCTTTTTTTCACCAGAAGAGGGACTGACAGTCATGGATATTGTCGCTCATCCCTAAAATATATCAGACTTCTGTAGCCTTTGCATCACTGAAAACAGATTCTCACTCTGAAGATGGGCTGTTTTCAAAGGTCATCAGTTTGTGTTTCTGGGGCAGTCCACTATAATTTTCCACCTATCACTGGTCCGAAGGCTAATTCTGTACATAATGGACAGCTGTACGACTCTCACAGTTCTGTCATTTAGGATTGGACTACGATAAACCAGATGATGGATGGGGGTGTCAGTCAACTAGGAAAAAGCCCCAGGATGCAGCTCTGCTCTGGACTGCTCAACAGTGAAACCAATCTCTAGAATCAGGTCCAACAGCCACACTGCACAGAACACTAGCTACTTTAAGATCAAGTCCTAGGGCCCTGCGAGATTGCTCACTTTTCATTTTATTTAAGAATCTGTCAGTGCACTGATGGAAATTAAATGTGTGGCCACTCTTGATGCTCAGCTGAAGACACTTAAGTCCATAGTTTACATGTGGTTATAAAAAAGAAAAAAAAAAAGAAATAGTCTAGCATGTAATTTAACAAAAATTGACTCAATAAGCATTTTAGTTGGGGATGAGATGTTGACTCATGAAAAGTGTCAGAGGGAATCCCTAAGTGAACACAATACTATAATTAAACATTTAACCTACAAAGCACCTTATTAACCCTATCATGCGTGCAGATGCACACACACAAAAGCAGCAGTATACCTGAAACTTTCCAATGCCAGTTAATCCCTAGCAAACCTTGAATTCAGAATGGCAGCCAAGACATACTTTGCTTCGACTGCAATTTCCTTAATTCACGGGTAAAAGAACAGATTATATTTATTCCAAACCTATTTCAATAGTGTACTCAGACAGCTGTTAAATATATTGCAATTGTGTCAAACAATTCATGCCCCATTTTGCCTATTAACACGTAGTAACACTGTGTTTTCTGGGAAAAGAGTGGGCGAGTTCACTTTGCATGGCCCGGAGACCTCTCCTTAGGAGGACCAATGGAATGGTAGAAAATCATCAAACCCCGCCAACCAGGGGCACCGGGTCACGCAAAGCGAACTCTCCCACTGGAACCTATTCCCCAGACAAAATCAAGTCAAATCAAATTGTATTTGTCACAGGCTTCGTAAACAACAGGTGTAGACTAACAGTGAAATGCTTACTTACGGATCCTTTACCAACCATGCAGAGTTAAAGATAAAGTGACATAGGAATATATACACAGTGAATAAAGAATAACTATAAAGAGTAAAAATAACAAGGCTACAATTGAAGTCGGAAGTTTACATACACCTTAGCTAAATACATTTAAACTCAGTTTTTCACAATTCCTGATATTTAATCCTAGTAAGAATTCCCTGTCTTAGGTCAGTTAGGATCACCACTTTATTTTAAGAATGTGAAATGTCAGAATAATAGTAGAGAGAATGATTCGGGCCTCCTGTAGCTTAGTTGGTAGAGCATGGCGCTTGCAACGCCAGGATAGTGGGTTTGATTCCCACAGGGGGCCAGTATGAAAAATGTATGCACTCACGAACTGTAAGTTGCTCTGGATAAGAGCGTTGAGTAAAAAAAAATTCAGCTTTTATTTCTTTCATCACATTCCCAGTGGGTCAGAAGTTTACATACACTCAATTAGTATTTGGTAGCGTTGTCTTAATTTTTTTTTACTTTGGTCAAACGTTTCGGGTAGCCTTCCACAAGCTTCCCACAATAAATTGGGTGAATTTTGGCCCATTCCTCCTGACAGAGATGGTGTAACTGAGTCAGGTTTGTAGGCCTCCTTGCTCGCACACACTTTTTCAGTTCTGCCATGATGCTGCCACCCCCGTGCTTCACGGTTGGGATGGTGTTCTTCGGCTTGCAAGCCTTCCCCTTTTTCCTCCAAACATAACGATGGTCATTATGGCCAAATAGTTATATTTTTGTTTCATCAGACCAGAAGACATTTCTCCAAAAAGTATGATCTTTGTCCCCATGTGCAATTGCAACCCATAGTCTGGCTTTTTTATGGCGATTTTAGAGCAGTGACTTCTTCCTTGCTGAGCGGCCTTTCAGGTTATGTCGATATAGGACTTGTTTTACTGTGGATATAGATACTTTTGAACCTGTTTCCTCCAGCATCTTCACAAGGTCCTTTGATGTTGTTCTGGGATTGATTTGCACTTTTCGCACCAAAGTATGTTCATCTCTAGGAGACAGAACGCGTCTTCTTCCTGAGCGGGATGATGGCTGCGTGGTCCCATGGTGTTTATACTTGCGTACTATTGTTTGTACAGATGAACGTGGTACCTTCAGGCGTTTGGAAATTGCGCCCAAGGATGAACCAGACTTGTGGAGGTCTACACATTTTTTTCTGAGGTCTTGGCTGATTTCTTTTGATTTTCCCATGATGTCAAGCAAAGAGGCACTGTGTTTGAAGGTATGCCTTGAAGTACATCCACAGGTACACCTCCAATTCACTCAAATTATGTCAATTTGAGTTAATTGGAGGTGTATCATTTTCTGTCATTTAGGATTGGACTACGATAAAGCCATGACATCATTTTCTGGAATTTTCCAAGCTGTTTAAAGGCACAGACAACTTAGTGTACGTAAACTTCTGACTCACTGGAATTTTGATACAATTAATTATAAGAGAAATAATCTGTCTGTAAATAATTGTTGGAAAAATTACTTGTCATGCACAAAGTAGATGTCCTAACTGACTTGCCAAAACTATAGTTTGTTAAAAAATAAATTTGTGGAGTGGTTGAAAAACAAGTTTTAATGACTCCAACCTAAGCGTATGTAAACTTCCGACTTCAACTGTATATACAGGGAGTACCAGTACCAGGTTGATGTGCAGGGGTACGAGGTAATTATGTAGCTATGAACATATACAGTACGTAGGGGTAAAGTTACTGTGCAATAGGATAGATACTGTGCCTTCGGAAAGTATTCAGACCCCTTGACTATTTCCACATTTTGTTACATTACAGCCTTATTCTAAAATGGATGAAAAAAAACAATTTCCTCAGCAATCTACACACAATACCAAATAATGACAAAGCAAAAACAGGTTCTTTTGAATTTTTGAAAAATGTATTATAAAACAAAAACTGAAATAACTTATTTACATAAGTATTCAGACAGACCCTTTGCTATGAGACTCGAAATTGAGCTCAGGTGCATCCTGTTTCCATTGATCATCCTTGAGATGTTTCTACAACTTGATTGGAGTCCACCTGTACTAAATTCAATTGATTGGACATGATTTGGAAAGGCACACACCTGTCTATATAAGGTCCCACAGTTGACAGTGCATGTCAGAGCAAAAACCAAGCCATGAGGTCGAAGGAATTGTCCAAAGAGCCCTGAGACATGATTGTGTCAAGGCACAGATCTGGGGAAGGGTACCAAAAACATTCTGCAGCATTGAAGGTCCCCAAGAACACAGTGGCCTCCATCATTCTTAAATGGAAGAAGTTTGGAACCACCAAGACTCTTCCTAGAGCTGGCCGCCCAGCCAAACTGAGCAATCGGGGGAGAAGGGCCTTGGTCAGGGAGGTGACCAAGAACCCGATGGTCACTCCGACAGATCTATAGAGTTCCTCTGTGGAGATGGGAGAACCTTCCAGAAGTACAACCATATCTGCAGCACTCCACCAATCAGGCCTTTATGGTAGAGTGGCCAGATGGAAGCCTCTCCTCAGTAAAAGGCACATGACAGCCCGCTTGGAGTTTGCCAAAAGGCACCTAAAGACTCTCAGACCATGAGAAACAAGATCCTCTGGTCTGATGAAACCAATATTGATCTCTTTGGCCTGAATGCCAAGCGTCACGTCTGGAGGAAACCTGGCACCATCCCTACAGTGAAGCATGGTGGTGGCAGCATCATGCTGTGGTGATTTTTTTCAGCGGCAGGGACTGGGAGACTAGTCAGGATCGAGGCAAAGATGAATGGAGCAAAGTACAGAGAGATCCTTGATGAAAACCTGCTCCAGGACCTCAGACTGGGGCGAAGGTTCACCTTCCAACAGGACAACGACACACAGCACACAGCCAAGAAAACGCAGGAATGGCTTCGGGACAAGTCTCTGAATGTCGTTGAGTGGCCCAGCCAGAGCCCGGACTTGAACCAGATCGAACATCTCTGGAGAGACCTGAAAATACCTGCGCATCAACGCTCCCCATCCAACCTGACAGAGCTTTGAGCAACTGCAGAGAAGAATGGGAGAAACTCCCCAAATACAGGTGGGCCAAGCTTGTAGCGTCATACCCAAGAAGACTCTAGGCTGTAATTGCTGCCAAAGGTGCTTCACACGTCACTGAGTTAAAGCAGTTCTGCATGGAAGAGTGGGCCAAAATTCCTCCACAGCGACGTGAGAGACTGATCAACAACTACAGGAAGCATTTGGTTGGAGTCATTGCAGCTAAAGGTGGCACAACCAGTTTGGGGGCAATTACTTTTTCACACAGGGGAATTGGGTGTTGCATAACTTTGTTTATGAAATAAATGAAATAAATATGTAATTGTTGTGTTATTTGTTCACTTATGTTCCCTTTATCTAAAAGTAGGTTTTGGTTGAAGATCTGATAACATTCAGTATCACAAATATGCAAAAGTAGAGAAAATTAGAAAGGTGGCAAATACTTTTTCATAGCACTGTATTTCTGACAAGTTTGTGTGGTTTATGCAAGTTTGTTACAGTTCCATTAAATGGTCAACCACGTGACAGCGTGGTTTAGAATCCTCAGAATGGTCAACCATAATATGGCAGCATTGTGTAGAACCCTCGAAATGGTCAACCACGTGGTCCTCTGTAGCTCAGCTGGTAGAGCACGGCACTTGTAACGCCAGGGTAGTGGGTTCGATCCCCGGGACCACCCATACACAAAAATGTATGCACACCTGACTGTAAGTTGCTTTGGATAAAAGCGTCTGCTAGTGGCATATTATTATATTATTACTACTGTTGTATAGGATCCTCAGAATGGTCAACCACATGACTCTGTGTGTTGTGTAGAATCCTGGGTGTTTGTCTTGTTTACTGACTAGGTGAAGGACATGTTTCTCATTAAGTACAAAGAGCTCCTTTAATTAACCGTGGAGCTGGCGAGAATCTCTGTATTGACTGGGCCATGTTCATTAACATGATGTCCCGATGGGGATAATTGGAATAGAAGTAAATTAGAACATTAACAACAATGTTGATCTGATCTCTGTCAAATAAACTTCACAGAGAGAAAGGTGGCAGGGGCCAAGTTGCAAGGTAAATTGTTGTGCTGTGCTGAATCCCAATGACTTTGAACCGGTTTGAGTTAGGGCTCCCTGATGTTTCTCAAACCAAAATATACAGTGGGGAAAAAAAGTATTTAGTCAGCCACGAATTGTGCAAGTTCTCCCACTTAAAAAGATGAGAGAGGCCTGTAATTTTCATCATAGGTACACGTCAACTATGACAAACAAATTGAGATTTTTATTTCCAGAAAATCACATTGTAGAATTTTTAATGAATTTATTTGCAAATTATGGTGGAAAATAAGTATTTGGTCACCTACAAACAAGCAAGATTTCTGGCTCTCACAGACCTGTAACTTCTTTTTTAAGAGGCTCCTCTGTCCTCCACTCGTTACCTGTATTAATGGCACCTGTTTGAACTTGTTATCAGTATAAAAGACACCTGTCCACAACCTCAAACAGTCACACTCCAAACTCCACTATGGCCAAGACCAAAGAGCTGTCAAAGGACACCAGAAACAAAATTGTAGACCTGCACCAGGCTGGGAAGACTGAATCTGCAATAGGTAAGCAGCTTGGTTTGAAGAAATCAACTGTGGGAGCAATTATTAGGAAATGGAAGACATACAAGACCACTAATAATCTCCCTCGATCTGGGGCTCCACGCAAGATCTCACCCCGTGGGGTCAAAATGATCACAAGAACGGTAAGCAAAAATCCCAGAACCTCAACGGGGGACCTAGTGAATGACCTGCAGAGAGCTGGGACCAAAGTAACAAAGCCTACCATCAGTAACACACTACGCCGCCAGGGACTCAAATCCTGCAGTGCCAGACGTGTCCAGGCTCGTCTGAAGTTTGCTAGAGTGCATTTGGATGATCCAGAAGAGGATTGGGAGAATGTCATATGGTCAGATGAAACCAAAATAGAACTTTTTGGTAAAAACTCAACTCGTCGTGTTTGGAGGACAAAGAATGCTGAGTTGCATCCAAAGAACACCATACCTACTGTGAAGCATGGGGGTGGAAACATCATGCTTTGGGGCTGTTTTTCTGCAAAGGGACCAGGTTGACTGATCCGTGTAAAGGAAAGAATGAATGGGGCCATGTATCGTGAGATTTTGAGTGAAAACCTCCTTCCATCAGCAAGGGCATTAAAGATGAAACGTGGCTGGGTCTTTCAGCATGACAATGATCCCAAACACACCGCCCGGGCAACGAAGGAGTGGCTTCGTAAGAAGCATTTCAAGGTCCTGGAGTGGCCTAGCCAGTCTCCAGATCTCAACCCCATAGAAAATCTTTGGAGGGAGTTGAAAGTCTGTGTTGCCCAGCGACAGCCCCAAAACATCACTGCTCTAGAGGAGATCTGCATGGAGGAATGGGCCAAAATACCAGCAACAGTGTGTGAAAACCTTGTGAAGACTTACAGAAAACGTTTGACCTGTGTCATTGCCAACAAAGGGTATATAACAAAGTATTGAGAAACTTTTGTTATTGACCAAATACTTATTTTCCACCATAATTTGCAAATAATTTAATTAAAAATCCTACAATGTGATTTTCTGGATTTTCTTTTCTCATTTTGTCTGTCATAGTTGACGTGTACCTATGATGAAAATGACAGGCCTCTCTCATCTTTTTAAGTGGGAGAACTTGCACAATTGGTGGCTGACTAAATACTTTTTTCCCCACTGTATGTAGAGACAAACTTAACTGGGCTTCCAGTTTTCATTTTCGTAGAGTGTCCCCTTGAAATGATCAATATTTCAGAGAGAATAACTTGACAATATGTTATAGTTCTAAAGAAGAAAAATGTCAAATACAACTTGCTAAGATTTAAAAAGGCGGGACACTAATGTAAGGAGTGACTGTGCAACTGACTGAAATATATTGCCAACTGTGAAACTGGGGCATAAGTTGTGCCAGCTTCACAGCTTTAAAAACTTAGCTTTGATGAAAGTTTTAGATCAATTGGTTTGTTTTTGGAAATGGGCTGGCTATGTTAATACCACCCAATTATGCAAGAAGTTTATGAGTGCAATTCTATCTAACAGAATGTTTTGATTTGATTAAACTCACAAAGACCACTAGCTATTTCAGTGAGGAATGACAGTGTTATAACATTAATCCAATAGCCGCATCAAAATTGAACTGGAGCAGAACTGTTGTTATCCCTTCGATACGACTTACAGTAGCATTCATAACAGCTCTCCAGAGGGGTATCCTAGAACTTGATCTACTCAGGGTTTTCTAAAGCTTTCCAGATTCAGTTGGCTTCACATTCCAACTCATGCTTCATCCGTACTACGACAGTGGATATTGTTAGTCTGCCTGCCGCTAACTCTAGCAGGCTTGTAACAGGGCGTACATGTCGCACATGGCTGAGTGGCACAGTGGTCTAAGGCACTGCATCGCAGTGCTAGCTGTGCCACTAGAGATCCTGGTTCGAATCCAGGCTCTGTCGTAGCCGGCCGCGACCGGGAGACCCATGGGATCAGTTGGTGTTTGCAACGCCAGGGTTGTGGGTTCGATTCCCACGGGGGCCCAGTATGAAAAATAAAAAAATAATGTATGCACTCACTAACTGTAAGTCGCTCTGGATAAGATGTAATGGCTAGTCGAACGCCAAACTTTTCATTGAGACAATGCTGGAACATCAATCCATGGGCGAGTCAGTGCCACATTTTCATTTGTGACAAAATAAAAATTCAAGAAAAGTTATCTTGCAAATTCAGCAGGCTATGGTGTGAAATAGGCTTTTAGAAGTGCAGTCTTCATTTTTTATCGTTAATGCCGTCTTTGTTGTGCTTTGATGTGCATATCTATGCACAAGCACCTTTTTTTTCACACTCCTTTCGATATTTTGTTTTTATTAAGTCATACAAACGTGTTACATGTCGTGTAAAATACATTCTGTCATTATTAAATGTTTAAAAAATGTAACCTCTTAAATGTCCCCACATTTGAGGACCCCATTAGATTGTTTTATTCAATTCAGTCTGGTATGAGAACCGTAGCCCCTATCTGCAAAAGCAGTGTCTACGGAAAGCTGAGTATCTTGGCTATTGATCTGTGCCTTAACATCTTCGGTGTGACCTACTACCATATATGGGCATTTAATGTATAAGGGCAGGCCGAGCCGATGACCTCATTTCAAGATGGCTGCTACCTACGTTCCGGCTAGCGTTGTGAAGCACAAACAAAATAAACACGGAATACGTCAATACACACCGAAAGCCGGGACTCCACAGATCATGAGGATGTCTTATTTGTCTGCCTGTGACCTACCGTTAATGATCACCAGCCCCGAGAGTCAAAATGTTTATTTTACACAACGTTTTCACCAAACAGCAAACATGTTACAAAGTAAGCTTCGATTTGGTCTGTGTTTGAGCTATAGCTACATGGGGTATATGAAATTAATCCATATGTTGGTAGGAACAAATCTATTCTATTGCCAATGTTATCTGATGATGTATGACTTAATGGCATCATCGAATGTCCACCGAGTGACTATATCTTTGCGCATCAAAAATATGACGTCGCCTGCTTATGCGCAGTAGGCATCCATTACACAGGGGCTATGATGGCACATTGACAGTCTTGTAGCCAATGAGATAAGCTTTCCAGGGATATGCAGTTGACCTGGGTGGGACAAAACAAGGCCTAGAACGATTAGTTACCGGAGTGTAACTCCAGTTCTATGAGTGGAGCGGAGCCCCATAGGGGAGCTCTGCTCCTAGTGGTTTACCCTCTGCCCTAAGGCAGCAGCAGCCTGAGACAAAATTATGCACACACCTACAGCCAATAGGAGTACAGGTGTCCCTATAAGAGGGGATGCCTCCCCTCAATCAGCCTCCCGAGATATTTTTCTTCAGCGAGACTAGAGAGGGTCGGCAGGGCCTTAAGTCCTATGGGGCTCCGCTCCACTCATAGAACTGGAGTTACACTCCGGTAACTAATCGTTCTATATCGTGGAGCTCCACCCCATAGGGGACCTCTGCTCCTAGTGGTTTAAGGCGGAGCGTAGCGCTCCAAAATGTACTCCCTGCCGAGCCTAACACTTCCCATCGAAACAAGAAAGTCAGGCCTAGCAATGGCTGCAACCGAGTCCCGCAGTACTGCAACTAAAAACCCCTACGGGCGTCACAATATACCGCGTCATCGGTTAAAAGACCCGCCCAACCTAGTCCAATGGCAATGCCAATGACTAGTGGGCAGATCACCAGAATAGAAGCCATACTAATCTGTACTAGCAGATAGATGTGCCTCAATATCCTGTGAAAACACTACCGACCACTAATGGAATGACACCAAGTGTCACTCTACATTGTAAACGCGGTAGACCGCCTCACTCACTCAATGGAATCCCAGAGATTAGTGGACAGGAACAAAAACATGAGTCATACTAACTGAACAAGCAGATAGATGACCTCACATTCTGTTAATCAACGCATGCCTCTACTGTACTGACCCTGTCAGTCAGGATTCATGCCACAAAATATGTTTTCTTATCCAAAGCGGACCTGATGGAAACCATGTCCATAGTCCTGCTTTTCCCTCTCTTCCTAGCTCAAGATCTCCCTTCAGCTATGCTGAGTACAGACCGAGCCAAAGAGTTAGAAAACACATCTGTCAAAAACACGTCTTCCTAACCAAAGCGGACCTGATGGAAACCTGTGTCCACAGTCCTGCTTCTCCTCTCTTTCTTGCTCAAGATCTCCCTTCAGCCACGCTGAGTACAGATCGAGCCAGAGAATTAGAAGACATATCTAAGAGATAGAAACTGATAAATTGAGACGGCGTCGACCAGGATGCTGCTCTACAGATATCCTCTACTCATGTTCCTCTGAAAAGGGCAGTAGAAGCCGCTACTCCACGAGTGGAGTGAGCTCTGATACCCTGAGGCAATTGCCGCCCTGCTGCCTCATAAGCTGTCTCAAAGCCAGTGAGACAACCTCTGTTTTGAAAGTGGTCTACCTAGTGCAGCCGCACCGTGACACACAAACAACTGAGGCGATGACCTAATCGCTGCTGTGCGCTCGACGTAACACGCCAAAGCGCGTACCGGGCACAGGCGATGGAGCTTTTCCTCACTCCTCTCTCTATGAGGAGGAGGAGAAAAAGCCCACAGCTCCACGGTCTGTGACCTATATGAACTCTTAATAACCTTCGGCACAAATGCCGGGTTAGGACGTAACACTGCTCTGCTCAGGTCACCATTGATGGCCAAGCAGTCAGGTCTCGTCGAAAGAGCACACAAATCACTGACCCGCTTAGCTGTAGTCAAAGCGAGCAACAGTGCTGTCTTTATAGACAGCATCTTGAGGGTTATTTGATTCAATGGCTCGAACGGCGACTTACATAGCGCTTCGAGTACCAAAGCCAAATCCCACTGAGGAAGCGTGACTCTAGGTGTTGGCCTAAGTCGCCGCGTTCCTAATAGGAAGCGTTTCACTAGAGGGTGGCTAAAGACATTGTCTCTGCCAAAACCCTCATGACAAGCTGAAATCGCTGCTGCAAACACTCTAATCGTGGCAGGCGATTTTTGCTTATCAAACATGAGCTGTAGAAAAGAGAGAATACTCTCCACCTGACAGCTCATGGGGTCTACATCTTGTGTGACACACCATCGTGAAAACACGTTCCATCTACTGGCATACATCTTAGAAGTGGAACTGGCACGTGAACCCTGTATGGTCCTGATCACTGCATCAGATAACCCACGGCGCTCTAGCCTGTCCCTCTCAGCAGCCAGGCCTTCAGTGGTTGGCCGATTATGGGCAATTTCCCTATCGTGCCAGCCGCCTGAGACAACGCGTCCCGTCGATGTGGAATTGGCCAAGGTGGCGCAATCAACATCTGACTAATCTCCGCAAACCAAGGAGCCCCCGGGCGATCGGGCGCTATCAGTATCACTGACAGCCCCCCTGACCTCACCCTGGCTAGCAGTGGGAGAATGCAGGACAGCGGAGGGAATGCATACAGGAGAACTCTCGGCCACGGTTGGTGCGCAAAGGCGTCCCTTCCCAGTGGCGGTTCGTCCTGTTCCCTCAGAGAGAACCACAGAGGACATTGCGCGTTCACACGTGACGCGAATAGGTCCACCTCGGCTCTCCCGAATTGTTCCCAAATCTGGAGAACAATGTCTGGATGCAGACACCACTCGTCGTCTCGAGGACCCCTCTTGACATGAGGTCTGCTCCTACGTTCAAGTAGCCCGGAATGTGTGCTGCTCTCAATGAGCGAAGGTGCTCGTGAGCCCACAGCCACAATTCCTCTGCCGCCCGATGGAGAGCAGGAGACCTGACTCCTCCCTGGCGATTTATGTGGGCTACTGTGGTCCGGTTGTCTGACCAGACCAGCACATCGCGACCCCGAAGGGTAGACGCGAAGTGGGTCAGAACCAGTCGAACCGTTTCCAACTCCAGGAGGTTGATGTGACGACCTGATTGAGGCCACACACCTCCTATCGCTTGTGTCTGACATGTCCCTCCCCATCCCGTCAGGGACGCATCCGTGAATACTGGGATGTGAGAGGACACCTTTCCTATCGGGACTCCGTGCGTGAGAACGCGCGAAGTTTCTCCAATAGTTTAGGTCTGCACTGAGCGAGAGGGGGAACCACCACCAACCGATGACGTTGACGCAATGGGTCTAGTCTTAGTTGGGCGAACCATCGCTGCATCCTGCGCATATGCAGGAGTCCCAGCGGAACCACAGAGTGGGCTGACGACATGAGACCCAAAAGTGACATGATCGACAGCGCCGTCACTGTGTGATTCGGACGACACTTCCTTAGGGCTAGCAACAAGGCTACCCTTCGGGGGTCCGAAATTCGAGCCCTCATCCTCACAGTGTCTAGCTGTATCCCCAGGTAGACAATCTGATGAGTGGGCCAGGGCGCGCTCTTTTTCCAATTCACAGCAAACCCCAGACTTGTGAGATGCATCACTGTCTGTGTTGTGTGAGTGATCGCCAGCTCTGCTGACGGGGCGAGAACCAGTAGGTCGTCCAGGTAGGCTAGTAGCCGTATTCCCTGACGACGCAACGGTTCCAATGCCGCCTCCACACACTTGGAAAATGTGCGAGGTGCCAGGGCGTACCCAAATGGCATCCTCGTGTATTCGTACGCCACCCCTTGAAAGGCGAACCGCAGAAACTTCCTGTGACGCGGCTGAACCGGCACATGAAAGTACGCGTCCTTTAGGTCTATGCTCGTACAAAAGTCCCCTCTCTGGACACATTCCAGCAGACGTTTTGTCGTTAGCATTCGGAAGGGCCGTTTGGTTATGCTCTCGTTGAGAATGCGTTAATCCAAAATCGGCCTCACTCCCCCCGTCTTTTTGGGCACTAGGAAATAAGGCGAATATAGCCCTTTGTTCCTTTGCTCCCGGGGAACTACTGTCACCGCCTCCTTCGCCAAAAGTTCCGTAATCTCTGTCATCAGAGCGGCCACTTTGTCTGGCGTTTTCATCACCGTCTCCACCACTCCCTGAACGGGGGTGGGGTCGGTGGAATTGGAGAGCATAACCCTTCTGCAACGTCTGTTCTAGCCAGCGTGAGAGGGTGCAGCTTCTTCGCCACTGCCAGCAATGCAGAGAAAGTGGCTGGGCGCGAAGCTGTGGTGCATCCAGTAGGAAGGACCTGTATTCCTCTATGGCCCTTACCGCCACTGTTCCCCAACATTGAAGTGGTGGAACAGCCCAAGGTGGGCCTCCCGTGAAAGGGAGAGGAACTATCAATGCGTTCTGAGAAAGAAAGAGGAGTAGGGACGTCGGTTAAACCCGTAACCGTCGTATTCCTGCCCTCCTTGAACGCATCGCGGGTCTGAATTGCGCTGACCGAGGCCACAGCCTGCGGCAGGGCACCATCCCCAGCAAGCGATTGCGTCATCTTAGGTGACTGCAATTCGCTATCAGAGCCCTTCACTACAGTACTCCTAGAATTCTGTAGTATGAGGTCTCTATGAGGTAAAACAAGGCGGCGCCTTGATACCTTCTTAACTTTCACCCTCTGTGTGTGTTCAACTCTGCACCCCTGGTGGGTTGATTCACACTCAGTGTGGTGAGTACTGGCTCGTTCTGTCAGGGGAGCTGATACTTTGGTTATACGCATAACGCTAGTAATCCTGCCCTCCGTGAACGTAGCATGGGTCTGAATCGCATTAACCGAGACCTTGGTCTACGATAATGCGCCGTCCCCAGATAGCTGCTGTGTTACAATGCCTGGGGGCGCCGATACTCTGGGCACCTTGGTGACCGCGGTAATCGGGCCCTCCGTGAACGCAGCATGGGTCTGGCTCGTACTAGTGGAGACCTTAGTCTGTGCTAGTGCGCCATCCCCAACTAGCGGCTGCGTCCTCATGTCAGAATCTGACCGGGACTGCTGCCTTCTATGTAAAGCACTTCTTATATGTGAAGTGTGATGTGACGACCTGATTGAGGTCTTCTGGATACCTACTCTTAGTGCCTGTTCAGCAACGCACCCTCGGTGGGCTGAACGGCTCTTAGAGTGGTAAGGAAGAGAGGGTGAGATTTGAACGCTCTCGGACGTATTATGGAAAAGAGGCTCTTTTTTGACAAAGTCAGGAGGAGCCAACTCTTTATTAAACACATCAACAAAGGCATTTACATCAACACCCATCCCTTCAACCGAAGGGTGGGGGGGAACAGTGGGCACGTTCGACACCATCGATGCGTCCTCCATCCTCTCCCCCGCGTCCTGTCACGTACGCCTCCCCTTGCCTCCCTTGGAGGGCCAGGTCGGCGTCCTCGTCACCTCCCTCGCCGGCTGTAGTGGGGCTACCGTAGCTGCTGGGAGGGCCGGGCCCATTCCCTTGCTGCTCGTGGCCGCCGGATGACGACGATTACGCCGCCTCGTCGTAGACCCCGGTCTACTTAGGGGGGCGGAGGTAGATGGCCTTTGGGGAGGAGGGGGGCCGAGTCGTCCTGCCAACTGCAGGTGCTTGGCCAACTGCTTCTTCTCCTCCTCTAACTTAGAAAAACGCTCCGTCGCCTCTTTGACTGCGACCCCAAAGAGGCCGTCGTCAGAGAGGGGGGCGTTCAAGAGAGACGTCCTGTCTGCCTCTTTCATGGATGTCAATGACAACCAGAGGTGTCGTTCCACGACCACCGAAGTGGCCATGGACCTCCCCGCACAGACTGCGGACGCCTGTGTCAGGTGGAGTATGGCGCCAGAAATTCTGGACGCCTCCTCCACCTCCTCCGGTGCCAGCTCTGTCTTACCCGTGGTTAAACGGGACAGAGAGGCCGCCAAGAGGGCAATGTTGTTAGCTGCTGCTACAGCTTGGGCTCCCAACCCAAAGGACTTCTCTAACAGCGACGCTGTGAGTCGGTCCTTCTGGGATGGCAACGTGGCCTTCTTGGAAGAGGGCCAAGGGCTCGAACCCGGTACGAGATACACCGCCATGGCGCTCTCTAACCTGGGGATTCCCTGACCCTGAAACCTTCCTTCCACTCTCGTGAATGGGAGATACGCTTTTACAGGCGAACGCGCCGCTAAAGGTGCCTCCCACGAGCCCTCAACATACCTAGCCAAAGAAAGCATGGCAGGAGCCACTGGCTCTGCCGCCTTCCTTGGCCTGGAATAAGGACCGCCCTCCATCATATCAACCTCCGGTGCGGAGGGAAGAGGGGGCAGCCTTATTACCAGCCGTTGAGCAGCTCTCTCAATGAGAGAGGCTGCAGCGAAAGAGAGAGCTTCTGATCTCTCAGAGCTCGTATCCCCTTCGCTATAGGGACTACAAGCCCTCTCGCTCTCCAAAGGAAAGGGGGCTTGAAAGTATGAGGGACGGGGTCCGACTGTTCCATTGGAATGCCAGACCCCTCCTCAAAGTCCCTATCTTCCCCAGAGTCTGCGCCGTCGGACGCACGCCTGAAGCAGAGGCTAGTATCGACAGCACATCCTCAAGGGGGATGTCCTCCCTGAAAAACGCCCAACGCTGCTTCCTCTCCTTTAAAGAAAGGAGGGCGCAGGAGGCGCAATTCGGGGGACTGCAGACGCCTTCCTTGGCATGCTGGGATCCCAAACACACGAAACATAGGTCGTGGTGGTCACCGGCCGCCATGGAAGTGCATCTGCACTGAGCTCTGAAAAGAGCTTTTGGGGGTGGAAAATCTCCCGGTGTGCTCATTTAGACGACGTTGATGACTGGAATATCAACGGCGTTTTTTCGTCCTGAGTCTTCGTGCATCGTCTCTTCTTGCCTCTTCAGTCTAGTCATCCAGTCGCTGAAGAAAAAGGGAGGCTGATTGAGGGGAGGCATCCCCTCTTATAGGGACACCTGTACTCCTATTGGCTGTAGGTGTGTGCATAATTTTTTCTCAGGCTGCTGCTGCCTTAGGGCAGAGGGTAAACCACTAGGAGCAGAGCTCCCCTATGGGGCGGAGCTCCACGATATAGAACCTTTTATACATTTACATTTACATCATTTAGCAGACGCTCTTATCCAGAGCAACTTACAAATTGGTGCATTTACCTTATAGCCAGTGGGATAACCACTTTACAATATTATTTTTTTGTGGGGTAAGGGGGGGTAGAATGATTACTTTATCCTATCCCAGGTATTCCTTAAAGAGGTGGGGTTTCAAGTGTCTCCAAAAGAACTAGAACCTTTTATGCTTAATGCGAACAATTGCTATTTCATCGTAAACCGATTTAATCTCTTTAATTTAATCGCTTTAGCATAAAAGATGGCTTCTCAAGGGGGTAAATAAGATAAAAACTAAGAATATCTAACAGGAAGCAAAAAAAAAGGCAGCTATGAATAAGTATACCTACATTTTACATTTTAGTCATTTAGCAGACACTCTTATCCAGAGCATACATAATTTTTATTTTTTATTTTTTTCATACATAGAAGCTTTGAATAAAATACTGGAGTCGGACTCGGATCAGGGGAGCGATTGGACAACGAGTATTTCGACTCGGCCAACGAAGATTGCTTTCTAGAAGGATTGGATCCACTTTTAAATCAAATCAAATCAAATCAAATGTTATTGGTCACATGCGCTGAATACAACAGGTGCAGACATTACAGTGAAATGCTTACTTACAGCCCTTAACCAACAGTGCATTTATTTTGAACAAAAAAAAGTTAAAATAAAACAACAACAAAAAAAGTGTTGAGAAAAAAAAGAGCAGAAGTAAAATAAAGTGACAGTAGGGAGGCTATATATACAGGGGGGTACCGTTGCAGAGTCAATGTGCGGGGGCACCGGCTAGTTGAGGTAGTTGAGGTAATATGTACATGTGGGTAGAGTTAAAGTGACTATGCATAAATAATTAACAGAGTAGCAGCAGCGTAAAAAGGATGGGTGCAAATAGTTTGCAGTGCAAATAGTCCGGGTAGCCATGATTAGCTGTTCAGGAGTCTTATGGCTTGGGGGTAGAAGCTGTTGAGAAGTCTTTTGGACCTAGACTTGGCGCTCGGTACCGCTTGCCGTGCGGTAGCAGAGAGAACAGTCTATGACTAGGGTGGCTGGAGTCTTTGACAATTTTGAGGGCCTTCCTCTGACACCGCCTGGTATAGAGGTCCTGGATGGCAGGAAGCTTTGCCCCAGTGATGTACTGGGCCGTACGCACTACCCTCTGTAGTGCCTTGCGGTCGGAGGCCAAGCAGTTGCCATACCAGGCGGTGATGCAACCAGTCAGGATGCTCTCGATGGTGCAGCTGTAGAATTTTTTGAGGATCTGAGGACCCATGCCAAATCTTTTCAGTCTCCTGAGGGGGAATAGGCTTTGTCGTGCCCTCTTCACGACTGTCTTGGTGTGTTTGGACCATGATAGTTCGTTGGTGATGTGGACACCAAGGAACTTGAAGCTCTCAACCTGTTCCACTACAGCCCCGTCGATGAGAATGGGGGCGTGCTCAGTCCTCTTTTTTTTTCCTGTAGTCCACAATCATCTCCTTTGTCTTGGTCACGTTGAGGGAGAGGTTGTTGTCCTGGCACCACACGGCCAGATCTCTGACCTCCTCCCTATAGGCTGTCTCATCGTTGTCGGTGATCAGGCCTACCACTGTTGTGTCGTCGGCAAACTTAATGATGGTGTTGGAGTCGTGCCTGGCCATGCAGTCCTGGGTGAACAGAGAGTACAGGAGGGGACTGAGCACGCACCCCTGAGGGGCCCCCGTGTTGAGGATCAGTGTGGCAGATGTGTTGTTACCTACCCTTACCACCTGGGGGCAGCCCGTCAGGAAGTCCAGGATCCAGTTGCAGAGGGAGGTGTTTAGTCCCCGGATCCTTAGCTTAGTGATGAGCTTAGAGGGCACTATGGTGTTGAATGCTGAGCTGTAGTCAATGAATAGCATTCTCACGTAGGTGTTCCTCTTGTCCAGGTGGGAAAGGGCAGTGTGGAGTGCAATAGAGATTGCATCATCTGTGGATCTGTTGGGGCGGTATGCAAATTGGAGTGGGTCTAGGGTTTCTGGGATAATGCTGTTGATGTGAGCCATGACCAGCCTTTCAAAGCACTTCATGGCTACAGACGTCAGTGCTACGGGTCGGTAGTCATTTAGGCAGGTTATCTTAGAGTCCTGTAAGTAAATTATTTTCATGACTTTATATAGCTAATTTACTATATGTATTTCGGTTTTTAGAAGTTGTCTGGTTTTTGTGCTTTGGATTTAGTTTACATAGGCCTAGGTAACAAGTAATTTTAATGTTATATAATTCCAAAGTAGTTATTGTCTATTTCATATTAGTTCACTGTTTGCTGTTCTAAGTTTCATCCTTGTGACTTTGGAGAGGCCACTAAACTATCATGGCCATTGTTTATTTGTGTTTCTCACCTCTGCCTTTGTCTCCAAAGTGTTAACGGTACTGTTTGCATTGTGTGTGTGCTTCACACCTTCTATGTGAGTCACTGTACAGATAATGTTTAGGCTTGGTGTTTTTACTTTACAGTAATGTCGTTTTGTAAATTTTAGTCAACTGTAATTATGTGTGTCTTACAACAATATATCCCTTTATTTTATTCACCACAGAGTGGAGGGTGCAGAGGATTTGGATGATGACATTTGGGAGCCACCCCTCCCCAGTAAGCGCCCCCGCCGGTGTTCACCCTGCACTGCTATGTCAATCACCCCGTCTGATGGTTCTACATCCACTTTTCATAGTGGATGTAGAACCGAGTGGCGCAGCAGTCTAAGGCACTGCATCTCAGTGCATGAGGCGTCACTACAGACCCCCTGGTTCGATTCCAGGCTGTATCACAACCGGCCGTGATTGGGAGTCCCATAGGGCGGCGCACAATTGGCCCAGCGTCATCCGGGTTTGGCCGGTGTAGGCCGTCATTGTAAATAAGAATTTGTTCTTAACTGACTTGCCTAGTTAATTGAAGGTCAAATAAAAATAAAATAAAAAAATAGATCTCTTGAAAAATAAAATAGGGGCTTGTGGCACCATTCGTCCTAACAGAAACGGTTTCCCCAAGACCAAGGTAAACGACATGACAAAGACAGCGGAGAGGGGGACCATACGTTGGATCAGGACTAACAAGCTGCTTTTTGTGAAATGGAAGGACACTAGGGAAATAACAATGCTCACCACACAGCATAAGGCATTCAATAACAACCATGTCTCAAGGAGGGTGAAAAAGGACAAATGTCCCCATTCCTGTTTCTGTGAAGGACTACAATGCCAGCATGGGGGTGTTGAACTATCTGATGCTCTGATAGGCTACTACCAGGTCCTCCACAAGACCAGGAAGTGGTATAAGACTTTATTTTACCACTTTGTGGACATTGCTACAGTAAATGCTTTCATTCTCCACAAGCAGATGGCCAAAGCAAAAGGTCAAACCCCTGTCTCCCAGTTGGCCTTCCGAGAGCAGCTGGTGTTGGAAATGGCTGAATTGCGGGCCCAAAGCAACCTCACAACCATCACAAGAACCCACACTCAAGGTGAGCGCCACTATACAACACACATGCCATGTTTGAGTGAGGTTGATATGGTAGAAATTGTGTTTGTATACTGAACAAATAGCATTTAGGGTTTGCAAATATGTAATAGCACTGGAATTATCTAGTTTAAAGACATACAGTGGGGAAAAAAGTATTTAGTCAGCCACCAATTGTGCAAGTTCTCCCACTTAAAAAGATGAGAGAGGCCTGTAATTTTCATCATAGGTACACGTCAACTATGACAGACAAAATGAGATTTTTTTTCTCCAGAAAATCACATTGTAGGATTTTTAATGAATGTATTTGCAAATTATGGTGGAAAATAAGTATTTGGTCAATAACAAAAGTTTCTCAATACTTTGTTATATACCCTTTGTTGGCAATGACACAGGTCAAACGTTTTCTGTAAGTCTTCACAAGGTTTTCACACACTGTTGCTGGTATTTTGGCCCATTCCTCCATGCAGATCTCCTCTAGAGCAGTGATGTTTTGGGGCTGTCGCTGGGCAACACCGACTTTCAACTCCCTCCAAAGATTTTCTATGGGGTTGAGATCTGGAGACTGGCTAGGCCACTCCAGGACCTTGAAATGCTTCTTACGAAGCCACTCCTTCGTTGCCCGGGCGGTGTGTTTGGGATCATTGTCATGCTGAAAGACCCAGCCACGTTTCATCTTCAATGCCCTTGCTGATGGAAGGAGGTTTTCACTCAAAATCTCACGATACATGGCCCCATTCATTCTTTCCTTTACACGGATCAGTCGTCCTGGTCCCGTTGCAGAAAAACAGCCCCAAAGCATGATGTTTCCACCCCCATGCTTCACAGTAAGTATGGTGTTCTTTGGATGCAACTCAGCATTCTTTGTCCTCCAAACACGACGAGTTGAGTTTGGTTTCATCTGACCATATGACATTCTCCCAATCCTCTTCTGGATCATCCAAATGCACTCTAGCAAACTTCAGACGGGCCTGGACATGTACTGGCTTAAGCAGGGGGACACGTCTGGCACTGCAGGATTTGAGTCCCTGGCGGCGTAGTGTCTTACTGATGGTAGGCTTTGTTACTTTAGTCCCAGCTCTCCGCAGGTCATTCACTAGGTCCCCCCGTGTGGTTCTGGGATTTTTGCTCACCGTTCTTGTGATCATTTTGACCCCACGGGGTGAGATCTTGCGTGGAGCCCCAGATCGAGGGAGATTATCAGTGGTCTTGTATGTCTTCCATTTCCTAATAATTGCTCCCACAGTTGATTTCTTCAAACCAAGCTGCTTACCTATTGCAGATTCAGTCTTCCCAGCCTGGTGCAGGTCTACAATTTTGTTTCTGGTGTCCTTTGACAGCTCTTTGGTCTTGGCCATAGTGGAGTTTGGAGTGTGACTGTTTGAGGTTGTGGACAGGTGTCTTTTATACTGATAACAAGTTCAAACAGGTGCCATTAATACAGGTAACGAGTGGAGGACAGAGGAGCCTCTTAAAGAAGAAGTTACAGGTCTGTGAGAGCCAGAAATCTTGCTTGTGTGTAGGTGACCAAATACTTATTTTCCACCATAATTTGCAAATAAATTCATTAAAAATCCTACAATGTGATTTTCTGGATATTTTTTCTCAATTTGTCTGTCATAGTTGACGTGTACCTATGATGACAATTACAGGCCTCTCTCATCTTTTTAAGTGGGAGAACTTGCACAATTGGTGGCTGACTAAATACTTTTTTTCCCCCACTGTATGCCACTTTGGAGAGGTTTAGGGACACTTGGAAACCACTCCTGACACCACTTACTAAAACATCTGCCCATTTCTAGTTGTTAGGTCTATCAATCCCATTTTTTCCTGATCTTGTTCACATATTGTAGAAGCCATCAGATGTGTTTCCAGCACTGGGCATCAATAGTGAACTTATAGCTTGTCAATGAAAGATGACTTTCAAAATAAAAAAAACACAAAAACTGTTATTTTGTGTGTGCTTGATCTTGTGTATTCTGAAATATGTAACTCCTATCTATCTTCTGATCATTTCCTCATAATCTCCCAGATGTCTTCTTTCCAAATATACCATGTTTTGGTATGTCAGAATCATGTAATTACACATGAATAGCAGTTACTTTTGGGTATGTCTATTAAGGCGGAAATCAAAATTTTGCCATTACATTTAAGAGGTTAACACACAAAAAACATTTGATTAATAAAATATTTAATCAGTCGTCTTCCTGATGACACAATCTTTGCAAGAGGGAGGGAATCAAATTTAATTGGTCCTCAACTCGCGGCTCAGTCATTTCATTCAGGGTCCCGTGTCGCTCAGTTGGTAGAGCATGGCGCTTGCAACGCCAGGGTTGTGGGTTCGATTCCCACGGGGGGCCAGTATGAAAAAAAATGCACTAACTGTAAGCCGCTCTGGATAAGAGCATCTGCTAAATGACGTAAATGTAAATGGTGTTCAGTGATGACTGGTGGGAGGAGCTATAGGAGGACAGGCTCATTGGAACAGAATTTATGGAACGGTATCAAACACATCAAACATGGAAACCACATGTTTGACTCCATTTCATTTATTCCATTCAAGCCATTACAATGAGCCCGTCCTCCTATAACTCCTCCCACCAGCCTGCACTGGTGGAGTTAGCCCTGAGTTAGCCTGCCCCGGAACAGGTTCTGAAGGATTAGTTGCCAAAGAAATGTACCTGGCTAAAAGGTGAGCCACTTTCTTATGACCGGTTATCCAGAGTTGACCACAGTTACCTCGCTAACCCCTCAAACCTGCTTTGTACGATACCCCTCAGGGCAGTAACATTTTATGTTTTATTAGCTTTTTACTCTTCTGCAGAGCCCATGTCAATTTAGTTCCCCTTTACTGAGGACATGGACATGCTGATTTGGGGTGGGGTAAGGCCCTTTGGGAAGGTAGAAAATGGGATAATCAGTCCCTGGGCCACTATTACAAACAGGGGGCTCATCAAAGTTGGAGTAGGCAGTCGGGTACTCTTTCACCCTCTGTCCTCACTTCTGCTCCATTTCCTGGCTGGTTTTATGCTCTCAAAGTAGCACAGTGGAATGACCAAATAGAAAATGACAGCTTTTAGCCTCCTGACACCACATGAGGGGTGAGATGAAACATCTCCCATTAGCTTGATGAGGAGAGGTGCCAAGACCACCCCCAAATCCCTCCTGTCTGTAGTTCCAGCAAAGGATAATAACAAATAACAGGATAAGTCCCCTCTTGCCGGACAGACTTAGCGTCTTGGCAACTTGAAGGAGGAACATGATAAATCCTCACATGGTAGTAGAAACCAAACAGCGCATGATGGTTGTGCATTCAGCTGAGTATATATGGATGCTTGTCAAATCTATGTAGGGCCTCCGGATTCCCCACATGGCTGAGTGGTATGATACTGTTGAGGGGATTGAGTGAGAGCCGACTGGTTGTGACAGGACAGGATGTACCAGAGTGAGCTGTGCAAGCCCCAAACGTCTCTTTTGACTGAAAGGTCGGTTTGTGATCGTGGGCTGGCTCATCGAGGCTAGAAAGACAGAGAAACTTGAGATGTTTCCCATTGGGGCTTGGCCCAGAGAGCTGGTCTCTGCAGTGAGAGGAGTAGGGAGCATCAGGTGATTCGTGGGGATGGCTGGCTGAACAGATCTGCCCCTGGGGAGAATCAACCGGATGACGAGGGAGAGAGGCAGAGGAGAAGCAGGTGACATGTTAAAACATTTGACACACACCACCGTTCAAAGCAAAGGGGTGGGATTCACTTTTGAAAAAACTAGTAAGGTCAACCTGGTAGTCAAAGAAAGAGAGGGAGAGAGAGAATTGTATGTTGCTCAAGACAGATACATGATTGTCAACTTATCTTCCATTGTCCTCTTCTAATGCCCATGGATCATGCTAGACCCAGACACCACATGATTAGCATAAAACATGCAGCACCATGTGATTAGCATAGAGGAGATATCCCAAGGACATCAGCCATGTCTGAGACTCTAATGCAGTCCTAGACACCTGCATATCCAACGTAACCAGACACACTCCTTACACTCTGCAGCAAAATCAATTAACAAGGTCATCAATAATTTAGGAGTATTGATTTGCAGCAGCAGCTGTGCTAATTGCCAGAAGACTCATCTTGCATTGTGTGTGAAAAGCATCCCATGTCATTGCAATCACAATGCAAATGAAGGCTCCTTGTCTTTTTCCATTGAGGATAGAGTAGGATATCTGAAGGATTTTTCCTTCACCTTCTGTTCAGTTGTGTCAGTCAATCTTACCCAAAACTGTTAATCAACCTTCACTCATGGCATTCAGTACCATGTCTACAATATTTGAATATTTAAACAAATGAAAAAAGATTAAAAACAAGTCCATAAAAGTACAGGAACAACAACTTTGTGGCTTGAACTACAATTGAAAGTGCGATAACAGAGCTTAGGGTTTAATTTCCCCTCGCTTTTGAACTTGCCTCTTTAGTCCAAACATATTGATCACAATCAACCTTCAGTTATCAAACCACCTGATGAGTGACTGAGAGTGCTTTTACAGAGATTGCCTCCATTTGGTGAACTACAAAGATTCGCGATTACATTGTTCCCCATACCACAGAATGACTCATATGACCATGCAATGTCTTTAATTGTATCGACATCGAATCTACACTTTCCATTTGAAATGAAAGGATTTAAGAGGTGTGGTGTTGCAGTGTTGGTGTATAAATTGGTTTTGTCTAGGGACAGGCACTGTAAATTACCGCAAGTTAACGTGTTATGGTGCAATGCAGATTACTGTTCTAAATTGCAATGTGTCAATGTTATTGCATCTGTCCCTACTCAAATTGATGATGATGATGATGATGATGGATGATAATAATAATAATAATAATAATAATAATAATAATAATAATAATAATAATAATAATAATAATAATAACAACAACAGGGTTGATACAGTATCTTGGATTTAGTTATTTGGGAAAGTACATTAGAAAAGGGACTATAGCATTCATCCTGGCAGTATTTATATCTATGTATTGATGTTTTTAGCTCACACGTAAGTACCATGCCATTGTCCATCTACAGTAATCATGCCATTGTCCATCTACAGTAATCATGCCATTGTCCATCTACAGTAATCATGCCATTGTCCATCTACAGTAATCATGCCAATTTATGGAGTTCTACTACCATTGACACAAACATATTGACACATATAATCAATTAAAGACTCACCTTATAATCAATCAATAAATCAATGAAGTGCAGTTCTTGTCACCAATAAAGCAGCCCTGTAGCACTGTATGCAAGTGATGCCTCGGAGTGCATCAAATATAGACTTTTAAATACACTATGAGTTAATCCTTTTTATGGGCAGTTATGGCCTTAAAGTGTTAGTCATGACATGTCTTATTTTTATGTCCTGCCTAAAGCTGTTTATTTATTTGAAAGTCTTTACTTTGATGGTGAACTATCTCTGAGAGTTTTCAAGATTGAACTATGTTGGGAAAAGACATTGTGAAGTTTTGAGATCATGAAACCCTTTAGATTTCATTTTGAGTTATAAGCCTTTTGAGTTATAAGCCTTAGAAGCTTACAGAAACTCATAAAGGATTTGGCACTGCAATCTCAATTTGATAAATCATTCAAAATCAAGACAGGCATTCATTAAGTCCACTTTTAGAGGCTAATGAAATTTTAGCTTTTCCTCAATAGTTTCATTGCATACAAAATTATTAGCATAATGAAAGATGTATGGAGAAAATTATGGAGACCAGTCGTAAGGTTGTAGAGAAACACCTGACCTGTATACTGTAGCCACAGAAGTCAAAGTTCAGACTATAAATTTATCAATTTACTCCATAAAATCCATATGCTACATTGTTTTTAGATACTATATTACTTGTTATGGTAGATTATCACATGCACCTCGAAACAATGACTGTGACATCATCATAACAATACTACTGATCATTTTTTTTTTTATTTAACCTTTATTTAACTAGACAAGTCAATTAAGAACAAATTCTTATTTACGTTGACAGCCTAACAAAGAGGCAAAAGGCCTCCTGCGGGGATGGGGGCTGGAATTAAAAATAAAAATGTAGGACAAAACACACGTCACGACAAGCGAGACACCACAACAATACATAAAGCATTAATTCCAAAACAATTATATAGTAAGTGTTCATGTGTGTCCATACAATGTAGCTCATTGCTTTGTGAATAGTAATTACTATTCAATACAGAATCTACCCATTATTCGCAAATATTCATAAACTATTCACCAACCATTGCAAGCTGCTTATAAACAATTCATATCACTAATGCATGCAATTTCACAGCACAGAATATAAAAAATGTTGCTCCCTATGTAAGGGAATTTTGAACGCACTTCATTTTGTGAGGATTGGTTATTGGCAGCATTCACAGTCTCAACAGATTGCTGCGCCATAATTTTTCATGACCTTAAATGTTTAATTATCCGTCTGGCCAATGCATTAACCAAGTATCATCCTTATCTGCATGGATGCACCGAATGATCAAAATTCTACATCAGTGTTTGATGTCTACAAATTATCTTGCCTTTCGCAGTTTGTAAGATGATTGACACATTCTATCTTCTGAATTCAATAATATCAAGGTACTGTATCTTGTTTATCATACTTGCGTGCATGACATTAGAATCATAAAAACTTTTTTGGCACAACGTGATTAAGATGGAAAAGTGAAGAGTGGTTAGATTTTCCTATACCTCTGCTGGCTGTCCATCAAACCTCAGCATTCGTTGCAGTGAGATCAGATAACTCTATGAGGGAGAGAGAGCCTGCCAATCAAATTACACCAGAGACAGTGCTGTGTTGTGGTGTGTAGAGGCATGACTCTACCAAGATGTCTTGAAAACGAATGGAAGATTCATGGTACAGTATTAAAACTATCCCATCCACACCACACAATACTTACCAAAGTAGTTAAAGGCCCAGGGCAGTAAAAACGTGATTTTCCAGAAGAAGAAAAAAATACAATTCCACACACGAAATAACACTCTGAAATTGTGCAAATGATGAGAATGCCCTTCTTTTGTAAGAGTTGGTAAAATGTATTTATTTTAATTGGAGTTTCAGTCTGTTTGGGTGAGATTGAGTTTTTGGCCAACGCATAACGTCACACGGCGATCTGATTATAAGAGCCAATGATTGTTCATCTTGTATTTGCATAATCATCTGGTATTACTTTTTTTACTTTTTTTTTTACTTTAACATTGCAGATAGATTGTAGCTTCCATCAATGTAATTATCTGCATCATTTCCAGTCCCCCATATATTTTTTTGTAAATATATAGTATACAGTGGGGGAAAAAGTATTTAGTCAGCCACCAATTGTGCAAGTTCTCCCACTTAAAAAGATGAGAGAGGCCTGTAATTTTCATCATAGGTACACGTCAACTATGACAGACAAAATGAGGGAAAAAAATCCAGAAAATCACATTGTAGGATTTTTAATGAATTTATTTGCAAATTATGGTGGAAAATAAGTATTTGGTCACCTACAAACAAGCAAGATTTCTGGCTCTCACAGACCTGTAACTTCTTCTTTAAGAGGCTCCTCTGTCCTCCACTCGTTACCTGTATTAATGGCACCTGTTTGAACTTGTTATCAGTATAAAAGACACCTGTCCACAACCTCAAACAGTCACACTCCAAACTCCATTATGGCCAAGACCAAAGAGCTGTCAAAGGACACCAGAAACACAATTATAGACCTGCACCAGGCTGGGAAGACTGAATCTGCAATAGGTAAGCAGCTTGGTTTGAAGAAATCAACTGTGGGAGCAATTATTAGGAAATGGAAGACATACAAGACCACTGATAATCTCCCTCGATCTGGGGCTCCACGCAAGATCTCACCCCGTGGGGTCAAAATGATCACAAGAACGGTGAGCAAAAATCCCAGAACCACACGGGGGGACCTAGTGAATGACCTGCAGAGAGCTGGGACCAAAGTAACAAAGCCTACCATCAGTAACACACTACGCCGCCAGGGACTCAAATCCTGCAGTGCCAGACGTGTCCCCCTGCTTAAGCCAGTACATGTCCAGGCCCGTCTGAAGTTTGCTAGAGTGCATTTGGATGATCCAGAAGAGGATTGGGAGAATGTCATATGGTCAGATGAAACCAAAATAGAACTTTTTGGTAAAAACTCAACTCGTCATGTTTGGAGGACAAAGAATGCTGAGTTGCATCCAAAGAACACCATACCTACTGTGAAGCATGGGGGTGGAAACATCATGCTTTGGGGCTGTTTTTCTGCAAAGGGACCAGGACGACTGATCCGTGTAAAGGAAAGAATGAATGGGGCCATGTATCGTGAGATTTTGAGTGAAAACCTCCTTCCATCAGCAAGGGCAATGAAGATGAAACGTGGCTGGGTCTTTCAGCATGACAATGATCCCAAACACACCGCCCGGGCAACGAAGGAGTGGCTTCATAAGAAGCATTTCAAGGTCCTGGAGTGGCCTAGCCAGTCTCCAGATCTCAACCCCATAGAAAATCTTTGGAGGGAGTTGAAAGTCTGTGTTGCCCAGCGACAGCCCCAAAACATCACTGCTCTAGAGGAGATCTGCATGAAGGAATGGGCCAAAATACCAGCAACAGTGTGTGAAAACCTTGTGAAGACGTACAGAAAACGTTTGACCTGTGTCATTGCCAACAAAGGGTATATAACAAAGTATTGAGAAACTTTTGTTATTGACCAAATACTTATTTTCCACCATCATTTGCAAATAAATTTATAAAAAATCCTACAATGTGATTTTCTGGAGAAAAAAAATCTCATTTTGTCTGTCATAGTTGACGTGTACCTATGATGAAAATTTCAGGCCTCTCTCATCTTTTTAAGTGGGAGAACTTGCATTAATTGGTGGCTGACTAAATACTTTTTTTCCCCACTGTATATATATAAAATATACAGTGCATTCAGAAAGTATTCAGACCCCTTCCCATTTCCCAAATTTTTTTTGCGTTACAGCCTTATTACAAAATTGATTCAATTAATGTTTTTTCTCATCAATCTACACGCAATACCCCATAATGACGAAGCAAAAAAAGGTTTATAGATGTTTTTGGAAATGTATTCAAAATAAAAAACCGAAATACATTATTTACATAAGTATTCAGACCCTTTGCAACAGTGAGGGAAAAAAGTGTTTGATCCCCTGCTGATTTTGTACGTTTGCCCACTGACATATAAATTATCAGTCTATAATTTTAATGGTAGGTTTATTTTAACAGTGAGAGACAGAATAACAACAAAACAATCCAGAAAAACGCATGTCAAAAATGTTATAAATTGATTTGCATTCTAATGAGGAAAATAAGTATTTGACACCCTCTCAATCAGAAAGATTTCTGGCTCCCAGGTGTCTTTTAGACAGGTAACGAACGGGTTGAGATTAGGAGCACACTCTTAAAGGGAGTGCTACTAATCTCAGCTTGTTACCTGTATAAAAGACACCTGTCCACAGAAGCAATCAATCAATCAGATTCCAAACTCTCCACCATGGCCAAGACCAAAGAGCTTTCCAAGGATGTCAGGGACAAGATTGTAGACCTACACAACGCTGGAATGGGCTACAAGACCATCGCCAAGCAGCTTGGTGAGAAGGTGACAACAGTTTGTGCGATTATTCGCAAATGGAAGAAACACAAAAGAACTGTCAATATCCCTCGGCCTGGGGCTCCATGCAAGATCTCACCTCGTGGAGTTGCAATGATCATGAGAACGGTGAGGAATCAGACCAGAACTACACGGGAGGATCTTGTCAATGATATCAAGGCAGCTGGGACCATAGTAACAAAGAAAACAATTGGTAACACACTACGCCGTGAAGGACTGAAATCCTGCAGCGCCCGCAAGGTCCCCCTGCTCAAGAAAGCACATATAAAGGCCCGTCTGAAGTTTGCCAATGAACATCTGAATGATTCAGAGGAGAACTGGGTGAAAGTGTTGTGGTCAGATGAGACCAAAATCGAGCTCTTTAGCATCAACTCAACTCGCCGTGTTTGGAGGAGGAGGAATGCTGCCTATGACCCCAAGAACACCATCCCCACCGTCTAACATGTAGGTGGAAACATTATGCTTTGGGGGTGTTTTTCTGCTAAGGTGACAGGACAACTTCACCGCATCAAAGGGATGATGGATGGGGCCATGTACCGTCAAATCTTGGGTGAGAACCTCCTTCCCTCAGCCAGGGCACTGAAAATGGGTTGTGGATGGGTATTCCAGCATGACAATGACACAAAATACACGGTCAAGGCAACAGTGGCTCAAGAAGAAGCACATTAAGGTCCTGGAGTGGCCTAGCCAGTCTCCAGACCTTAATCCCATAGAAAATATATGGAGGGAGCTGAAGGTTCGAGTTGCCAAACGTCAGCCTCGAAACCTTAATGACTTGGAGAAGATCTGCAAAGAGGAGTGGGACAAAATCCCTCCTGAGATGTGTGCAAACCTGGTGGCCAACTACAAGAAACGTCTGACCTCTGTGATTGCTAACAAGGATTTTGCCACCAAGTACTAAGTCATATTTTGCAGAGGGGTCAAATACTTATTTACCTCATTAAAATGCAAATCAATTTATAACATTTTTGACATGCGTTTTTCTGGATTTTTTTGTTGTTATTCTGTCTCTCACTGTTCAAATAAACCTACCATTAAAATTATAGACTGATCATGTCTTTGTCAGTGGGCAAACGTACAAAATCAGCTGTGGATCAAATACTTTTTTCCCTCAATGTAATTAGTTTAATGGAAACCCTAAATTGGCTTTGTACTATGTTATAAGTTACTTCTATAAATTCCACTCCTATGGGCACCATCAAATGATCCATTAATGGCACCAACTCAGAAAACATTTATCTATTATTTCCCACCCCTGACGTACATCTACGTTTGGGTGAGAAAGTTAACACATACATATTATTCTAATTATTGCTTTATCACCTCTCTAGTAATCGATTACACACACATAAAATTCATCCGATTTTCATATCTTCACATAATCCATATAGAACGTTAGAAACCTCTAGGTACTCACATCAAACAATCCCTTCGTGTTTTTTAACGATTCTCAATCGACACAAATCAAGTTCTTCAAACATACTCCCAGCGGAACCAAAAAAACAAAACAACTTGTTTTTCCTGGACACTGACCTTTCTGTCATGGAATCCTCACCGGTACTCTAACTTTCAGGAAACCCTGTCAAAGTCAAACCTCCTAGTAAAACACAGACTTGTCTGTACTCTCTAAAATAACCTCACGCTCTCTATACCCCACTCCTTGATATTCTATGACGGGCATTGATGTACGGAACCACAATATAATGTTATATCAACGCTTATTATCAAAATGTATATCAAATTATCCAAAACTTCTATAACTTATTATGCACCCTTCAGATTCAAATTACTTTCTGCTGTTTGTTCATAAGATAGCCCATGTTGTTCCATTCAATTACTTAACTTCGTTAGCGAACTTTTCGCGCTATCTTTAACCTATCCCTTTTAAAAATACCTTATTGAGGATCCTCATTGTCTGTCCATGCTGATAAATCACTGATATATGGTTCCCCATAGAATAACCCTAATGTACTTACCATCCATTCACGCATTGTCTGATTTTCAATACTTTTAAAAGAGACTTGTTTTAAATGCGGATTTGTCTGTAATAATTTCGTCATTTCCTTTCCTTCTCTTCGAGGTAAATGAAGCTCTGATTTCATCTTAATGGTGACTGTCTTTCCAGATAACGGTCTACTAAGTTGGCTATCCATTACTTGTATTAGTTCATGCAATATTAGTAATCAAATACTTGAATCAAATCCCCAACTTGATCTTTATTAAAATATTGTTTGCCTATTTTGTCATTGGTGCCATGATTCAACATGCTTAATTGTATCTGCTCTGATTCTTTATGCAGTATGAGTTATTGTTCTCGCTCTTTTTCCTGACCGTTTTGAGTAATTTCACAAAGGACTAATTTTCTCATAGGGCTTTTACAATATTGTTTAGGACTTGAACCTCTTAACACATCTAACGCTTTATGATGATTCTTACACACCACAGGACTCAAACCTCTATCTTTATAATGTCTGTTGTTTTTTAGTCATTACTCTGAACAGACCCTGTTTAGAATCATAGCACCATGTCATTGTCTAATTTGATATTTCTACTTATATCTATTTACGTGCTTGAATACCACTCATCTGTTCCCCTCAAACAATATTGAATTTTAAACGTTCGTCACAGCTCAGCTTTACCACAGATAAGCTGAATTTAACCTAATCGAAACATTAAAGTCTGCTTACCTGTTAGTTCGGCTGTAAACTGCATCCTGTTCGTTTAGACGCCAATCTGTTATGACGAGTTTCTCTGGTATCGAGTACTTCAAGATGTAAGAGAATAGTTAAACACTTAGATGGAGAGGTTGGTTCAGAGTATTTAATTATTACAGTACCGGATTCACTTGACAAGTGGTACATGCGTAGCCTATTGTCATCTGAATGACTTACATAGAAAACCTCTCAGTTTATATAATGCTTTCCGAGCTAATTCCATCCAACAGTTGCCAACCATTATTGAGTGTCACTCCCAACAACAATAGCATCACCCTATATGGTATCGTGTTGCACCCTAGTCAGTATATTCCATCACGTACTCCTTCTAAGATTAGCACCAGTGGCCCCCAAGCTATCTTGGCACGCAGACCTTCTGGCACCCAGCAGTGACAGAAATAAATACATGGAATGTTCTCATCCTCCCAATCCGATGCAGCTCATGAGATCAAAGACATTAACAAATACTGTATAAAAAGACATTATATCACCTACTCATTGAAGAGTTTTTCTTTATTTTTTACTATTTTTTTACATTGAAGAATAATAGTGAAGAAATGAATACATATATTACCTGGCGCCGACGAAGATGGCAGCCTCGCAAATAGCTCTTGTTTTGTTTTTTATGTGTACATTTTTACATTATTAGCTCAGAAAGTGATTTGTATCATTACATACAGCCGGGAAACAATATTGGATATTAGAGCGGCGGTAACTCACCAGCATTACGACCAGGAATACGACTTTCCCGAAGCAGAACCTTTGTTTGCTCTCCGAGGGCAATTGAAATGATTCCAGCGGCTGACCCAAAACATCGCCGGCGGAGGAGAGGCACTCGGAGTGGCCTTCTGGTTCGACTTAGGAGGCGCGCACACTACCCACCGCTTCCAAGTATATTACTCGCTAATGTTCAGTCTTTGGATAAGAAAGTCGACGAGCTCAGGGCAAGGATTTCTTTCCAGAGAGACATCAAGGCCTGTAACATACAGTGCCTTGCAAAAGTAATCATCCCCTTTGGCATTTTTCATTTACATTACATTTTAGTCATTTAGCAGACGCTCTTATCCAGAGCGACTTACAGTTAGTGAATACATATTTTTATTTATTTATTTTTTATACTGGCCCCCCGTGGGAATCGAACCCACAACCCTGGCGTTGCAAACGCCATGCTCTATCAACTGAGCTACATCCCTGCCGGCCATTCCCTCCCCTACCCTGGACGACGCTGGGCCAATTGTGCGCCGCCCATGAGTCTCCCGGTCGCGGCCGGCTGCGACAGAGCCTGGATACGAACCATTTTTCCTATTGTGTTGCATTACAACCTGTAATTTAAATGGATTTTTATTTGGATTTCATGTAATGGACATACACAAAATAGTCCAAATTGGTGAAGTGAAATTTAAAAAAGAACTTGTTTAAAAAAAACTATCTAAACAATAAATAACGGAAAAGTGGTGCATGCATATGTATTCACCCCCTTTGATATGAAGAGCCTAAATAAGATCTGGTGCAACCAATTACCTTCAGAAGTCACATAATTTGGTAAATGAAGTCCACCTGTGTGCAATCTACATGTCATATGATCTGTCACATGATCTCAGTATATATACACCTGTTCAGGGACAGAGTTGTGGAGAAGTACAGATCAGGGTTGGGATATAAAAAAATATCTGAAACTTTGAACATCCCACGGAGCACCATTAAATCCATTATTATAAAATGGAAAGAATATGGCACCACAACAAACCTGCCAAGAGAGGGCCACCCACCAAAACTCACGGACCAGGTAAGGAGACCAAAGACATCCCTGAAGGAGCTGCAAAGCTCCACAGCAGAGATTGGAGTATCTGTCCATAGGACCACTTTCACCTTTCCGCAGGACAAGTACCCTAAGCATACTGCTAAAGCAACACTTGAGTGGTTTAAGGGGAAACATTTAAATGTCTTGGAATGGCCTAGTCAAAGCCCAGACCTAAATCCAATTAAGAATCTGTGGTATGACTTAAAGATGTGGCTGTATACCAGTGGAACCCATCAACTTGAAGGAGCTGGATCAGTTTTGCCTTGAAAAAATCCCAGTGGCTAGATGTGCCAAGCTTAAAGAGACATACCCCAAGAGACTTGCAGCTGTAATTGCTGCAAAAGGTGGCTCTACAAAGTATTGACTTTGGGGTGGGTGAATAGTTATGCACACTCAAGTTTTCAGTTTTTTTGTCTTATTTGTTGTTTGATTCATAAGAAAAAATATTTTGCATCTTCAAAGTGGTAGGCATGTTGTCTAAATCAAATGATACAAACCCCCCCCAAAATCAATTTTAATTCCAGGTTGTAAGGCAACAAAATAGGAAAAATGCCAAGAGGGGTTGATACTTTCGCAAGCAACTGTATCTTTTTTCACGGAAACATGGCTCTCTGGGGATATTCTGTCAAAATTGGTCCAGCCAGATGGGTTCTCATTTCATCGCGCAGACAGAAATAAATATCTCTCCTGGAAGCAGAAGGGCGGAGTTTCATGATTAACGACTCATGGTGTAATTGTAGTAACATACAGGAACTCAAGTACTTTTGTTCACCCGACCTAGAATACCTCCCAAGATAATTTTCTTAGGTTATAGTCACGGCCGTGTATATCCCCCCTCAAGCCGATACCATGACGGCCCTCAAAGAACTTCACTGGACTTTATGCAAACTGGAAACCATGTATGCTGAGGCTGCATTTATTGTAGCCAGGGATTTTAACAGAGCAAATTTGAGGACTAGGCTGCCGAAGTTCTATCAACATATCGACTGTTGTACTCGGGCAGCTAAAATCCTCGACCATTGCTATTCGAACTTCCGGGGTGGCTACAAGGCCCTCCCCACCCTCCTTTCGGTAAATCTGACCACAACTCCATTTTGCTCCTCCCTTCCTATATGCAGAAACTCAAACAGGAAGTACCCTTGCTAAGGACTATTTAACACTGGTCTGACCAATCGTAATCTACGCTTCAAGATTATTTTGATCACGCGGACTGTGATATGTTCGGGTAGCTTGCACATTTCTTTGGGACGAATACACTGAAACGGTGACTGAGTTTATCAGGAAGTGTATAGGAGATGTTGTGCACACTGTGACTATTAAAACCTACCCAAATGAGAAACCGTGGTTAGATGACAGCATTCGCGCAAAATTGAAAGCGCAAACCACCGCATTTAACCATGGCAAGGTGACTGGGAATATGGCAGAATACAAACAGTGTAGCTACTCACTCCTCAAGGCAATTAAACTGGAAAAACATCAGTATAGAGACAAAGTGGAGTCACAATTCAACGCCTTAGACACGACGTATGTGGCAGTGGCTACAGACAATCACAGACTACAAAAGGAAAACCAGCCACATCGCCGACACCGACGTCTCGCTTCCAGACAAGCTAAACACCTTCTTCGCCCCGCTTTAAGAATATCACAGTGCCACCGACGCCGCCCACTACCACGGACTGTGGGCTCTCCTTCTCCATAGCCGATGTGAGTAAGACATTTATGCGTGTTAACCCCCGCAAGGCTGCCGGCCCAGACGGCATCCCTAGCCGCGTCCTCAGAGCATGCGCAGACCAGCTGGCTGGTGTGTTTACGGACATATTCAATCTCTCCCTATCCCAGTCTGCTGTCCCCACATGCTTCAAGATGGCCACCATTGTTCCTGTACCCAAGAAAGCAAAGGTAACTGAACTAAATGACTATCGCCCCGTAGCACTCACCTCTGTCATCATGAAGTGCTTTGAGAGACTAGTCAAGGATCATATCACCTCTACCTTACCTGTCACCCTAGACCCACTTCAATTTGCTTACCACCCCAATAGATCCACAGACGATGCAATCGCCATCACACTGCACACTGCCCTCTCCCATCTGGACAAGAGGAATACCTATGTAAGAATGCTGTTCATTGACTATAGCTCAGCATTCAACATCATAGTACCCTCCAAGCTCATCATTAAGCTTGAGGCCCTGTGTCTGAACCCCACCCTGTGCAACTGGGTCCTGGACCTCCTGACGGGCCGCCCCCAGGTGGTGAAGGTAGGAAACAACATCTCCACTTCGCTGATCCTCAACACTGGGGCCCAACAAGGGTGCGTGCTCAGCCCCCTCCTGTACTCCCTGTTCACCCATGACTGCGTGGCCAAGCACGCCTCCAACTCAATCATCAAGTTTGCAGACGACACAACAGTAGTAGGCTTGATTACCAACAATGACGTGATAGCCTACAGGGAGGAGGTGAGGGTTCTGGGAGTGTGGTGCCAGGAAAATAACCTCTTACTCAATGTCAACAAAACAAAGGAGATGATCGTGGACTTCAGGAAACAGAAGAGCGTGCACCCCCCTATCCACATCTTCCACCCACGCAGACAGTGTGGTGAAGAAGGCGCAACAGAGCCTCTTCAACCTCAGGAGGCTGAAGACATTTGGCTTGGCACCTAAAACCCTCACAAACCTTTAGAGATGCACAATTGAGAGCATCTTGTCAGGCTGTCTACACCACCCGCAACTGCAGGGCTCTCCAGAGGTTTGTGCGGTCTGCCGAACTACCAGCCCTCCAGGACACCTACAGCACCCGATGTCACAGGAAGGCCAAAAAGATCATCAAGGACATCAACCACCCAAGCCACTACCTGTTCACCCTGCTATAATCCAGAAGGTGAGGTCAGTACAGGTGCATCAAAGCTGGAACCGAGAGACTGAAAAACAGCTTCTATCTCAAGGCCATCAGACTGTTAAATAGCCATCACTAGCACATTAGAGGCTGCTGCTGCCTATTGAAATCACTGGCCACTTTAAGAAATGGAACACTAGTCAATTTAATAATGTTTACATATCTCACTTTACTCATCTCATATGTATATACTGTATTCTATAATATTCTACTGTATCTTAGTCCATGCCGCTCTGTCATTGCTTGTCCATATATGTATATATTCTTAAATTCCATTCCTTACTTAGATTTGTGTGTATTTGGTATATGTTGTGAAATTGTTAGATATTACTGCACTATCGGAGCTAGAAGTACAAGCATTTCGCTACACCCACAATATCTGCTAAACACGTGTATGTGACAAATAACATTTGATTTGATTTGATATGGAATCATGTAGTAACCAAAAAAGTGTTAAACAAATCAAAATATATTTTAGATTTTAGATTCTTCAAATAGCTACCCTTTGCATTGATGACATCTTTGCACACTATTGGCATTCGCTCAACATGCTTCACCTGGAATGCTTTTCCAACAGTCTTGAAGGAGTTCACACATATGCTGAGCACTTGTTGGCTGCTTTTCCTTCACTCTGCCGTCCGACTCATCCCAAACCATCTCAACTGGGTTGAGGTCGGGGGATTGTGGAGGCCAGATCATCTGATGCAGCACTCCATCACTATTCTTCCTGGTAAAATAAGCCCTTACAAAGCCTGGATGTGTGTTGGGTCATTGTCCTGTTGAAAAACAAATGATAGTCCCGCTAAGCCCAAACCAGATGGGATGGCGTATCGCTGCAGAATGCTGTGGTAGCCATGCTGGTTAAGTTAGCTTTGAATTCTAAATAAATCAGACAGTGTCACCAGCAAAGGACCCCCACACCATAACACCTCCTCCTCCATGCTTTACGGTGGGAACTACACATGCTGAGATCATCCGTTCACCCACACCGCGTCTCACAAAGACACAGCAGTTTGAAACAAAAATCTCAAATTTGGACTCCAGACCGAAGGACACATTTCCACCGGTCTAATGTCGATTGCTCGTGTTTCTTGGCCCAAGCAGGTCTCTTCTTCTTATTGGTGTCCTTTAGTAGTGGTTTCTTTGCAGCAATTCCACCATGAAGGCCTGATTCACAAAGTCTCCTCTGAACAGTTGATGTTGAGATATGTCTGTTACTTGAACTCTGTGAAGCATTTATTTGGGCTGCAATTTCTGAGGCTGGTAACTCTAATGAACTTATCCTCTGCAGCAGAGGTAACTCTGGGTCTTCCATTCCTGTGGCGGTCCTCATGAGAGCCAGTTTCCTCATAGTGCTTGATGATTTTTGCGACTGCACTTGAAGAAACGTTCAAAGTTCTTGACATTTTCCGGATTGACTGACCTTCATGTCTTAAAGTAATGATGGACTGTCGTTTCTCTTTGCTTATTTGAGCTGTTCTTGCCATAATATGGACTTGGTCTGTTACCAAATAGGGCTATCTTCTGTATACACCCCTACCTTGTCACAACACAACTGATTGGCTCAAACGCAAAGCAATTCCACATTCTACACACAATACCCCATAATGACAAAGTAAAAACAGGTTTTAAAAAATAATAGTAGACTAATTTATATAAAATACAAAAACTGAAACAACACATTTACATAAGTATTCAGGCCCTTTACTCAGTACTTTGTTGCAGCACCTTTGGCAGCGATTACAGCCTCGAGTCTTCTTGGGTATGACACTAATAGCTTGGCACACCTATACAGTGGGGAAAAAAAGTATTTAGTCAGCCACCAATTGTGCAAGTTCTCCCACTTAACAAGATGAGAGAGGCCTGTAATTTTCATCATAGGTACACGTCAACTATGACAGACAAATTGAGATTATTTTTCTCCAGAAAATCACATTGTAGGATTTTTAATGAATTTATTTGCAAATTATGGTGGAAAATAAGTATTTGGTCACCTACAAACAAGCAAGATTTCTGGCTCTCACAGACCTGTAACTTCTTCTTTAAGAGGCTCCTCTGTCCTCCACTCTTTACCTGTATTAATGGCACCTGTTTGAACTTGTTATCAGTATAAAAGACACCTGTCCACAACCTCAAACAGTCACACTCCAAACTCCACTATGGCCAAGACCAAAGAGCTGTCAAAGGACACCAGAAACACAATTATAGACCTGCACCAGGCTGGGAAGACTGAATCTGCAATAGGTAAGCAGCTTGGTTTGAAGAAATCAACTGTGGGAGCAATTATTAGGAAATGGAAGACATACAAGACCACTGATAATCTCCCTCGATCTGGGGCTCCACGCAAGATCTCACCCCGTGGGGTCAAAATGATCACAAGAACGGTGAGCAAAAATCCAAGAACCACACGGGGGGACCTAGTGAATGACCTGCAGAGAGCTGGGACCAAAGTAACAAAGCCTACCATCAGTAACACACTACGCCGCCAGGGACTCAAATCCTGCAGTGCCAGACGTGTCCCCCTGCTTAAGCCAGTACATGTCCAGGCCCGTCTGACGTTTGCTAGAGTGCATTTGGATGATCCAGAAGAGGATTTGGAGAATGTCATATGGTCAGATGAAACCAAAATAGAACCTTTTGGTAAAAACTCAACTCGTCGTGTTTGGAGGACAAAGAATGCTGAGTTGCATCCAAAGAACACCATACCTACTGTGAAGCATGGGGGTGGAAACATCATGCTTTGGGGCTGTTTTTCTGCAAAGGGACCAGGACGACTGATCTGTGTAAAGGAAAGAATGAATGGGGCCATGTATCGTGAGATTTTGAGTGAAAACCTCCTTCCATCAGCAAGGGCATTGAAGATGAAACGTGGCTGGGTCTTTCAGCATGACAATGATCCCAAACACACCACCCGGGCAACGAAGGAGTGGCTTCGTAAGAAGCATTTCAAGGTCCTGGAGTGGCCTAGCCAGTCTCCAGATTTCAACCCCATAGAAAATCTTTGGAGGGGAGTTGAAAGTCCGTGTTGCCCAGCGACAGCCCCAAAACATCACTGCTCTAGAGGAGATCTGCATGGAGGAATGGGCCAAAATACCAGCAACAGTGTGTGAAAACCTTGTGAAGACTTACAGAAAACGTTTGACCTGTGTCATTGCCAACAAAGGGTATATAACAAAGTATTGAGAAACTTTTGTTATTCAACAAATACTTATTTTCCACCATAATTTGCAAATAAATTCATTAAAAATCATACAATGTGATTTTCTGTCTGTCATAGACGTGCACCTATGATGAAAATTACAGGCCTCTCATCTTTTTAAGTGGGAAAACTTGCACAATTGGTGGCTGACTAAATAAAAAATGTCCCCACTGTATGTGCATATTAGAAATGGAGAGAGGTATGACAAATTTACTCTGTCTACTACCGTATATCTATTGATGGCTTCAGTATATCATTAACAGGCTATTTGTGAATTAAAGCAGTTGGTACACTGTCATAGAGAAAAATGTGTGATGTATACACACGTTCCCCCACAATTCACTAGTAACTTATTTTTTCAGGGAATAAAATAGTGGAGAAAATGTGGAATACTTGATGGTCTTTATCTGTGTTGAATTTATTAGTATTCATTCAAAACTGGAGCTCTAAAGGGACATCCTTTTGAAATTGTCACGATCGTTGTAAGATGAAGCGGACCAAGGCGCAGCGTGATATGCGTACATTCTTTTATTACAGTACACAACACGAACCAAAACAAAAAAACAAACGATACGTGAAGTCCTGGGTTGAACACAAACCTTCCGGAACAAGATCCCACAAAATAACAGTGCCAAACAGGCTGCCTAAGTATGGTCCACATACTGAAGATGAAACGTGGCTGGGTCTTTCAGCATGACAACGATCCCAAACACACCACCCGGGCAACGAAGGAGTGGCTTCGTAAGAAGCATTTCAAGGTCCTGGAGTGGCCTAGCCAGTCTCCAGATCTCAACCCCATAGAAAATCTTTGGAGGGAGTTGAAAGTCCGTGTTGCCCAGCGACAGCCCCAAAACATCACTGCTCTAGAGGAGATCTGCATGGAGGAATGGGCCAAAATACCAGCAACAGTGTGTGAAAACCTTGTGAAGACTTACAGAAAACGTTTGACCTGTGTCATTGCCAACAAAGGGTATATAACAAAGTATTGAGAAACTTTTGTTATTGACCAAATACTTATTTTCCACCATAATTTGCAAATAAATTCATAAAAAATCCTAAATGTGATTTTCTGGAGAGAAAAAAATCTCATTTTGTCTGTCATAGTTGACGTGTACCTATGATGAAAATTACAGGCCTCTCTCATCTTTTTAAGTGGGAGAACTTGCACAATTGGTGGCTGACTAAATACTTTTTCCCCCACTGTATTTGGGGAGTTTCTCCCATTCTTCTTTGCAGATCCTCTCAAGCTTTATCAGATTGGATGGGGAGAGTCGCTGCACAACTATTTTCAGGTCTTTCCAGAGATGTTCGATCAGGTTCAAGTCCAGGCTCTGAATGGACCACTCAAGGACATTCAGAGAATTGTCCCGAAGCCACTCCTGCATTGTCTTGGCTGTGTGCTTAAGGTCGTTGTCCTTTTGGAAGGTGAACCTTCGACCTGTCTGAGGTCCTGAGCGCCTTGGAGCAGGTTTTCATCAAGGAGCTTTCTATACTTTGCTCCGTTCATCTTTCCCTCGATCCTGACTAGTCTCCCTGTCCCTGCTGCAGAAAAACATCCCCACAGCATGATGCTGACACCACCATGCTTTACCATAGGGATAGTGCCATGTTTCCTCCAGACATGACGCTTGGCATTCAGGCCAAAGAGTTCAAACTTGGTTTCATCAGACCATATAATCTTGTTTCTCATGGTCTGAGAGTCTTTAGGTGCCTTTTGGCAAACTCCAAGCGGGCTGTCATATGTATTTTACTGAGGAGTGGCTTCCATCTGGCCACTCTACCTTAAAGGCCTGCTTGGTGGAGTGCTGCAGAGATGGTTGTCCTTTTGGAAGGTTCTCCCATATCCACAGAGGAACTATGGAGCTCTGTCAGAGTGACCATCGGGTTCTTGGTCACCTCCCTGACCAAGGCCCTTCTTCTCCGATTGCTCAGTTTGGCCGAGCGGCTAGCTCTAGGAAGTGTCTCGGTGGTTCCAAACTTCTTCCATTTATGAATGATGGAGGACATTGTGTTCTTTGGGACCTTCAATGCTGCAGACATTTTTTGGTACCCTTCCCCAGATCTGTGCCTCGACACAATCCTGTCTCTGAGCTCTACAGACAATTCCTTCGACCTCATGGCTTGGTTTTTGCTCTGACATGCACTCTCAACTGTGGGGCCTATATAGACAGGTGTGTGCCTTTCCGAATCATGTCCAATCAATTGAATTTACAACAGGTGGACTCCAATCAAGTTGTAGAAACATCTCAAGAATGATCAATGGAAACAGGATGCAAAAATGTCTAAAAACCTGTTTTCGCTTTTTCAGTATGGGGTATTGTGTGTAGATTGATGAGGGAAAACATTTATTTAATCAATTTTAGAATAAGGCTGTTACATAACAAAATGTTGAAAAAGTCAAGGGGTCTGAATACTTTCCAAATGCGCTGTAGATATTTATCTTGTCCATGTGGGATAGGGCAGTGTGCATTGCAATGGCAATTGCGTCGTCCGTGGATCTGATGGGGTGATGTGTGAATTGTGGTTGGTCTAGGGTGTAGGATAAGGTGGAGGTGATATGGTCCTTAACTAGCCTCTCAAAGAACTTCATGATGAGATAAATGAATGCTACGGGGCGATAGTCATTTAGTTCAGTTATCTTCTCTGTCTTGGGTACAGGAACAATGGTGGACATCTTAAGTGGGGACAACAGACTGGGATATGGTGAGATTGAATATGTCCGTGAATACTCCCGTAAAATAGTTTTTCCTTCTGAGTAATGCTGAAACAACCCAAAAGTCTGTATGTGGTAATTGACTTTGTGGTTGGTAAGGGCTTCCTCAATGTGAGTCTAGAGAGGGATCATTAGAGGCAGGAAACAGAGGTTCCAGGAAGCCCATTATGAGACAACACCTCCAGGACTCAGTTAGGCAACATTTTACCCGCTAGCATAGCCTGAAAATGTTGTTACACCTCGTATGAAACCTGGTCCCTAATGTGTTCTTCTACACAAGATCAGCATCACATAATGATGCCAAATATAACTTTGTTATGTTACCAATTAGGTGAATGTTGTTGCTTCCCACATAATAAGATACCCCAGAGACTGACTTACTAATGTTGGTATTAATGTTGGTACTATGCTGAGCTGCTGAGGAGGTACCCAGTCATTAAAATGGCACTATTCCTGAGAGGAATTGCCAGGATATCCAGTCCAAGATGTGCAGGTATAATTTTCTGGCCATCTGCCCCTGCTCTTAACTAAACAAATAGCTCATGTAATAATTTTCACTTGAATTGTCCATTTACTGCCAATGGCACATCAGAAACTAGGATATAATGTAGGGCATAAAACGAGGGCAGGATAGCAACAACTTTATAACGGTAACGAGAGATTGGTATATAGTAATACATAGAATGGAGCTAGATGTGGGGTTTATGGAAGTTTCGCAAGAGATGTCTAATATAAAGATCAAACACGTCTCAGTGTCTGGCGCGACACAGTAGCACTGGGCTGAACCTCGACAAGAAATCTGGCATGTTGCACAACCAGCCATGACAGATCGGAATTTCATGGGAAAATACAGTAATTAGCCAAATCAAGTGATACTGTAAATACATTGACAGTGTATCCTACTAATTGTAAGTGTTTGGGGCTTGCGCCACTATACTGTATGTAGGTAAATGCACAGTGGACATTATTTTGTAATATTATACTAATCGTCTAGGGGGCATTCACAGATGTAAATACAATGTGTGACTAAACTGAAATGGCATTGTACCTACCTATATAACTTTGTAGACATGGTTTCAATATCACTTGACAAAAAAAGTGGAACCAAGAATGCTTTCCCTCCCCAAAAAAATGCTAAACCAACTGTCAGAAGGATTGCAGAGCTGACAACATATATTTCTAACCCAATTAGGAGCGACCACAGGGTACTTAGAACTACCGTAACAATTACACTGACAGTTGCAGCTGCTGAGCTGCTGAGGAGGTACTCCTAGGAAATATGCAAATATACATTATGAGCTCCCACCTCCACGGTAACTTACCATATCTACATTCTCCCTGTGAAAATTACTGCCGATCTACTGTCTATAAGTTGAAGAGCAGTCTCACATAAAGTGCTTGGCCAGTCCGTTTCTGTAAGGTCCGAGACTAATAATATCTATTACGATTTCTTCATCTCTATCTCTGTCTCTCCTTCTCTTGATCTCGGCCTCTCTCTCGCTCTCTCTCTCTCTCTCTCTCTCTCTCTCTCTCTCTCTCTCTCTCTCTCTCTCTCTCTCTCTCTCTCTCTCACAGCACACACACACACACACACACACACACACACACACTACTCTCCCTTTCACACACAATACTCTCCCTTTCACACACAATCTCATGCTGGATCATAACATTTGGGAAATGTATTTTTCTTTGAGATGCAACCCGTATCCCATTTTTTCAGCAGATTTGAATTTCAAAAGCTTCTGAACTTCCTCAACTCTGGGCTGGGATGTGACCCAGCACTACTGAGGGATAAAACTACTTTTTCTGTTCTGCTAAGGTCAATTCTTCAAAGCAGCCGGCCCACTCTATAGACTTAACCTATCAACAGGGCAGGCTTGATGGAAAGGTACTATACTTTGAAGTCAACTAGGGTCTATTAGAGTTGTGTGTAGAGTTGTGACCCCGTGTAGCTCAGTTGGTAGAGCATGGTGTTTGCAACGCCAGGGTTGTGGGTTCGATTCCCACGGTGGGCCAGTATGAAAAGATGTATGCACTCACTAACTGTAAGTCGCTATGGATAAGAGTGTCTGCTAAATGACTAAAATGTAAATGTGTGTCAGATGGTTAGGGAAATTGACCAAGAGTTAATCGTTGGTTGCTGTCCAAGGTGCTGAATTGGCTGTGTAGTAGTGGCTGACTGAGTAGGTAGTGGCCTTTTCAAAAATCGAGTATAGTTTAAATGCTCGGATGTCATACTCATTTCGGCTTTGACAACAGCTGATCAACTAGATATGGGGATGCGCCACCGAAATCAACAAATATCGGGAAACAAAGCAATCACGCATGACGCATTCTCAGTATGCGAAAATAGAAAGTGTTATAGTATGTGAACTTTCGAAAAATCGAGTATGCTTTAAATGCCAGGATGTTATACTCATTTCGGCCTTTCATCTAGTAGAGTTTGCTGCACACTTTTCAGGAATTTCACAGCCACAATGCATTGGAAGAGGGGGCTGCGAGTAAAAAACAAAACAACTTGGAAGATGGCAAGTAGCTAAGCTTCTACGGTGGTGTTCAAAAATAAGTAGGTTTTGTTCTCCTTAAAATAATCACAACTATTTCAACGTAACATTAGATCTTTGAAAACAGATCTGCATCTTGCTGCCTGCCATGCCTTTAGCTAGCTACGTGCTTTAGTAGGACTAGAAGTTATAACTGTTCGAACAGTAACGTTACTACGGGGTTACTTGCTTGCTGCTGAGCGTCGACTTCATTTTTAACATTAGCGTAGTTAGCTAGCTAGCTACTTGTTGTAAATACCAGGGCTTGTGTTCAGACTGTTACAGAGTCTGGTGACAATACTAGGCATTTAATTCAGTGGCAAACACGGCAGGAGAAATGCCGCAAAAATGTTTTTGTCATGTGGCCATAGTTAGCTTTCTTGCCACTGCAGTATGCACTGCCACTAGCTATAGCTAATGTTAGGAACGCAGTACCCTAGCTACAATCCTATTTTCCACAGCAGTGCTTGTTCCAACACTTTTATTTGTCACGTTGGTTTATTTGTGTTACGCTAATTGTCACGTCAGTTAATTTGTGTTGAGCTGATTGTAATGTTCATGCTATGCAATATTAGTTTCTACCTGAACGATTACAGCCTGAATGGGTCTAGCTAGTTTCATTGCACATAACCTGTTATGGTGGAAGTAATGGTAAGCTGCACTTGTTACTGTTTCACCTTGTCACTCCAATTTGATAAAGTATGTGGCAGTCTAGCCTTCTACAGAAAGTACACACAATGATAACTTTGCTCATGTTCTGGTTAATGTTATACTTCATCTTATGTCTTTTCAGGATCTACGTAAAGGAGTGTGAGCTGGAGGGGCAGGTGTCACCTGCATGGGTGAAAAATAAGTAGGAGAACCATAAGCAAAAATAGACTGTATACTGTATGTTATCTTTACATTTATTAATGTGCTGTACTTGGCTAATAAAATTCCCCTTTTCTCTGAGCGCAACAACACTTTCCCATCTATATATTTCCTATGCTTCACTGGCACATTCATGTAAGTGTGAAGATATACATTTTTAGAAAAGTTCAAGTATTCCAGAGAAATGTACTGCAATTGGCATAATAGCTTTTACAGGCCTTTACATGTATTATGTTTGATGCTGAAAGCTATCCTCTTCCATATTTTTCAGGAGTTGAAATTGCCCCCCGCTGGAGTCAGCACGGAGGGAGGCCACTGCCGCATACAACAAGTGGTATGTGGTAATAGATCAGGTGCTGCAGGGGATGTTACCACTCCATCACCCCACCTCCATCACCACACTGGTCATCATCTCCTCCTCTCCCTCCCAGAAGGGTCCAGATGTGGAGGCATGAGAAGGAGGTGACTGCCAGGGAGGCACACCTTATAGCCATTTTAGAGGCCATGATTAAGAAGTAGTTTTATGTATTTTGTATGTATTTTATTTATAGCTATTCATTTTCAGTACTTTTTTAAAACCCAAAGTGGATTTCATTTTTCTCATTAAAAAGTGTTTCTTGTTCTCAATAAACCTTTTTATTTAATACCGGTACATTTAATACTGTTGGTGTGTTTTACATGAAACATTTCAACATAATAAATGCACTCGCTCATCGGAGCTATCTTGTTGCAGGTGCATGATAACATTACATAAGTTGAAAGAAAAAAGAAACCCTGTAAACTGCTCTTGCTAGAATAACTTTTTTATTGAAGCTTGCATGTAGGCCTCTTGGTTTTCGTCAGAGCTTTTTTCTCTAATAAACTAAATAAACCATCTTTGGTATAATAATTTATTACATTTCAATAGTGCTTTTCATAATCTCAAAGCGCACCAAAGCAAAGAACAAACAAGAAATACATCATGACTAGCCTAGCTATAGGTCAACCAATAGAGGTCAAGTCTGAGTACATGCATCCTCCAAAGATGGAGAGGGACAGTTCATGGATTGATCAGAGGAAGGTGGTCAGGAAGATGGAGTCTGGTGTAAAGGGCTACTCTGGGAACCAGCCTGAGCAGCTCTGGGCAAAAAGCTTACCACACACAGTTCAGAATAGTAGCCAGTCATCCTCATTATGAGCCCTCTGCCTCAGCACTGCATTGCTCTCAAGCTTCAGTTGACTCTTCAATTGATACATGCGTAGGTCTACTGTACACTCAAGTTTACTCCAAATATGTCGTTCCAAATGCTAGCTACTTAGCTAACGTTAGCCCAAAACAACAACATGAAAGGTCACTGGGTGGGGCTACAGACTATCCTTTCTGGTTCATATGTTCCGTGTTGCTCAGTTAGTAGAGCGTGGCACTTGCAACCAGAGGTGTGGACTCGAGTCATGTGACTTGGACTCGAGTCAGACTCGAGTCATGAATTTGATGACTTCAGACTCGACTCGACAAAATGTACAAAGACTTGCAACTCGACTTGGACTTTAACATCAATGACTCGTGACTTCACTTGGACTTGCGCCTTATGACTCGAGAAGACTTGCTAGTTCCCATGAAAACTGGGGAAAAAAATTTTCACACGGCCGCGCCGCTCTCCGTTTATCTGCATCTGTGAAAATTTTTTGCACCATCCACCTGTATGCATACAGAGAGCGCGCGCTGCCTGCACGTTATCCAATCACTGTAGTCCCACGTTGTTTTGATTCGACAGCATCTAAGCAGGCACATTGCAAGACAACCAATGAAGCACATCAAGCAACAACGCGCCAGTTGTCAAAATGATACCGAAGATAGTTTGGTTTGGCTATAAAAATTACGAGGTAGTCGACAAAAAACGAGTTGCAATCTGCAAAACATGCGGATCGAAGATTACAGACGGAGCTGCCACAACGTCCAACTTTGTTCGACACCTGAAGTTGCACAAAGAAAGGTAAGTTTTGACGCAGATGCTACGCACCTTATCGGATGTACCGTAACTTACTAGCTAGCTGCTGCATATTTACTGTATCAACGAGACAAACGCACGTCTCCCTTGCTGGTTCATGCTTACAAAAATATGGATTTTTGAACTGCTATTATATGGACATTCTAAAACGCTTTCGTGAAAAACGCTTAACGTTCTTTAATGTACTAAGACAGTGTTATTAAAAGACCAAACTCTGTAAATATCATATTAATAAAGTATACTATGTACAAAACATCAGATGAGCCCAGAATATGAACGCAAACCACGTTTAATAACACGTTGCGTTTTCCTCCCATAGAAAACTATTATAAGAAAAGGCTTAACGTGTCTTAATATACTGAGACAGTAATATTAAAAGACCAAACTATAAATATCATATTAATAAAGTATACTAAATGTACAAAACATCAGATGAGGCCAGAATATGAACGCAAACACGTTTAACAACACGTTAAGTGTTTTCCTCCCATAGAAAACCATTATAAGAAAAGGCTTAACATGTCTTATGTAGGCTACTATGTATTCTGGGCTCATCTGATGTTTTGTACATAGTATACTTTATTGATATGATATTTACTTAGTTTGGTCTTTTTAATAACACTGTCTTAGTACATAAGACACGTTAAGCCTTTTCTTATAATGGTTTTCTATGGGAGGAAAACGCAACGTGTTATTAAACGTGTTTGCGTTCATATTCTGGGCTCATCTGATGTTTTGTACATAGTATGCTTTATTAATATGATATTTGCAGAGTTTGGTCTTATAATATTACTGTCTTAGTATATTAAGCATTAAGCAACGTTAAGCGTTTTTCACGTTAAGCGTTTTAGAATTCAGTTTCAGAGTTGCTGGTGTGCTGCCTCATTGAGGTCGTTTATGTAATTTTGGTTAATCACAACTAAGCAGAACTGTCGCTGAAGACAAAATATCACAATTAAACAATGAATGCACCCCCTTTCACAACTCGGATGTAGTTGGTGCATCCCTAAACCCATCCAAGTACAACAGGAAACATAGTAAGACGTATACATTGTAAAGAGGAAAATGATAACACAGTCACAGTAGATCCACCATTAGCCTTCCCTTTTCATATCATGCCCAAACAGCAGACAGCGCATGGACAGAGTGCTACCGTAGTCTACAGTAGGTCTGTGAGGCAGCGCACCACTGGGATATATACAGTATATAATAAAATAATAACGATTATAGTAGTAATGTTCAGAGATGCAATAGATTATTATAGTGCAGTTCTTAACTAATGGGAATATTGTTTAGCTTATTTTTGGTTTAATTTGGTTTACTTTAGTTATTTAATTTATTCAATTATTTTGTTTTTCTATACTTTTCATGCCAACTTGCCATGGCCCCCTAGAACCCCCTCGCGGCACCCAAGGGTCCCCGTCCCCACTTTGAAAACCACTGCTATAAAGCATATGACTTCAGTTTCTTGAGGGAAAGGGCTTTCTTATGAATTTTGAAGCAGTGAAAATATTCTTAATATTGCATACACTGAAACTGAAATGTATTATCGTAAACCGTAGTGTACAATAGGCAATGAATATTAACACAACAACATTGATATGAGTAAAGAGTAGTTTCAAATACAACATGTGTGGCTGTAAAGGATTTTCTGACATCTGTTTCATATTCTTCTCTGTTACAGGTATGAAGAATACCAGATGAACAAAATCATCGTAGATGAACCACAACAGCCTTCAATCTCACAATTCCTTGACACTCGTGTAGGGCGTTACAGCCTGACCCACCCACAGCAGAAGGCCATCTCCAATGCGATACTGTCTGACTTGATTATTGATTGCAATTTCCCTCTGTCTATTGTGGAAAATAAGAGCTTTCGTCACTTTCTGGCTGTGCTGGACAGCAAGTATACCCCAGTATGTCACCGAACGCTGACCACAAAAACAGAGAGCCTTGCTGAGGAGAGACGGTCAAAGTTAAAAACTCAATTGAGCAACACTGACCATGTTTCAGTCACTGTGGACATTTGGTCTGATCGAAAGATGAGGGATTCCTTGGTGTCACTGTGCACTGGATGGAGCGAGATGCAGAGAGGGGTACAGCTAAAGACTAATCTCTTGGCCTGCAACCGCTTCAAAGGCTCTCACACAGCAGAGCGAATCTGTGACCAATTTGAGGCAATATGTGATGAATACAACATCAAAGCTAAATTGGACTATATAATTAGTGACAATGCTGCTAACATGCGCAAGGCATTTACAGTCTGCTTCCCCAGCGAACAGGAGGAAGATGAAGATGCTGGAGATAATCTTGATGATCCTGAGCTATGGCATGACTTAACCCAAGAAGACCAGCAAACCGTCGATGCTGCTATGGCAAAGAAACAGCGCCTGCAGTGTTTTGCACACACATTGCAGCTGGTTGTGGGAGACGGTTTGAAAGAAACAAAAGCGGCATGTCCTTCTCTCTCCAAGTTATCAAAACTTAGCTCCCTGCTCCACACAAGCACAACGTTTAAAGACATCTTCGATGGTGAATTTGGGGAGCACAGAGGCATCCCTGCTGCAGTGAGCACGAGGTGGAATTCCACACTGCGGCAGGTAAAAGCAGTACTTCATTGTGATCAGCAAAAGCTCTGCGCAGTTCTTGAGAAGGCCGGGCATAAAGAACTGTCATTCACACCACGAGAGTGGAATCTGCTGAAGGAGTTGGTGGACATCTTAAAACCGTTCGGAGAAGCAACTGATTTGACACAGGGGGAGAAAGTCATTACAATCAGTGCAGTTGTTCCATCCATCTTGTCCCTCAATCACCATCTTGAGAAGCTGAAGCCTCAAGTTCGTTTCCTGAGTGGCCTGGTCAGAGGTCTGCAGGCATCCCTGAAAAAAAGATTTCTTGGGATCTTCATTAATGTAAAAATGGCCCAGTCTCAAGAAGGGATCACTGCCCCCTTTTCAGACACAGTCTACCTGAAAGCAGCTGCCTTGGATCCAGCCTTTTGTCTGCTGTGGATTGAGCCCCATGTGCTGGTCAACCGTGACATCAAGGCAGAGGTGGCACAACGAGTTAAAGGTTAATATTATTGACTTGCAATGCAACTTAAATGCAACGTACAATAATTTGATCTTAATCTGATATAGGATCTAATGTGATATTAATCTGACTTTAACAATAATAAAAAATTCAGTCTTGAACAGTATCATCAACATCAGAAATAAGGGCTCTTTTGTTTCTGCTGTTGTGACACGTTTTATTTTTATTTTTAGAATTGATCCTGCAAGATGCTGCAGAGACAGAGCAGCCTGTGCCGGTGCCTGCTGAAGAAGAACTAGAGGACATGGAAGGAGAAGGGCTGTTTGCTGCATACCATAAGAGGCAGAAAAGGGATGTTGGGACCCCACCAGCAGTACAGCTAAGTCACTACATTGACATGGCAGAAGGACAGAATGCCCTTTTGTTCTGGGCACTGAACAGTAAGACTCTTCCTTCACTCTTTCAAGTAGCCATCCGAGTCTTGGCAGTGCCTGCTTCTAGTGCTCCAGTGGAGCGAGTTTTCAGCCATGGTGGCATCATTCTGCGTCCCCATCGTGCACAAATGACTGACAGACTTTTGGCCAATTTGATCTTTTGCAAATGCAATGCAGTATAGGGGCCTCCCTCCACCTGTCCACAGCACGCATGCGCGCTCACACACTCACTCTCTGCTCATCACCTGTCCACACAGCTCTCTCTCTCCTGTGGTAGGAGTTTCACATGGAGTAAGATCTGTTCATTTGCAGTGCAGGTTCCCACACTGTTTTTACTTCCAGAGCTTTGGTGTTTGTCCTTCCCCGTAAACCATTTTCTCTCTCTCTCTCTCTCTCTCTCTCTCTCTCTCTCTCTCTCTCTCTCTCTCTCTCTCTCTCTCTCTCTCTGCATTGTTCTAGTGCAATATGCTGTTCAAATACAAGCATTTTTTTGTGAAAATTAAATGTTATGTTTTTTGCTGTATTTGATTAATGTTATTGTATAAAAAGGTTTAAATAAATACAAATCTTACAGACATACATGATTTGTATACATTTTATTTCTGTGGTAAGAGGACTTGAAATGACTCGAAACTAAAATGGTAGGACTTTGGACTCGACTTGAGACTTGATGGCTTTGACTTTTGACTCGACTTGGGACTTGCCTCATCTTTGACTCGACTTGACTCGGGACTCGAGGGCAAAGACTTGAGACTTACTTGTGACTTGCATAACAATGACTTTGTCCCACCTCTGCTTGCAACGCCAGGGTTGTGTGTTGGATTCCCACGGGGGACCAGTACCAACAAATATGAAATTTTATGCACTCACTACTGTAAGTCGCACTGGTTAAGAGTGTCTGCTAAATGACTCAAATGTAAAATCTAACTGATTCAGGACTACAAAAAAAAAAAAAAAACTTGCTGCGACTGGGAAAAATAGTTTTGGACGCTCATCCTACTCGGAATTACAAGTCAGAAACTCGGGCATCATCCTAGAGCTTCGACTTCTCCGACCTGAAGTTTACTGATGTTATGATTTTCCTAGTCTGAGCTTGTTTTGTTTCAGAATTCCAAGTTGCCTTGAACGCACCAAAAGTAGTATGTTTCGGCCGTGGCATACTTCATTCTTTGTACTAAACAGTACGTGCTAAATAATAGGTAGTATGATTAGTACACAGCATGCAAGTTTAAGTAGTAGGCAAGCCAGATTCCGGACACGGCCAGTGTCTGATGGCTTTGAGCTTGCTGTCCTTTGGCTGAATATGCTGAGTAGTTAGTGTCTGAAGGGGTTGTGGTCATCCATTTGGTCTAAGTGGGCTGATGGTGCCTTTGCACAATAATTCATTACACTATTTCCTGCTAAATATACACCTCAAACCATAGCCGTTATATATCTACCTCACAAACATGTTAAATATTTACACATTTGAACAGTGAGATTGTTTGTTAGTAATTAGCATCTGTACAATAATGAGGAAAACATAGCTAAACTATGAATACCTCTGAGGTAACCTCTAGGATTGTATCTTTTTTTAAACTGCAATGTTGTGGTTTGTTTACTTTCGAAAGCCAGAGGAACAGGAGAACTGTATCATTGCAGTACATAATCTTGCAAATAACACAGTTTAGTGTTCCCTGTTGTTTCCAGGTGCTCCTTCTCTGGAGTGTAAACCTTACAATGGTGTATTCCTCATCCTTCTCCCCACTCCTGCCCTCTCCCACTCCCCATCCCCCTCTCTCACCCACTCTATCTCTCCCCCTTTCCTAACCTCTCGCTCAACCCCCATTACTCTCTCTCCCTCACTCCCCCTATCTGGCCCTCTTTCCATCTACACTGTATCTATATGTTATCTGTACATGTATTTTCTGCATCTAAACCCGTGGACTCTCTCCTTTGACACACCCTGGGTTATTTTTCGATAGGGGATGATAAAGGATTTTCTGTTAGCATTAATCCAACAAGGCAGCCTCTATCTTCCGTGATGTCAGTTAATCTGATACCAATGTGCAATCTCAGTAAACACTTTCCCAACTGTAAACAGCCTGTCAGATTGCATAAGCCGTTTCACTCAGAAAATTGCTGTTTTTCAAGTTATCCCCCTCGTACGATTCGCCGTGAAAATACAGTGCCAGACGAGCCTCATCTCCACTCTCCTTCTGTTGCTGTCATCATATCAACAGTTTGTATGTGTGTGGTTTTACAGTCTACACACAAAACGTAATTGTCCCCTAGGAAAATGTACGTCACCGAAGAACTTTCGTTCTTGCAAATCAGGAGTGAAGACCAAACGCGTAGCTTTGAAAGATCTGACGTCTTCTGTTTTTGTCATCACATCAACACTTTGTATGTGTGTGGTTTTACACTCTACACGCAAAATGTAATTGTCCCCGAGGAAAATGTACTTCACTGAACAACTTCCATTCTTTTAAATCAGAAGTGAAGACCAAACGCGCAGCTTTGAAGAATCTGACAGCTACAGATTCATCTTGGTATCATCTCACTTGATATTCAAGTATGTTTTGTTTGTTTCTTGGTGTGTTGTTCTCATCTATAGTTTTGAGGAGGGTAAACAACTACCCCGAGGATACTTACAGCTGTCGTGAAGTGCCTTTCATTATTGTGATGACTATTATTTATTGAATAATTACCTACTATGTTTAATTGTTACTAGATAACATTAATCATGTAACAATTAACTCATTGGGAATTTGGGGCACCACGGGAAAAGTTGTTTAACGAGTTACCGTTTCCAGAATTAACTCTTAAGATATCTAGATATCTCTTATCATTTAACAGTCATTTATTCATGTTTTACCTCATATCAGTCTCATTCTGAAAGTCGTAGGCTCTTTAAGTCTGCAGGAACCCGGGTCTTACTGATCATTCCATACCACACAAATGGATTTAATTATTTATTTACTAACTAATTAAAATGATAACACAAGATACAAACACATGGTATATGTAGGGATTAGAAACTTAATAAAATGAAAATGGGTCCCTAGTGGACTAACACAATATGACACTTGTTACAAAAGATGGCGAGTTAAAGAGAGAGAGAGAGAGAAACACTTGGATACACATGGACCTACGCTCATAGTAATCATAATACTTTGCCCAGAACTGCCGCCCGTTTGGTAAGCAGTAATGCATGTATTTACGTTTTTGTCTTTGTCGTCTCTGTTGGACCCAGGCCTTCGTGGGAAGGGTCGATGGGCCTTCTCTTTTCGGATGGTCTTTTAGATGTAAGGCTCAGATGTAAGGCTCAGATTGTCCACAAGAGGTCACAATGTCCTTCTTCTTAGTTGTCTGTTTACTTTTACTCGTTCTGGAAGTGGTCTTCTGAGGACGGCTAATCAGCCGTGTCAATGATCCCCTGTGGGGTGATGAGAGCAGTGTAGTAGACAATGGTTTGAAGAGAGTAACAGGATGGTCCCACTTCAATTCACCTTCTTAGATAAAGTACTTAGAACAGCTACTCAGCCGTAACATTGATTGTTAGTGGAGGCAACTTTGTCGTCTTCACCTCGTGTTGATTTTCAGTGTCAGGACCAATATGGACAAAGGCTGCAGCTTGAGGTCCGTCTAGTCTGATCTGATAATTCTTATCTCAGTCTTTTATGCACTCTGGTAAAGAGGGGCGTTTCTGTCATACTGACATGCTCTCTGAGCTCCCACGGGTGTGGCTAGTTACGAGGCAAAAGTATTATTATCACTATGATTTTGTTAGAAAGCTAAAATCACATTCCTATCTTCCTCCTTGATATTTTCTACACAAGGTAAAGGATGTAAACCTGACATACACAGTATAAAAGCTCTTCAAGTCACAATGTTTTTGTTATAAACGTCACGACTTCCGCCGAGGCTGCCCCACCTCCTGGTTCAGGCAGGCTTCGGCGTTCGTCGTCATCGGAGTACTAGTTACTGCCGATCCCATTCTCATCACTCCACTTGTCATGTCTTGTCAATCACACACACCTGGTGCTCATTCCCCTAATTAGTATGTGTATAAGTGTTCCCTCTGTTCCCCTTGTCTTTGTGAGTGATTGTTTTGTTGTGAGAGCGTGTAGCTCGGTTGAGAAAATGTCACTGTGTTATTGCCAAGGTGGATGTTTTCCCTTGTACAGTTTCGTTTGATGCTTTGGGTGTTTGATTTATGCAAACGGATTAAACTCTGGACTTCGGTATTTTACCTCCTGCGCCTGACTCCTTCTTTCACACCTCGTCACAGAATCACTCACCTGATCTGATATGGGGTCAGCAGGAGAAGACCGCATGCCTGGAGTTGTGGCAAGGGTCCAGGAGTATTCCTCTATGTTGGCCAGCTTGGGGGAAGCGATTGATCGGGTTCTTCAGGTGGTAGAACGCCTGGAGAGGAGAGGATCCGATCTATCGAGACCAGCAGATGGATCCGATCTAACCGGATCCAGCCACCTACACCCCATCTCCTGGAGGGATCCAGATATCCCGGCCACCAGTGTTTGACAGGACTGCAGCGCGATGTAAGGGATTCCCACTCCAACTGGAGTTGTATTTCTCCAGCATCAGGCCGGAGCCCCGGGAGCGGGAGAAGGTATCCGTCCTTGTTTCCTGCCTTTGTGGGAGAGCCCTGGAGTGGGCCAATGCAATATGGAATGAGGGAGGTACCACGTTGAAGAACTACGGGGAGTTTGCTCGCCTCTTTCGGGCCGTTTTGATCACCCGCCTAAGGGTCGAGAGGTGGGCGAACGACTAGTTCATCTAAGGCAGGGGACGAGGACCGCTCAGGACTACGCACTGGAATTCCAGACACTGGCAGTGGGGTCCAGGTGGAACGAGCGGGCCCTGATAGACCATTTCCGGTGCCACCTAAGGGAGGACGTCCGACGGGAGCTAGCCTGCCGGGATGCCATGCTATCGTTCTCCCAACTGGTGGACATGGCCATCCGGCTCGACAATCTGTTAGCAGCCAGAGGACGTCCTGGTAGGGATCTGCCCGTTCCCACTCCGGACGACTCTGACCCTGAGCAGATGGAGCTGGGGGGAGCCGCCGGTCAAGAGAGCGCAGGAGGACAACGACAGTGCCACTCTGGTGGCACGAAGGGACAATCCATCTCAAGTCGCAGTCAACGTTCTTTTGGGTCTGGAGGCGTTAGGCAGGGTACTCACGCATCACCCCAGGTAACGAACACCCAAACGTGTTCAGAGCCCTTTGCGGCGCACTGTACTTTATCTATCTCCTTTCCCGATCAGTTGGTAGGTTCCCAGTGTAAGGCGCTAGTCGATTCAGGCGTTGCTGGGAATTTTGTGGGAAGGTAATTTGCACACCGACAAGGCATTTCATTGGTTCCCGTAACCATTCCACTCCCCATCAGAGCACTAGATAGTCGATCATTAAGGTCCGGGTTGGTTAAGGTAGTTACGGTACCAGTCACCATGATTACGCAGGAAACACATGTTGAGCAGATTACCTTTATGATTATTGAGTCTCCTGCTTACCCTGTAGTCTTGGGTATCCTGTGTTTAGCCCTTCACAACCCCAATTTCTCATGGCCGCAGAGGGTTCTAACGAGGTGGTCGCATGAGTGTCCGAGTAGGTGTCTAGGTGTTTCCGTTGGTGCGACCACGGTGGAAAGTCCAGACGGTACCCCCACCGTGCGCATACCCCCGAATACCATAATCTGGCGCTCGCCTTTTCCAAGACTTAAGCGACTAAATTACCACCTCATCGGGATGGGTAGACGCTGTACCACCCAGGAGTCATGTGTATCTCCTGTCGCAGGCTGAAACGGAGGCTATGGAAATATATGTCACTGAGTCCCTGCGCCAGGGGTATATATGTCCCTCCACTTCACCTGCCTCCTCGAGTTTCTTCTTTGTGAAGAAGAAAGATGGCGGTTTACGCCCGTGCATTGATTATCGACCACTGAATAATGTGATGGTACGATTTAGTTATCCTCATCCCCTCATTCCTTCAGTGATTGAGTCAATGCATGGGGCCCATTTTTTCACCAAATTAGACCTCAGGAGTGCCTGCAACCTGGTGCGTATTCGAGAAGGGGATGAGTGGAAAACAGCATTCAGCAAAACCTTGGGGCATTATGAATACCTGGTGCTGCCCTACGGTTTGATGAATGTTCCATCTGTTTTCCAGGCCTTTGTGAACAAGGTGTTTCGGGACATGCTTGGTCGCGGTGTGGTGCTCTACATCGATGACATCCTGGTGTATTCCGCTAGGCGTGCCGAGCATGTGTCCCTGGTGCGCAAAGTACTGGTCCGACTACTGGAAAATGATCTTTATGCCAAGGCAGAGAAGTGTGAGTTTTTCCAGCAGTCAATCTCCTTCCTCGGATATCGCATTACCACCACAGGTGTGGAGATGGAGGGAGACCGCATTGCAGCCATGCGTAATTGGCCGACACCAACCACGGTAAAGGAGGTGCAGCGCTTCCTTGGCTTTGCTAAATACTATCGAAGGTTTATTTGGGGCTTTGGCAAGGTCGCAGCTCCCATTACCTCCTTGTTGAAGGGTGGGCCGTCCCAGCTCCGCTGGTTTGCTGAGGCTGATTTGGCATTCAGTAGATTGCGGGGTCTGTTCACCTCAGCCCCGGTACTGGCTCACCCCGATCCATCACTACCGTTCGTAGTGGAGGTGGATGCGTCCGAGGTAGGGATAGGAGCTGTCTTATCCCAACGCTCAGGCAAGCCACCCAAGCTCCACCCCTGTGCCTTCTTTTCTAAGAAGCTCAGCTCGGCGGAGCAGAACTACGGCGTTGGTGATCGGGAGCTGTTGGCTGTTGTCCGAGCTATGACGGTGTGGAAACATTGGCTCGAAGGGGTGAAACACCCTTTCCTCGTCTGGACAGACCACCGTAACCTGGAGTACATTCAGGCAGCAAGGAGGCTGAATCCTCGCCAGGCCAGGTTGGCCCTCTTCTTCACCCAGTTTGATTTCACACTCTCATACATTCCGGGTACAAAGAACATGAAGGCAGACGCACTGTCTCGGCTGTTTGACACAGAGGTGAGGCCCAGAGACAACACCCCCATACTCCCGGCCTCATGCATTGTGGCGCCGGTAGTATAGGCAATGGACGCAGATATAGCGCAGTTATTACGCACAGATCCATCTCCACCGCAGTGTCCAGCTGGTCTGCAGTAAGTGCCTGCGCTTATCCGGGATCGTCTGATCTACTGGGCACACACGTCACCCTCCTCTGGTCATCCAGGTATCGGTCGTACAATGCGCTGTCTGACCGAGAAGTACTGGTGGCCTACCTTGGCTAAGGACGTGAGGGTGTATGTTTTCTCATGCTCAGTGTGTGCCCAGAATAAGGCACCTAGGCACCTCCCAGCGGGTAAGCTACAACCTTTACCAGTTCCACAACGATCATGGTCTCACCTAAGTATTGATTTTCTCACTGATCTTCCCCCCTCCCAAGGTAACACCACTATCCTGGTCGTTGTGGACCACTTTTCAAAGTCCTGCCGCCTCCTTCCTCTGCCCGGTCTCCCCACGGCCCTACAAACTGCGGAGGCTCTGTTTACACACGTCTTCCGGCACTATGGGGTACCAGAGGATATAGTGTCCGACCGAGGTCTCCAGTTCACGTCTAGAGTCTGGAAGGCGTTCATGGAACGTCTGGTGTCTCAGTCAGCCTGACCTTTGGTTTTCACCCCGAGAGCAATGGGCAGGTGGAAAGGGTGAATCAAGATGTGGGTAGGTTCCTGCGGACCTACTTTCAGGACTGGCCGGGGGAGTGGTCGGTGTTCCTGCCATGGGCAGAATATGCTCAGAACTCTCTCCGCCACTCCTCCTCTAACCTAACACCCTTCCAATGTGTTTTGGGTTACCAACCGGTCCTGGCACCATGGCACCAGAGCTAGGCCGAGGCTCCCGCGGTGGATGACTGGTTTCGGCGCACAGAGGAGACTTGGGACGCTGCCCACGTTCACCTCCAGCGCGCCGTGCGTTGTCAGAAGGCCAACGCTGACCGCCACCGCAGGGAGGCCCCGGTGTTCGTACCGGGGGATCGGGTCTGGCTCTCGACCCGGAATCTGCCCCTCTGCCTGCCCTGCCGGAAGCTGAGCCCACGGTTTGTTGGGCCGTTTAAAGTCCTGAGGCGAATAAATGAGGTGACATACAGGTTGTTACTCCCCCCTGATTACCGTATTAACCCCTCATTTCATGTGTCTCTCCTCAGGCCGGTGGTAGCTGGTCCGCTCCAGGCGTCTGAGGTACGGGAGGTTCCTCCACCTCCTCTCGACATTGAGGGGGCCCCGGCGTACTCGGTCCGTTCCATCCTGGATTCGAGGCATCGGGTGGGGGGCCTTAAGTATCTCATGGAGTGGGAGGGGTACGGTCCGGAGGAACGGTGCTGGGTCCCAAGGCGGGACATCCTCGATCCCTTCCTGTTGAGGGATTTCCACCATCGCCATCCGACTCGCCCTGCTCTGCGTCCTCCTGGCCGTCCCCGAGGCCGGGGTCGATGCACTGCTGGGGCCGCGCGTCGGGTGGGGGTACTGTCACAACTTCCGCCGAGGCTGCCCCCCCCCTCCTGGTTCGGGCAGGCTTCGGCGTTCGTCGTCACCGGTGTATTAGCTACTGCCGATCCCATTCTCATCACTCCACTTATCATGTCTTGTCAATCACACACACCTGGTGCTCATTCCCCTAATTAGTATGTGTATAAGTGTTCCCTCTGTTCCCCTTGTCTTTGTGAGTGATTGTTTTGTTGTGAGAGCGTGTAGCTCGGTTGTGCTACATTTCACTGTGTTATTGCCAGGGTGGATGTTTTCCCTTGTACAGTTTCGTTTGACGCTTGGTTTATGCAAACGACGTAAACTCTGGACTTCGGTATTTTACCTCCTGCGCATGACTCCTTTCACACCTTGTCACAATAACGCCTTTATACAATTTTAATGATATCACAAAATAGACATACATTTTCCATATTCCATTTCTTATCATTCCCATCGTTTGGATGTTGAAATATATTGTCCCAATGTTCATTGTTGGATGTTGAAGTTTTGGGGCGGCAAAAGTCTCTGAAACAAAGGACATTCCTTTCACCATACTAGAGGGCCAGAGATTGATTCTCCTATCTCTAATTTATGGCAGTATTAAGGTGTCAAGACCGGCACAGCCCCCCCTGTAGGTAAGAGGGTCTGGTTGTTGTCGGCCATTTGCCAAGCTGATATGAGGCCTTTGATCCTCACCCAGGGAGAGTCATGACACAGTAAACAGATATTTTACAGTCAAATCATTGAATTAACATCATGACCTAACAATATTAATACCAACATTTTTGCAATTGTATTTATTATTTATCTTCTTTTGTTTTATCATCCCTATTGTTCCACCTAGTAATTCAGCTACTTGTTTGCAGGATTGCAATAATTCCAGGCTGGCATAGGAAGCACTGGGACCTTTTCATGGTAATAAGAAGCTCCATCTGGCTAGTTCAAATGGGGCTCTATGTACCCAGTGGAAACAGCTGCTTTCCCACCTGTCTTCATTGCCTTCATCCAGAGTGCTTACTTTATTGTGGACCATATGAGAATTCCAGGTAATATGAACTGGTGAGCTGAAAAGCATCGCTAAAGCATTGCTATGGGTTTATGGGTTTAACAATGGAGCACAAATGGCAATCCTCCAAAATATATATATTTTAAAAAAAATTAAACCACTAAATGGCTATGGTCAGCTTAAGGACAGCCTGCTCCTATGGTTGCCATGTTGAGTGAAAATGTGAAAGTGAAAGGGGCAGGGAGGTGTCCATCTCTTATCACTAGGTAGTGATGGGTCTCCTGCTGTCAGGTACAGCTGTGGTCCCTACCCTGCTCTCCCCCTCCCTCCTCTAATCCTCCCTGCTCTCCTCCTCCCTCCACTCCTCCCCCCGTCTCTCCTCCTCCCTGCTTTCCTCCTCCCTGCTTTCCTCCTCCCTGCTCTTCTCCACCTTCCTCTCCTCCTCCCTGCTCTCCTCCTTCCTGTCCTCCCTGCTCTCATCTTCTCTGTTCTCCTCCTGCAGGTGGGGGCTCAGTCAGCTGCAAAGCAAACCATGAACTGCTGGTTAATGAGCCATCATCTCAGAGACAGAGCTCAGCCATGTGGCACTGAAAACTCCTCAGCTCCAGCTCCTCCAGCTCCAAGCTAGAGAAGGTAGAGCTCTGAGACTCACCTGATCCAGGGACCAATGTTGAGTTCTGTATCATTTTTGTGTTCGTGCATCACATATTTTTTTACTTTACTGTAGCCTTAGTCAAAGCAATAACATGCCACATGCATTGATGATTGAACTTCAATGCAATAAGAATATTACATACATTTGTTGGAAAATTCTATATTCATGTTGATATTTGTTGTGCTCGAAGATACATAAGTACTGTACACTGATGATGCTGCTACATGTCACAGTAGCAGCATCATCATCCATAGGTTTGTTGTTATTTTCTCCTATATCCCGTCCTAGTATTTTGCTGCTCAGAGATGAAATGGCTAGATTCTCCTAGAGGAAAAGCAAATGGCCGTTCTCATATTTACCTTTGTGAAAAAAAACGAGACGCCAGTGATCCATTATGAGTGGTTTGTGTGGCCCCTGTGTCAGATGACAGAGATAATGGCAGCCACATCCTCTCAGAGGACCATGTCCTCATGCGCTCCTCTCTCAGAGAGAGATAACAAGGGCTGCCCCTTTCGCTCCCTCTACCACATGAAAGCAACTCAATCGGCTGTGGTATAGCTTTTGGGACTGTTGAGAAAGCCCCTACATGACTTATAAGCCTTGCTTTAGACAACAGGGAGACAAGAGAGTAAGGGGGCCTCAGAGTAATGGTGTGGGCACCATTAGAGTGCTAGATAACATGTTTCACACCCAAATATTGCAAACATTTCCCATTCCTTCATCACAGGCCTGACAGCAGGGAGAGGGAGGACCTTAGCTATTACCAACAGCCTATAGAAACTTTCCTCTCATCAGTGCAGTGCTTGAACCTCAATGGGAGCTTGGTTTGATATTGTCATACCAGTAATCTTGTCTGTTGTGATTGGTCCATATTCTACCTCTTTGGATAGTTGCCATCATTTGACCAAACCGTCAGTACCGTTAAGTCATTTGGTTTAAAATGTTCCTGTGAGAGTCAATAGAGGGTCAGTGTGAAAGGGGAATGTCCTAGTGAGAGGGAGTGTATGGTTTAACCATTTTTAACCGTTGACACACTCACCAATGGCAATGTAATGTGCCCAGATTGTGCCAGCCAACAGCATGACTTTGGGCTGTAAAAAAATAATATTAAAACAATTAAACTTAAATATGAAAATGAGCAAAAACTGGGTCAGGGAGATACTTCATTGAATGTTCAATGTGTTGAAACAATCCGTAAAACGAGAAAAGGAAGACAGAATAAAAGAATAGTGCCACAATCCCAGTGATATTTGAAATTGGGCAAATCATCAATATTTTCAAGATACGTAACTATCTGACTGCAATGGAACTTTTATGGAGTTGTATGATGAGAAAATGAGTCATTATAGACTGCAAAAATCAGTTTACAGCAGGAGATCTCTAAAATTGCCATGCAGATTAATGCAAATGTTCTCTGTTTAGGAATTCAAACTGTGGCATTGAGCCACCGAATGGCTGATCAATTCATCAAGGGAGAAATGAGGTAGAACTCCACACCAGGAGCTCTGTACATTCCATCCGAAGCTTTAAAATTAAACTATGTGTGACGGATGCTACAAATACTGTTCCACTGTTGTTCACAGTTTGGAGGTCAATTTTGGGAAGGAGTGTCTTTCTTTTGGAACACCATCTATCCTAATGTGTAAGGTTTTTAAAGGTCCAATGCAGCTGTTTTTATCTCAATATCAAATCATATCTGGATAACAATTAAAAATGGTCAAAAGGAAATGAAAATAGCTTTTTAGTGGGGAGCAGGAAACTGAAAACTAGCCGTTATTGGCAAAGAGGTTAGGAACTCTATTTGTTATTTTTCAATTAAAACTTATACAACATGGTGATGTCACCAGGAAAGCCAAAACTCCACCCATGCAAAACCTGCTGATTAGAAGGTCCTGTGGAGATTGTATTTTTAACCAGCAACTATTAGGAAATAACAGTGATATTTAAAAAAAAAACTTTTACAGCGTTTAGTTTCATCAGCTGTTGTACAATATGATACAAAATGCAGGAACAACATAATTTTGACTGCACTGGGCCTTTAAAGTACTCTCTCTGCATTTGTTGTATCAACCTGTCTCCTCCCCTTCGTCTACACTGATTGAAGAGGATTTAACAAGTGACATCTATAAGGGATAGTTTCAACCAAGATTCATCTGGTCAGTCTATGTCATGGAAAGAGCAGGTGTTCCAAAAACAACAAGATAACTAATGTAAAATTGACTGTCCATAAAATGTATATAATTTAGAATCAGAACTTTTGTGAAACAGCACAGTTAGAAATATATGGCAAATAGAAATGGATGGTCTTCAGAGATAGATGGGAGGGGTTGAGGGTAGCTGAAGGATGGGACTAAAAACATACAAAAAATAACTATTGTAAAATACATAGTGTCCGTAAAATGTATATAGTATGTATAAGCTGGAGGTAGAAGCCTAAGTGTTGTTGTCCATTAGTATACTCCAATTAGGGGAGGGGTGGTAGGGTTAGTGGAAAGTATATTTAAAATATATATATATATATATATATATATATATAAACTCAGCAAAAAAAGAAATGTCCCTTTTTCAGGACCCTGTCTTTCAAAGATAATTTGTAAAACTCCAAATAACTTCACAGATCTTCATTGTAAAGGGTTTAAACACTGCTTCCCATGCTTGTTCAATGAACCATAAACAATTAATGAACATGCACCTGTGGAACGGTCGTTAAGACACTAACAGCTTACAGACAGTAGGCAATTAAGGTCACAGTTATGAAAACTTAGGACACTAAAGAGGCCTTTCTACTGACTCTGAAAAAAACAAAAGAAAGATGCCAAGCGTCCCTGCTCATCTGTGTGAACGTGCCTTAGGCATGCTGCAAGGAGTCATGAGGACTGCAGATGTGGCCAGGGCAATAAATTGCAATGTCCATACTGTGAGACGCCTAAGACAGCGCTACAGGGAGACAGGACGGACAGCTGATTGTCACCTGCGGGACAGGTACAGGATGGCAACAACAACTGCCCGAGTTACACCAGGAATGCACAATCCCTCCATCAGTGCTCAGACTGTCCACAATAGGCTGAGAGAGGCTGGACTGAGGGCTTGTAGGCCTATTGTAAGGCAGGTCCTCACCAGACATCACCGGCAACAACGTCGCCTATGGGCACAAACCCACCGTCGCTGGACCAGACGGGACTGGCAAAAAGTGCTCTTCACTGACGAGTCGCGGTTTTGTCTCACCAGGGGTGATGGTTGGATTCGCGTTTATCGTCAAAGGAATGAGCGTTACACTGAGGCCTGTACTCTGGAGCGGGATCGATTTGGAGGTGGAGGGTCCGTCATGGTCTGGGGCGGTGTGTCACAGCATCATCGGACTGAGCTTGTTGTCATTGCAGGCAATCTCAACGCTGTGCGTTACAGGGAAGACATCCTCCTCCCTCATGTGGTACCCTTCCTGCAGGCTCATCCTGATATGACCCTCCAGCATGACAATGCCACCAGCCATACTGCTTGTTCTGTGCGTGATTTCCTGCAAGACAAAAATGTCAGTGTTCTGCCATGGCCAGCGAAGAGCCCGGATCTCAATCCCATTCAGCACGTCTGGTACCTTTTGGATCGGAGGGTGAGGGCTAGGGCCATTATCCCAGAAATGTCTGGGAACATGCAGGTGCCTTGGTGGAAGAGTGGGGTAACATCTCACAGCAAGAACTGGCAAATCTGGTGCAGTCCATGAGGAGGAGATGCACTGCAGTACTTAATGCAGCTGGTGGCCACACCAGATACTGACTGTTACTTTTGATTTTGACCCCACTTTGTTCAGGGACACATTATTCAATTTCTGTTAGTCACACGTCTGTGGAACTTGTTCAGTTTATGTCTCAGTTGTTAAATCTTGTTATGTTCATACAAATATTCACACATGTTAAGTTTGGTGAAAATAAAAGCATTTGACAGTGAGAGGACGTTTCTTTTTTTGCTGAGTTTATACATACAGTTGAAGTCGGAAGTTTACATACACCTTAGCCAAATACATTTAAACTACGTTTTTCACAATTCCTGACATTTAATACTAACAAAAATGCCCTGTCTTAGGTCAGTTAGGATCACCACTTTATTTTAAGAATGTGAAATGTCAGAATAATTGTAGAGTGATTTATTTCAGCTTTTATTTCTTTACATACAAGTTTACATACACTCAATTAGTATTTGGTAGCATTGTCTTTAAATTGTTTAACTTGGATCAAACATTTTGGGTAGCCTTCCACAAGCTTCCAACAATAAGTTGGGTGAATTTTGGCCCATTCCTCCGCACAGAGCTGGTGTAACTGAGTCAGGTTTGGAGGCTTCCTTGCTCGCACACGCTTTTTCAGTTCTACCCACAAATGTTCTATAGGATTGAGGTCAGGGCTTTGTGATGGCCACTCCAATACCTTGACTTTGTTGTCCTTAAGCCATTTTGCCAAACTTTGGAAGTATGCTTGGGGTCATTGTCCATTTGGAAGATCCATTTGCGACCAAGCTTTAACTTCCTGACTGATGTCTTGAGATGTTGCTTCAATATATCCACATAATTTTCCTTCCTCATGATGCCATCTATTTTGTGAAGTGCACCAGTCCCTCCTGCAGCAAAGCACCCCCACAGCATGATGATACCACTCCTTGCGTCACAGTTGGGATGGTGTTCTTCGGCTTGCAAGCTACCCCCTTTTTCCTCCAAACATAACCATGGTCATTATGGCCAAACAGTTCTATTTTTGTTTCATCAAACCAGAGGACATTTCTCCAAAAAGTACGATCTTTGTCCCCATGTGCACTAGCAAAACGTAGTCTGGCTTTTTTATGACGGTTTTGGAGCAGTGGCTTCTTCCTTGCTGAGCGGCATTTCAGGTTATGTCGATATAGGACTTGTTTTACTGTGGATATAGATACTTTTGTACCTGTTTCCTCCAGCATCTTCACAAGGTCCTTTGCTGTTGTTCTGGGATTGATTAGCACTTTTCGCACCAAAGTACGTTCATCTCTAGGAGACAGAACACGTCTCCTTCCTGAGCGGTATGACAGCTGAGTGGTCCCATGGTGTTTATACTTGCATACTATTGTTTGTACAGATGAACGTGGTACCTTCAGGCATTTGGAAATTGCTCCCAAGGATGAACCAGACTTGTGGAGGTCTACCATTTTTTTTTTCTGAGGTCTTGAATGATTTATTTTGATTTTCCCATGATGTCAAGCAAAGAGGCAATGGGATTGAAGGTAGGCCTTGAAATACATCCACATGTACACCTACAATTGAATCAAATGATGTTAATTAGCTTATAATAAGCTTTTAAAGCCATGACATAATTTTCTGGAATTTTCCAAGCTGTTTTAAAGGCACAGTCAACTTAGTGTATGTAAACTTCTGACCCACTGGAATTGTGATACAGTGAATTATAAGTTAAATAATCTCTCTGTAAACAATTGTTGGAAAAATTAATTGTGTCATGCACGAAGTAGATGTCCTAACTGACTTGCCAAAACTATACTTTGTTAACAAGAAATTTGTGTAGTGGCTGAAAAAAGAGTTTTAATGACTCCAACCTAAGTGTATGTAAAATTCCGACTTCAACTGTATATATATACAGTGTGGGAAAAAAGTATTTGGTCCCCTGCTGATTTTGTATGTTTGCCCACTGACAAAGAAATGATCAGTCTATAATTTAATGGTAGGTTTATTTGAACAGTGAGAGACAGAATAACAACAACAAAAATCCAGAAAAACGCATGTCAAAAATGTTATAAATTGATTTGCATTTTAATGAGGGAAATAAGTATTTGACCCCCTCTCAATCAGAAAGATTTCTGGCTCCCAGGTGTCTTTTATACAGGTCACGAGCTGAGATTAGGAGCACACTCTTAAAGGGAGTGCTCCTAATCTCAGCTTGTTACCTGTATAAAAGACAACAGTCCACAGAAGCAATCAATCAATCAGATTCCAAACTCTCCACCATGGCCAAGACCAAAGAGCTCTCCAAGGATGTCAGGGACAGGATTGTAGACCTACACAAGGCTGGAAGGGGCTACAAGACCATCGCCAAGCAGCTTGGTGAGAAGGTGACAACAGTTTGTGCGATTATTCGCAAATGGAAGAAACACGAAAGAACTGTCAATCTCCCTGGGCCTGGGGCTCCATGCAAGATCTCACCTCGTGGAGTTGCAATGATCATGAGAACGGTGAGGAATCAGCCCAGAACTACACGGGAGGATCTTGTCAATGATCTCAAGGCAGCTGGGACCATAGTCACCAAGAAAACAATTGGTAACACACTACGCCGTGAAGGACTGAAATCCTGCAGCGCCCGCAAGGTCCCCCTGCTCAAGAAAGCACATATACAGGCCCGTCTGAAGTTTGCCAATGAACATCTGAATGATTCAGAGGAGACTGGGTGAACGTGTTGTGGTCAGATGAGACCAAAATCGAGCTCTTTGGCATCAACTCAATTCGCCGTGTTTGGAGGAGGAGGAATGCTGCCTATGACCCCAAGAACACCATCCCCACCGTCAAACATGGAGGTGGAAACATTATGCTTGGGGGTGTTTTTCTGCTAAAGGACAGGATAACTTCACCGCATCAAAGGGACGATGGACGGGGCCATGTACCGTCAAATCTTGGGTGAGAACCTCCTTCCCTCAGCCAGGGCATTTAAAATGTGTCGTGGATGGGTATTCCAGCATGACAATGACCCAAAACACACGGCCAAGGCAACAAAGGAGTGGCTCAAGAAGAAGCACATTAAGGTCCTGGAGTGGCCTAGCCAGTTTCCAGACCTTAATCCCATAGAAAATCTGTGGAGGGAGCTGAAGGTTCGAGTTGCCAAACGTCAGCCTCAAAACCTTAATGACTTGGAGAAGATCTGCAAAGAGGAGTGGGACAAAATCCCTCCTGAGATGTGTGCAAAACTGGTGGCCAACTACAAGAAACGTCTGACCTCTGTGATTGACCCCTCTGCAAGTCATATTTTGCAGAGGGGTCAAATACTTATTTCCCTCATTAAAATGAAAATCAATTTATAACATTTTTTACATGCGTTTTTCTGGATTTTTTTGTTGTTATTTTGTCTCTCACTGTTCAAGTAAACCTACCATTAAAATTATAGACTGATAATTGCTTTGTCAGTTGGCAAACGTACAAAATCAACAGGGTTCAAATACTTTTTTCCCTCACTGTATCCAGTACCATTTAAAGTTTGGACACACCTACTCATTCAAGGGTTTTTCTTTATTTTTACTAATTTTTACATTGTAGACATCAAAACGATGAAATAACACAAATGGAATCATGTAGTAACCAAAAAAGTGTTAAACAAATCAAAATATATTTTAGTTTTGAGATTCTTCAAATAGCCACCCTTTGCCACTACCGTTCAAAAGTTTGGGGTCACTTAGAAATGTCCTTGTTTTCGAAAGAAAATACATTTTTTGGTCCATTTAAATAGCATCAAATTGATCAGAAATACATTGTTAATGTAGCTCCCCTGTAGTTCAGTTGATAGAGCATGGCGCTTGCAACGCTAGGGTTGTGGGTTCGTTTCCCACGGGGGGCCAGTATGAAAATGTATGCACTCACTAACTGTAAGTCGCTCTGGATAAGAGCGTCTGCTAAATTACTAAAATGTAAATGGCTATTGTAGCTGGAAACAGCTGATTTTTCATGGAATATCTACATAGGCGTACAGAAGCTCATTATCAGCAACCATCAGTCCTGTGTTCCAATGGCACGTTGTGTTTGCTAATCTAAGTTTATCATTTTAAAAGGCTAATTTATCATTAGAAAACCCTTTTGCAATTATGTTAGCACGGCTGAAAACTGTTGTGCTGATTTAAAAAAGCAATAAACCTGGCCTTCTTGAGACGAGTTGAGTATCTGGAGCATCAGCAACTGTGGGTTTGATTACAGGCTCAAAATGGCCAGAAACAAATAACTTTCTTCTGAAACTCGTCAGTCTATTCTTGTTCTGAGAAATGAAGGATATTCCACGCGAGAAATTGCCAAGAAACTGAAGATCTCGTACAACGCTGTGTACTACTCCCTTCACAGAACAGCACAAACTGCCTCTAACCAGAATAGAAAGAGGAGTGGGAGGCCCCGGTGCACAACTGAGCCAGAGGACAAATACATTAGAGTGTCTTGTTTGAGAAACAGACGCCTCACAGGTCCTCAACTGGCAGCTTCATTAAATAGTACCCGCAAAACACCAGTCTCAACGTCAACTGGATACTGACCTTCTAGGCAGTTGCAAAGAAAAAGCCATATCTCAGACTTGCCAATAAAAATAAAAGATTAAGATGGGCAAAATAACACAGAGGAAGATTGGAAAAAAGTGTTATGGACAGACAAATCTAAGTTTGAGGTGTTCGGATCACAAAGAACAACATTTGTGAGACGCAGACCAAATGAAAAAATGCTGGAGGAGTGCTTGATGCCATCTATCAAGCATGGTCGAGGCAATGTGATGGTCTGGGGGTACTTTGGTGGTAGTAAAGTGGGAGATTTGTACAGGGTAAAAGGGATCTTGAAGAAGGAAGGCTATCACTCCATTTTGCAACGCCATGCCATACCCTGTGGACGGTGCTTGATTGGAGCCAATTTCCTCCTACAACAGGACAATGACCCAAAGCACAGCTCCAAACTATGCAATAACTATTTAGGGAAGAAGCAGTCAGCTGGTATTCTGTCTATAATGGAGTGGCCAGCACAGTCACCGGATCTCAACCCTATTGAGCTGTTGTGGGAGCAGCTTGACCGTATGGTACGTAAGAAGTGCCATCAAGCCAATCCAATTTGTGGGAGGTGCTTCAGGAAGCATGGGGTGAAATCTCTTCAGATTACCTCAACAAATTGTCAACTAGAATGCCAAATGTCTGCAAATGGAGGATTATTTGACGAAAGCAAAGTTTGAAGGACACAATTATTATTTCATTTAAAAATCATTATTTCTAACCTTGTCAATGACTACATTTCCTCTGCATTTTGCTATATTTCCTATTCTAACTCATTTCATGTATGTTTTCATGGAAAACAAGGACATTTCTAAGTGACCCCAAACTTTTGAACGGTAGTGTATATATACACAAAACTATATGGGGGATTTTAAATGATGCAGACAATTACATTGATGGAAGCTACAATCTATCTGCAATTTTAAAGCTGATATACCCCCTAAAAAAAAGAATTTAAAAAATAGCAGGTGTTCTTAATGTTTGTATACTCAGTGTAGATGATCTACAGATGGTCATACTATAATCAAACTATTTGTTGATAAGCAAATGCTCGCTAAGGTTACAGTTACGGTTAGTGTTATGTTTAAAATACTGTTAGTTTTAAGATGGTTTCTGTTTGTGCTGGTATCAAACCTCGGGTTGCACGGGCCTATTGCAACTTCCTGCTCTGTCTGCATATTGCAAGTCAGCCTGGTCTGGAGAGGGTGGTGGAACATGGACCGTTTTTTTGCCTGGAGGCTGAGAGCTCAGAGGGGTCACCTGCGATGGTTCAATGAGAGGAAGACAACAATAAGAGGAAGACAAGGGTTGATTAAGTGCTGAGGATAAACAAGTAGAACAATTATAATAAAGCATGCAAGCTGGATCAATAAATGAATAGGTAAATAATCTAATAAGTAAATAATGTAGTAAATAATTAAAAAAATCACACCAAGGGATTAAGGGATTTAGTGCTGCAAAAATAAGTGCTATGTTAAAATGCACAATATAAGAAAATGTAATAAATATAAAAGACAAATCTAGAGACAAAACAAGGTTAAGGTTATGGTTAGGGTAAGGGTTAAGATTAGGATTAGAGCTAGGATTATGGTTAGTGGATAGTTAATTGAAATGTTGTTGACAGTTATTGAACATCTACTGAACATCTACAAACAATCTACAACCATCTACTTGGGACTATCCAAATAAAGTGTAACCAAAATGAGTGGTTTAAAATTAGCCTGGGAATATTCTCTATGTATGGCCTACATTTTATAGAAAATGTACTAAGGTTTTTCTAATTGAGTCATCAGAATTAATTTTCTTCCAAATGCCAAAAAGTCAAAAGGAACATTTTGAACAAATTGGTTACACGTGGCCCTTTACACTTGTACGCACATATGGGTTGAGATTTGGGCACTGATAAACACCTAAATTGGACTGCGGTGGCTATACAGTAACATGCTATACATGATGTCAGACCCGAGGCTCTGTGCTTCACAGCGCTGTATGGGTTTTGACTGACTGATGTTTTGAACTTGAGCACCGTGCGTGACAAGAAGTTGCCCCCATCCCTCCCGCTAATTGCTTCTTTTTTTTTGACTAAGTAAGGGAAATGTAGTACATTAGGAGGACTCTATGTATTTTCAAACTGTGTAGATAAAATACACTAAATGACCAAAAGTATGTGGACACCTGCTGGTCGAACATCTAATTCCAAAATCATGTTCATTAATATGGAGTTGGTCCCCCCTTTGCTGCTATAACAGCCTCATCTCTTCTGGGAAGGCTTTCCACTAGATGTTGAAACATTGATGCGGGTCATTGATGTTGGGCAATTAGGCCTGGCTCGCAGTCGGCGTTCCAATTCATCCCAAATCTGTTCAATGGGGTTGAGGTCAGGGCTCTGTGCAGGCCAGTCAAGTTATTCCACACCGATATATGGACAAGCAATGACAAAGCGGCATGGACTAAGATACAGTAGAATATTATAGAATAGAATACAGTATATACATATGAGATGAGCAGTGCAAGATATGTAAACATTATTAAAGTGCCTAGAGTTCAATTTCTTAAAGTGGCCAGTGATTTCAATAGGCAGCAGCAGCCTCTAATGTGCTAGTGATGGCTATTTAACAGTCTGATGGCCTTGAGATAGAAGCTGTTTTTCATTCTCTCGGTCCCAGCTTTGATGCACCTGTATTGACCTCGCCTTCTGGATGATAGTGGGGTGAACAGGCAGTGGCTCGGGTGGTTGATGTCCTTGATGATCTTTTTGGCCTTCCTGTGACATCGGGTGCTGTAGGTGTCTTGGAGGGCGGGTAGTTTGCCCCCGGTAATGCGTTTGGCAGACCGCACCACCCTCTGGAGAGCCCCCAGTGCAGTTGTCGTACCAGTTGGTGATACAGCCCGACAGGATGCTCTCAATTGTGCATCTGTAAAAGTTTGTGAGGGTTTTAGGTGCCAAGCCACATTTGTTCAGCCTCCTGAGGTTGAAGAGGCTCTGTTGCGCCTTCTTCACCATACTGTCTGAGTAGGTGGACAATTTCAGTTTGTCAGTGATGTGTACACCAAGGAACTTGAAGCTTTCCACCTTCTCCACTGCGGTCCCGTCGATGTGGATAGAGGGGTGCACCCTCTGCTGTTTCCTGAAGTCCACGATCATCTCCTTTGTTTTGTTGATGTTGAGTAAGAGGTTATTTTCCTGGCACCACACTCCCAGAGCACTCACCTCCTCCCTGTAGGCGGTCTTGTCATTGTTGGTAATCAAGCCTACTACTGTTGTGTCGTCTGCAAACTTGATGATTGAGTTGGAGGTGTGCTTGGCCACGCAGTCATGGGTGAACAGGGAGTACAGGAGGGGGCTGAGCACGCACCCTTGTGGGGCCCCAGTGTTGAGGATCAGTGAAGTGGAGATGTTGTTTCCTACCTTCACCACCTGGGGGCGGCCCGTCAGGAAGTCCAGGACCCAGTTGCACAGGGTGGGGTTCAGACCCAGGGCCTCAAGCTTAATGATGAGCTTGGAGGGTACTATGGTGTTGAAAGCTGAGCTATAGTCAATGAACAGCATTCTTACATAGGTATCCCTCTTGTTAGGATGGGATAGGGCAGTGTGCAGAGTGATGGCGATTGCATCATCTGTTGATCTATTGGGGTGGTAAGCAAATTGAAGTAGGTCTAGGGTGACAGGTAAGGTAGAGGTGATATGATCCTTGACTAGTCTCTCAAAGCACTTTATGATGAAAGAGGTGAGTGCTACGGGGCGATAGTCATTTAGTTCAGTTACATTTGCTTTCTTGGGTACAGGAACAACGGTGGCCATTTTGAAGCATGTGGGAACAGCAGACTGGGAAAGGGAGAGATTGAATATGTCCATAAACACACCAGCCAGCTGGTCTGCGCATGCTCTGAGGACGCGGATAGGGATGCTGTCTGGGCCGGCAGCCTTGCGGGGGTTAACTTGCGGGGGTTAACTCCAGCCGACGCTTGGCATTGCGTGCGGTTGATCGGCCATGGAAACCCATTTCGTGAAGCTCCCGACGAACAGGTCTTGTGCTGACGTTGCTTCCAGAGGCAGTTTAGAACTCGGTAGGGAGTGTTGCAACCGAGGACAGATTATTTTTAGCGCTTCAGCACTTGGCGGTCCCATTCTGTGAGCTTGTGTGGCCTACCACTTCACGTCTGAGCCATTGTTGCTCCTAGACATTTCCACTTCACATAACAACATTTACAGTTGACCGGGGCAGCTCTAGCAGGGCAGAAATTTGACGAACTGACTTGTTGGAAAGGTAGCATCCTATGACGGTGCCACGTTGAAAGTCTCTGAGCTCTGCCATTCTACTGCCAATGTTTGTCTATGGAGATTGCATGGCTGTGTGCTCGATTTTATACACCTGTCAGCAACGGGTGTGGCTGAAATAGCCGAATCCACTAATTTGAAGGGGCTTCCACATACTTTTGTATATATAGTGCATGACTGTCAGATAGATTAGAATAGTATAGGAGATTATTTGTGCTATATTCATTCTATTTCTATCTTCAACATCCAGTTCCAGTTATAGCCCTGCCATTAGTTGAAGGCAGATCTGTATTAAAATATTTGTAAAGGTAGTTGCTTTCTCAAATCTGTATTCAAATAGTTTACAAAAATAGGTTACTTTTTGGGATATGTATTCCAATAGTTGTAGCCACCTCCAAAGTAACTATTTGTTCTTCTGAAAAAATAGTTACTTTCCACAAAGCATTGTTGTTATCCCAGGTCTTATAAATACTGCTTTGATGTCATACAAGCAAGCCAAACACCCATGAGTCCGAATGTGCACTTCACCTTTCCATATACAGTGTCAATGTTTATGTTTGATGTACAGATACATGACATGGCATCATACCCTGGGTTGTCCTGAACAGAATGAGCCTATGTTTGTCTACTGTGAAGAAAATTCACTGCGGCACACGCACCTGAATGCAGTCATGAGTCCTTTCTATGCGCACCAAAATTACAATCTGTTTCCCTGAATTGCATTGTGAAAGCCTAACACTGTAATATCATATTTTATAACTTAGCTAGTCATGTTGGCAATAGAACAAGCTTTCAAATGATGACCACCTGACCCAGATTGGGATTTATAATGCGCTGTTTTTGGATTGCATAGACAACAACAGTAATTGTGTGATGGCGGGGATGCAGGGTTGTGTTCCAAATAAAATAACTACAAGTGTGCTTGCTCTAGTTCCTCAACAGCACAGCTAGGAGAGCTCAAAAAAGCACCTTGTAGTTGAAGACTTTGGAGGGGTGTGGCCACTTGGAAACACCAGTTGGTCTTCTCACTCAAACCCTTGTAAAATCTTATGTTGCACCTACAACACATTTTCCAGGAATATTCCTATAATGCTATTGAATGTATCCAGAGTATTTTCAGATTTCGTTATCAACAAATGTGGCGAAAAGTACAGAACATTTAAAATGCACATAAAGTCAACAGTATAATGTTTGGATTCAGTCTTGTGTCAGGTGAACTGTTGCGTCCTCACCTTTGGTCTAATAATTTTGCCATAATCTCCAAACTGATCCCTTTCAATTTCTACCATTGTTATGCATATGCTTTTCATATTTCTTCTGTAAGAAACATTTACATTTAGCCCTATCCATTTACTGTAGTCCAATTCCCATGAGTGTAAATGGTTAAATCTGATCCTTTTTTAAGTGAAAGCCAGTGTTGGCATTGAATTCAGAGAGCCTCTAAACCACAGATTTCATACATAAAGCCATTGGAATTGTCATATTCACAAGCCTGCAGGGTATTCAGTTTAAAACCACAGGCTTGTGAAGATCCTCTTTATTTGAGGTTGGGGATTTGGTAAGGTATTGAATTGATTTGAAATCGGCACCCTTATCTCGTCGCGCCATCCCACGTCAGTTGATGAGACTGATATTGTCATTTTATGTCACACTGGTACAGCATGTGGCAAAATGGTCTTCCCGATCTATGGTATCGCGCTGTGATGTCGACTCCCAGATCAATGCTACAATACATCTGATTCAAGTTGAAAGAAGTCTAAAACTAAGCTTGCCTCTGGTTCAGTTATCTGGTAACTGGGTGAGGTCTACACACGTGTTGCCTCCGGACGCCTAATGATGTGAAACCTCCATGTTTTTATAGTTTTTTGCTCAACATGACGTTTTGGTTTGGACACTTAACTTTTGAATGTGTGACAGAATAATAAGCACATATTATATAAGTATCCACACAAACTAAACATTCCATATTTACCTTTACTTGCGAAAACACTAGTGGACCACACCAGGCAAAAAATATGTGGTCATAAATGGTGTAGATAGAGTGGATACAAATTGATCAATATGCTGCGGAATTTCATGGCTTAGGAGCTAAACGTTTCGAGACAGTCACAAACCCCACTGAAACCAGACAATAAATACGCCCACACAAGCAATGCAGAGTTGTCTAATTGAGTGTGCTTTGCAACCCGATTTTATGCAGCACAAGCCCTCTGAGAAGTGGTTATGATAATTAATTCCCCATTGTAGCAATGTATTGAATATCAAGAGAACTTCCTCAATGTTGAATTTTTCAGTTGTTGTTGTTGTTTGATCTCTGTTGATCAGAATGTAAGGCAGACCATGAGACAGACCAGGCATAGTCATGAATTTACCATATCATCCTGGAGTCTGTGACAGACCATAGAAGAATGTTTACAACAGACTGAATAAAAACTGAATTGCTTGAACTGGTAGGCTGCTGAGAGCTGTGTTCACAGCTTTATGCTGAAGTTTAAAGTGTAACGAAAGTTTCGTTATTTGAAATCTTCCCAGACACAGCAGGAAATACAGAAAAATAAGAAATATTTCCCTTCTCAGTATTTTCCATGTTTCTCCAAATGTACTTTAAATCTATTGAAAAAAAATCTGCTTTTGTGTATGTTGTTTTTCTATGATATCATAGGAAACAAACTTTGAGACAAGGGATATTTATGTTGGTTGGCCATTGAACATGCGTCTTCTAGCGTCTAAAAAGTATATCAACCTCCCCTTGTATCTCATCCCCTTGTATCATCATATTATCTATTTAAATAGGAGTTAACCTTTCACAGACTCTAGTCAGGCTCCATCCAGTTTTGTCTACTCTCTAATGAGGTTAGTAGGTAGATGGCAGCGAGGCTTTCTATCAACCAGAGAGGGCAGCCATGTTGTTGTTTTTTTTCCACTTGCACTTTCAGATGTCCAAGGTGAGCACTTTGAAAGACAGTTATTAAGTGCTCAAAGCTGTCAAGTTCCATCCTTGGCAAAGAGGGTTTTGCTACGATTGATCCCACTAAGCATCGTAAGAGAGGAGAGGATGTTTTCTGGGACTCCCTTTGGCCTTTCACTGACTCCCCTTCCTCTCAACAGTCATGTTCAAACAGTCCTACAGGCCATAACACCGGCTTGATGCATAATGCATTATTCTCAAATTATGGCTATAGCTTTGGACAAGGTGCCAGTTATGTGGAGATGCCTGGTGCATGGGGCTGCGTGAGGTGTCTCCCCCCAGATAAGAGAGACTTCTGTGTCAAGCTGCACTCTGGGCCTCGTTACCATGTGTGCATAATTGAATTGCCGGGGGTTTGTTCTTTCCGCTGTTGGTGTGAATGCATGAATACATATCCCATTTGGATGCCCCAGTTAAGTAAAGTGCAAAAAACAATTACTACAACTGTTGGCACCTGGAAAAAAATAAGTTGACAGTGGAAAAAGCCTGCTCGATATCTCTGGCTTGTGCTAGTGCTATTGATGACATACAATAGGAGCATTGCATTTCAGAGCAAGAACTGGAGAATCCTCACCAGTGCCTCTGTATTTCCTGTTATCTTGTATGTTCATTGCTTAAAAAACAATGAACTTAATTTTTGAGTATTTGAATATTTTTTTAATTTACTGCACAATGTCCAATGAAAGTGCTAGTGAGCGTGAAGAGATTTGCAATGACACTACATCATAGAGCTTTGAGGGGACCTCTAAGTCACAGTGTAGAGGTTCACTGTGACATTTGTGTCAAGCAAGAAGTGGAGGTGTCTTAGTACCTCACCAACTGCAGTAATCTTTTTGAGACAGTGTATGATATGTGTATCCGCATAAACCATCGATTTCCCAGATGGTGGAATTATCAATTTGTTAGAGACTGTGCACATAATACTGTTTGTACATACGTAATCTATGGTCTACATGAGCTGACACAAAATGCCCCAGCGTTAAAAGTTACATTTGACTTAAGATAAGCTGAAGTATAATCACGACTGGAACAACTTTAATTTCCTTTTTACCCAAAAGCGATCCTCCATGTATCTCATACCTGTTTAATTCCAGAGAAAAATAGCAGGTGCGTGTAAGATATTGTTGGATTTCACCTGACAGTAATCCCTGCAATCCCTGCATAGACCCATTTGAACCTGGGACTGTAATATATTCAAGCCTCCCAGGTCTCAGCCTCTCAGCTGTGTGCACCTGACAGTACCTCTTGGGCAGGGGCTCCAAGGGTCAGTAGCATATTCACACTTTGCATTTTACGATTAACAGCATGTTACCATGGCAGCTCTCAAGGGCAGGCTCATCCCTAGAAATAGCATGTCTCATTATCTTCATCTTCAAATATCATGTGTGTTCTGTAGTACGTGAAATGCTCCCAGATGTTATTAGAGATATTTCAAAATGCTTAGCTGTGTCTTACTAGAGGCACATAAATATATTACAATTAAATGTAGTTGCAGTTCTCTGTGTGTTTAGCTAGTGATGAACAAAGTCAGTAGACTCATAGAGAACATTGGTATTCATTGCCTGTTACTCACTACCTAAAAAGAGAAAACTACCTGAGCATGTCTGGTGTCCATTGAAGGATTATCAATTAAGATGCATATATCAGAGTACTGTACTTTGTGTCTTTAGTATTGGGAGATTATATTTTAATCAATCCAGGCTTTGGAACATAGATCATGCAGTATGTACTATCAAACTTCCAGTCATCTATCAAATAGTGTAATGGATCAGGGGTGATGAGGTTCAATTACAGTCCTCTCCTGAATGACAGGGACTGTAATCACTCCTTCACTGATGGTAATGACAGTGTCAAATACTAAAATAGTGATTTCTGTTGGACAACATACAGCTTTGATAGAGGCATTGTCTGTGAATGTTATAGACTTTTTTCAATACATGCCCAAGTTAGGTGAGATGGATATTGTCCTATCTTTGTTTCAGGCTATGCATAGTTTTAACATTTACTCTAATTCTGATTCATAATAGAAATACACCTACATTATGGACTCACAATATAAGAATATCTGGCATTCACTCTGTCCATTGTTACCCAGTAACTAATATGGCACAAGATGTTTCTCAAAATAACTGTTCTTTTGTTATTTTCTCAATGTTTTCTACGAGATCAGCTTGACATTGTCTCATTCCATCTGAGAGATGACTTGCCCGACAAGAAAATTGAAATTTAGTAAAACCTCATGGAAGGTAACAATTCAATGGATATCTGTCAAGTATCCAGTGCTCTCTTGGCAAAATGCAGGATGTAATTCTTACTGTTCATATGCAGATTGCTTCTCGCTTAAATATATTTGAGCAAATCATATCTGAGATAGCATTGGCACTTCAGAGTCAAAAGACTGCCCGTAGTAGTTTCAGGTGGATAGCTTCAATCACAGTAAATGGATGTTCTAAATGCCAAAGAAGCCATTGGTTCTGAGAAGGGAGCAGAGAGCTAACTAATTTAGCACAAATAATGTATTGTAGACTGCCAAGACATTTCCATGCATTTTCAAGCCAAATCAAGATTAAATGTAGATTTCACAATGCCTCCCCTTTGTGAAACAAGCCCCCATATCCAATCTCCACCAAACCATTTCCATGTCATGTTTAGTTTAATGAGCTGCCTGGCTTTGTTGTTTCCAACCTCTCATGTTTCTTTCTATTTGAATCCCTCACACACTATGAGTTTATTCTCCCTTTGTGAATGAGTCTATTGCCCTGTTATAGAAGGACACTGACACTGTGGACAATTTGTTCCAGACACAACACTGGCACAGCACACTGAGAGTAAGCTCAAAATGATAATTGGTAACAATTCATTTTAAGGGGTCTGTATTACAGTGTAATTACAAGTACTGTAATTAATTGTAATAAGTCATAGCTACACTGTAATAACCACATGTAATTGGTGGTAATTGCAGTCTGTAATTACAGAGGTGTAACAACAAATGCTTGTTACTATGCTTGTTACAAATGTTAAAGTTTCCGATAGCATCCCAACTCACCATATTTTAGCCTGCATAAACCAAGTGATAAGTGATAGCCAATTGATTGACACAACTCATTGACACAACTATGGAGTCTGATGCCCAGGCCCAATGTCAAAAACGAGTTCACAAACAGTTTACATAAAAAAAGATTTTCAGTTGTTAAATAATTTAACAGTGGGCCAATTACTTTAACCATCAATTAAACATTTTTAGACACATTAATAAACAGTTATGGTTAAAATTGTGAGATTCATTCTGTCATTTGTGCTTGCCAAATTGTAAGCCTATTAAGCTTGATTGAATAATGGTTTATAAATGCTCTTAAAATGGCCACAAGACAAACTCTTATTCCATCATGTAACCTTGCAAGGGTTTCACTGTTGAGGAACAGTCTCACTTTTGGATGGGATGCATTGGTGCAACTATTCATTTATCCTAGGAATTAAGGCATCATGACAAGATCTGACCATCTGTGCAGCATGCTCGAAATAACGACGGCCTCGAACGTGCCCACATATGTTGACACTGACGTCATGTGACAGTGCATGAAGAACTGGGTCGAGAAGAAGGTCAATCTGCAAAATCCACACAAATCAAATCCAATTTTATTGGTCGTGTACACATATTTTGCAGATGTTATCGCAGGTGCAGTGAAATGCTTATGTTTCTAGCTCCAACGCTGCAATAATACCTAACAATACAAAACAGTACACACAAATCCCCCTCCCCCCAAAATAAAGAAATTAAGAAAGAAATATCAGAATGAGTAATGTCCGAGACATGAGAGATTGCCGTTAAAGAAACCAAGTGTTGTAGGTCAAAAACGTCAACACTGGAGAGAGAAAGTACGTTTTCCAAGCAATTTGTTAGGCTTTTTTGGATACATGAATTGTGCTTGATGATTTAGCATAGGTAGTTTGCTAGCTAGCTAGCCTAGATTTGGGCCTACCAACTAGGCTAGCTAGCTAGCTACTTACCATCCACAGAATAGACTTTCCATGCAATCTGTTGAGTTTTTTAGGATTAGCCAGCATGCTAGCTAGCTAGTTTTCTAACCTTGACTAGCTAGTTAGCTACTTAAAGCTGGCCAATATGCTATGGTCGCTACTTACTAGCAAACTAGCTAGCCAACGTTAGCTGAGCTCGATGGTCTTATCTTCCCTGAACCTTGTTTGTTCTCACCGGGTATTACGTGAGACACACCCAGCATGTTAATGCTAATTACTTGTATCAACACACTATTGGCTGAGATAATGGATGGGCTGGACATGCCGAGAGATTTACATTTACATTTTTTTACATTTTAGTCATTTAGCAGACGCTCTTATCCAGAGCGACTTACAGTTAGTGAGTGCATTCATTATTTTTTAAATATATTTTTTTCATACTGGCCCCCCGTGGGAAACGAACCCACAACCCTGGCGTTGCAAACGCCATGCTCTACCAACTGAGCTACATCCCTGCCGGCCATTCCCTCCCCTACCCTGGACGACGCTGGGCCAATTGTGCGCCGTCGCATGGGTCTCCCGGTCGCGGCCGGCTACGACAGAGCCTGGAGAGATGAGTTCGGATTGGTCTGCCATGTAGCACGCTTCTGTCTATAACATTAGCTGCTTAGTATGTGTCATGAAGAACTGCACAAGTGGGGCTAAGGCTCTCCACTTTCTGGAGGATCGAGTTTTGAAATCAGTAGAATGCCCAGTGGAAGCAGAGTATGTTAGCTAAGGAGATGGAGGAAATGCAGGCGTTTGATTGCAAATGCGTAGGGAGTCGAAAAGAGATCACAGAATGCTGTTGTATAAAACACCTGTCTACGGATTACATCTTCAAACTTTGCATTGCTAGTTATAGCCTAATGTTAGCTAGCTAGCTAACATTTAACCTAGCTAGTTGGTTAGCTTTATCTACCTGTAGATTCATGCAGGCTAGTAATGTTATGAGTTGGGATTATGGTTCATTGTTTAGCTAGCTAGCTACATGTCTAAACAAAATACTCCTCTATACAAGTAACCATTTCACTGTACCGTTTACACCTTCTGTATCCTGTGCATGTGACAAGCGTGTGTTTACCAGAGACGGTAATGTGAAGAACAGCATGACCTGCACCAAAGTCAAATTAGGATATAACATTAGGCCAACGAGAAGTTCTCAAATTCTCCAGTAGAATGCCCTGCTTTTATTTCGTCACACTCACAACCATGAGATATTTTCTGTAATTAGCTCACCATTAACTAGTAAACAATTAACTTGTTGTGAGTTTATTTTCCTGTAATAATGAATATAAATTAGCTAAAGTTAAGACGTTGTCAGCTACATGATATGGTCATTATTTGAACTGGCTAGCCAGCTAACTTAACGTTAGCTAACAAGCTAACAGCAAACCTGGTTTCAAAAAACAAATAAAGCAACACCTCATGGCACAACGCCTCTCCCCAATATTACCTACTTGTTGTGTGTATGTATTGACATGTTTGGTTTCTCAAATGACTGCCTCGCCTGGTTCACCAACTACTTCTCAGATAGAGTTCAATGTGTCAAATCGGAGGGCCTGTTGTCTGGACCTATGGCAGTCTCTATGGGGGTGCCACAGGGTTCAATTCTCGGGCCGACTCTTTTCTCTGTGTATATCAATGATGTCGCTTTTGCTGCTGGTGACTCTCAGATCCACCTCTACGCAGACGACACCATTTTGTATACATCTGGCCCTTCATTGGACACTGTGTTAACAAACCTCCAAACGAGCTTCAATGCCATACAACACTCCTTCCGTAGCCTCCAACTGCTCTTAAACACTAGTAAAACTAAATGCATGCTCTTCAATCGAACGCTGCTGGCACCCGCCCACCCGACTAGAATCACTATTCTCGGCGGCTCTGACCTAGAGTATGTGGACAACTACAAATACCTAGGTGTCTGGTTAGACTGTAAACTATCCTTCCAGACTCACATTAAGCATCTCCAATCCAAAGTTAAATCTAGAATTGGCTTCCTATTTTGCAACAAAGCCTCCTTCACTCATGCTGCCAAACATGCCCTCTTTAAACTGCCTATCTTACCGATCCTTGACTTTGGCGATGTCATTTACAAAATAGCCTCCAACACTCTACTCAGCAAATTGGATGTAGTCTATCACAGTGCCATCCATTTTGTCACCAAAGCCCCATATACTACCCACCACTGTGACCTGTACGCTCTTGTTGGCTGGTCCTCACAACATATTCGTCGCCAAACCCACTGGCTCCAGGTCATCTACAAATCACTGCTAGGCAAATCCCTGCCTTATCTTAGCTCATTGGTCACCATAGCAACACCCACCCGTAGTATGCGCTCCAGCAGGTATATCTCACTGGTCATCCCCAAAGCCAACACCTCCTTTGGCCGCCATTCCTTCCAGTTCTCTGCTGCCAATGACTGGAACTAACTGCAAAAATCTCTGAAGCTGGAGACACTTATCTCCCTCACTAACTTTAAGCATCAGTTGTCAGAGCACCTTACCAATCACTGCACCTGTACACAGCCCATCTGAAATTAGCCCACCCAACTACCTCATCCCCATATTGTTATTTATTTTGCTCATTTGCACCCCAGTATCTCTATTTGCACATCATCTCTTGCACATCTCTTGTTAATACTAAATTGTAATTATTTTGCACTATGGCCTATTTATTGCCTTACCTCCATAACTTGCTACATTTGCATACACTGTATAAATATTTTCTGTTGTATTTTTGACTTATGTTTTGTTTACCCCATATGTAACTCTGTGTTGTTGTTTTTTATCGCACTGCTTTGCTTTATCTTGGCCAGGTCGCAGTTGTAAATGAGAACTTGTTCTCAACTGGTTTACCTGGTTAAATAAAGGTGAAATAAAATAAAAAAATTAACATGTATGTGTAACTGATAGATGCACACACACACTACATGTTAATGTTTTTAAATGTATGTAAATTGTAAAGTATTTTGTCTGTAATGTCTTTTTCGTTAAACGTCGGACCCGGGTATTACTTGGCGTCGGCTAATGGGGTTTGTAATAAATCAAAAAAGCTAGAATCTGAAAAAAAGCATTGTTTAGAAAGTTGCTTTTAGTTGCCTGGTTTGCTAGATTGACATATACTAAATTCATTTTTAAACGGATGGGTTTATTGGTGTTAAAATACACCAGTTATGCTATTTTGGACCACCAGGCTGCTGATGTCATGCAGCCTGTCATTTTTGTGTTTATACTTTTTCATAACGACAACAACAAGCTTGATGTCGGACGACATCATGATGTCACTGTGACAACTGTATACAGACATGTCGATAGACATAGTATAAACCAGCCTTTAGTCTTGAAATCTTTGGTTGTACACTACCGTACTCATTGTTCCGTGAATACTTAAAGAGATGGGTGGGGCTAAGGCTTAAGAGGGTGTGAACGATGCTGAATGCATGTAGACAAAGAATCAAATCAAATCAAATCAAATCAAATTTTATTGGTCACATGCACCGAATACAACAGGTGCAGACATTACAGTGAAATGCTTACTTACAGCCCTTAACCAACAGTGCATTTATTTTAAACAAAAAAAGTAAGAATAAAACAACAACAAAAAAGTGTTGAGAAAAAAAAGAGCAGAAGTAAAATAAAGTGACAGTAGGGAGGCTATATATACAGTAAAATAAAGTGACAGTAGGGAGGCTATATATACAGGGGGTACCGTTGCATAGTCAATGTGCGGGGGCACCGGCTAGTTGAGGTAGTTGAGGTAATATGTACATGTGGGTAGAGTTAAAGTGACTATGCATAAATACTTAACAGAGTAGCAGCAGCGTAAAAAGGATGGGGTGGGGGCAGTGCAAATATTCCGGGTAGCCATGATTAGCTGTTCATGAGTCTTATGGCTTGGGGGTAGAAGCTGTTGAGAAGTCTTTTGGACCTAGACTTGGCACTCCGGTACCGCTTGCCGTGCGGTAGCAGAGAGAACAGTCTATGACTAGGGTGGCTGGAGTCTTTGACAATTTTGAGGGCCTTCCTCTGACACCGCCTGGTATAGAGGTCCTGGATGGCAGGGAGCTTTGCCCCAGTGATGTACTGGGCCGTACGCACTACCCTCTGTAGTGCCTTGCGGTCAGAGGCCAAGCAGTTGCCATACCAGGCGGTGATGCAACCAGTCAGGATGCTCTCGATGGTGCAGCTGTAGAATTTTTTGAGGATCTGAGGACCCATGCCAAATCTTTTTAGTCTCCTGAGGGGGAATAGGCTTTGTCGTGCCCTCTTCACGACTGTCTTGGTGTGTTTGGACCATGATAGTTCGTTGGTGATGTGGACACCAAGGAACTTGAAGCTCTCAACCTGTTCCACTACAGCCCCGTCGATGAGAATGGGGGCGTGCTCAGTCCTCTTTTTTTTCCTGTAGTCCACAATCATCTCCTTTGTCTTGGTCACGTTGAGGGAGAGGTTGTTGTCCTGGCACCACACGGCCAGATCTCTGACCTCCTCCCTATAGGCTGTCTCATCGTTGTCGGTGATCAGGCCTACCACTGTTGTGTCGTCGGCAAACTTAATGATGGTGTTGGAGTCGTGCCTGGCCATGCAGTCATGGGTGAACAGAGAGTACAGGAGGGGACTGAGCACGCACCCTGAGGGGCCCCCGTGTTGAGGATCAGTGTGGCAGATGTGTTGTTACCTACCCTTACCACCTGGGGGCGGCCCGTCAGGAAGTCCAGGATCCAGTTGCAGAGGGAGGTGTTTAGTCCCAGGATCCTTAGCTTAGTGATGAGCTTAGAGGGCACTATGGTGTTGAATGCTGAGCTGTAGTCAATGAATAGCATTCTCACGTAGGTGTTCCTCTTGTCCAGGTGGGAAAGGGCAGTGTGGAGTGCGATAGAGATTGCATCATCTGTGGATCTGTTGGGGCGGTATGCAAATTGGAGTGGGTCTAGGGTTTCTGGGATTATGCTGTTGATGTGAGCCATGACCAGTCTTTCAAAGCACTTCATGGCTACAGACGTCAGTGCTACGGGTCGGTAGTCATTTAGGCAGGTTATCTTAGAGTTCTTGGGCACGGGGACTATGGTGGTCTGCTTGAAACATGTTGGTATTACAGACTCAGTCAGGGACATGTTGAAAATGTCAGTGAAGACACTTGCCAGTTGGTCAGCACATGCTCGGAGTACACGTCCTGGTAATCCGTCTGGCCCTGCGGCCTTGTGAATGTTGACCTGCTTAAAAGTCTTACTCACATCGGCTACGGAGAGCGTGATCACATAGTCGTCCGGAGCAGCTGGTGCTCTCATGCATGCTTCAGTGTTGCTTGCCTCGAAGCGAGCATAGAAGTGGAAGAGCTCTCCAGTAGGTGTACCAAAACATTCAAAACATCAACTTTCTCAAAAGTGGGGTTAAAAGTTGATCAACTTTCAAAGCAGAATTACTTTCCCATTGTTCCTCAACTGTAGTGTATGATATACCAATTTCTAGCTCTGAGTCTCTACTTTCATCCAATGGAAAAAACACCATTTCAAATTTTGCTACATAAGACCGAATCGAGCCGGTCGGTCACATTTGTGCGTCCGTAACTTTCTCACTCATCATTATTCACGATTCATTCAGGACTATCCTAATTATGGTAGCATCCACATTATTAATGTAGAAGTGTTAAGAAACATATTCTATTTACTCCATTCCAGCCATTATTATGAGCTGTTCTCCCCTCAGCAGCCTCCTGTGCGTTCAACACCATAGTGCCCTCCAAGCTCATCACTAAGCTAAGGACCCTGGGACTGAACACCTCCCACTGCAACTGGATCCTGGACTTCCTGACGGGCCATCCCCCCGGTGGTGAGGGTAAGCAACAACACATCTGGCATGCTTAGTCCCCTCCTGTACTCCATGTTCACCCATGACTGCGTGACTGCGTACACCAACACCCACATTAAGTTTGCCGACGACACAACGGTGATAGGAGCTGATTGTGTACTACAGGAAACGGAGGGCCAAGCACGCCCCCATTCACATCCACGGGGCTGTAGCGGAGCGGGTCGAGAGCTTCCACGGTGTCTAATCACCTATCATCACCTATCACCAACACAGTCGTGAAGAGGGCACAATGCCTCTTCCCCATCAGGAGGCTGAAAAGATTTGGCATGGGCCCTCAGATCCTCAAAAAGTTATACAGCTGCACCATTGAGAGCATCTTGACTGGCTGCATCACCGCTTTGTTATGGCAACTGCTTGGCATCCGACCATAAGGCGCTACAGAGGGTAGTGCGTACGACCCAGTACATCACTGGGGCCGAGCTCCCTGCCATCCAGGACCTCTATACCAGGCGGTGTCAGAGGAAGGCCCTAAAAATTGTCATATACTCCAGCCAATCAAGTCATAGACTCTTCTCTCTGCTACCACATGGAAAGCGGTACCGGAGCGCCAAGTCTGGGACCAAAGGCCCCTTAACAGCTTCTACCCCCAAGCCATAAGACAACAGTTCATCAAATGGCTACCCTGACAATTTGCATTGACACCATTTTTATTTGCACTGACTCTCTTGCACTGGCTCTATGCACACTCACCGCACTCTACACACACACTCACACATACTACATTGACACTCAAACACACACATAAACTACATACGCCTACATAAGCTCACACACACATGCATATTGATGCCAAACACACGTACACACACTCACACATAGACCCACTTTCACACACTTTCACACTCTTCACATACATTGCTGCTACTATGTTTATTATCTATCCTGATTGCCAAGTCACTTTTACCCCTACCTACATGTACATATTACCCCAATTACCCCAACTACCTCATACCCCTGTACATTGACTCGTTACCAGTACTCCTTGTATATAATCTCGTTATTGCTATTTTATTGTGTTACTATTTCCTTTTTTATTTTTAACCACATTTTTCTTACATTTTAACTCTGCATTGTTGGGAAAGGGCTCGTAAGTAAGCATTTCACAGGACTGTCAACACCTGTTGTATTTTGTGCATGTGACAAATAATATTTGATTTGATTTGTTAAAAGTTGACTAAAGTTGAAGCTTATTTTTTGTTTATAGGTATTTTCACATGGTAATGAGTAATAAGTAATTATATAGAAATTGCTCATAGATAACTATAAAGTTACACTTCACTTTAAATAGCCAAATCATGTGTAACAACTAGCGATAACCTTGTACTTATGCAGATATTATAGATATGTACTCTGTGATGTATTAGTGTGTTTATTTTCTCCCTTGGATGGTGCTTTCAGAAGCTGACGATTAGATTGTCAGGATGGGTAACACACTTTGTAAGTACACAATAATTACAAGTAAGTACCCCTCAATATACACTTCATTTTAACTAGCTAAATCCTTTGTTAAACTTATTCATTACATTGTACTTATGCAGATATTACATGTGCTCTGTGGTGTACTAGTGACTTTATTTTCTCACTTTGATGGTGCTTCCAGAAGCTTTAAAATGATGGACAGGTTGTCAGGATGGGTAACGTACTTTATAAGTACACATTAATTACAAGTAACAACACTTCAAGATACACTTAATTTTAACTAGCTAAATCCTGTGTAACACCTAGTAATTACATTGTACTTATGCAGATAAATATTACATGTACTCTGTGGGGTACTTGTGTGTTTATCCTCCCACTTGGATGGCACTTCATGAAGCCTTAAAATAAGGGCCAGGTTGTCAGGATGGGTAATGTACTATAATAACACATTAATTACAAGTAAGTACCCCTCAAGATACACTTCATTTTAACTAGCTAAATCCTGTGTAACACATAGTAATTACATTGTACTTATGCAGATATTACATTTACTCTGTGGTGTACTAGTGGGTTTATCCTCTCACTTTGAGGTTTAGGTTGTCATAATGGGCAATGTACACATTCATTATATATATACAGTGGGGAGAACAAGTATTTGACACACTGCCAATTTTGCAGGTTTTCCTACTTACAAAGCATGTAGAGGTCTGTAATTTTTATCATAGGTACACTTCAACTGTGAGAGACGGAATCTAAAACAAAAATTCAGAAAATCACATTGTATGATTTTTAAGTAATTAATTTGCATTTTATTGCATGACATAAGTATTTGATCACCTACCAACCAGTAAGAATTCCGGCTCTCACAGACCTGTTAGTTTTTTCTTTAAGAAGCCCTCCTGTTCTCCACTCATTACCTGTATTAACTGCACCTGTTTGAACTCGTTACCTGTATAAAAGACACCTGTCCACACACTCAATCAAACAGACTCCAACCTCTCCACAATGGCCAAGACCAGAGAGCTGTGTAAGGACATCAGGGATAAAATTGTAGACCTGCACAAGGCTGGGATGGGCTACAGGACAATAGGCAAGCAGCTTGGTGAGAAGGCAACAACTGTTGGCACAATTATTAGAAAATTGAAGAAGTTCAAGATGACGGTCAATCACTCTCGGTCTGGGGCTCCATGCAAGATCTCACCTTGTGGGGCATCAATGATCATGAGGAAGGTGAGGAATCAGCCCAGAACTACACAGCAGGACCTGGTCAATGACCTGAAGAGAGCTGGGACCACAGTCTCAAAGAAAGCCATTAGTAACACACTACGCCGTCATGGATTAAAATCCTGCAACGCACGCAAAGGTCGCCCTGCTCAAGCCAGCGCAGGTCCAGGCCCGTCTGAAGTTTGCCAATGACCATCTGGATGATCCAGAGGAGGAATGGGAGAAGGTCATGTGGTCTGATGAGACAAAAATAGAGCTTTTTGGTCTAAACTCCACTCGCCGTGTTTGGAGGAAGAAGAAGGATGAGTACAACCCCCAAGAACACCATCCCAACCGTGAAGCATGGAGGTGGAAACATCATTCTTTGGGGATGCTTTTCTGCAAAGGGGACAGGACGACTGCACCGTATTGAGGGGAGGATGGATGGGGCCATGTATCGCGAGATCTTGGCGAACAACCTCCTTCCCTCAGTAAGAACATTGAAGATGGGTCGTGGCTGGGTCTTCCAGCATGACAACGACCCGAAACGCACAGCCAGGGCAACTAAGGAGTGGCTCCGTAAGAAGCATCTCAAGGTCCTGGAGTGGCCTAGCCAGTCTCCAGACCTGAACCCAATAGAAAATCTTTGGAGGGGAGCTGAAAGTCTTTATTGCCCAGCGACAGCCCCGAAACCTGAAGGGTCTGTATGGAGGAGTGGGCCAAAATCCCTGCTGCAGTGTGTGCAAACCTGGTCAAGACCTATAGGAAACGTATGATCTCTGTAATTGCAAACAAAAGTTTCTGTACCAAATATTAAGTTCTGCTTTTCTGATGTATCAAATACTTATGTCATGCAATAAAATGCAAATTAATTACTTTAAAATCATACAATGTGATTTTCTGGATTTTTGTTTTAGATTCCGTCTCTCACAGTTGAAGTGTACCTATGATAAACATTACAGACCTCTACATGCTTTGTAAGTAGGAAAACCTGCAAAATCGGCAGTGTATCAAATACTTGTTCTCCCCACTGTATATTAAAATACACTCTTTGCGGTCAAGTGCTAGCATCAACATTATGTAGAGATTTTGAAGTGTGCGCATTCACAGCTAGTTAATTAGGGCCTCCAACCTTTGGAATCTCGGACACCCAGAACATCTGTCCACAAGGGATTACAACCTTGTGACAGTTATTACTGAATTGGATGCAGCTGAGAAGAAACTAAACACTACATTTGGGAATGTAGTGGAAACTTGCCCATTTGTAACAAGCATTTGTTGTTACACCTCTTGTCACGACTCCCTCCGAAGCTGCCTCATCTCCTTGTTCGGGCATGCTTCGGCATTCGTCGTCACCAGCCTTCTAGCCACTGTCGCTCCTCTTTTCATCATTCCATTTGTTTTGTCTTATTTTTCACACACACCTGGTTCATATCCCCTCATCAGTCTCTGTATAATTATTCCCTCTGCTCCCCCATGTCTTTGTGTGTTATTGTTTCATGTGGAGGTGTCTCTAGCTCGTGTGGAGCATTATGTTACTTTTATCGCCGGGATATTCACCCGTGTGTTTTGTTTTCCCAGTACGCATTAAGTCGCACTGTATTTGGTTTACGCATTGCTGCGGACTGCTGTATTGGCCAAATAAACCCTATTCGTTGATTCACACCTCCTGCGCCTGGCTCCGTCCTACTCACCTTGTTACACCTCTGTAATTACAGACTGCAATTACCACCAGTTACATGTTATTATTATAGTGTAACTATTAGTTATGACAATTAACTACAATACTTGTCTGAAGGGTGATCACCTCAGATCTAATTCTAATAAGAAAACACCAAAACTCTCAGAAAATTCCAAACATGTGAAGCAGCCCTGGACTTCACATGTGAAGAGGGGGTCGAGGTTGAGTTTGACAATGATGCCACCCACACCAATCTAGCTAGGTACTGAGCAATTCTACGCTAACGGCATTAGGCTTTGACCATTTTTTTTTCACTTTAAAATGTATGCCAAACAATAACCTTTGATTTCAAAGTTTAACAAACCATATAACTATATGCACAATAACTACTTTGAACAAATTCTACTGAACATTTTACAAAAACTCATTTTGTGGAAGAACTGTGCAGATGCAAACTTTGGTAACGGAATTACGGTAAATTCTCCCTCAGGTTGTTATGCAACCACGCTTTCCAAAAACTCTGTTAAATATCTGCTCCGAATTAAGATTCAAAGATGTCTGCAGAAAGAATAGGGTGTCAGCTATGACATGGCACCTTGAGTTTGAAAAAATCTATTTAGGTAATTTAACTACAGTAAGTTAAGTGGATTTACACCCGGTAACGGAATTACATCATGGGTTCCTGATATGTACTACACAGAAATGCATCATTATCGATATGAATGTCATTCACCTCATGTTTCACAAGTTTACAGCACAGCAGAGCAGAGCAGAGTAGAGTAGAGTAATGTAAAGTTCAGTAGAGTACAGTAGAGAACAGTACAGTACAGTAGAGTTCAGTAAAGTACAGTATAGTTAAGTACAATAGAGTACAGTACAATATACTGTACTCTAGTTTACTGTACTGCACTATACTTTTTTTTACAGTACTTTATTGTACTGTGCTACTGTATTGTTTTGGACTGTATTGTACTGTATTGTATTTTATTGTACTGTACTCTACTGTGCTCTAGTCCTGTGCTGTACTGTACTCAGTACTGTACTGTATTGTACTGTACTCTACTGTGCTCTACGCACTGTATTGTACTGTACTTTACTGTGCTACCCAAACTTGTGAAACATGGACGTTAACATCAACGCAAGGGTGGACTGACCAACTACTTTTCAACATCCATGGACAGCCGGTGTCGGTCGGTGCTCAGTTAGGATGCTGGTTATAGGGGGCTCATGGGTAGGTGTCAGTAAGAGCTGGGAGAGGTGACATTAACTGTAGAGAAAGGCAGGGAGAGAGAGAGGGTTAGAGAAGGAGGGGTTGTCCAGACTCAGACTGTTTTAATACTCTTGACAGAAAGAAAAAGAAACAGTTACGAGCTGAACATAATAGTATGCCAGTGGAAGGGAGGACAGTAGCATGTGACCCAACTGTGGTTTGTGAGTATTATGATTTCCCATTGTAACCAATTCAGTTGCAGTAATTCCGTTACTGATTTTTTGGTAATTCTGTTACCAATTTGGTAACATAATTCCAAGTTTTAATCACTTAATAATTCATAAACAAAATTGATATCAGTAAAATCACTGTAACTTATTGGTAGGTCTACCATTACTTGTTAATTCTGTGAATGTTCATTATCCTCCCTCCTCACTTAAGACTCAAAGCAACTTTCAAACGCCTGAAGGTACCACGTTCATCTGTACAAACAATAGTACGCAAGTATAAACACCATGGGACAACGCAGCCGTCATACCGCTCAGGCCGTTTAAAGTCCTGAGGAGGATAAACGAGATGACATACAGGTTGTTACTTCCCCCTGATTACCGTATTAACCCCTCGTTTCATGTGTCTCTCCTCAGGCCGGTGGTAGCTGGTCCGCTCCAGGAGTCTGAGGTGTGGGAGGATTCTCCACCTCCTCTGGACATCGAGAGGGCCCCGTTGTACTCGGTCCGTTCCATACTGTATTTGAGGCATCGGGTGGGGGGCCTTCAGTATCTTGTGGAGTGGGAGGGGTACGGTCCGGAGGAACGGTGCTGGGACCCAAGGAGGGACATCCTCGATCCTGAGCGGTATGACGGCTGCGTGGTCCCATGGTGTTTATACTTGCGTACTATTGTTTGTACAGATGAACGTGGTACCTTCAGGCGTTTGAAAGTTGCTCCCAAGGATGAACCAGACTTGTGGAGGTCTACAAGTTCTGTCTCCTAGAGATGAACGTACTTTGGTGCGAAAAGTGCAAATCAATCCCAGAACAACAGCAAAGGACCCTGTGAAAATGCTGGAAGAAACAGGTACAAAAGTATCTATATCCACAGTAAAACGAGTCCTATATCGACATAACCTGAAAGGCCGCTCAGCAAGAATGAAGCCACTGCTCCAAAACCGCCATAAAAAGCCAGACTACGGTTTGCAACTGCACATGGGGACAAAGATCGTACTTTTTGGAGAAATGTCCTCTGGTCTGATTAAACAAAAATAGAACTGTTTGGCCATAATGACCATCGTTATGTTTGGAGGAAAAAGGGGGTTGCTTGCAAGCCGAAGAACACCATCCCAACCGTGAAGCACAGGGGTGGCAGCATCATGCTGTGGGGGTGCTTTGCTGCAGGAGGGACTGGTGCACTTCACAAAATAGATGGCATAAAGATGAAGGAAAATTATGTGGATATATTGAAGCAACATCTCAAGACATCAGTCAGGAAGTTAAAGCTTGGTCGCAAATGGGTCTTCCAAATGGACAATGGCCCCAAGCATACTTCCAAAATTGTGGCAAAATGGCTTAAGGACAACAAAGTCAAGGTATTGGAGTGGCCGTCACAAAGCCCTGACCTCAATCCTATATAACATTTTTGGGCAGAACTGAAAGAACGTGTGCGAGCAAGGAGGCCTACAAACCTGACTCAGTTACACCAGCTCTGTCAGGAGGAATGGGTCAAAATTCACCCAATTTACTGCGGGAAGCTTGTGGAAGGCTACCCGAAACGTTTGACCCAAGTTTAACAATTTAAAGGCAATGCTACCAAATATTAATTGAGTGTATGTAAACTTCTGTGTGATGCGGTGTGAATGAAGGAGTCAGGCGCAGGAGGTAAACACCGAAGTCCAGAGTTTATTCCATTTACATAAATAAAACGCACCAAGCGTCAAAACGAAACTATCACAAGGGAAAATGTCCACCTTGGCAATAACAAATGGAAGAGTAGCTCAACCGAGCTACTCGCTCTCACAAAGAAACAATCACTCACAAAGACAAGGGCAACAGAGGGAAAACTTATACACATACTAATTAGGGGAATGAGCACCAGGTGTGTGTGATTGACAAGACAAGACATGACAAGTGGAGTGATGAGAATGGGATCGGCAGTAGCTAGTAAGCCGGTGACGCCGAACGTCGAAACCTGCCCGAACAAGGAGGGGAGGCAGCCTCGGTGGAAGTCGTGACAGTACCCACCCCCTTGACGCGCGGCTCCAGCAGTGCGCCGACCCCGGCCTCTGGGACGGCCAAGAGGACGTGGAGCAGGGCGAGTCGGATGGCGACGGTGGAAATCCCTCAACAGGGAGGGATCGAGGGTGTCCCTCCTTGGGACCCAGCACCGTTCCTCCGGACCGTACCCCTCCCACTATACGAGATACTGAAGGCCCCCCACCCGATGCCTCAAATCCAGTATGGAATGGACGGAGTACGCCGGGGCCCCCTCGATGTCCAGAGGAGGTGGAGGAACCTCACACACCTCAGACTCCTGGAACGGACCAGCTACCACCGGCCTGAGGAGAGACACATGAAACGAGGGGTTAATACGGTAATCAGGGGGTAGTAACAACCTGTATGTAACCTCGTTTATCCTCCTCAGGACTTTAAACGGCCCCACAAACCGTGGGCTCAGCTTCTGGCAGGGCAGGCAGAGGGGTAGATTCTGGATCGAGAGCCAGACCCGATCCCCCGGTACGAAAACCGGGGCCTACCTGCGGTGGTTCAGCGTTCGCCTTCTGACAACGCACGGCGCACTGGAGGCGAACGTAGGCAGCATCCCAAGTCTCCTCCGTGTGCCGAAACCAGTCATCCACCGGCGGAGCCTCGGTCTGGCTCTGGTGCCACGGTGCCAGGACCAGTTGGTAACCCAAAACACATTGGAAGAGTGTTAGGTTAGTGGATGAGTGGCGGAGAGAGTTCTGAGCGTATTCTGCCCATGGCAGCAACACCATCCACTCCCCCGGCCGGTCCTGACAGTAGGTCCGCAGGAACCTACCCACATCTTGATTCACCCTTTCCACCTGCCCATTACTCTCGGGTGAAATCTTAGGTCAGGCTGAGTGAGACCCCCAGACGTTCCATGAACACCTTCCAGACTCTAGACGTGAATTGGGGACCTCGGTCAGACACTATATCCTCTGGTACCCCGTAGTGCCGGAAGACGTGAGTAAACAGAGCCTCCGCAGTTTGTAGGGCCGTGGAGAGACCGGGCAGAGGAAGGAGGCGGCAGGACTTCGAAAAGCGTTCCACAACGACCAGGATAGTGGTGTTACCTTGGGAGAGGGGAAAATCAGTAAGAAAATCAATACTAAGGTGAGACAATGGTCGTTGTGGAACTGGTAACGGTTGTAGCTTACCCGCTGGGAGGTGCCTAGGTGCCTTACTCTGGGCGCACACTTAGCAGGAGGAAACATACACCCTCACGTCCTTAGCCAAGGTAGGCCACCAGTACTTCTCAGTCAGGCAGCGCATTGTACGACCGATACCTGGATGACCAGAGGAGGGTGACGTGTGTGCCCAGTAGATCAGACGATCATGGATAAGTGCAGGCACGTACTGCAGCCCAGCTGGACACGCATAATATCTGCTCTATATTCGTGTCCATCGCCCATACTACCGGCGCCACAATGCATGAGGCCAGGAGTATGGGGGTGTTGTCTCTGGGCCTCTCCTCTGTGTACATACGTCTGCCTTCAAGTTCTTCGTACCCGGAATATATGAGAGTGTGAAATCAAACTGGGTGAAGTAGAGGGCCCACCTGGCCTTGCGAGGCTTCAGCCTCCTCGCAGCCCGAATGTACTCCAGGTTACGGTGGTCTGTCCAGACAAGGAAAGGGTGTTTCGCCCCTTCGAGCCAATGCCTCCACACCGTCAAACCTCGGACAACAGCCAGCAGCTCCCGATCACCAACGCCGTAGTTCTGCTCCGCGGAGCTGAGCTTCTTCGAAAAGAAGGCACAGGGGCGGAGCTTGGGTGGCGTACCCGAGCGTTGGGATAAGACATCGCCTATCCCTACCTCGGATGCATCCACCTCCAATACGAATGGTAGTGATGGATCGGGGTGAGCCAGTACCGGGGCGGAGGTGAACAGACCCCGCAATCTACTGAAGGCCAAATCAGCCTCAGCAGACCAGCGGAGCCGGGACGGCCCACCCTTCAACAAGGAGGTAATGGGAGCTGCGACCTTGCCAAAGCCCCGAATAAACCTCCGATAGTAGTTGGCAAAGCCAAGTAAGCGCTGCACCTCCTTCACCGTGGTTGGAGTCGGCCAATTACGCATGGCTGAAATGCGATCTCCCTCCATCTCCACACCTGTGGTAGTAATGCGGTATCCGAGGAAGGAGATTGACTGCTGGAAAAACTCACACTTCTCTGCCTTGGCATAAAGATCATTTTCCAGCAGTCGGACCAGTACCTTGCGAACCAGGGACACATGCTAGGTGTGCGTAGAGGAATACACTAGGATGTCATCGATGTAGACCACCAAACCGCGACCAAGCATGTTCCGAAACACCTCGTATACAAAGGACTGGAAAACAGATGGAACATTCATCAAACCGCAGGGCATCACCAGGTATTCATAATGCCCCGATGTTGTCTTACGCACCAGGTTGTAGGCACTGCTGAGGTCTAATTTGGTGATAAAACGTGCCCCATGCATTCACTCAATCACTGAAGGAATGAGGGGAAGAGGATATCTAAATCGTACTGTCACCTTATTCAGTGGTCGATAATCAATGCACGGGCGTAAACCGGCATCTTTCTTCTTCACAAAGAAGAAACTCGAGGAAGCAGGTGAAGTGGAGAGACTATATACCCCTGGCGCAGGGACTCGTGACGTATGTTTCCATAGCCTCCGTCTCAGCCTGCGACCGTGGATACACATGACTCCTGGGAGGTACAGCGTCAACCTGAAGGTTTATCGCGCAATCCCCCTCCCGATTAGGTGGTAATTTAGTCGCTTGCGTCTTGGAAAACGCGAGCGCCAGATCATGGTTTTCGGGGGGGAATGCGCACGGTGGGTTACCGTCTGGACTTTCCACCGTGGTCGCACCAACGGAAACACCTAGACACCTACCCGGATACTCACGCGACCACCCCGTAAGAATCCTCTGCGGCCATGAAAAATTCGGGTTGTGAAGGGCTAACCATGGAATACCTAAGACTACAAGGTAAGCAGGAGACTCAATAATCAAAAAAGTGATCTGCTCAACATGCGTCTCCTGTGTAATCATGGTGACGGGTACAGTAACCTCCTTAACCAACCCGGATCCTAATGGTCGACTATCAAGTGCTCTGATGGGGAGTGGAATGGTTAGGGGAACCAATGAAATGCCTTGAAGGCGTGCAAATGCCCTGTCCATAAAGTTCCCAGCTGCGCCTGAATCGACTAGCGCCTTACACCGGGAAACTACCAGGTGATCGGGAAAGGAGATAGATAAGGTACAGTGCACCGCAAAGGGCTCTGAACAAGTTTGGGTGTTTGTTACCTGGGGTGATGCGTGAGCACCCTGCCTACCGCCATCAGACCCAAAGGAACGTTGACTGCGACGTGAGGTGGATCGTCCCTTCGTGCCACCAGAGTGGCACTGTCGCTGTCCTCCTGCGCTCTCTTGACCGGCGGCTCCCCCCAGCTCCATCTGCTCGGGGTCAGAGTCGTCCAGAGTGGGAATAGGCAGACCCCTACCAGGACGTCCTCTGGCTGCTCGCAGATTGTCCAGCCGGATGGCCATGTCCACCAGTTGGGAGAACGATAGCATGGCATTATGTTAGGCTAGCTCCCATCGGACGTCCTCCCTTAGGGGGCACCGGAAATGGTCGATCAGGGCCCGCTCGTTCCACCCGGACCCCGCTGCCAGCGTCCGGAACTCCAGCGCATAGTCCTGTGCGGTCCTCGTCCCCTGCCTCAGTTGGACCAGTCGTTCGCCCGCCTTTCGACCCTCAGGCGGGTGATCGAAAACGGCCCGAAAGAGGTGAGCAAACTCCCCATAGTCCTCCAACGCGGCACCTCCCTCGTTCCACACCGCGTTGGCCCACTCCAGGGCTCTCCCACAAAGTCAAGAAACGAGGACGGATACTTTCTCCCGCTCCAGTGGCGCCGGCCTGATACTGGAGAAATACCACTTTAGTTGGAGCAGAAATCCCTTACATCGCGCTGCTGTCCCATCAAACGCCGGTGGCCGGGATATCTGGATCCCTCCAGGGGCTGGGTGGATACAGTTGGGTCCAGTTGACCAGCTGGTCTCGATAGATCGGGTCCTCTCCTCTCCAGGCATTATACTACCTGAAGATCCCGATCCATCGCTTCCCCCAAGCTGGCCAGAATCGAGGAATGCTCCTGGACCCTTGCCACAACTCCAGGCATGCGGTCTTCTCCTGCTGACTCCATTCAGCGGGTGAGTGATTCTGTGATGAGGTGTGAATGAAGGAGTCAGGCGCAGGAGGTAAAACACCGAAGTCCAGAGTTTATACCATTTACATAAATAAAACGCACCAAGCGTCAAAACGAAAATATCACAAGGGAAAATGTCCACCTTGGCAATAACAAATGGAAGAGTAGCTCAACTGAGCTACTCGCTCTCACAAATAAACAATCACTCACAAAGACAAGGGGAACAGAGGGAACACTTATACACATACTAATTAGGGGAATGAGCACCAGGTGTGTGTGATTGACAAGACAAGACATGACAAGTGGAGTGATGAGAATGGGATCGGCAGTAGCTAGTAAGCCGGTGACGACGAATGCCGAAACCTGCCCGAACAAGGAGGGGAGGCAGCCTCGGAGGAAGTCGTGACATTCTGACCCACTGGGAATGTGATGAAAGAAATAAAAGCTTAAATAAATTATTCCTTCTACTATTATTCTGACATTTCACGTTCTTAAAATAAAGTGGCGATCCTAACTGACCTAAGACAAAATATTTTTACTAGGATTAAATGTCAGGAATTGTGAAAAACTGAGTTTAAATGCATTTGGCTAAGGTGTATGTAAACTTCTGACTTCAACTGTATATTGCTGTCAGAGAAACCCAGACCTCACTACAAGGCTAGCTAGCTGGCTAGCAAGCAACATTTAACATTAACTAGCTAGCTTTGGCAATTAAATTGTATCTAACACATACTTGACGTATTTACTCAGAGCTTTAAAATTCAAAACAATCATTACCTTGGTCATGTTGTGGTGGAAAGCTAAAGGAGCTAGCTAGCTAACTAGCTGTATTAACTAGCTCGGTGAATACTTTTGCTTGCAGGCAGTTGCATAACCTATCTTCTTCAATATTATAATAATATAATCAAACAAAATGCAACTATCCATGATAAATATTTTTGGCTCTGACAGCTGCTCTTCTCCTTCAAAATTGCAACTGCTGCTCTGTCAGTTGGAGGCGGGGTTTGCCTGCACAGAGCCCTGACCTCAACCCCATCGAACACCTTTGGGATGAATTGGAACACTGACTACGAGCCAGGCCCAACATCAGTGCCCGACCTCACTAATGCTCTTGTGGCTTAATGGAAGCAAGTCCCCGCAGCAATGTTCCAACATCTAGTGGAAAGCCTTCCCAGAAGAGTGAAGGCTGTTATAGAAGTAAAGGGGGGACCAACTCCATATTAATGCCCATGATTTTGGAATGAGATGTTCGACGAGCAGGTGTCCACATAATGTTGGTCATGTAGTGTATATTCTAGAATGTACTGAAGTTATATATTCATAAATATATTCTGGACATATATGTAAATATATTTAGAATTCCCCGCATATACAGTTGAAGTCGGAAGTTTACATACACCTTAGCCAAATACATTTAAACTCAGTTTTTCACAATTCCTGACATTTAATCCTAGTAAAAATTAACTGTCTTAGGTCAGTTAGGATCACCACTTTATTTTAAGGATGTGAAATGTCAGAATAATAGTAGAGAGAATGATTTATTTCAGATTTTATTTATTTAATCACATTCCCAGTGGGTCAGAAGTTTACATGCACTCAATTAGTATTTGATAGCATTGCCTTTAAATTGTTTAACTTGGGTCAAACGTTTCGGGTAGCGTTCCACAAGCTTCCCCCAATAAGTTGGGTGAATTTTGGCCCATTCCTCCTGACAGAGCAGGTCTAACTGAGTCAGGTATGTTAGCCTCCTTGCTCGCACACGCTTTTTCAATTCTGCCCACATATTTTCTATTATAGGATTGAGGTCAGGGCTTTGTGATGGCCACTCCAATACCTTGACTTTGTTGTCCTTAAGCCATTTTTCCTTCCTCATGATGCCATCTATTTTATGAGGTGCACCAGTCCCTCCTGCAGCAAAGCACCCCCACAGCATGATGCTGCCACCCCCGTGCTTCACGGTTGGGATGGTGTTCTTCGGCTTGCAAGCATCCCCCTTTTTCCTCCAAACATAACCATTTTCACAGGGTCCTTTGCTGTTGTTCTGGGATTGATTTGCACTTTTCGCACCAAAGTATGTTCATCTCTAGGAGACAGAACACATCTCGTTCCTGAGCGGTATGACGGCTGCGTGGTCCCATGGTGTTTATACTTGCGTACTATTGTTTGTACAGATGAACGTGGTACCTTCAGGTGTTTGGAAATTGCCTCCAAGGATGAACCAGACTAGTGGAGGTCTACAATTTCTTTCTGAGGTCTTGGCTGATTTATTAAGATTTTCCCATGATGTCAAGCAAAGAGGCACTGAATTTGAAGGTAGGCCTTGAAATACATCCAATTGACTCAAATTATGTCAATTAGCCTATCAGAAGCTTCTAAAGCCATGACCTCATTTTCTGGAATTTTCAAAGCTGTTTAAAGGCACAGTCAACTTAATGACCCACTGGAATTATGATACGGTGAATTGTAAGTTAAATAATCTGTCTGTAAACAATTTTTGGAAAAATTACTTGTGTCATGCACAAAGTAGATGTCCTAACCAACTTGCCAAAACTATAGTTTGTTAACAAGACATTTGTGGAGTGGTTGAATAACAAGTTTTAATGACTCCAACCTAATTGCATGTAAACTTCCGACTTCAACTGTATGTACTGTACATATATTATAATACATTTGTTTTCCGTATGGGAAGTGTCACATATGTGACTGACTATGATTTAATTTACCATTAATGGCGGGATATCTGCTCCCTTAATGTTTTGACGTGTAGATGTTCTCCCAAAGAGACTAATGTATGCAAACCTCAAAGGGAGAGTTTTCTCAGAAGACATATACTTTGAGATACATTAGTGGTATATTATCCCTGGCTCTTATGGTGCCAGGGCAGTGGATGACAGAATAATAAGGTAAATGACTACTTTAAGAATGCCTCTATCTCTGCAGTTGTTGTGATCACTTTCGTAATCTGAAAGTACTTGAAACTTTGATGTGGTGTTCTTATTGCAGCGTATACAAAGCTTTTCTGACAGTATGAGATGTTTACAACCTTTGCAATTACAAGAACCCACAACCACTGATCTATCGTGATGGATCTTATAACTATTTGAAGTGTATTTGTTAGGGGAGAACTGGGACGAAAGTAACACCTTTTAGTTTTTTTCCTAATTACTCAGAGATTGATAGAGCTAGAGACACCATATTTTATGACCAACAACTTATATATGTCCTCTACCATTAGCAACTGTAATTTCATTTCTAGGTAAATAAATTGAAATTAAATAGGCTGAGAACAGAACTACCATAATGTTACTTTTGTACGGGAGTAACACAGCCTGGGGATGGAAGGAACATCTGGTGAGAAGTGCACAATATCTGTCTTATCTCCATGTTTCTGGTTCGTAATGCTCATTACTTTCAACAAATGTACTGTCATCCATCGTTTCATGTTTGTGTCCATTTGAAAAATTTATGCTATAGGTTAGGAATTTATGAAAATGAACCATGCGCCAACATCGCAAAATTACGCAACCACAATATTCTGCCTTACAATATAAAATCAGGCAAATATAGATCACATAATAGCTATATTAACCATACTTTTATCATCTCACTTTAATGGGAATATAGTAGGTGATGTTTTTCCACCATTTCCAATTACTATTCATGCTTAGCCCTACCAATCAGGTGCTGTCATGCACGCTCCTCAAGTCTTGATAGAATAAAAAAAATGTATTCTCTTCACAAACGGCAAACTCATTATGCTTATCATATTTCCATGGCTTGACACAAGGAAATTGACCCCCAGAATCATAAAATATACAGTGGGGAGAACAAGTATTTGATACACTGCCGATTTTGCAGGTTTTCCTACTTACAAAGCATGTAGAGGTGTGTAATTTTTATCATAGGTACACATCAACTGTGAGAGACGGAATCTAAAACAAAAAATCCAGAAAATCACATTGTATGATTTTTAAGTAATTAATTTGCATTTTATTGCATGACATAAGTATTTGATCACCTACCAACCAGTAAGAATTCCGGCTCTCACAGACCTGTTAGTTTTTCTTTAAGAAGCCCCCCTGTTCTCCACTCATTACCTGTATTAACTGCACATGTTTGAACTCGTTACCTGTATAAAAGACACCTGTCCACACACTCAATCAAACAGACTCCAACCTCTCCACAATGGCCAAGACCAGAGAGCTGTGTAAGGACATCAGGGATAATTGTAGACCTGCACAAGGCTGGGATGGGCTACAAGACAATAGGCAAGCAGCTTGGTGAGAAGGCAACAACTGTTGGCGCAATTATTAGAAAATGGAAGAAGTTCAAGATGACGGTCAATCACCCTCGGTCTGGGGCTCCATGCAAGATCTCACCTCTTGGGGCATCAATGATCATGAGGAAGTTGAGGGATCAGCCCAGAACTACACGGCAGGACCTGGTCAATGACCTGAAGAGAGCTGGGACCACAGTCTCAAAGAAAACCATTAGAAACACAATACGCCGTCATGGATTAAAATCCTGCAGCACACGCAAGGTCCCCCTGCTCAAGCCAGCGCATGTCCAGGCCTGTCTGAAGTTTGCCAATGACCATCTGGATGATCCAGAGGAGGAATGGGAGAAGGTCATGTGGTCTGATGAGACAAAATAGAGCTTTTTGGTCTAAACTCCACTCGCCGTGTTTGGAGGAAGTAGAAGGATGAGTACAACCCCAAGAACACCATCCCAACCGTGAAGCATGGAAGTGGAAACATCATTCTTTGGGGATGCTTTTCTGCAAAGGGGACAGGACAACTGCACCGTATTGAGGGGAGGATGGATGGGGCCATGTATCGCGAGATCTTGGCCAACAACCTCCTTCCCTCAGTAAGAGCATTGAAGATGGGTCGTGGCTGGGTCTTCCAGCATGACAATGACCCGAAACACACAGCCAGGGCAACTAAGGAGTGGCTCCGTAAGAAGCATCTCAAGGTCCTGGAGTGGCCTAGCCAGTCTCCAGACCTGAACCCAATAGAAAATCTTTGGAGGGGAGCTGAAAGTCCGTATTGCCCAGCGACAGCCCCGAAACCTGAAGGATCTGGAGAAGGTCTGTATGGAGGAGTGGGCCAAAATCCCTGCTGCAGTGTGTGCAAACCTGGTCAAGACCTACAGGAAAAGTATGATCTCTGTAATTGCAAACAAAGGTTTCTGTACCAAATATTAAGTTCTGCTTTTCTGATGTATCAAATACTTATGTCATGCAATAAAATGCAAATTAATTACTTAAAAATCATACAATGTGATTTTCTGGATTTTTGTTTTAGATTCCGTCTCTCACAGTTGAAGTGTACCTATGATAAAAATTACAGACCTCTACATGCTTTGTAAGTAGGAAAACCTGCAAAATCGGCAGTGTATCAAATACTTGTTCTCCCCACTGTATATCTATATTTTAACCACTAACCTGTCGATAAAAGCTTATGTGAGAAGTGGATCCATCAAGTCAATTGATTAAGGCATGATTCTAATGATGTCATATATAATTTGTCACTTCTTGATATTTTGCTAACATTCTAAAAGCAATATCAACTAGAGGACACAACTGCCTTTTTTTTCTTCAGGTCATCAGTTAACATTGTGCTACTTTCATCCCACCCATCTTTCCTGTAACTTCTCCACTGCTAACACCCTAGCATGATACTTGAAATCTAAGCTGTCATTTAGTCACCAGATGGGTTAAGAAAATGACATATGTTTGGAACCTTAAAAACGGCAATATGTACTTTTTTGGGTGACCCGACCAAATTCACATAGAAATGTGTAATATAGGTCTGTCATTCTCATTGAAAGCAAGTCTAGCAGTGCATTTTCTTTGTTGAAAATGTATGCACTCACTACTGTAAGTCGCTCTGGATAAGAGTGTCTGCTAAGTGACTTAAATGTTAAATGTTCAGAAGCGGTAAATACGTTTTATGTGCACTATTTCTATGCTTCCAGTTCTTACGTTTTGTTTTTGTGTCTTTTACTTTCGGTTTTGGTTATGGAAAATATATTTCACAGTGGTTTAGATGGTACAATGATTCTCTACACTACACTTGCTTGTTTTGTCTCATAAACTGAAATTAAGCGAACTATTAGAATTTTTGCAACCAGGAAATGGCGGAGCGATTTCTGCGTAGTGCATCTTTAAACAACTAAACACAACTCTATAACCGGAAAAACCTTCTGGGTCAGTTTATTAATTTTTTATTATCGCTCAAAAACACTTTTTTCCGGTTATTGATAACTTTTTGTTGATAACTCTGCGAAACATGATCAGACTGGGCAGTTTTTTTTTTGTTGCAGGGAGCTCGTCCGCCAGGTTAGTAACGTGCTTTGTTACTTTCGTCCCGGCTCTCACCTACCCTCTGTAATATTGCAAGTAAATACAGTTTGTAGTACATATACAGTAGCAAGCTGATGACAAGAAAAGTATATGCTCTTTTGTAATGTAAATCATCAGGTGTTGCCATCACTCATGTCATATAAAGCTCTCGATAAGAAAATATTTGTAATGGCCATTAGGTTTTGAGAGATGGGAGTCTGAGACTGGACTTTCCACCAAAATTATTGCTCCTTTTTATTTGAGGTGTCACAGTTGGAGTTGTATTAAATGTCAAATGTCTGTTAAGTGTTGGACTGTGATAAGCTGTCAGTGGGCGAAGGCACTTGCCCTCTGTTCTTTAGCTTCTGTTAAGGCAGACCACTGGGGAGCACAGGCGATCAACAGCAGCCCATTAGCCTAGCTGTCAGGCTGAATTAAAGCTGTGAGTGGGGCAGGTTCAGACACCTGCAGAAATCCCTGCATCCCCCTGAATAGAACACTACTGGCTTCAATACATTCATTAACCTTAGAAAATAGGTTTTCAGTTCCACAAGGTATTGTGGTAAGTTAAAGTTCTGGAAATGTTAGCAATTAGAGGAGTTTTAGTGGATTTTAAATTTTGCAAGTATCGGTTTTTACAACTGTTGAAATGAAAGTACTATATTAACCGCAAACATTTGTAATGAAAGATCATTTGTATGCATTTGTTTGAGCATATACTTTGAACATAGAAATACACACCCCTACTATCCAATACTTTGCTTTGGTGAATGACCTGAAGTGATCTCAATATACTGATATTGAGTGAAATGAAGGGGAAAGTTCAGCCAATTGCATAGGAGGGAGATATTGTTCCTCTGCAAGAGAAATGAGAGTGGGAATAAGGGGATTGTGAGAGGAGAAATGTATAGGAAAGGAGGAACATATTTGTCTATTTCTAGAGAAATAAGGCACAAATGTAGGGTGTGGGAAAAGGTCTGGTTACTGGGGTCTGTCTTTCCATTTGGAAAAAATAGTTCACATTTGAGGCATATTTTGTGTTATGTGCCGCAGTACTTAGAATGGTAAGAGGTTGACATATTACATTTTAAAGATAGTATTTGTGACTTTTCTTGTTTTCCATTTCCACATGTATATTGTATGTGTTTTTGATGAAATCCAAGGTCTTCAAAGTCATTGATGCAGAATCCACTCAGTTATTTTTTCTTCTCAAACAGATGCATTTATTTCTAATTTAAGAATGGCTCTGCTCTAAATGATTCATTTCTTATGTTTTTTTTTTTCTTGGTAAATGTATTATTCAACCGGTGGAAAGTCAAAGCATTAAGACTTTCTATAAGACAACTGTGATGTTTTCTCTCTAAAATGCATCAAAACAAATGTCAAAGCATTAAAAAGGACTAGAACACTCTCCTGCCGAGTGCTTTGAGTGGGAATAAAACCTCTCTGTAGGTGCTTTAATGGATATACCCGGTTTGAAATGGGGACTCTCTCCGTCTATAATGCTGAAGGCTTGTGGATATCTGCCCACTGTAATTTAAACATCAGCAACAACACCCACTACTGACTCACAATTTATAGGTAACACACAGGTTTTGAATTATACTGTGGCTTTTGCATGGATTACTAACACAAATATATTCCCCATAGCGTTTGAAATTAGTGCCTTCCGTTGACTATCATACATATGTCAACAGGATGATGTGTGTAAACAATTCTGACATTGTATTTCAAACAGGTGCTATAGAGCACAGACCTAGGGAATAGGAGACATCTCTCAGTTGTCCCAGGCCCTGTGGGTAACGAAAAGGCCACTAAAATGTAACTGCCTGTCATGAGGTGACACACAGGGCAGTCGTACACAGGGAAGTCGTACACAGGGAAGTCGTACACAGGGCAGTCGTACACAGGGAAGTCGTACACAGGGAAGTCGTACACAGGGCAGTCGTACACAGGGAAGTCGTACACAGGGAAGTCGTACACAGGGAAGTCGTACACAGGGAAGTCGTACACAGGGCAGTCGTACACAGGGAAGTCGTACACAGGGTAGTCGTTCACAGGGCAGTCGTACACAGGGCAGTCATACACAGGGCAGTCATACCTTATACTGGACATCACGGAATGAACAAGCTACTGTACAGTCTAAGCATTTGCTTTGCCAGTAATTGCTACAATAGGTCTAATTTTCAGATATTTTTCTCAAGTACATAATTACGAATGAAAAATGCTTGCACACCAAGCCATTCATCTGCAAACACATTAATCTCTTTCTTTATTTTGTCATGTTGGGCTAATAAGTAGCATGAGTACTGGAGCTACTCCTTTGGAGGATAACTTCCAAGGGACCACAGCTGGTGGCACACATGGGTGCCTACCCTAAATGGGTGGAGGCCCGGCTTCCCCTGGTAAAAAGGCATCAGGTGCTATCCCGAGCCACAGTTTCATTTCAGTTCCCAAAAATATTTACATCATGCTCTCAAAGCACATTTAATTGCTGTGGTGGGATATGCCCATCTCAACAGGCAATTTTCGAACAATTGGTTCAGCCATTTTGATACCTTGGGAAAGGGAAACTTTTTTTGAGCATAGCTCGCCTTGATTAATTGTTATGGGAAGAGGTAGCGATAAGGCAATCTTATATTCACAGTCCGGGAACAAGCAGAGCTTATTTTTAGACCAGGCAGCTGCCAAGAGACACATTTAACTAAGGTTTCCCTACTAGGTGACATGATTCTGCTCTCTCCCCCCTCCTCAGATAAGAATGAAGCTGTCAGTTTGAAGGCTGATCCTGTGTGGTTAGAAGACGTCTCAGATTGCATATATATTTCAGGGACATTTCCCTATCTAACCATCCCCTTGGCTACAGAGTGCAAAGTGCATTTTTTAGGTGATTATTCAGATTCAAGCTGGTGTCGATCACGAGGAAAGCTAGAGAATTCAGGCCTTAATGATATTTGAACTGAATGACATTAGACTGAAAGAAGCTGAAAGAATGATGCAGTCTAATACAATTTCCTCTACTTTTGCAAACAGCGCTTTCTAAGTAAATTGGCTATGAGAATTGATCGAGTAAAAAATTATATACTGTATATATATATATATATATATATATATATATATATATATATATATATATATATATATATATATATATATATATATATACGTAGTTCATTAATGTTATCACCACTACAATTAACTGTTTTTACTCTATCCACATCAATGGCTTTATAAAAAGGTCTTACCTTGGTCACTGATCATTATACTTCATCTCATCTCCTCTTCAGAAAGTAGTAATTTAATTATTTGAGGTAGAAACACAGATGCTAATTAACCTTGGTTGGGGTGAAGGAGGTGGGAGACTGCTGTTGTTTTAACTGGTGAACCAGTGTCTCCCAGCAATGATTAATCGTTCCAGGGCTGCAGTCTTCCAATAAACAGGAAAAGGACACCTTGGGGTTCTACAGTTACCAGTAAAGTAGGAAGTAGGGAGGAGCATGTTAAGGTGTATGTGTGTGTGCGCATGTGTGTGGAGGGTTGTACATCACTCTCCCCATGGGGTCCCAACACCTCGCAGGATACATGGTGTTCCTCATATAAATGTCATACAGAGGGTATCTCAGGTATTAGTTCTAACATGGTGAGGGGATGTATCCCTGTGAGCCACTGGGATGTAAGTGTATTTTTTGCCATTATTCATATCAGGATGAATGCAGAATTGTGCCTCAATAACAAACCACTCTTTAGACCATGGATGTAACTGTTTACTCCTGAATGTTGTAAACAGAACATGACATGTCTGCTTTTTCATGGTAAATGTTGTCTTCCTCTCTAAGCTGGCTCTTCTAGAGTATGTTACAGAGAATATGTACTTTATCTCTTCAGAAGTGGTCTCTTGGCTAGTGCTGTCACTGTATACCCAGAGCCAGCTATGTTGTAGGGGTTATGGATTTCAAACAGGAACATATTTTGCACAGGGCTATTGTTATTTGCATTGAGATCAAAACAGGGGGGTGCTGAGGAGTATTTTTCTCCGCTAATACAGGAGTAATAAAGGCCAAGTTCACACATTTTGTGGGATTATTACTTTTATATATATACTTTTTTGTTGTTGTTGTAATTTAACTAATTTTTTTGTAATTTCTATTAAACCCCCTACCCGCTGCTATGGTCCTATACTAAATATGCCAGTTGGTAGCTCCGTCCCAGTTAGACCAACTAGGTGTGACCTTTACTATTGAACACAACATTCACTTTAGGGAGGAAGTACAACATTGTTTGTTAACATAAATGTTGAGATTGGAGAATATGTTTCTCTCAAGGGTGCTATTAAAATGGAGATATTACCACAAGGCATGGAACTGATTGTAAACTGTGGCTGAACATGTTATGAGGGAAGAAGTTATTTTGCTTCCCAGGAGAAAATCTATTGTCTTTTGATGAAAATAAAACTAAGCAAAATGGATATGCAATCGAAGTGTGAACACATACAGTATGTATACAATATAACTGTACACTGTGTACAATCAAGCTATGCCCTCGAGAGTGTCATTTCAGTGACAAGTGTTCACCAGACACTCAGAATGCAGTTTTCTGATCCATTCTCTTTCCCAGACAACTTCAAGCATGCATCTCTTTGTGAAGCTAAAGTTTGTCTCCTTTGACTGTGGTAAAAAAGATTTTGACCCTGAATAAAAAGTAAGCATAGGAATCATCCAGCTTAACACTAATCTACAGATAAAAGAGCTGGTTTATATTGGAGAACTGTGTCTAACTTTCTACAGAAAGTTTCCAGGACAGAGGACCTATTTGACCTTGATGCTCAGCAAAAGACCATCAACACCAAAGTCTTAGGATGTGGTTGGTAACTATCAAAGGTTGAAAAATAAACAGAATGTGACGCGTACTGAGTATACGAAGAGGCAGGACGCAGACGCAGGAATTAACAAGGTCAAGGTTTACTTAACAATGAGAAAGAGAAATAACAAAGAGAGCGTAAACGACACGAAGCTAAAGAATCACACACAACATCATCCAGAACAGTCCAGGGCTAAAGAGGGGTGGTGATGAGATGATGAGGTGCAGGTGTGCTGGAGGTGATTAGGGTGCGTTGGGTTTCCATTCCGGTGTAGCCGAGGTGGTGCGCTCAGACCGGTGGCTCAGTAGACCGGCGAATCAGAGCGCCTGGAGGGGAGCAACGGGAGGAGACGTGACACAGAATACAAATGCAGGTGGAACACAGGATGACCTCCTGTCATGGACAGAACACTGTTACAACCACTCCAATTAAATTAAACACTGTGTAGAGAGGAAGAAACAATGATGATAGCCAACTACCAAAATGGTTGTACTTATTGCCTCTTGAGAGTGATTAAAGTAACCTCTCATAAGATACTTTAGCTACTCACCACCATTTCTGAGCAGAGTAATTCCAGGATTTTTTAAACCTCTTTCCAATTGACAAGTTTTAAACTCAAAAGTGTACATAACTTCTAGCAAACCAACTTCTTACAAGCTTAAATTAGGAAGCAAATGACTTATCAAGGCACCTGGAGCAGGAATTATCAGCTTGCCCAGTGGATCTATCCTAGCAGCAGACATTCATTATAGATATTAGGCAGTTTCTCTGTCTCAGGTGTGGAGTCATTATCAAGCGTGTGGCATACTGTCACCCTCCTCTGAGCCAGAGTCTATTTGTTCCCTCTCCTCTCCTCTAAATATGGTCCCCAGTGAGAACATATGGTGAGAGCCTGAGTGACAGTCTATCACTCTTTTAATCTCTCAAGACCCAGAGACAGTCAGGAGTTTGAAATGGGTGTCACCGTTACAAGCTTTATCAACCATGACAACCTCTACCGCACCCTAATACAGCACAGATGGTGTTTTGGAGGATGTCCCCGTTTGTCACCAAAATACAAGAGTGACAGGGTCTTCGCCAGTAGAATCCAAGTAGTAGTTGACAATGTTGTAAGAAATAGCCACCTGTTCTCAGCTGAAAATTAAGGGAGAGCTCATAAAGGTGGTATTTGTGAGAATCTAGGGCATTGTTGCCAAGAACACCATGACCTGTTAAGGTTTTAATTAGGCCAAGTAGGAGACAATGAGGAACTGCCTGACTTAGTGCCCCACACAGACATTGGCATTGTATCCCAACTCGTCTTCCAGAGGAGCAAGACCAATTTTACTCGTCCTTTTGTGTAACACGTACAGTATCACACTTTCTACATTAATCCTGGTATGTACTCCAGACAGATTTATTGAACAAATTTGTTTGGAGCAAGATATACTTCTCAAAAGGCACCGAATTGGTGGAAAGACCCATATCTGCCCCCATATCAAAAGCATTTAGGAGAACTTGATCAATGTCAAAAGAATTAGGGGTAATCTATAAAGTTATGATATTTTCCAGGATTACATGGCCTCTCTGTTGTGCATATACTATGGGCATTTCGACGCCTGTGGTGATTAAAAAAAATAATAATCTCATTCAAACTTCAACTAGACATACCCTGTAGATGGTAAATGAACCAAATGTATCCATGACGAAACAATGTGTATTACTTTAAAGTAAATATTCAATCAATGTAGCATTTCAAATACGGTGTGCCTGCCGTATGCAGTAGATACAATCAATGTCCATATGTTACCTTATTTTCTTTTGAGATCTGCTCAAGGGATAGACCATATAACATAATCAGCTGTTCTGGATTACTGTGTGATCACCCTCTCCGTAGCCGATGTGAGTAAGACCTTTAAACAGGTCAACATTCACAAGGCCGCAGGGCCAGACGGATTACCAGGACATGTACTCAGAGCATGCGCTGACCAACTGGCAAGTGTCTTCACTGACATTTTCAACCTGTCCCTGACCGAATCTGTAATACCTACATGTTTCAAGAAGACCACCATAGTCCCTGTGCCCAAGAATGTCAAGGTAACCTGCCTAAATGACTACTGACCAGTAGCACTCAAGTCTGTAGCCATGAAGTGCTTTGAAAGGCTGGTCATGGCTCACATCAACGACATCATCCCAGAAACCCTAGACCCACTCCAATTTGCATACTGCCCCAACAGATCCACAGATGACGCAATTTCTACTGCACTCCACACTGCCCTTTCCCACCTGGACAAAAGGAACACCTATGTGAGAATGCTGTTCATTGACTACAGCTCAGCGTTCAACACCATAATCCCCTCAAAGCTCATCTCTAAGCTAAGGACCCTGGGACTAAACACTTCCCTCTGCAACTGGATCCTGGACTTCCTGACGGGCCGCCCCCAGGTGGGCCATGTGTAGCTCAGTTGGTAGAGCATGGCGCTTGCAACGCCAGGGTTGTGGGTTCGTTTTCCACGGGGGGCCAGTATGAAAATGTATGCACTCACTAACTGTAAGTCGTTCTGGATAAGAGCGTCTGCTAAATGACTAAAATGTAAATGTGAAATGTGGTAAAGGTAGGCAACAACACATCTGCCACGCTGATCCTCAACATGGGGGCCACTCAGTGGTGCGTGTTTAGTCCCTTCCTGTACTCCCAAGCACGACTCCAACACCATCATTAAGTTTGCCGATGACACAACGATGTCAGGCCTGATCACCGACAACGATGAGACAGCCTATAGGGAGGAGGTCAGATACTTGACAGTGTGGTGCCAGGACAACAACCTCTCCCTCAACGTGATCAAGACAAAGGAGATGATCGTGGACTACAGGAAAAGGAGGGCCGATCACGCCCCCATTCACATCTACGGGACTGTAATGGAGCAGGTCGAGAGCTTCAAGTTCCTTGGTGTCCACATCACCAACAAACTATCATGGTCCAAACACACCAAGACAGTCGTGAAGAGGGCACGACAATGCCTATTCCCCCTCAGGAGACTGAGAATATTTGGCATGGGTCCTCAGATCCTCAAAAAATTATACAGCTGCACTATTGAGAGCATCCTGACTGGTTGCATCACCGCCTGTAATGGCAACTGTTCGGCATCCGACCTCAAGGCGCTACAGAGGGTAGTGCGTACGGCCCATTACATCACTAGGGCCAAGATTCCTGCCATCCAGGACCTCTATACCAGGTGGTGTCAGAGGAAGGCCCTAAAAATGTTCTTAGACTCCAGCAACCCTAGTCATAGACTGTTCTCTCTGCTACCACATGGCAAGCAGTACCGGAGCGCTAAGTCTAGCTCCAAAAGGCTTCTTAACAGCTTCTACCCCCAAGCCATAAGACTGCTGAACAGTTAATAAAATGGCTACCTGGACTATTTGCATTGACCCTCCCTTTTTTTACGCTGCTGCTACTCGCTGTTTATTATCTATGCATAGTCACTTTACCCCTACCAACATGTACATATTATCACAATTACCTTGACTAACCTGTACCCCCGCACATTGACTCGGTACCGGTACCCCCTGTATAGAGCCTCGCTATTGTTATTTTATTGTGTTAATATTTTTTAAACTTTGGTGTATTTAATAAATATTTTCTTGACTCTTATTTTTCTTAAAACAGCATTGTTGGTTAAGAGTTTATAAGTAAGAATACCTGTTGTATTCGGTGCGTGTGACAAATACAATTTGATTTGATTATCTGAATGTATTGAATCATTTCCAACGTTACTTTCCTTTTGATCTGTCTAATTCAAATGTTTTATTAATGCTCAGAACAAGTTATTTAATAGATTATAGAAGATAAAGGAACACCATTTCATTCCCTCATTAATCAAAGAATATGTTGGCCAATTGGGAATAAATTCTCTTTAATCTTGGAGGGAGCAGTAGGAATCTATGCCACCATAATAGACATGCCCAGAGCTTGTTTGTTTAAGTGTTACTTAGATGTGTTACTTACCATGAGAGGTAAGGCTGCCGGGCTATAGCCTGGTGTAAAATTCACCTCCATTGTTTTAATTATTCTAATAAGCCTCTCTCAAGTGTGGGTATTACTATTAATGAGCCCAAATACCCTCACAGTTCCCTCATTAGTCCATGGGCTATTGGAATGCTCAACCACCTACATTTATAAGCATATTTGAAGTGAGAGATTATTACAATTTTTGTGGTAATTGTGCTGCGAATGAGTGACTTTACACAGCTCTGAATTTACGATGGAGTTATTTTGGTAAGACTCGGTTGCAACTGTAGTCACAAAATGTACCCTTACCTTACGCGCATGCATGCATGCACACGGACTTGAGAGGGTTTGCAACTGTTGCCAAAACACTACTTTTCCTAGTGACAGTCCTGTGAGATATGAAGCTGCGGTTGGAGCGCTGAGGTCAAGGTGTCACCTGCAAGTTAAACAGCTCCCAGGATGACGTGCATCACTAATGGAAGGTTTCACTCTCGCCGGCAGCCGCCACCTCTGTCCTCCCTCCGTCAGCCAAATGCTCTCTTTCCCCCTCTTCAATGAGAACAGCTATAATATTAATGGCTGTTGTGATCACTCTAGTGTGTAAAACAATCTAAAACTGAGTATAATCTACCGCTCGGAAATGTCTCTAAAAAAACATGTATTTGTTCCAAATGGATAATTACATTGGCTACAGTACATGTGAAGATCGTGCTGAGGCAATTTTTGTCCTTCACATTTCAGTAGTTAAATCTGCTCCTCGTAGCTCCTCTGAATTCAGTCAAATCTCTGCTGACTGAGGAGCAGAAAATAGTCATTTTCCATTTAAATTATATCATTCCGTGTAGTTTAGTGGGGACCCGGGTACACGGAGTGTCTACCCTCTCCACAAGGTCAACGTACATTTTAGCTCAGTGAGAGAAAGTAAACACAGTAATTGATTTCCCCTTGAGCATGGACCTTATGACTGTTGTAGGCTTCGTTGCAATGTGTTTGTGTTTCAATGAATTGGCTAGACCCACAAGGGATGTTAGTATCAGAATGGCAGCTGCTCAGACACTCTAGCACTGGCATACAGAGATATTGAATACATTGACACAGGTACAGTACATGCAAACATGTAAACACACACACACACACCTGCCCACCCATAGAGCCAAACAAAGCATCCATAGATCTCCAGTTGTCATTAGCTTCAGACTGTGTGTGTGTGCGTATGTGCGTATGTGTATGCGCGTGTACTCGTGTGTGAAATCCTCTGAGAAAGCCAATCAGAGGTCTGTTTCGGCGTGCCTGGCTATGGGAATGTAACACTGTGTTCAGTAATTACAATTAACAACCCATCTAAACATCCCATCTAACAGAAAGGTGGGAATTCTGTATTTCACAAAAACACACCAACCTCTCAATATGCACAAAATCTGGCTAAATTATACAAACAAATATTTCTGTCACGCCCTGGCTCTGGGGACTCTTTATGTTGAGCCAGGGTGTGTAGGTTTCATTGTTTAGTTTTCTATGTTTGTGTTCTAGATCGTTTAGATCTATGTTGGCCAGGGTGGTTCCCAATCAGAGGCAGCTGTAGCTTGTTGTCTCTGATTGTGGACCATACTTAGGCAGCCTGTTTGGCACTGTTATTTTGTGGGATCTTGTTCCGGAAGGTTTGTGTTCAACCCAGGACTTCACGTATCATTTGTTTTGTTGTTTTGGTTCGTGTTGTGTACTGTAATAAAAGAATGTACGCATATCATGCTGCGCCTTGGTCCGCTTCATCTTACAACGATCGTGACTGAAGATCCCACCTCGACTGGATCAAGCAGCGTGACGAGGAGAGAGGATGGACTTGGGAGGAGATGAGTGAGAGTCTGGCAAGAGGGATGGAGGCCATAAGCACGGGGGAGAGACAAGCCCAAAACATTTTTAGGGGGGGGCTCACGCCGTGGACGACGAGGCAGCGGGAGTCCGCGATAGAGCGGTTCAGCATGTTGGCAGAGGAGGCCGCCAGGTTACGGGGACCACTGGTCACGAGGGAGAAGGATAGTGTGGAGGCACGGCGAGAGGAACTGATTAGACAGCAGAGGGAGCGGAGGTTTATGAGGAAACCTAGTCCCGCTCCTCGCACCAAGAAAGTGGTGTGTGTCACCAGTCCGGTCCGGCCCGTTCCTGATTCCCGCACAAGGCCAGTGGTGTGTGTTCCCAGTACGGTCAGGCCCGTTCCTGCTCCCCGCACTAAGCCTGTGGTGCGTGTCGCCAGTACGGTCAGGCCCGTTCCTGCTCCCCGCACTAAGCCTGTGGTGCGTGTCGCCAGCCCGGTCCGGCCTGTTCCTGCTCCCCGCACCAAGCCAGTGGTGCGCGTCGTCAGCCCGGTCCGGCCTGTTCCTGCTCCCCGCACCAAGCCAATGGTGCGCATCGTCAGTCCGGTCCGGCCTGTTCCTGCTCCCCGCACCAAGCCAGTGGTGCGCGTCGTCAGCCCGGTCTGGCCCGTTCCTGCTCCCCGCACCAAGCCAGTGGTGCGCGTCGTCAGTCCGGCACGGTCCGTGCCTGTTCCACCGGTGCCTGGTCCGGCACCGGTCAGCTGCTCCACGCCGGAGCCAGAGCAATCCGCTCCACCGGTGTTCAGTCCAGCTCCGGCCAGAGGGGCCAGACCAGACCAGGGGCGCAACGGGGGGGTAGAGAGAGTGTGGTGGTCACGCCCGGAGCCGGATCCGCCGCCGAGGCGGAATGCCCACCCGGCCCCTACCCTCTTGTGTTTGGATGGCGCGGTCGCAGTCCGCGCCTTTGGGGGGGGTACTGTCACGCCCTGGCTCTGGGGACTCTTTATGTTGAGCCAGGGTGTGTAGGTTTCATTGTTTAGTTTTCTATGTTTGTGTTCTAGATCGTTTAGATCTATGTTGGCCAGGGTGGTTCCCAATCAGAGGCAGCTGTAGCTTGTTGTCTCTGATTGTGGACCATACTTAGGCAGCCTGTTTGGCACTGTTATTTTGTGGGATCTTGTTCCGGAAGGTTTGTGTTCAACCCAGGACTTCACGTATCGTGTGTTTTTTTGTTTTGGTTCGTGTTGTGTACTGTAATAAAAGAATGTACGCATATCACGCTGCGCCTTCGTCCGCTTCATCTTACAACGATCGTGACAATTTCAAAAGTATGTCCCTTTAGAGCTCCAGTTTTGAATGAATACTAATAAATTCAACACAGATAAAGACCATCAAGTTTTTTCTCCACTATTTTATTCCCTGAAAAAATAAGTTACTAGTGAATTGTGGGGGAACGTGTGTATACATCACACGTTTTTCTCTATGACAGTGTACCAACTGCTTTAATTCACAAATAGCCTGTTAATGATATACTGAAGCCATCAATAGATATACGGTAGTAGACAGAGTAAATTTGTCATACCTCTCTCCATTTCTAATATGCACATACAGTGGGGACATATTTATTTAGTCAGCCACCAATTGTGCAAGTTTTCCCACTTAAAAAGATGAGAGGCCTGTAATTTTCATCATAGGTGCACGTCTATGACAGACAGAAAATCACATTGTATGATTTTTAATGAATTTATTTGCAAATTATGGTGGAAAATAAGTATTTGTTGAATAACAAAAGTTTCTCAATACTTTGTTATATACCCTTTGTTGGCAATGACACAGGTCAAACGTTTTCTGTAAGTCTTCACAAGGTTTTCACACACTGTTGCTGGTATTTTGGCCCATTCCTCCATGCAGATCTCCTCTAGAGCAGTGATGTTTTGGGGCTGTCGCTGGGCAACACGGACTTTCAACTCCCTCCAAAGATTTTCTATGGGGTTGAGATCTGGAGACTGGCTAGGCCACTCCAGGACCTTGAAATGCTTCTTACGAAGCCACTCCTTCATTGCCCGGGCGGTGTGTTTGGGATCATTGTCATGCTGAAAGACCCAGCCACGTTTCATCTTCAATGCCCTTGCTGATGGAAGGAGGTTTTCACTCAAAATCTCACGATACATGGCCCCATTCATTCTTTCCTTTACACGGATCAGTCGTCCTGGTCCCTTTGCATGAAAACAGCCCCAAAGCATGATGTTTCCACCCCCATGCTTCACAGTAGGTATGGTGTTCTTTGGATGCAACTCAGCATTCTTTGTCCTCCAAACACGACGAGTTGAGTTTTTACCAAAAAGTTCTATTTTGGTTTAATCTGACCATATGACATTCTCCCAATCCTCTTCTGGATCATCCAAATGCACTCTAGCAAACTTCAGACGGGCCTGGACATGTACTGGTTTAAGCAGGGGGACACGTCTGGCACTGCAGGATTTGAGTCCCTGGCGGCGTAGTGTGTTACTAATGGTAGGCTTTGTTACTTTGGTCCCAGCTCTCTGCAGGTCATTCACTATGTCCCCCCGTGTGGTTCTGGGATTTTTGCTCACCGTTCTTGTGATCATTTTGACCCCACGGGGTGAGATCTTGCGTGGAGCCCCAGATCGAGGGAGATTATCAGTGGTCTTGTATGTCTTCCATTTCCTAATAATTGCTCCCACAGTTGATTTCTTCAAACCAAGCTGCTTACCTATTGCAGATTCAGTCTTCCCAGCCTGGTGCATGTCTATAATTTTGTTTCTGGTGTCCTTTGACAGCTCTTTGATCTTGGCCATAGTGGAGTTTGGAGTGTGACTGTTTGAGGTTGTGGACAGGTGTCTTTTATACTGATAACAAGTTCAAACAGGTGCCATTAATATAGGTAACGAGTGGAGGACAGAGGAGCCTCTTAAAGAAGAAGTTACAGGTCTGTGAGAGCCAGAAATCTTGCTTGTTTGTAGGTGACCAAATACTTATTTTCCACCATAATTTGCAAATAAATTCATTAAAAATCGTACAATGTGATTTTCTGAAGAAAAAAAATCTCAATTTGTCTGTCATAGTTGACGTGTACCTATGATGAAAATTACAGGCCTCTCTCATCTTTTTAAGTGGGAGAACTTGCACAATTGGTGGCTGACTAAATACTTTTTTCCCCCACTGTAAAGGACAAAGATATAATGTGTTTTTCTGAGAAATTAATGTAATTGTGACAATTTCCCAACATCTGTTTCTGAAATAAAATGTCCCTATTCCACAGTCTGCGTACCATCTGCAGGCTTGTCAAATCTGGAGTTGTTCCATTTCTCGAAAGGAAAATTGTGGCAATTAAAAAGGCGCTGTGTTTATGGATCGCCCACCGTAGTCCCAGTCAGTCAATAGATACGCAGCCATAGGGTGGAGGCAAGGAAGCAAGGTAACACTCATAAGTTGTGAGAAGCATTAATAAAAACAAACACTTAACTCAAATCTATTCATCACAAACAGCACTCAGTTAAATATAATGTTTTTTTTTTACTTACCCACTCCTCTTGCATACATCACAAACTAATAGCTTACAGTTGTAGAGACCGGTCAGTTTGATACTTACTGCCAAGTCTCTATAATTGAGGGTAACGTTCAATAATGTATGCTCTTCATTTAAGGACCTACTCTGGACTTAATTGTTTTCACACCTGGGCCATTTTCATTTTCTAGCCAGAGTGAAAGGGTCGTTCCACGAATTGAGTCCCTTTTGGTTAGTATAACAAATATGTCATGATGAGCACATGTTCAATTTATAATTAAAAAAAAATCCCATCTCATGAGGCTAAATAAAATAATGACTATATTAATTGCCAAATAAAGTAACAGGGTTGACGATTTCATCTTAAATCAGCCATAAATCCCTGATTTCATCTTAAATCAGCCATAAATCCCCTTATGACAGAGGGAATGGAAGCTTGTAGTGTGCAATAGGGAGGGTAATTGACCCTTCGCTAAGCCCCACTGCAGAATACGGGTGTGATGCGTGATTTGAAGGAGTGAGGCGCAGGAGGGTAAATCACAGTATACAGAGTTTATTCCATAATCCAGCGTAACCAGTCTAGTGCGCAAAACAGGCGCACTGGAACAAACATGCACACGGGGAAAATACCCCGGCAATACAAAATACTGAGCTCAACTGAGCTAGTAATCCTCACAATGAACAATCACCCACAAGGACAAGGGGGTCAGAGGGAACACTTAAACATGTACTAATGAGGGGAATATGAACCAGGTGTGTGTAATTGACAAGACAAGACAAATGGAATGATGAGACATGGAGCGGCAGTGGCTAGAAGCACGGTGATGACGAACGCCGAAACCTGCCTGAACAAGGAGGGGAGGCAGCTTCGGAGGAAGTCATGACAGTACACCCCCCTTGACGCGCAGCTCCAGCAGCGCGCCGACCCCGGCCTCAGGGATGGCCAGGAGGACGCGGAGCAGGGCGTGCCGGATGGCGCGGTGGAAATCCCGCAACAGGGAGGGATGGTGGAAATCCCGCAACAGGGAGGGATGGTGGAAATCCCGCAACAGGGAGGGATGGTGGAAATCCCGCAACAGGGAGGGATGGTGGAAATCCCGCAACAGGGAGGGATGGTGGAAATCCCGCAACAGGGAGGGATTGAGGATATCCCTCACCGGGACCCAGCACCGTTCCTCCGGACCGTACCCCTCCCACTCCACGAGGTACTGAAGGAACCCCACCCGACGCTTCGAATCCAGGATGGAACGGACGGAGTACGCCGGGGCACCCTCAATATCCAGAGGAGGCGGAGGGACCTCCCACACCTCAGACTCCTGGAGCGGACCAGCCACCACCGGCCTGAGGAGAGACACATGAAATGAGGGGTTAATACGGTAATCATGGGGGAGTAATAAGCTATAGGTAACCTCGTTGATTCTCCTCAGGACTTTGAACAGCCCCACAAACCGCGGGCTCAGCTTCTGGCAGGGCAGGGGGAGGGGCAGATTCCGGGTCGGGAGCCAAACCCAATCACCCGGTACGAAGACTGGGGCCTCACTGTGGTGGCGGTCAGTGTTGGCCTTCTGACGACGTACGGCGCATTGGAGGTGGACGTGGGCAGCGTCCCATGTCTCCTCCGCGCGCCAAAACCAGTCATCCACCGCAGGAGCCTCGGTCTGGCTCTGGTGCCACGGTGCCAGACCGGTTGGTAACCTAAAACACATTGGAATGGCGTTAGGTTAGTGGAGGAGTGACGGAGAGAGTTCTGGGCATATTCGGCCCAAGGCAAGAACACTGACCACTCCCCTGGCCGGTTTGCAAGCTTCACAAACAAATGTAAATTGTCGGGTAACAAGGTTGACATGTTTTGCTCGACCCACTCAGTTTTCCCACCACAGAACACCAGTAAATGGCCAAAAAGAGTAGAAACATTTCACCTGATTTTACACTATGATTTGAATATTAGATGTTTTAAAATGAATAGTTTCACCATATTAAAATGAGAGTTCAGTTCACGTAACAGGGTTTACCTTAAAATGAATTACTATTACCCTTAAATAAATAAAAAATTTCAGAAATGACTTTGTCAAAGCAACAACATAACTAGGGCTTTATAATGATGGTGAAAATGATGAGTGCACAGAGACATGTCAAAATGCATAGTTTTGACACTTTAGCAAGTCTTTATTAATATAAAAAATCTGATATATAGAATTTTCCATGTGGTCTATTAAAGGGCACTAATTTCTACATAAAATATCAAAGTGACGCAAAAGGGACTCATTTCATGGAACGACCCAAAAACTTAGCAGAGGACAGAGGCTGGGGAAAAATAATGTGGATATTCATCAAGTTGAAGTTCAGGCTCAGTGTGTCACGCCCTGACCTCTAGAACTCTAGTTAGTTTGGTCAGGGTGTGCATGTTTAGTTCTATGTTGTTGTATATCTATGTTTAGAGTCTAGTTGTTATACGTCTATGTTTGGCCGGGTATGATTCCCAATCAGAGGCAGCTGTCGCTCGTTGTCTCTGATTGGGGATCATACTTAGGCAGCCAGTTTTCCTGCCTGGGTTGTGGGATCTTGTTCGGCTTGTATGTGTTTTAGCCATAGTGAGTGTCACAGTGCCGTTTGTTGTTTTGGTCGAGTGTTTATCCAGTTTAAATAAACATGTTTGCATACCACGCTGCACCTTGGTCTGACCCGTTCCTCAACGTTCGTGACACAGTGCATTTGATTTAGAATAAGAATGCTTTTCACAAAGGCCTGGGAGACGCTCTCAGGAATTACAGCAGAACAAGAGGTAAACATTCAAAGGAGGGTCAGAATGCTATATAATGAGTATGTGTGTTTGCTCATGATGCTGGTTGTGGTGTTAGTAATTCATACTGTTTTAAATGGACTTGACACTTAGTGCAGCCCACTGTGAGAGGCATACTTTGTTTCTGGGCTTTTTCTAATGTTGAAGCATACTAATCCTTTTATCTTGAGTTTTTTGGATAAGTAAGTGACGACAGTACAGTATGTGGCTGGTATGTAAAATGTAATTCACAAATTAAATTACAATAAAATAGTTTAAACGTGGCTTCCTCTGGTCATTACACAGTAATGAGGATGCTCTCTCCCTCCTGGTGTGACATCTCACATGCGGAGTAAGGTGCCTGTCATTCAAGAGTAATGCATGCCTCAATATGGTTATGTTCTATGGATATTTCATTCTGCCACATAAGCAGTTCCCAGCTAAATGTATTCATAAAGTCCGCCTCTCACTGTGTGACGGCCTTCACCACTCAATCAACATTTCAGCCACTGTGTGTCAGGGGTGGAGATTATGTGTATGTGAATAGTGTGTGAAGGCATATCTGTGCGTGGGTGTTTAAAAGGGGATGGGGTTGGCACCAGAACTTTATGCAAGGTAAGCTACGTTAGCTAGCTAACCTTAAATTCAGCAAAAGAAGGTTGGCTTATTCACAGCAAAGAGAACATCAATAAGCAAGGACAGGTAAGGTGAACCCTTGCTAGACTTCAACTTCTGTCTAGTGAGCTAATAGAACATCATGGCCCATGCTTTCGAATCCAGCCCTAGACCCCAGATAAATACTGCATTATTAGTTTCAGTTTCCCCATTGTGTTTGCTCAATACAACACATTAAAGTATATTTTAAGATACGCATCAGTGATCTGAGTAGGGTGACTAATTGAAAAAACTAAGAAGCAAGGAAAGCAATTTACTCTGTTCAAAATGACTTATCATACAAACGCCATGATCCGGCGGGTTCTGCTCTGGTTTGGTTAGACATAGGATAAATAAAATTAAAGTCGATTATTATTCACAGAAACGTGAATGTTTGGATTCAAGCAGACATTGCAGATGCTGTAAAATGTCACAGGCCAAGAGGTTTTCTGTCAAAATAGGAGTATGCTGATCTGAATAGGTCTTAATACATAGGCCTCTCCACCCAGAGGGATCTCTGAGACAATGGGAGTGAAAATAACAGTGCCTGATGCAGATACAGAGAAATGACAGTGTTTTAATTATGAATAATTTATAATTATATTACAGTATACCTACACTCGCACGGCAGGGCCAAAGAAACATACCTAAATAATTAACATTGAGTAAATGGAAAATTTGAATGATAATAAATTGACCTTCCTCTGGAACGAGTTTGACATTTAGATGATTCCTACCATGGGGAATATAGGATCTAATATGCATTTATAATAGAGGTTACTATATATGGGCAATATGGGTATAATATCCACACATTATTTGTTTTTAGATCAGGGAGTGAATAAGTATCTCAGTAATTGCACCTTTAAATGAGATATTACGTCTAGTGCAGCTAGCAAATTAGGGTTGACAGCCAAAAGCTGGAACCAACAACCTTGTGGATGAAAGCACTTACATGTGCAATATAATGCCCGCACCTATTAGTAGAGGTCATAGTACATTTACATACATCAGGGACACGCAACAAAATACCAATAAAAAACACAGACCAATAGGTTTATAACTAATTTCACAAGCATAGATGCTATTTTGTTACAGTACTCCTAGGAGATTTGTTAAGTTGTTTGACTAATCACATTTTCAGACACTTAATAAGGAGAAATCGACAAACAAATAATGAATCTTGAGCAGCACAGTGACTTAAAGTGCTCCACTAAGTACACTCTGAAGTTTTATGCAGCACACCATTATCGTGAAGGAGATTTTACATTTTTCATAACACAGGTTTGCTATATGTCCCACAGAGGTTGGTCGCAACTTAATTGGGGATGACGGGCTCATGGTAACGACTGGAGCGGAATGGCATCAAATACATCAAACAGATTATTTCCATTACATTTGCTTCGTTCCGGCCATTATTATGAGCCGTCCTCCCCTCAGCAGCCTCCTGTGATACATACATTCCGGCCAATGACAAATCCTCCTTTTTCTGAGTGAGTCCCATCCTCGAAAAAAGCAATTTCTTTCTCTGTCTCAAACCTTTGTGTAAAGAATGCAGTATTGTAAAATGGAACAAAGTGCTTGAGGCTATACCATAATGACCAAAAATTTCCCTCAATCAGTAGTTCTTCTGTTGAACCTGAAGCTACCAAGAAGTAATAAGGAGAGTAAACAATGTCTCCAAACTACAGTGTTTTGAAGGCACCACCAGTTAGTTATTCAAAGGTTTCACCTAATTGCTGGAACAATGCAGTTGGATTCAATATGTCTGGATTCAACGATACTGACATATCAATTTCACATGCTATTTTGTTGACACAAGGGTTTTATTCTACTAGAGTTAAAATCTATTGTATAAATACGGCAGTGTGGGTTTGTAATGAGCCTGATATAGTGGTGATTAGCCTATATATCGCACTGCTTCCCTGGTGTCACCATAGGATATTCATGGCAGGCCCATAAACTTGACCGTGAACGCCTCGATCTATGTCAGTGTACTGATGCAAAGATGGAGAGAGGCTTTAGATTTCTGCCGTGTCATGAAGCTTTCGAGTAAACAAGATCTGTCGCTTTGGTTCACTGACATTCGGGCAGAAGAGTCATTGATGTAGGGCAGACAGTTTTGGCACACAGTTTCCTGCCTGCCAAAGGTTTTTGGCTGGGCATATTGAGATCACCCTTTTCGCAGACAGCCTAAGTAGAAGGGAAGAGATCACTTTAACAGAAATACATTCATCTGATGCCCAGGAGGTTAGAACCAAACTATCCAAAAACAATTTTGTGGAGGTGGGTGTGAAAAGTCATGCCTTTGATGAGGGCACAATTTAAATGGGTGTGAATTCCTAAACTCGACAACTCAACTCCACATGAAAAAGTTTTGAATATCAGAACCATGTACAATGTGCACACCCTGGTATGCATATCTGACCTCACATATTGGAAGGCAATCTTTAAGTATCCAATATAATTGAATAAGTTCCATCAAATCCACAGCAGTTGTGCTATGAAGCTGTTTGATGAGTAATAGATGACTGCGTCGTGTGACACAGTACACATGTAGAAGACATGTTTATGAAGCAGATATATGAGGTGTGACAGAGAATGAGCATAGAGAGGCCGTACACGCTGTACACTGTACACACAGCCAGAGGGGAATGGCAGCATTCCATCACTGGTGCCACGCATTGAGACAGCTAAAATGTCAGACTTTATGGCCCTCTATGATAGAGAAGGACTAAATGCAAATGTCATCTCCATTAATGAACAGCCTATATTACATACAATTAATTATGCATGACATCTTGCTTGGCAGCATATTAAGCACATGCAGTATATCTCACCTAAGACTATTTCTAACCTTTTATGAAAACTACAGGTATAGGCTATTGCTGTAGATTTTCAGTGTCACCACACAGTTCGTCATCTTACTGGTATTAGCTGAAAAGTGGCCAGCAGCTTTCCACAATTAAGTTCCAATGAGATATAGATTGTGTGAAATGAAATACCTGACTAATTTATTCACACTCAGTGAAAATATGTGCTTGTTTTCTAATTGGATAAATTTCCTTACTCGAATTACAAGCATTCCCTTTTACATCCCCTTTGCTCTCAGCCAAAGCAGGAGTCATCTGCATTGTTAAGAAGGTCATGTGCAGTAGTCACCACAAATTAAATCAAGGCCCTTTCTATACTTTTTGGACCATATCTGAAATATTTACAAACCTTCGACAATCTTGCTGTACATTGAATTACTAACGCTCAGTAGATCGCTCAGTAAAAAATAAATAAAAATAAATATATATATATATATATATATATATATATATAAAACAAATGAAAATTACAAATATACTCTAAAAAACAATTTTTTTTAAGTGGTTGTCCCACTGGCTATCATAAGGTGAATGCACCAATTTGTAAGTCGCTCTGGATAAGAGCGTCTGCTAAATTATGTAAATGTAAATGTAAATGTAGATGACACTTTCCAGCCCAATACAGTGGGGGAAAAAAGTATTTAGTCAGCCACCAATTGTGCAAGTTCTCCCACTTAAAAAGATGAGAGAGGCCTGTAATTTTCATCATAGGTACACGTCAACTATGACAACAAATCCAGAAAATCACATTGTAGTATTTTTAATGAATTTATTTGCAAATTATGGTGGAAAATAAGTATTTGGTCACCTACAATCAAGCAAGATTTCTGGCTCTCACAGACCTGTAACTTCTTCTTTAAGAGGCTCCTCTGTCCTCCACTCGTTACCTATATTAATGGCACCTGTTTGAACTTGTTATCAGTATAAAAGACACCTGTCCACAACCTCAAACAGTCACACTCCAAACTCCACTATGGCCAAGACCAAAGAGCTGTCAAAGGACACCAGAAACAAAATTGTAGACCTGCACCAGGCTGGGAAGACTGAATCTGCAATAGGTAAGCTGCTTGGTTTGAAGAAATCAACTGTGGGAGCAATTATTAGGAAATGGAAGACATACAAGACCACAGATAATCTCCATCGATCTGGGGCTCCACGCAAGATCTCACCCCGTGGGGTCAAAATGATCACAAGAACAGTGAGCAAAAATCCCAGAACCACACGGGGGGACCTAGTGAATGACCTGCAGAGAGCTGGGACCAAAGTAACAAAGCCTACCATCAGTAACACACTACGCCGCCAGGGACTCAAATCCTGCAGTGCCAGACGTGTCCCCCTGCTTAAGCCAGTACATGTCCAGGCCCGTCTGAAGTTTGCTAGAGTGCATTTGGATGATCCAGAAGAGGATTGGGAGAATGTCAGATTAAACCAAAATAGAACTTTTTGGTAAAAACTCAACTCGTTGTGTTTGGAGGACAAATAATGCTGAGTTGCATCCAAAGAACACCATACCTACTGTGAAGCATGGGGGTGGAAACATCATGCTTTGGGGCTATTTTTCTGCAAAGGGACCAGGACAACTGATCCGTGTAAAGGAAAAAATTATGGGGCCATGTATCGTGAGATTTTGAGTGAAAACCTCCTTCCATCAGCAAGGGCATTGAAGATGAAACGTGGCTGGGTCTTTCAGCATGACAATGATCCCAAACACACCGCCCGGGCAACGAAGGAGTGGCTTCGTAAGAAGCATTTCAAGGTCCTGGAGTGGCCTAGCCAGTCTCCAGATCTCAACCCCATAGAAAATCTTTGGAGGGAGTTGAAAGTCCGTGTTGCCCAGCGACAGCCCCAAAACATCACTGCTCTAGAGGAGATCTGCATGGAGGAATGGGCCAAAATACCAGCAACAGTGTGTGAAAACCTTGTGAACACTTACAGAAAACGTTTGACCTGTGTCATTGCCAACAAAGGTTATATAACAAAGTATTGAGAAACTTTTGTTATTGACCAAATACTTATTTTCCACCATAATTTGCAAATAAATTCATTAAAAATCCTACAATGTGATTTTCTGGAAAAAAAAATCACAATTTGTCTGTCATAGTTGATGTGTACCTATGATGAAAATTACAGGCCTCTCTCATCTTTTTAAGTGGGAGAACTTGCACAATTTTTTTTCCCCACTGTATGTGTCTCCAGATATGCAGGAATGGTCTATTCATTATGAAACTCCATTAAAATATATCCCTCTTCAGCAAATCATTTCTTCTATCTAGACAAACAGAATATAATTTTATACTACAAATCAATGAACTAATCTGCTCTTTCTACAGTCCATTAAGGAATTGCCCATCCATACCAACAAGACTTGTAAGAGTAACATCAATTTCGTTAGGTGTTGTTATGTGCTCAGTTTAGTGTTTTTTATAGCTAAAATGAATGCAAATCGATTTTTCTTTCACTGGCATTTTAGAATCAGGATCTATTGACTTTATTGACAAACAGCTAATCCTCTGCATTTACTTCCTATTGATGAATGTAATACTGCACTCAAATTTTGCAGCCTGGCCTCAGAGCCATACAAAATATACTTTACGTATTTCTGAGCGCCTCCAAGATGATACCTACTAATGTTTTGTTACTTGAGACAGAAACGAAAGTAGGGAGGTCGGGAGGATGGTTGGGCGTAATCCGCGACAGTCTAGCAATCAAAGGTTGCATGTTAGAGTAGTGTCGGGGACAACTGTAGCATTTTAGCTAACCCTTCCCCTAACTCTTATTCCAAACTTAACCCAATTTACCTAACCTGCTATGTTTATTCACCTAACCTTTGTCGCTTTAATTCTCCTAACCTTTGTCGTTAGTTCCCCTAACACCAATTTAAATTCTTCCCGTAATTCTCCTTCGTTTTTACAACGCAACCAGCAACCTGGTTTCAGATAAAGACATACAATACTATACGTCATCCAAGACATTTGATGAGTTACATCATCCAATTAATATGCTATTGCACGACTGGGGAAGACGTATGACACCGGACGTCCTCTAATTCGTATCATATTGTGCGACCACTATTCAATTCATAATGTAACCTAACGTAAAATAACATACTAAAAGGCCAGTTACAGATTTACATACAGAATAATACAAATTGCCCTGAGACCACAATTAATTTTTATAATTTCGCTCAATCCAGTTTGTTTATTTGCCAGTGTTATACAGATGTCAGGTTGTTTGTACAATTGATTTCACCAAAGCGCTTTGCACACGCTATTGTGCGCGTGTCTACATTGTATATGTCTTATTTTCTTCTGGACTCCTTCCAATAAGTAAGATGTGGGACTTACAGTATGTCTCACAAGACGAAGCATCATGTCTTTAGTATGAAAAATGTATGCCCTCACTAACTGTAAGTCGCTCTGGATAAGAGCGTCTGCTAAATGACTAAAATGTAAAATGTAAATGTCTTTCCAGATCTGCTGCTCACCCTTCTAAAGGCTTCTTATGCAGTTTATTATTACAACTAAAACGTGAAGTCAAGAGATGATGAGAAGATCTATGGGTCCCTTCTCTATGGCTCACAAAGGTGGCAAGACCATTGTGGTTTATAGGAAGCTGTGTGGTTCTTAATATAGCAAGTTGCTCCATTGAGGCCTTATGAGGTCAGTCACTTTCAACTCCAGCAAAGTCCTTCTATAAAACAGAGTTGGCTGGGGATAGAGCAGTTCTGGCATGTTGATAGAGAGTGGAGAGAGTGAGATAGCAATGATATTGCTATTCCCAGTCCTGCACTCCAACCTCCGAGATGATGGCTTCGGCCACTGAGTCTGTAATGTCAGCCAGAGGGGTCTCTCTAGCCCCTGTGTATCTACAGTATCATATCTTCCAGCAGGGTCAGTCTGTCAGCTCCCTATGGCTAATACTGTGTCTCTGGTGCAGCAGGAACCATGTACTGCCCCCTCACCTCCTGGGTAACCCCATGGGTAACAGAGGGAGCTGACAGGCCTTGATTGTGGAAATGCCAACTGAAAATAATCAGCAGAAGATAATTACTGTGATTATACGACTGGAAAGTGATTAGGGATCCCTGGGTTTTTAAAGCAAATGAGAGAGTAGCATTACCATGGTTTCAAAGCAAAAGGAGAATGAATGGTCAGTTACTGTTGAAATGGACTGTACCTGTGTTCTGTGCACTTGTATTATGAATACCTACAGTGTATACTGTAAAATGTGAAGAACCTCTCACAAACCATTATGAGGATGATGTTAGATTTTCATTTACTTCACACTGCCTAAATCAAAACTAACAGCATGTTAAGACATCTCTCCTCTTTAGTGCCTGTAAGTGAAGAGTTGACTTTGAATGGTGGAGGTTATTCTTCAGTAATTGGCTCCCTGTGTGTTGTTGGGAGGGTGGGAGCTGAACATGTGCTTGGTCTGCTTGCTTCCATTAGCCTAATGTTACATTTGATCCTGATGAGGTGAGCATCTCTGAGGCTACAGTAGGTACACAAGGCTGTTGGTCAGAGGGATGTCTGGGCTTTCCAGGGAAATCCCTCCCTCCTGCTGCAAATTACACGTCTTTGCAAATTGTGCAAATTAAAGCTGATACAGTAGACGAGTGATTACTTCATTGAATTATATAAAGTGTGAAGAATAGGATGAACAAATGCAATAACACAACCATTTCTCAATAATTTAGGATGAATTGTAAGCAGTTGAATTAATCCTCAGAGACGTCAGTACAGCCTGTTGTTAGAGCTACTCCCACTGGCTGGGTCATGAGATGATAGATAATGTTATGCCGTTGGTGCCTGTGAGAGAATTAATAGAGATATTACTTAACCATGCCATTGGAAAAGTAGTTAGCTCTCTACAGCACGACAGCACTGACTCCCTCAAGATGAATAAGTATGAAAATGAATGATGGTTCTCTGCATCATAAGTCAAAATGCTTAGCCCTCAGGTAAAGGTTTAATATTTAAAGACCACCCTGGAAACACTAACAATTGACTCATCTCAAGCAGATAGATATGAACCTCTGAGAAGTTATGTGAGAAGAGCCAGAAAAGAAAGGTTGTTCTGTTCTCCCTTTTAACACTTGTTCTTAATTATTATAACTCTGCATGTGAAACAGACCCAGCCTGAGGGGTAGCTGAGCGAGTGGGTCTTACAGTCACAGGAGTCAGTGGGCTATCATCTGGATGTGCCGCGAGAACATCTGGACCACTCACAACGTCCAGGGGACTACAGCTGTTCTCACACCTGATGAGAGGAAGGAGAGAGGTATCCATGCACACCTCACAACCCTCAGACAATTTCACTTTTGGTATCCTCTGATGTGACTTTGAGAACTGGAAAAGTAGACCAAAGGTAGTTACACGTTATTAACACATTACTGAGCTATATTATATTATGAAAAGGTCAGAAACTGTATTACATTTTAGTCATTTAGCAGACGCTCTTATCCAGAGCGACTTACAGTTAGTGAGTGCATACATAATAAAAAAATTAAAAAATATATACTGGCCCCCCGTGGGAATCGAACCCACAACCCTGGCGTTGCAAACGCCATGCTCTACCAACTGAGCTACATCCCTGCCGGCCATTCCCTCCCCTACCCTGGACGACGCTGGGCCAATTGTGCGCCGCCCCATGGGTCTCCCGGTCACGGCCGGCTACGACAGAGCCTGGATTCGAACCAGGATCTCTAGTGGTCCAGACGCCTTAGACCACTGCGCCACTCGGGAGACAAGATACATGATATGATACATTGTGGCATGAACAGACAACTACATAAGGCTATAATATCGAGTAGAGAAAAAGCCAATAGTGTGCAGACCCTCATTGGAACATCTACTCCATGCCTGGTTGTTCTGCTTTGCTAGTGAGATGTATGAGTTACTATGCAGGTACCTACAGTGCATTCGGAAAGCTTTCAGACCCCTTTACTTTTTCCACATTTTGTTGCGTTACAGCCTTATTCTGTAATTGTTTTTTTTCCCCTCAGCAATCTACACACAATACCTCATAAGGACAAAGCAAAAACAGGTTGTAATTTTTTTTAAACGGAAATATCACATTTACATAAGTATTCAGACCCTTTACTCAGTACTTTGTTGAAGCACCTCTGGCAGCGATTATAGCCTCCAGTCTTCTTGGGTATGACGCTACAAGCTTGGCACACCTGTATTTGGGGAATTTCTCCCATTCTTCTCTGCAGATCCTCTCAAGCTCTGTCAGGTTGGATGGGGAGCGTTGCTACACAGCTATTTTCAGGTCTGTTGTTCGATCGGGTTCAAGTCCGGGCTCTGGCTGGGCCACTCAAGGATATTCAGAGACTTGTCCCAAAGCCACTCCTGCGTTGTCTTGGATGTGTGTTTAGGGTCGTTGTCCTATTGGAAGGCAAACCTTCGCCCCAGTCTGGAACAGGTTTTCATCAAGGATCTCTCTGTACTTTGCTCCATTCATTTTTGCCTCAATCCTGACTAGTCTCCCAGTCCCTGTCGCTGAAAAACCTCCCCACAGCATGATGTTGCCACCACCATGCTTCACCGTAGGGATGGTGCCAGGTTTCCTCCAGACGTGATTCTTGGCATTCAGGCCAAAGAGTTCAATCTTGGTTTCATCAGACCAGATAATCTTTTTTCTCATGTTCTGAGAGTCTTTAGGTGCCTTTTGCCAAACTCCAAGCGGGCTGTCGTGGGCCTTTTACTTAGGAGAGGCTTCCATCTGGCCACTCTACCGTAAAGGCCTGATTGGTGGAGTGCTGCAGAGATGGTTGTCCTTCTGGAAGGTTCTCCCATCTCCACAGAGGAACTCTGGAACTCTGGCAGAGTGACCATCGGGTTCTTGTCACCAGCCTGACCAAGGCCCTTCTCCCCTGATTGGTCAGTTTGGCGGGGCAGCCAGCTCTAGGAAGAGTCTTTTTTATTTTTTGGGTTGTTTTTTTTTGGGTGGGGGGGAGGATCAGCTTAATATTGCAGATAGATTGTATCTTCTATCAATGTAATTGTCTGCATCACTTCCAATCCACCATGTTTTTTATATATATACTCCCCTTTATTACTTTTCAACCCCGCCATCCTTGCCCTACTTGGAGTAAATTAGTGAACAACAATGCCCAGGCCTCTACTTCCGGTCTATACTTACTATCTACACCTTATGGACACAATAATTATATTATATACAGTGGGGAGAACAAGTGTTTGATACACTGCCGATTTTGCAGGTTTTCCTACTTACAAAGGATGTAGAGGTCTGTAATTTGTATCATAGGTACACTTCAACTGTGAGAGACGGAATCTAAAACAAAAATCCAGAAAATCACATTATATGATTTTTAAGTAATTAATTTGCATTTTATTGCATGACATAAGTATTTGATCACCTACCAACCAGTAAGAATTTCGGCTCTCACAGACCTGTTCGTTTTTTCTTTAAGAAGCCCTCCTGTTCTCCACTCATTACCTGTATTATCTGCACCTGTTTGAACTTGTTATCTGTATAAAAGACACCTGTCCACACACTCAATCAAACAGACTCCAACCTCTCCACAATGGCCAAGACCAGAGAGCTGTGTAAGGACATCAGGGATGAAATTGTAGACCTGCACAAGGCTGGGATAGGCTACAGGACAATAGGCAAGCAGCTTGGTGAGAAGGCAACAACTGTTGGCGCAATTATTAGAAAATGGAAGAAGTTCAAGATGACGGTCAATCACCTTCGGTCTGGGGCTCCATGCAAGATGTCACCTCGTGGGGCATCAATGATCATGAGGAAGGTGAGGGATCAGCCCAGAACTACACGGCAGGACCTGGTCAATGACCTGAAGAGAGCTGGGACCACAGTCTCAAAGAAAACCATTAGTAACACACTACGCCGACATGGATTAAAATCCTGCAGTGCACGCAAGGTCCCCCTGCTCAAGCCAGCGCATGTCTAGGCCCGTCTGAAGTTTGCCAATGACCATCTGGATGATCCAGAGGAGGAATGGGAGAAGGTCATGTGGTCTGATGAGACAAAAATAGAGCTTTTTGGTCTAAACTCCACTCGCCGTGTTTGGAGGAAGAAGAAGGATGAGTACAACCCCAAGAACACCATCCCAACCGTGAAGCATGGAGGTGGAAACATCATTCTTTGGGGATGCTTTTCTGCAAAGGGGACAGGACGACTGCACCGTATTGAGGGGAGGATGGATGGGGCCATGTTTGGCAAGATCTTGGCCAACAACCTCCTTCCCTCAGTAAGATCATTGAAGATGGGTCTTGGCTGGGTCTTCCAGCATGACAACGACCCGAAACACACAGCCAGGGCAACTAAGGAGTGGCTCCGTAAGAAGCATCTTAAGGTCCTGGAGTGGCCTAGCCAGTCTCCAGACCTGAACCCAATAGAAAATCTTTGGAGGGAGCTGAAAGTTCATATTGCCCAGCGACAGCCCCGAAACCTGAAGGATCTGGGGAAGGTCTGTATGGAGGAGTGGGCCAAAATCCCTGCTGCAGTGTGTGCAAACCTGGTCAAGACCTACAGGAAACGTATGATCTCTGTAATTGCAAACAAAGGTTTCTGTACCAAATATTAAGTTCTGCTTTTCTGATGTATCAAATACTTATGTCATGCAATAAAATGCTAATGAATTACTTAAAAATCATACAATTTGATTTTCTGGATTTTTGTTTTAGATTCCGTCTTTCACAGTTGAAGTGTACCTATGATAAAAATTACAGACCTCTACATGCTTTGTAAGTAGGAAAACCTGCAAAACCGGCAGTGTATCAAATATTTGTTCTCCCCACTGTAGACAGGTGTGTGCCATTCCAAATCATGTCCAGTCAATTGAATTTACCACAGGTGGACTCAAATCAAGCTGTAGAAACATCTCAATTTTGATCAATGGAAACAGAATGCACCTGAGCTCAGTTTCAAGTCTCATAGCAATGGGTCCCTTTATTATTTGTTATTAATTTGCTAAAATGTCTAAAAACCTGTTTTCGCTTTGTCATTCTGGGGTATTGTGTGTAGATTGATGAGAAAAAATCAATATTTAATCAATTTTAGAATAAGGATGTAATGTAACAAAATGTGGAAAAAGTCAAGTGGTCAGAATACTTTCCGAATTAACTGTATAATGAATGTGCCTCTATTTTTTGAAAGAAATCTGAAATAAACCAACATTGATAGTTGTCCAGGGCAATGTGACATTGAATGAACCACTAATCTAAGCTCCAGAATGCTGAATCAATCAATCAATCAATCTTCAGTGAAAAAAAGTATTCGGAAAGTATTTTGACCACTTGACTTTTTCCACATTTTGTTACATTACATCCTTATTCTAAAATTGATTAAATATTGATAAGCTGTAGACCACACTATTTACCAAGAGAGTTTTCATCTATATTTTTCATAGCTGTCTATTTACCACCAAAAACCAATGCTGGCATTAAGATTGCACTGAATGAGTTGTACAAGGCCATTAACCAACAGGAAAACGCTCATCCAGATGCAGCGCTCCTAGTAGCCGGGGACTTTAATGCAGGGAAACTTAAATCCGTTCTACCTCATTTCTACCAGCATGTTAAATGTGCAACCAGAGGGGAAAAAACTCTAGACCACCTTTACTCCACACACAGAGACGCATACAAAGCTCTCCCTCGCCCTCCATTTGGCAAATCTGACCATAACTCTATCCTCCTGATTCCTGCTTATAAGCAAAAACTGAAGCAGGAAGCACCAGTGATTCGGCTAATAAAAAAGTGGTCAGATGACGCAGATGCTAAGCTACAGGACTGTTTTGCTAGCACAGACTGGAACATGTTCCGGGATTCTTCAGACAGCATTGAGGAGTACACCACATCAGTCACTGGCTTCATCAATAAGTGCATCGATGATGTCGTCCCCACAGTGACCGTACGTACATACCCCCAACCAGAAGCCATGGATTACAGGAAACATCCGCACTGAGCTAAAGGGTAGAGCTGCCGCTTTCAAGGAACGGGACTCTAACCCGGACGCTTATAAGAAATCCCGCTATGACCTCCGACGAACCATCAAACAGGCAAAGAGTCAATACAGATCTAAGATTGAATCATACTACACTGGCTCTGACGCTCGTCGGATGTGGCAGGGCTTGAAAACTATTACAGACTACAAAGGGAAGCACAGCCGCGAGCTGCCCAGTGACACAAGCCTACCAGACGAGCTAAACCACTTCTATGCTCGCCGAGGCAAGCAACACTGAAGCATGCATGAGAGCACCAGCTGTTCCGGACGACTATGTGATCACGCTCTCCGTAGCCGATGTGAGTAAGACTTTTAAGCAGGTCAACATTCACAAGGCCGCAGGGCCAGACGGATTACCAGGACGTGTACTCCGAGCATGTGCTGACCAACTGGCAAGTGTCTTCACTGACATTTTCAACATGTCCCTGACTGAGTCTGTAATACCAACATGTTTCAAGCAGACCACCATAGTCCCCGTGCCCAAGAACTCTAAGATAACCTGCCTAAATGACTACCGACCCAGTAGCACTGACGTCTGTAGCCATGAAGTGCTTTGAAAGACTGGTCATGGCTCACATCAACAGCATAATCCCAGAAACCCTAGACCCACTCCAATTTGCATACCGCCTCAACAGATCCACAGATGATGCAATCTCTATCGCACTCCACACTGCCCTTTCCCACCTGGACAAGAGGAACACCTACGTGAGAATGCTATTCATTGACTACAGCTCAGCATTCAACACCATAGTGCCCTCTAAGCTCATCACTAAGCTAAGGATCCTGGGACAAAACACCTCCCTCTGCAACTGGATCCTGGACTTCCTGACGGGCCGCCCCCAGGTGGTAAGGGTAGGTAACAACACATCTGCCACACTGATCCTCAACACGGGGGCCCCTCAGGGGTGCGTGCTCAGTCCCCTCCTGTACTCTCTGTTCACCCATGACTGCATGGCCAGGCACGACTCCAACACCATCATTAAGTTTGCCGACGACACAACAGTGGTAGGCCTGATCACCGACAACGATGAGACAGCCTATAGGGAGGAGGTCAGAGATCTGGCCGTGTGGTGCCAGGACAACAACCTCTCCCTCAACGTGACCAAGACAAAGGAGCTGATCGTGGACTACAGGAAAAAAAGAGGACTGAGCACGCCCCCATTCTCATCGACGGGGCTGTAGTGGAACAGGTTGAGAGCTTCAAGTTCCTTGGTGTCCACATCACCAACGAACTATCATGGTCCAAACACACCAAGACAGTCGTGAAGAGGGCACGACAAAGCCTATTCCCCCTCAGGAGACTAAAAAGATTTGGCATGGGTCCTCAGATCCTCAAAAAATTCTACAGCTGCACCATCGAGAGCATCCTGACTGGTTGCATCACCGCCTGGTATGGCAACTGCTTGGCCTCTGACCGCAAGGCACTACAGAGGGTAGTGCGTACGGCCCAGTACATCACTGGGGCAAAGCTCCCTGCCATCCAGGACCTCTATACCAGGCGGTGTCAGAGGAAGGCCCTCAAAATTGTCAAAGACTCCAGCCACCCTAGTCATAGACTGTTCTCTCTGCTACCGCACGGCAAGCGGTACCGGAGTGCCAAGTCTAGGTCCAAAAGACTTCTCAGCAGCTTCTACCCCCAAGCCATAAGACTCCTGAACAGCTAATCATGGCTACCCGGACTATTTGCACTGCCCCCACACCCCATCCTTTTTACGCTGCTGCTACTCTGTTAAGTATTTATGCATAGTCACTTTAACTCTACCCACATGTACATATTACCTCAACTACCTCAACTAGTCGGTGCCCCCGCACATTGACTATGCAACCGTACCCCCTGTATATATAGCCTCCCTACTGTCACTTTATTTTACTGTATATATAGCCTCCCTACTGTCACTTTATTTTACTTCTGCTCTTTTTTTCTCAACACTTTTTTTGTTGTTGTTTTATTCTTACTTTTTTGTTTAAAATAAATGCACTGTTGGTTAAGGGCTGTAAGTAAGCATTTCACTGTAATGTCTGCACCTGTTGTATTCGGCGCATGTGACCAATAAAAATTTGATTTGATTTGAAATCTTCCCAACCACAAGTAGTTATTCTAACAATATTACTATTATTAATCACCATTAGTCTCCCTGATTCCTTAGTATAAATGAGAATCTGTGAAGTTTCATGTTCAGAATAATAATAGTAATACTACTTGGTACAGTCGCCTATAGTTATCAGGCTGGAAGTTCTCACCTGTGAAGGCAGTCAGGTCTTGGGATTGTGGTTTTCATAAGCAACTCAATAATGGTAGGGCTACGGGCTACAGAATGCAGTACATTGTATGATGCTAAATGTTAATGCTCTAATTTGTAGCACATTTCTATAGTACATGCTAATGTAATCTGACATCCATCTTGGCAAAGCCCTTGTAGAAATTCATTAACACTATTTTAAATTGAATTACTTCAATTTTTAGCCTCCAATTTGCCACCATCAGCCCTTTTTTAATTAAGGGAGGGAGAGATTGCATCTCTGGTTGATTAGCAAGCATGTTTCATTCATTCAGCAGTTTGGCTCACCTTAACCTGTTGGTTAATATAGCCCTTCTTGTGTCCAAACACAAAGGAAGCCTCGTACAGTTTGTCTAGTGTGGCATGACTGACAGGCTTTTTCCTCACCACAGATTTACAGTATCCAATCAAACTGCACCACATGCAGGTATTTGATTGATAGCTTGTCAGGAATAAGTAAGAGAAATTGGACCATTTATTTTGTAATCCTACAACAGATATCTGGAGTTGTAATTTAAGATTCAATCTGGTCCGCGGTTTCTGATCTGCACCGTTTACTTTGAATGTGATCTCCGCGACCGCGGTAACATTGCCTTTAAATGGTGCATAGCCAAATCCTTATCTGCCTACTCAGGTCATACTTTGAGTCTGTAGTACAAATATTATATTCCAAAGTTAAGATCTAAAGGCTGAAGGTAATTAACTGACTAAGGCCTGTCCAATGTTGATTTATTTACTTTCATCCAAGCATGTATGGCATTTCCACTCCATGACCAATACCTAATGTACTGGACAGGATTATATTTTATGATATATTTTATCATGACCACATGGTTGCACCTAATTTGCAGATTTACTTCAAACCAGATGAGAAGATAGGCTACTGTAGGACAAAGCAGAGGCAAGGTCAGCTCAGTTGAGAGTTGCCTATTTAAGCAACGCAACAATATCGGGACCATTGGGCTGGTGGCACAGGTATGCTATTTCCATGTACACAAGAGACTTGGGGCTAGATTCAATCAGATAAATCATTAACCGGCGCTAGCCAACATACGCATAGTTAGTGTTTTGCGGTGTCGGAGGTGTAACTGTGGTAGACCTGTCAAATCGGTGAGCGGCTGCTGGTATGGTCATTGTCAAGAAGCCACACCCGTCCCACTCGTGTTAGAAGCTCAAAACAAGAAAGTGTAGGCTATATAGAAATAGTAACACTAAAATTGAAAATCATTAAACAAAATAATACGGATTTACACTACCGTTCAAAAGTTTGGGGTCACTTAGAAATGTCCTTGTTTTCGACAGAAAAGCAATTTTTTTGGCTATTAAAATAACATCAAATTGATCAGAAATACAATGTAGACATTGTTAATGTTGTAAATGGCTATTGTAGCTGGAAACGGCTGATTTTGTATGGAATATCTACATAGGCGTACAGAGGCCCATTATCAGCGACCATCAGTCCTGTGTTCCAATGGCATGTTGTGTTTGCTAATCCAAGTTTATAATTTTAAAGGCTAATTGATCATTAGAAAACCCTTTTGCAATTATGTTAGCACAGCTGAAAACTGTTGTGCTGATTAAAGAAGCTATAAAACTGGCCTTCTTGAAACTAGTTGAGTATCTGGAGCATCAGCAATTGTGGGTTCGATTACAGGCTCAAAATGGCCAGAAACAAATAACTTTCTTCTGAAATTCGTCAGTCTATTCTTGTTCTGAGAAATGAAAGCTATTCCATGCGAGAAATTGCCAAGAATCTGAAGATCTCACACAACGCTGTGTACTACTCCCAGAACAGCGAAAACTGTCTCTAACCAGAATAGAAAGAGGAGTGGGAGGCCCCGGTGCACAACTGAGCAAGAGGACAAATACATTAGAGTTTCTAGTTTGAGAAACAGACACCTCACAGGTCCTCAATTGGCAACTTCATTAAATAGTACCCGCAAAACACCAGTCTCAACGTCCACAGTGAAGAGGCGACTCCGGGATGCTAACCTTCTAGCCAGAGTTGCAAAGAAAAAGCCATATCTCAGACTGGCCAATAAAAAGAAAAGATTAAGATGGGCAGTCTGATATATGGCTTTTTCATTGCAACTCTGCCTAGAAGGTCAGCATCCCGGAGTCGCCTCTTCACTGTTGACGTTGAGACTGGTGTTTTGCGGGTACTATTTAATGAAGCTGCCAGTTGAGGACCTGTGAGGCGCCTGTTTCTCAAACTAGACACTCTAATGTATTTGTCCTCTTGCTCTTTCTAAAATGGTTAGAGCCAGTTTGCGCTGTTCGGTGAAGGGAGTAGTACACAGCGTTGTACGAGATCTTCAGTTTCTTGGCAGTTTCTCACATAAAATAGCCTTCATTTCTCAGAACAAGAATAGACTGACGAGTTTCAGAAGAAAGTTATTTGTTTCTGGCCATTTTGAGCCTGTAATCAAACCCACAGTTGCAGATGCTCCAGATACTATTATTATTATTATTATTATTATTATTATTATTATTATTATTATTATTATTATTATTATTATTATTATTATATTATTATTATTATATTATACTCAACTAGTCTCAAGAAGGCCAGTTTTATTGCTTCTTTAATCAGCACAACAGTTTTCAGCTGTGCTAACATAATTGCAAAAGGGTTTTCTAATGATAAATTAGCCTTTTAAAATGATAAACTTGGATTAGCAAACACAACGTGCCATTAGAACACAGGACTGATGGTTGCTGATAATGGGCCTCTGTACGCCTATGTAGATATTCCATAAAAAATCAGCCGTTTCCAGCTACAATAGCCATTTACAACATTAACAATGTCTACACTGTATTTCTGATCAATTTGATGTCTTTTTCTTTCGAAAACAAGGACATTTCTAAGTGACCCCAAACTTTTGAACAGAAGTGTATATCAGCCTAATCGAGGTGTAGATTACAACACACATTCCAGTGTTTGAATTTATAACATGGCTGCTAATGCTAATGTGACTCGGCGCATCCAATGGCAATATCCACGAAAGGTATAACACCAGGAGCCGTTTGCTGATTTGACAGTTCTAGTGCAGTTTTACCTCCGACATCACCTAAATTAAAACAATGAAACTGCTATGCAGTTTTCGGTTAGCTTGGGTTAAGGCAGAACTGATTGAATCTAGCCCTTAATTACCTGAAGCCTTTGCTCCTTGTCCTACAAGGACACATATTTCCCATGTGAGAGCTCTTGTGTATTGACAAGAATGAGGACTTATGAAGACTGTAGAGTACCTTCCTCCACATATTGTTTGCCCCTCTCTTAGGATATCATTATTGTGAAGGAGGTCTGCTTACATTAGAGAACCAATGGAATGCAAGGAGAACCAATGGCATGCAAGGAGTAAGCATTGTGAATCTGGTGATTTTCTGGATGTTGAGGATGAATCGAACCATATAGCAAGTGCTTTGTAAGAGGTGAAAAAGTGGTAGGCTAAAGATATAACTTTGTGTGAAGGTTTGAGCAGGTATTCTGCCACAATTGTCATAACTATGGGAGCTTATGTTTTGAAATACATGGCAGGTATGCTGGTCCACACGTTATTATCAGAAAAATAATAATACATAGAGAAAAATTCTTACTGTATATCAACTATACCTGCAACTTCGTTTTTACATTATTCGTAGCATGTGTTATTATTGGTTATTTGTTTGGACCGTGTTGCTAGGTGGCATTCAATCATTGTATACCACGATGACAGATAATACAATTCCCTGCCTGTTTGCATTACTTTAGATCCCCAGCGATAGCAACATGTAAGCTTCAAGTTCCTCGTTGTGCACATCACTGACGATCTGAAATGGTCCCTTCACACAGACGGTGTGGTGAAGAAAGCACAACAGCACCTCTTCAACCTCAGAAGGCTGAAGAAATTCGGTTTGGCTCCTAAGACCCTCACAAACTTCTAAAGATGCACCATTGAGAGCATCCTGTCGGGCTGTATCACTGCCTGGTGTGGCAATTGCACCGTCTGCAACCACAGGGCTCTCCAGAGGGTAGTGTGGTCAGCCCAACGCATCATCGGGGGCACACTGCCTGCCCTCCAGGACATCTACAGCACCCAGTGTCACAGGAAGGCCAAGAAGATCATCAAGGACCCCAGCCACCCGAGCCTGTTCACCCCGCTACCATCTAGAAGACGGAGACAGTACAGGTGCATCAAAGCTGGGACTGAGAGACTGATAAATAGCTTCTATATCCAGGCCATCAGACTGTTAAACGATGAGTCATTGAACCCTGGTCACTTTAATGTTTACATGCTGTTTTACCCACTGTATTTCTATATACTATATTCTATTCATGGCTCATCCTATATAACTACTGCTATACACACCTTTTCTATTCACATACTTTCCATACTGTCTATGGACACCAGTCACATACAGGTCTCAATATGTCTTCCCTGTTAAAATAAAGGTTTACAAATATATATATATATATATATTCTGTTGGAGCTAGAAACACATTAATTTCTCTGCACCTGCAATAACATCTGCAAATCTGTGTATAGGGAACTTGTGAATAGGGAATGTAAAAATAACCTGGGAGCGCATTTCTCTATCATTAGACATAAGGACAGGGTATGTGTAATACTGTCACGCCTCCTCCTGCTCCCTCCCTCCAGCGCTCAACGTCACCGGTCTACTAACCACCGGCCCTGGCAACTATATTACGCACACCTGTTCCCCATCATTACTCACACCTGGTCATCATTTTCTCCTTGATTACTCCCCCTTTATTTAGTCCTCAGTTGACATCAGTCATTAGGTAGTATTATTTTCTCTCACGTTCAGTACTCTTCTCATGTTTGTTCATATTTATTGGTTCATTATTAACCACTTAAGGATCCTACCCTTTTTTTCACCTAAAATGACATTCCCAAATCTAACTGCCTGTAGCTCAGGACCTGAAGCAAGGATATGCATATTCTTGGTACCATTTGAAAGGAAACACTTTGAAGTTTGGGGAAATGTGAAATTAATGTAGTCGAATATAACACATTAGATCTGGTAAATGATAATACAAACAAAAAAACATGCAGTTTTTTTGGGGGGTATCATCTTTGAAATGCAAGGTGTGGAGCCAGAGACAGCAGGGGGTCAAACTGTAGAACCCAGTTCCTACATTTGAATATAAAAATGTATTTTGTCAAACAAAACTATGCTACATTTTATCTCTGGGACCCTCAGGATCACAAATCAGAGCAAGATTACTGAATGTAAGTACATTATTTACCTTCAAAAGTGTTTTGTTGTTGTGCACTCTCTTCAACCAATAGCATGGTATTTTTTTTGCTGTTATAGCTACTGTAAATTGGACACTGCAGTTAGATTAACAAGAATGTAAGCTTTCTACCCATATAAGACATGTCTATGTCCCGGAAAATTGGCTTTGTTTACTTTGCCATTCTAGTCGCATATTGAGCAGCAACAGTCCCGGTACAGGGACACCGATCCCGTAGAGGTTAAACTCACCTGCTTCCTGAGTTCAGGCGTATATGTTACAAATACCCTGTTTAAACCATGTATTAGAAACACTACCTTTACTACAGCTTTTTTGTTGAGCCTATGTCGTAATTGCATTGCATCAAACACGTGTTACTTCCATGTGCAAACTTCTAAGAAACCTGTCAATCATTTAAGAAGGACTAATGGGTTGAGTTCTTTGATGTGCCTCCACTTAATTATTTAGACATTTTATTTTTCATGTAAACTAGAATGGTCGGATTTGGTTTAGCCAATAAGAAGCCCTGTTAAGTTTTTGGTCAAATCGTGTGAACTCTGGGTTTGGAGAACCTGAGCCAAGATTAGGAGAAGAAAATTAAACACTGAAGGAATTAAAATATAAGAAGCAACAGAAACCAATGAGGTTGAGGAATCTGACTCCGTAGAAGTGAACTCAGAATAAAGGGAGGATGCAGAAACAGAGATTATAAGATCTCAAAGAACCAAGAAAGATCCTACTCTACTGACATATGACACACCTGGAATTCCTAGCGTGGCGTCTGCTAGTGAGATATGTCTCCACTAAATACTGTACAAGTGGATTGGGTACTACTCTGTATATTAATTTTTCCCTTTGAGCTACTCTAAGAAACAAAACACAAGGGTTGACACATTTCCTGTGTTTGTACATTTGTTTATTTTGATTTTTTAAATCCTTATCTTACCAGGTAAATTGACTGAGAATACATTCTAATTTACAGCAATGACCTGGGGAAGAGTTACAGGGTATAGGAGGGGGGATTAATTAACCAATTGGAAGCTGGGGATGATTAGGTGGCCATGATTGTATGAGGAGGGCTAGATTGGGAATTTAGCCAGGACACCGGGGTTAACACCCCTACTCTTACGATAAGTGCCATGGGATCTTTAGTGACCACGGAGAGTCAGTAAACCCGTTTAACATCCCATCCAAAAGATGACATTGTGTTTTTAACCCTGGTTTACTTGTCATGAGGACATGCCCATTTTGGTAGGGGGAGAGTGTAATACCCTGTTAAAACCATGCATGATAAACACTACATTTACTACAGCTTTGTTGTTGGGCCTATGTTTTAATTGTATCACACAAATGTGTTACTTTCATGTGCAAACTTCAAAGAAACTACATGTTAATGATTTAAGAGGCAGTGTTGGGTTAAGTTCTTTGATGTGCTGTCCACTTAATTATTTTGACCTTTTATGTTTTATATAACTAGAATGTCCTAATTGGGTTTAGCCAGTAAAAAGCCTTGTTAAGTTTTTGTGCCAATCGTGTAAACTCTGGGTTTGCTGTTACAAGGGACTTTTAAGTCAAATCGGAGGATTCTGCTCAAGACTTGAGGTGTTTGTTGAGTTCAAAACTTTCACATCTGAAGAGATTACGAATTGCATTTAGCAAAGAGACTTAATCTGACTCACCTGTTAGAAGTCTAGAGAAAATCTAGTTAAACATCTATCTATCGAACTTACCTGATTTCACCTTCTGTGGAGAATATAGCTAGTCATCGTTGCAACGGTTGTTAACCTGGCTTCATCGGATCGGGAGCTGCTTTGTTCCGAGACGAGTGAGGACTTTAGTGACCTGGACATCTTTTTTGTTTCATGCAAGGCATATTCCGCCATGGATTACAAATAGGCATCGGCCTTGAAATTATTGTTTCAGGGATTTTGGTACCGTGAGTAAAATTGCTGTATCATTTGTCATACCTTCACTGAGCTCCAACATGCTCCAACTTTAGCTTGAAAGCATGCTAGGTCTGACAGTGTCAGTGACTGAGTTTTATAAAAGTGCACTCTAATACCCAGGGTTTTTATACTTTTATTTCTATACACAATAATTGATGGTATTGTGTATGTGATAATTTTTCATAACTAGATAATACAGCCAAGTCAAATTGCATTCAGTGTGTGGTAATATTTCATTGAGTCATACATTCATTCTTATTGCACGGGAGATTACTGAAAACAGTAATCTAAGCCTTTATATACAGTGGGGAGAACAAGTATTTGATACACTGCCTATTTTGCAGGTTTTCCTACTTACAAAGCGTGTAGAGGTCTGTAATTTTTATCATAGGTACACTTCAACTGTGAGAGACGGAATCTAAAACAAAAATCCAGAAAATCACATTGTATGATTTTTAAGTAATTAATTTGCATTTTATTGCATGACATAAGTATTTGATACATCAGAAAAGCAGAACTTAATATTTGGTACAGTAACCTTTGTTTGCAATTACAGAGATCATACGTTTCCTGTAGGTTTTGACCAGGTTTGCACACACTGCAGCAGGGATTTTGGCCCACTCCTCCATACAGACCTTCTCCAGATCCTTCAGGTTTTGGGGCTGTCGCTGGGCAATACGGACTTTCAGCTCCCTCCAAAGATTTTCTATTGGGTTCAGGTCTGGAGACTGGCTAGGCCACTCCAGGACCTTGAGATGCTTTTACGGAGCCACTCCTTAGTTGCCCTGGCTGTGTGTTTCGGGGTCGTTGTCATGCTGGAAGATCCAGCCACGACCCATCTTCAATGCTCTTACTGAGGGAAGGAGGTTGTTGGCCAAGATCTCGCGATACATGGCCCCATCCATCCTCCCTCAATACGGTGCAGTCGTCCTGTCCCCTTTGCAGAAAAGCATCCCAAAGAATGATGTTTCCACCTCCATGCTTCAGGGTTGGGATGGTGTTCTTGGGGTTGTACTCATCCTTCTTCTTCCTCCAAACACAGTGAGTGGAGTTTAGACCAAAAGCTCTCTTTTTGTCTCATCAGACCACATGACCTTCTCCCATTCCTCCTCTGGATCATCCAGATGGTCATTGGCAAACTTCAGATGGGCCTGGACATGCGCTGGCTTGAGCAGGGGGACCTCTGCGGCGCTGCAAGATTTTAATCCATGACGGCGTAGTGTGTTACTAATGGTTTTCTTTGAGACTGTGGTCCCAGCTCTCTTCAGGTCATTGACCAGGTCCTGCCGTGTAGTTCTGGGCTGCTCCCTCACCTTCCTCATGATCATTGATGCCCCACGAGGTGAGATCTTGCATGGAGCCCCAGACTGAGGGTGATTGACCGTCATCTTGAACTTCTTCCATTTTCTAATAATTGCGCTAACAGTTGTTGCCTTCTCACCAAGCTGCTTGCCTATTGTCCTGTAGCCCATCCCAGCCTTGTGCAGGTCTACAATTTTATCCCTGATGTCCTTACACAGCCCTCTGGTCTTGGCCATTGTGGAGAGGTTGGAGTCTGTTTGATTGAGTGTGGACAGGTGTCTTTTATACAGGTAACGAGTTCAAACAGGTGCTGTTAATACAGGTAATGAGTTGAGAACAGGAGGGCTTCTTAAAGAAAAACTAACAGATCTGTGAGAGCCCGGAATTCTTACTGGTTGGTAGGTGATCAAATACTTATGTCATGCAATAAAATGCAAATGAATTACTTAAAAATCATACAATGTGATTTTCTGGATTTTTAAAATAAAAATTACAGACCTCTACATGCTTTGTAAGTAGGAAAACCTGCAAAATCGGCAGTGTATCAAATACTTGTTCTCCCCACTGTATCTATTAGTAATATCCCTAGCCTCTTGCATTTTCCCCTAGAATATCATTATCAAACAAGTTCATTTACTGAGATGTCCTTTTCACCATTATTCCCATGTTGATCTATCTGAGTCCGTGGTGAGAAGGTTAAACATGCCCCAACTTTCTCTATTCTACCTTTCTTCACTCCAGTTTATAAAGAATATTCTCACTTCTCTAGAAGTGCATTGCCTCAATGACCATCGTCAAACCACTTAAAAAAGATCTATGATATTTGACTAATTGAGGAAATATAAATCCTAACATTCTGATAAATGTAAATAAATACATCAACTCTATTCATGGTTTTATGACGTAAGGCAAAGGTAATAATATTTTAACCAATATTACCACCTGCTCTGCCAACTAACCATTTGTCACCATGCCAACAGTATCGGCCTAAGAGTTGGTTTCCTGAGTAGGGACTATATTCTCTGCTTCTCTTTCCCTAAGTCTCTCATTATGGCTTGTGTCTAACACCGCTGAGAATGTGCTGCCTGGCGATGTCTGACTCCCGCAGCATTAGACAGGAGAGCTATTGGAACCAATCCTGACTCTAAATCCTAATAACCTGTTACACTTAATCTCTCTCTCTCTCTCTCTCTCTCTCTCCAGTGCAAGGTGTAATGGTTAAAAACGGTTTCCATAACAGTCTTCATAAAATTAATGGTCTTTGTATTCTAATTATCTATGTTGAGACTCCTGTGTGTTAATTAGAAACATGGCCGTTACCCTGCCCGTAAACAAGACTAACACAGCAGACTGCACTGCATCAAGGAACCTAGATGAAGGCAACAGTAATTAATTAACATAAATAATTACAAGAGAGCAAGAAATGCTGTCAACCAGCAGTTTAGACAAACTATTGCAGCAGTTCTCGTTGAATTGCTATATTACTGGGCTGGTATTGTATTTCACATGATGTTGACAATCGATTTAAAATTACTGTTGATCTCTGATTTTCTTTGTGGTCTGGGCAGCTTTTGTCAACACGTGAAATATTCTGAGATGTATTCTCACTTGTCAAAGGTCGCAAAGCAAATGTCAGCATTTGGATACAATAAGAGATACAGTGCCTTCAGAAAGTATTCATAGCCCTTGATTTATTCCAACTTTCCTGAATTCAAAATGGATTAAATAGATTTGTTTCTCTCACCCATCTACACACAATAACCCATAATGAAAAAGTGAAAACATATTTTTGGACATTTTTGCAAACGTATTGAAAATGAAATACAGAAATATCACATTTACATAAGTATTCACACCCCTGAGTCAATATATGTTAGAATCAACTTTGGAAGCGATTACAGCAGTGAGTATTTCTAGGTAAGTCTCTAAGTGCTTTCCACACCTTGATTGTTCAACATTTACCCATTATTATTTACAGGATTCTTCAAGCTCTGTCAAATTGGTTGCTGATCATTGCTAGACAACCATTTTCAAGTCTTGCCATTGACTTTCAAGAAGATTTAAGTCAAAACTGTAACTTGGACACTCGGGGACATTCACTTTCTTCTTGGTAAGCAACTCCAGTGTAGATTTGGCCTTGTGTTTTAGGTTATTGTCCTGCTGAAAGGTGAATTCATCTCCCAGTGTCTGGTGGAAAGCAGACTGAACCAGGTTTTTCTCTAGCATTTTGCCTGTGCTTAGCTCCATTCCATTTATTTTTTATCCTGAAAAACTCCCCAGTCTTTAACGATTAATAGCATGCCCATAACATGATGCAGCCACCACTATGCTTGAAAATATGAAGAGTGGTACTCAGTAATGTGTTGTATTGGATTTGCCCCAAACATAACACTTTGTATTCAGGAAAAAAGTTAATTGCTTTGCCACATGTTTTAAAGTATTACTTAGTGCCTTGTTGCAAACAGGATGCATGTTTTGGAATATTTTTATACTGTACAAGCTTCCTTATTTTCACTCTGTCAAATAGGTTAGTATTGTTGAGTAACTACAATGTTGTTGATCCATCCTCAGGTTTCTCCTATCACAGCCATTACATTCTGTAACTGTTTTAAAGTCACAATTGGCCTTCCGCTCTGGCTGAGTTAGCAAGGATGCCTGTATCTTTGTAGTGACAGGGTGTATTGATACACCATCCAAAGTCTAATCAATAACTTCACCATGCTCAAAGGGTTGTTCAATGTCTGTTCCTTTTTATTTATATTTTCCTATCTACCAATAGGTGCCCTTCGTTGCAAGGCATTGGTAAACCTCCCTTGTCTTTGTGGTTGAATCTGTGTTTGAAATTCACTGCTCGACTTAGGGACCTTACAATTATCTGTATGTGTGGAATACAGAGATGAGGTAGTCATTCAGAAATCATGTTAAACACTATTATTGCACACAATGTCCATGCAACTTATTATGTGACTTGTTAAGCACATATGTACTCCTGAACTTAATTAGGATTGCCATAACAAATGGGTTGAATACTTATTGACTTAAGACATTTGAGCTTTTCATTTTTAATTAATTGGTAAAATTGTCTGAAAACATAATTCCACTACAAATACAAAAAATCTCAATTTAATCAATTTTAAATTCAGGCTGTAACACAACAACATGTGGGAAAAGTCAAGGGGTGTGAATACTTTCTGAAGGCACTGTATATTTTTTAAGGAAGGTGTCCAAAGGGTTGAGTACGTTACTTTCTAAATGTAATTCGTTACAGTTACTAGTTACAGTGGGGGGAAAAAGTATTTAGTCAGCCACCAATTGTGCAAGTTCTCCCACTTAAAAAGATGAGAGGCCTGTAATTTTCATCATAGGTACACGTCAACTATGACAGACAAATTGAGGGAAAAAAATCCAGATAATCACATTGTAGGATTTTTAATGAATTTATTTGCAAATTATGGTGGAAAATAAGTATTTGGTCACCTAAAAACAAGCAAGATTTCTGGCTCTCACAGACCTGTAACTTCTTCTTTAAGAGGCTCCTCTGTCCTCCACTCGTTACCTGTTTTAATGGCACCTGTTTGAACTTGTTATCAGTATAAAAGACACCTGTCCACAACCTCAAACAGTCACACTCCAAACTCCACTATGGCCAAGACCAAAGAGCTGTCAAAGGACACCAGAAACAAAATTGTAGACCTGCACCAGGCTGGGAAGACTGAATCTGCAATAGGTAAGCAGCTTGGTTTGAAGAAATCAACTGTGGGTGCAATTATTGGGAAATGGAAGACATACAAGACCACTGATAATCTCCCTCGATCTGGGGCTCCACGCAAGATCTCACCCCGTGTGGTCAAAATGATCACAAGAACGGTGAGCAAAAATCCCAGAACCACACGGGGGGACCTAGTGAATGACCTGCAGAGAGCTGGGACCAAAGTAACAAAGCCTACCATCAGTAACGCACTACGCGCCAGGGACTCAAATCCTGCAGTGCCAGACGTGTCCCCCTGCTTAAGCCAGTACATGTCCAGGCCCGTCTGAAGTTTGCTAGAGTGCATTTGGATGATCCAGAAGAGGATTGGGAGAATGTCATATGGTCAGATGAAACCAAAATAGAACTTTTTGGTAAAACTCAACTCGTCGTGTTTGGAGGACAAAGAATGCTGAGTTGCATCCAAAGAACACCATACCTACTGTGAAGCATGGGGGTGGAAACATCATGCTTTGGGGCTGTTTTTCTGCAAAGGGACCAGGACGACTGATCCGTGTAAAGGAAAGAATGAATGGGGCCGTGTATCGTGAGATTTTGAGTGAAAACCTCCTTCCATCAGCAAGGGCATTGAAGATGAAATGTGGCTGAGTCTTTCAGCATGACAATGATCCCAAACACACCGCCCGGGCAACGAAGGAGTGGCTTCGTAAGAAGCATTTCAAGGTCCTGGAGTGGCCTAGCCAGTCTCCAGATCTCAACCCCATAGAAAATCTTTGGAGGGAGTTGAAAGTCCGTGTTGCCCAGCGACAGCCCCAAAACATCACTGCTCTAGAGGAGATCTGCATGGAGGAATGGGCCAAAATACCAGCAACAGTGTGTGAAAACCTTATGAAGACTTACAGAAAACATTTGACCTGTGTCATTACTAACAAAGGGTATATAACTAAGTATTGAGAATATTTTGTTATTGACCAAATACTTATTTTCCACCATAATTTGCAAATAAATTCATTAAAAATCCTACAATGTGATTTTCTGGAAAAAAAAATCGAATTTTGTCTGTCATAGTTGACGTGTACCTATGATGAAAATTACAGGCCTCTCATCTTTTTAAGTGGGAGAACTTGCACAATTGGTGGCTGACTAAATACTTTTTTTCCCTACTGTAGTTACCTGTCCAAAATTGTAATCAGTAATGTAACTTTTGTATCACCCAAACTCAGTAATGTAATCTAATTACTTTCAGTTACTTTTGGCATTAGAAGACGACAAAAAGGATCGATCAAACGTGACTTGTGGTCAGACTCGCTCAGGTGGAACAAACTTAAACTTGCGCCTTCTTTCAATGCTGAATTGAATGTCATTGAGAAAACAGAAAGGTCTAAAAATATTTTCCAAACATCCTTTCTGAATTCATAAGTAATGGGTTGGGTTCTAAATTGAAATATATTTATTCATGTTACCATACTAGAACTTATTGATTACTTTACATTTATAAGGAATATATACAGTGGGGAAAAAGGATTTAGTCAGCCACCAATTGTGCAAGTTCTCCCACTTAAAAAGATGAGAGAGGCCTGTAATTTTCATCATATGTACACGTCAACTATGACAGACAAATTGAGAAAAAAAATCCAGAAAATCACATTGTAGGATTTTTAATGAATTTATTTGCAAATTATGATGGAAAATAAGTATTTGGTCACCTAAAAACAAGCAAGATTTCTGGCTCTCACAGACCTGTAACTTCTTCTTTAAGAGGCTCCTCTGTCCTCCACTCGTTACCTGTATTAATGGCACCTGTTTGAACTTGTTATCAGTATGAAAGACACCTGTCCACAACCTCAAACAGTCACACTCCAAACTCCACTATGGCCAAGACCAAAGAGCTGTCAAAGGACACCAGAAACAAAATTGTAGACCTGCACCAGGGCGGGAAGACTGAATCTGCAATAGGTAAGCAGCTTGGTTTGAAGAAATCAACTGTGGGAGCAATTATTAGGAAATGGAAGACATACAAGACCACTGATAATCTCCCTCGATCTGGGGCTCCACGCAAGATCTCACCCCGTGTGGTCAAAATGATCACAAGAACGGTGAGCAAAAATCCCAGAACCACACGGGGGACCTAGTGAATGACCTGCAGAGAGCTGGGACCAAAGTAACAAAGCCTACCATCAGTAACGCACTACGCCGCCAGGGACTCAAATCCTGCAGTGCCAGACGTGTCCCCCTGCTTAAGCCAGTACATGTCCAGGCCCGTCTGAAGTTTGCTAGAGTGCATTTGGATGATCCAGAAGAGGATTGGGAGAATGTCATATGGTCAGATGAAACCAAAATATAACTTTTTGGTAAAAACTCAACTCGTCGTGTTTGGAGGACAAAGAATGCTGAGTTGCATCCAAAGAACACCATACCTACTGTGAAGCATGGGGGTGGAAACATCATGCTTTGGGGCTGTTTTTCTGCAAAGGGACCAGGACGACTGATCCGTGTAAAGGAAAGAATGAATGGGGCCATGTATCGTGAGATTTTGAGTGAAAACCTCCTTCCATCAGCAAGGGCATTGAAGATGAAACGTGGCTGGGTCTTTCAGCATGACAATGATCCCAAACACACCGCCCGGGCAACGAAGGGAAGCATTTCAAGGTCCTGGAGTGGCCTAGCCAGTCTCCAGATCTCAACCCCATAGAAAATCTTTGGAGGGAGTTGAAAGTCTGTGTTGCCCATCGACAGCCCCAAAACATCACTGCTCTAGAGGAGATCCGCATGGAGGAATGGGCCAAAATACCAGCAACAGTGTGTGAAAACCTTGTGAAGACTTACAGAAAACGTTTGACCTGTGTCATTGCCAACAAAGGGTATATAACAAAGTATTGAGAAACTTTTGTTATTGACCAAATACTTATTTTCCACCATAATTTGCAAATAAATTCATAAAAAATCCTACAATGTGAATTTCTGGATTTTTTTTCCTCATTTTGTCTGTCATAGTTGACGTGTACCTATGATGAAAATTACAGGCCTCTCTCATCTTTTTAAGTGGGAGAACTTGCACAATTGGTGGCTGACTAAATACTTTTTTCCCCCACTGTATGTTGGGGTCAATGGTGGGTGGATAAGAACTAGGTGTATGGAAAGTTACTGAGTGAGACAACGGGGAGTGTAGAAAGTTTACATTCTGTCAAATACTTTATTGTTAAATCTCATGGCTCCTATGGAGGGAGGCAAAGGGCAATAGTCTGGTTTCAGTCACCGATAAGGTAGAACAGTCATGGATTAGGGAGGAGTGAGGAAATCAGCCCGAGGTCAGGTCAGATTAAGTGAGAAGGTACAGTCATATTACACACACACACATATACTTCCACGAAGGTTCTAGCATCAGGCAGGGCCATGACTACACCAGTGAGAGGAACCAATTACGTTCCTGACTTAGCAACATAGATGTATTGGCTGTCTAGATGTGCAAGGAGCTGACTCCGCCTAGTAGGAGGGTATCAATATATGTGCTTGTGTAAACATGTATTTTTCTTTGCAGCTGTATGACGCAGTGGGTGAATAAACTTGGTTTGAGCTTTTTCTAGTTGTCCGTGAGTTTTTACTCTGTTTGGTCAGAACCTGACAAATCCAAGAAGTAATCATCTAGTTTTTTAAAAGTATCTATCCGATTACAATATTTTTGCTGGTAATGTAACTGATAACAGTTACAGGTTTTTTTGCAATCAGATTACATGTAACTAATTAGGCCAACATGTAATCAGTTATTGCCCAACCCTGGCTGTCCTTAATGTGTCCGAATGTTAAACAGAGGTATCCATAGAGTTGTGTTTTAATCAAATGCCGCTTTGCTTACTGGACTGTAATACTGCTTGTCACATTCTGTTTGAGATGACTTTGAGGGGCAAAAATGCTAAAACAACCTTTCCTGAATTAAAGGCTACATTACCACATCCTCATGGCTTTCCTAAGTGTTTTTTGGCCCAGAGATGCCATCATTCGTGTAAGATAGATACAATTTGTCCTATTAATGCATACAAATTTGGTTCATGTTAAAAATGCACAGTGACATGAGACAAAACAAAGTTCAATTGATATGAATTAGTTTGTGAACTAGCTGCTCCTAAATATCCAAACATCAGCATGCCTCGAGTTATAAGATAACCATTTGTCTTTTTAGGACCATTTTATTCCACCTCCCCAAATATACTGTATATGTTCTCCCCAAAGATATATTAGGGGAGAAGTGTTTCAAAGTCAGATGGTAAACTCTGACATAAAATTGATATACATAGCCTTCTTTTCGTTGAATCACTTGCATCTCTCCCATTTCATCATTTTGAAGGTTCCTTTGTTAGAAAAGAGGCATCCTTAGAATCACATCATCACACAGTCTTTTCACTGATTGTCATTTGAAAATGAAGGTAAGGCAAGGTAATTTATCATAGTGGTGGCTTGCTAATGTTATCTGCGCTTGGCGCCAGGTTTGAATCACTCTCTTATAATAAAAAACTAATACCACACGAAGTATAACACATTGTTGTAGATTAAAGCTGCAGTGCTGGTTTGTCTTAAACTAATAGCATTTAGGCCTCCCTCCTACAAAGATACTAAATATCCATACTAATTTGTCACAATACTTCAAAGTTTTGGATGTAGAAACTTCAATAATCTGCAGTGATCTTTTCAAAATGAACTACGGATGAGCTCATAAATCATAAAGGCCAAAAGGAATCTAAGCTTAACTTTGGATTTTAAGAATTACCTTGAAGTAAAATCTAATGAGAAGCTACAAAGCAATGGGAGCTCATTATTAATCTACATACAGTATGCCTCAAATGGACTGTTATCCAGTGGGGGGGAAATTCCAAGTTGATGGGTATATTTTGTATTTTAAAGGACATTCTGGGATAACATTATTGTTTTTAGCAATTTATTGGATAACTTTTCTTCATGTTTTGAAAATCTATACTGAACAAAAATACAAATGCAACATGCAACAATTTCCAAGATTTTACCGAGTTACAGTTCATGTAAGGTAATCAGTCAATTGTGGGCCTGGGAGGGCATAGGCCCACCCACTTGACAGCCAGGCCCACCTACGGGGGAGCCAGGCCCAGCCAAACAGAATGAGTTTTCCCCCCACAAAAGGGCTTTATTACAGACAGAAATACTCCTCAGCACCCCCACACACCCCCAGCTCATGAAACATGGACCAACACTTTACATTTTGCATTTATATTTTAGATTGACAATCTAATGTTCTCCAGTATTAACTGAGTTCCATTTTATGTATTAGATATAGGGCAGTCAAACAAGTTAATTGCAGGACTTGCTGTGATTAATCACGATTAATCGCAATTTCAGAATTAGCTCAAAATGAGCTGTAATTTAAGATTGATTTTCCATACAAAAACATTACAAGAATATTGACGACTTGATTTTGTCTAAAGTAAGAGTTAGCAAAATTAGTTAAATTGAGAAAGCACACTTTCCTTAACCTCAATGTCAACGTGTTTTTACATTGCGTTGTAGATTTTAGCTGTATAGATTATGTATTTTTGATGTTTTCAGTGTATTTATTTTTAAAAAATGTGTGCACTAAAATGACAAGAAGTGAACTTGAGTTAACTGATTAACTCTGACAGCCCTAATTAGAACCGATATGTACTACAATGGCATGCATAGACAACAAAAATGCACCAGCTGAATTGCAATGTATTTCACTGAGGTGGGTCTTCTGAGAGAAACCAGAGGTTCCAAAACAGCTGGAGAGGAAACGTGACAGTGGCAATCCGTAGATTGTTGAGGGAGCTGTGCATACATGCTGTGGTGCAATATCTAGTCATGTGCATTGCTCCTCATTAAACCAGATGGAGACAGAGTGCCCACACATCAATTATGGTAGACTCCTGATGGTTAAACTTTCCAGGGAGACCTGTATCTCTCTACTGAAAAAATGCAATTCAGAGCATGCTGTTATTTTGCCGCTATAAGGACTACAACTTTAATATATTCAAGGATTCACACAGTCACATTTGAACAATTATTATGTAGCCTTAATAAATGGTTCTATTGCATTTATTATTTAAAACTGAAAAGCCAAATACTTTTAAATCTGTATTTTCTTCATTGTAAAATACCCCTTACAGTTCAATATTATGGCCATGGGATAAAATCATCACAAGAGGATTTTAATTATATTTATGTCCAACTAACACACTGAGAGATTATTTTCTTAACAATGCAATGCTTTTTGTTTAACCTCCAACTGAACCCCACATGAATATAACTCAAGGCCTGAACATTAGTAATCCAATACTTGGGAAATGTATATTAATAAATACTTGTGAATCTATATGAAGTAAGGATACATTTAGATAGAGAAAAAGAAAAGAGAGAGAGAGGGTTTTTGACTCAATCTTGAACATTTATTGCTCAGTGATACACAAGTAACATTTTAATATCACATTAATATACCACAAGCAGTTCTTCAGTAATCATGAACACAGATCCAGCTAAGTGTTTTGCACTGGTTTAGCATCACTCTTAATTGCTCGTATATTTGCAGAGTTCGCAATAAGGTTACGGCAATTTAGGAACGTAATATCTTTCTCACACGGTAAGTATGACATATCATCCCACAATCCCCAAAAACTCTTGGTGACCCTGAAAAAGCTTTAATTATATGGGTGATTCTACAGAAGTGGTGCAAATTGCAATAACAAGTATTTTGTTAAATTAACAGTCCAAAGTCATTAGTTATATACCTTTTTCTATTGAGAGGTGGCTGTCCCAAACCCTGATTCTTAAACTTCGTTTGAAAATAAAAAATGTCTCACTATTATTTAAATAGAACATCTTGAGTTGTTCTATTATTACATTGAAAGATATTTATCTAATTAGTAGTTTTGTTTATTTTCTATACTTTCTCTAAAAAATGCTGTCCCACCTTTTGATATCACTACTGAAACACACACATTAAAAGACTGTAGAATTAATGTGCCTTAAGCAACACTCCTTCAAATATCACCAGGTGATGGGATTGCAGCACTCTCCAGCATGGCCACATGGTGAGTATGATTTATGATTGTATTTGGATTCCCATTAGCTGTTGAAGAAGCAGCAGCTATTCTTCCTGGGGTCCACATAAAACATGACAAAATACAGAACACTAATAGACAAGAACAGCAACACACATTTACACAAAGAACACTATGACTAAAGAACAATACGACTAAAGTATCTTAGGTTTCATAGTAAGACATTCCCATTGAGGCAGGTTTCCAGAGAAGTGACACAAAACTTAGTGATATAAAAAAATTTATAAGAAAGAAAAAGTAAAGAAAAATAAATAAATTATTATTACTAATCTCAGACATTCAAGTGCTTTGTCATGTAGACACTTTCAGGCTGCTGCAACTAAAGAATACAACTAAAGAATAATGTGTGTGCGTGCGTGTGAGTGTGTGTCTACAGTCTGCATTGTTCCTTGGGGTGTTGTTGTATCTGTTTTTTTAAACGGCTTTTATTGCTTGCCAATTTATCTGAGGTGGAAGAGAATTCCATGTAGTCATTGCTCTATACAGTACTGTGTGTCTCCCAGCCTCTGTTCTGGACTTGGAGACTGTGCAGAGACCCCTGATTGCGTGATTTGTGGGGTATGTATGGGTTTTTCAGCTGTGTGTTAACTGGCTGAACAGACAATTTGGTACTTTAAGCACTTCAATATTTCTTACAAAGATCAGCAGTGATGCAGTCAATCTCTCCGCCACTGAACCAGGAGAGACTGACATGCATGTTATTGACATTGGTCTTCCATGTACATTTGAAGGCCAGATGTGCTGCTCTGTTCTAGGCCAGCTGTTCTAGGTCATTTTTTGCCACACCTGACCATACAACTGGGCAAGAGTCAAGATGCGACAAAACCAGAGCTTGCAGGACTTGTTTTGTCGACTATGGTGTTAAAAAAAAGCAGAGCATCTCTTTATCACAGACATACCTCTCCCCATCTTTACAACAATAGAATCAATATCCTTTGACCATGGCAGTTTACAATCGAATATAATACCAAGAAGTTTAGTCTCTACTTGCTCAACAGCCACAGTATTCATTACCGGATTCAGCTGAGGTCCAGTACTTAGGGAGTGATTTGTACCAAATACAATGCTTTTGGTTTCAGATAATGTATATTCAGCACTAGTTTATTCCTAGCCACCCATTTCAAAACTGACTGCAACTCTTTGTTAACGGTTGCAATGATTTCACTAGCTGTGGGTGCTGACATGTATAGTGTTGAATCATCTGCGTACATAGACACACAGGCTTTGTTTAATGTTAGCGGTAGAGCATTAGTAAAAATAGAACAGTAAAGGGCCAAGACAGCTCCCTTGTGGAATACCACATTTTACATGTTCTACTTTAGCGAAGCTTGCATTAAAGAAAACCCTCTGTGTTCTATTAGATCAGTGGTCACCAACCTTTTCTGAGTCAAGATCACTTTCACAGTCAAAAAGCAAGCCAAGATCTACCGCTCAGATTTCTTTTTAAACATGACTTTAAAAATGTAAACCTACACAACATTAACCTAATAAAAACAGTTCTGTGTAGTAGGCCTAATACATTATCACAGCATATTGGCTATACAGTATGCTTGGCCTGATGGTACTTGCATCTGATGGTCAGTCTCAGCAGAGGGAGGGAGAGAGCAGCAGAGCTCACGGTCCCTGCTCTCTCCTTTCCTCCGGTGAGACTGACCAGAGAGAGGGGACCTGATGATGAAACTCGAGTCCTATGACCAGAGAAAGTGAAATATTCCTTAATATTAAAATACACATGAGGAACTGATAATAATATAAACGCAGGCCTATCGATACACTTAGCTACTCATTCATTGCAGCTGCAGCGCAAGCAGAAGTAGGGATAAGCACGTTTTATATTTTGGAAAATGTTGAATAAAAACAGTGTTGACAGTGCTGAATAAAAACATGACCTCACTCATAAAAACAGCAGCTCTTTGCTGTATTCTTTGACAGTCTCTCTCTGGTCATGGTTTTAAAAGTTATGAAATCTCACGTAGGCTAGTATCAAACTTTGCTGTGGGATCGTGGAAGCTGATTTGAGCTATCCGATTGGCCAGCACAGTAGGCACACTTGATTTAACCAGAGCTCTCCTGGTCCACCGGGTAGGTGGAGTTTGTCCCTTCAGACAAATGAAATGGTTTAAAATGGGAACACTTATCCTACCCGGCACGCAGGGCTTCTGAATCAAGTGCACCTACCACAAAATTAATAAATAGGAGCACAAGCCTTTATTGTTGGCTTTTCTACAGAAATGTTTGGTGATCGACTAGGAATGACTTGAAGATCGACCAGTCGATCGCAATCGATCGGTTGGTGACCACTGTATTAGATAGATAGCTCTCTATCCATGATATGGCAGATTATGTGAAGCCATAACACAAAAATAATTTCAACAAATGATGGTCAAAAATATCAAAGGCTGCACTGAAATCTAACAATATAACTCCCACAATCTTCTTATTATCAATTTCTTTCAGCCAATCACCAGTCATTTGTGTCAGTGCCGTACATGTTGAGTGTCCTACCCTATAAGTGTGTTGAATGTCAGTTGTTAAATTCTTCATAGAGAAATAGCATTGTATCTGGTCAGACAATCTTTTCCATAAGTTTGCTCAGAACTGGCAGCCAGCTGATTGATCGGCTGTTAGAGCCAGCAAAGGGAGATTTACCATTTCTGGGTAGTAGAATAACTTCCCTCCAGGTCTGTGGACAAACACCTTTCTCCAGGCTTAGAGGACTGGCAATATACAGTGGGGAAAAAAAGTATTTAGTCAGCCACCAATTGTGCAAGTTCTCCCACATAAAAAGATGAGAGAGGCCTGTAATTTTAATCATAGGTACACGTCAACTATGACAGACAAATTGAGATGTTTTTTTCCAGAAAATCACATTGTAGGATTTTTTTATGAATTTATTTGCAAATTATGGTGGAAAATAAGTATTTGGTCACCTACAAACAAGCAAGATTTCTGGCTCTCACAGACCTGTAACTTCTTCTTTAAGAGGCTCCTCTGTCCTCCACTCGTTACCTGTATTAATGGCACCTGTTTGAACTTGTTATCAGTATTAAAGACACCTGTCCACAACCTCAAACAGTCACACTCCAAACTCCACATGGCCAAGACCAAAGAGCTGTCAAAGGACACCAGAAACAAAATTGTAGACCTGCACCAGGCTGGGAAGACTGAATCTGCAATAGGTAAGCAGCTTGGTTTGGAAGAAATCAACTGTGGGAGCAATTATTAGGAAATGGAAGACATACAAGACCACTGATAATCTCCCTCGATCTGGGGCTCCACGCAAGATCTCACCCCGTGGGGTCAAAAATGATCACAAGAACAGTGAGCAAAAATCCCAGAACCACACGGGGGGGACCTAGTGAATGACCTGCAGAGAGCTGGGACCAAAGTAACAAAGCCTACCATCAGTAACACACTACGCCGCCAGGGACTCAAATCCTGCAGTGCAGACGTGTCCCCCTGCTTAAGCCAGTACATGTCCAGGCCCGTCTGAAGTTTGCTAGAGTGCATTTGGATGATCCAGAAGAGGATTGGGAGAATGTCATATGGTCAGATTAAACCAAAAATAGAACTTTTTGGTAAAAACTCAACCGTCGGTTTGGAGGACAAAGAATGCTGAGTTGCATCCAAAGAACACCATACCTACTGTGAAGCATGGGGGTGGAAACATCATGCTTTGGGGCTGTTTTTTCTGCAAAGGGACCAGGACAACTGATCCGTAAAGGAAAAAATGAATGGGGCCATGTATCGTGAGATTTTGAGTGAAAACCTCCTTCCATCAGCAAGGGCATTGAAGATGAAACGTGGCTGGGTCTTTCAGCATGACAATGATCCCAAACACACCACCCGGGCAACGAAGGAGTGGCTTCGTAAGAAGCATTTCAAGGTCCTGGAGTGGCCTAGCCAGTCTCCAGATCTCAACCCCATAGAAAATCTTTGGAGGGAGTTGAAAGTCCGTGTTGCCTAGCGACCGCCCCAAAACATCACTGCTCTAGAGGAGATCTGCATGGAGGAATGGGCCAAAATACCAGCAACAGTGTGTGAAAACCTTGTGAAGACTTACAGAAAACGTTTGACCTGTGTCATTGCTAACAAAGGGTATATAACAAAGTATTGAGAAACTTTTGTTATTGACCAAATACTTATTTTCCACCACAATTTGCAAATAAATTCATTAAAAATCCTACAATGTGATTTTCTGGAGAAAAAAAGTATCATTTTGTCTGTCATAGTTGACGTGTACCTATGATGAAAATTACAGGCCTCTCTCATCTTTTTAAGTGGGAGAACTTGCACAATTGGTGGCTGACTAAATACTTTTTTCCCCCACTGTAGCCTGTTACCATCCTCAGTAGCTTTCCATCTAGGTTGTCAATACCAGGTGGTTTCTCATTATTGATGGACAGCAATAATTTTTCCATTTCTCCCACACTTAACTTAACTAAAAATTACAATGTTTTTCATTCATGATGAAGTATTCTATGCATGAATATGATGGCTCACAGTTTGGTGTTGGCATTTCATGCCTAAATTTGCCAACTTTGCCAATTAAAATAATTGGCTATATAAAAAAGTTTTGTGATGAATTATCCATCCGATTCAATGAAAGATGGAGTTGAATTAGTCTTTCTGCCCATAACTTCATTTAAAGTACTCCAAAGCTTTTTTCCATCATACTTTATATAGTTTATCTTTGTTTCATAATACAATGTATTCTTCTTTGTGTTCAGTTTAGTCACAACATTTCTCAAATTTAGAATATGTCTGCCAATCAGATGTGCAGATAGACTTCATTGTCACTCCTTTTGATTCATTTCTTGGAACCATACACTTTTTCAATTCCTCATCAGTCCAGGGAGCCTTAAAGCCCCTATGCAGTCTTTTTAATCTTATTTTTAAATCATCACTTTGTCTAATAAAATCACTGTGTGTGTTTATTGTTTTCATATACCGCCCAAATAAAAAATACATAATTTATTTCCCTGAGCCTCCTTGGGCCACTGAAATTCTCAGTCCGACTGTGTGGGCATTGGGATACAAATTTGAATATATTTACATGCAGTCCTGATTGGATGATAGAATGATTTAAATCCCATACAGTGCAGACTATAGGCCTCTGTGTCTCAGAGGCCAAACACAGTAAGCAATACTTAGTATTACTTGATATGTTAGGCCTCTGAGATGCAGAGGCCCATGGTATAATATTCAGTATCATCACAATCTCTATTTCATCATTTTGCGAAATAGACTTTCTGATAATACTGGAGATTATAATTTATTAAAATGTTCTGATGAGTAAACACTCATGGCACATTTTGGAATGTTTTCCGTTGTTGAAAGTACATAAAGAAACCAGACTACAATGAAAGCTCATTGTCATTCTTCATAAATGGTCAGTTATTTACATAACATAATAAACAGAACGTAAACAAGGTTATAATGAAAGTCTAAATTATGGCATGTAAGTATTTGTTTTACAACTCAAGATCTGAAAGGTACAACCCAGTAAAGGGTATTTCTATTCGGATCCATACAAATAAGGAACACCTGTTTTAGTGACTGATGGTGTTTTTTTTTTAATTATATGGAATGTTCCGTGATCAGACACTTGTTTATCCAGATAGAAAATTAAACACATATCTGCACCAAAGCAAATTACAGAAAGCATTGAATCTTACATACTTATTTCATTTATTTGATAAACAAAGTTATGCAACACCCAATGCCCCTATGTGAAAAAATAATTGCCCCCTTACACTCAATAACTGGTTGTGCCACCTTTAGTCATTGTAGCTAAAGGTGGCACAACCAGTTATTGAGTGTAAGGGGGCAGTTACTTTTTCACACAGGGGAATTGGGTGTTGCATAACTTTGTTAAATAAATAAAACATGCAGTGAGGGAAAAAAGTATTTGATCCCCTGCTGATTTTGTACGTTTGCTTACTGACAAAGACATGATCAGTCTGTCATTTTAATGGTAGGTTTATTTGAACAGTGAGAGACAGAATAACAACAAGAAAATCCAGAAAAACGCATGTCAAAAATGTTATAAATTAATTTTCATTTTAATGAGGGAAATAAGTATTTGACCACTCTGCAAAACATGACTTAGTACTTGGTGGCAAAACCCTTGTTGGCAATCACAGAGGTCAGACGTTTCTTGTAGTTGGCCACCAGGTTTGCATACATCTCAGGAGGGATTTTGTCCCACTCCTCTTGCAGATCTTCTCCAAGTCATTAATGTTTCAAGCTGACGTTTGGCAACCTCGAACCTTCAGCTCCCTCCACAGATTTTTCTATGGGATTAAGGTCTGGAGACTGGCTAGGCCACTCCAGAACCTTAATGTGCTTCTTCTTGAGCCACCCTTTGTTGCTTTGGCCGTGTGTTTTGGGTCATTGTCATGCTGAAATACCCATCCATGACCCATTTTCAATGCCCTGGCTGAGGGAAGGAGGTTCTCACCCAAGATTTGACGGTACATGGCCCCGTCCATCGTCCCTTTGATGCGGTGAAGTTGTCCTGTCCCCCTTAGCAGAAAAACACCCCCCAAAGCATAATGTTCCCACCCCATGTTTGACGGTGGGGATGGTGTTTTGGGTTCATAGGCAGCATTCCCCCTCCTCCAAACACGGCGAGTTGAGTTGATGCCAAAGAGCTCGATTTTGGTCTCATCTAACCACAACACTTTCACCCAGTTCTCCTCTGAATCATTCAGATGTTCATTGGCAAACTTCACACGGGCCTGTACATGTGCTTTCTTGAGCAGGGGGACCTTGCGGGCGCTGCAGGATTTCAGTACTTCACAGCGTAGTGTGTTACCAGTTGTTTTCTTGGTGACTATGGTCCCAGCTGCCTTGAGATCATTGACAAGATCCTCCCGTGTAGTTCTGGGCTGATTCCTCACCGTTCTCATGATCATTGCAACTCCACGAGGTGAGATCTTGCATGGAGCCCCAGGCTGAGGGAGATTGACAGTTCTTTTGTGTTTCTTCCATTTGCGAATAATCGCGCCAACTGTTGTCACCTTCTCACCAAGCTGCTTGGCGATGGTCTTGTAGCCCATTCCAGCCTTGTGTAGGTCTAAAATCTTGTCCCTGACATCTTTGGAGCGCTCTTTGGTCTTGGCCATGGTGGAGAGTTTGGAATCTGATTGATTGATTGCTTCTGTGGACAGGTGTCTTTCATACAGGTAACAAACTGAGATTAGGAGCACTCCCTTTAAGAGTGTGCTTCTAATCTCAGCTCGTCACCTGTATAAAAGACACCTGGGAGCCAGAAATCTTTTTGATTGAAAGGGGGTCAAATACTTATTTCCCTCATTAAAATGCAAATCAATTTATAACATTTTGGACATGCGTTTTTCTAGATTTTGTTGTTGTTATTCTGTCTCTCACTGTTCAAATAAACCTACCATTAAAAATTATAGACTGATAATTTCTTTGTCAGTGGGCAAACGAACAAAATCAGCAGGGGATCAAATATTTTTTTGTTATTTGTAAACTCTGGTTCCCTTTATCTAAGATTAGAATTTGGTTGAAGATCTGATAACATTCAGTATCAAAAATAGAGTATCTGAAAGGGGGCAAATATTTTTTGACGGCACTCCTATGTATAGCCAACTGCTATGGTAACATAGCATGACAACTATCATACATTAAGAGTTAGTATGACAGCATGAACAGATCTAGGACCAGGCTAGAGCATTTCTATGACCTGCACCACCAGCTTGGTATGTACAGCAGCCACCTCCACCAGCATCGATCTAGGAGGGTTAGGGGGGAACCAGTTCAGCTGCTTCTTTACAAGTCGATGTTTCCCCGTCTGTCCTGTGTGTGTCTCATACTCTTTGTCCTCATCTTCACCAAGTAGCTCCTCATCAAAAGCATCTTCCTCCAAGAAGTCCATGACCTCATGGTCCTCCTCATCCTGCAGGCCTTCCTCAGCGATGACACTTTAGCACATAAGAAAGGGGATCATGAATGGAAGGGAATTGTGTAGCTACAAGTTATCAACCTGTTTGCATGTTGACAGTTACGTTTTATAATCATAAAGTTCTTACTCTAACAATTGAGAAAACATGTAACAATTTTATATCTGATAGTCCATAGCTGAAATAATGTTTTAATGTATGCCTGTAGCAAAGTCAAACCAGCTAGACCTGCAGCCTGAGCATTCATAAGTCACATTATCTATCATAAGGTTTATACATTAATTCTTGCATTCAACTGCCAGAGGCTTACTATCTTTTAGGAATCATATCACAGATAAACATACACCTAGTAATGAGATATCTAGCTATGTAGATAGCTAGTAGCTAATATTCCAATCACAAGTAAGTTTTGTTTCTGTAAAACCTCATGACAAATACTCTTTAATGTTTTAATTTGAGCATTTTATTTTGTTACAAAAAAATGTGTACAGTCATCAAATAAAAAAAGTCAAGTAGCCACCTTGGTTCATTTTGGGTGACTGACTGATTGCAGTTTGAACAACAGTCAACAGGCTAGACAGCTACCATTAGTTAGCTCACAGACAAAAGGGGAAGCCTATCAGTACCTTTGTTAGCTAGCTAGCTAAATTAGGTTAGTGGTGCACGACTCCAGGATTTTTGGAGTCAACTCAGTCTCCTGTGGTTGGAGTCGAAAGGAGTCGTCTCTTGCTTGACTCTCAAAACACGCTGAAACGGATGCGCACACACGTAGTCCTACTAGGAAGACAACATTTGCATTCTAGAGGACTGACATGAGCATGATGCTGCCCATTTGTTCATCAATTTAGCCTATAAAAGGCCTATTTTTTTTGAATATACAGTTGAAGTCGGAAGTTTACATATACCTTAGACAAACACATTTCAACTCAGTTTTTCACAATTCCTGACATTTAATCGTAGTAAAAATTCCCTGCCTTAGGTCAGTTATGATCACCACTTTATTTTAAGAATGTGAATTGTCAGAATAATAGTAGAGAGAATGATTTATTTCAGCTTTTATTTCTTTTATCACATTCCCAGTGGGTCAGACATTTACATACACTCAATTAGTATTTGGTAGCATTGCCTTTAAATTGTTTAACTTGGGTCAAACGTTTCGGGTAGCCTTCCACAAGCTTCCCACAATAAGTTGGGTGAATTTTGGCCCCTTCCTCCTGACAGAGCTGGTGTAACTGAGTCAGGTTTGTAGGCCTCCTTGCTCGCACACGCTTTTTTCAGTTCTGCCCACACATTTTCTATAGGATTGAGGTCAGGGCTTTGTGATGGCCACTCCAATACCTTGACTTTCTTGTCCTTAAGCCATTTTGCCACAACTTTGGAAGTGTGCTTGGGGTCATTGTCCATTTGGAAGACCCATTTGCAACCAAGCTTTAACTTCCTGACTGATGTCTTGAGATGTTGCTTCAATATATCCACATCATTTTCCTTCCTCATGATGCCATCTATTTTGTGAAGTGCACAGTCCCTCCTGCAGCAAAGCACCCCCACAGCATGATGCTGCCACCCCCGTGCTTCACGGTTGGGATGGTGTTCTTAAGCTTGCAAGCAACCCCCTTTTTCATCCAAACATAACGAAGGTCATTATGGCCAAACAGTTCTATTTTTGTTTCATCAGACCAGAGGACATTTCTCCAAAAAGTACGATCTTTGTCCCCATGTGCAGTTGCAAACCGTAGTCTGGCTTTTTTATGGCAGTTTTGGAGCAGTGGCTTCTTCCTTGTTGAGCGGCCTTTCAGGTTATGTCGATATAGGACTCGTTTTACTGTGGATATACAGTGGGGAGAACAAGTATTTTATACACTGCCGATTTTGCAGGTTTTCCTACTTACAAAGCATGTAGAGGTCTGTAATTTTTATCATAGGTACACTTCAACTGTGAGAGACGGAATCTAAAACAATTTGCATTTTATTGCATGACATAAGTATTTGATACATCAGAAAAGCAGAACTTAACATTTGGTACAGAAACCTTTGTTTGCAATTACAGAGATCATACGTTTCCTGTAGGTCTTGACCAGGTTTGCACACACTGCAGCAGGGATTTTGGCCCACTCCTCCATACAGACCTTCTCCAGATCCTTCAGGTTTCGGGCTGTCGCTGGGCAATACGGACTTTCAGCTCCCCAGGTCTGAAGACTGGCTAGGCCACTCCAGGACCTTGAGATGCTTCTTACGGAGCCACTCCTTAGTTGCCCTGGCTGTGTGTTTCGGGTCGTTGTCATGCTGGAAGACCCAGCCACGACCCATCTTCAATGCTCATACTAAGGGAAGGAGATTGTTGGCCAAGATCTTGCGATACATGGCCCCATCCTCCCCTCAATACAGTGCAGTCGTCCTGTCCCCTTTGCAGAAAAGCATCCCCAAAGAATGATGTTTCCACCTCCATGCTTCACGGTTGGGATGGTGTTCTTGGGGTTGTACTCATCCTTCTTCTTCCTCCAAACACGGCGAGTGGAGTTTAGACCAAAAAGCTCTCTTTTTGTCTCATCAGACCACATGACCTTCTCCCATTCCTCCTCTGGATCATCCAGATGGTCATTGGCAAACTTCAGACGGGCCTGGACATGCGCTGGCTTGAGCAGGGGGGACCTTGCGTGCGCTGCAGGATTTTAATCCATGACGGCGTAGTGTGTTACTAACGGTTTTCTTTGAGACTGTGGTCCCAGCCTCATCAGGTCATTGACAAGGTCCTGCCGTGTAGTTCTGGGCTGATCCCTCACCTTCCTCATGATCATTGATGCCCCACGAGGTGAGATCTTGCATGGAGCCCCAGACCGAGGGTGATTGACCGTCATCTTGAACTTCTTCCATTTTCTAATAATTGCACCAACCGTTGTTGCCTTCTCACCAAGCTGCTTGCCTATTGTCCTGTAGCCCATCCCAGCCTTGTGCAGGTCTACACTTTTATCCCTGATGTCCTTACACAGCTCTCTGGTCTTGGCCATTGTGGAGAGGTTGGAGTCTGTTTGATTGAGTGTTTGGACAGGTGTCTTTTATACAGGTAATGAGTTCAAACAGGTGCAGTTAATACAGGTAATGAGTGGAGAACAGGAGGGCTTCTTAAAGAAAAACTAACAGGTCTGTGAGAGCTGGAATTCTTACTGGTTGGTATGTGATCAAATACTTATGTCATGCAATAAAATGCAAATGAATTACTTAAAAATCTAACAATGTTATTTTCTGGATTTTTCTTTTAGATTCCATCTCTCACAGTTGAAGTGTACCTATTATACAAATTACAGACATCTACATGCTTTGTAAGTAGGAAAACCTGCAAAATCGGCAGTGTATCAAATACTTGTTCTCCCCACTGTATATCCACAGTAAAACGAGTCCTATATCGACATAACCTGGAATCACCCCAGAACTACACGGGAGGATCTTGTCAATGATCTCAAGGCAGCTGGGACCATAGTCACCAAGAAAACAATTGGTAACACACTACACCGTGAAGGACTGAAATCCTGCAGCGCCCGCAAGGTCCCCCTGCTCAAGAAAGCACATATACAGGCCCGTGTGAAGTTTGCCAATGAACATCTGAATGATTCAGAGGAGAACTGGGTGAAAGTGTTGTGGTCAGATGAGACCAAAATCGAGCTCTTTGGCATCAACTCAACTCGCCGTGTTTGGAGGAGAAGGAATGCTGCCTATGACCCCAAGAACACCATACCCACCGTCAAACATGGAGGTGGAAACATTATGCTTTGGGGTGTTTTTCTGCTAAGGGGACAGGACAACTTCACCGCATCAAAGGGACGATGGACGGGGCCATGTACCGTCAAATCTTGTGCGAGAACCTCCTTCCCTCAGCCAGGGCATTGAAAATGGGTCATGGATGGGTATTCCAGCATGACAATGACTCAAAACACACGGCCAAGGCAACAAAGGAGTGGCTCAAGAAGAAGCACATTAAGGTCCTGGAGTGGCCTAGGCAGTCTCCAGACCTTAATCCCATAGAAAATCTGTGGAGGGAGCTGAAGGTTTGAGTTGCCAAACATCAGCCTCGAAACCTTAATGACTTGGAGAAGATCTGCAAAGAGGAGTGGAACAAAAACCCTCCTGAGATGTGTGCAAACCTGGTGGCCAACTACAAGAAACGTCTGACCTCTGTGATTGCCAACAAGGGTATTGCCACCAAGTACTAAGTCATGTTTTGCAGAGGGGTCAAATACTTATTTCCCTCATTAAAATGCAAATCAATTCATATTTTTTTTTACATGCTTGCTTCTGGATTTTTTGTTGTTATTCGGTCTCTCACTGTTCAAATAAACTTACCATTAAAATTACAGACTGATCATGTCTTTGTCAGTGGGCAAACATACAAAATCAGCAGGGGATCAAATACTTTTTTCCCTCACTGTAGCTCAGGCTACTCATTGATAGCCCTACTTTAGTAAACTTGCGCGAGATATTGCAAGCCAAGAAACTGCTAAATAAAGCATTGCAATAGCCTATAGCCTATAGCCTACATCTTTTGATTTCCGATGCACGATTCTGACTGTCTGCCTGGTGGCCAACATGCCTACCTTTGCCTGGCTGTGCCCATCCCATCTCTCTCCCTCCCTCGCTGGCTCGCTCTTTCTTTGCTGTGAAAGATGCAAGAGTTTGTGTTCTCGAAGTACACTACTGCAAATAGTTTCCTCCGTTGCAAAAAGACTGAATCTTAGGCGTCGAGGAGTCGATTCCGCTTGACACCTAGAAATGGGAGTCGACGGGCAAGGAGTCGAGGAATCGATTATTTTGGAGTCGACTCCCCACCATTAAGTTAGGTATGTAACCTTATCTGAGGAGACACTATAGTGGCCTAGAAATACTATGACATTGATAAAGTAGGCAAATAATTAGTAGGAAACAACTTTTTCATCATTATCATGTCGTCATATTTACTTTGCTAGCGAATGGCATTGGCAACATTGCCATCTCTCTAAAGTTTGTCAAAAATAGGTAGCAATGCTAACTTTAGCTAGCTAGCCAAAATACAGTCCTCCTGTCCTTCAGTCTTAGCTAGCTAGCTAAAGTTTTACTGAATCTAAAGTCAATCTGGCAACATCACAATGATGAGGAAAGGCTTTCCTGTTAATGATTTGCCACCTTTAGAAATGTAATTATGTTGCATAATGCACTTTTGTTTAATGCCTCAATGAGCCATTGTTTACAAACAGATGTGGACGAAGCAAAATGCACTTTAGACGAAATCATTGCGTTGTAGTAGAATGTTAATTTGGGCATCGGTCCTCAAGAGATTGTTCAAAACAATATTGTGCGATGCGTGAAATCCATGAATAGCATGTCCTTTACTTTTGATAATAGAAAAATAACTATCTAGAAACTTACTTCATGAATGGTTTCTGCTGCTGCCATTTTCAAGATCCATGAGACACAACCTTGATGAAGCTGCTGTGAAATCCATGTGTGTACCTAGCCTGATTTGCAATGCTGTCCGATGCGAAGTGTGCTGTGTATGCAAAGGTTCGGAACTTCTATGGCACTGAATTATTACAAATAAATCAAAGCCAAATCCGACAAAATTATTGTTAGCTACTGAACAGTTTCTCTTGCTTTTGCTCTTTGCTTTAAAGTAGGAAGTAGACCAAACTCCAGAAATAGCTTGGTCTTTGGTAGCCTAAATGCACGCTGCTAACAATCAGCAGTGGAATGTCAATATGACTGGGAGGTACCTGCAGCTGTGTAGGAGGATATATACAAATCAAGGGTGAACTATTATTGGTCTATTACAATCAGACAGCTGGGTGACGTTATGCTGTGGGCCAAAAACACCCACACGCTTGAACAGGCTGAAATTCCAGGTGTTTTTTTTACACAAAAAGAGTATTATCATCATTTTCACAATTTCAGAGTGTTATTTCGAACTCATAGTGTGGAATTATATATATTTTTTAAAACAGGGAAATCACGTTTTTGACTTGACTGGACCTTTAACAGTTTTCATGGTCTGAACTCACTGGGTCTGGATCTTGGGACCAATGTCCTGCTATAAATCTTGGCCTTGGCTCCTGGATATTACCTTAGTCGTTGGTTTACAAACCATAGGCAACCCAATTTGAAGAAGACAATGATCTCTGATCATTGGCTGATCACTCCCAACCCATATGAATCCCCACCCAGTTGACTTCTTTAAAATGGTAGAAGCCCTTAATGGCAATGTCTATACTAAAATGAGTTATATCCATCGAGAGTCCTCCATGTATCTCTTTGATTGACACTTAAAACTGACGCCTGTAGGTAAAGGGATACTTTTAACATCTTACAACAATGAATTAGATGCATAAGTAATTTAATCAATCAAGAGGTTTCAGATTTGTACAATCAACATTCAATATTTTACAGAGAACAATAGAGATATTTCTCTAAATTCAAATGAAAGGTTTTGAAAATAATGTTTTTACTATTTTGTTAATTTGGTATGCAAATACATTTTCTAAAATGAATCTGTAATAGCAGGTTAATCAAAATGATAACTACTGTGCATGGTTCTCCCTTTATTGCAACTTTTTCACTATGTTTCGGTAGTGACACATTTTGTGGGGTGGTAATTCAAATATGAAATACAAACAAAGTGTGTCAGTAGGATATACAGAGCCGTCGGAAAGTATTCAGACCCCTTGACTTTTTCAACATTTTGTTACGTTACAGCCTTATTCTAAAATGGATTTTTTTTAATGTACATCCTCAGCAATCTACACACAATACCCCATAATGACAAAGTGAAAACAGGGTTTTAGAAATGTTTGCAAATTTATAATAAGTAAAAAACAGAAATACCTTATTTACATAAGTATTCAGCCCCTTTGCTATGAGACTCGAACTTGAGCTCAGGTGCATCCTGTTTCCATTGATCATCCTTGAGATGTTTCTACAACTTGATTGGAGTCCACCTGTGGTAAATTCAATTGAATGGACATGATTTGGAAAGGCACACACCTGTCTATTTAAGGTCCCACAGTTGACAGTGCATGTCAGAGCAAAAACCTGTGTCGAGGCACAGATCTGGGGAAGGGTACCAAAAAATGTCTGCAGCATTGAAGGTCCCCAAGAACACAGCGGCCTCCATCATTCTTAAATGGAAGATGTTTGAAACCACCAAGACTCTTCCTAGAGCTGGCCGCCCGGCCAAACTGGGCAATCGGGGGAGAGGGGCCTTGGTCAGGAAAGTGACCAAGAACCTGATGGTCACTCTGACAGAGCTCCAGATCTCCTCTGTGGGGATGGGAGAACCTTCCAGAAGGACAACCATCTCTGCAGCACTCCACCAATCAGGCCTTTATGGTAGTGGCCAGACGGAAGCCACTCCTCAGTAAAAACACATGACAGCCCGCCTGGAGTTTGCCAAAAGGCACCTAAAGACTCTCAGACCATGAGAAACAAGACTGTCTGGACTGATGAAACCAAGATTGAACTCTTTGGCCTGAATGCCAAGCGTCACGTCTGAAGGAAACCTGGCACCATCCCTACGGTGAAGCGTGGTGGTGGCAGCGTCATGCTGTGGAGATGTTTTTCAGTGGCAGGGACTGGGAGACTAGTCAGGATCGAGGCAAAGATGGACGGAGCAAAGTACAGAGAGATCCTTGATGAAAACCTGCTCCAGAGCGCTCAGGACCTCAGACTGGGGCGAAGGTTCACCTTCCAACAGGACAACGACCCTAAGCACACAGCCATTACAACGCAGGAGTGGCTTCAGGACAAGTCTCTGAATGTCCTTGAGTGTTCCAGCCAGAGCCCGTATCTAACATCTCTGGAGAGACCTGAAAATAGATGTGCAGCAACGCTCTCCATCCAACCTGACAGAGCTTGAGAGGATCTGCAGCGAAGAATGGGAAAAACTCCCCAAATACAGGTGTGCCAAGTTTGTAGCGTCATACCCAAGAAGACTCTGTGCTGTAATAGCTGCCAGAAGCGCTTCAACAAAGTAAAGGGTCTGAATACCTATGTAAATGTGATTTTTCTGTTTTTTTGATGAGGAGAAAAAACGATTTAATCAATTTTAGAATAAGGCTGTAACATAACAAAATGTGGAAAAAGTCAAGCGGTCTTAATACTTTCCGAAGGCACTGTATGTCTGCCATCTGACATATATTGGAAGACGTGTGCTGAAATTTGGGGAAAATTAGGATACACATTTATTTTCAACCCCGAATTTGCCCCACTTCTCTAGAATGATCCATATATAGGGATGATGGGGGATGGAGAAGGGGGGATTGTAAATGTTAAATATATAAAAACATCATAAACAAAGCAGTCTTTCACCTAGCCCCTCTGGTAATCATGTTCTTTGTGCTGTTGCCGTGGGAGTGGCCCAATTGATGGTCAGATGTAATTGTTCACATTCATCACGTCCTTTCAACCTGGGTACAGAGGCAGGTTGGGCTGGAGGATCCCTCCTTCTGACAACTAGGGAGAAAACAGCAGCACAGCAAGTTAATAAATCCCCCTAGAGTTGATTGTCGCACCAGTGCGTCAATCTAAGTAACATAATAAAAAATCCCCATCAAAATGTGTCAGTTTAAGCTAGAGATACAGTGTCTTTTTTTGCATTGGATGCGTCTCAATCCACAGCATCCGCCGATGTCAGACTTCCGCTTCTGCTGTGAAAGGTGGCAGAGCTAGAGAGGAATTTGTCAGGCCATGAGACATTCCAAAAATCGGTCTTCTCAAGAAAACATCTGTATAACATCTGTACCATAAGATTTGACCTACAAAGCTATTATGACCGCTCTATGGAAAGGGGAGACTCTCAAGAACACGATGGTGGTCACAGGACAAAAATAATTATTGCAAGTATGAAGGTAGGCTTAGACTTTTAAGGCTTAGACTTTTAAGAATGTTAACAGCACAGTGATTGAACTTCAAGGGAAGCACATGTCAAACTGGTTTGTGTTGGTGTGGGTGTAGAAGTAAACAGTAACCATTCACTTTTTTCTTTTATCAATTTAACCTGATACGTGACCTTCAAATATCCGCCTGGGAGATGCCCGCAATAGAGGCCCTCCTTTAAAACAAAATGTCTTTCTTATCAACTGGAGACCAACCACAGTAACCCTTATTCCCAAAAGGAAGAAGGAAAAGACGGTTATATAGTCCTCTGAACTAATTTTCAAATGATTGTCCCTGTGTCATTTGTAAGCTATAACCCATTATAAAACATGGCCTCAGGGACTTAAAGGTTGGAGCCTTGGATTGTTATTCATGCATCCATCTTCTAGATGTTGACGTTAAATTATGGTGCTTTGTGGTTTATTTGGGGACATGCCATGCATAGCCATGCAGAGACAAATCTCAATTATGTCCAATCATGTTTTGCAAGTAATTTATCAGAATAATGTTAGGGCCATAATCATGACATATCTCCAACCTCATTCCAGTAAGTTATTCTACCATCACCTTACAATTTGAAAGGGGTTGTTGTTTTGTTTACTTGATAAGCCACTCTTGTCACAGCCTGTCTCTCACCCTGCGACACCTCCCAGTAAAGCCGTAACCAATGCTCAATCACACCTCTCTGCCTGTCCTGAGGCAACATCTGGCATGCAAGGACCAGGAAGATGGATGCCGCTTGCAGGCCTCCCTGAATACATTCCCTGGCTCTATCCCTTGCTGTGTGGTGAAGGTTATGGATGTGCATCGAAATACCGGGGTTAGTCGCAGCAGAATGCTACTCTAGAACTGTTAAGTGCTCTATCTACTTAATCTGTGTGGGATTCTTGGAACCAAACAACCATGATAGGAAAAAATTGAGGCACATTCAATTGAATCTAGGGCTTGGAGAAATAATGTTATGTAATGCTTTTATCTTAAAGGACACAGTATGCGATTGAACTGTTGATAGTATGTGATAGAGCTATTGATATAATCATCCAAATGGCAGGCCTGGGTTTCGTGATGTCTCGATGTATGGCCAGACAAATTAACAGTGACAGTGGGAAGGAAATTACCTTGCCCTTCCATTTTGTAAGAAAATTGTGTGGATGCACTGTCCAGCAATTCCCAATCATGCAGCCTCGTCACTGTCATATTAATATATAATAATAATGACTGGCATAGTTGATTGGAATGGAAATAGTCTGACTCGGCGGACAAGCAATGCATAGTATGCTAATGGCATCTTCTCATTAGTAACACAGATTTACATAGGTTTAGCTACATAGATTATAATAGAGCTGTCCTTATTAATGTATACATTATGGCCATGCTCATAGAATACCTGAAAGCAAAACAACAATAGACATATTCAGTGTTGTCTATGAGTGTTGAAAAGCCCTCAATTTCTCGTCCTTTATCCCTTGTGGTGTCCTCACACATTATGAGGATTTTGAAAAGAATGACCTCAATTTGTGGGCGAAAATGAATGCTGGAGGTGTACGCTGACTATACTGAAGAGGATATTAAAGGCACATGTATTTGAAGTGGCATCTTTGACATTGTTCAGAGGACCAGATTGCTAGCATTATTCATGTACATCTGTCATTATCCCACACAAGGTACCTGCACCACACTCTCCCGACAGGCTAACTACAGATCCAGGTAATAAAAACAGCCTCACATTGCCTCATATTTTAACTACAGTGTGAGACATTGTACGGTACAACACTGTTAATTGAAACTTAGAACTGAAAAGGTTGAGAAGTGTGATTAGCTGCAAACTCCAAATGAATAGTGACATCAATGCATATTTGTTCACTTTTTCTTAAACTTTCTATTAAATAAAATTATGCACGAAAGCCTCATGAAAACGTTTGTTTACACTGTCTTTTCGTCTGTTTTAGAGGCTGACAAAAATATTGAGACTTGGAACTTGGAAGCTTAATAATTGATTAACCTGCAATTATGCTTTCAGATACACAAAATGAGAATGAAAGAATGAGGCCCATATGGCCCGCCAGTCAGGTAATTTTTTGGGGGGGACCAAAAAGTTGAATTGTACGGAAACCCTGAAGCACAGGGCAAAAAATATATAATTTGACTCTTCAAATTTTCTAATTTGAACAACTTAGTATCTCGTTTGAACGACTTAGTAAACATTTTATATATTTAAGTCATTCAAACAAGATACTAAGTCATTCAAACAAGATACTAAGTCATTTGAACGACATCTAATTTGAATGACTTAATTGTTATTTTGTCTAGTTAGGCCTGATTTGTTATTCTACTTGTAAGACTGTGTAATGGTTGTTGCAGCCATTCTTTCAATGATTCCATCCATTGATGTTATTTTTAATTGGCAGTTATTTTATAGCATAAAGCAGGGCTGCTTTGAATGTAAGAGCATTTCATTCAACATTTCATTCTAGCTCACAATCAAGGACAGCTGTGTATTCCCTCCAGCAGTGTGAAGTGTAAGCCTATGACTATGTAGCCTTGTGAGACTGTCCTACTGGACTCTGTGCCGTTCCTTATTTAAATGTTATAGATTACTATGGTATGATTGTCTCTCATTATCTTCCTGATGGCAGTATTGAGTCATGACCCTAGGGCCTACTTGTTTTCTTTCTCCAATCAAATCTAAATCTAGGCTTTTAAAATACATTCCATTCTCCTTTCTCTTGTTTATGTTATGGCTATATTCCCACTAATATTATTTTATGCAATTAAGCTTTTACATGTGTATTTTTCAGCCTTTATAATAATAATAATATTTAATTTGTAGAGTGCATTTCCCGCGCTCAATGTACATTGAAGCTTGTTGGTGCTTGCTTCTTTGAGCAAATCATTTGACTGATGCTGTTTGAGATTATTTATTCCCTTTTATTTATGAAAATAAACTAATAATGGCCATTATTATTTACAATTTATTTAAGATATTTTAGCTCAATTAGATTGACTTATATGATGGTGTTTCTATTCCAAGAAAAACTAAAATACATTTTACAGTAGCCTATGCATTGCCTACCTAAAAATGCTAGGCAGAGCATGCCCAGAGCTTGTGGGTGAGAAGTACCAGAGTGAAATTGGAGCGGGAGAGAAGGCCAACATAATTTATTTTACCTGCTCGAATTACGCTCTGCTCCTCGCTCCACATTCGCCTAATGACATGCTCTAGCAATCAAAAGCAGCCCTGCTTTAGGCTATCAAAGAACTGTCAATGAGTAATCACATCAATGTACAGTGCATTTGAAAAGTATTCAGACCTGTTTACTTTTTCCACATTTTCTTACATTACAGCCTTATTCTAAAATTGATTAAATTGTTTTTTCCCCCCTCTCATCATTCTACACACAATGCACCATGATGACAAAGCAAAACAGGTTTTTATAAATTTTTGCAAATGTATTAAAAATACAGAACTGAAATATCACATTTACATAAGTATTCAGACCCTTTACTCAGTACTTACTTGAAGCACCTTTGGCAGCGATTACAGCCTCGAGTCTTCTTGGGTATGACACTACAAGATTGGCACACCTGTATTTGGGAAGTTTCTCACATTCTTCTCTGCAGATCCTCTCAAGCTCTGTCAGGTTGGATGGGGAGCGTTGCTACACAGCTGTTTTCAGGTCTCTCCAGAGATGTTTGATCGGGTTCAGGTCCGGGCTCTGGCTGGGCAGCTCAAAGACATTCAGAGACTTGTCCCGAAGCCACTCCTGCTTTGTCTTGGCTGTGTGCTTTGGGTCGTTGTCCTGTTGGAAGGTGAACCTTCGCCCCAGTCTGATGTCCTGAGCACTCTGGAGCAGGATTTCATCAAGGATCTCTCTGTACTTTGCTCCATTAATCTTTCCTTCGATCCTGACTTGTCTCCCAGTTACTGCCATTGAAAAACATCCCACAGCATGATGCTGCCACCACCATGCTTCACCGTAGGGATGGTGCCAGGTTTCCTCCAGACGTGACGCTTGGCATTCAGGCCAAAGAGTTACATCTTGGCTTCATCAGACCAGAGAATGTTGATTCTCGTGGTCTGAGAGTCTTTGCCTTTTGGCAAACTCCAAGCGGGCTGTCATGTACCTTTTACTGAGGAGTGGCTTCCATTTGGCCACTCAACCATAAAGGCCTGATTGGTGGAGTGCTGCTGGAAGGTTCTCCCATCTCCACAGAGGAACTCTGGAGCTCTGTCAGAGTGACCATCAGGTTCTTGGTCACCTCCCTGACCAAGGCCCTTCTCCCCCAATTGTTCCATTTGGTCAGGCAGCCAGCTCCAGGAAGAGTCTTGGTGGTTCCAAACTTCTTCCATTTAAGAATGATGGAGGCCACTGTGTTCTTGGGGACCTTCAATGCTGCAGACATTTTTTGGTACACTTCCCCAGATCTGTGCCTCGACACAATCCTGTCTCTGAGCTCTACAGACAGTTTTTGCTCTGACATGCACTGTCAACTGTGGGACCTTATATAGACAGCTGTGTGCCTTTCCAAATCATGTCAAATCCATTGAATATACCACAGGTGGACTCCAATCAAGTTGTAGAAACATATCAAGGATGATCAATGGAAACAGGATGCACCTGAGCTCAATTTCGAGTCTCATAGCAAAGGGTCTGAATACTTATGTGAATAAGGTATTTCTGTTTTTTATTTGTAATACATTTGCAAAAACTTAAAAAACCTGTTTTTGTAGATTGATGAGGATGTTAAAAAAAATCAATTTTAGAATAAGGCTGTAACGTAACAAAATGTGGAAAAAGTCAACGGGTCTTAATACTTTCCGAATGCCCTGTATGGAATCAGTTAATAAATTGCTCCAGCTACCATTACACAGTCTGACAAGCTGCATAACAAATGAGTTCTAATTACACAAAATAACAATTAAGTCATTCAAATGAGATAAGTTGTTCAAATTACTTAGTATCTTGTTTGAACATTTTATTTTACTAAGTCGTTCAAACGAGATACTAAGTCATTTGAACAAGATACTAAGTCATTCGAACGAGATACTAAGTTGTTCAAATTAGATAATTCCTACTTTTTATTTGCCTTTGGCTTCAGGGCTTTTGTATAATAGTATCATTCAAACACAGAATTGTTGTTTTGTTTACTGGTGTTCAGAATATCAGTACATCTCACATTAACAGATTCATGAGCTACTCTCACTCCAGAATTACACCTATAACTAGAAAGTGGAGCGATGGAGGTAGCCATGCAGGCAGAATTCAGACAGCATATAATGGAAGCACCTGACATATCCGGGCCTCGGTTTCTACTAAAATCAGAGCAGAATCCCTGACATGAAAGTGGCATGGCAAAATGACGTAGAGCTAGCTCTACTCCAATGTCAGCTTTTCAGCTGTAGACAGCTTTGTCTGTTGTGATTTCCTTTACTGGGAGTCTAGAGAGTGTCCATTGGCTTACAGATCAGCCTAGAGACATTCAATAGCCTGACTTGTTGTCTGTCTGTCCTGTCCATAGGCTGTCCTGTCCATAGAATTACATTATAAGATCTCTATGGGCCTGTCCATATTCACCCTCAGTGAAGCACCAGGCTGTGAAATATTCATGTATGAAATATACCATCCATATAGAGACAGGATTCATCAGCCTTCATACTATCTAATTACAGCAACACTGATATCAGACCTGTTTGATTGAACAAGGTTGAACTATACAATTGAGGTAACTAATGGAGGTAAGTGCCATGAGCTACGAATGTGATAAATAGGATATATGACCTGAGCTTAAGAAAAGAAAAGTACTTTTTTTAGATGACACAATGGCAGCAGTGATTAAATAATATTTGTACTCCTCTGTGTTATTATAAGACTTAACAATTAGAGGATAAAACATTGTCATTTTAAGAGCAGGCGAACCATGCCCTCTAGTTAATTGTGTTCCCAGACAATGTAAGTCAGAAGGACAGGCACATTCCTCTTTTAGTAGTAGTCTGACTTTACCAGATCCTAGATTAGGTACACTGAGGTATACCATCTTAAAGTTTCAAGTTATTGCCTGCTTGTACCACCAGGTTGTCCTGTCACTTGTGAACTGATATTATTTGTCATGCTCTTGTTGCTGAGCTGCTCTGTTTCAGTCAGATAATGATGATGTATGGGTGTTTTCTCTCCTAGTTCCCCAGAGTTACCTAGATCTGTGCAGCTCAATCTAGTTTATTTAATCGAACCTCTGACTCATTTATTAACACACAAACTATTAGAGAACATGCTCACATTCCTTGGAGAGAACAACCACTTGAATAGCATTTTTAGGTTATTTAATTTAGCTAGAGATCTTTATGAAGTGTGTTATCACTGTCAACTTAAATTATGAATCACATTATCTCAAAACCTCCAGGGGACCATGACACAAGGGGTCATGACACAACGTCCCAAGAACATTCAGGGGACCATGACACAACATCCCAAGAAAGTCCTAAAAACGTCCTTGTGGACATCCCCGGGACAAACTGCGAACTAGACAAAACCTCCAGGGGACCATGATACAACATCCTGATGACTTTAAGCGACCATTCTGTGACGTCCCATTATTGTTTTCAGGGTAGAACTGTTTTGGGTTCCATATAGAGCCCTTTCCACAGAGGGTTCTACATGAAACCCAAAATGGTTCTACTTGGAACCAAATAGAGTTTTACCTGGAACCAAAAGGGTTCTCCTATGGGGACAGCCGAAGAACCCTTTTGGAACCCTTCTTTCTAAGAGTGTACATTACCCGTATCTGTGCAATCAAAAGCTTTTTTTTTCTGTCTGTCTTTTAGGGCTAGTGCCATAAATTGACTGCTGAGGAGAGATACATCAAAGGCCTCACAGCAGAAGCTCTCAGAGTGAAAAAAAAGAGTTATGATCCCTGGTTCAGCAGAAGCATTGCAATGAGCAGACGCCCTGCACAATCCGCTCTACAATTCTGCCTCTGCCCACGTGACCCTACAACCCAAAACATTACTTCACAGACATGTCGATCCAACTTCTGATGTGTTGCCTCCTTCTTTGATCATTGTGCCTTTCCATCAGGGCCTTAAGGATAGAGCCTATGGTCTAATTAGTTTTCCTCCCAGCCTCTCCAGATAGGGTCTCATTGGAAAAACACTGCCTCTTCTCTTTAATGCAGACATCAATGATGGACTGATTATGGTCTATGGACCATAGGATTTCCCTTACTTGGTTATAGTTCCAACATCGAGTTCCAAGGCTTGATCCCTTCTTTTTTTATATACCACTTATGGGATTTATTGAATTTTGTCCATCTGTTGTTTTTATTCCTTATATACAGGTTTTTTATTTAGCCTTAGCCATGTAATGGCCTGATGAACTGAACGCTGTAAGGTTAAGCCCATGTCACTCAGAATGTACACATTGTTCATATCAGCCTCAATCCATTCACATGGCAGGTTAAGTAAATCTTGTACTAAATGTCAGTATTTCTTACAAAATGACCTGCCCGTTTGTGACTAGTGGAATTGTTCTTGATGATGCCCCTAGGGCATATGACCCTGTGAGACCATGGATTTCATTAGTGGCTAGCATAATCCACTCAAAGGTCAAGTCTGTCATATGTTGTTTCATACATCAACAGTAACTAGTCAAGCAGATTATTTATCTGTCAAACACAAATGAGAACATCTAAACACTGATATGTCATGTTAGGCGGATATTCTTAACATCAAGAACACTAATATTATAGATGTTTGTGTGATTGAATTCACAGTAATGCGTTATTGATGTCCATTCCTCATTCTCTGTGATTGAATCATGATGTACCATGGAAGGGTTAAGATATCTTTATGACTGTAATTCAATTATAGGCAGTCTCCATGACGACACCATAATTTGACACATGAAAGAGTTTCAAGAGGCATAGATGGTTTCTATGATTGTGTTCATGCCATTTATCTTTCCCATGTGCACTCATGCTCTCTCTCTCTCTCTCTCTCTCTCTCTCTCTCTCTCTCTCTCTCTCCCTAATTAGCGATATGAAGAAGGGTTCGCACTGTAAACCATATTATCTGACCATAACAAGCATTTCAGCATGAACATGGATGAAAGATTCGTTATTTTTTTATACAGTTTCACCTGTGATTGATTTTGCATATGTGACGAATCATGACTGATTAGTCACATCTACACAGTATAAGAATGTACAAATAACAGTTTTTTCAGGTAAGTTCATATAATTGGATCCACATTATGTTACTATGGATCTGAATACACCGGAGGATTTGCATAATGGAAAAATATATACTGCAAAGCACAGACCTTGATAGGGAACCACAATAGTGGTATGATATATTTTTTTGGTTAACATAGAATTACCCCTGCTGCAGTAGAAAGTTGTCAGGTAATGATGGTTCCATAATATATTGCAGAATTCCTCTTTCGTCAGTTCTCCCAAAATATACAGAGCCCATAGAAACCATATATCATTCTAATATGCCACAAAATATGTGATCCACAACTCAGCCATATCAGCACAATACCACAACTACAGTGTGAGGTCATTCCTCTAAGCTATATCAGCTAGCAGAGTGCCCCCAGTATATATCTAAGTGTTTAATTCATTATTTAATGTCACAGAGAGGGGCTAGAGTCTACAGGCCTGGTAACAGCCCATGGTCACAGATGGGCAGCTGAGGTGAAGGTCCCAATCACACTGAAAATGGCCACAGACAGCAAAGTTCAATACCCTGACTTCCCTGACCAGCTGCTCTCTGCCAAATATAAGAGGGAGAAAAGTCAGGTCAGATTGAACATTGCACAACCGTACAGTAACACAACCAAAAATGCCAAGGGGTTATATTAGGTTTATTCAAGAACAAGGTGCAACGAACTGATACCATCATTGAAAGTCAACCTTCAATAATTTCCAACACAGCAATGCCTACTGTACAACTGCAAAACATTTGAGAAGATTTCTCCCAATAAAAAAAATAGATCCATGGTAGAATAATACAACAGTGCACTCTTCAAACAGATCATTATATCCCCGGGACCACCCATACGTAAAAATGTATACACACATGACTGTAAGTCGCTTTGGATAAAAGCGTCTGCTAAATGGCATATTATTATTATTATTATTATATTATTATTATTATTATATGGACAAATTAAAAAACATACTGTACTTACAAAATCACAAGGTCCAACAATTGTCTAAGCTTAGTTATTGCCCAAGTCCCCCAAAAAAAAAAAAAAAATACAACAAACAATGACATAGTACCCCAGTTATTTATTTTCTCCTCAGATTTGCTGGATGTAATTTTCAGAGCAAGGTCACCATTTAAATGACTCAATCATTTTGCTGTTAAAATGTTTTATGATCCAAGGCCACATGGATGCCTAGGAGGCATTTTCATTCATATTCATACGGTAGTTATAGGGATTCAATCTATTTTCTCTCATCTCCACAGCTCCGAGCAATTCCAAACGCAAGCTAAGTAGGACTAAATATTTAAGAGGTGGGTACATTTCCCATAAATGTACATGGATGTCTAGAGTACTCCCATAGTGCAATGAGAACCCATATTGAAGTGTGTCCATTTTTATTCCAAAGGAGCAAAAATAAGTATGGTTTTGGTCCTCTTATCCCATCAAACTTCTTGGACCATTCAATACTGAGCAATACTGAAAGTGATACTGATATTTCAGACAACTTTCAGATGAGAATACTGTGCTATACCCCACTCTTTAGACAGAGCTAGGAATCTTTTGATTGACAGGTTCTGCCATTACAGCACATTGCATAATTTCTATCTATTTGAGTGCACAGCTGACATTTCAGACCTGACAGTAATTGAGGATTTTATGTCTAAGCTAAAGACTGGAGTGTTATTTCAGCAACTTCATCAAGTTTTCCATTCAGGGGATTAGATTGTAATAAAAATTTGCTATTAGACACTCATCTAATAAATAGGCCTGCAGTCAGTATCCTTTTGTCGTTCACTCTTACTGCATCTGAGAGAGGCCAGTCAATTTAATATTAATGCCTTAATGAAAATAGACATTCTAATGCCTTCCAAATTCGCATCTGTCATTGATGGTATGAGATTGCCACCCTCTTATTATCTCACAGCTAGAAATGACTGAATGTCTTTCATGAGGAGACAAGCACGGGGTTTGAAATCAAAGTGAAATCTAGCGAGCTACAAAGGAGTGCTGGTTCTTAGGGGCCCTTATCTATTTGCACTACAAGGAAGAACATTGTTGTTTTATCAAGAGCAAGCCCTAGCAGGTAGCTAATCTCAGACATTTCAGAAACACTGAGAAATCGAGGTGAAACACATTTTCTTGCACATGGAAACAGCTCAGTCCGGGTGCATTAGTGACTTTGTGTATTTGTTCATAATGAGTGTTGTGTTTGAGGAGGATAGAAAAAAGCATGTTCAGTAATGTTAGGCATAATAGGGGGACTCACATCATGTCAACCTTCATGTTTGTTGTCTTCTGTAGCTGTGTTTACCAGCCATCATAGCATGTTGTATGTGATACGATTTCTGCATGTAACATTATCTTTGATACGATCACATGCAAAAGGAGAACATGATTTGAAATGGTTATCCTCTTTTGGAGAATGATTGTTATTGTCAATATTTGTATAATTAACTTTATATTAGCTCAATCTCCAGACTGCTTTGTAAGTAGGGTTGTGTTTACACAGGCAGCCCAATTCTGATATATTTGTTTCACTAATTGGACTTTTGACCAATCACACCAGATCTTTTCACATCAGATCTTTTTCAGAGCTGATCTGATTGGTCAAAAGACCAATTAGTTTTAAAAAAAGATCAGAATTCGTCTGCCTGTGTAAATGCAGCCATAGTCTGGCATAAAGTGACTGTCATCAGAGTACATGAAGAGAGAAAGCCCTTTTCACAGCATCCCCTGCTTCGTCCCCTGCTTGACCTGTGATGCCCTGAGTGACAGAGGTGCCCCAGAAAGTGCCAGCTTTAGAATTCACACCAATGGTGTCATGTCTGCACCCTGACACGTACAGTGAGGGAAAAAAGTATTTGATCCCCTGCTGATTTTGTATGTTTGCCCACTGACAAAGAAATGATCAGTCTATAATTTTAATGGTAGGTTTATTTGAACAGTGAGAGACAGAATAACAACAAAATAATCCATAAAAACGCATGTCAAAAATGTTATAAATTGATTTGCATTTTAATGAGGGAAATAAGTATTTGACCCCTCTCAATCAGAAATATTTCTGGCCTCCCAGGTGTCTTTTATACAGGTAGACGAGCTGAGATTAGGAGCACACTCTTAAAGGGAGTGCTCCTAATCTCAGTTTGTTACCTGTATAAAAGACACCTGTCCACAGAAGCAATCAATCAATCAGATTCCAAACTCTCCACCATGGCCAAGACCAAAGAGCTCTCCAAGGATGTCAGGGACAAGATTGTAGACCTACACAAGGCTGGAATGGGCTACAAGACCATCGCCAAGCAGCTTGGTGAGGTGACGACAGTTGGTGCGATTATTTGCAAATGGAAGAAACACAAAATAAATGTCCATCTCCCTCGGCCTGGGGCTCCATGCAAGATCTCACCTCGTGGAGTTGCAATGATCATGAGAACGGTGAGGAATCAGCCCAGAACTACACGGAAGGATCTTGTCAATGATCTCAAGGCAGCTGGGACCATAATCACCAAGAAAACAATTGGTAACACACTACGCTGTGAAGGACTGAAATCCTGCAGCGCCCGCAAGGTCCCCCTGCTCAAGAAAGCACATATAAAGGCCCGTCTAAAGTTTGCCAATGAACATCTGAATGATTCAGAGGAGAACTGGTTGAAAGTGTTGTGGTTAGATGAGACCAAAATCGAGCTCTTTGGCATCAACTCAACTCGCCGTGTTTGGAGGAGGAGGAATGCTGCCTATGACACCAAGAACACCATCCCCACCGTCAAACATGGAGGTGGAAACATTATGCTTTGGGGGTGTTTTTCTGCTAAGGGGACAACTTCACCGCATCAAAGGGACGATGGGGATGCCATGAACCATCAAATCTTGGGTGAGAACCTCCTTCCCTCAGCCAGGGCATTGAAAATGGGTCATGGATGGGTATTCCAGCATGACAATGACACAAAACACACGGCCAAGGCAACAAAGGAGTGGCTCAAGAAGAAGCACATTAAGGTCCTCGAGTGGCCTAGCCAGTCTCCAGGCCTTAATCCCATAGAAAATCTGTGGAGGGAGGTGAAGGTTCGAGTTGCCAAACGTCAGCCTCGAAACCTTAATGACTTGGAGAAGATCTGCAAAGAGGAGTGGGACAAAATCCCTCCTGAGATGTGTGCAAACCTGGTGGCCAACTACAAGAAACGTCTGACCTCTGTGATTGCCAACAAGGGTTTTGCCACCAAGTACTAAGTCATGTTTTGCAGAGGGGTCAAATACTTATTTCCCTCACTAAAATGCAAATCAATGTATATTATTTTTGACATGCGTTTTTCTGGATTTTTTTGTTGTTATTCTGTCTCTCACTGTTCAAATAAACCTATCATTACAATTATAGACTGATCATGTCTTTGTCAGTGGGCAAACGTACAAAATCAGCAGGGGATCAAATACTTTTTTCCCTCACTGTAGGCTACCTCTCTATCCCTTGGCCTCTGTTTTATGAAGTGGTAGAGGAGGCCGAGTAGGCAGCTGGAATCACAGGCTTATTGTTTTGGAATAACCACAGCTTCATTTCAATGTGTAAAACCAGACAATTTCCATAATAATTTGTTTCTATTTACATGTTGATTATCTTTTGACTGTGATGGGATTGTTTACATCCACAACAATTAAATGTAACAGATTTGAGAAAAGCTTGAGGGCACACTAACAATATTCCTAATGTTTCATCAAAATATACAAACTCATGTAAACTTATAGTATGCTTTCTGACTCCTAAACTAGAGCACTGCGTTGATCTACAATGCTTTTCTACTCGCCTCATGTCAAACTGTGTTCCTCTTTTAATAAATGTTGCAGTACTATCAGACTTTTCATCATGAAACAGAAATGGATTCAAACAATTTCAGAATTACCAAACGGTCAGAGGTTCCTGAATCCCCAACACTGCAGAAGGGGATAGTTGATGATTCATCATTCTTAGGCCCTCCAAGTCAGTATCTACTCTAACTGTCCCTAGGGTCAGGGTGCCATTTTCAATGGGGAATTGAAGTATGTCATGTGTTTACAATATCTCTTTATGATGTGCCCCTGAGGTAAAACAAAGAGCCCTCTGCCACATCGCTGTCCTTACCAGAATCAGATGATGGAACCTCTTGATCTGCTTGATCCTTATGACTCCTATCGCTCTATCCACCGATGGTGGTGGAACACACTGGCAACACAAGTGGCATTCATGTACATCAATATTACATGCATGTAAATTATACATTTAATGTGATTTCATATGTTTAAATTTTATCCTCAAGGGTATGTTTATGCATGTAGCTATCTTACTTGAATCCATGCCATGCTTTGATATAATTAATTGACAAACCCATATACAATTTACTGTGTTGATATCGGCTTTGCTTCACCTACACCATGACCTCACATTGAGGTTGAAACATCTCAGCGTGCATCATAATTGGTGAGATAATTTAAGAAAATCGTATTCGTAAATCAACACAGATCCTCGAAATGGCTTTCGTTTATGACTTGGCCTACCCAGCTGCCTTGGCAAGGGTGGCCTAGCTAAGTATTGTTGTCATGGCGCCAGGCAACGCAGGCCTTTGCATCATAGTGGGAGTGAGATAAATGATTCATGAACAGCTGCCATTGTTTTCACTCCATTGTGTGGGTCAAGCAGTGTCCTGTGTGCATCAACAATTATTGTCCCCTCTTTTCTTGACCCTGAATTAGAGGGGGGGTCACTCTGATTGAGCCTTCATAACAGATTGGAACCATATTGTGGAGAAGTCTGTTCATCAATGTAGTTTGTCATCACTGTGACATGTGTCAAGGTGTACTCTACCATCATTGTTTATATACCTGGGAACGAAAATTCTGCAGATTTGTTGAATTGTGTGTAGTGGTATGTGTTGGATTGATGCTATGCTGTTGTGGATGGCATAGAAAGGAAACTGTGATTATGTTAACACACAAGTATAAAATGTTTGGACATCATCTCAGCTGTTTGACGAGTGTGAGATCAAGTATATTGAGAGGTTTTAATATTTGATTTAGATAAGGACCGAAACAGGAATGTAGTCAAGGGTCCTTTATGTGTTTATGATCAAGTGTCACCTCCTATTAACTCTGTCCTCTGGGTCATCCTGTGAATGTCACTAATGTGAAGAAGAGAAAAAAAATGGTTTGTGCTTGTGTGATAAACAGAAACAGAGGTGCCAGAGATGTGAAGCACATTAAAGCAGACATTTTAGTTGCCATCGTATCTACATGCCAGGGCTTATCAATAGTGACTGCTATCCATGGGGCTGAATACGTTACTATACAGCAGTGTTGCTGTCCATGGTCCTAAATAGGTTATGACACAGCAGTGTCACTGTCAATGTTCCTGAATAGGGATTGCACTATAGTGTCGCTGTCCAAGGTGCTGAATCATAAGTTACAGTTCTATAGTGCTGCACATGGAGCTGTGAGGGGAGATTTGCACTGGCACTGCAGTTTGATATGCTGAATAAGTATGTTTTAGGGACCAGGGTGCTGAATCTCTCAAAATTGATGGAGTAGAGATGGGTGTCCACATCCCTGAATCAGCATTCTATGTTTTAGCCAAGGGCCACATACCGTAGAGTAAACCTTCCCTTGATTGGTTTGTTTTGATTATTACCTGAGCATAATATGAGCATAGCTCAGGCATTACACCATGAGTTAATATAATCCTAATCAACAAATTCCTGGAACGAATATGTTGTTTCCTTCCATCTCTTCCTTTCCATCATGTGACCTATGACATTTCTCTTCCAGGAGCATGACATTCTTCTGTGTGTATTTAAATAAATTTGGAGGTGAAGGCAGCATAGGGGGAGAACATGTTGGTTCACTGTGCAGCTCTGTAACCTTTATTTTCAATGTATTTCTATTTCAGGGTGTCGGTTGGGGAGTAGAGCCCGAGCCCTGCCAGGAGGTGCAGGGTGCCAGGCTGCCAGCTAGCTCATCTTGCCATTAGCAACACTCCCTCTAACCCCATGTCTGAGGCACACAAGGTCTTTAATCAAACTCCAGATGCAGTATAGCTGCTTCAATTCTATTCACACCCAGCCTAATGCATTTGATTGTATCTGTTTAGTCATGCACCGTTATGCATTTGGATTACATTATGTAAGTGAAATGTATTCTCTGCACTTTACACTTAAATTAAGTGCAAAACAGTGGCAACATCAGGTTCTTTTTTGCTTTTTCAAATAAGGAAATAATACAGGAGATGCTGTAAGTACGCTTAGCACTATTTTACCTGTTCATCCTTGTAAAAACGTAAATTGTTTTTTTTAGATTCCTTCAAAATGTGACAGTATGAAAGAACATAGTTCACCATATTCCATTTTGCCAGACTGCTTCTAAAGTCTCCAAATAATGGTTCAGGCGAAACCATTAGTATTGCATGGGGATAGATGGATGTGGAAGGATGACAAATCTGTGACTTGCTTTTAGTGGAACAGTGGGACGTTGCATTTGATGTGTTTATTCTGAATCTTTGAGAGGGACACACTGAGAACTGAAGCCCTTGCCTGGAATGTGAATAACAGGAAAGCATGGCCCCCAAAAATGGAGGCAATGAACAAGGACTGTTGGGGGTCTCTGTTCCATGGGAATGGGTTGCAATAAGGACGTCTTGGTTGAAAATAGAGGATATAAGTTTCAGCCTCCCTGTGTTTTCCTCTCTTTCTGTAATATTCCAGAAACCACTGGCTGTTCTTTTATCATTTCCTTTCAATGAGCTGGGTTATTTGACACGGATTGATTCACATGCATCATGCTTTGGTATTGTTTAAGGACTGTAATCAACAAATACCCCAAAATGATACTTCAATCGTTATAGGAAATCAGAGAGTATTTATTACTTTCCTGTATTACCAAGATACCAATGTTATCTTCAGTTTTGATAATCTATTAATAGGAGCATCAAGTTAATGTGATCTTCTCTATGGAATAATTCCCATTTGGGAATAACTTTGGCATTTTGCTGTTCTGAAAATAATTCCATCTCAGGGAGAGTTGATAGCATTTAGAATAGAGTTTTCCCCGATTCTGAGCCCAGAATAGAAAATTGTGTCCCAAGCAGCCTATAGAACCTCAGGGGAGTGATGTAAATAACTAAAAGCTCTCTTGATTTCTGTTGCATTTAATTACACCAGAGTTGTTATTTACAGTTTGAAAAGCACATTAATTAAAATAGCCAGGAGGGCTCAGAAAATGTACTTGAGATAACCTGGCTCTGTTCAGAACTCAGCTGTAATCTATTCCCCTAAAGGGTGCTCAGTGGGTTTGGGGATTCATTTGTTGGACATTGTGTGTATCTGTGGGAAAATGAAATGTATACATTCTCAGAGCGAGATAGAAAAAGTAAATATGCTTATTAGATGGGAAGAGTAGATAGTCTCTGTGGAGAGTTGAAGACAACATAAACAACATACTCTTTTCAGAAAAGCACATACCATGATTACGCCTTTATGGGTTTAAATGGAGAGAAAAAAAGAAAACGTAACAATTTATTAAAGTTTATCCAAGGTATAATTATTTACAAAATCTGAAACTCAACATCTGACATTGAATAGAGTTACAGCAAGTACAGGGTTTTATTTCTCTGGGTCCAGAGCTCATTCATTGGCTTGTAACATTAACATCTCTCTATTGTCCCTGGTTATGCATAAAAGGCACATTGGGCCATTCATTCTCAAGGAAAAAGTTTCCTCTGCAGTGAAACTCAGGTATGAAGGCTTTCCAGTCAACTTCTCAGCATCCTTTCATCTACAGTAGCACAGTAATGCTCACCAAAATAAATAAAATATAATAGAAGTTGAATATGCAAAAATAGAAGTGGAATGTGAGTATGGGCTCACGACAAAGCTACAAATACAAGCCTGAAGCAAAGCCTCGGAGGAAACAGGAAGCAGCTAGTAGGATTGATGTCTATTTTCTTTTCAAGCAGAGCCTCTCTTTCCCTCCCAGTGGAGTAAGATGCTTTCCCACTTGTCCCTAGAAGATGTCTCACGTTTCTGAGAGGAAACCACAGTGACAAAACATAGATTTATAGGCTACTAGGACACATTTTGGAATGGAGCAATTACGATCAATAATTGAAAGGACCAAATAGTTCAGAGAAATCAGTGAAGATATCGTCCCCGATTCAAATGAATGAAGGATGAGTTTTAGGTTTGCAAATTGGGAAGCAATTAGAAGACATTTCTGAGTATTACTTTAAATCCTTATGATTGCTTTGTGTGAAATAATTGTCTTGCTTTTGTGTGGTAAATGTTCGTAGAGTAGAGATGAGAAAGGCTTTTCATCTAGTCTTTGTGCAGAGATGACACAAAGTCAGCTGAAAGAGCTTGCTTTCTCCTCAAGCTGTTACCTCAGAATTAAGATGTAATCTGTGCTGTGAGAATTAGAGAGAGGGTTCAATTAAGTTTATCTAACAAAACCATATGCAACTGTCCCAGACTGCAGCCCTGAGTCCATTTATAGTTTTGCTCAACCATCTGCCTCTGTGTCTTTAGATAGAGCAGGACATACTCTTCTGAATATGTTATTATATCTTTATGACCTCTATTAGTTATTTTCAATAGTGACTTCTCAGAATCCTTCTTAAGCAGGGATGTCAAACTCATTACATGGAGGGCCTAGTGTCTGCAGATGTTTTTTTCCTTTCAATTAAGCCCTAGACAACCAGGTGTGGGGAGTTCCTTACTAATTAGTGACCTTAATTAATCAATCAAGTACAAGGGAGGAGCGAAAACCCGCAGACACGGCCCTTTGTGGAATGAGTTTGACACCTGTGTTCTACAGCTAAACTGTATTCATGTAGATGTCTGAATCAGCTGGGCCTTGCTCTTCATACAGTATAACTACATAATTATGTATTACCATCACTCAGGCAAAAGCATAATATATATTTTAAGAAAATCTAAAGATTACTGACATCTGAATAGAACACAGCTGCTTTGTTATTTGAAAGATTTTTCAACCTGCAGATCCTTCCATTGTGGAATTTTGTCTCTCTTCTTTCTTGTACCATAACACCCATTTGCATGTCTGTAGGACTGCATGAAAGCCTGTCCCATATAACCTTGTGTGGGGTCATTTAGAAGTACACCATAAACTAAAGTTCCTCAGCTTCACTTCGTTAGTGTTCAGTTCTGTATTGCAGGTTACAGAGGTTTTGTTTTATCTTCAAACTGTTATTTTCTCCCAAACGAAGCACTTCGTCTCCAGCTGTTAAAGTGAAGAGGGTCGCTGTGATCCAGATGTTCTGGAGTTGAAATATAGGAAAAGATTAAAACAGTTTCCTGTATTCCAAGTCAAGACTTTTCTTCGTTAGGTAGGAGGAAAAAACAAGGAATGTTGATGATTGTTACAGGGATATGTTGTACTATTGGAAGTTAATAAAATCATCAAATTAAGGTAAAAGGCAAATTAATTTCAGAGTAAAATTACATTTTCAAAGCTATTTTTATTCTATACCATAGTTGATATTATGAGCATACAGAGAGAGCTTGATTATGGTAACTGCATTAGCACTTTTTCTTAATCTTTGCATAATGATGTTAACCCTCATACTATCAACATAGTTTAGATACATGGATTAACTACTGGGGTCCTTTTGACCCCAAGAAGAAACAATTGGAAACAGCAACAATCAAAGCAAAATATCAAATTAATTCTTAGTAAAACATCATAAGACTTTAAAATAATGTTATATATTTGCCAAATTACAGTTCATTTGCATATTCTGTAAAACAAAAATATATATTGTATGTGTCAAAGTCACTTCAAACCAAATGTTATAGCAACCCAAATACTATAAGTTGCACATATAGAATATTGGAGGATATTATAGGAATTCTGGTATTTATATAACATTTCCCGCAGAATAACTATTTTTCGAAGAATACACACCAATATAGCACTTGTGTACATTTAGTGTCACGGTTTCGGCCGAGGCTGCCTCTCTCCCTTGTTCGGGCAGGCTTCGGCGTTCGTTGTCTCCGGAATACTAGCTGCCACCGTTGTATGTTTCATGTTCGTTTGCTTTTGTCTGTTTTTTTTATTATATATATATTTTTTTATTTTTATTTTATTTCACCTTTATTTAACCAGGTAAGCCAGTTGAGAACAGGTTCTCATTTACAACTGCGACCTGGCCAAGATAAAGCAAAGTAGTGCAATAAAAACAACACAGAGTTACATATGGGGTAAAAAAAACATAAAGTCAGAAATACAACAGAAAATATATATACAGTGTGTGCAAATGTAGCAAGTTATGGAGGTAAGGCAATAAATAGGCTATAGGCGGACTGGCCGATGGTGCTGGCAGGGAGGGTGGTGGTGGAGGCGTTCCCCAGCCTCGGATGGTGGTGATCACCTCCTGCAGTGCGGTCCCCATCTGCAGGATCTGGTCCCCTTGTTCCCGAACCTGGTCCTCCAGCGTCGTCTGGGCTGTTTGTTGTCACACCTGTTCTCGTTTAGCGTAATGAGTGTCCTATAAGTTTCTCGTTGTGTTTGTCTAGTGTTGTGTGTTATTGATTTTGGTCTGTCGTGTGTAGGGCTTATTTAGCTATTTCGCTCGGTTGAGCTTCCCTCCACTGCGTTGGAGTATTTACGCACTTGTGTAGTGCGCTTTTGTTTTGTTTGCCTTCGTGCGTAATTTCGCCCTCGGGCAAGTGTTGTCGTATTTCCTTGTTGGAGATTTACTAAAGTCTGTTGGACTATACTTCGGTGTCCTGCGTTTGATTCCACCTACACCCACCTACAGCACGCGTGACAGAATAACACACCATAAATGGAATCAGCAGGAGCCGCAGCAGCCCAGACGACGCTGGAGGACCAGGTTCGGGAACAACGGGACCAGATCCTGCAGATGGGGACCGCACTGCAGGAGGAGATCACCACCATCCGAGGCTGGGGAACGCCTCCACCACCACCCTCCCTGCCAGCACCATCGGCCAGTCCGCCCATTCCCGCACCGGAATCCCGAGGAGTCCGACTCTCGCTCCCGAGGGCCTACGATGGAACCGCGGCCGGGTGTCAGGGATTCCTTCTCCAGGTGGAGCTGTACCTGGCCACCGTGCACCCGGCGCCCTCGGGACATGAGAGCGTGTCCGCCCTGATCTCCTGCCTTTCCGGAAGGCATTGGAATGGGCCAACGCGGAGTGGAGGAGGATCGACGCGGACACCATCACGTACGACGAGTTCTCCCGCCGCTTCAGGGCGGTGTTTGACCATCCCCGGAGGGGAAAGCGGCGGGGGAGCGTCTGGTCTTCCTCCGGCAGGGGAGGAGGAGTGCCCAAGAGTTCGCCCTCGAATTCCGTACTCGAGCGGCAGATGCAGGGTGGAATGATCGGGCTCTCGTCGATCACTACAGATGTAGTCTACGAGAGGAAGTCCGTCGGGAGCTGGCTTGTAGGGACACCAGCCTCTCGTTCGACCAGTTGGTCGACATGTCCATCAGGCTGGATAACCTACTAGCTACCCGCGGACGTCCCCGAGGGGGTCCGTCCATTTCACCCTCCAGCGCCTCCGAGCCGTGTCCCATGGAGCTCGGGGCGCTGGCGCTAGAGAGAGGAGGGGTCGGCTTACTAGGGGGTCCATCCCCTGCACCAACTGTGGTCGGGGAGGACACACCGCGGCTAGGTGCTGGGGATGGCCTCCTAGGGGAGAGGACGACAGGTCCCGCACTGGGGATTCCTTCCAGGTGAGTAGGCGCCCCACTCACCCAGAGCTCTCTGTTGCACATTTTTGTATACCTGTGAGTTTTCCACAGGTGGCACCTCATTCCCAGCATAAGGCGCTGGTAGATTCAGGCGCGGCTGGGAATTTTGTTGATAAGAAGTTTTGTTTAGCCTTAGGGATTCCCCTTCTTCCTGTTGATGTCCCTTTCCCCGTTCATGCCCTAGATAGCCATCCGTTGGGTGCGGGCTTGATCAGGGAGGTCACTGCGCCACTTAGGATGTGTGCGCAGGGGGGTCATCAGGAGATGATTCAGCTATTTCTGATTGACTCTCCTGCGTATCCGGTGGTGCTGGGCATGCCCTGGTTGAGTACCCATAACCCATTTATTTCGTGGCAGGAGAGGGCTCTGATGGAGTGGTCTGCCCAGTGTGTGGGTCGATGTTTGGGCGTTTCCGTAGGGGCTACCTCGGTGGAGAGTCCAAACCAGGTGCCCGCATTGCACGTTCCCCCTGAGTATGGGGATTTGGCCATCGCGTTTAGTAAGTCGAGGGCGACGCGGTTGCCGCCCCCATAGGCAGGGAGATTGTGCGATAGACCTCCAGGCAGGAGCTGCGCTCCCACGGAGCCATGTGTATCCTCTGTCTCAGGAGGAGAAGAAAGCTATGGAAACTTACATAGACGAATCTCTGAGACAAGGATACATACGGCCTTCCACTTCCCCTGCGTCCTCGAGTTTCTTTTTGTGAAGAAGAAGGATGGGGGTTTACGCCCGTGCATCGATTACCGTGGTCTCAATCAGATCACGGTGAAGTACAGTTATCCACTCCCGCTGATTGCGACCATGACTGAGTCCTTGCATGGGGCGCGTTTCTTCACTAAATTAGATCTCAGGAGCGCGTACAACTTGGTGCGCATCAGGGAGGGCGATGAATGGAAGACAGCCTTTAGTACCACCTCGGGCCATTACGAGTATCTTGTCATGCCATACGGGTTGATGAACGCTCCGTCAGTTTTCCAATCATTCGTGGATGAGATCTTCAGGGACATGCAGGGGCAGGGGGGTCGTGGTGTACATAGATGACATTCTCGTGTACTCGCCTACCCGTGTCGAGCATGTGGCCCTGGTGCGCAGAGTGTTGCGGAGGCTGGTGGAGCACGACCTGTATGTTAAGGCAGAGAAGTGTCTGTTTTTCCAGGAGTCGGTCTCCCTTTTTGGGGTATCAGTTGTCTGCGTCAGGGGTGAGGATGGAGGTAGACCGGGTGTCAGCCGTGCGTAATTGGCAAACACCAACCACTGTGAAGGAGGTGCAGCAGTTTTTGGGGTTTGCGAATTACTACCGGAGGTTTATCCGGGGTTTTGGACAGGTGGCAGCTCCCATCACGTCTCTCTTGAAGGGGGGCCCGGTGCGTCTGCAGTGGTCTGCCGAGGCGGACAGGGCATTTGGGAGGCTGAAGGACCAGTTTACCTCGGCTCCAGTGCTGGCGCATCCGGATCCCTCTTTACCATTTCAGGTAGAGGTGGACGCGTCTGAGGCCGGTATTGGAGCCGTGCTTTCACAATGGTCAGGCGCGCCACCTAAACTCCGCCCCTGTGCCTTCTATTCCAAGAAGCTCAGTCCGGCGGAGCGAAACTATGACGTAGGGGACAGGGAGCTGTTAGCCGTGGTACAGGCCCTAAAGGTGTGGAGGCACTGGCTTGAGGGGGCTCAACACCCTTTCCTCATTTTGACGGACCACCGTAACCTGGAGTACATCCGGGCAGCGAGGAGGCTAAACCCTCGGCAGGCTAGATGGAATATGTTTTTGACCCGGTTTACATTTAAGATCATGTACATCCCTGGGTCACAGAACGGTAAGGCAGATGCGCTGTCTCGGCGGTATGACACGGAGGAGAGGTCCGTGGAGCCCACTCCCATACTGCCGGAGTCGTGTCTGGTGGCACCGGTAGTGTGGGAGGTCGATGCTGAGCTCGAGCGGGCGTTACGCACCGACCCTAGTCCACCACAGTGCCCGGAGGGTCGGAAGTACGTATTGGGCTCACACGTCACCCTCCTCTGGACACCCGGGTATCGGCCGGACAGTGCACTGTCTTAGTGCCAAGTACTGGTGGCCCACGTTGGCAAGGGATGTGAGGGTTTATGTTTCCTCCTGCTCGGTGTGCGCCCAGTGTAAGGTGCCTAGACATCTGCCTAGGGGTAAGTTACTACCCCTGCCCGTTCCACAACGACCATGGTCCCACCTCTCGGTGGATTTCCTTACTGACCTTCCTCCTTCACAGGGGAATACCACTATACTGGTCGTTGTGGACCGGTTTTCTAAGGCCTGTCGTTTGCTCCCCATGCCGGGCCTTCCTACCACCCTGCAAACTGCCGAAGCCCTATTCACCCATGTGTTCCGGCACTACGGGGTACCCGAGGATATTGTGTCTGATCGGGGTCCCCAATTTACCTCCAGAGTCTGGAGGGCCTTTATGGAGCGGTTGGGGGTCTCGGTGAGCCTCACCTCGGGTTACCACCCGGAGAGTAATGGGCAGGTGGAACGTGTGAACCAGGATGTGGGTAGGTTTCATAGAACATACTGCCAGGACCGGCCGGAGGAGTGGGCAAGGTACGTTCCCTGGGCCGAAATGGCCCAGAATTCCCTACGCCATTCCTCCACTAACCTAACCCCTTTCCAATGTGTGTTAGGTTACCAGCCGGTTCTGGCACCTTGGCAGCAGAGCCAGATCGAGGCTCCTGCGGTGGATGAGTGGGCGCGGCGCTCGGAGGAGACCTGGAACGCTGCACACGTCCACCTGCAGCGGGCCCTCCGACGTCATAAGGCGAGCGCCGATCTCCACCGCAGTGAGGGACCGGTGTACGCACCTGGTGATCGAGTCTGGCTCTCTACCAGAAACCTGCCCCTCCGCCTGCCCTGTCGGAAACTGGGTCGGCGGTTTGTAGGGCCATTTAAAGTCCTGGGAAGGTTGAACGAGGTGTGTTATAAATTACAACTACCTGTTGAATATAAAAGTATTAACCCCTCGTTCCATGTGTCCCTTCTCAGGCCGGGTGGTAGCTGGCCCACTCCAAGAAAGTGAGATCAGGGAGACTCCTCCGCCCCCATTGGACATCGAGGGGGCACCGGCGTACTCCGTGAGGTCCATCTTGGATTCGAGACGTCGGATGGGGGGTCTCCAGTATCTAGTGGAGTGGGAGGGGTACGGTCCGGAGGAGCGGTGCTGGGTGCCGAGGAGAGACATTTTGGACCCGTCTCTCCTGACGGAATTCCATCGTGGGCACCCGACGCACCCTGCTCCGCGTCCTCCGGGTCGTCCCCGAGGCCGGAGTCGGCGCACGTCTGGAGCCGCGCGTCAAGGGGGGGGTACTGTCACGGTTTCGGCCGAGGCTGCCTCTCTCCCTTGTTCGGGCAGGCTTCGGCGTTCGTTGTCTCCGGAATACTAGCTGCCACCGTTGTATGTTTCATGTTCGTTTGCTTTTGTCTGTTTGTTGTCACACCTGTTCTCGTTTAGCGTAATGAGTGTCCTATAAGTTTCTCGTTGTGTTTGTCTAGTGTTGTGTGTTATTGATTTTGGTCTGTCGTGTGTAGGGCTTATTTAGCTATTTCGCTCGGTTGAGCTTCCCTCCACTGCGTTGGAGTATTTACGCACTTGTGTAGTGCGCTTTTGTTTTGTTCGCCTTCGTGCGTAATTTCGCCCTCGGGCAAGTGTTGTCGTATTTCCTTGTTGGAGATTTACTAAAGTCTGTTGGACTATACTTCGGTGTCCTGCGTTTGATTCCACCTACACCCACCTACAGCACGCGTGACATTTAGAGGGAAGTTAGTTTCTTTATTACAGTTCAACCAAGTATTCATACCACTGACAGACTTTTGGGAGCTGTTTTGACTGCAATTAAGGTAATTTTGATTTAGATTATAATAACTACTTGTTTAGATTTACCCCAGAATAACTACTTTTCAGAGAATACACATCAATACAGCTCTCTGTGTAGATTCAGAGTGTATCTGAGTTCTGTATTGCAGTTCTATCAAGTATTTATACTATTGACTTTTTAGAGCATTTGCAGATTTTTATATGCACAAAACAAGGTTGGGTTTTGTACACAGTCATACAATGCATGGTATAGAAAAGTACAATCTTAGGCAATTACATGAGGCGCTATATCTCTGGCAGATGATCTGTCTATCTTGTCAAAATCACTAATACAGGTCCCCCTCCAGACTCTGGTGGTATGGATAACTTGTAATTATGTCTCCAGAGAAACCTACACTTAGGAAAAAAAGGTGCAATCTAGGACCTAAAAGGGTTCTCCGGCTGTCCCCATAGGATAACCCTTTGAAAACCCCTTTTTGGTTCCAGGTAGAACCCTTTTGGTTCCAGGTAGAACCCTATTGGGTTCTATGTAGAACCCTTTCCCCAGAGGGTTCTATATGGAACCCAAAAGAGTTCTACCTGGAACCAAAAATAGTTATATCTGGAACCAAAAAGGGTTCTCCTATGGGGACAGCTGAAGAACTCTTTTGGAACCCTTTTTTCTAAGAGCGCATATTCAAATAAAAGTCCTATCTATACATTTTCTTTAAATGTTTTATTGTCACATACACCGGATAGGTGCAGTGAAATGTATTGTTTTACAGGGTCAGCCATAGTAGTACGGCATCCCTGGAGCAAATTAGGGTTAAGTGCCTTGCTCAAGGGCACATTGCCATTTTTCACCTTGTCAGCTCGGGTATTCAAACCACCAACCTTTCGGTTACTGGCCCAATGCTCTAACCAAAGAATTTGGTGGTTTTGGCTGAGGTCAAATGAGCCCAACATACTTTAATTTTGTATACGTTTATATTGATACAGAAACACTAAACAATGATTTAGATTTATTAAGAACAAGTTGATTGACAAAGTCATTAACATTTTGAAGAATTCAATAAACGGCCTTTGGGCTATGATCAAAAATATGTCTCTAGTGTCAAAATGACCCCAGTTGGTAGTATGAGGGTTAAATGGCTGTCCCTCTGTATACTGCAATTGAATTAAACAAATGTAATATTTTCGGAACTGACAATTATGCTCTAATTATATTCCATATATGTACATAACATATCATCATGTATTCTTGTACTGTGCATGACCTTGTCTAGACAGGTCCTACTGTCATTAGATTGCCATTATCTTTGAAGGGTAGACATTTGTGTTATGGATTGAATTAACCAGATCAAAGCTTTAGCAAAGCTACAAACACTCCTAGTGACCCTAAGAGCAACTATCAGCAAATTACCATTTCAATAGTGACATTGATGCCGTGTATGTGTATGTTGCTAATTAGCGAACAGGTAGCATCAAAGAGGTGAGAGTAGTGAAATAAGAATTTGATCTGTGTACTATTCTGTTCATCAGAAAACTAAATCAACAATCAGTTAATCAGAAAACTAGATCAACAAATAACTCAGAGATTTCTTATTAGTTAAAATGTTATTTTTGCTTTGTTTAGTATCATTGGCATAAAACATCAGATTCTCTGAAGTCACTACCTCACATGTTTTGAAAGATCTTAGCTCAACTTGGTGTAATGTAATGTAACTTCATGATTCCACTCCATTTGCTTGCTTTCTGTTTCCTCAAGGGGCACGTTTCAATTTGACTGTGCTTGGATGAGAAATGTGACTCTTCAGAGGCCATCAAATGAGTATGGCAGAGAGGTCCGCTCTACAAATATAAATATACATCATGTATATCATGATCCTGCAGAACTATTGCATCGTTTACCATCATAGCAGCTGGAATCTGACTTACAATTTGTTGAATGGGGTCATATGGAGCTCAATACTGAATGTCACAAACACTGGCTATGACAAACTACAATACTTTTGGGCATAACTTTCTCACTGTATTACACGTGCACCTCTTTTGCATTAGGTTCCTTATAGAGCCACAGTGGAGGTGTCATAATACCCATAAAATCTAGCAGTCAATCAGGGACATGGTTCCAATCATTTTTCCACCATTAATTTTTCCCATAGGGGATTTGTTTCGTGTAAGCTTACCCTTGAGTGACTTTTATCAATATATCCGGCTTTATTTACTCTCAGATTCAAAAATGCTAATTAGCATAAAAGTAGACATCATGCAAAACGACAAATCCCTGCAAGCTCCTGCAAGTCATCTCTAGCTGATACCTTTGCTTACAGGTATTGTGTCAATTTAAAACTTGCACAAGACAGTTCACAGAATTGTCAACTTAAAGAAACTTAGCCAATTTATTTATTACTACATTTAGCAATCATTAGATGGCATGTGTAGCTCTTTATGATAGCCACATAATCAGCTAATTAGCATTTCATTTTGGGGTGGTAAATACAGGCGAATATATTTATAAAAGTCACCTTGTCATAGAGAGATTTACACGGTTTTCAAAACGTCACACCAGGGTAAGCCTGCACGAAACATAGCCCTTATTGTAAGTGTTTCTAAAATCACCTATGGGAAAAATGAATGGTGGAAAAACGATTGGAATCATTTCCCTGTTTGACCGCAAGGTTTTATGGGTATTATGACTCTATTCCCCAAAATGTTTACGCTTAAGCGATACAAAAATACCATAGTAGCCTTTGTGGGTATCCTTGCCCTTGCCCTTGCCGATGGCAAGATGTTGTTACAGTTTATTCAAGCTATGGAGAGAGGCAATAGGAAAGGACTTAAATGTGCAGCATCTACCTCTAACATTGCAAAAATGCTCTGTCAGAAGAAAATAGTCTCTTTATAGACTCAGTTTTCCAATGCATTGCCTGCAGTTGTTTATTACAGGGACAAATCTGTTTTCTCATAAATACCTTCCTTTTGTTTGAAACATCAAAGAAAGTAGAACACATCTACTCACCATGTAGAACTTTCTTTCACATCTGGAAAGAAAAAACAGATGTTACTGAATCGCTACACGCCAAGAAACACTCTTTGGGAGTGCTGTGAGGGATGCCATCCTTGAAGTTTATTCAAGAGTCCTCCTGTACCTTGTGTAGCACTCCCAGGGATAGACGACATGAAGTCGAAAGAACACTTCCGATAAAAGAGTCCAAAGAGTGTCAGATATTAAAACCTTTTACTGCAGTGGGCTAAATCAGGGTCACACAGAGTGATTATTGGTAGTATTAAACAAATCTACTTTGAAACAAAGGTATACACCTCACACACATGGTTATGGGCTTAAAAGAAAGAAGATGCCTGTACCATGTCAGATACAGAGTTGAAATGTATTCAATTTTGAGTTTGCATCCCAATATTACACTTTATATACATCACATAAGACTGAAATATAACAAAACTGTTTGACATAGAAACAGCGGATTTCATCTGGTTTTTTGAAATAATCGTTTTATGAAAATAAATGATGAAACATTCCACCTAAAAATAACATTCCACCCATGAGGCCAAAGAGGGCACTTTTGGTAATTGACTGCAGGAAAGGGATGTTGTTTTAAATATGTATTTGACTAATAAACAGCCAATTAAAAAACAAATTATAGAGGGCTGATTTGTACAATTTATTATTTGTGAAGTCCTGCCCCCCTCTTCGTTAGCAACAGTTGATCTGCACTCAAACACTTTTCAAGGTTTTTAAACAACTTATTGACCGACATCGGTCGGTTATTTTTTTATGTGAGCTCGATGTGCAGTTTCTGTAGAGATAAATTAGATCAAGCCTGAACTGGAACCATAGTTTAGCGCAGAAAATGTGGTAATTTACTACAATGACCATAATCCATTGTGTGCACGCTTAAACTTGTCCTGTCTGTGCGGAGCAGACACAGAGACTGAGAGAAGAGAGAATTTGCAATTGAGAGGGATAGAAAGCAGTTGCTTCGGGAGCCTGAAAATACATTATCTAAGTCACGTGTCAAAATCCTTCCACAGAGGGCTGAGTGTCTGCAGGTTTTCACTCCTACCTTGTACTTGATTGATGAATTCAGGTCACTAATTAGTAAGGAACTCTCCTCACCTGGTTGTCTAGGTCTTAATTTAAAGGAAAAACCAAAAGCCAGCAGCCACTAGGCCCTCCATGAAATGAGTTTGACAACCCTGATCTAAGTGATTGATAGTTGGTATTCATTCTGCAGTCATAAAGGTATGCCTTATTTACTTTGAAGAACTACTAAAATAGTGAGTTTGTCAGACAGCATAGGCAGCAGCTCTATAGAGATGATATGATGACTTGGAATTAAATAATAAAGTATTCAAATAAAACAATTATTTTATTAAAGTAATGTGAATAAATGATGGTTAATAAGGGATACGCAGTAATGGGCAGTCACTACCATCATGGGACTTTTATTAATTGTTTTATTCTGTGTTACAGCTATCAACCCACATAAGGCATAGCACATTTCATGTCTAAAAAAAATAATAGAAACCGAAGTCAAAAACCGTGATGATTTTTTAAATAATCAAACCGAAACCGACCCATCCTCAAAAAGCACTAATTGCTCAGCACTATCAAGAACACAACATTATTTGAAAAACGGTCAATTATCAATTACTGATACTAAAGATGCACACTTTGGCATGCACTACAGTGGTAGCAACCCAAACTGGGCTTTCGTAACATGCTTTGATTATTTGTTAGAGCTGTATGGATCTCTTAAATTGACTTAGTAGTATCGATACTCTCTGAAAGTAATGTGGGTGTCCTGATGCTTTAAAGGTACATTCAGTCAGAGATCAGATACATAAGGTTTTAATGTGACCATTACACACTGGGTGTATAATGACCACAAGAAGACAGAGAGCAGGCTTGTTAGCTAAATGAGCCCTCTCTCTCTGGGTTGGATTGTTGCTGGTTCCACAGCCTTGGGGTGACATTAGTGGAAATGCTTCATTTACTGTGCTAATGGCCCCAGCCATGTCGTGACATCTTCAGTCTACAGATCTGGGCTTGTTTTGTTAAGGGTTCTATTTAAAGATGTGTGGAGTAGGTTTGACATGAATTCAGCTCTCAGGTAATCGGAAAAAAAGTAACGTTAACGATCAGATTGGTTGATATTGAATGGATAGACAAATATATATTTTTCAAAAATACAAACATATTATTAGCTTATTGCATTTACACTAAACAGTGCTCTGCTATTCTTTCTGTTAACCGGAGGCTTCACTGAAGCAGCTTCCATCATATAATTTCACATAAATCGTTTTTTACAAATTTGTTCAGAGCTCTCTAGTGCCTAAGATGTCTGCCTGTGTCTTTTCAGTCTATACTCTACCTTGTTATTTTCTGTTCTCACTCCTATAAATGAGATTCATTACAGTAGTTCCTTTCTTTTGAAATATTGTTTACTCAGCCAATTTTTACTTGATGGCCACTTTTTAAAGTGACTTAAGTAAACAGTACAACACACTTTTAAAATACACATTTGTATTGTATGAACTCAAGTAACTTTGTTGAGTCTTTTAAAGTCAGGAACAAACTGCATTTCCTTCCTTTGACATACCATGTTGCATTATATTTCCCTATGGCAGCTGCCAGTTTCACTTATGGCTTGCATTAGAGCAAAGGAACCAAGCGCTGAGCTGTCTCTTGGGTTTGACTAGATCCCATTCCCTACCACAGATGTGCCAAAGAGTGGGATTTAGCAGCTGTGGGAGGAACCATGGTGACATTCCCATATTCATCTCTTCCCGAGGATATCCATGGCCACAGCTGTTTCCCAGCCAGGGATATTCTATCTCAGTGGCTCAGAGTAAACAACAGCAGTGGTGCTCCACTGTGCTCTAATAGCTACCTGAGGATGGACCCGCAAGCAGGCAAAATCCTGCAGATCCTATCTCAAAAACCACAACAGACCCTGTTCCAACCAGTCCTGTAGGCTAGCTAGATCATACTACAATTTTCTCCTTTTTTAATTGAAACTGATGATAAAGACACATTGTGCACATTCTGTCTTGGAAATTGACTTCTTCGTGGATTCTTGTGCTAGGGGAAATGTAATAATTATTACACAATTTACTAGCATGGCTTTTTGCTCTTTGTTTTGGTTTTGTTTGCTTGCCGGCCTTGGTTTTAGACTCAAAGTGCATGGTATGTCCTCAGACTAACACATTTCTGTTCAAGGATTGCCAAATAGCTATGCTCTAATAAAAAATAACTATTCATACTGTACTTCTATATAAAATATTTTTGAAATAGCTGCCATTTTTTTTAGAATTACAAATTGATGATTCTGTAACTTGAAACACATTATAGAAGCAATAGTCAACATGACTACATTTCCCCAATTATTATTTTTATGACACTGACGTGTTACACCTTTTTAAGCTCCTCTCCATCTTACTTCTCCATATAGGACTTCTAAGAAATGTCTATCCTCCATTGACTGTTTCCGTTTCACATTCAAGAATGTGCACTTGCCCTTTGATGTTCGAGACCTGTAATTAATTTCGAATCAATGGCTTTCAATGTTCAGAGAGGAGATGGAAGGAGGTAATGGGCATAGCTACATAGTGGGTGGAGGTATGTAAGGGGGGTCTGAGTACACCACCACACAACCTTCAATTGGATGTCGAATGTTCTTCTCATCAATAGAAATGACAAGGATTAGGCTGTAGAGTCAGGTTCTTCAGATGGATGAATAGGCCACATTGTGCGCTGAGGTGACGTCTGACCTCTTAGAAGTAGTTTGCGTACCTTTTCATAATGTTATGGTGAAAAGGATGCACGTCCACATAGCTGAAATATTGCTAGGATATTCCAAATTCAACCTAGTTGCAATGTTTTCTGTATAATAATATCAAATAATCACAAGTACACTTTCTGTATGATTATGATTTCATACAGAGAAGGTATTTTAGGGACACGGAAAGTTGCAAAAATATTACATGGAATTTCTGCCAGAGCAACAGCATGCATGCAAAAGAATAAAAGACACCCAAAACAAATAGCAGCCCAATTTACCAAACTCATAATATTGTGCATCTTGATGTGCCATAAAGGCTTCTCTTCTGGGTGACCTCGACAACATTTTGCTTGAGTGACCATGAAAAATTGGCTTTGACATCCAGGGGCCATCTTATGGCTGTACTGCTATTCACACCAACCACCTCCACTTGGCCAACAGCTTTCCTCAAATTGCATGGGATGCCGGGTGAATTCCTCACACCACACGAGAGGAAAAACAGACCTGTCTCCATACCATTTAATGCCCCCTTGTGTTAAGGATTTACATGGGACTAATTTAGCCCTTGCTAGATGCAAAACACTGACATGCAATATTTTAGTAAATATACCCTTCAGGCTATTGTTATACATAAGTTAGGCTACTCACATATACATGTTAAACATGGTGTTCATTGTGTTAGTGTAGAGTTTCCCACTTAATTATTAGGGAGGAACTAAAACGTATTGAGATATTCTGATAATTATGAACGTAATGTACTGTAATGTGACATGTGAATTGCTATACAAATGAGCAGAAATTCATCCATGAATGATCCTGTTTATTAGTATGGGATATTGATGTGCTTCACTTCCAATTAGTCAGATTGTTGATGAATTAATCAGAATAAAATCAATACTGTTCATTGTCAAATAATAATTAGATATTCTTCATACATGATCTGTGGTGTGTTGTAGATGTTTTATCCTCCAGGTTATTAATTGATTACAAAGTATTATAGCAAACATTGTATTTATTTACTTGTATTCATCCATGACAGAGAGACAAATGACTATTAATCGAAAACAAATGTAAGTGTAATTTGTGTTCTGACCTTTTTCATTCGAGCATTACCTCCTATGGACTCAAGTTCTTCATTTATACAAGATAACATAAGTCAAACATTTTGATAAATAGTAGTGATTGAGACTATTTATTCTAATTAAGCCTCATTTACACCTTCCGTTTCCACGCCGTCTGCTTGGTCCGCTCGAACGAAATGATGCAATATCGAATCTCTTTTCAAGGGAGTTACGTCGATTTCGGACACGGAAACCTGTGAAGACGGGAACGGATGTTCGATTGAAGAGGAAGGTGTACATTAGGCTTTATGCTTTTAGGTTCCATTTAACACATTGCTGTAACCATACAGTAACATCAGCGTTTGGAGTGAGGCAATGAGGCCATACATAAAATGGCCACGTATGTCATGTACAGAATAACATATTAACATATTAGCTAGTATCCACTGTCTTACACAGAGGCCTTTGGGCATTCCACAGGGAATCTCCTGCCCAGGGTGACAATGGGATTCATATTTAATGCATGGCAACAGGGTTGTGTAAATGTTTGTGGCCCATACGCTAGGGACAGCGCTCGTATGAGACCTTGGACTCCATTGTAGATTTTTTCAGGGGGGAAAGTTTGCTCAAGACTGAATGCACTGGTCACTTTAGGATGACCTTGCTATCCACATACAGTGAAGGTAGTCCACACTAACATTTATTTAAGGGTACTTTTTGGTTTGTATGGAACTGCACATGGAATTTGTAGGCAAAGACATTTAGGATTTCCATTGAGAGGGATGTACGTGGTCTATTTTCCCCTTTGCTTTTAGCAGGGTTAAGAGACAAATTCTCTCTGTGGAGCTATCTTAACTTTATCTCTGTTTTTCACACTGTTGTATTGTTGTCATCCTCTGACTGTCCCATAATGGGAGAGGACATGTTTGTTGACACTATGTTATTGGACAGATGGTGCACTGTCCGATAGTTATTGGCAGCATCCACAGTCTCAGCACTTCCAGTGATGACAGATATGCCAGGTGGCACACTCTATCCTCTGGGTGCAGAGTTTTCTGCTGCTCCGTCATATCATACGACCTTACTTGCTTAATGACGTTGCAAGTCTTCATAGTCCAAGTTCAGCCTATTTTTCCTGTTATTGTATTTGACACTTAAAGAGAGTTCTTCACTTCTATCATCTATGTAATGAAGATGTCATATAACGTGAGCTTTTAAACTCAGAGAAAAGATAGACAGATCCAGACACTTGATGTTGTTCTCCCAAATCTGCGTGAGGTTGACAGACATTTTGGCGTACTGCAGAGAGGAGGCGGCACATCAGTTTGATCACAATAAAGATATGAACCACTCAGTCAGTCACTCAACGCAGTGAGATTCTGTGTTGTGACACGCCGGTGCAAATTAGACCCTTCCCCCAGGACATACACTCAGTGTCCAGTTTATTAGGTACACCCGTCTAGTACCGGGTCGGACCCCCCTTTGCCTCCAGAACAGCCTAAATTCTTCTGGGAATGGAAACGTTGCTCAATTGGTATCAAGGGACCTAACGTGTGCCAGGAAAACATTCCCCACACCATTACACCACCATCACTAGCCTGTACTGTTGACACCAGGCAGGATGGGGCCATGGACTCATGCTGCTTACGCCAAATCCAGACTCTGCCATCAGCATGATGCAACAGGAACCGGGATTCATCAGATCAGGCAATGTTTTTCCACTTCTGAATTGTCCAGTGTTGGTTATCGTGTGCCCACTGGAGCCGCTTCCTCTACTTTTAGCTGATAGGAGTGGAACCCGGTGTGGTCGTCTACTGCAATAGTGTGACAAGGACCGACGAGTTTTGCATTACGAGATGCCGTTCTGCACACCACTGTTGTACTGCGCCGTTATTTGCCTGTTTGTGGCCGGCTTGTTAGCTTGCACGATTCTTGCCATTCTCCTTCGACCTCTCATCAATTACCTGTTTTCGCCCACAGGACTGCCACTGACTGGATGTTTTTTCTTTGTCGCACCATTCTCGGTAAACCCTAGACACCGTCGTGCGTGAAAATCCCAGGAGGCCGGCCGTGTCTGAGATACTGGGACAGGCACACCTGGCACCGAAGATCATACCTCGCTCAAAGTCGCTTAGGTCACTCGTTTTGTCCATTCTAATGTTCAATCGAACAGTAACTGAATGCCTCGATGCCTGTCTGCCTGCTTTATATAGCAAGCCACGGCCACGTAACTCACTGTCTGTAGGAGCAGTCAATTATCGTGAACGGGGTACCTAATAAACTGGCCACTGAGTGTCTATCACACATACAAAAACATACACTTACTACTGCTTTGTTGTCTTCCCATATTTACATTAGAGCTCACTGAAAGAAGAGCAAAGTATGGTTATTTGAGATCTAATGTCACAAGGTCACCATATATTCTCTTTGTTGCTGCAAATGCTGTCAGTAAGATAAGTCCTACTATCTCTGTGCTCATGGGAAAAAAATAAAATTCACATCATTCCATTTGAGAAAAGGTGTCCATATCATACCAGTGTCATCATCACTTGATGAAGTTTTCTCTAACATGTCAGACACTTTTAAATAGAGCTACAATCTCGGATATACAGGTATTTCTGAATCCCCCTCCCCATAGACATACTTTAAAGCAAATGACAAAGGACATACTGGGAGAGTGGATGAAAAGTACCGTTCTGTGCTGTTCCCTACAGTTCTATAGCGGCTGTGACAGATGATTCTAAGGCTGAGTGTATGAGATGTGTAAAAGCCCTAGCCCATGTGGAGCTGCTCACCGGGTGCCCTGTGTTGTCCTGGTGGAGCTGTGGAGAGAGGAGTGGACAAGCCGGCTGACTGGGGGATTTTTGGAGGTGTCCAATGACTTATTGATTACACTCTGTGCTTTTCAAAGTCGTTAAAAGTCACTCCTCTCCATGTCTGATGAGGCCAGTGAGTAATTGTGAAAAAGACTCAGCCTCTGGTAATTGAACTTCTGTGGTTGGAAACAGATGGCTGTAGACAGACAGGAGAGGGGAGGGATCATTTAAGGATGATAAGTTGGGGAAGATTGCTCTTGTAGAGTGAGGACAGACACGCCTTAACAGCTTTATAGTTTAATCATGGATTCAAATCAAAATCAAATCAAATTATATTTGTCACATGCGCTGAATACAACAGGTGTAGACCTTACAGAGAAATGCTTACTTACAAGCTCTTTTCCAACAATGCAGTTAAATAAGAAAATAAATATAAAAACACATGAGAAATAAAACACACAGGAATGAAGCTACAGTATATACAAGGAGTACCATATCCATATCAATGTGCAGGGATACGTGGTAATTGAGGTAGATACTGTATATACATATAGGCAGGGGTAAAGTGAGTAGGCATCAGGATATGTAATACTAAAAGTAAAAAGAAGTAGCATCAGCATATATGGTGGGTATGTGTGTGCATGTGTGTCGATGTGTACACGTGTGATAATGTGGGTGTCTTATGGATGTTTGTGCGTGTGTATGTGTGTGTGTGTGTGAGAGTGTTGGTGTAATTGTGTGTGTGTGTGTGTATAGAGACCTGTGAGTGTACATATAGCCAGTGCAGGTAGAGTCACTGCAGATAGGCCATACAGTCCAGCCTACAGTGGGGTGTTAAGTAAATGGCAGAATTTCTGTAATTTGCCTTTTTATGTCAAAAGAAACCTCATGAGGTAATACAAACCACAGTACAAAACACAAGTCACAGTAACAGCTAACTGATAAGTAAAAGTAATAACAGCATGTACTTACAGTGGTATTTCCATAAGAGTAAGAACAATGAAGTGACCCGAGGAACTGCTGTGATTTCTGGGCGTAGCTAATTAACTGTCGGTTTGTTCTTTTGTTCTTTTTTTTAATGCTTAAGATATTTTTTAATCTATCCAGACTTTGTAATGATTTTTTAGATTTTTTGTTCTCAGTCATTAGGTACAGCTTTATTGTACAATACCTCAACAAAAGCAAAGGGGTCTGTTTCTGAAATGAACCTGACTCATTTTATTCACAACAGATATAGTTATTGAAGTGGAGCCGTTCAAATTATCGGAATACCCCGGAACATTGAACACTGCTTAATTAAATGAACCACTGAACCGCTCAGTAAGAGAATTGTAATCTTAATTTCCTGTGGTCTACCCTCATAACTAGGTGAACTATTTCCATAAGAGGTACTTTGTTACCAGTCCACATGAAACTCCACATGAAACTCCACATGAAACCTGTGCTTTAAAAGCTCTTCTGCTTTTACTAGCCTTTCTCTAATCCTCCTGATATGGTATGATCAGATCATATCATGTTAATAAGGGTCCCCAGTGGATAGCCATAGTGGTGCAGATATGTATTAGCCAGTGAAGGGCTTATACCGTAGCATGTATAAGCCCTGTGTAGCTCAGTTGGTAGAGCATGGCGCTTGCAACGCCAGGGTTGTGGGTTTGATTCCCACGGGGGGCCAGTATGAAAAAATAAAATAAATAATGTATGCACTCACTAACTGTAAGTCGCTCTGGATAAGAGCGTCTTCTAAATGACTTAAATGTAAATGGCTAACAAGACCCACGTGACTCGCAGCGCAGGGAGAGCTGTTACCACACTGGTCTGGAATGGAGACCATTTGTTAATGCAATATTTGTCCGAAATTGTGTGAGGGGTTTGATTGGTTCTTTGAAATGTATTTTTCCTCGGGGGTTGAGACCTCTCATTGTTTGGATTTGAAAATCCAACCGTTGTAATGGAAGGGGGCGGCGCTCGGGAAAGACACAGAGGAGAGCCAACCACTAAAAGCACAGCCCTCTTCATCATCAACACATTGTGCCGACAACATCAAAGAGCCATTCCAGATTATGAAGTCAGGGGGACTTTGAGAGTTAGGTGTTAGCCAGACTACTTACACCCCCCATATGCATAAATTATCCCTATGACTCAGGACAATGAAGAGTGACTGCTTTGTGGAGGGGCCTGTCCTACAGGCTAGACTTTAATCCATGGTCCTAGCTCTCTTTGGTCATTAAAAGTCCCATGGCATTCATTGAGTAACGATGTGCCAAAACTCTGAATCTAGTCACCTTATCACCCTAAGCGTGTAATCGGTTATACAAACTATTTTAGAACTCCCATCCCCTTGAATGCATTTTAACTAGAAAAACAATATATTACTGGAGTAAATGAAGACAAACTGTATAAATATATGTATTAAGAACTGGATGGTTCCTGCCTGCCCAGACATATTGGAATCTGTGCTCCTTTACTTATTCAAATTCTTCAGGCTTATTCTGGCATTTTAGCCTAAGTCTGGCCTCTGATGGCATTGCAAACTTTATGTCCTCTACAAAATTCATCCTCCAATGATTTTTTCTGGTCTGCTGTTTGACCTGATTTAACTTTACTCTAAGACTGGCTTTAGACGTTTGATACATAGACTCCTCTGTACACTCCCAGGGACCTTTCAGTTTCTTTATATTAACCTGCTCCGGTTTCACACCACCAACCACAGGGACCTGAAAACCTTTTTATTCTCGGCTGTATTTTTGGTCCAAAGTGCTGTCATTGCACTGTCAAAGTTATGGCTCTACATCCTGGCTCTCTCATGTACCTATTGATCCAATGGTGAATATAATATTGTGATATACTGTATTCTTTGATTCATTTATGGTACAATGTTGCCATGTGAAACTTAACATTCATTTCTACTGCCAGTGATTGTTCCACAATTACAATTTTCAAATCTAATAAAATTTTATTTGTAACATACTTTGTAAACAACAGGTGTAAACTAACACTGAAATGCTTACTTATAGGCCCTTCCCAACAATGTAGAGAGAAAAATAGAAAATTATAGAAAAATAATAACACAAGGAATAAATACACAATGAGTAACAATAACTTGGCTATATACATGGAGTCCCAGTACCGAGTCGATATTCAGGGGTACGAGGTAATTGAGTTTGATATGTACATATAGGTAGGGGTAAAGTGACTAGGCAACAGGATAGATAATAAACAGTAGTAGCAGCATATGTGATGAGTCAAAAGAAAGAGTTAATGTAAAAAGGGTCAATGCAGATAGTCAGAGTAGCTATTTGGTCAACTATTTAGCAGTCTTATGGCTTGGGGGTAGAAGCTGTTTATGTTCCTGTTGGTTCCAGACTTTTACTTTGCAATATCTTAGTACATTCCATGTATACCTCATATATGAGTGTGGGATGAAACTATTTGTAATGAGTCACTGAGCCAATTTAAAATAACCTAATCAATCATGTTGTCTAAACTTCTTGACGTCTAGATTGACATTTACCCAAAGGCCATTGAGATGTTGCTTCCCAAAAAAGGTCTTAGTCGTGACAGCATTTCATCTACATTAAAAAAACATTAGCTTCAATAAGCAATTAAATAGACAATCTTCAATAAGCAATCACACGTTGAGTCTGGCCTACATGAACGGCACCATCATTGATGAGTGTACATGGTCATATCTTTACTGCAATTAATGCTATCTGACCGTGGAAGCTAAAACTCATCTAGGCCTAATAGCCATAGAAAATGTTGTTATTTTACCAGAACTTGGATACTGTAGGCCAGTGGTTCCCAATCTATGGGTCGCAACCCCTGTAGGGGGGCGCCAAAGTTTCCTGGGGGGTCCCGGGGCCTGACTTCATTTCAAGGGTAAAAAAAAGAATTGCAATAATTATTATTATTTGTCATTAAATTAATTGATCTATAATAATTAATAACTCTGCAATTAATAACTACATGGAGGTTATTCATCGTACAAGATACGATTCTGATGCACATAGGGGTATCTTTGGTTTGTCTCTAGAACATTCCAAGGCTGAGATATGACCAGCTAAAGATGGGGAGTAAAAAATGTAAGTAAAAAATGTAATCAGACTTTGCTTTGAATGGGATGATCTGTCTCCATCAATTGAGCTATTCACTTTCTGTCAGAGAAAATCTGCAACTAAATTGATACTTAACATAAATTATACATTTTTTTAAGTTTCAAATTTTACTTGTCACATGCACAAGTACAGTGAAAGTGTTCAATATCAAAACAGTAAGAAATAAGAGGTGAAGCTATATAAAGAGTCAGTACCAGATTTCCAATGTGCAGGGATACTGGAGTATTTGAGATGGATATGTACATGTAGGCAGGGAGTAGGAGAAAGTGACTGGTAGCAGGATAAATAATAATAACAGTAAACAGTATGTCAGCAGCATAAGTGGTGGGTGGGTGTGTGTATGCAAGTTTAAGTGGGTGGGTGTTAGTGTGAGTGCGTGTTTGTGTGTGTGTGTGTGTGTGTGTGTGTGTGTGCGCGCGTGCGTGTGTGCGTGCGTGCGTGCGCGTGTGCAATAGTGTCAGTGCAGGCGTGATAGGCGGATATACATTTAAAAAGTGACTGGTAGCTGGAATATATAAATACGTATGTTAATGTACTAATAGTAATATAAACATGTAAACAGGAGTAATAGTGACCAGTAGTAGGATAAATATATAGATACCAATGGTAATGGCAATCAATAATCAATTAACAGCAGCGTAGTGGTAGTAATAAATCTAATAAATAATGATTTTAGCAGCAGCATAGGTGTAAGGGGGGGGCAGTAGTTGTAAGCCATTTAACAGTCTTATGACCATGGGATAGAAGCTGTTTAGGAGTAGTTGGTCTGAGCCTTGATGCACCGGTACCGCCAGCCAGACAGGAGCATGGAGAACAGTCCATGTCTCGGGTGGCTGGAGTCTTTGGCAATTTCTCGGGCCTTTCTCAGACTCCACCTGGCATGTACATCCTGGATGGCTGGGAGCTCACCCCCAGGGATGCGCATGGCCGTCTGCACCACCCTCTGTAGGGCCTTCCGGTCGAGGGTGGTGCAGTTGCCATACCAGACGGTGATACAACCAGTCAGGATGCTCTCGATTGTGCAGCTATAAAAGTTCCTAAGGATCTGAGGGGCCATGCCAAATCGTTTCCTAAGGGAGAAGAGGCACTGCCGTGCCTTCTTCAAGACTGTGCTGGTGTGAGAGGTCCATATTAAGTCCTCAGTGATGTGGACACAGAGGAACTTGAAGCTTGTCAAAGACCCAGTCTCCCAAGTTATTGACCGTTCTCTCTGCTACCGCACGGCAAGCGGTACCGATGCACCAAGTCTGGAACCAACAAGACCCTGAGCAGTTTCTACCCCCAAGCCATAAGACTGCTAAATAGTTAGTTAAATAGCTAGCTGGACTATCTGCATTGACCCTTTTTGCACAAACTTTTTTGACTCATCACATACGCTGCTGCTACTGTTTACTATCTGTCACTTTATTCCTAGTTCTATGTACTTATCTATCTAAATTACCTGGTAACCCTGCACATCGACTCTGTACTGGTGCCACTTGTATATAGCCAAGTTATCGTTACTCATTGTGTATCTATTATTTATTTGATTAATAAGTGTTTTACTTTTCTATTATTTCTATATTTACTTTCTCTCTGTATTGTTGGGAAGGGCTCATAAGTAAGCATTTCACTGTTAGTACACACATGTTCACAAAACATGTGACAAATCAAATCTTGTACATGTTCGTGTCCTCAGCCGTAGCCTTGGGGTTGGCTGTGATAGCCCTGTGAGCAGTAGCTATGTCCTATAGTTTAGCGCGCAGCTCCGGTGTTAATCCAGGGCTTTTGATTGGGGAAGCAGCAAACCTTCACTGTGGGGACGACGTCTGTGATGCATTTCCTGATGAAGCCAGTGATGGAGGTGGTTAGCTCGTCGATGGTATCGTCGGAGTCCCAGAACATATTCCAGTCAGCGCTAGCAAAGCAGTATTGCAGCATAGTCTCTGCTTCGGTAGACCATTTATTCTTTGGGTGCGTCACAGGTACTTCCAGTTGGAGATTCTGTTTGTAAACAGGAAGCAGGAGTATAGAGTCATGATCTGATTTGCCAAAGGGGGGACAAGGGAGGGCCGGGTATGCTTGCTTGTGAGTTGAGTAACAGTGGTCTAGGACTTTATCGCCCCTAGTGGTGAAGGAAATGTGTTTATAGAAGTTGGGCATCGCCCCACTGGACACAGACGTCAGTTCAACGTCTAGTTTTGATTTATATTTTGTTGAGTTTTCAACTAAAGTGAATTCAAAGTGAAATCAACAAAAAATTGCACCATTTCATAGGATTGAGGTTAAAAGTTGGATGAAAAAAAGACGAAATGCCCTTAAATTGATGACGTTTTGCAAATCCAATCAGTTTTCCACGTTCATTCAACATCATCACATAGATTTATTGGGTTGAAATGACGTGGAAACAATGTTGATTCAACCAGTTTTTGCCCAGTGGGATCTGTTTTAGTGACGTGGAATTAAAATCCCTGGCAACAAGAAAAGCTAATCAAATCAAAGTTTATTGGTCGCATATACAGTTTAGCAGATGTTATAGCGGGTGCAGCGAAATGCTTATTTTACTAGCTCCTAACAATACAGTAAAATGTCAAGTAAATAAACATTTAAATTAAAGAAAATTAAGAAAAATTAACAAATCTAATTAACAACCCAAATAGTATTGTAACAGTAATCCAAATGCAATCTATACGTGTACACTGGATGTGCATGGTTTCATGCTTGTTTATATCCTCGTACAGTTCTTCAAGTGCCAGCTTGTTGTTGTTGTTGTTGTCCTAGGTGGAATATATACAGCAGTCACGATAACAGATGAAAACCCTCTTGGGAGGTAGAAGTGTGGGCATTTGAACATCAGGTATTCCAAGACGGGTTAACAATAGGTTGAGACTTCCACTGTGCTAGAGTCTGCACACCATTTGATGAATAGACATACCCCTCTCCCTCTGAATTTCCCTGAATCCGATGTACTGTCCATTCGGTGCACAGAGAATTCAGCAACTTGGATATCTTCTCCGAAAGCCATGTTTCAGAAAAACAGAGAATATTGCAGTTACGAGAGTCCCGTTGATAGCAACTCCGCGATCGGAAGATTTCCATCTTATTATCAAGTGACTAAAAGAATGGAGGGAAGTGGTGGCCGGTTTTCCCTTCACCTTAGTCTCAGGATGCCCGCTCTCCTGCCTCTTTTTTGCCTGTGTTTCCTCTTGGGTAGCCCAAAGATTGGGTCAGAAGTACACAAAGTGCCTAGGGCAGATCAGCCAAATTCAAAGTTTAAGCTGGAATTTAGGTTAGTAACTGCCGATCAGATGTTCAAAAGTTTTTGTCGATCATAGGAAATGATAGCAGACACATTTCATGAAAAAGAAAGTAAAGATAAATGCCAAAAGAATCACAAAATAGCTAAGTTGGGTTGGAGCACGCAAGATGGCAGCAATACAATACGGCGCCACATATACATATAACTATGTAGAATTATATATTATTACGGTATACATAAAAAAAATGTAATACAGAAATATCACGAGCAAAGCACCCCCACACTAACACACCTCCTCCTCCATGCTTCACGGTGGGAACCACACAGATCATCCGTTCACCTACTCTGCGTCTCACAAAGACACAGCTGTTGGAACCAAAAATCACAAATTTTGACAGATTTCCACCAGTCTAATGTCCATTGCTCGTGTTTCTTGGCCCAAGCAAGTATCTTCTTATTAGTGGTGTCCTTTAGTAGACAATTGAGACATGGATTGTGCATGTGTGCCATTCAGAGCGTGAATGGGCAAGACAACAAAAGGTACCTTTGAACAGGGTATGGTAGTAGGTGCCAGGCGCACCGGTTTGTGTCAAGAGCTGCAACGCTGCTTCGTTTTTTCCCGCTCAACAGTTTCCTATCTGTATCAAAAATGTGCAGTTTTGTCACACAACACAATGCCACAGATGTCTCAAATTTTGAGGGAGCGTGTAGTTGGCATTCTGACTGCATGAATGTCCACCAGAGCTGTTGCCAGATAATTAATTGTTAATTTCTCTACCATAAGCCGTCTCCAACATCGAATTTGGCAGTACGTCCAACCGGCCTCACAACCACAGACCACGTGTGCTTACGCCAGCCCAGGACCTCTTCACCTGCAGTATCATCTGAGACCAGTCACGCGGACAGCTGACGAAACTGAGTAGTATTTCTGTCTGTAATAAAGCCCTTTTTTGGGGGGGAAACTCATTCTGATTGGCTGGGCCAGCTCCCCAGTGGGTGGGCCTGGCTCCCAAATGTGTGTGCCTATCTATCACTTGATGGTTTCATTTCATGTTTTGTTGTAACCGCTATATATATCCGCCTCACTCTCATAGAAATACGTGGTACTGCTAGGTTTTACACAGTCAAATGTGAAAATTACTACATTTTTTATAAAGAACTTTACAAACGATACATTTTGACATCAATATATACATTTTAAATTGTTTAAAAAAAATTGATCAATACAGTAATATGAGATCTGTATGTCAAATATTTACATTTGACATTTTAGTCATCTAGCAGATGCTTTTATCCAGAGTGACTTACAGTTAGTGCATTCATCTTAAGATAGCTAGGTGAGACAACCACATATCACAGTCAAATATACAGGATATGAACATTCCATTCCAACTAAACAATAGTTATATAGCATTTTGCAACTAAACCCATTTTATTGTACATCTAAAATCTATGAATAAAAAATCTGAGAACATTCATATTTTACACACACATGAAGGTACCCATAAGAAATAATTTCTGATGAACAAACACAAAATGGGTGGATATAGCGTTTTGGAAGGAAACTCTGGAACTATGAAGCTAGAGAAACACATACAATCAGAAATACCATGCAGTATTGCATAGTAAAATATGTGGTGGAAAAAGTACTTAATCGTCATACTTGAGTAAAAGTAAAGATACACTGGGGGAAAAAAGTATTTAGTCAGCCACCAATTGTGCAAGTTCTCCCACTTAAAAAGATGAGAGAGGCCTGTAATTTTCATCATAGGTATACGTCAACTATGACAGACAAAATGAGAAAAAAAAATCCAGAAAACCACATTGTAGGATTTTTTATGAATTTATTTGCAAATTATGGTGGAAAATAAGTATTTGGTCAATAACAAAAGTTTCTCAATACTTTGTTATATACCCTTTGTTGGCAATGACACAGGTCAAACGTTTTCTGTAAGTCTTCACAAGGTTTTCACACACTGTTGCTGGTATTTTGGCCCATTCCTCCATGCAGATCTCCCTCTAGAGCAGTGATGTTTTGGGGCTGTCGCTGGGCAACACGGACTTTCAACTCCCTCCAAAGATTTTCTATGGGGTTGAGATCTGGAGACTGGCTAGGCCACTCCAGGACCTTGAAATGCTTCTTACGAAGCCACTCCTTCGTTGCCCGGGCGGTGTGTTTGGGATCATTGTCATGCTGAAAGACCCAGCCACGTTTCATCTTCAATGCCCTTGCTGATGGAAGGAGGTTTTCACTCAAAATCTCACGATACATGGCCCCATTCATTCTTTCCTTTACACGGATCAGTCGTCCTGGTCCCTTCGCAGAAAAACAGCCCCAAAGCATGATGTTTCCACCCCCATGCTTCACAGAAGGTATGGTGTTCTTTGGATGCAACTCAGCATTCTTTGTCCTCCAAACACGACGAGTTGAGTTTTTACCAAAAAGTTCTATTTTGGTTTCATCTGACCATATGACATTCTCCCAATCCTCTTCTGGATCATCCAAATGCACTCTAGCAAACTTCAGACGGGCCTGGACATGTACTGGCTTAAGCAGGGGGACACGTCTGGCACTGCAGGATTTGAGTCCCTGGCGGCGTAGTGTGTTACTGATGGTAGGCTTTGTTACTTTGGTCCCAGCTCTCCGCAGGTCATTCACTAGGTCCCCCCGTGTGGTTCTGGGATTTTTGCTCACCGTTCGATCGAGGGAGATTATCAGTGGTCTTGTATGTCTTCCATTTCCTAATAATTGCTCCCACAGTTGATTTCTTTAAACCAAGCTGCTTACCTATTGCAGATTCAGTCTTCCCAGCCTGGTGCAGGTCTGCAATTTTGTTTCTGGTGTCCTTTGACAGCACTTTGGTCTCGGCCATAATGGAGTTTGGAGTGTGACTCATAGTTGACGTGTACCTATGATGAAAATTACAGGCCTCTCTCATCTTTTTAAGTGGGAGAACTTGCACAATTGGTGGCTGACTAATACTGTTTTTATGTTATCCAGAGTATTAGTGACTGCAACTGTGCTGCTGGCAACAATTTACACTTTTTTTTGCCAATGTTTGCTAACACAGGCCATATTCAACGGGTGTTGAGCGTTTGTAAATTGGTCAGTTATTCTGCGCTCTGGCACACTCAGACGAGTGTGCTCTGAAATCAGAGTGGATAGCCAGAGCGAATTTACCTGCTATATCTATCAACAGCTGTCATGTCGCAGTGACATCATGAACATTCTATTGAAATGGATACTTGCATAGTGGAGTCTTTTGTTAAGACATGTAGCTAGCTAGCTAAACAATGAACCATAATCCCAACTCATGACGTTACTACCCTGCATGAATCTGCAGGTAGGTAACCAACCAGGTTCAATGTTAGCTAGCTAACATTAGGCTATAACTAGCAATGCAAATGGCTCTGAGATGCGAATAATATTACTACACAGATCATACACGTAACGTTAGCTAGTGAGCCAGCCAGCTAACGTTAGCTAGCTAGCTAACAGTACACTTTAACTTGAAATGAAAGCGACTTTTTTCTGACAGAAACGTGTAATATCTGAAAATGTAGCTAGCTAGACTGTCTTACCCATATACATGGATGGACGCTTCTCCCTCTCTGTCACAGATGCCATGGTTGCCCTTAGTTTGAAGATGTAATCCGGAGACAAGTGTTTTCTCCATCTCCTTAGCTATCATACTCTAATTCCACTGATTTCAGAACTCGGTCCTCCAGAAAGTGGAGAGCAACACTTATGCAGTTCTACTACGCTATATATATATATTTTTTTAAAGCCTTGTTAGACAGGATTACTTACACGTACTGACCAGCTCAAATAGACGGAAGCGCGCTACATGGCAGACCAATCCGAACTCATCTCTCAGCATGTCCAGCCCACTCATTATCTCAGCCAATCAACTAGGCTCATAATTTAACAATTGTATTCTTATTTACAGATGGCATACAAGTTTGTTATTAAGGCACATGAAAGTTTACATGTTCCAGAAGGCATTTCTGCCATTACAGGTAGGCTAGAAACTGATTTACCTCCTCGGGCAATGCAGCAGCTGGAGTATTCTCTGATCCAGCTGTTGCTGTGAGGCAGCCAGATGCTGACCCCGCCCTCTCCATCCACCAGTTTCACGATGGATTTGTATGTCAGAGTGGGTTATTATGTAACAACATTTTTCCCAGAGGGATCCAATAAGTAGATTGTAATTCTGTTAACTACAATCAAGTTGTTTAATTGAAAGACAAACAACTTAAAGTTTCTTAATTACAATCTATTAGTCGCTCTTTCTATTTTTCTCTCCCTTTCTCTCTCTCTCTTTGCATCTCTCCCTCCCTCCATCTCTCTCTCTCCTTCTCTCTCTCCCTTTCTCTCTGGTGTACTGTAGGCTTCATTATTTCATATCGAGTCACGCTCACCTCAGCACTCATCAGGAACAAATGCAACATTAAGTTAATGGAAACAAGCAGACAAAGCACATGTTCAGCTCCCACCCTCCCAACAACACACAGAGAGCCAATTACTGAAGAACACCCCCCTCTGCCAGACATGCACAGTCTATGCTCTAGGCCTACTCTCAGTCTTTGGGTGTTGGCCAGTGATAAAGCGTAAACAGCATTTATAGAGTAGGGGTTTTGATATTTCATATTTAAGATCCATTCACAGATAATATTTTGACTGTTCTATTATGACTGCTCTCTTAATGTTTATGTTCAATCGGTCCTATCTGCATCACAATAAAACAAAATAGGCCAATTTCTCTTTTTTGTTTTGACCACTAAAGAAGAACAAATGGTACAGAGAATATTCAGGACCTTAACTGAACTTCAGTATATGCCCTTTGGAATAAGCTGTTCCAAGAAACACATAACGGTCAATCCGAGGTATAAGAGGGGAACAGTGGCAACATTTACATGTTCAATAAAGCTGATATCATCCTTATTAGCCCCAATGAAGTGCTGCTGTGGGCATGGATGGGCAATTCCTTAATGGACTATAGAAAGACTAGATTAGCTCATTGACTGGCAGTATTGGATCCCCTGAGTGAAATTAGCCAGACTGCCTGTCTGGATAAGAGTGAGGGAATGCTTAAGAGAGGAGAGAGAGGTCTCTCACTTGCTGTTGGTCAGACTGTAGTCAGCTCTCTATGGGACTCTGATGATAGAAGTCTGCCTTGCTACCTTTTATGTGGCCCTGTTTTAAAATCAATTGGGCTATAATCACAAAATCCAGACATTTGAATATATATTTATCAATCCAAAACAATCCCCTGTAAAATCACCAGATAACATTTTTGCCAAATGCTTTTTAGTTACGTTTTTGATGTAGACTAATAGTTTTTGGTGCCCTTATAGTACTGCTGATGTGTTGTTTATGATGTACTCTGGCATCTAAAACCAGCCATATGGCTTATCTGGTACCCAGAACCAACATTTGCTCAGATTCAAACAGGACTCAAAACAAAGACACAAAGGCTTCATTGAATTGGAATGATCAGACATTTACAAGCATGTTTTTGCTTTCAGCTATGTGTACTGACATCACACATGACATTCATTTGTAACCATTGCCAAATTGATAAGTTCTCATTTGCATTTCCGATCAAAAGCAATATGAAAACATGGGGAAATGTCCACGAAGGGTAATTGCTGCTACATAGAACTGTTTGAATAGCTACAGGGGAGAAAATCAGTATACTTATTATGCTCAGTGCATGCATGGGGTAAGAGCAGACTGAACTGTATAGAGATGAAGTACTATTTGCATTATAACTGTGCATGCTAGAGAAGCATACTGCATATGACTGTATTGCATCCTCTCTATCCAAAGCCATTAAAACAATTATTATTATGTGTAAAATCACTAGAAACCAAGTTTGCACTGGAGAAAGCCTAAAATGTTACATCTCAATGTGAAAATACCTTTTTATCCTTGGCAGAATCATACATTTCCGAGGACCACTGCTACTTACAGATGTAGAATCTTAATTTGAGCCAGTTTGCTACAGCAGGAAAAAATCCCGCAGCAACAGGACATGTGAATTATTATGTGGATCATAATTAATGGACATTTTTGTTGATACATTTTTCACAAGGGAAAATCAAGTCTGAAATTTCAAAGTGGAAATTACAAACTTCAGTAGCCTTTTTAAACCTCAAATACACTATACATTTAAAATGTACTGCATTGCAGGAAAGTCCTCCTGCAAAAGAGTGATCAAATTAAGATCCTACATCTGTAGTTACTCCACTGTCAATCATACGGAAACAACTTATACACCCTCTACTTACTATTATCAAGGTTACACACACAGAGCTTGGAAAAGAGGGTCCTTGTGTTCAGTACACTGTAATTCAGTGCAATGTAATACTGTGAAGGACAGTTCCTCAAGTCCAACCTTATGACACAGCATAAACCCTATTGTTTGGTACTGCTGTGATATAGTAAGCGGATGTGAGGATTGTTATGCTGCTCAGTACTGTACCTATACCCACGCAAAGCGTTCTGATATTAGCACAAACCTCACCTACCACTCAACACATCAATTTACCCAGCAGCCTCTACTGCATAAACTGCCAAAGTGAAAGCCACAGACACAGGGGGCTCAGAAGTGGTTTTGTGAGTGTACATTTGTGAATGAAAAATAATTAATGATATCTTGGACATTTATATTTTAGCTGACAATTATATTACGGTATTGTAGTGGGGTAATATTTTATATATATGATATTATAGATACCTCACATGCGACCCATAATATGACTAAGCAATTAGCCCATTAAAGGAATTATCTGACTCCCTCAGATAAAGAGCAATATGCAAGAGACTATAGTTGTGTATTTAATTACTTAGTAAAATTAATGATGACATTATACAAGGCATAAGCTTAAGTTACAAAGCATTACCAAGCATTACAAGGCATTATTCTAGACATGATCAGAGAGAGAGAGAGAGAGAGAGAGAGAGAGAGAGAGAGAGAGAGAGAGAGAGAGAGAGAGAGAGAGAATAGCTCATATTTATTATTACCTTTATTTATACAGGTTTTAGAGAGAGACCTGGTCCAACAGCAGCAGGGGGATTAAAGTTTCAGACAAAACAACTTCCACACACTAACACAACATTGAACAAAACTATAGACTATAGACACACATACAGTACAACAATTGCATACTACGTAAAGAAACACAAATGTCGTAACTAATAAACAGCTGGCCTAAAGACAATCACTCAATGATATTTACATCGACCAAGTGTTTAAACTCCAACGTGACTAGATCAGAAAAAAAAAAAAAAAAAAAAAAGAGTATCTCAACACAGCAGTTCAGGAACAAAAAAGAGAAAGCATAATGAATCTAATACCTTTAATAAGCATCTGAGTTGTTTGGATTCAAAAACTGAGTTGTTGACCAATAGTATTACTGTAAAGTTAACCGCCAATCAGATATCAGACCTACAGGATGTAACCTCTGCTTCTCAGAGGTGAGACAATTAGGGTTGGAGAGATAATACAGAGAAGGCTGAATTCCTGAGAAGACAATAAAACCTTTGCATAGAGTGTTGATAAAAATAGTCACTTCGGGGGCTGCCATACATAATTCTCCCTTGAACACATCGGATTCTGCATCAGAAAGAAATGTTCAAAACCGGACGGCCAATTACTGTAGTCACTGTAGACAATCTTCAGACTAGCAGTTCATGGTCCAGCAGCATCACTTCAGTAGTGTCCTTTTGGTGGGTAGCATAGTCTTATTTAGACATGCAAATGTATTAGATCAAATCAAATCAAATCCAATCCAATTTTATTGGCCACATGCGCCAAATACAACAGGTGCAGACATTACAGTGAAATGCTTACTTACAGCCCTTAACCAACAGTGCATTTATTTTTTATAAAAAAGTAGAATATAACAACAACAAAAAGTGTTGAGAAAAAAAGAGCAGAAGTAAAATAAAATAACAGTAGGGAGACTAGATATACAGGGGGGTACCGGTGCAGAGTCAATGTGCGGGGGCACCGGCTAGATGAGGTAGTTGAAGTAATATGTACAACACCTTTGCTACAAGCAAGCTAGAAAGGAATGCTCCATTCTTCTTTGTAAAAGCAAAACTCAGAACTGAAGGTACATCACAGATTAATTCACATTTCAATTAACATAAAATAGTATGTTTATCTGATTGGATTGGTCAATAGCAACTTCAGATGTAGTTTTATCGAATCAGTCAGATGAATATAAAACATATCAAAGATCACTGCATCATAGAATACAGTATATTTCTAATTACATCTCTCAAACTCTCCTCCCTTTGAGAGAAAATAGATTTGCCTTGAAAATGAGAAAATAAACAAAATAACAATGTATTTTGAAATAATCAAGAACAATTCATGAAGCTAAATCAAAACAACTTTCAAGAAACTGAAAATATTAATCTAACACGTTTTAGGTCTAGCCTATGTGTGAGAGTTACAATGTAGGCTCAGAGTGGTTTCACAAGCTGTTTGAAAATTAGCATCTCAGTTTACAGCACACAACATTAGCATAGCAATAGTGAAAGTTCTAAGGCCATTTTGTAACAAACAGTGACTTTTCACAGCACACACACATCTATACATTCAGATGGACTTACTGTAGACATATGCACCACGCATAGGAAACCAAACTATTCTTTGATAATACAGAGAAGGCTGAATACCATAGAAGACAATACATATTTTGCATAGAGTGTTGACCTCCCGAGTGGTGCAGGGATCTAAGGCACTGCATTGTAGTGCTAGCTGTGCCACTAGATATCCTGGTTCGAATCCAGGCTCTGTCGTAGCCGACCGCAACCGGGAGACCCATGGGGTGGCGCACAATTGGCCCAGCGTCGTCCAGGGTAGGGGAGGGAATTGCTGGCAGGGATCTAGCTCAGTTGGTAGAGCATGGCATTTGCAACGCCAGGGTTGTGGGGGGGGGGGCAGTATGAAAAATAATGTATGCACTCATTAACTGTAAGTAGCTCTGGATAAGAGTGTCTGCTTAAATGACTAAAAATATATAAAAATAATAAGAATAATCACTTTGGGGGCTGCCCTAAAGTGTACAGTATGGCACAATAATTACTGATAGGCCTGTATCAGCCCAAAATATGCACTCACAGCATTATACACCTTTTTATTTTTTATCATAAAAAATGGGATCTGTCTTGTTGTTGTTTATTGCCATATAAAGATGAATAACATTTACATAGGGTATAATAACACATCAATAGCCTCCACCTGCATTTTCTACATTTTCTGACAATCATGTAAATGAATCGGTGGTCTGAACCAAAGGGTGAGACCAGATCAAGACAAAGGGCCCTGACAACTGCAGGGGAATGGAACTGGCCCAGCCGGGTATTATGACAAATCTCCTTCAGAATGAGAGCTTACTGTGCAATGCATCAGAGAGGAAGATTAGTGGGCCACTTCAAGTCTGAACTTCATTCAAGTTACAGAGTTTTTCTTTCTCTCTCTCTTCTTTCAAAGTTTCGGAGAAGATGAAATGCCAAACACTAGTAAAAAGAGCATTAACCAAACCGTCTTATCTTTTGGACGGAACATTGTCAGTGAAGAAGTGTCATCCCACAGGCAATAATTGGTTTTGAAGAAAGGGGACATGTATTGTTTTATTTTGGTTTATTGTGTTATAAGTTCTATTTTTTGTTGTTCAATGTAATTAGTGCAGACAACACAAGCACATTACTTTTGTGTATGCTATGTGCATGTGTTCTCTTGCCCCCTTGGATGCTGTAACAAGCTTTCTACCTCTCTCAACACTGATATTTCCACCCTGTCACCCATGGCATATCCTCTGATCATATCCTCTGAACATTATATTGAGTAACTGTCTGAACCTGTCATCGTGGCATTGGCTATATGAGATTTGATTGACAGGTGTATGCAGTGAGACTCCATGTTCCCACCGTTCCTCTATATCCTCTGTCATGACACCCTCATGGGCTAAGGATCAAAGATGCCGGCTAGGCAAAGGTTTGAACACCCCCTCTCCTGGGAGACAGTTTTATGACCGGTCGTAAATTCCTTGCAGAAACTTTCTTTTCCGTGCCATGCAGTATTGGGAGAGGGAATTTCCCTGTTGAACAAAGGAAGTCTTCCCGCCAAGACTCCAACATCCAAAAGTGGATAACGAAACAATATTCCTACTTAAAATAATGTGGGAAATGGTCGGTGGGGACTTAAAGAACAATCATGTCAAATTCGTTACCATGTTGTGATGTCATTAACGACAGTGGAACAACATAACTGTATCTCTGGGGGTGTACACTTCCCAGTAATGAGGTTTGCATCTAATTGTAGAATAAAACAAATTATTAAGTATAATAATAATTTTGTGAAGATAACAATGAGATTTTAGCATTCTAGATGAGATTATTGTTTTTCATATTGATTTGTTCTCAGTCAGTGGCCACGCCCAGATGAGCACAAAATGATGGAATGCCCCTTTTACCCCGAGTGCATAAAAAGCCTTGAAAAACAAATTAACATTAGACCAGCAGACGTGAAGCATGAGCTAAATGTTGCAAATGGTTGAATTTCTACAAGACCAAGCATACTACGGTATAAGCCGGATGTTGCAAATGGTTGAATTCCTACAAGACCAAGCATACTACGGTATAAGCCGGATGTTGCAAATGGTTGAATTTCTACCAGACCAGGAAGCGTGAAGCTGAAGCTACACGTTACAAAATGGTTAGACCAGAAAGACCAGAAAACGTGAGACCTTAGTCCACACGTTTGAAATGGAGAAACTCTGAAACTCTCAACCTCTACACGAGGTGAAGAAGAAGACAAGAACACACTAGACCTTATCATCTCAGTGTGCAGCTGGTATGTATAGTCGTCTAGAGAACTTTCACTAAAGACATGAGTTGGGAAGGACAATCCCTCTCCGACAACTGCTGGTACATCTGAAGTATCTATCCTAACAGATCAACTCTATGAACTAAAGGGTACACTGAAGTATCCATTCTAACCACCACTACGACCAGAAACTCTACCAAGAACATTGGGATCTCTGGTGGGCAAACCAGAGTCCTACATCATCAACTCATCTATCGAGGACAGCTACACATAAATACATGTTGCATTTCTAATCCAAATGAGCGATGATTAGGGTTCTAAGCATTTGTATTTCCGTGAGTGTAGTTAAGAAATGTCCGATAGGTGAATTCCTTTGTCTCTTCCTCCCCCCCCTCTCTCTGAATCAGCCAACCCTCCTTCTACCCAAACATTCATGCTATTGTTAGTCCAGTCCACTAGGGACCTGTTTTCATTGTATTACGTTAGTAATCAATAACCTATGTGTGCGTGTGTGTTTGTATTGTGTTATTATTTAGGTAGTTAGTAAATAAATAATTTAGCCAATTTATGTATTGCTGATTCATCAATAAGGTTAGGTTTCTTGCAGGTTCAAGGATTATGCGACATTCAGAATGAGACTGATAAGAGGTAATTATTGTGTGACTGTTATCGATATATAACATATATATATAATTTAATAGTTTAATTCGGGAGATGGTAACTCGATAAGCAACTTCTTCCTTGTTGCCCCAAATTCCTAATGAGATAATTGTTACATGATTAATTTAATCGAGTGACCATTAAACATAGTTTGGTGATTCGATAAATAACAGTCATACATTAAAGTAAGTCACATCACGACACCTCTTTGAAAGAGTTAAATAACCTCATTGATTCATGGCCTGAGAATCAAGTGTATGTTCTTGAATTGAAAGGTGTCATTAAATAAGCAAATTAATAATTGAACAATGTGAAAACCATACCATGGAAAACAGGAGGGTTTCTGTAGATAAAAACAAATAGATGATTCATTACATGATTCATAGAGTATGGATTCAGAAAGTACACTATCACACAGCAGTATTGTGGACAACAAACAGAATGAGAAATACAACATGTCAAATCTGATCAAATAAAATGTAATGCGTCACATGCTTCATAAACAACAGGTGTAGACTAACAATGAAATGCTTACATACGGGTCCTTTTCTAACATTGCAGTTAAAGATCCAAAATAAATAAATACATTGAAATAGTGACATGAGGAATACATACTCAGTGAATAACGAATAACAATAACATGGCTATATACAAGGAGTACCAGTACCGAGTCGATATGCAGGGGTACGAGGTAATTGAGGTAGCTATATAGATATACCGTAGGTAGGGGTAAAGTGACTAGGCAACAGGATAGATAATATACAGTAGCAGCAGCGTATGTGGTGAGTGTGAAAGTGTGTGTGTGTGAAAGTGGCGTCAGTATTTGTGTGTGCGCATGTTATGTGTGTGGTGGAGTATGTAGAGTGTTTGTGTGTGTGTGTATGTTTGTGTTGGGGTGTCAGTGTAAGTGTGTGAGTGAAAAGGGAAAAGGGGATATCTAGCCAGTTGTACAACTGAATGCATTCAACTAAAATGTGTCTTCTGCATTTAACCCAACCCTCAGAGGTGCGGGGGGCTACCTTAATCGACATCCACATCATCGGCGCCCGGGGAACAGTGGGTTAACTGCCTTGCTCAGGGGCAGAACGACAGATTTTTACCTTGTCAGCTAGGGGATTCAATCCAGCAACTTTTCGGTTACTGGCCCAACGCTCCTACCCACCAGGCAGAGTCCAGTGTGTGTGCATAGAGTCAGTGCAAGAGAGTTAGTGCAAAAAAGGGTAAATGCAGGTAGTCCGGGTAGCCATTTGATTAGCTATTTACCGTTATGGCTTAGCAGTCTTATGGCTTGGAGGTAGAAGTTGTTCAGGGTCCTGTTTGTTCCAGACTTGGTGCACTTGTACCGCTTGCCATGCCGTAGCAGAGAGAACAGTCTATGGCTTGGGTGGCAGGAGTCTTCGACAGTTTTTTTGGCCTTCCTCTGACACCGCCTGGTATAGAAGTCCTGGACGGCAGGGAGCTCGGCCCCAGTAATGTACTGGGCCGTCACAACCATCTGTATCGCCTTGCGGTCGTGTGCCTTGCAGTTGCCATACCAAGCGGGGATGCAGCCAGTCAAGATGCTCTCAATGGTGCAGCTGTAGAACTTTTTGAGGAACTGAGGGCCCACCTCAAATCTTTTCAGCCTCCTGTTGGGAAACAGGCGCATGTGTGTGTGGACCATGTTAAGTCCTTAGTAATGTGGACACCGGGGAACTTGAAGCTCTTAACCCGCAGCCCAATCGACGTGGATGGGGCATGCTCGCCCCTCCGTTTCCTGTAGTCCACGATCAGCTCCTTTGTCTTGCTGACGTTGAAGGAGAGGTTGTTGTCCTGGCACCACACTGCCAGGTCTCTGACCTCCTACCTATAGGCTGCCTCATCTTCGTCGTTGATCTGTCCTACCATTGTCGTGTCATCAGCAAACTTGATGATGGTGTTGGAGTCATGTTGCGGCCACGCAGTCATGGGTGAACAGGGAGTACAGGAGCGGACTAAGCGCACACCCCTGAGGGGCACCTGTGTTGTTGGCCAGTGTGGCGGATGTGTTGTTGACTACCCTCACCGCTTGGGGCAGGCCATCAGAAACAGAGGATGTGAGCGGAGTGGAGCTGGAGTGGAGCGAGGAACGGAGCATGCGTAATTTGGCTGGAGCATGGACCGGATAATTTTTTTGGGGGAGAGTCAGCCTTCTCTCCCGCTCCAATTTCGCTCCGGTACTGATCAGCCAGTAGCTCTGGTCATGCTTTGCCCAGCATTTTTCATTTCCTTCATCACTGTTCTTTTAGTTAGGCCCATTCTGTTGTATTTATTTAGCCTACCCCACCACTAATGCGCTGAGATGATATGAGTCCACCAAGAAATAGGTCACATAGCCTGTGTAATTGATGGCAAGACAACGAATGAGCCCATGAAGCAGCACCGGAGACGTTTTGATTTCTACATAGGCTATTGTTAAAAAAATAGGAATCTCAGTTTGTAACAGTGCTAAAATTGTCTATCAACTGTAAAATGTGAGCGCAGCATAGCCAGTTACAACTGAAGTATCTGATCATTAATAGATTAGAGAAAAAGCAAAGCCTATCATCAGGTTGGTCCTTGTTTAATAGCATATGACATGCTGTTGAAATGTTGAAGCGTCTTATGATAACCTACTTCAAAACCAAATGGTATATAGTCACAAAAGTAGATGGGGTGTTTGTTAAATTATCTTTTTAAATAAAAAATGAATGGAGCGAATTTGGAGCATCAGTTTCGGTAGGCTCGCGTCGCTGGGCAGCTCGCGGCTTGGTTTCCCTTTGTAATCCGTGATAGTTTGCAAGCCCTGCCACATCCGTCGAGCGTCAGAGATGGCGTAGTAGGATTCTATCTTAGTTCTGTATTGACTCTTTGCCTGTTTGAAATGCAGAAAGTAGAGTAGCATACATAGTGTAATGTAGCTACAGCGGGTGAAGTAGAAATAGTTGTGCATTCCTTTACCAGAGTGGCCAGGCATGAATTCTTTAGAAGAGTGTTTTTTTACATTGGATATACATTCCACAACACTGATTGTTGAAATGGTAAATATTGATGCAGTTTTGCTGACTGGATCTGTAAAGGGACTCTGTTGCTGCAGCAAAAATGAATTAATGTAGGGATTTTGTTACCAGTGGTACAGTTCATAAAGTGCAGTAAATTGCGATTTCCCTATTTCCTTGCATTTGAATGGTTTTCGATTTATCCTGATTATGTAATAATATCAATATGTAGATTTCGTATTGTTTCAAGCCTAGGTCGAATTAAGAGCATCTTCATTGATATTGTCCATGTTTAAAACAATGTAGATCTGCATTGTTAGAGTAATAGAAAAGGTGTCTCCCGAGTGGCGCAGTGGTCTAAGGCACTATATTGCAGTGCTAGCTGTGCCACTAGAGATCCTGGTTCGAATCTGTCGTAGCTGGCCGTGACCGGGAGACCCATGGGGCGGTGCACAATTGGCCCAGCGTCGTCCAGGATAGGGGAGGGAATGGCCGGCAGGGATGTAGCTCAGTTGGTTGAGCATGGCGTTTCCCACGGGGGGCCAGTAAAAAATAATATATATATATATATAAAAAGAATGATGTATGCACTCACTAACTGTAAGTCGCTCTGGATAAGAGCGTCTGCTAAATGACTGTAATGTAAAATGAGTATAAATTATTCCGAATTACAACACATTCTCTCTGTGTCTACAGTATGTGCGTTAGTCACTGTTGTTTTCCCTCCCAGTGCCATTGTCTATGTGGCGATCCCCCTGGATGTAGAGGCCAGGGTATTCAGGGATTTGCAATGGACCTGGGCCAGGGCTTGGCCACTGCCATGGGATTGATGAATATTCATCATATCTACCCTGTGGAAGACGTCAGTTCAGCTTCCTGCTTTCCTCCCCATCCATCAGAGTGACTGCAGCCCTCCCCCTGGGCAACTCCATGCAGTGGCTCTGACTCTGCCCTCTCACTCCAGAGCAGAGAGACAGAGAGAATCCACAGCTACTCAGCCCAGAGTGTGTCATGAACTGGGCCCATGTGATATGCTTTTATGGAGACTGCAAGCTCTTCTTCTATTGCTAGTGCCGTCGGTTACACATTCCTGATACCATTGTGATGCATAAGTTACTCTTGAGGACCTATATTTCAGCGAGAAACATGCACTTTTGTTAAACTTTGTGCCTAAATGGAGCTCAGGTGCACACTCTGCGGCGAGTGTTACCTCTCCATTTTAGAATGACGCATTTGCATCCACTTATATCAGGAACTTTATGAATTCAACAAAAGCTATTCTTTTTTCTAATCAAAGCAGTTGAAATATAAAATGAACACACTCCCATCCATCAGGCTTCATAGGCATCTGGCTGTGGTAGACAGAAGCATACCAAATCAGTTACTGATTGCCTTAGTAGGGTAATTAAGCTTTGGGTACTGCCAGATCCTGTCACCTGTTTGTCTGCTTTGTTTACCCTTTCTAGCTCCACAGATACAGATGATGAGCGGTCCTCAGAGGAGACAAAAAAACAATTGGAAGTAGAGATACAGAGGCTCAGGGGTTCTCAGAGAAGACAGCAGCCAATCAGAAGCACAGATACAGAGGCTGAGTGGTCCTCTGAAAAGACATACAGCCAATCAGAAGTTGAGACACAGAGGCTGAGGGTCTTCAGAGGAGACAAAGAGCCAATTATAAGCACATATTCAGAGGCTGAGTGGTCCTCAGAGACAGACAACAAATCAGAAACAGGTGTGCAGATTAGTTTGAATTCTGTCACAATCAAATGATTGAGTCCAAGACAAACAGAACTAGAGGTCATTCCAGTCTATCGAGGTCAGGCGCAGGAACAGTTGCCCCTCCCTCGCATGCCGCCTGCCTAGGGTTGCAAAGCTATTCGTATTTTACTCAAGTTACTTCTGTAATTTTGGTAATGCATACCTGAATAACTTTCAAAAAATGTATTCATATATAGTATACATTTTTCATATCTGTGTCGATATTGTCAATGAGTTTCTAGTAGACAGACCATATGGTTCAAGAAAGAATTATTGAAAAAAACATCTAATCAACAATGGCATTTTTTCAATAAACTGCAACTTCCAACTATTGGCTTTTTTCTAAACTGCGACCAGTTTGGCTCCAAAAGTTCCCAAAAAGGCCAGTAGATGTCATCTTTTAAAATTAAAAATACAAAACTTGAAAGCTACCAAAATGTTGGTAGTTTACCGGTCAACTTTGAAAGTTTCCAGTAGTATACCCTCCCTTTGTAACCCTACGCCTGACTCACTTGGGACAACTTTAGAAATTTCAAATGTTCTACAGTCAAAAGACTACAATAGGCTATTGACAACTAAGGCAACCATGACTGCAGTTGTTTAACATAGAAGTCAACCTATTTTCTGTGGTCTCAAAATGATTAAACGTTTTATTTAATGTAATAAAGTATATTTTTTATTTATACTTCAATTGGAGCACACTTTGTTAATATTGTGTGTTAAGTGATATGAAATAATGTCATTCAAATAAGTTCACTCACATATATAAATAGCCTATGGAAGATGTATCAACTTTTAAACATGTTTCTCTTTGTTTGGGCTAATGGCTATGGCTAAAGGCCTCTACCTGAGCACATGGCACATGGTACAATTCACACCTCCCTTGTAGATGGCGATAATTAGCCTAACACTCAGTGCTCAGCCCCTCTTTCCCACCAAACATTTGTTTGTTTGTTGAGCAATAATATAATATATGCCATTTAGCGGACGCTTTTATCCAAAACAACTTACAGTCATGGGGGTCTAAATGTTTTATGTATGGTACTGGGAATCAAACCCACTATCTTGGCATTGTAAGCACCATGCTCTGCCAACTGAGCTAGATGTTGCTGTGTGAGCTAGGTGGCAGAGAGCTACTACAGCGCTGTGCAGCCCATGGACATTTTACAGACGCAGGTGATGACACCAATACGTGTAATTGTAAGGACAGCCGGGACTTTTTTTTTTTTCTGCTATGAACCCAGCGTGAACCTGCAGGAGATCACCCATTGGTTGATGCAATGGAGAATCACAACCCTAATTTGCTCTCAATGTGTATGGTATATTACCTGGATATACAGTACATTATAAGGACATAAGGATGTGGAACTTTCTCTGAGATGACAAAGACAATGCAGTCCTTTATAATAAAGTTAGAAAACAGCTGATTTTGTAGTGCAGTGTCAAATTTCCACCATAAAAGTAATTAATAATAATATGGTGAATTATCGTGCATGCAGGTGTCTGACAGTCGGTTTGAGCGGTTCCTCTCTAGCGCAGATTGAAACACCAATGTCCTCATAATGTTTGCATATAACGCACAGGTACCATCAATGTGGGAGTCTTGTAATGCTTCATTTGTGTGATGGAAACTAAACTCACCCACCTCCTCAGCCCACAGGCAGAAGATAGCAGTGAGTAGGAACCCTGACTCAGTACATCAACCATTACATTCATCCCCTGTTCTAATCCTTGGTGTGATGACTCGGCGGTTCTAACAGCCTGCCAGGCAAATGGGGGCTCCCAGTCAGCCGCGGTTAGTGCCTCCCATGTTGAAACTCAATAATAGCGCCTTCATCTCATTGGCTCCCGAGGGATGTGGTGTCAGGGTTTATTGGTTCATCAGTCATTGCTCTATTGTCCTACCCCTCGGTTTTAAAGTCAACTTTTGGGCAACCCTCACCCCAACCTCTCTCCCTCCAGTCCTCTCCCCTTCCAGTCAGAACTGGTTAGCTGCGGCAGTGACTCCCATGGCAGGAAGCTATTACAGGATTGGCCTGGATATGCCGTTAGCCTGTCTGCAGACTGGCCTCCCTGGAGGAGCAGCGGTGGGTTCAGAGGAGAAACGGGCAGCTGCCTCCTCCATCACTGTTTTTATGGGAGCAGCAGAACCTCCCAGAGGGAAACAATTTGGCATGGTTGTGGGTAATGGATGAGGATTATCCTTTGCTTGTTAGTTAGGGATAAGAGTAATTTTCAATCGAATAACTAATCATTTCTACACCAATGCATTCATAGAAAAACACTACAAGGAACAGAAAACAGAAGGGTACTAACCTGTGCTTTTTTCAAGGATTTACTACTACAGCATTACATGACTGTTTTCACATGAAGCTGGCATACTGTCCAGGGGTACAACACTGACAAGAAATGAGGGATGCCCTCTCTTTGTGTGACCCAGTGATCACCTCTCCACTGACTGTGCATCAGAGCTGGAGACAGAACTGTTCAATATCCGTCAAGTGTCTCCCTGTCTCTGTCTGGCCCCGCCTGAGCACTGTGACAGCCAGAGAGGAGATGAGAGGAATACAGACGAAGCCAAGGCTACAGCAGACTTCAAACAGACAAAACCAGACAGAACAGGGGACCTCTGCCAACAGAGACATATACAGTATACTGCTGCAGTCGAAAAACAGCCCTAGGTGGATGCTTTATAGCTAGCTAAAGTAAGTCGTTAAGGCCCAAACGGAATCTGCAGGATTTTTTCTGCGGAAAATCTGCGGAAAACTTATTTTTTTTACCTCTGGTGTATGTGTACATCATGCAGTGTAATGGGACACTTAATTTTATACAAATAAATGTCACATGTTACATGTAAAAATACATTAACCCACTTACTTTAGATTTAGAACATTTATTTAACTTTTATTTCAGTACAATCAGTGTAGACAGATATGAAAACAGTAAGTTCATTAATAAATGAATAAATAAATCGATATAAATAGTGTCATATAAAGTGTCATGAATTAGATACTTTTTCGAGTGAGAGAGAGCGCAAAAGAGCTAGAGAGAGAGAGAAATGTAAGGTGGAAAGAGTCAGCTCTTTTCTGCCTGGAGGATGTATTAATGTAGCCTATACAACTCAGAACGCAAACTTGAATTCAATAACATATTATGTTTTTGTATGTATGAACTAAGATCCAAGAATTTCATTGACAAAATAAGTGTTACACTATAAAACCCTGAGCACTTAAATCTGAATTTGAATCACTTGAATCACTTGTGTTTGAAGAGTCAATCAGGCCATCAGATAAATAAACTAAACATAGAGAGGTGTAGACAGGAATGTAACAAGGCCAACCAACATCATTTACTAAATACCTGTTCAACAAAATACATTTCTGCCTATAACATCCATAACTTTACAACCTGTTATACTGACCCAGGGTTCTTCAGAAGGCTCACCTTCCAGGGTTCTTCAGAAGGCTCACCTTCCAGGTGAGCAAGCTACTTAAGCAATAAGGCAAGAGGAGGTGTGGCATATGGCCAATATACCACGGCTAAGGACTGTTCTAAAGCACGACACAACGCGGAGTGCCTGGATACAGACCTTAGCCATGGTATATTGGCCATATACCACAAACCCCAGAGGTGCCTTATTGCTATTATAAACTGTTACCAACGTAATTAGAGCAGTAAAAATACATGTTTTGTCATACCCGGCTAGTCGAGGTAATTGAGGTAATATGTAAATTTGGGTAGAATTAAAGTGACTATGCATAAATAATAAACAGAGTAGCAGCAGCGTAAAAGAGGGGGATGGGGTGGGGGTGGGGGTGGTGGGGCAATGTAAATAGTCTGGGTAGCCATGATTAGCTGTTCAGGAGTCTTATGGCTTGGGGGTAGAAGCTGTTAAGAAGCCTTTTGGACCTAGACTTGGCGCTCCAGTACTGCTTGCAGTGCGGTAGCAGAGAGAACAGTCTATGACTAGGGTGGCTGGAGTCTTTGACAATTTTGAGGGCCTTCCTCTGACACTGCCTGGAATAGAGGTCCTGGATGGCAGGAAGCTTGGCCCCAGTGATGTACTGGGCCGTATGCACTACCCTCTGTAGTGCCTTGCGGTCGGAGGCCGAGCAGTTGCCATACCAGGCAGTGATGCAACCAGTCAGGATGCTCTCGATGGTGCAGCTGTAGAACCTTTTGAGGATCTGAGGACCCATGCCAAATCTTTTCAGTCTCCTTAGGGAAATAGGTTTTGTCGTGCCCTCTCACGACTATCTTGTGCTTGTGCTTGGACCATGTCAACCTGCTCCACTACAGCCCTGTCGATGAGAATGGGGGCGTGCTCGGTCCTCTTCTTTTTCCTGTAGTCCACAATCATCTCCTTTGTCTTGATCAGGTTGTGGGAGAGGTTGTTGTCCTGGCACCACACGGCCAAGTCTGACCTCCTCCCTATAGGCTGTCTCGTCTTTGTCGGTGATCAGGCCTACGACTGTTGTGTCATCGGCAAACTTAATGATGGTGTTGGAGTTGTGCCTGGCCATTTATTTTTATTTTTTTTATTTTTTATTTTTTTAAAAAATTTTTTTTGTATTTTTTTTTTTTATTCTTACTTTTTTTGTTTAAAATAAACGCACTGTTGGTTAAGGGCTGTAAGTAAGCATTTCACTGTAATGTCTGCACTTGTTGTATTCGGCGCATGTGACCAATAAAATTTGATTTGATTTGATTTGATTTGTCATGAGTGAACAGGGAGTACAGGAGGGAACTGAGCACGCACCCCTGAGGGGCCCCCGTGTTGAGGATCAGCGTGGCAGATGTGTTGTTACCTACCCTTACCACCTGGGGGCGGCCCGTCATTAAGTCCAGGATCCAGTTGCAGAGGGAGGTGTTTAGTCCCAGGGTCCTTAGCTTAGTGATGAGCTTTGAGGGCACTATGGTGTTGAACACTGAGCTGTAGTCAATGAATAGCATTCTCACATAGGTGTTCCTTTTGTCCAGGTGTGAAAGGGAACTGTGGAGCGCAATAGAGATTGCATCATCTGTGGATCTGTTGGGGCGGTATGCAAATTGGAGTGGGTCTAGGGTTTCTGGGATAATGGTGTTGATGTGAGCCATGACTTTCAAAGCACTTCATGGCTACAGACGTGAGTGCTATGGGTCAGTAGACATTTAGGCAGGTTACCTTAGTGTTCTTGGGCACAGGGACTATGGTGGTCTTCTTGAAACATGTTGGTATCACAGATTCAGACAGGGAGAGGTTGGACATGTCAGTGAAGACACTTGCCAGTTGGTCAGCGCATGCTCGGAGTACACGTCCTGGTAATCCGTCTGGTCCTGCGGCCTTGTGAATGTTGACCTGTTTAAAGGTCTTTCTCACATCGGCAACAGAGAGCGTGATCACATACTCGTCCGGAACAGCTGATGCTCTCATGCATGTTTCAGTGTTACTTGCCTCGAAGCGAGCATAGAAGTAATTTAGCTCGTCTGGTAGGCTCGTGTCACTGGGCAGCTCGCAGCTGTGCTTCCCTTTGTAGTCTGTAATAGTTTGCAAGCCCTTCCACATCCGACGAGCGTCGGAGCCGGTGTAGTATGATTCGATCTTAGTCCAGTATTGAAGCTTTGCCTGTTTGATGGTTCGTCGGAGGGCATAGCGGGATTTCTTATAAGCTTCCGGATTAGAGTCCCGCTCCTTGAAAGCGGCAGCTCTACCATTTAGCTCAGTGCGGATGTTGCCTGTAATCCATGGCTTCTGGTTGGGGTGTGTACGTACAGTCACTGTGGGGACAACGTCATCGATGCACTTATTGATGAAGCCAGTGACTGATGTGGTGTACTCCTCAATGCCATCGGAAGAATCCCGGAACATATTCCAGTCTGTGCTAGCAAAACAGTTCTGTAGCTTAGCATCTGCCTCATCTGACCACTTTTTTATTGACTGAGTCACTGGTGCTTCCTGCTTTAGTTTTTGCTTGTAAGCAGGAATCAGGATGATAGAATTATGGTCAGATTTGCCAAATGGAGGGCGAGGGAGAGCTTTGTACTCATCTCTGTGTGTGGAGTAAATGTGGTCTAGAGTTTTTTGGTTGCATATTTACAGTTTTTCTCGATTGCTAAGACACATTTCTTGAAAGCTGCTCTCCTTTTCTCTTAACTGTGAACACAAAACCCAATTTTCAAGCTACATTCACAAAACCTCAGACTCTTCTTGCAAAACCAAACTTTCACCTCAAAACAGTTCAATCTGTGCTCAAAACTGAACTATGTTGTCAAATCGTGCCCCCAGTCAATCAAAATAAAAAACACTACTGAACAGTCACTAAACACTACGTAGAAAAATAGAAAACACAATGCTCAGGACATGAAGCTGGAGAAATAAATGTTTATTGTTCACTGTAGGTTAAATGCATGTTGCAAAACAAAAAAAACCTGTGCATTTAGCACTTGTAGAAAAAGACAGAAATCTTATGCGTTTGCCACTTGTGTACAGTAAGCCCATGTAAAAATAAAGTACAAAAATATACAAATAAGTGCATTACTCAGCCACAGCATCATGTCGCCGTACTGGGTCAGGCCACAGGACTTCATCCACATCACAGGCCACATTTTGTCTGGCCAGGCAACGGGGGAAAAAAACCCTGGCATGCCGTATCCAGGCTTGGCATGCCTCCACACCTATGTCACCACAGGCAAGTCCCATGGCTTGCAGGAGATTTACCCTGGTGTAAGGTTGGCGTTCATATACCTTCCACCGCCATGAGGAGAATAATTCCTCAATGGGGTTTAGGAAAGGGGAGTACGGTGGAAGGCAAAGATTGATAAAACCTTGGTTCATATTGTACCACTCTCTAACCTGGAGGGCTCTGTGAAAACTCACATTGTCCCAAACAACAACATAGATGGGATGCTCATCCTGCTGCCCTAACAAAGCATCTCACATGTGATTGAGGAAAATGAGGAGCTGGTGAGTGTTGTAGGGCCCCAGGTTGGCATGATGGTGGACAACCCCATGATTGCTGATGGCAGCACATAATGTGACATTGCCACCACGCTGCCCAGGAACACCAACAATGGCCCGATGGCCAATCACATTACGGCCTCTCCTTCTCCTTTTGGTGAGATTAAACCCAGCTTCATCCATGTAGATGTATTGATGGGGGTCTTTCCATTGCATCCAGTTGAAAAACCCTCTGTAGAAATAGATATAGTTTTGTAAGTGATACGGAAAAAAGTGATTTAGGCCACTACAGTAAATCACTACTTAGAGTAATCAACATTGAATGTGTCTGGATATATGCCAACCTGTACATACTGGAATCTTTGCTCTTTGACTCTGTCTGGAGTTGCGATCAAAGGGCACTCTGTATAGCTGTTTCATGCGCAGTCTGTTGCGCTTGAGGACACGATCAACAGTAGAGAGGCTGACACTGTTGATACCCTCAAAATGTAAATGGTCCTCAATGATCTTCTGCTGAATTTCGCTCAGTTTAATGGCATTGTTCTCACGGACCATATCAACAATTAGGGTCTCTTGGTGTGGGGAGAACATACCTGTCCTTCCACCCCCATGTGGCAGTCTTTCAATTCTACAAAAAGAGAACATGGAGTTACAAAAAATATACATGGAATACTAGGCCTACAAACAGTTAGACCAACCCTCCATTACAATACTACAGTACATTGGTACAGTGATGTACTGAAACATATATTTACTTACAGTATACTGTGGTACAGTATATAGTATGTCATACAGTAATTGCTGTCAACATTTACATACTGTACTATAATGTCAAAAAAAGGTAATTACCTGTTCTCTTCTCTAAATCTTCGGATTATGGTGGACACAGTGAATCTACTGATGTTTGGTTGTACCCTTTGTCCAGCCTCCCTCATGCTCATACCATGGACAAGAACATGGTCAATCACAGTAGCTCTGATTTCATCAGATATTACTGTTCTTTGTCTTCGCTGACCACCTCGACCACCTCGACCTCCTCTCACACGAACTCTTCCTCTCAGATTTCTATCCATTGTAGGGCCTCACAAACCAGTGCTCTCTGAACTGGCTTACTGTATATGTTCCCTCACATCATTAGCCACAAGTGTGATCAATTTTGAGTTGTTGTGTTCAAGTGGTGACACCTGTGCTCTAATTGTGTTTGACTTTTGTCACCTGTGCTCACCATTATGCAGCACGGGTGCATCACAATGAAAATGTGTTGGCAAGTTATGTCTAAACAGGTGAAAAGTGCTTATGGTTTTGCCAAAAGAGTGATTGATTCAATCAGTGGGTTCAGGCAACTGAGCATTTGGTTCAGACAATAGGGTTTAGTGTTTTAGCAATTGAGAAAAACTGTAACATGCTGGTAGAAATTAGGTAAAACTGATTTAAGTTTCCCTGCATTAAAGTCCACGGCCACTAGGGGACTTTAGGAGGACCACAAGCTCCAGACTGTGTTTTACATTTACATCATTTAGCAGACGCTCTTATCCAGAGCGACTTACAAATTGTTCTACAATGAACACACCCTAGGCCTTCAGCGAGGATTTGTGGTTCCCCAGCAGCTCCTTCAGATATTGGAAACACTTGGCAAAGGTGTCGAGGAACTCAGAGAGTACATCCATGTGCTCTGCCAGCCACTCCACAGCACTGACCCATGAGCACCGCCTGGTCTGTACTGTGTAGACTGGCATTACAGGAGTGAGGTCCTTTTCCAGCATGCTGTTGGCGACACTGGGGGACAAAAAGACCTCTTAACTAATAAGGTGTTCATCTCCACGAACACTTCAGGCAAGACCTCTAAAACAAGGTTCAGGAGAGGTGCAACGTATGTCACATGGGTTGCGTTGGGAAAGAGCTTCTTACATTTAACATTTTAGTCATTTAGCAGACGCTCTTATCCAGAGCGACTTACAGTTAGTGAGTGCATACATTTTTCATACTGGCCCCCCCATGGGAAACGAACCCACAACCCTGGCGTTGCAAGCGCCATGCTCTACCAACTGAGCTACACAGGGCTCTTAAAGGCCTTTTTCATGTAGCTGGCTGAATTTGATACAACGGCCCACACCTGATTGAAGCTCACCACATTGCTACTCAGACAGGATATCAACGCCTGGGACACTGTTGTAAAGTTGACTTGATCCAAATAGGTCCAGTCTGCCATTATAGGTCTCTCCTCTACTGGCTGAAGTAGAATGGCCAAGGCACACCTCACACAGGCGTCGGTGGTCTCATCCAAGATCACGTAGAGATCCTGGCCCTTCAATACATCTTTGATATCCTGGGTGTAGTGCGGGTAGAGCTCAGGTAGGTATTCAGTGCACATATGGGAGGCTGCAGGAACACTCCCTCCTTGCTTGGAGTGTTTATTTAGAAACATGGAGATCTTCGGTACCTTCTCCTGCGGAACATCTACCTCAGTGTTTTCACAAAATCCAGGACAAACTCCTTCCTCTCTGACGTAGAGGATGTCTTGGCCAAACACTGTGCCAGCGTCTGAATTCTTGATTGACCTGTAGGATAACAATAAAAACATGGGTTAATATAAATGAAAAACTAAGGATAACGTAAAGCCATAATATGGCTTTGGTAAAACAGACTCTCTCCCTCTCACACACATACAGCACACAGAGAGCACACACACACACACACACACGTACGTACACACACACACACAGAGAGAGAGAGAGAGAGAGAGAGAGAGAGAGAGAGAGAGAGAGAGAGAGAGAGAGAGAGAGAGAGAGAGAGAGAGAGAGAGAGAGAGAGAGAGAGAGAGAGAGAGAGAGAGAGAGAGAGAGAGAGAGAGAGAGAGAGAGAGAGAGAGAGAGAGAGAGAGAGAGAGAGAGAGAGAGAGAGAGAGAGAGAGAGAGAGAGAGATCCCAACACCCCCAAACCCACACACAGTTTACAAAAGGATGCCCCATCATTCATTTTGTGTTCATAACCTAGGCCTATTTATTGTTCTGGTCATTATTTCCTCTGTGCTAACCCTAACCCTATTTAGGCCAGTGAGTAAATACAGGCTAGGAAATCTAGCAATATTGGCCACTGTTGCCTTTGATCAATGTGCCAAGAAGCTGTGCATAGCACTCTCTCTCCCTCTCACACACGCGGGCAGAATCCAACACCCCCCTCTCCACACAAACTCCCCCCCACATACACCAGAGAGTTCAGACACACACACACACACACACACACACACACACACACACACACACACACACACACACACACACACACACACACACACACACCACAGAGTTCACAGACACACCACAGCTAGATACTGTAGCAGAAACAGTAGCCAACCACACAGTGCTGATCACATGATTTCACATGTGCCTGGACTGATTTAATGACCGTCAATAAAAAAGACAAACAGACTCTCAAACATAATTGAGAAGAGGAGATGGAGGAGAGCAGGCTCATTGTCTCAACATTAGCTCTGTTCTCAGCCAGTGAAGGACATTGTCACACACGCACACACACACACACACACACACACAGTCCCCCGTGGACCTAGGGTGATACATCAGAGGAGATGAGACGTGCCATTAAATTGAACTAACGTTATGCCCAGTCACACAATAGGGCTGGGTGAGATGTCGAGTTATACAGCAAGTCATGAAGTCAAGGATCCTTATGAAAATGTCATCATTTAAAATGGCAGCCATCTTCCATGCTTATTAACAGGATTTGTCAGCTTGTGGTTCCTAGTTAATTCCAGACGTACTATATATGTATTTAGAATAAACAGGATTTTAAGTGAGAAAATAAGTGAGAAAATAAATTATGGTGGATCAATCTCCAGAGGGTAGAGCATCAATTCAGCAAGTGTTGTGGCTTAAGAATATGATAATATCATATGTAGACTACAGTATATCTATCTGCCAACTCCTCCATCTTCCCACCATGAACAAACAAGTATACTTGAGGAATGTTTTTTTTATTTGTTATCCTGACATAGTATAATTAAGAGACTATATATATGCCAACATACTATTGTTTTTGAACAACAACAACATTTAGTTGTAAATGGATCAAGCTGCTTAACGATATCAACGTCAAAGTCAGGACGTTCCCAATTTCACTCTCATCTGATAAGGCTGTCAGTTCTATTATCTGTGTCTTGGTTGCTGGGAAGGTTGGCTTGACAAACCCAGCGCCATGGAAACGCACGCCCACCGTGAGCCCTGTCACTTATTGCCTTTGTAACAATATTACTTCAGCTGAGGGAGAGGACCAGAGCTAATATGAAAATGCTAATGCAGCCATGATTAAAATAAAAATCTGCCCTCTGTCTCTAGGTAATACAAAAGCAGATAGCTCATATTGCCTTCATATCGTTACAAATACATCTAAAGGTGAGAAATTAACGGTTATTGCATCACAGTTTTGAAGCCAGGCAGTTAATATGACATTTTAAGAACTCTGTGACTCAGATCTCTCCTCCGTATTTGTTTCTTGTCTGTGGATGCCACAATGCCCGGGTAAATGTAATTGAGATCAAAGGAAAGGAACACTGAGATGACAACAAATGAAACACAGACAACTGATAGAGCATTTGGGACACAGAGATGAGTAGCACTGTGGCCAGAGGGTTGGTGGCTCCTTGTGGCAGCATTATTTAAAAAGCACTGCTAGAGTCTTTTTAAATAAAGACAGAGGCCTGTGGTGATTGAGAAACGCTCCAGGGCGTCATCATCAGAATCACTCAGCCCTAAATGTGAGAGTTCTTTGCATCTGAGATCTCAGCCTCATCCATCATCCATATGAGTGAAACTATAGGCTGCCTCTCCGTGTCCCAAATTAAATTCTCCACAGTGGCTGCGTCTGAGGATGTCCACAGAAGAGTAATGTGGCGGAGAGGACAACCTGAGAATGCAGCAATCAGGGTGGTGTCGGAGATCTAGTTGATCTGTGAGTCCCAGAAGGACATTTCTTTTTTTGTCAGGTGAAGGTGTTCGCCTGATTATACCAATGATTTTACACAAGTCTACATAGCGGTTTAATGCAAATGTCTAGTTCAAGCATCTGTTTCTGCTGGTTATAATATCCTGCCTCTGGAAGGAAAATCCATGATAGAGATACAGACAGGGGCCCAAAGTGATTTTGGCTGATAACCTTCCAAGTAATGTCATTCCACTTTGCCTTCTAAGAGTAATTGTATTTCTGTTTCTTCCTGATCCTTCCTACAACAAGCATGCACTTGATGCCATTGTTTACCATCACTATTGCTAATATTACCACTATTTATTATCTGAATGAATACCACAGCCATTTTACTAGCCACAGTATGTAGGTTGGGAAATCATCAATGCATAAATCAATTATTTTTACTCCAGAATTCAAATGTTGAGGCTAGCATTTCCTGTATCACTCTCTGTGTAAAACAATACACTATGGAGAATACTGTAGATGAAATGAGAGGAAAATCCATTAATATAAAACAACAAATGTTCAATTATTGATCAGGAATAATATTTCAGCAGTTTCTATTTCGTTTCATCTGCATTTTTCTCTTAATATTTTCCTCTCATATAAAATGTAGGAGCTCAATCTACTTATCCACATTTTCAGTATCTGCAGATTTCATCAAGTGGGTCCATTAGTGCAGTTTAACATTACACCTTGCCAACAATTTAGGCGGAGCATCTGGGAAGCTGTGATGCGTGTGATAGAGTTTATTCCGTCGATAAACAGTCGCGCAAGCATGCGACAACAAAACTCAGGCACAGGAGAAATATCTATCCTGGCAACAACAACGTAAGGGTAGCTCAACCGAGCTACACACAGCTCACTACCAACAATCACCCACACAGACAAGGAAGCAGAGGGAACACTTATACAATGACTAACTGGGAATAAGGACCAGGTGTGTGTGATTAATTAGACAAGACAAGTGGAGTGATGATAAATGGATCGGCAGCAGCTAGTAAGCCAGTGACGACGAACGCCGAAACCTGCCCGAACAAGGAGGGGAGGCAGCCTCGGCGGAAGTCGTGACAGTACCCCCTTGACGCGCGGCTCCAGCAGCGCGCCAACTCCGGCCTCGGGGACAGCCAGGAGGACGTGGAGCAGGGCGAGCCGGATGGCGACGGTGGAAATCCCGTAACACGGAGGGATCAAGGATATCCCTCACCGGAACCCAGCACCATTCCTCCGGACCGTACCCCTCCCACTCCACAAGGTACTGAAGGCCCCCCACCTGACACCTCGAATCCAGGATGCAACGGACAGAGTACGCCGGGGCCCCCTTGATGTCCAGAGGATGTGGAGGGACCTCCCACACCTCAAACTCCTGAAGCGGACCAGCTACCACCGGCCTGAGGAGAGACACATGAAACGAGGGGTTAATACGGTAATCGGGGGAAGTAATAACCTATAAGTGACCTCGTTGACTCTCCGCAGGACTGACGGCCCCACAAACCGCGGGCTCAGCTTCTGGCAGGGCAGGCAGAGGGGCAGATTCCGGGTCGAGAGCCAGACCCGATCCCCCGGTACAAAGACGGGGGCCTTACTGCGGTGGTGGTCAGTGTTGGCCTTCTGACGACGCACGGCGCGTTGGAGGTGAACGTGGGCAGCATCCCAAGTCTCCTCCGCGCGCCGACACCAGTTATCCACCGCAGGAGCCTCGGTCTGGCTCTGGTGCCACGGTGCCAGAACCAGTTGGTTACCTAGAATACACTGGAACGGCGTTAGGTTAGTGGATGAGTGGCGGAGAGAGTTCTGGGCATATTCTGCCCATGGCAAGAACACCGACCACTCCCCCGGCCGGTCCTGTCAGTAGGACCGCAGGAACGTACCCACATCCTGATTTACCCGTTTCACCTGCCCATTACTCTCGGGGTGGAACCCAGAGGTCAGGCTGACCGAGCCCCCAGACGTTCCATGAACGCCTTCCAGACCTTGGACGTGAACTGGGGACATCGGTCAGACACTATATCCTCTGGTACCCCGTAGTGCCGGAAGACGTGTGTAAACAGGGCCTCCGCAGTTTGCCGAGCCGTGGGGAGACCTGGCAGAGGAAGGAGGCGGCAGGCTTATGAAAGCGGTCCACAACGACCAGGATGGTGGTGTTACCTTGGGAGAGGGGAAGATCAGTTAGAAAATCAACACTTAGGTGAGACCATGGTCATTGTGGAACTGGTAAAGGTTGTAACTTACCAGCTGGGAGGTGCCTAGGTGCCTTACTCTGGGCGCACACTGAGCAGAAGGAGACATACACCCTCACGTCCTTAGCCAAGGTAGGCCACCAGTATTTTCCGGACAGAAAGCTCACTGTACGGCCGATACCTGGGTGACCAGAGGAGGGTGACGTGTGTGCCCAGTAGATCAGACGATCACGGATAAGAGCAGGCACGTACTGTAGCCAATCTGGACACTGAGGTGGAGAGGGATCTGTGCGTAATGCCTGCTCTATATACGCGTCCATCGCCCATACTACCGGCGCCACAATGCAGGAGGCCCGGCAGTATGGGAGTGTTGTCTCTGGGCCTCTCCTCTGTGTCATACAGCCGGGACAGCGCGTCTGCCTTCACGTTCTTCGTACCTGGGATGTATGATAGAGTGAAATCAAACCGGGTGAAGAATAGGGCCCACCTGGCCTGGCGAGGATTCAGCCTCCTCGCTGCCCGGATGTTCTCCAGTTTACGGTGGTCCGTCCAGACGAGGAAAGGGTGTTTTGCCCCCTCGAGCCAATGCCTCCACACGGTCAACGCTCGGACAACAGCCAACAGCTACCGATCACCAACACCGTAGTTCTGCTCCGCCGGGCTGAGCTTCTTCGAAAATAACGCACAGGGGCGGAGCTTGGGTGGCGTACCCGAGCGTTGAGACAGGACAGCTCCTATCCCAAACTCGGACGCATCCACCTCCACTACGAACAGTAGTGATGAATCGGGGTGGGCCAATACTGGGGCTGAGGTGAACAGACCCCGCAGTTTGCTGAAGGCCAGGTCAGCCTCAGCAGACCAGCAGAGCCGGGACGGCCCACCCTTCAACAGGGAGGTAATGGGAGCTGCGACCTTGCCAAAGCCCCGGATAAACCTCTGATAATAGTTGGAAAAGCCAAGGAAGTGCTGCACCTCCTTAACCGTGGTTGGAGTCGGCCAATTACGCACGGCTGAAATGCGATCTCCCTCCATCTCCACACCTGAGGTGGAAATGAGGTATCCAAGGAAGGAGATGGACAGCTGGAAAAACATACACTCCTCTGCTTTAGCATAAAGGTCATTTTCCAACAGTTGGGCCAGCACCTTGCGAACCAGGGACACATGCTCGGCGCGCGTAGCGGAATACACCAGGATGTCATCGATGTAGACCACTACACCATGACCAAGCATGTCCCGAAACACCTCGTTCACAAAGGACTGGAAAACTGAGGGAGCATTCATCAAACCATAGGGCATCACCAGGTATTCATAATGCCCTGTGGTTGTGCTGAATGCTGTCTTCCACTCATCTCCCTCTCGGATACGCACCAGGTTGTACGCACTCCTGAGATCTAATTTGGTGAAGAAGCGCGCCCCATGCATTGATTCAATCACTGAAGGAATGAGGGGGAGAGGATAACAAAATCTTATCGTCTCCCTGTTCAGTGGTCGATAATCAATGCACGGGCGCAGACCTCCGTCCTTCATCTTCACAAAGAAGAAACTCGAGGAGGCGGGTGAAGTGGAGGGACATATATACCCCTGGCGCAGGGATTTAGTGACATATGTTTCCATAGCCACCGTTTCAGCCTGTGACATGGGGTATATATGACTCCTGGGAGGTACAGCTTCTACCCGGAGGTTTATCGCGCAATCCCCCACCCGATGAGGTGGTAATTTAGTAGCCTGCATTTTAGAGAACGCTTGCGCCAGATCTAGGTATTCAGGTGGAATGCGCACGGTGGAGGTAATGTCTGGACTTTCCACCGTGGTTGCACCAACGGAAACACCTAGACACCTACCCTGACACTCTCGCGACCACCCCGTGAGAACCATCTGCGGCCATGAGAAGGTGGGGTTGTGGAGTGCTAACCAAGGGATACCTAATACTACAGGAAAAGCAGGAGACTCAATAATGGGAAAAATAACCTGCTTACAATGATTCTCCAGGGTAATCATGGTGACTGGTGCAGTAACTTCCTTAACCAATCCGGACCCTAATGGTCGACTATCAAGTGCTCTGATGGGGCGTGGAATAGATAGGGGAATCAATGGAATGCCTATACGGTGTGCGAATGCCCTGTCCATAAAGTTCCCAGCTGCGCCTGAATCGACTAGCGCCTTACACTGGGGAACATCCATGTGCTCAGGAAAGGAGACAAGTATTTTACAGTGCGCAGCAGAGGGCTCTGAACGAGTGTGGGTGTTCGATACCTGGGGTGATGCGTGAGTGCCCTGCCTGCCGCCTCCAGGCCCAAAAGAACGTTGACTACGACGTGTGGTGGATTGTCCCTTCGTGCCACCAGAGTGGCACTGTCGCTCTCTCGGCCGGAGTGGCACTGAGTGGCACTGTCGCTCTCTCGGCCTCTGCTCTCTCGGCCGGCGGCTCCACCCAGCTCCATCGGCTCGAGGTCCGGGTCTTCCGGGGTGGAAACGGGCAGACCCCTACCAGGACGTCCTCTGGCTGCCAGCAGGTTGTCCAACCGAATGGCCATGTCCACCAGTTTATCGAAGGACAACATGGTGTCCCGGCAGGCTAGCTCCCGTCGGACGCCCTCCTGCAGATGGCACCGGAAATGGTCGATCAGGGCCCGCTCGTTCCACCCGGACCCCGCTGCCAGCATCCGGAACTCCAACGTGAAGTCCTGCGCAGTCCTTGTCCCCTGCCTCAGGTGGACCAGTCGCTCACCCGCCTCTCAACCCTCGGGCGCGTGGTCGAATACCTCCCGAAAGAGGCGAGCGAACTCCCTGTAGTCCTCCAACGCGGCTCCTCCTTCGTTCCACACCTCGTTGGCCCACTCCAGGGCTTTCCACAGAGGCAGGAAACGAGGACGGACACCTTCTCCCGCTCCGATGGTGCCGGCCTGATGCTGACGAAGTGAAGATCCAATTGGAGGAGCCGCTGTCCCCTCAAAATGCCCGTGGTCGGGATATCTGGATCCCTCCTGGTGCTGGGGTGTAGGTGGCTGGATCCGGTTGGCCAGCTGGTCTCGACAGATCGGGTCTGCTCCTCTCCAGGCTTTGGACGACTTTAAGAACCCGATCCATCACTTCCCCCAAGCTGGCCAGCATCGTGGAGTGCTCCTGGACCCGTGCCACGACTCCAGGCATGCGCTCTTCTCCCGCTGACTCCATAGCGGGTGGGTGATTCTGTGATGCGTGTGATAGAAGGAGTCAGGCGCAGGAGAGTAATACGCATGCAAAGAGTTTATTCCATCGATAAACAGTTGCGCAAGCATGCGACAACAAAACTCAGGCACAGGGAAAATATCTATCCTGGCAACAACATGGCAAGGGTAGCTCAACCGAGCTACACACAGCTCACTACAAATAATCACCCACACAGACAAGGAAGCAGAGGGAACACTTATACAATGACTAATTGGGGATAAGGACCAGGTGTGTGTGATTAATTAGACAAGACAAGTGGAGTGATGATAAATGGATCGGCAGCAGCTAGTAAGCCGGTGACGACGAACGCCAAAACCTGCCCGAACAAGGAGGGGAGGCAGCCTCGGCCGGAAGTCGTGACAGAAGCTTGAGGTTATTGAGCAAACTTTAACGGTCAACGACCTGCTCTATTGACTAGCGCCGTAACATGAGATTTTCAAACTAATAAAACAAACAAATTTATTAACGCAACATGTAAAGTGTTGGTCCCATGTTTCATGAGCTGAAATAAAAGATCCCAGAAATGTTCCATACGCACAAAAAGCGTATTTCGCTCAAATTTTGTGCACAAATAGTGAGCATTTCTTCTTTGCCAAGATAATCTATCCACCTGACAGATGTGGCATATCGAGAAGCTGATTAAACAGCATGAGCATTACACAGGTGCACCTTGTGCTGGGGACAATAAAAGGCCACAAAAAAAATCACACAACACAATGCCACAGACATCTCAAGTTTTGAGGGAGGGTGCAATTGGCCTGCTGACTGCAGGAATGTCCACCAGAGCTGTTACCAGAGAATTGAATTTTAATTTCTCTACCGAAAGCTGCCTCCATTGTCGTTTTAGAGAATTTGGCAGTACGTCCAACCGGCCTCACAACAGCAGAGCACGTGTATGGTGTCGTGTGAGCGAGTGGTTTGCTGATGTCAAGGTTGTGAACAGAGTGCCCCATGGTGGCGGTAGGATTATGGTATGGGCAGGCATAAGCTACGTACAATGAACACAATTGCATTTTATCAATGGCAATCTGAATGCACAGCGATACTGTGACGAGATCCTGGGGCCCATTGTGAGGCAAATTTTAAGGTGTCTGTGACCAACAGATGCTTATCTGTATTCCCAGTCATGTGAAATCCATAGATTAGGGCCTAATTTATTTATTTCAATTTACTGATTTCCTTATATGAACTGTAACTCTTAAATGAACTGTTGAATGTTGCGTATATATTTTTGTTCAGTGTAGATTCATGGCAGATGGAACAGTTATTGCTAGCGTCGTTGTACTGTACAAATTATCATCTCAAGTTTGGACAGTTCTACAAAACATCTTGAATGAAAAGGACTCTGTCTTTGCTAATGAACTGCACTCCTAATGCGGCATGCAATGCTCTCCCTGTAACCTCAGAAAGTGCCAATATCCATTATGGTGTACTCTAATCCATGGAAGAGTAGCATTTAGGTGCATTTAGACACAGACTGTGTAAACAGGCTGCTGATAAAAGCTGCTAAATTATACAATGCAGTGGACTTCCATTTAGCTATAATACATTTACAAACAATACTGTCAATGCATGGCTATTCCTATAGCCACCAAATATGGTCATCAATACTTACAGATGTATGATCTTAATTTGAGCCAGTTTGCTACAGCAGGAAAATAATCCTTCAGAAGAAGGAAATGTGAATTATTATGTGGATTATAATTAATGGACATTTTTGTAGGGGTTGATACATTTTTCAAGTCTGAAATTTCAAAGTGGAAATGACAAACAATAGAAGCGTTTTTAAACCTCAAATACACTACAAGTTTGCATTTCATGCTGTGCAGGAAAATTCTCAGCAACAAAAAAGTGATCAAATTAAGATCCTACATCGCTATGGCATCAAAGCTCACACCTTCATTGTTCAGTGGACAATAAACATCACACCTTTCCACACCTGACACAACACAAGGAGATATGTTCTGTAAATATCACCACACTAATACAGTATGTCAAGCACATGTAGGACTTATTGGCTTGTCCACTCCTGGTTCTGCATTGATTATACCAGACTCAAGTGATCTGCAGGAAAGCGGTAAAGTGAGGTAGAAGGGAGCGGTGGAGGACAGGTGGGAGAGCAGCTGTTCCCAGTGGGTACAGAGACATCAGCAAGACAGGGCAGATGGAGCCTCTCGACACCTCCAACAACACCATTTGCTTCAAACCAGAACAGGGCACACATGATGAATGGTTTTATTAATGCGTGACTATTGTGAAGATCAAATTAAATTAAGTCCGTAGCCATCTCTCTGATTACTATATATTCAATATATTCAGTATTAGGTCTTTCAATTTCCTTTGCAGTAGAACAGTCATTCACTAATAACCATTACAGGCATAGTGAGATGAGTCACTGTCATTAGTTCTACACAGCTCTTCGACATCAACCTAGTTTTCTCTATCCATTAGTCAATGATCAACCAACAAATCACAATTAATCAATCAACCACCCAATAAATCAGTAATTCAATCAACCAGCATGTCAATAAATCAAAAGTCAATCTAAAATAAAAGTACTGTTTTAACTCCTTGAGACAAGCCATTTTGTTTTCAGATCAGCAAAGAATTGACTGAACACTGAAGCCTGACAAAGGTGTGGTAGAATGGACCTACACATGTGGTGATTTTAGGGCTTTTTGGATGCATGTACTTTTTACTCTTTCTCATTCAATATTCAATTTGCCGCTACCTTGGAGACCTTAAAAGAAAGTATACATTTTTCATGGGGCACTTGTCAAGTGGAAATGGTGTTGAACCCGGTACCATATTTGTAGACCTGAGAAAGGTGACAAATATTGCCCTGTAATTTAATAGCACTTTAGTGTAGGCCTCATATCTTGACACCTGACATGAACCCCAGGGTTATGCATTGAGGAATAGAGGTGTTTGTCACCCTACCTACCCTACCTGTCGTGAATATTCTTTGCCCAAGTATCACCATATTGTTGTAAATTATCATCCGAAGAGGAAATCTGTTTTTAGATACAATAATAGAGACAGTAGTATTTGTGTGTTAGCTGGAGAAGTCGAAATAGACGGTAATCACCGCGAGACTGGAGGCTATCCACCGCTTGGTGACCGCCTGTGGGCAGAAGCAAATAAAGAGAGAGAAGGAAACACGCGTGTTTCTTTGTACCGTCTCTGTAGACTATGTAGTCTCAACATGTAAAACATACAGCCTGTGGCACAATATCTGGAGGGAAACTTAGAGAAACTGCAACATTAAGCCAAACAAGTGGGAGAGGTAGACATGAAGTGTTAATTTGAGCCAGGCCTGCTAGCAGCTTGGTCTTGTTTTGACTGCTGGCTGTGCTTTGTGAAGAATGCAGCATGCGGATCTGTCCATTGTTGTGGTGCTGAAATAGTGTGAACGGTAGTTGAGAGAGCGGCTGTAGCCCACATTTGCATACATCGCAAGCCCTCCGCAGTGCCCATTCCTCTTAAATGAGCCATATAACATTTAAAAACGTTCATAACTAATGCAAAATATGGCTTAATCGTACAGAATGTCTCAAAAATAAACTCGAAATGATTAAAGACGATTTATGTTTGTGAGACAGAGAGAGAGAGAGAGAGAGAGAGAGAGAGAGAGAGAGAGAGAGAGAGAGAGACGCACAGATGTGACGGAGATTTGGGAGCAGCAGCAGAGTAGAGGGTGCTGTGCGCGCTAGCAGACCTGCCTCTTGATGGTTCTGTAGTGAATAGGTGAAGTCGAAGCAGCTGGAATTATAGCACACTGCTCGGAAGTACGCGTCATCGGAGGTATTTTCACTCAGGATATACAGAAGCCTGGATATCTGTGGCGAGCAAGGTGGAAATGTCATCTCTGGCCATCGCCTTTATTCTCACTGTGCTTGGCGTTGTCAGTGCTTCGCTGGCGGCCAGTCACTGTAAGTAACTTGACAATACTACAACATACATTGTATTGAGAGAGTTGGTTCCTGTTTTCTAAGTTTGTATGACATTTTTCTTTCTCTCAGTCCTAAATCAGCAGAAATTGGAGCGTGGAATTCCAAACATGCCACCGCTACCGTCCCCAACATCTGATAACCTAAACTCAGTCAGATAAGCTACAGAGCGGGTTTGCAAAACGTGTCTTTGTCTCTACAATTGTAAACGGATCTAATCGATTGTTTTTAATACTCAGATTAATCAACACACTTCCTGTACTTGGGAGACTTGTTTTAGCACTTGAGTAAACATGTGTCGCATAGATCCATCTTTCTCACATTGCAGTGTTCTGTATTAACAGTAGGACCAACATTCGATTTTAAGTTTTCAACAACACTTTTCTATCTCGGGATTTGTGAAGCCCTTGTGAAAACCTAGAGCTGTATAGGACTGGGCACAGACGTCAATTCAACTTCTATTACATGTTGGTTCAGCATAATTTCATTAAAATGATATGGAAACAACGTTGATTCAACCAGTGTTTGCCCAATGGGATAAGCTGTTTTTATTTTATTAAATGTGTATATGCTACTGCTTCTTTGAGGGACCACACTCAAACACAATGCATGTGCATTATACCTACTACCTATGTGAACCCTATTCGACTAGAGGCCTATGCTGCTAGAGAAGCACAGCCTACCATGGTCATCAAACTTGCCAAGAGGAATGACAATTGCATTCTCAAGTGCAAATGCTTAGGCTACAATCGGTGTTACCATGTCTGCACTGTCACTAGAGGTCAGAATTAGTCTACTTAGGTGCAGGAAGCTCTTTGACCAGAGAATAGAATTGATCATTTTGAAGTGGAATGAGACAGTTCTGAACACTATATTCTCCAAGCTTTGAAAAATATGACATGGTTCCTCATCTGAAGAGTATACTGTATACGACAGATGTCACTTATGATTATCAGCATAAAAGGTCATCAGTAGAAATAATATCAATTCATAAGACATAGCTTATTTCAAACTGGTAGAGCACGGCGCTTGTAACGCCAGGGTAGTGGGTTCGATCCCCGGGACCACTCATACACAAAAATGTATGCACGCATGACTGTAAGTCGCTTTGGATAAAAGCATCTGCTAAATGGCATATTATTATTATATTATTGATAAATAAATACAATGGAATTAGCAATCAATCTCTGATATTGATTTGGTAGCACTGTAGCTTTACTGTCCGTACAATTCTTTGAAACCTTGTTTCAAACAGGGAGTTGTCTAAATGGCATTACTGTTTGCAACATTTAAGGTTGAGGCAAAAACTGTGCATTGGGTGCTTTGCTGCTAATGTTAGTGCCTGAGACCTGTTTAGTCTGTGACTTGGTACCCTATTTTCACCTACAGTAATGAATTAATGTGGTTGGTGGCAGCTGAATGTCTCCCGTCGGTCAGGCATTGTGTTGCAGTAGCTCTACCTGGTGCTGGAAGGCTGCCTGGCAGGCAGCCTGGCTGAGAGAGAGAGAGAGCAGGGGGAAACACTACAGTGTGTTTGTGCCTCACAGTTTGAACAGCCTGCTGCTCTTCTCTATTTGGATCAGAGTCTTATCAAGTGAAGCTTCAGTTTAATGGTCCTCCCAGACAGTGCTCTGATCATTATGGTTCATTCTCCCCATCCCTCCCCCTATTTTTAAAGCTTCAATTTCAACTCGAGGAATGTACTCAGCACAGGATGCATAGAAGAGTGGTTTCTCTGACATTAATATGCATATCAATGTTTTGGTCAATGATTCTTACAGTATGTTATCCTGACATGGTGTCTAACGGATTACTAAAGATGACTAAAGATAGCAAACTTTCACATTGCGGTTTAACCTTTCCTGTGTGTGTGTGTGTGTGTGTGTGTCTGTGTGTGTGTGTGTCTGTGTGTGTGTGTCTGTGTGTGTGTGTGTGTGTGTGTGACTGGTTGCATGCATGAGTACTGGTGCTGTGCATGTGTGTGGCTCATTTAATTTCATGGCCTAACAGTTCAATGACCTCGTCCATCAGTTGTGATAACTTCTCATCATCTCATCGTGTATTTATTCAAAGGATATGGACTTGAGTCAACTGTGTGCACCGACCTGAAGCATGACATTTCAAATGTTAGGAGAAGACCCTTTTGTTCGAGCTATTCATGGTTTACTATTAGTTTATATATTTTGTTTATAAATAAGTAATACAAAGTTAGGACATAAAAATAGTGCTTTACAATAAAGCACTTCTTTCGGTTGTGCTTTATAATAACTCCACGTAATAAAGCATGTATAATGGATTAGTAAATAATTTATTCATTATTTATTAATCATTACTCCCACATTTGTAATGTTAGTAACCTAGTTATTCACACATTTATAAACAACATTTGAAGTATTTTAAATAAATTTATATTATTACTCATAAGACGTTTTTTTAGTTAAGTATTTTTGCGTGGCCTTATATAAAGTGTGGGCTTTTTATATGGTCCCCTTTTGATGAGCTATTTATACTTTATACATACTTTATAAATGTTTTGAGTGACCAGTGTAATTTCTCACAAAAAGATGGACATGCCATTGGTAGAAAATTCCAGCACTACCTGATGCTCCTTAAGGTCTCAAAATAGGCCCTACAACATGTCAATGGTTAAACAATAAGCACACAATATTCTTTTGACATTTAAAAAAAAACATTTTTAGTCATTTAGCAGACGCTCTTATCCAGAGCGACTTACAGTTAGTGAGTGCATACATTTTTTTTTATACTGGCCCCCCGTGGGAAACGAACCCACAACCCTGTCGTTGCAAGCACCATGCTCTACAGGGGGCTACATAGAGGATGTTTAAGAAAATATATTGAACATTTTATTCCATAACATTCACACTGTTGTAATAGTGTGATGTGTAACTTCAGACAGACTCTATGCTGAGTAAAATAAAAATGTAATCTGAAAATGCTAACATAAGCGTTATGTTTCTCCCAAAACCAAAGTGTGGATTGCAGCAGTCACTCCTTAGAGTCTAATATCTGAATACATTATTTCGCTGAACAATCCCATTACGTTTAAAGAGAAAAACGAAAAACGACACTGGATTCAAAACTTAGAGTTTTTCAATTAAAAGTATTACACAAAATTCTTGCAACCAATAGAATGTTATATATGGGTGATACAACCATCCCAGCTCTGCAGATTTTGCTGTGAAGATACAGAATCTTTAGATCAATTGTTTTGGTACTGTCCATATGTAGCTTGTTTTTGGTCGCATGTTCAGGAGTGGCTGAAGAATTGCAACATTTACCTGGCGCTAACTCTGCAAATAGCACTGCTGGGTGATTTAAAAAGTCATAGTCAATCAATCAATAATATAAAAATACTTTTAGCAAAAATGTTTATCTTTAATTTACAATCTGTAGAAACTATGATAATTGAAATGTTCAGAACTTTTGTGAAACATCACAGCACAGTTGAAAAATATGTCGCAAATAGAAATCAAAACTGGATGGTGTTCAGAGATGGATGGGAGGGGTTGAGTGGAGCTGAAGGATGGGACTAAAAACAAACAAAAAGATAACTATTGTAAAATATGCTGTGTCCGTAAAACGTATATATTATGTATAAGCTGGAAGTAGAATCCTAAGTGTTGTTGTCCATTCGTTTACGCCAATTAGGGGAGGGGTGGTGGGGTTAGGGGAAAATAATAAAGGAAAACATATAACACATTATAAATATACACTACCAGTTAAAAGTTTGGACACACCTACTCATTCAAGGGTTTTTCTTTATTTGTAAAAATTTTTACATTGTAGAATAATAGTGAAGACATCAAAACTATTAAATAACACATATGGAATCATGTAGTAACCAAAAAAGTGTTAAACAAGTCAAAATATATTTTATATTTGAGATTCTTCAAATAGGCCACACAAAATGACTTAACTAATGATTAGTAAATGGTTTATAAGGACCTATATTAAACATATTACAATTGGAGTGATGATTAATAAATAATGTTCTATTTACTAATCCATTATAAATGCTTTATTACATGGAGTTATAATGAAGTGCTACCCTTTTTTCACAATTAACCATTCAACGCGGTAAGGTTCAAAGGCATCTACAGACCTTACAGCAGCACCGCGCACATACCGTCATTTGATCCACTGCTACCATTCATGTGTTTTGGTGCAAGAGATTTGTTTTCCATCCTCCTCTTCATCTGTAAATATTCCATTGCAGTTGTAGTCCATTGTAGGAAAATTATTTAATCCAATGGTTCTCTGTAGCTCAACTGGTAGAGCACAGCGCTTGTAACGCCAGGGTAGTGGGTTCGATCCCCGGGATCACCCATACACAAAAAATTTATGCACGCATGACTGTAAGTCGCTTTGGATAAAAGCGTCTGCTAAATGGCATTTTATTGATATTATATTATGAACTAATCCAATCTCCTCGAGAGGTAAATTCTTACTTTTCTTCTTACTTTTTAAACATTATTTTTGGCTAATCTATTTAAAAAATGTTGATAGCCACTCTTGCACATGTGGGATTTCAGATGGTAATAAACATGTGCAAAACTTGACCGGTTTCCTGATGTAGATATTTGGTTGGGTCTTTTAGCAAGAATTTCATACAGGCAGATGTAATCACTGTAGGTGCGTATCATAATTCCAACAGTGATCACAATAATAACTGTATGCTGTCCATGCCTGTGTATTGCTACTGCGTACACACATGACCGATCACGCATAACCCAACATGACCCAACATAAAGTGCACCTTGTGTACAAATTAAGTGGAATATACAAAGGCAAACTATAGACAACACAACACAACAACCATATAAGTAGGCCGAAATGGCTCCTACAGTTAAAAACAAAATATTGTTTAGCTTAGCCATCCAAAATGTTTTGGTGCATCCAGTTTTTGTAATGTTTGGTCAAAAAGCTTAAATGTAAGGTGGCCAAAACAGGTATGGGCATGGGCAATGGACATAAATAGACATGTATTATAGTTTTGCTTAGTCTATACGGGGTGAATCAAAACACAAGTCTGATCAATCATTCATGAACTTTCTGCATTCATATCAAATGTACTCTGTGATGAGGATTGACAAGCTGCTCAGAGATAAAACAGCTAGATTATCCTAGAGGACAAGCAAATAACTGTTCTCATATTTACCTTTGAGAAACAAAAGGAGAAGCCAGATATCCATCATGGGTGGTTTGTGTGGCCCCTGTGACAGAGACAATGGCAGCCACATCCTCTCAGAGGAGCCTGTTGCCACAAGAAAAGGGCAACCAGTGAAGAACAAACACCATTGTAAATACAACCCATATTTACAGTATGTTTATTTATATTCTCTTTTGTACTTCAACTATTTGTACATTGTTACAACACTGTAGACAGCCATAATATAACATTTGAAATGTCTCTATTCTTTTGAAATGTTTGTGAGTGTAATGTTTACTGTTAATTTCTGATTGTTTATTTCACATTTCACTTGCTTTGGCAATGTAAACATATGTTTCCCATGTCAATAAAGCCCTTTGAACTGGATTGAATTGAAATTGAGAGAGAGAAGTGTCTCTCTTACAGTAGCTGTGATAGAAGCAAGTTTATCATTGTGTGTAATGGGATTAATAGAGGCTCAACATAAGCTGTGTTGGGTTGACTAGGCCAATATTAATATTTGGGCCAATCTTGTTTAGGGCCGCCACACTAGCAGTAGAGTAAACAATCCTCTCATATGAACTTCTTTATACTAGAACTTGGACTGTCTGATTGCAAATGGCATAGGCTATTACAAAGTATATCTAAAGATTGAAAACCAGGAGAGGATTTTATTCTGACATTATACTGTAAGTGAGCACTCAAAAGGTTAAAACAGTATATGTAATGGGATTCACTATATTTGTGAAAGCAGTGGCTAATTTTACATTTCCTAATACATCCCCACTCTCTGTGGGGGATTGTGGACTTTTGACCAAAGCATTAGTGTAATAGAGTCTTTTACCTCAACTTTTCTATGAGGTCAAACATGTTAGGTGTTTTAAATGGAGTCACCCTGCTGGGAGGGAGAGTACGGTTGTGAGGGTTGCCTTGGGCAAGGAACAGCAGCGGGGGGGGGGACGGGTTCCATTAAAAAAACTCATACTGATAGTAGAACCTATGACATACTTCCCTAGGGTCTGGCTACAGCATATTGCTCCAGATCCTGTCAATACCGTGGGGAAATGGGTCTTGACAACCCACACAAAGTCAAAGGGATTTATACAAGAGCACATTAGACACACACCTACACCTACACACACACACACGCACACAACTACATACACATACACCTACACATGCACACACCTACAGCCATGAAATAAGCGCGTGCATGCGAACACACAAAGACTGTCAGACATAGCAAGCCAGCCAACCTTTGAAACCCTCTAAAATGTAAATGAATACCTCTTATCGTAGATAGACCATATCACCGCACACAGCGGAGGCAGTTACAGTATGAATGACCTTGCGAGGGAAGACAAAGACAATAGCAGTGGCATGTGGCCGTAATTCTCTCTTTACCCATGCTAATTTAGTCCAGGTGTTTCTATAGGGGTCATTTAAACCAGGGAGTGATTGGTCAATTTAGAGATGAATGAAACAACTTTGAGAGATAGCCGTGTTCTGAATTGCCCTCTAAAAAGCCCCATCACTCGCCCCTTTTGCTCTTCTCCAGATCTCCAAGACAGATGAGGATCCATTATGTGATCAGGGAGTTAGGAGGAGGACAAAATGTCACTATAAATTACGCAGAGGGATGTTGTTGTGGTGTTGTTTAATTACGATGGGGACATTCCTATCAGCTGATGTGCTATATTTTCAAAATGATAATCAGCTGTTGACCTGGTGCTGAAGAAGACATTGTGATAAACCATTATCATCATCAGGATCATGATAGTCTACCTCACCATGGCTAGCCTTCTGCCAGGATCACAGATAATGCAGATTATGATACGCCTCGGGGGGCATTAAAATGTTTGCGTTGGCAAGACACAAAGAACAGGACAGTGATACAGTTGGCAGGGAAAATAGAGCTGGCTTTATCCTAAAGGGGTTTCTATCTAAATCCATTACAAACACAACTGTTCTGGATAAACTCACAGCCGTAACTGCCTCTTTCTCACTGACTAGAGTTCATGTCTTCCTCTACCAGATTTATTCTTTTTGAACGGTTCAGCCCCCACTGTTCGAAACCATTGCTTTTTGTATTAATGAGAACGTGGCTATTATTTCGCTTGAGTTTGACTTATTGCAGCTGTTCCGGCTGAATTGAGTACTAAAGCAAAGAGAGGTAGAGTGAAAAGCTTTTTCTTCCTCTCCCAGAGCTCGTGATCAAATTAGAGTTCTATTTTCTTTCATAAGTTTTTGCTAGTGCCTGGTCCGCTATGTATTACCCTAGGCTTTGGATTATGGTTTGATATATTGTGTAAGATGACAATTCAAGTAAATTGTGCTTTCTTTTCAATAGGTCTGCAGGGCAGACTGTTATTGCTGTTCTGTTCTGATTTATCACACTTGATGAAGTGTTAAGACTAAACTCAATTTGTCTGTAACACAACGACCCACACACACAAAAGAGCATTTACATGTTCATTGCTGTGAGCTAGTTTATAATTAGTATATTTTTGTTAAAACTAGTTTCCTTTTTATTACATAGCTGTGTCTTCAAGTTGCCACAGTCTGAGTAATATACAGAGCGTGAGTGGGAGAGATTAGCTGTTTCCAGTTAAATTAGTACCCATATATGACATGCTTTTTTCATCTTCCAATGTGTGGAAGATAACATTGTAGGCCAGCTCTGGTCAGCTGAGGGCAACTCACCCCACGGTTGTGTTTTCTCATTAAGCTGGTGTTTCATGTGATAACGTCTAATGATGAATCGCTACAAATTATGGCAACCTGAAAATAAATTATCCACTTGCATCAACTTCAGCAATTTGCATGCATTGACAGTAATCACCACACGTAAGATACGTTTCTCTCTTTTTGAAGGTGCCCCAATTAATTAATACTATAGAATCACAGTTCAATTTAGCTATAATGGGGTCTCAGTTACACCACTTCTGAGTGTGCTCACACTCACTCATACACGCGCAGACACACACAGCAGACACACACGCACAGAAACAAACACACGCGCACACACACACTATCTATTTGACAAATGTGGCGCCAGTGGAGGTCTTTGCATTTACGGTCTATTCACTCCTACACTGATGGAACACCATTCTCCATCTATTGAGTCCTATACATTTGCTGTAAATAGTAGTCTATTCATATGCTTTCAAATCTAATGAATTCATGGCATTTAGTAACTAACCACAGAGTAAAAATTCCCACAAATCTGTTTTTAAAAGATATAAGCAGAAATAAAGACTTTGTAAAGCCAAAAAATAGTAAGAGTTTATATTTGATCCAGTAATCCATTTTTGTTTGAACATATTTGGGGACATTTTTGCAGTCAAGATGACACTGTAGCGGTGGTGTAATCCCAACTGGCCAGGCAGTCCCAGATGCTCCTTCTGTATCCTTTGGTCTTTAATGCAGGACACTTAATCAATTACTATGAAGTAGGGTTGGGCGGTATCCAGATTTTCATACCATCATACCGTTTCTGGACCATACTGGGGTATACGGTATTACCGGAAGTGCACACAAGGGGCGCTATTTAATTGTTTTATTTTATTATTATTATTGCATTTTTTACCCAGAAAACAATTTAGGCAACAGGGAACTTGATCCAGGAGGCGATTGAATGTTGCTGTGGGGTTGCGTGCTATGCCACAGCTTTTATTTTTTTTGCGGTATTGATAATCTTACCGTCGGTATTTCGAAATAACCCAGTATACGATATAAACAGTGTATCGCTCAAGCCTACAGTAAAGTACACTTTTCACTGCATAAATCCACACAGCGCCCCTCCACTGTAACTTAAGGCCGCCATGCGTAACCTACAGATCATAACCGTAATAACCTTTTACTGCAGTGGGCTAAATCAGGGTCACACAGAATGTTTCTTGGTAGTCTTAAACAAATCTACTTTGAAACAAAAGTATACACCTCACACATATGGTTATGGGCTTAAAAAAAGAAGACACCTGTCAGATATAGAGTTGAAATGTATTACGTTTTGAGTTTGCATCCCAATATTACACGTTATATACATCACAGAAGACTGAAATATAACAAAACCGTTTGACATAGAAACACCGGATCTTCTGTGGGCTATTATGAAAAATATTAATAACATTCCACCCATGAGGCCACTAGAGGGCGATTTGATCATTTGACTGCAGGAAAGTTATGCCTTTGCATACTGTACCATAGAGATTTATACGTGTGCGGTTATCTACAGCTTCAAATAGTGTACATTCTATACATGATTTACAGTATACCTATTTAGATTTTGGGGTTGCCACACGATATTAGCACCATGTATTCTAATATCTGTGATATTATTCCAGTGTATTTAAGTGTGAGTGTGCTGGCAGACATTTCTACAGGAAACAGAGAAGGATGTAGTGTCAGACCCACCATCTGGGGCTGCTGGGATACATTATTCTCTTTCAATGGGAGTCCCTCTCCTTCAGTCTAGTATTCAGTTGGGGCTAATCTTCCACTAACCCCTGGTTGCTGACTTCCAGTGAGGGCTAATGTGTGGGGTCACTTGGGACCAACTAGGATCCAGATTTGTTCCCAGCACTGGGGCCGTTCAGTGGAAGTGAGGCAGGACCACCTGGAGTGTCAAATATGATTGGAATTACCACCCTGGAATCAATGTGGCTATGGTTGAGAAGGTTTGCTAAATTTAATGGTAAAAATAGTAACTTCTGTGATATTTTGTGATATTCGTTCTCCCATCCTATCGACACCTCATGGATATCTGAGGCAGGTCTGAGTTCGGGTGAACTGACGTTAACATTTAGTATAAAAAAACAAGAAAACGTTGGCATATAGTCTGTGGAAGAAATAAATAACAGTTTGAACATCTGACTCACTAGAGAAAGAACCTCAGCTATCCTGTGAAAATAGGGCAATTTGTTACCGTAAATTAGTCTGGTTTCATTGTAGGGCAATGTTTGTTTGGTGTCTGAGAAGCTTGCTAATGAGCAAAGAGAGTTGAGAGATCTGTTGATAAGCACTGTCAAAAAGACGAATGGGCCCATGATATCAGGAGGAGATCAAAGCCGTCATCAGGACAGATAAAGAAGCTGGAGCCAAAGGCAAAAATTGGCATCACTGGTTTAAAAATGGGTCATAAACAATATTTATTTCAGCCTCTAAAAGTACTTAGTACTTTTCTCCTGGTTGAATTTAGGCCGACTAGTATTAAACCCAGTTTAGTTGGCATATCATTGTTAGTCATCCGTATATACAGTGGGGAAAAAAGTATTTAGTCAGCCACCAATTGTGCAAGTTCTCCCACTTAAAAAGATGAGAGAGGCCTGTAATTTTCATCATAGGTACACGTCAACTATGACAGACAAATTGAGATTTTTTTTCTCCAGAATATCACATTGTAGGGTTTTTAATGAATTTATTTGCAAATTATGGTGGAAAATAAGTATTTGGTCACCTACAAACAAGCAAGATTTCTGTCTCTCACAGACCTGTAACTTCTTCTTTAAGAGGCTCCTCTGTCCTCCACTCGTTACCTGTATTAATGGCACCTGTTTGAACTTGTTATCAGTATAAAAGACACCTGTCCACAACCTCAAACAGTCACACTCCAAACTCCACTATGGCCAAGACCAAAGAGCTGTCAAAGGACACCAGAAACAAAATTGTAGACCTGCACCAGGCTGGGAAGACTGAATCTGCAATAGGTAAGCAGCTTGGTTTGAAGAAATCAACTGTGGGAGCAATTATTAGGAAATGGAAGACATACAAGACCACTGATAATCTCCCTTGATCTGGGGCTCCATGCAAGATCTCACCCCGTGGGGTCAAAATGATCACAAGTACGGTGAGCAAAAATCCAAGAACCACACGGGGGGACCTAGTGAATGACCTGCAGAGAGCTGGGACCAAAGTAACAAAGCCTACCATCAGTAACACACTACGCCGCCAGGGACTCAAATCCTGCAGTGCCAGACGTGTCCCCCTGCTTAAGCCAGTACATGTCCAGGCCCGTCTGAAGTTTGCTAGAGTGCATTTGGATGATCCAGAAGAGGATTGGGAGACTGTCATATGGTCAGATGAAACCAAAATAGAACCTTTTGGTAAAAACTCAAGTCGTCGTGTTTGGAGGACAAAGAATGCTGAGTTGCATCCAAAGAACACCATACCTACTGTGAAGCATGGGGGTGGAAACATCATGCTTTGGGGCTGATTTTCTGCAAAGGGACCAGGACGACTGATCCGTGTAAAGGAAAGAATGAATGGGGCCATGTATCGTGAGATTTTGAGTGAAAACCTCCTTCCATCAGCAAGGGCATTGAAGATGAAACGTGGCTGGGTCTTTCAGCATGACAATGATCCCAAACACACCGCCCGGGCAAAGAAGGAGTGGCTTCGTAAGAAGCATTTCAAGGTCCTGGAGTGGCCTAGCCAGTCTCCAGATCTCAACCCCATAGAAAATCTTTGGAGGGAGTTGAAAGTCCCTGTTGCCCAGCGACAACCCCAAAACATCACTGCTCTAGAGGAGATCTGCATGGAGGAATGGGCCAAAATACCAGCAACAGTGTGTGAAAACCTTGTGAAGACTTACAGAAAACGTTTGACCTGTGTCATTGCCAACAAAGGGTATATAACAAAGTATTGAGAAACTTTTGTTATTGACCAAATACTTATTTTCCACCATAATTTGCAAATAAATTCATTAAAAATCCTACAATGTGATTTTCTGGACCTTTGATGAAAATTACAGGCCTCTCTCATCTTTTTAAGTGGGAGAACTTGCACAATTGGTGGCTGACTAAATACTTTTTTTCCCCACTGTATATATATTTAGTATTCAGCTCACAAACTACCTTGCAGCCTTTATGCCCTTCAGTCTGTGTTTGATTCATTACTGGTGAGTTCATATGAAACAATGTCTTGCCCTCAGCAATATGTATACTATACTTCAGACAGTCCTCTCCAGGCTAACAGACTGTATTTGGGATTATGTCTTCAGGGATTTGTTTGACTGCATCAGAAGCAGCACTTGATTTGAGTATGTAACTACTGTAAACTCATATTTCAGGTGGAGAAGTAGACTACTTGCATCTGAAGTTGGCAATTCCTAAATAATCCATCAAATTCCACTTCAGCTATCAACCCATTTAATCTGTTTGCTTTTAGTATTGTGTCAACTCAACAAATCCCTTTCTGACTAAACTCCAACAGGCGAATCCCTTCATTAGCCTTTATTCAGAGAAGGGATGGTCATTTTGGATTTGAATTAATACCAGCCCTTCTGTTCCAAGTCTAACAGGCAGACAAGAATAGCACAGTTCAGTGCTGCTCAGTCCAGTGCTGCTGCCTAAAACCTTCTATTACAGTACAATGCTCCAGCCTTCCTCCATCAGCCTCAATGTGCTGACTGCAGGGAAATGTAATTATGCGACCACCGATGGTTTGAGCTGAGTCACCGCTGCAGTTGGGGCTCTCTTCTAGTCCTGCCACAGGGGCGGGATAGAGTGTTTAACCATGTGCTTGGACACATGTTGTGCTGTAGTGATGACGGGATTGTATTGTTGACACTGCACATGCAACTTGTTAAGTTACTATAATACCTGTGTAGTAAAAATGTAATTATACCAACAACATGTTATAAACAGCTGTTTTTGTTGTGGAAGTGGAATAGAAACTGTACCTTATTTCAGTTGTTTAATAATAAAGGAAGTGTTACCAAAGATGTAAATTAGGTAATCTGACAGAACATGCGTCCATACTGTAGATGAACTGTATGTGCCATCCTAAACCAGGTTGTTTACTTGGAACTTGACCTGTGAGAAAAACAAGTACTTATCTATTTAAAGTAAAATATTATGTATTCCTGATCCTATTTCACTAAACCTTGATCCTCTTACATGATGTTGATGTGAAGATGTAAATCCTGCAGAGCAGTGGCAGGCATCTCAGCTCAGAGAGTAGCAGAGGGAGATAGAGGGGCAGAGTGTGAGATAGGCAGGGAGAGAAAGCAAACAGCCAACATGCACAGTAGCCTACAGCATACCACAGACTAAAGAGGAGAGTGTCAACATCAAAATCCCTTCAGAGCACATTGGCACTTGCAGCAGTGATGTGCGTAATGTACATTGGCAGATATCTCACTGCCCGACTGTATCTGGGTCTTAAAAAATGGCTTGATCCACTCAGCATCAGAGACATCTGCTGGCGAGTGATCTGAGTGCCGTCAAATCAGGTCAGATGAGATCCAGTGGTCCAAACTATGCAAACAGGCTTAATGCTGTCTGTTTTCTAACATAACATTGTTGTCTACTAGATGAGTGGTCATTAGCCAATGCAGATGTTTCCAGGAGGAGAGCTCCAACATGGAGACGGCATCCGAAACAAGAAAGAAATCGATGAATGAGTCACTGATGGAGAAAGTACAGTGGTCATTATAATCAAGCTGTTGCCAGTTCTTTTTATGTCCTGGGATCCTCTTTAGCAGCCACACAGTAATGCTCCAGGAGCCACACTGCTCAGTGGAAACAACATAGGAGAGTTGTGGTGCAGTAGCTAGCTAAGTGAAGGAGCTCCACCCCACTCACTGCTCTTATTGGGGCCTGGCAGGCAGGGCTGGATCATTGGAAGCTGAGGCCGACACGTTCAGATCACTGGACTCTTAATGTCCTTCTGCCTGGTTGAAGTGATCTAATCTCACACTGATGGATTAGGAGAACATGACAAGTGTTCGTGCAGGATGCCACCGGTTCCGCCTATAACTCAACTCAATTTGGATTTATGATTCAGTTAACGTGCACGCCACAATCTGACTGAATGATACAATGAATGTCATGTTATCAGGTTTATCTTTGGCCGATATTGTCGTTATCTAAAAGCTGTGGTAATTTGAGTTTTATTTAAGTTTTAATGAGCCCTGCTTCAGGTGTTAATCTCTAGATGATTTTCAGGCCTCAGAAAGCAGGTAATAGGCTAATCAAAGCCGGTGGGTGATTTGTAGAACCAGCGGAGAAAATCAATCTCAGGATTTAATGGGGGTAGAAAATAGTTTGATTTCATATAACCGCTCATTGATTTAAAAGGTTAGACGTCATTATCCATGAATCCACAAACTACAGTATAATGTTACCTGGTTGCCTTGTATTTGCCTATAGTAGCGTGTACTAGAAAATGTTTATTCAGTCGCATATTTCTGTTGTTTTAAAGACATGGAGGAGATATTCAGCTACTCCTGAAGGACAATGGAAGTTCAGCAAAATAGTATTGGTTTATTATTTAAAATCTATTTTTATCTCCAATTCATGCGCCTTGGTTGGACTGTATGGTAGCAGCAGCATTCGTTTTCCTTTTGTCTTAAATCTGTGCAGACAGGAAGATATAACAATGCTTTTTGGCAATGATATGAAAGACACCTAAGGGTCAAGGAGATGTTTTTAATCAGAAAAGTAATTGTTGCAAATGTAACCCTCTGGGGGTGTTTTGTGGAGATTTGCTATAGAAACGACTGCGTGAAATATATATTAAATATATTAAAATTAAAATGGATTTCATGACCTGCATCAGCAGTGGGCTGGGTTGACTAAGAATTCCCTTGAGTAAATATTGCTATTCTATTCTCTTTATCATTTAATTTTTCCCTCTCAAGGCCATTGACTCCTGTGAGAGTCGTAGATGGAGAGGTAGCTGCCGCTGTGCGCTGCTGAGAGCTTAGTGGAAATGTGTTTGCAATTACATGCAAATTCCCCAGAAAGGTCAAGAAACGTCAAACCTTACAGTAGTTAACATCGCTAGCTATATCAGCCTTTCATCTATGCTACAATAGTAATATGCTAAGACAGAGAACTGAAAGTAAAACATGGTGTAGAGTATTACACAACTCAGAAGAACGATTCTAAAGACTACTGTATATTCTGAAGCAGTTGAGTTTATTCTTCTGAAAAAGCAATGGATCACTGAATCCCTGTTTTTTTTTTCTCCCTCTCCACAACCTTTGTTCAGAAGGGGCCGAGACCTTGAGAGAGAAGTGTCTGGCTGCAAGTGCCAGAATAGGCCTCATTTTAAAGATAGCTGGTGATCCACAGTGTGTCAGAGCCTGCAAAGCCATGCTGTGCAGCTTGCCCCCAGTCTTTAGAGTCCACAGGCAGTCGCACACAAATCAAATCAAATCAAATGTTATTTGTCACATACACGTGTTTAGCAGATGTTATTGCGTGTGTAGCGAAATGCTTGTGCTTCTAGCTCCGCCAGTGCAGTAATATCTAACAAGTAATATCTAACAATTTCACAACATATACCCAAAAAACACACAAATCTAAGTAAGGAATGGAATTTAAGAATATATACATATATGGACAAGCAATGACAGAGCGGCATGGACTAAGATACAGTAGAATATTATAGAATACAGTACATACATATGAGATGAGTAATGCAAGATATGTAAACATTATTAAAGTGACTAGTCTTCCATTTCTTAGTGGCCAGTGATTTCAAGAGGCAGCAGCAGCCTCTAGTGTGCTAGTGATGGCTATTTAACAGTCTGATGGCCTTGAGATAGAAGCTGTTTTTCATTCTCTCGGTCCCAGCTTTGATGCACATGTACTGACCTCGCCTTCTGGATGATAGCGGGGTGAACAGGCAGTGGCTCGGGTGGTTGATGTCCTTGATGATCTTTTTGGCCTTCCTGTGACATCGGGTGCTGTAGGTGTCCTGGAGGGCGGATAGTTTGCCCCCAGTAATGCGTTCGGCAGACTGCACCACCCTCTGGAGAGCCCTGCGGTTGCGGGCGGTGCAGTTGCCGTATCAGGCGGTGATACAGCCCGACACACTGACATGGATGGTGTTTTTAAAACTAACGTTTATATTCCAAGTTTTGGAATGTTTTTGTTTTTGATAACTACAATATTCACATGCCATTCCAATCCTCTAATATCCTATACATGACCTGTCAAGGTGTAGAGGAGAGGTGCACAACAGATATTTGGGACATTTATGTTCTAAAGGCTGTTGCCATGGAGATGACCTTGACCTCTGTTAATATTGCTCTAGAAACCCAATTTTATGTTGTATAGACGGGATAGTTGTTTAGCAACAAAACCGACCGGTGCGCAACTATGGGGCAAAACAGACAGGGTTGGCTTAGATTGTTGACAACATGTGAGCTATATTTTGTCTCCAATGTTTATTGAACATTTGACTGCATTTGCACAATGACCACTTGTTGTCTCTCAAATACATCGTTACAGTTGTTGGTTAGCTAGATAGCGAATTATTTTGGCATATTAGTATTGACATTAAATCAGTCAAAACACCTCAAAACAAGACATGGTATCAAGTGCAAGATTAAACGAGCCACTTACGATTCCCCACATGGCAGTTTCTTGTCATTCTTGCTAGCAATCTGGCCACCCAGTATCACAACAAAACGGTGACTTCTGCCCCATGAAAGCACGCACATCACTTTTGTGACGTTGTCAGCTAACCCATCTATGTGTGTTTATGCTCCCCTGAAGTACCGTACAATATTACATTGGTGTCAAAAGGGTGATGTGTACGCGGCAAGTGAAGTCAGACGCAGGACACAGAGAATCAGGATGACTACTTTACTGAATGCAAACGCACAAACAAAAGTCTCCAAAACACTGGAGGGGAAAAACACCCTGTGGCGAAATAGCTATGCCGAACATCAACGAGACAATACACAATAACACACAAAGGCCAAACGTAAAACAAGGGAACTTATATGCTACACAATCAACACTAATAAGCAACAGGTGTATAAACTAGACAACACAAGACAAACACCGAAAACATCGATCGGCAGTAGCTAGTACTCCGGGGACGACGAACGCCGAAGCCTGCCCGAGCAAGGAGGAGGAGCAGCCTCGGCAGAATCCGTGACAATTGGATAGACATGGCTGCAGTCACATTTGTGGACTGCACAGCATTGAAGGTCAGGGTTGAGAAAAGATGGTTGTAGATCTTCTTTCCCTTTAGACCTATCCTCCTCTGCAACCCAGGAATTTCTCATGGATGGCACACAATTGACGATGGACTAGTGTTGTCACGATACCCACATTTTGACTTCGATACCGATACCAGGTTTAGTATCACCATACATGATATCATCACAATACTCCATTCCAAAACGATACCACAACAACAAAAAATAAGGCGTTTTAGCCAAAGTCACAGAATAGCACTTGACCCAGACATAAACTCAGCTACTGCTCTGTTTAATCGTTGGGCATCTTTTGAGTTCAATATCATCAGTATGAAAATGTATGCACTCGATAACTGTAAGTCTCTCTGGATAAGAGCGTCTGCTAAATTACTAAAATGTAAATGTAAATGATTACATTTGAAAATGTTTATGTCCTTTCTTTTGTATGCATTAATTAATAAATTAGACAATCATACAATTATTTTGACTTTGTTGTTAACAATCTAACTACAAATGTAACTACAAACAACATAATGGTAATCATTTATTTGAAAGGTAATTCTCTATTGTTAATCTGGGTAACTTAAGATGTAGCCTAGGTCTATTCACAATACAGGTGAATGCATATTATTCAATAGGAGTGTGTGCATGCATTGAGTTATTGAGCTTGTTTTAGCTGATTTCATGGGGCTACAATGACAAACAGTCCCTTCCATTTAGGACTTATTTTATTGGCAACTGCTAGGAAAGACAAAGACAAAGAAGTGAATGAGTATTTGGTGGCAAGGGAGACGAAGTTAAGTAATACAGTTTTTGGTGACAGTCAGCTTTGAAATCAGCATATTTTGCATTATGGTTTGCATATTATCACAAACAAAGTATTAGGGTATTGAGTTGATGTTGCTTCAGCTGTAAGCTAGCAAGGAAATTTAGCCTACAATTAAAGCTGGAAGCTACCGGTAATGTCTGTTTATTATTATTTTGCAAACAGTAATGAACAGTTTCAACATTTCTGCGTGCCGTGTTGCATTATTCAAGTATGTTAACCTTTGTGCATCATGAGTGGGGAGCTAACAATGCAGCCCCGTCAGCTCTAGCAATGAATGAGTAATTGGAGCATGTACGTTGCTCTTCACACTATAAAGGGGCTGCACTGATAGACAGACTTGATCCTCTCAATCACGTGAGACACATTTGACAGAAGTACGGAACGTAACAAAAAGTTTAGTACCGAACAGTTTTTTAATAGTTTTTTGTATAGAAAAAGTATCTACGTTTTGGCATACTGTGCAACGATGGACTAGCGACTATATTGCCCGGTACCCAGCAGTGTAATATTCCAGTTTCAAGAGTTGTTTGCAATGTTAATTTAAATGGAATAGACATCCAAATCATTTTCATGTTAGGTACAATATTGTGAGATTATTATTTTTTTAAACTTGTTTTTGACAATGTATGGGGGAGGTAATGCATACATTTAAATGCAGATAAATGTAATGCAGTTTGGCATATGCCAAACACAAAGCAGATGGTCCTGTTTTAATTACTTTGCATGACTAAACCTGACACCTCGGAAGTGGAAACAATTACTCACTTTTATTATCACAGTACACGAGAGAGAGCGTGAGAGAGAGAGAGAAAGTGCTTATATAAACAAGGTATGACGACAGTGCAATATGCAGATCGATAAGAGGAGTTTATTGAATTGCACTCAAGGCCCTCCTTACTTTCAAAGACTGTGTAGTCCAATACTGTTGATGCCAACCTTAAGGCTTATTGCAGATGTGACCGCCACCAAGGACGGTGCCCTCTTAGAAAAAAGGCTCTATCTAAAACCTAAAAGGGTTAATCGGCTATCCCAATTGGAGAACCCTTTGAAGAACCCTTTTTGGTTCCAGGTAGAACCCTTTTGGGTTTCATGTAGAACCAGGGTTCTACTACCTGGAACCAAAAATGGTTCTACCTGGAACCAAAAAGGGGTTCTCATATGGCAGGGTTCCCCAACTGGCGGCCCGTGGGCCAAAATTGGCCCGCGGGTAGTTTTATTTGGCCCCCCAAGTTTTCTGAGCAAAAAATAATATTAAAACAAATATACAGTATATCTTTGTTGAATTTTCATTGTTGGACAAGAAAGACTGTAAAAACCAGGAAATCAGCTCCAAGTGATTTTCATTTTGGAAATCTGTTCCCAAGTATTCCCACGCATAATAGAGAGACATCGTGATCGTATACAAATAATAATAATTTATAAAAATTAATTGGATTCATATAGAACATTTCTCCAAAAAGTACGATCTTTGTCCCCATGTGCAGTTGCAAACCGTAGTCTGGCTTTTTAATGGCAGTTTTGGAGCAGTGGCTTCTTCCTTGCTGAGCGGCCTTTCAGGTTATGTCGATTACTTGTTTTACTGTGGATATAGATACTTTTGTACCTGTTTCTTCCAGCATCTTCACAAGGTCAATGGCTGTTGTTCTGGGATTGATTCGCACTTTTCGCACCAAAGTACATTCATCTCTAGGAGACAGAATGCGCTCCTTCCTGAGCGGTATGACAGCTGCGTGGTCCCATGGTGTTTATACTTGCGTACTACTGTTTGTACAGATGAACGTGGTACCTCCAGGCATTTGGAAATTGCTCGCAAGGATGAACCAGACATGTGGAGGTCTACAATTATTTTTCTGAGGTCTTGGCTGATTTCTTTTAATTTTCCCATGATGTCAAGCAAAGAGGCACTGAGTTTGAAGTTAGGCCTTGAAATACATCTACAGGTACACCTCCAATTGACTCAAATTATGTCAATTAGCCTATCAGAAGCTTCTGAAGCCATGACATCATTTTCTTGAATTTTCCAAGCTGTTTAAATGCACAGTCATCTTAGTGTATGTAAACTTCTGAGCCACTGGAATCGTGATACCGTGAATTATAAGTGAAATAATCTGTCTGTAAACAATTGTTGAAAAAATACTTGTGTCATGCACAAAGTAGATATCCTAACCGACTTGCCAAAACTATAGTTTGTTAACCAGACATTTTTTGGAGTGGTTGAAAAAAGATTTTTAATGACTCCAACCTAAGTGTATGTAAACTTCCAACTTCAACTGTACCTCATTCTCACCTCAACTTTTCTTTTTTTTGTATTTTAGCACAGAAAGTAACACCACAAAATATGTGTGGTCGGTGTGAAGTTCTATATGTTTTTCTCTCCAAATCGTGGAGGGTGAGGCTTGGGGATATATCACAGTGATTCTACAGTACACCCTGTATGTTTCTGAGCAGATTGGAGCCTCCTTGCTCTCCATTTCAATAGGTACTTAGAGCCCTCATTGAGAGATTACCATTGGGTATCATATAATTCCCTGGCCACTACAGCCTCACAGCTTATAACTCCACAACCACATCTTCCAACATTTCTTCTTCTTGTTTTTAAACAGAATGTAAAGCCTACTTTGGGGCTTAACCCTATCGGTCTCTGAAGTATCTTAGCTCTGATGTTGAGTGCAAATGCAGCACACTGAGAGATAACAAGAGGGCCTCCACACGCTCCTGGGCCCCTCTCCACCCTGCACACTTTCTCCATGCTTTCATCATGTCTCTTCTTCCTGCTGTCACCCTCTCCTCTCTCTCTCATGATGATGTTGGAAATCAATTCCTAAAACCTGGAGCCATCTTTTTTGATGTGGGGCTCATTGAGGAGACCTGTGAAAAGGTTAATTAGCTGAATAATCAGCTTAGCTACTGCTTGGCAACTAAAACTGCAGGCCTCTATGGAGTGTTTCAGACATGGTTAGGGGCTCTTCCTCTGTATTTAACCATACTGCTAGTACAGCTATAGGCGATCCAATGGATGGTCACCTGGGAAGCACATGGGGTTTTGCTCAGAGTACTCCCTGTCCCATGCTATTACACGTCAAAAAAATCAGTAATAATGCATATGGGGGTGAGGCCAGGGTGAGCCTAAAAATAAATGGCTGTCACTGCTTTGGTTGATGTTGGAGTCTTCTCAGCTCACCTGAAGATGCCTCATGGCATGGGATATGGTAGGGAGGGCTTGGCTGACAGTGGGGGAGGGGAGGAGGGATGGAGGAAGGGAGGGGAGGAGGTAGAGGGAGGGGAGGAGTGGGTCAGTGACAGGTCCCAGACTGCAGTCTGGGGGCAAGCCTCATCCAGCTGACGAGGGAAACAGCTGTCCCCAGCAATCACAGAGGAGAGGAGATGAGAGGAAATATGCTCTAATGAGAAAGAGAGAGAGACAGTAGAGCTGGGGCAGGCAAGTGTGCAGAGAGGAGGGAAGAGGAGTAAGAAAGGGATAAAAACAAGGAAATAGAAGAGGGCATGGGAACAAGAGAGAATACAGTTCTATGAAAAGGAGATGATGTATTATAGATACATACCACGCTTCTCTGTGGAGCTGAGTCGCATGCTGGCATTCACTCGTCTGTAAAAAAACTGCTCTTGGCGTACCCATGGTGAGGGCCAATAAGGTGCAATAGAAAGCAGCAGGTCTCAGCAGGTCAATGAGGTACTACAGAATCAGTGATGTAATGAAACCTTGGAATACTAATTGGCCTCAGGGAAAGAGAGAAAGTCTGAGAGATAGAGATAAGAATGGAGGGAAAAGAAGAATGTGAGAAGAGAGAACGGAGGAGTGATATTTGCTCGGTATGTGAGATAAATGCCCTGCAGCCACACAGTCAAATGCAGTGCAGATGCTTCAATAGAAGCCACAATTGTAAACAGGAACAATAATGGATTGTCTCTTGGGTTTTCTTGACACTATTCTAAACAGATACATTAATGTGTCAATTGCTGGAGGAAGGGCAAGCAGCGAGCAGACAAAATAAGAAAAAGCACTTGTGGTATTTTATGTGAACAAGGAGGCGATTGCTTGTTGATTTCCTCTGAACTGAAAATGACTCTGTCCCAACAATGAGAGATTAAAGAGACTTGTATCCCCTTTGAACCAGGACAGATCACTTCAAACACTTTCTAGACGGTTTGTTGTCGGTCATTTGAAGGGGCTCTGTTACTTTCTGCATAACCAATCCTCAAAACATAAAAATCCTCTAAATACAAACCTAAACAAAATGCTGCACAGTCCTAGGTAAAGGGAGATAGCTTCAATATGTTGGAAACCATGTATTATCCCATATGAATTAATGATATATGACACATATGACTGACTGATCATTTATAATGAGAAAACTGTTATTTCTCATCATTCTTGTCTCAAGGATTATAGCAACAATGGGTAAATAAACTTTCACTGTAGTGCCTCATCACATGGCAAATATTTGACTGATTATGACGCATGTAATTAGTTACATCTCCCAGTCCACAAAGAACAGCAGAGTTTGGTTAAACAAAGAGAAAAGGTTACAAGAATTCATATTTCATCAGCCTGTGCATGACTTTGAAATCAAGCATTAAGCGTAACCCTTCTCAGAACCGTTTGTCTTTCTCATCTTTTGTGTCTAATGCCATCAGAATTTAATGAGTTGGTTGTCACATTTGTCTGCATATACAATACACTGTCATTTGTCAGACATTGGGGGCATCATTCACTGGAGACAGTATAATACATGCTCAAGGAGATCAGAGGAAATAGGATCATTCAATGTTATAAAATGTATGTGGAAAGCATATTTGCTACAGTTTTCAGAAGTGTATCAAGGCTAATGTATTATCACGCTAACCTGATTGCTGTGGTTTTGATCTCTTTAGATAACTGCGATGGCCCTTTGGTATCAAATCTGCCCCAGGCCTCATTTCAGAGTTCCTCGCAGTCCTCCATCAGTAACATTCCACACTTCTCCAAGCTCAACAGAAGAGATGGTGAGTAAAGAGTAAGACCATGCTCAACGCTGTGTATAAGTACATATCCATCAGTAATAACCTCTTGATGGATTGTCAACTTCCCATGAACGTCCTGTGCAGAGTATGTTGCTTTAACATTTAATTTCCACATGTAGCTTAATAAACATAAATGATCTGTGTATAGCTGTAAATTATTTGATCGATGGATTGTAAACAACAATTGCTTGTCATTTAATGATATTGTTGTGAGCAGTTAATTGCCAGCTGTTTCCTTTAGAGTCCGCCATCTGCATTTGATCACTAAACATCAATGGCTTTCACTCACTTAAATGAGAACTTGTCAAAGTATTGATGAACTCCAAAGGCCAAGTTGTGCCTGACTTAAAAAATGCTCTTCACTGTTTGGCCTTTAACATAGGGGGGGTGCTCCGTAAACAATGCTTCCTTTGTGGCTGAGACTCACAGTCCCAGCCCACAGCAGCTAGGTAATGAACATCTCTGCCAAAGCTGACCTGTTTCTTCTTCTTGATAGCTGAGTAGCTGTGGGGCTTAAACACATCTTTATGGAACATAGCATACATTACAATTAGGGCTACTCAAATGATTAAAATAATTAATGAAGTTAATGGCATTAATTAATTTTTTGTTGTTGAATTTGCTCAAATTTGGCCCTAAAGAAAGAAAGCAGTTCATTGAGTTACATGCATACTATGCTTTGATTGTAAGGGACGGAAACACACAATTATTTAGGCTACATCAGAATGTTTTAATAGCATTTTCACCATAAACAACTCAAAAGTCACTGCAACATAAAGCTATTAATGCTCACAATGTTTTAATGCTTCCAATGTTTAAATAGGTCTACTCCCACTTGTCAATGTTCTTGAAGTTTAACACTTGCACACAGCACCCCCCCACACACACACACACACACTCTTGCTCTTTCTCTCTCTCTCACACACACACACATACATTTACATTTAAAAAATGCTATAGTTTGATATACACTTTACACATTAAAAGGTACTCAGACATATACGGTAATCATGATATATGGTGTTTTCGGTACTAACTACTACAGATCATGAGCTTTTCCCAGCCCTCAGCAACTCTCAGCCCGGGGGGGGGGTCTATTATCAAAATACAGTAGATATATCTCACACTTTGACAAGCTTCTCATACTGTATACTGGTGATGCATAGCTTAAAGTCAGATAAATATACGCACCACCCCCCCAACTAAGCCCACAGGATTAAGGGCAGCACTGGTTCTAAGAGGCATCACGGACTCAGGGGCAGCACCGGACTAGGGGCAGCACCGGGCTGAGGCAGCACCGGGCTAAGGGGCAGCACCGGGCTAAGGGGCAGCACCGGACTAAGGGGCAGCACCCCGGCCTAAGGGGCAGCACACCGGACTAAGGGGCAGCACCGGGCTAGGGGGCGCACCGGGCTAAGGAGCAGCACCGGGCTAAGGGGCTACGGACTAAGGGGCAGCTCCGGACTGAATGGCGGATCCTGGCTGGCTGGCTCTGGCGGATCCTGGCTGGCTGGCGGATCCCGGGCTGGGGCGGCTCTGGCGGACCGGGCTGGGCGGCTCTGGCGGATCCTGGCTGGACGGCTCTGGCGGATCCTGGCTGAGCGCTCTGGCGGATCCTGGCTGGGCGGCTCTGGCGGATCCTGGCTGGACGGCTCTGGCGGATCATGGCTGGGCGGCTCTGGCGGATCCTGGCTGGGCGGCTCTGGCGGATCCTGGCTGAACGGCTCTGATCCTGGCTGGGCCGGCTCTGGCGGATCCTGGCTGGACAGCTCTGGCGGATCCTGGCTGGACCCGGCTCTGGCGGATCCTGGCTGAACGGCTCTGGCGGATCCTGGCTGGACGGCTCTGGCGGATCCTGGCTGGGCGGCTCTGGCGGATCCTGGCTGGACGGCTCTGGCAGATCCTGGCTGGACCGGCCTGGCGGATCCTGGCTGGGCGGCTCTGGCGGATCCTGGCTGAACGGCTCTGGCGGATCCTGGCTGGGCCGGCTCTTGGCTGGCTGACGGTCTGGCTGCTCATGGCTGGCTGACGGATCTGGCTGCTCTGGCTGGCTGACGGATCTGGCTGCTCATGGCTGGCTGACGGATCTGGCTGCTCATGGCTGGCTGGCGGATCTGGCTGCTCATGGCTGGCTGCGGATCTGGCTGCTCATGGCTGGCTGACGGATCTGGCTGCTCATGGCTGGCTGGCGGATCTGGCTGCTCATGGCTGGCTGCGGATCTGGCTGCTCATGGCTGGCTGGCGGTGCTGGCTGGGCGGCTGGCGGTGGGGCGGACCCCAGCCTCGGAGAGTGGTCATCACCTCCCGCAGGGCGGTTCCCATCTGCAGGAGCTGCTCTTGCTGGACCCGAACCTGGGCTTCCAGTCTTGTACGGGGCTGCGTCGGCTCCTGCTGATTCCATCGCTGGTGTATGATTCTGTCTGGAAGGCTCTAGCGGCTCCTGTCTGGCGGAAGCTCTAGCGGCTCGGTCTGGCGGAGCGGCTCTGAAGGCTCATGGCAGACGGGCGGCTTTGCAGGCTCAGTACAGACGGCGGCTTATGCACGCAGACGGGGCAGTGGCCGTTCAGGCGCCCAAGCCATGTGCCCCCCAAAAAATTTTTTGGGGTTGCCTCCCGTCCTTCCGACGATGGCCCTGCTGCTGTCGTTGCTCCTCTCCTGCCAGGTTCTCCCCCTTCATCGCCCTCCGGTACCGGACGGCCTCCTCCTGCGTTATCTGTCCCCAACCGAGGAGGACATCCACCAGCGTTTTCTCCTTACCCGGCGCTTCCTCCCCAAGAAATGTTTGGGTAGTACTCCCGGGCTTCCAGCCTTGCCTCCGTGCTTCCGCCTCATACCACCTCCTCTCTGCTTTAGCTGCCTCCAGCTCTTCACGGGGCGGTGATATTCCTCCGGTTGTGCCCACGGACCCTTTCCAGCCCGTATCTCCTCCCATGTCCACGAATCCTTTGGAGGCGTCCATAAATCCTGTGTATGTAGGTCCTGTTGCCGTTTGTTACGCTGCTTGGTCCTCTTGTGGTGGGTTTTTCTGTCACGATCGTCTGAAGAAGCGGACCAATACGCAGCGCGTGGAGTGAACATAATGACTTTATTTAATAAAGCAACCACGAAAAAAACCAACAAATGACGATAGTGAAGTCCTCTCTAACACTGACAGAAACATGGAACAAAACCCACAACCCCAAGGTGAAAACACACAGTATAAATATGGCTCCCAATCAGAGATACCGAGCCGACAGCTGACACTCGTTACCTCCATTGGGAGTGACCAAAAAAAAGAAAAAAAAACCAGCAACTAAAACATAAAAATACACAAGGAAATGAAAAAACCTGGCTCGAAAAAAAAAATCCTAGAGCCAGAGTCACAATATACGTTCTACACTGTATGTAATTTCAAGCTTTGGTATCGGTATCGGAATCTCAATGCAGTCGGAGGATAGGCTATTAATCCATCTCTGCTAGCATGTCTGTTTCTCTGTTCATTTCTCTGGGAGACTAGGTCCACAGGCTAAGGGTTATCAAGACTGTGTCCATATTTTTGAGTAATGGCTATGTGTAATATAATGCTGAATACCAGACCAGAATCAAAGCCTATTGTTAGTTGCTTTTGTTTCATGTTTTACTCTCATTGTTTTTCTAAGGCACAACTACATTATTGAAGTCATTAATGGTTCACTACTATAAAGACAAGAAAGAAAAACCCTTGGTTCTAATTGTTTCCGATCCGGCTCAAAGGACTGACTAGTCTAGGGGTGTCTGAATCACCTCCAACAATGCTACATTAAACTGCTTTTAGACAGGGTTTAAACAATTGTGCAGTGCTCATGAACACATAGTAGAGTACAGCCAGTAAGTCGTATGAGTTAACCCAAATGAAAAATTCTCTATTATTTCTGTCTGACTCACAGCCCTACATAGTAACTGCCACAGTGACCAGTGACCAAACACAATCCCACTCTCTCCCACACACTCTATATTCTCTCTGGCTGGAGCTTTTAGGAAAATAAACTTTCACACTAGAGATAACTGTCTGGACTACCCATCTGTTTGGGGTTGTGTGTGTGTGTTTGTCTGCTCATGCTGTGTCACACCTAGCCATGCTAGGTCACTCTTTGCACCTTCCTGTCCTGAAAAGTTTTTTCTCTCTCTGGTCTCAGGAGTGGGAGGCTGGTCTCCCCAGGTGACAGACAGACATCCGTGGCTGCAGCTGGACCTCAGGGACAGGATGGAGGTGACGGCCATCTCCACACAGGGTCGCTACGGCAGCTCAGACTGGGTCAGCGGCTACCTGCTGCTGTTCAGTGACACCGGCCTAGCCTGGAAGCAGTACCGACAAGAGGACGGGGTTGGGGTGAGTCTCCTTGCTGATGATTTCTGTACCATGAAAGGCTCTGTTCTCTATTTTAATCCTTTAAACATTTTTGCAGGCTGCAAAGTGTGTTCAATAATATGTGAGAGCTTCAGTTCTATAACTGTCTTCTCCATGACAATGCCTGGAAGAGGCGTCAGATAAAGCTGTATCTGACAGTAACGTCAGACATCCTTGGGAAGATACATAGCTAGCTAGTTTGCCTTCTACCTGTCAACTCAGAGGCACTACATGCTGACTGCAATGTTTGGGTTTGCTGAAGTGGATTTGAGTCAGACTAAAAGTATGAAAGAATGACAAAAAGTCTATGGAAGAGTGACACTGCTAAATAAGACTCTTGGCTAAGAAACATATGACTCAGTGTCTGAGCTCTCTCTATCTTCACTATGCCAGATATGAGGGAGTTTTAATCCACTCTTTCAAGTCTTTACTTAGTTTTAGCATTGCCATGAGGGACAGAGAAACAGTTGATCAAGATTCTTTGAGTCAGACCGTTTTTTGTTCATGTGGTTTGAAATCCTAACAAAGGAGGGCTTTTGCAGATGCACATACTCATCAGGCAACTATACCCCACGGACAAACATACACACATGTTCCTCTATCACACCCTTCCAGAGTGTGGAATAAGAATTGTTATTCATGTCCACTCACGATTTTAAATATTGCACTTGGCTCTCTGTCTATTTTTTTCCCTTCAGATTCAGTGTGTGAGCACAGAGTACAGGAAAACATGCAACTGTATGCCCAGTGAAAAGTCATATTACAGGAGAAAAGATTAGTTGACTTATCATGTCCATTTTTTTGCCTCATCAAAATGGATGCAGTGTCTCAACCTGGAGGTGTGAACTTTTCATCACTCACACACTCAGAAACACATGGATGAAAGAACACCTTTTCTTCTTCTGTTACAGTATGACTGAGCCCAGCTGCTGCTCATGCAGCAGTCATATAGGGTAGGTCCAACTATAGATCAACAACACTCCTATATCATGTCACTCGAAACCAAGCAGTCATAAACCTTGCAGTATTGTTGTTGGTGTGAGAGGTGTAGGAGCCATTCGATTCAGAGTAGTGGCCATAACTGTGTTTGTGCTGACAAGCCAGCTTAGGGCTCTTATGGCGCTGACATTGACACATATCGCTCCACACCCTCATCTCTCTTCATCTCCTAGCCTTTGTCACTTAACGGCAGGTGAACCTTGATTCCTCGCAGTGGAAAGTGCTGAGCGCAGGGGCTTTTTGAGTGCTTGTTGCTACACAGTTATTACTGTCATTGCATGTCTTCTCCAAAGATATGCATTTTAGACGCTTTCATGCCTCATAGGTTGTCATCTCAATAATAGTTTTCAAGGGCATAGTCTATACTCAGAGGTACTTTGCTTGGCAGAAATGCATGTACTTTGTCTGTCATGAAAGTATTGCCATTCAAAGAAAGGAATGGAAGTTGCTACAATAATGTCAACAGCCTTGTTAATAAAAAGAAAAGCTATAACTTTGAGAGAGCATCATATTTTTCTGATAGATAAACACATTTAAAAAATAGACCAAGGTAATGATGGTTATTTTTGGTCAACCATTACATAGCAGTTGAAAAATGAAAGATTTCTAATAAAATGAACTCCAATTCTCCTACGAAAGTTACATCGTAATTGTTTGATGGTTATGTATTTGACATTGAGATAAGAAAGTATTAACTTTGTCTCTAAATGATAACCTTATAGCAGAGGTCATAGGCTATTTCTGCCTACAGTGCATGTTTGAAAGGGTTAACACAACATTAATTATGTTGCATACCATCATGTTCTAAAGGTGCTGATAACCATAAGAAGGAACATTTATTTTTCATTTAACCTTTATTCCACCAGCAAATCTCATGAGGTTTGTGGTCCTATTCTCCGAGAGACTTTGCCCTTGATAAAGAAGCAGCGAATGTCACTCATTTAAACCATTGTGTTGAAAAGGTTTCCCAGGTTCAACCCACTCTTAATTTTCCATGAAGGGTTTCAGTGACTCTTTTGATGTAGGAGGGAGCACAGCACTTTTCAGAAACATTATTATTTATTTATTTTTTGACAGGGGCATCTTTTTCAGAGAATGGTATTCATTGACATGCTGCTGGTAATTTTCCCCAGGTTTCCAAGATCAAAGACAGTGAAAGGCCAGAGCAGCTACAACATTGGCCTTGCTGCATACAAATGTGGAGAAAACGGAGCCTTCGATATAAACAGGTTGTGCTTTGTTAAAACCTATGCTTTTTGAAGCCATCTTTTACCTTACGTTTTATGTCTCATGTATGTTTTGAACCTTGAGAAAAAGGTCACATAAGGACATTTGCATACATGATTTGTCATGCAATTATGTAGGCATTATAAAGGGTTTATGGAGGCTTCATTAAGCATTCAAAGTGTGACCGATAAACAGATTAACAGACCTCCCATTAGTGCTGAGTGCTGCTCCCAGGCTCTCATTACCCCTGATTGACCACATGACCAGATACATCAGATCACGTGCTCTCCCTACTTTCTGTTCATCCCTAATATCCAGCTCTCAAGTTTTCCATTACAGGGAGGCTTGAGCAGCCCACAGGCCAATCAATATGGAGTCTATTACCATGTGAAGATTGGGTGCAAGAGCATGGTCTGGCGGTCAATGTAGATCTTCTCTGGGTCTAATTGATGTAGAGTCCATGACTCATTTAGTTGTTAAGGCACAGAACTTGGGGGTGTTGCATTTATTAGTGGCCATGGATCTTCTGCAGACCAGATCCATGCTGTTCTCTGCAGTGATCCTTCCGAGGGCTTCGTTGGGATTGTCGAGGTGATCGGAAGATCCAAACTGATGCTGAGTAATTGGCGGGAAGAAGACAAACTTATCTCCATGGGTTGATATCTCTCTTGTTTAACACATAGCTTTATATTAAAGATTGATGATGCTGATGATGAATGAAAGTTAACTTCCAAGAAACAGAGGTTAACGGTTAGCTTGGATTACATTTTAATGACTACGTACACAAACATTTATACATTTTAGAAAAATACGAGCATTAATATTTAAAAAATCCCTTTTTAGATTTTGCTCATTATGTATTCATGAGTTTTTGTACTACATCGTAAATGTATTGTATTTTTTCTAGTGCATAAAAAATCCAGGAAATGAAACAGAATGTTGTGTTACTTAGTGCAGCTGAGGTGGGAATTCCGTCTGCAGCTGTTTGTCCAAGGATGTGTTCATAAATTGCCTCCAGTGTGTCAGAGTGCGCTCTGGGCCGTTCATAAATTCAAAGTGTGTCACTCTGGAGCATTCAGAGCGCACTGGACGGTCTGGCCAAGTAGTAGGGTTGATCCGAGCCTTCTGACCTCACAATGTCAGTCAAGCACCAAGAAACTGGCTAAAGTTGGCTAGCTTACTAGTTACTTCCAGAAACAAATGAGAGAACACCTAACTCTGACCATTTTACTCGTCCTAGCAGAGCTGGTTAGACTGTTTTCATGTTATCAAAAGGGTTAGTGACTGTAACTGTGCTGCTGGCGACTATTTAATTATGTTTTTTGCCGACGTTTACTGACACCTGTCATATTCAACGGGTATTGGGCGTTCATAAATCCATAAATTATTCTGCGCTCTGGCACACCCCAAATCAACATCTGGCAAGTATTTGTGAAGTAGTAGACTTCACAAGTAGCTCAGCTGGTAGAGCACGGCGCTTGTAACGCCAAGGTAGTGGGTTCGATCCCCGGGACCACCCATACACAAAAAATGTATGCACGCATGACTGTAAGTCGCTTTGGATAAAAGCGTCTGCTAAATGGCATATTATTATTATTATATTATATGATGATATTGCTCCCTATCTGGTACTTTAACTAGACCCATAATGTCACAAACTGGCCCATTAGCTGTTCTCAAACAGGAATTAGTTGTTCCCATTTCACACATGCAGAATATTTTTCAGCAGCAGAATTAACAATGATTATGGTCCATAGTCTCTGCAATGTAGTAACTTCCTAGTTTAGCTAACAACTAACTCAAAGTCTTCCTGACTTCAGAGTATGGGAAGGCTGCATGATGTTGTAGGCACGATGCAATCGATAATGGGGGCTGTGCTATTTTACTGATTGTTTCTCCTCTGTGTCTTTCTTTCTGACTCAAACACCCGCATGTACAACCACACACAGCCCCCCGAGTGCCCCTCCTTTCCAATACAACTGTTGGATTTTCAAATCCAAACAACCTGAGGTCTCAACCCCGCAGGAAATAGTTTTTGGGGGAGAGAGAACCAATCAAACAAATGGAATACTCCATTTACAACGTCCAGACTAGTGTGTCACAGCTCTCCCTTGCTGTGTACCATGTGAGTCAGCCAGCCTAGTAACTTCCCTGCATTTTACTAGTTTTCTAGTTTTCAAATTATGATGACAGTGTCACGATCGTTGAGAGATGGGTCGGACCAAGGTGCAGCGTGAAAAACGTACATGTTTATTAACTCAATAAACATAAAACAAAACAAGAAACAACGTAACGTGAAGTCCTCAGGCTATACACATACAAGCCTAAACGGAACAAGATCCCACCACTGGTTTGGTGCGGGGAGCAGGTAAGGGCCGTACCGGACTGTGGAGCTGCACTGGAGGTCTGGAGCTTAGAGCTGGCACAACCCGTCCTGGCTGGATGCCCACTTTCGCACGGCACGTGCGGGGCACTGGCACAGGACGCACTGGGCTGTGAATGCGCACTGGCGACACAGTGCGTATCTCCGCATACCTAGGTTCCTCAATGAACACACGCTCCTTTTGTTGCCTGACCAGCTCCTCTCTCCGTGCCTCCACTACTTCCTTCTCCCTTTGAGCCTCCTGTAGCGCCTCCCTCTGAACGGATAACTCCTGCTCCCTCTGAGCTAACAGCCCCTGTAACGTGGTGGCCTCCTCTCTCAGACTGCTCCAGTTTCTCTCTCTCTCTCTCTCTCTCGCCAATTCTCCTCCAGTGAGAACTCCTCCGGGAGCCCCCACGAGTTAGGGAACAGAACCTCATCATCGTCGTCATCCTCCGACTCCTCCGTGTAAAACTGTTCCCATTCCTGTTCCCATGGTCGTAGGGACTCCAACTGGAACCCCACCGGGTGCAGTGGTCGGGGCTCTTCTCTCTCGATCCCCGACCACCCCTCTAGCCCCCCAAAATGTTTTATTGGGGTTGCCTCTCGGGCTTCCTCAGCGGTTGGTCCCGTTGTCGTTGATCCTCTCTTGCCAGGGCCTGTACCTTCGCCCAGGGTCCTTTCCCAGCGAATATCTCCTCCCATGACCACCATTTGCCCACCTGTGACAAAGCTATTCGCTCCTCCTCGGCACGCTGCTTGGTCCTTTTGTGGTGGGATCTTCTGTCACGATCGTTGAGAGACGGGTCGTACCAAGGTGCAGCGTGAAAAGCGTACATGTTTATTAACTCAATAAACATAAAACAAAACAAGACGTAACGTGAAGTCCTCAGGCTATACACATACAAGCCTAAACGGAACAAGATCCCACAATGCAACGTAGGAAATAGGCTACCTAAGTATGATCCCCAATCAGAGACAATGAGCGAAAGCAGCCTCTGATTGGGAATCACACCCGGCCAAACATAGAAATACACATTCTAGATCCTAAACATAGATATACATAACATAGAACTACAATAGACATTCACACCCTGACTCAACAAACAAGAGTTCCATAGGTCAGGGCTTGACAGACAGGAAATTGTAATTGCTTTCACTGGGGATCTTTATAGGAGCGTCATCAGTTTCTCCTTAGATCCTAAGAAATATGCTTTTGTTGTGTATTAGTAGTACATGTTTGGTTAATGCATCAATTTGTTTACTTTAATGTCTCCATTGTTGTTGTGAGTCAATATTGTTTCAATGGCTGTACTGAGGATAGCAAGAGCTTGAGTCTGTAGATATCAATATGGGAGACAACATCCTTTCAAATAAATAAATATTTACTTACATAAACAGAGTATACAAACATCTCATCAGATCACAGCATTTGTGATTATTAGCTCGTATTTAATCCATATCAGAGAATGGCTAATCATATATCAGTATTTACGAGTATGTCTTTGTTGCATTTTTATCTTCAGTTTCTGATGCTTCAGACAGAAGCGATGCAACATGTAGACGTACTGTGATGAATGATGAAATCATATTTTCTCAAAGTTTCTGTCCCAGGTGCTATTCTGTGTTTTCTTCCTCATTGAACAGAGTAAATAATAGATTGTCTCTGATGTTTGCCTATGTGCAAGTGTAGCAGAGCATCAGAGACAGTGGAATGAAGAAGCGCTTGGCGTAACCCCCTGGGAGAACTTGGCTGCCTTTGCCTCCCCTGTAAGCCCGGTAACCATGGCACTCAGGTGCTCTTTGTGTTTGACACATAGCTAAGTCCGCCCGGCTCAAGGGACCACACAAAGCATCTTTCTGCAAGGGGAAGGAATATAAGTTCAAGCTACTGTACTGTAGCTAAAAGAAACACTGGGGCATTCTTTTCTAAAACTGGATACATCTTCCTTTGTTTAATGTACTGTTCGTATGTTTGTTTTGCATCGAGTGAACAGTGCTTCAAAATAGTAGAAACTATCCTTAGAGAGCTTTCATATCCTTTCAAATGTCTACGTGACATGAGAAGATGTGCCATTTGCCTATGTTGTTACAATATATTGTCTTATAATTTTGTTATCCTAAATTCTCATATAGCAGGGGAGTGAATATTTTACCCTAGGGCTTGTGTGCAGTCAGCTGACGTGTGTGACATTAGGGACCTCATCACTGTAGAGGAAGAGTAAAGCGTCTTAATGAATGGGGAGGGAGGCCGTTGGTTCAGGAGTCGATAAAGGAATAGAAATAATTAAGTCACTGTGGGGTTAGTAGCTGTTTATGTGGACAGTGACTAACCTAAAGCTCTGTGGTCCAATGAAGATCTTCTGTCCCCTCAGGGTTCCAGCCAAAGACTCTGGTTCACATCTGCACAGTAATTGGGCGGATGTGTTGTCGCCATTTTTTCAGATCTGGAATAACAAGGGTTGTTCTGGGACAGGGTTTAGTTTCCATTGTGTGCTTTAAAATAGATCACTCTTACGGGAGAACGATGTTCCTGACATGACGCAAGATGACTGCTGGGGCTTTTGAAAAGCAAACTGCAAAGCTTGAGGTCACTGTCCCTGCTGAATCACCTTTTGTACATGTGTTTCCAAGGTTACACACACCATGCATTCATCCATTTCAGTCCAAACACCAAACAAAAAATGTGTCTTAAGTCTGCTGTATATGACTCATTTGAGAGAAAGAGATGCCATTCATGATGACGATTTGTATGACCTTCAAGGGCCTTGATGTGTTTGAACTGTAAGTATATTGCACAGAATGTTATATAAAAGGGAAACAATCATTGTTCCATTACAACTCACTTTCTGTAACTGAATAGAGTTTAACCATGATTCTTGTAGCCAACAGGGAGACATGCAGATACTGCCTCTGGGTCTTACCCAGTTCAACACAAACATTTGGGCTTGACAGTTTGGTTTGAATCAATATAAGTCATTTCAGTGCTGATTGCCTTCATTTTCAAGACACAGAAATGTTACAAAGAGAAAATGACTGATCAGTATGGCATGCCTATGCTATTGATGTAAGGATTTAAGGAAGATTATCTTTGACCCAAATGACGCGAGATAACACTGATAAATCTATTCTATTGAATTATTATCTACTTTATAGGGAAGGCATTTTGTTGTATGATATTGATGAGATGATTATGAAATGCTAAGATATGTTGGACATAAAGGGGAGATTTTAATATCAAGAAATTAGATGGCAATAAAGTATTGCATTTGTATATTACAGTCATGGGGGGGGGATGTTGGCGGGGAGTGCCTTGAAAAAATATATACTGTATATAAATAAACAAATCCTGCTATATAAATCCTAATGAAAGGGGAAACAAAATCCAATATTATGAAAGCTGACACTTGCTGTAGAAAACAGAAAAGGGAAAACAATGATGAAATTGCACCATGCAGGGTATAGTTTATGTTTCCAGGCCATTCTAATTCAAACAGAATACTAATGGTGGCTTCATGCAAATGGAATTGTAAATAGCTTTTGCCATGTTGTTATTCATATTGTGGTATCAAAGTGTTTTAATTAAGTAAAACAGTGTGCACAGAAGCCACAGTACAACATCGCAACATGCAGGACAGAATCTGCATGATTATGAATTCACTGTATGGGTGTCCTTAGTCTCTATGTAGTGACTATGATATATTTGCATACTATGTGGGTGTAGGCCTAGGTGTCTAAAGACCCTATGACACATGTGTGGAAGGTGTTGTAACAAAACACCTATTGCACAGTTGAGAACTACCATCTGTGGAATGAATGGAGAACAAAGAGAGTTTGTCCAATTGTGTTGCCCTCAATGTTTCCTTTGAGAATGGATGAATGTTCAGTCATGGCTTACACATTAGAGTCAATGATGTGATTAAGATGATAAATATCATGAGTATCTTCATTCAATTTGCATTTGACTTTTCCACCTCTCAAGGAGCATTTAAGGTTACTGTAGTGAAGCTGCATGAACGATGAGAGACACTTAATGCATCTTATCTAACTCTTCTGCCTGTTCTCCCCTCCTCTCTCTGTGTGTCTCCAGAGGTTTGTGGGGAACGTGAATGCTGACAGTGTCGTCCACCACAAGTTGTCCCACTCTATCAGAAGCCGCTTCCTGCGCTTCGTCCCGCTGGACTGGAACCCCAGTGGCTGGGTGGGACTCAGAGTGGAGGTGTACGGCTGTGCCTACAGTGAGTGACCAGACCACCAACCTTACAGAACACAAACACGTTCAGCTAATATCATAATAACTACAGTAAATGACCCCTTAGACACAGAACAAACTCCATACACATTGAGCTAATATGATAATGTTCTGGCGTATGTGATTCCAACACATTTGGTATTCACTCTGTGGGACTCCTGGACTGCGTTGGACATTGCTCTAACAAGAGTGTGTTCAGACCTGTCCAGACACTAACACTTTCCATTGGGGCTTGTTTAAGCATGCAATCTATCATGGGGCTGATTGTATCCCCATGTTGACAGTGGAATCCATGAGAAAATAGCATTATGCTAGCCAGTAATGTCATTGTAACCATCCTGTACATTTTCGCCCACTATTTAATAAGATATACAGTATCTGCTAATTGAAGAGACATTTCCTTCTGGCATGCCTTCCTTCATACAAGATCAAAGCAAATACTGACGGAACACAATCCTCACCAGCTAATAGAGGCAGACAGTGACAGCCAGCCAGGCGTGCCAGTTGAGAGCCAGTCTCTGCATGGATAATGCTAAACAAATAAAGGGGAGTCACTGGGACGCCTCTCACACACATTCTGAAGCAGCATTAACTGGATCAGCCAGTGAATTACTGCTCTGTGAAAGACAGTTATAATTAACCCTGAGTGAGCACTTTCATAATGCCAAACTGTTCCACAGCATGATCCCTGTATTAATGTTGGATGAATGTGTACTCTGCTAATAAATGCTGCATGACAAGCACCTAATTTTAACTTACTGTAAAAATGAAACTCCGGAGTGCTCTAACAACAAGCAAATAAAGAGGGGAATAGGAAGATCTTGAAGCCATTGAACAGGTCATAGATGACAAACTTGCACTAATAGGTAAGCCCTTGGAATCTGTAATGGGCTCATCATAATCATTATGGAAATCTTGCTGATAGGAAGGTCTGACTTTTATACATCCTCTAAAATAATTTACAGACATGCATAGGATCCGGGCACAATCAATGAAAAATTTTGAAGTTAGCTGTCATTTGCTTAACTGTTGTCAGTACTGCCCAAATTAGCATGATTCAAACATAGCATGTCTACTTTAATTACACTAACAGACCAGCTAAATACATGTAGAAATATATCAACATTAGAATGCAGATTTCATTTCTTAATGTTCAATAGTCACAAAGTAAGTCATGCATACACACTTACTGCACATCTTGTTAATGTCAATTGAATAGCCATACTTTGCCTATAGACTGAGTCACGTCCATGTCTCTCCCTCATCTCATTTAGTTTTTCATTCACTAGACTCTCAGACTTCAGATCTATAAAGGGTCAAAACTATTTGAATTCTTTTCACGGCAAATCACGTGAACTGTTCTTACTTTTGTTCTGAGTATTCCCCATATTTGCCATAGTTCCCTTTTGTGATTAAAATAATAATAATATGCCATTTAGCAGACACTTTTATCCAAAGCGACTTACAGTCATGCGTGCATACATTTTTGTGTATGGGTGGTCCCGGGGATTGAACCCACTACCTTGGCGTTACAAGCGCCGTGCTCTACCAGCTGAGCTACAGAGGACCATGATTGATAGCATGGTTATGCATATCCACCTCATATCAGCTAAATTATTAGCATTTATATATTGGCATATCCATATGGGTAAAAACTATTACTATTAAGCTTGGCCTTCTATATCCCACAGTGAATTCCACTGACTCCATTATATAAGTACAGTGCATTCGGAAAGTATTCAGATGCCTAGACTTTTTCCTCATTTTCTTACGTTACAGCCTTAGTCTAAAATTGATACAATTGTTTTTTTCCCTCATCACTCTACACATAATACCCCATAATGACAAAGCAAAAACAGATTTGTAGGAATTTTTGCAAATGTATTAAAAATAAAAAATGGAAATATTACATTTACAGTAAGTAAATTCAGACCCTTTACTCAATACTTTGTTGAAGCACCTTTGGCAGCGATTACAGCCTAGAGTCTTCTTGGGTATGACGCTACAAGCTTGGCACACCTGTATTTTGGGAGTTTCTCCCATTCTTCTCTGCAGATCCTCTCAAGCTCTGTCAGGTTGTCCTGAAGCCACTCCTGCATTGTCTTGGCTGTGTGCTTAGGGTCGTTGTCCTGTTGGAAGGTGAACCTTCGCCCCAGTCTGAGGTCCTGAGCGCTCTGGAGCAGGTTTTCATCAAGGATCTCTCTGTACTTTGCTCCGTTCATCTTTCCCTCGATTTTGACTAGTCTCTCCATCCCTGCCGCTGAAAAACATCCCCACAGCATGATGCTGCTACCGCCATGCTTCACCATAGGGATGGTGCCAGGTTTCCTCCAGACGTGACGCTTGGCATTCAGACCAATGAGTTCAATCTTGATTTCATCAGACCAGAGGATCTTGTTTCTCATGGTCTGAGAGTCCTTTAGGTGCCTTTTGGCAAACTCCAAGCGGGCTGTCATGTGCCTTTTACTGAGGAGTGGCTTCCGTCTGGCCACTTTATGATAAAGGCCTGATTGGTGGAATGCTGCAGAGATGGTTGTCCTTCTGGAAGGTTCTCCCATCTCCATAGAGGAACTCTTGAGTTCTGTCAGAGTGACCATTTGGTTCTTGGTCACCTCCCTGACCAAGGCCATTCTCCCCCGATTGCTCAGTTTGGCCGGGCAGCCAGCTCTAGGAAGAGGCTTGGTGGTTCCAAACTTTTTCCATTTAAGAGTGATGGAGGCCACTGTGTTCTTGGGGACCTTCAATGCTGCAGACATTTTTTGGTACCCTTCCCCAGATCTGTGCCAAGACACAATCCTGTCTTGGAGCTCTACGGACAATTCCTTCGACTTCATGGCTTGGTTTTTGCTCTGACATGCACTGTCAACTGTGGGACCTTACATAGACAGGTGTGTGCCTTTCTAAATCATGTCCAATCCATTTAATTGACCACAGGTGGACTCCAATCAAATTGTAGACACATCTCAAGGATGATCAATGGAAACAGGATGCACCTGAGCTCAATTTCGAGTCTCATAGCAAAGGGTCTGAATACTTATGTAAATAAGATATTTCTGTTTTTTATTTGTAATACAGTTGCAAACATTTCTAAAACCCAGTTTTTGCTTCGTCATTATATGGTATTTTGTGTAGATTGATTATTTTTTATTTTATTTAATCAATTGTAGTATAAGGCTGTAATGTAACAAAATGTGGAAAAAGGGAAGGGGTCTGAATACTTTTTTTGCATAGTCATGTCTTTGATACAATGTAATGTAAACGCTATGCCCAAACGTCAAGTTTTCTCCTACTCATTGCTGATTCCCTTGTTTCTCTAGGCACATCAACCTCCCTCTGTTCTGTGTTGGAATAGCAGGTGCATGTTAGAGATTGCATTATTTATTCAGACAGCTTTACCTACACAAACTGAATCCCATCAGAAAATATAATGTATTCAGGCTTTAAAAACTGGAATTCAACATTTCTCCTGCTGCTGAAGCTCACTACAGTATATTTTCAGTTCAGGCCCATCCACATGAACTGAGCATGGAGCAGAGGCACAGTGTTAGAGAATGTATTAGACAGAGCTAGAGAGTTGTGATAAAAGTACCTCAGAATAAATAGAAAACGTTTGACATCAGAATTTGTGGTGAAAAGTCAATTCTGTTGAAAGAAATGGAACTTGCCAATTCAATTCCTCTTAAAAGTAGTGGCAACAGAATACTCACAGCTCAGACATGACACAGAGTGCTATCATTGGGAACATTTTCTAAAATGTAATGATTATTTGATCTTCTCTCAATCCTCATCTAGAATCGTACGTGGCAGACTTTGATGGCAGAAGCTCCCTGCTCTACCGGTTTAACCAGAAGTCCATGAGCACAGTGAAGGATGTGATCTCGCTGCGCTTCAAGAGCCGCCAGGCTGAGGGGGTGCTGCTCCACGGAGAGGGTCAGAGGGGCGACTACATCACTCTGGAGCTGCACCGGGGCAGGCTGGCCCTCTACCTCAACCTGGGTGAGTTTGTCACACCGGGGCATGCTGTCTCTCTACCTCAACCTGGGTAAGTCGCTGGCCCTGCACCTCAACCTTGCTCACATAGGTCAGGGGTTAGAGGTCAGAGATTAGAGGTAACAGGACGCAAGAGGCTCTGGGTAAGGATGGAGGAGTCCTTTGAACCTCTAATTAGTCTGGGGAGCAATCTGGGAGGATAACTGGATGTTTGTGTTCTACTGCCCTTCCAATTACCACTGCACCTGAGCTCAATTTACTAGCTGGACTCAGACTGTTAAGGATCCACATTGTGAGCATTTGAGCTGGGAAAGAGGATTCTTAAAGGGCAACTGCACTTCCTGATTTGGCGTCATTTTCATCAATGCTCATTAAGAAAAGCTAGCTGCCATCACTGAAGGCTAACGAGAGTTGCCTTAAGGGGTGTGGTTTAATGTTGGTGTTTGCCATTCTATCAGAACAAACAAGTACAGTAGCTACAGCCAGTTCAAGTTGAAACATTATTGAAAGCAAGCTGGCAACATGCATCAAAAATGTCGTCAGGTTTGCTTGTTTATTAGCTTGTCATAATCAAGCAAAAACATTAGCTAACAGGGATAAAATCAAATAAATGTAATTTGTCACATGCTTCGTAAACAACAGGTGTGGACTAACAGTGAAATGCTTACTTACGGGCCCTTCCCAACAATGCAGAGAGAAAGAAAATAAATAAATAATAGAAAAGTAAAAGACATAACAATAAAAGTAATAATAGATGCACAATGAGTAACACTAACTTGGCTACAAGGGGTACCAGTACCGAGTCGATGTGCAGGGATCGGAGGTAATTGAGGTAGATATGTACATATAACTAGGAATAAAGTGACAGATAGCAAACAGTAAAAGCAGCGTATGTGATGAGTCAAAAAGGTTAGTGAAAAAGGTTTGGGTAGCTATTTAGTTAACTATTTAACTAACTATTAGCAGTCATGGCTTGGGGTTAGAAACTGTTCAGGGTCCTATTGGTTCCAGACTTGGCGCTAGCTAAATATGCTAGGGAGCGCAAACGAAAATAAACAAATTGCAAAGACAGGCAATCCAGCTCATGAAGTTATACATACAGTGCCCTCCACTATTATTGGCACCCCTGTTTAAGATGTGGTCGAGGACTTCCAAAAATTCTCCTTTTTTTTTTAAACAACATAGAACCCAAATGCAAAAAAAAGAGAAAAATCCAACCTTTTATTTAAGTACATTACTTTGGTGGTAAAAAAAAAAATCACACATTTTGAAAAAAAAAAAACTTGAAATCATGTGTCCCACAATTATTGGCACCCCTAACAATTCCGCTGAAAATGTTAATTGATTTTTTTTTAAATATATTTTTCTGTAGTTGCTAAAGTTGGTCAGGGTATCTTTTAATTAGTAATTCATGACTTCCTGTTTCCCTGGGGTATAAATATGACGTGACACAGAGGCCTAATTCTCTTACCCATTTGTCAACATGGCAAAGACAAGAGAACACACCATTCAAGTAAGGCAGATTTGTGTCGACCTTCATAAGTCAGGCAATGGCTACAAGAAAATAGCCACTCGCCTTAACTTGCCCGTATATACAGTCAGAGGAATCATTAAGAAGTTTAAAACAACTGGAACAGTGACAAACAAGGCTGGAAGAGGTCCCAAGTTTATCTTGCCACAACGCACAGTGAGGAGGATGGTAAGAGAAGTAAAAAAAAGTCCTAAGCTCACTGTCACAGAATTGCATCAAAGAGTGGCATCTTGGGGTCACAAAGTCTCCAAAACAACCATCAGACGCTCTCTACATGCCAACAAGCTGTTTGGGAGGCATGCAAGGAAAAAGCCTTTTCTCACTAACACTCACAAACGTAAACGTCTGGAGTTTGCTAAGCGGCACTGGGACTTCAACTGGGATCGTGTGCTTTGGTCAGATGAGACTAAAATTGAGCTTTTTGGCAACAAACACTCTAAGTGGGTCTGGCGTAAAACAAAAGATGAGTATGCCGAAAAGCACCTCATGCCCACCGTGAAGTATGGTGGAGGATCTGTGATGCTGTGGGCCTGTTTCTCTTCCAAAGGCCCTGGGAACCTTGTTAGGGTGCATGGCATTATGAACGCTTTGAACTACCAGGACATTTTAAATAAAAACCTGATGGCCTCTGCCAGAAAGCTGAAGATGGGTCGTCATTGGGTCTTTCAGCAGGATAATGATCCAAAACATGTGGCAAAATCTACACAAAAATGGTTCAGCAGTCACAAACTCAAGGTCCTCCCATGGCCATCTCAGTCCCCAGACCTCAACCCAATCGAAAACCTGTGGGGCGAGCTAAAGAGGAGAGTGCATAAGAGAGGACCCAGGACACTGGATGATCTAGAAAGATTGTGCAAAGAAGAATGGTCAAAGATCCCTCTCTCTGTGTTCTCCAATCTTGTGAAATGTTATAGGAGGAGATTAAGTGCTGTCTTGTTGGCAAAAGGGGGTTGTACAAAGTATTAACATCAGGGGTGCCAATAATTGTGGGACACATTATTTCAAGTTTTTATTTTTCTAAATGTGTGATTTTTTTTTACACCAAAGTAATGTACTTAAATAAAGGTTGGATTTTTCTCTTTTTTTGCATTTGGGTTCTATGTTGTTTAAAAAAAAAGGATAATTTTTGGAAGTCCTCGACCACATCTTAAACAGGGGTGCCAATAATTGTGGAGGGCACTGTATATAGGTAGGAGCTACCGAATGTCATTTTGGTGAGTTTGTACATTCACAAGAACAGTACTGGCTCTGGAGCAGCATGTGTAGGCTCACGCTGTGTCTGTGTGGAGTCATTAGGGCAACAGGCCTGCCTCCTCTGCTTAGAGAAGAGAGGAGAGCTGAAGATGGACCCTGCTTGGAGAAGATGGGTCAAGAATAGAGAGGAGAAAATATGCAAGGAAATCAAGATAGCACTGGTAGCTGTACAAATAACTCCTCCAAAGGGCTTTGACTTCTCAAACACAGCAGAAAGCTAACACAATATGATGCCCTGTCACTTAATTAATTCAGCCACATACTTAGATTAACTAGCAAGTTAAATTTAGGGGTTGGGTTAATGCAGAATTCTGCGCTTTTCACCTAGGAAAAAAATATAAAACGCATAAGAAATACAGTAACTTGCTGCTTTTTGTAAACACAGATGTAAATTGCTTCTTATTGTAATTTCTGCTTGGCATCAGACTAATTTCGTGCTTCAATTGCACTTCTCCACTCAGATGACAATTCAATAACAGGCATTCTATCAGCAGACAGCTACTTTTCTACTTTTTTCTCGGTGTAGCCAGCCTACTTTTCTCTGGTAAAATGCAAGATTAACTGTAGCTGGCCTCATTCTTTCTATGATAAACATGATATATATGGTGGCCATGCATCGTTTTTGCAAAAAATACCTTGCTTTTTCATTGTTAGCTCATTTACTTGTGTGACTGCCAGCCAAATAGTGTTACACTTCTGTTGTCAACTGATGAAAACGAAGCTATTTTCTGCTGAAAGTGTTGCACTAATGGATTTTCTGTGAAGAAAAACTATAGCTGTCCGTCCCTGATCACTGTATTGAAGCAAAAAAACACTGTTGACTTTCAATATAAAACGCGACCCCTGTCAATACACAGCTGGACTCACCTGCTCCCGCTTTCTCCTGTTGTGCTATTTACAAACAAACTGGCTCAACTGTTCTGGGGAACTATGGTAAGCTTTATAATATAAAATAATGTGACAGGTGAAATGAAGAATGCAATCTGCTTCATCTCCTAACGTATTGCACGCAGGTATTTACTTAAAAAGTAATAACACATTTATGATGTATTGAAAAACGTTTGAAATAGTTGAAATGCACTGAAAAATAATATAAATGCAATCTGTAGAGTGTAGGTCTTATGTTCCATGAGCTGAAATAAAAGATCCCAGAAATGTTCCATATGCACGAAAAGCTTATTTCTTCTCAAATTAGTTTACATCCCTGTTAGTGAGCATTACTCCTTTGCCAAGATAATCCATCCACCTGACAGGTGTGGCATATAAAGAAGCTGATTAAACAGCATGATCATTACACAGGTGCACCTTGTGTGTTTTGTCACACAACACAATGCCACAGATGTCTCAAGTTTTGAGGGAGTGTGCAATTGGCATGCTGACTACAGGAATGTCCACCAGTGCTGTTGCCAGATAATTAAATGTTCATTTCTCTACCTTACGCCGCCTCCAACGACATTTTAAAGAGATTGGCAATCTGTACAACAAGCCTCACAACCGCAGACCACATGTATGGCGTCATGTGGACGAGCGGTTTGCTGATGTCAACGTTGTGAACAAATTGCCCCATGGTGGCAGTGGTGTTATGGTATGAGGCAAATGGTATCTGTGACCAACAGATGCATATCTGTATTCCCAGTCATGTGAAATCCATAGATTAGGGCCTAATGACTTTATTTCAATTGACTGATTTCCTTATACGTAACTCAGTAAAATCTTTGAAATTGTTGCATGTTGCGTTTATGTTTTTGTTCAGTATAGTTTCAAGGTATTGACGGTATTGAAAAACCATCTCATGGCTATTTCCAAATACACGCTATATGGTATATAAAGGTATACCGCCCAAGCCTAATTAGAATACTATTTGTATTTTATTTCAAATAACACAAGAGCATTTTCATTAGTTTATGTTACTGTAGGCTATATGAAAAACAAAAATAAAACATGTCAAGTGTTCAATCAATCTGGTGTTTCTATGTCAAACAATTGTGTTATATTTCAGTCTTCTGTGATCTATATAAAGTGTAATATTGGGATGCAAACTCAAACTTTAATAAATATCAACTCTATATCTGACATGGTACAGGTGTTTTCTTTTTTTAAGCCCATAACCATGTGTGTGAGGTGTATACTTTTGTTTCAAAGTAGAATTGTTTAAGACTACCAAGAATCACTCTGTGTGACCCTGATTTATCCCACTGCAGTAAAAGGTTAAAAAGAAAACACACAAAAAAAAACACCAAGATGCATGGTCAAGACGGGTGTTCAAATTATGAAAACATCAGTAGCCTAAACATCATTATAAGCACCAAGTGGCCTTGATAAACAGTGAAACCCGGCACAAAAGCAATAATGGCATTATAATGAATATAAGTGTTGATATGACAGCAGTCAAAAATAGTCAATTATTGTCAGCGCGTGCTTGTGTGCATCTTCACGCAATGTCATCAGTTTGATTTAGCTGTTATCCCTTGTCCTAACAGTTGACACAATTTTTGTACGTTTCACTTGCTTGACACACTTTGACATATCTTTTATTTGGTTGTAATGAGTAATAGTCTCCGGTTTTCTCTTTATTGTGTCCTGTCGTCTTGTCATTCTTCAGCACCATTATGGAGTACAACGGCTGTGCAGGTGCCTTATTTTGCGCAGACGGGGGGAGCTCCTGTCTCACTTTGTTCATGGTGCCAGCCAGACTTTTTTTTATTTGCAAGCAACATGTTCGCCAATGACAGTGAAGTGAAGAAATTGTCCTCTGTGACATTTCTCCCCTTGCCAACGTAAGCTTCCTCAAGCGTTATCACCACTTTCTCCGACACTGGGTTCCACATTCTCCTACTCCTGCTGCCCAATGTGGATATTATCCCAGATATTGCAAGCCATTCAGCATGTGCAATTACCCACGCTCTCACTGTGTAGCCTACTCCAAGTAGGCCAGAGTAGACTGATAAGACTACTTTGATTCAGTGGACTGATCAGTGGCAATTTTAGCATGTAAATCTTGGTGGGGCAAACTTAAAAAATAGTTTTTAGATACATGCCAGCAAAGCCACTACACAACACAACACTAAACAATACATTCATTGGACTATAACGATGAGAAACGGTGCCCACAAACTGTTAGGGCCTACATAAAGTCTTCCCAACAGCAGAGTCACAACAGCAGTCCCAAAACCTTACCACTGATACACCTGCCTTGTCTGGCAGCAAAAATGCAGCCTCATTTACTGTCTTTTAAAAAAACGTAGCTGATATGGCTGACTTGCTTAAACAAATGTGGTTTCTACTGACAATTAATAATTGAGATGTATAAACTATGGCATAAGGGAATGACGAGCGGATAAGAGGCAATCCGTAATTTCGATTAAAACATTAATGAGCGAGCTAGGACGGACGTAGTCAATATAACTATTTGTTCAGCACTTTTGAAATGTACAGCAACAGAATTCAGGCCATTCTTACAGTATTCTCCCTGTACACCAAGTCAGAACCGTAGGATAAATAAAGGGGGCATATAAGCAGAAAATGAAAGCTCTTACAATATTAGAGGATGACATTTCTCTAAAACAGGCTATAGGCTACATGTGCACCACCAAGTCATAGCAGTAGGCTAAATTAAGAGGGGAAAAGGGACCAAATGATTAGGGTGAGGCACGTGGGCTACTAATAGCTTACTACACAACATACAGTTAGTATTACTTCCTCAGCTACACTATACACATCTCCTTGGCATATTACATCATTTATGCAGCAGCATACAATACATTTTTGGACTCATCTTGTTGTGCCGTGCTCACTTGAATAGGAAGGTGGCGCGGCGGTCCTTCGTGGGCAAATTTTGTCATCAAACTTTGTCATCAAAGTCTGGCATTCTCTGGATTTATGATGCTTTCAAGACAACTGGGAACTCTGAAAAAAACAAGGGTGAATCATGATCTTTGTTATCTTCAGGACAGAGCTCTAGAAAGGCCCAAGTTCCCGACTTGGAATTCCGAGTTGGATGACCGTTCAAAACTTATTTTCCCAGTCAGAGCTAATTTTTTTTCAGAGTTCCCAGTTGTCTTGAACTCACTGAAGTCTGAGATTTCCCAGTTCCGAGTTTCCAGTTTTGAAAGCGGCAGAAATCATGCTGGATTGACAGCATGGCCAATGTTGAATGATTATCCTTTTAAGCTTGGAAAAGAGACCAACCCAGACTGGGACCACACATCCACTCCACTGAATAGCAGGCTAGTGATTGCATTGTAATGCTTGCAGTTAGCCACTGATTCCTTCCAAACCACTCATTGTTGAATTTGCGATTTCCAACTTGTTGTATTATGTTAATGTCCAATGGCTGACGTTTTATCTATAACTTCTCTTCATAATTTCTCTTCATATGACAAGGATTGAAAAGGATTTGCCAGTAGATTGTCGACTTGATTCATGATGATGACTGCTAGCTTGCTAGCTAAGATTTTGAAAGTATGATGTTGACATGATCAGTCCAATCAAAGCTACTGTAGATATAACGTGATTTGATGTCATTTTATCTGTGGCCAATGACCTTGAGCCTTCTTGGATGGGCACTTCTAATGTAACTCTATGGCAGCACCTAAGGGGCTTGAATTTTCGAGCTCTCCCCGTAGATTTTGCGGTGACGTAGTGGCCCGATGAGTGACAGAACACTGAACCAATCACGGCGCAACTAGAGAACATAACCAACCCCTATGCGTTGTATTTTCCGCTGGCTGCCCCACCACCACAGAAAGCAGTGAGGTAGGCTGAAACACCTGCATTTTGGAGCTGCCTTACTCAAGAAAGCAAAAAAGAGACCATGTTTGTATGCGGCATTATTAACTCAATGATTTCTTCTTCTTTTTATTTTTTTTTGCAAACTGATATGTGACATGTATTAATGCCAAAATAACATGCAAAACAGGCAAACAAAATGAGCTAAACAAGTGGGGCTCAAAACAGAATGAATGACGGGTCGCCACTGGGACTGATATAGGGTTTATTCCATTTTCAGTAGCAGTGCGTGGGTAAAATCACTGAGGAAGCCAAGCAAAGCCAGTAAAACATTGTAGGATTTTTTATGAATTTATTTGCAAATTATGGTGGAAAATAAGTATTTGGTCACCTACAAACAAGCAAGATTTCTGACTCTCACAGACCTGTAACTTCTTCTTTAAGAGGCTCCTCTGTCCTCCACTCATTACCTGTATTAATGGCACCTGTTTGAACTTGTTATCAGTATAAAAGACACCTGTCCACAACCTCAAACAGTCACACTCCAAACTCCACTATGGCCAAGACCAAAGAGCTGTCAAAGGACACCAGAAACAAAATTGTATACCTGCACCAGGCTGGGAAGACTGAATCTGCAATAGGTAAGCAGCTTGGTTTGAAGAAATCAACTGTGGGAGCAATTATTAGGAAATGGAAGACATACAAGACCACTGATAATCTCCCTCGATCTGGGGCTCCACGCAAGATCTCACCCCGTGGGGTCAAAATGTTCACAAGAACGGTGAGCAAAAATCCCAGAACCACACGGGGGGACCTAGCGAATGACCTGCAGAGAGCTGGGACCAAAGTAACAAAGCCTACCATCAGTAACACACTACGCCGCCAGGGACTCAAATCCTGCAGTGCCAGACGTGTCCCCCTGCTTAAGCCAGTACATGTCCAGGCCTGTCTGAAGTTTGCTAGAGTGCATTTGGATGATCCAGAAGAGGATTGGGAGAATGTCATATGGTCAGATGAAACCAAAATAGAACTTTTTTGGTAAAAACTCAACTCGTCGTGTTTGGAGGACAAAGAATGCTGAGTTGCATCCAAAGAACACCATACCTACTGTGAAGCATGGGGGTGGAAACATCATGCTTTGGGGGCTGTTTTTCTGCAAAGGGACCAGGACGACTGATCCGTGTAAAGGAAAGAATGAATGGGGCCATGTATCGTGAGATTTTGAGTGAAAACCTCCTTCCATCAGCAAGGGCATTGAAGATGAAACGTGGCTGGGTCTTTCAGCATGACAATGATCCCAAACACACCGCCCGGGCAACGAAGGAGTGGCTTCGTAAGAAGCATTTCAAGGTCCTGGAGTGGCCTAGCCAGTCTCCAGATCTCAACCCCATAGAAAATCTTTGGAGGGAGTTGAAAGTCCCTGTTGCCCAGCGACAGCCCCAAAACATCACTGCTCTAGAGGAGATCTGCATGAAGGAATGGGCCAAAATAACAGCAACAGTGTGTGAAAACCTTGTGAAGACTTACAGAAAACGTTTGACCTGTGTCATTGCCAACAAAGGGTATATAACAAAGTATTGAGAAACTTTTGTTATTGACCAAATACTTATTTTCCACCATAATTTGCAAATAAATTCATTAAAAATCCTACAATGTGATTTTCTGGATTTTTTTTCCTCATTTTGTCTGTCTGTCATAGTTGACGTGTACCTATGATGAAAATTACAGGCCTCTCTCATCTTTTTAAGTGGGAGAACTTGCACAATTGGTGGCTGACTAAATACTTTTTTCCCCACTGTAGGTATTCCTCTTTTCCAAATGAGATAGGGCAGTGTGCAGTGTGATGGCGATTGCATCATCCGTGGCACTATTTGGGTGGTATGCAAATTGCAGTGAGTCTACTGTAGGGTTTCGGGTAAGGTGGAGGTGATATGATCCTTAACTAGCCTCTCAAACACTTCATGATGACAGTAGTACTGAGTACAGATGTACTGAGTGCTATTGGGTGATAGTCATTTAGTTCAGTTACCTTCGCTTTCTTGGGTACATGAACAATGGTGGACATCTTGAAGCAAGTGGGGACAGCAGACTGGGATAGGTAGAGCTTGAATATGTCCATAAACACTCCAGCCAGCTGGTCTGCGCATGCTCTGAGGACGCGGCTGGGCAGGCAGCCTTGCAAGGGTTAACATACTTAAATGTCTTACTCACACTGTACTTTATTATCCTCAAAGTGGGCGAAGAAGGTGTTTAGCTTATCCGGGAGCAAGACGTTGGTGTTTGCCACGTGGCTGATTTTCCCTTTAAAATGTGTGATTGTCTGGAGTCCCTGCAACGTACATCTCATGTCTGAGCCATTAACTTGCGACTCCACTTTGTCTCTGTACTGACGTTTTGCCTGTTTGATTGCCTTACGGAGGGCATAACTAGACGGTTTGTATTCAACCATATTCCCAGTCACCTTGCCGTGGTTAAATGTAATGGTTCGCGCTTTCAGTTTTGCGCAAATGCTGCCATCTATCCACGTTTTTTGGTTTGAATAGTTGCAGTGGGAACAATATCCCCTATACAGTTCCTGATTAACTCAGTCACCGTGTTAGTGTATACGTCAATGTTATTCTCAGAGGCAACCCGGAACATATTCCATTCCGTGTGATCAAAACAATCTTGAAGCATGGATTCCGATTGGTCAGACCAGCGTTGAATAGACCTTAGCATGGGTTCTTCCTGTTTGAGTTTCTGCCTATAAGAAGGGGGGAGCAGAATGGAGTCATGATCTGATTTGCAGAAGGGAGGGCGGGGGAGGGCCTTGTAGCCATCCCGGATGGGAGAGTAACAATGGTAGAGAGTTTTTGAAGTGCGAGTACTGCAGGCAACTTTGGTAGAGCTTTCCTCTGATTTGCTTTATTCAAGTCTCCAGCTACAATAAATGCAGCCTCAGGATATGCAGTTTCCAGTTTGCACAAAGTCCAGTGTAGTTCATTGAGAGCCGTCGTGTTATCGGCTTGAGGGGGAATATAGACGGTTGTGACGATGACCGAAGATAATTCTCTCAGGAGGTAATGTGGTCAGCATTTGATTGTGAGGTATTCTAGATCGGGTGAACAAAAGGACTTGAGTTCCTGTACATTACCACAATCACACCATGAGTAGTTAATCATGAAACATACACCTCCGCCTTTCTTCTTTCTGGAGAGTTCTTTATTCCCATCTGCTCGATGTACTGAGAACCCAGCTGGCTGTATGGACGTGGACAGCATATCCGGAGAGAGCCATGATTCCATGAAACAGAGTATGTAACAGTCCCTGATGTCTCTCTGGAAGGAGATCCTCGCCCTGAGCTCGTCTACTTTATTGTCCAGGGACTGAACATTAGCGAGTAATATACTCGGAAATGGTGGATGGTGTGCACACCTCCTGAGTCTGACTAAAATGCCACTCTGAATACCTCTTCTCCGCCGGCGGCGTCTTGGAGCAGCCTCTGGGATAAGTTAAATCTCCTTGCTGTTTGTAATAATATAATAATATGTGTAGTTCAGTTGGTAGAGCATGGTGTTTGCAACGCCAGGGTTGTGGGTTCGATTCCCACGGGGGGGCAGTATGAAAAAAAATTTATGCACTCACTAACTGTAAGTCGCTCTGGATAAGAGCGTCTGCTAAATGACTAAAATGTTTAAAAAAACTTTCTGGGCTAATAATGTGACAAATAACACACAAAAAAACAAAATACTGCAAAGTTGCTTAGGAGCCAGAAACAGAGCGGCCATGTCTATGGACGCCATCTTGTGATACACTTGCACATTGATGGAAAATTATGAAAACACAGAGGGAGACGAAAGGTCAAATACTTGGGGAAGCCTGGCTTCACTTGGCATCCATGAATACACGCCACTGACCATTTTAAGATTATAATTAGAATACAGTGAGGGAAAAAAGGATTTGATCCCCTGCTGATTTTGTACGTTTGCCCAATGACAAAGAAATGATCAGTCTATATTTTTAATGGTAGGTTTATTTGAACAGTGAGAGACAGAATAACAACAAAAAAATCCAGAAAAATGCATTACAAAAATGTTATGAATTGATTTGCATTTTAAATGAGGGAAATAAGTATTTGACCCCTCTGCAAAACATGACTTAGTACTTGGTGGCAAAACCCTTGTTGGCAATCACAGAGGTCAGACTTTTCTTGTAGTTGGCCACCAGGTTTGCACACATCGCAGGAGGGATTTTGTCCCACTCCTCTTTGCAGATCTTCTCTAAGTCATTAAGGTTTTGAGGCTGACGTTTGGCAACTCGAACCTTCAGCTCCCTCCACAGATTTTCTATGGGATTAAAAAGGTCTGGAGACTGGCTAGGCCACTCCAGGACCTTAATGTGCTTCTTCTTGAGCTCTCCTTTGTTGCCTTTGCTGTGTGTTTTGGGTCATTGTCATGCTGGAATACCCATCCATGACCCATTTTCAAGGGAAGGAGGTTCTCACCCAAGATTTTACGGTACATGGCCCCGTCCATCATCCCTTTGATGCGGTGAAGTTGTCCTGCCCCCTTAGCAGAAAAACACCCCCAAAGCATAATGATTCCACCTCCATGTTTGACGGTGTGGATGGTGTTCTTGGGGTCATAGGCAGCATTCCTTCTCCTCCAAACACGGCGAGTTGAGTTGATGCTAAAGAGCTCGATTTTGATCTCATCTGACCACAACACTTTCACCCAGTTCTCCTCTGAATCATTCAGATGTTCATTGGCAAACTTCAGACGGGCATGTATATGTGTTTTATTGAGCAGGTGGACCTTGTGGACGCTGCAGGATTTCAGTCCTTCACGGCGTAGTGTGTTACCAATTGTTTTCTTAGTGACTATGGTCCCAGCTGCCTTGAGATCATTGACAAGATCCTCCCGTGTAGTTCTGGGCTGATTCCTCACCGTTCTCATGATCATTGCAACTCCACGAGGTGAGATCTTGCATGGAGCCCCAGGCCGAGGGAGATTGACAGTTCTTTTGTGTTTCTTCCATTTGCGAATAATCGCACCAACTGTTGTCACCTTCTCACCAAGCTGCTTGGCGATGGTCTTGTAGCCCATTCCAATCTTGTCCCTGACATCCTTGGAGAGCTCTTTGGTCTTGGCCATGGTGGAGAGTTTGGAATCTGATTGATTGATTGCTTCTGTGGACAGGTGTCTTTTAGACAGGTAACAAGGTGAGATTAGGAGCACTCCCTTTAAGAGTGTGCTCCTAATCTCAGCTCGTTACCTGTATTAAAGACACCTGGGAGCCAGAAATCTTTCTGATTGAGAGGGGGTCAAATACTTATTTCCCTCATTAAAATGCAAATCAATTTATAACATTTTTGACATGCGTTTTTCTGGATTATTTTGTTGTCATTCTGTCTCTCACTGTTCAAATAAATCTACCATTAAAATTATAGACTGATCATTTCTTTGTCAGTGGGCAAACGTACAAAATCAGCAGGGGATCAAATACTTTTTTCCCTCACTGTAGATCAATACGATAGATTAGCCCGCCCTGTTCTTCATTCAGGTGATTACATAATTATGCATTGTTCGCTTCCCCTCGCTAATCGACTCATCCATTCTCTCTTTTCTCCACATCATACTTTACTTAATTTATATAAACTGTGGTTATATGTGTGAAATTAGTTTCGGTATAGTTTAAGTTCAGTTTCAAATCAATTATCGGGGTGATTATCAGCTGGGCACTGCACTTTCAACTGTTGCAAGAAGGAGCGGAGCAGGCCCTTGGGAGAAGGAGGGGCAACAGGGGAAAGCCATTAAAAGAAATTACATGCCCTCCTAAAACTGGTTATAACTCCAGTTCTGTTTGTGATATTAAGATTCTAATATCGACAGTGTGTTATATAGACTTATTTAGGAAACGTCAAGGACAGAGGGGAACATTACTTAAAAATGGCAGAGTAATAATAATAATAAAAGAGCAGTCAAAATGAGTTCTTTAGCGGTTCTAGTGTTAAAGGTCTTGCTCACATCGGTTACGTAGAGCGTGATCAGACAGTCGTCCGGAACAGCTGGTGCTCTCATGCATTGTTTCATGTTGCTTGCCTCGAAGCAAGCATACAAGGTATTTAGCTCGTTTGGAAGGCTTGCGTCACTGGGCAGCTCGCGGCTGGGTTTCGATTCGTATTCCGTGACAGTTTGCAAGCCCTGCCACATCCGACGAGTGTCAGTGCCGGTGAAGTAGGATTCGATCATAGTTCTGTATTGTCACTTTGTGTGTTTGATGGTTCATCGGAGGGAGTAGCAGGATTTCTTAGGAGTGTCCCGCTCCTTGAAAGCGGCAGCTCTAGCCTTTAGCTCAGTGCGGATATTGCCTGTAATCCATGGCTTCTGGTTGGGATATGTACAGTTGAAGTCGGAAGTTTACATACACTTAGGTTGGAGTCATTAAAACTCGTTTTTCAACCACTCCACAAATTTCTTGTTAACAAACTATAGTTTTGGCAAGTCGGTTAAGACATCTACTTTGTGCATGACACAAGTAATTTTTCCAACAATTGTTTACAGACAGATTATTTCACTTATAATTCACTGTATCACGATTCCAGTGGCTCAGAAGTTTACATACACTAAGATGACTGTGCCTTTAAACAGCTTGGAAAATTCCAGAAAATGATGTCATGGCATTAGCAGCTTCTGATAGGCTAATTGACATCATTTGAGTCAGTTGGAGGTGTACCTGTGGATGTATTTCAAGGCCTACCTTCAAACTCAGTGCCTCTGCTTGACATCATTGGAAAATCAAAAGAAATCAGCCAAGACCTCCGAAAAATAATTGTAGACCGCAATTTCCAAACGCCTGAAGGTACCACGTTCATCTGTACAAACAATAGTACGCAATTATAAACACCATGGGACCACGCAGCCATCATACCGCTCAGGAAGGAGACGCGTTCTGTCTCCTAGAGATGAACGTACTTTGGTGCGAAAAGTGTAAATCAATCCCAGAACAAAAGCAAAGGACCTTGTGAAGATGCCGGAGGAAACAGGTACAAATGTATCTATATCCACAGTAAAACGAGTCCTATATCGACATAACCAGAAAGGCCGCTCAGCAAGAAAGAAGCCACTGCTCCAAAACTGCCATAAAAAAGCCAGACTATGGTTTGCAACTGCACATGGGGACAAAGATCATACGTTTTGGAGAAATGTCCTCTGGTCTGATGAAACAAAAATAATAATGACCAGCGTTATGTTTGGAGAAAAAAGTGGGTTGCTTGCAAGCCGAAGAACACCATCCCAACTGTGAAGAACGGGGGTGGCAGCATCATGCTGTGGGGGTGCTTTGCTGCAGGAGGGACTGGTGCACTTCACAAAATAGATGGCATCATGAGGAAGGAAGATTATGTGGATATATTGAAGCAAGACATCAGTAGTTAAAGCTTGGTCGCAAATGGGTCTTCCAAATGGACAATGACCCCAAGCATACTGCCAAAGTTGTGGCAAAATGGCTTAAAGACAACAAAGTCAAGGTATTGGAGTGGCCATCACAAAGCCCTGACCTCAATCCTATCGAACATTTGTGGGCAGAACTGAAAAAGCGTGTGCGAGCAAGGAGCCCTATGAACCTGACTCAGTTACACCAGCTCTGTCAGGAGGAATGGGCCAAAATTCACCCAACCTATTGTGGGAAGCTTGTGGAAGGCTACCCAAAATGTTTGACCCAAGTTAAACAATTTAAAGGCAATGCTACCAAATACTAATTGAGTGTATGTAAACTTCTGACCCACTCGGAATGTGATTAAGGAAATAAAAGCTGATATAAATCATTTTCTCTACTATTATTCTGACATTTCACATTCTTAAAATTAAGTGGTGATCCTAACTGACCTAAGACAGGGAATTTTTACTAGGATTAAATGTCAGGAATTGTGAAAAACTGAGTTTAAATGTATTTGGCTAAGGTGTATATAAACTTCCGACTTCAACTGTACGTGCGGTCGCTGTGGACACGACATCATTGATGCACTTATTAATGAGGTCGATGACTGAAGTGGTAAACTCCTCAATGCCATCGGAATATATTCCAGTCTGTGCTAGCGAAACAGTCCTGTACCTTAGTATCCGCTTCATCCGACCACTTCCATATTGAGCGTGTCACTGGTAGTTCCTGTTTGAGGTTTTGCTTGTAAGCAGGAATCTGAAGTGTAGAGTTATGGTCAGATTTGCCAAATGAATCTGCCTAAGATTGTTGAACAACTTTATAGAAGCCCATTTTCACTAGAGTAGCTGTTTTCTGAGCAAGGGCAATTACTAACCACACGTCTTGTCTGGGGAAGAGGTTCCAGTGGGCGAGTTCATTTTGCTTGACCCAGTGCCCCGGGTGGGCAGGGTTTGCTCATTTTTTACTTTCTATTGGTCCTCCCAAGGAGTGGTCTCTGCCCACCCGGGGCATCGGGCCATGCAAAGCGAACTCACCCAATCTTTTCACAGAAAACACGGTGCCACCACGTGTTAATGGACAAAAGGGGGCATAAAATGTTGACATACAGTACCAGTCATAAGTTTGGACACACCTACTCATTCAAGGGTTTTTCTTTATTTTTACTATTTTCTACATTGTAGAATAATAGTGAAGACATCAAAACTATGAAATAACACATATAGAATCACGTAGTAACCAAAAAAGTGTTAAACAAATCCAAATATATTTTAGATTTTAGATTCTTCAAAGTAGCCACCCTTTGCTTTGATAACAGCTTTGCACACTCTTGGCATTCTCTCAACCAGTTTCGTGAGGAATACTTTTCCAACAGTCTTGAAGGAGTTCCCACATATGCTGAGCACTTGTTGGCTACTTTTCCTTCACTCTGCGGTCCAACTCATCCCAAACCAACTCAATTGGGTTGAGGTCGGGTGATTGTGGAGGCCAGGTCATCTGATGCAGCATTCCATCACTCTCCATATTGGTCAAATAGCCCTTACACAACCTGGAGGTGTGTTTTGGGTTATTGTCCTGTTGAAAAACAAATGATAGTCCCACTAAGCACAAACCAGATGGGATGGCGTATCGCTGCAGAATGCTGTGGTAGCCATGCTGGTTAAGTGTGCCTTGAATTCTAAATAAATTACTGACATTGTCACCAGCAAAGCACCCCCACACCATCACAGCACTATTTGGTAAAAGACCAAGTCCATATTATGGCAAGAACAGCTCAAATATGCAAAGGGAAAGGACAGTCCATCATTACTTTAAGACATGAAGGTCAGTCAATCCAGAAAATTTCAAGAAATTTGAAAGTTTCTTCAAGTGCAGTCGCAAAAACCACCAAGCGCTATTATGGAACTGGCTCTCATGAGGACCGCCACAGGAAAGGAAGACCCAGAGTTACCTCTGCTGCAGAGGATAAGTTCATTAGAGTTACCAGCCTCAGAAATTGCAGCCCAAATAAATGCTTCACAGAGTTCAAGTAACAGACATATCTCAACATCAACTGTTCAGAGGAGACTGTGTGAATCAGGCCTTCATGGTAGAATTGCTGAAAAGAAACCCATACTAAAGGACACCAATAAGAAGAAGAGACTTGCTTGGGCCAAGAAACACGAGCAATGGACATTAGATTGGTGAAAATGTGTCCTTTGGTCTGATGAGTCCAAATCTGAGATTTTTGGTTCCAAACGCTGTGTCTTTGTGAGATGCAGAGTTGGTGAACAGATGATCTCCGCATGAGTGGTTCCCACCGTGAAGCATGGAAGATGAGGTGTGATGGTGTGGGGGTGCATTGCTGGTGACACTGTCTGTGATTTATTTAGAATTCAAGGCAGACATGCAGCGATACGCCATCCCATCTGGTTTGCGCTTAGTGGGACTATCATTTGTTTTTCAACAGGACAATGATCCAAATCACTCTTCCAGGCTGTGTAAGGGCTATTTGACCAATAAGGAGAGTGATGGAGTGCTGCATCAGTTGACCTGGCCTCCACAATCACCCGACCTCAACCCAATTGAGATGGTTTGGGATGAGTTGGACCGCAGAATGAAGGAAAAGAAGCCAACAAGTGCTCAGCATATGTGGGAACTCCTTCAAGACTGTTGGAAAAGCATTCCTCATGAAGCTGGTTGAGAGAATGCCAAGAGTGTGCAAAGCTGTCATCAAAGCAAAGGCTACTTTGAAGAATCTAAAATCTAAAACATATTTTGATTTGTTTAATACTTTTTTGGTTACTACATAATTCCATATGTGTTATTTCATAGTTTTGATGTCTTCACTACTATTCTACAATGTAGAAAATAGTAAAAATAAAGAAAAACCCTTGAATGAGTAGGTGTGTCCAAACTTTTGACTGGTACTGTACATGTAATTGTAATCTAAACCAAACCCTCAAGTAAGTTTTGACGCAGTCACTTACTAAATTCAGTTTGGGACGAGACTGACTTCATGACCAAGATTATCCTATTTACACTTTGTAGTACATTTTAACACTATATCAGGCGTCAGTGTGTAGCGGTAGGACGGAGTCAGGCGCAGGACACAGAGCTAGTAGACAACGTACTTTACTCGTAAATATAAATGAACATAAACTCCACACAGGGAGGACAATCCCGCTCACCAATCGATAACACCAAACATAGAACAAACACGCACACAACACAGTGGGAGCCAGAGGGTTAAATAGGGAACATATCATAGACATAATGGGAACCAGGTGTGTACAATGAAGACAAAACAAGTAGAACACAGAAACATAGATCGGTAGCAGCTAGTACTCCGGTGACGACGAATGCCGAAGCCTGCCCGAGCAAGGAGGAGGGGCACCCTCGGCTGAATCCGTGACACACTAGAATTAATGTTTCGGACTCATATCGATGCCACTTAGGCCGATTAAAACCAGAGAAGTTGGTTCTAAAGGGCAGTTGACCTTTAAAGGACAGCCTTTTTCCATCTTCATAACATTGCAAATTTCAGAAACCTTTTGTCCAAAAAGGATGCAGAAAAGCTAATCCAAGCTTTTGTCACTTCTAGATTAGACTACTGCAATGCTTTACTCTCTGGCTACCCGGATAAAGCACTAAATAATCTTCAGTTAGTGCTAAACACGGCTGCTAGAATCTTGACTAGAACCAAAGAATTCGATCATATTACTCAAGTGCTAGCCTTTGACTTCCTGTTAAGGCTAGGGCTGATTTCAAGGGTTTACTGCTAACCTACAAAGCATTACATGGGCTTGCTCCTACCTATCTCTCCGATTTGGTCCTGCCGTATATACCTACACGTACGCTACGGTCACAAGACGCAGGCCTCCTTATTGTCCCTAGAATTTCTAAGCAAACAGCTGGAGGCAGGGCTTTCTCCTATAGAGCTCCATTTTTATGGAATAGTCTGCCTATCCATGTGAGAGACGCAGACTCGGTCTCAACCTTTAAGTCTTTACTGAAGACTCATCTCTTCAGTAGGTCCTATGATTGAGTGTAGTCTGGCCCAGGGGTGCGAAGGTGAACGGAAAGGAACTGTAGCGACAAACCGCCCTTGCTGTCTCTGCCTGGCCGGTTCCTGTCTCTCCATTGGGATTCTCTGCCTCTGACCCTATTACGGGGGCTGAGTCACTGGCTTACTGGTGCTTTCCAGACCGTCCCTAGGAGGGGTGCATCACTTGAGTGGGTTGAGTCACTGACGTGATCTTCCTGTCCGGTTTGTCGCCCCTTCGGGCTTGTGCAGTGGAGGAGATCTTTGTGGGCTATACTCAGCCTTGTCTCAGGGTAGTAGGTTGTGGTCTGTTGATATCCCTCTGGTGGTGTGGGGGCTGTGATTTGGCAAAGTGGGTGGGGTTATATCCTGCCTGGTTGGCCCTGTCCGGGGGTATCGTCAGACGGGGCCACAGTGTCTCCCGATCCCCCCTGTCTCAGCCTCCAGTATCTATGCTGAAATAGTCTATGTGCCGGGGGGCTAGGGTCAGTCTGTTATATCTGGTGTTATTCTCCTGTCTTATCCGGTGTCCTGTGTGAATTTAAGTATGCTCCCTCTAATTCTCTCTCTCTCCCATCCCGGAGGACCTGAGCCCTAGGACCATGCCTCAGGACTACCTGGCCTGATGACTCCTTGCTGTCCCCAATCCACCTGGTCGTGCTGCTGCTCCAGTTTCCACTCTTCTGGCTGCGGCTATGGAACCCTGACCTGTTCACCGGACGTGCTACCTTGTCCCAGACCTGCTGTTTTCAACTTTCTCTCTCTACCGCACCTGCTATTTCAACCACTAAATGGCCGGCTATGAAAAGCCAAGTGACATTTACTCCTGATGTACGGACCTGTTGCAACCTCTACAACCACTGTGATTATTATTTGACCATGCTAGTCATCTATGAACGTTTTAACATCTTGGAGAAAAATCTGGCCTTAATGGCCATGTACTGTAATAATCTCCACCCGGCACAGCCAAAAAGGGACTGGCCACCCCTCAGAGCCTGGTTCATCTCTAGGTTTCTTCCTAGGTTTCTGCCTTTCTAGGGAGTTTTTCCTAGCCACTGTGCTTCTACATCTGCATTGCTTGCTGTTTGGGGTTTTAGGCTGGGTTTCTGTATAGCACTTTGTGACATCTGCTGATGTAAAAAGGGCTTTATAAATACATGTGATTGATTGACTGATTAAAGGGTGTCTTTTGGGACTGTCTTGTCTACATTTCCTATGAGAGCTCTTCTTTCAGTACTGTCCCTATGGTACTGTATTATGATCAATATTAGCAACCATAAAAGGCAGGGGCGCAATTTTGGTTTTAGAATTGTGGGGGACATAACCTGGCGGGGGGTCTGGTGGTCCTCCCTCTGAATTGTTTGGCTTATCTTAAGCTCATTTCCTGCTTTTCTACACAATCTAAAATGACCCTTTTGGAGTTATTTTGGGATCACTTGTATTGTAAATAAGAATAGAATATGTTTCTAAACACTTATACGTTAATGTGGATGCTATCATGCTTACGGATAATCCTGAATGAATCGTGAATAATGATTAGTGCGAAAGTTATAGACATATATATAATAGCGAGTGGCGCAGCGGTCTAAGTGCTTGAGGCGTCACTACAGACCCCCTGGTTCAATTTCAGGCTGTATCACAACCGGCCTTAATTGGGAGTCCCATAGGGCGGCGCACAATTGGCCCAGCGTCGTCCGGTTTGGCCGGTGTAGGCCGTCATTGTAAATAAGAATTTGTTCTTAACTGACTTGCCTAGTTAAATAAAGGTACAATTAAAAATTAAAAATACCCCTCCAAAAATGCTAACCTCCCCTGTTATTGTAATGGTGAGAGGTTAGCATGGGTTGGGGGTATGATATTTGTGCGTTTAACTTGTATTATTCATGATTCATTGAGGATTATCCGTAATCATGGTAGCATCCACATTAATGTAGAAGTGTTTAGAAACATGTTATTTTCTTATTTACAATAAAAGTGACTTCAAAATGACACAATACCTTATTTATCATTCATTTCTATTGGCCACAAAATAATCTGAAACACAACCAAAACAAACAGCAAATGCATCCAACAAATTTGGAGAGTCACAAGCTTGATATAGTCATTGCGTGCTATGAATGTGGGACCAAATACTTAACTTTTTGCTACTTTAATACACATACAAGTGAATTTGTCCCAATACTTTTGCTCCCCTAAAATGGGGGGACTATGTACAAAAAGTACTGTGATTTCTAAACAGTTCACCCGACATGTATGAAAATACCCTCAAATTAAAGCTGACAGTGTGCACTTTAACTTCGTAGTCATTGTTTGATTTAAAATCCCAACTTTTGGAATATTGAGCCAAAAGAAGAGAAAATGATTCACTGTCCCAATAATTGCGGAGGGCACTGTAATTCAAATCACAGGCCTAATAGTACTGTAGAGCTGTTTTTACTTGCACACAATATAGCTGGATTGCCCCGTCCTGCCCCTAGGGGTCCACCGCTCTGCAGCGCCCCAATCCAACACACCCCACTCAGCTTTAGGATCTTAGTGAAACGTTCATTAAGGCCAGAGTGACAACCAACAGTACGGCAGACCCCCCAGGGCCACGACTGAGCAGCCCAGCAGCTTAGGTATATCCCCTGATGTGGGCATGTTTTCAATACAGATTCCTTTTGTCATACATTATTCCATATAAGGCATCCAGACCTTATGAAAGTTGCACAGTATACCTTTAATCTTGTAATAAATAAAATCTAGTGATACATAACTTGACATTTCTGGCATCCATTGTGACATTGTGGGAGGATAACCAACCTTCCATTTAATGGCAATACATTTCTTAGCCGCTATAAATGCTAGGTTACACAGTTTCTTCTGATAACAGTCTTCAGTATCATCATTTCCAAGTAAACAAACACAGGGAGAAGGGAGAATCTGTAGACATGTTGAGATAAAATAACATACTCTTTGCCAGAATTCAGCCAGCCTTCACAAGAGCATAACATATGCAAATATGTCCCCTTTTGTGTTATACACCTCCAGCAGAGGAATTACATTATATTCACGTTCACTGGTATATAGTACGTTCTATGGATGGTCTTAAACTGCAGTAATTTATGTCCGAGATTATATGAACATGACTGGGCATCAGGAAAAGTCTCTATATATCAACCAATGATACAGTTTGTAACTCAACTTTATAGGTTTGTCAGACTGTCAAATCTTTGAAGCTTTGTTTGCTGCACAGATAGAATAAAGTGTTGCATCTGCGAAAGTTCACCTCAGCGCCTTCACAGACTGGTCTTCCCTGGTTGCCTGATCCTGCTGAGACCCCTGTCACCATCTGATCCTGCTCAGATGAGGCATGACAAAGAAGTACCTTGGTGTACATTTATACATTATATTATCCAAGAATAGAGTCAATGGTTCAATAATGATGAAATGACCATTATTCCAAGATCCCAGACTGTAGCCTACCCATCAACTCAAGATTGAAACTTTGTATCCATTCATTGGTTGTTATAATACACTACAAAATTCACCTGAGCTCCGTAGACTGGCCTTCCCTGGCTGTCTGACCCTGCTGGGACACCTGTCACCATCTGATCCTGCTAAGACGATAAGAATAGTGTTGTGTACTGACTGTGCACCATGACAGTGAAGCCTGTAGAGTTGTTTACATCGTGTCAGTGTGAAAAGTAGGGAATTAGCTAGGGAAACTGTCAGATCAGTAACGTTACATTGCTATTTTTGACTAATAAAAACTCACAATGTGCTGTCAAAAAACATCAGAATGTCGGTCTTCAATCGTTTGGCCGCTGGTTTCATTGTTTGATTCAGGTCTAGTGGGATTGAGGCAAAAATAATAACTAAAGTTAGTGAAAACTAGGCAAGTTAATTTACTTCTGTTGAAGCAGGACAAAACAAAGGCTACAAAACATTTCCATACACACAAGAGCTGTTAGATACTGCTGCCTGACAGATAGCTAGAGGCTAGAGCTGAACTGGCTGTGGTAGCTAATAGCTAGCTAGATCATTCACTTCAGACAGAACTTCAGTCGAGAGGGGATGAAACATGTAATGCATTAGCTAACATTACATGTCAGTTACAGTACATGCCACCACTAACTTTTTTTCTGTTGAGTCAAACAGCAGTTACCTTGCCAGCGACATCAGTCAAATAAAGAGTAGCCAGTTTCTGCTCTACTTGCTTTTACAACTCGGAGAAAAATGCCCCCCCGTCCCCAGTGAAAGTTGCGCCTCTGATAAAAGGCCTTCCTTATATTTTCTGTTTGTTTTTTTTGTCTTCAGATGACACCCGGCTGCGGTTCAGCAGTGGTCGTGTTGCGGTCACTCTGGGCAGTCTTCTGGACGACCAGCACTGGCACTCTGTCCTCATCGAGCGCTTCAACAAGCAGGTCAACCTCACAGTGGACAGCCACACACAGCACTTCAGGACCAAGGGGGAAGGAGACTCTCTGGAGGTGGACTATGAGGTGTGTCTATCCAAACATCCATCATATTTCCTTACAGTAGGTCTGAGTAGATTACACCACCAGCATCCAGTCAGAAAAACACTTTAACCCGATACCAGGGTGAGATTAACAATAATACTTGGTCTATCTCGTTAGAACCTGACATCTCTTTTCAACCTGACACCTGACACTATACTTTCATAGGACTTTTCTTCTATTTCTTTCTAACATGTCTATATTTCACCTTCTTTCCTTATAAAAGCTCAGCTTTGGGGGCATCCCACTGCCAGGTAAGCCTGGCACCTTCCTGAGGAAGAACTTCCATGGTTGCATCGAGAACCTCTACTACAACGGGATCAACATAATTGACCTAGCCAAGCGACGCAAGCCTCAGATCTACAGTGTGGTATTAGCTTTTCAGCTACTCATTTTTAATGCTTAAACTGTAGGCCAAGGCCAAGTTTATTTTGCACTGCATTACCAATATATTAACTTATGTAAATGATAATGCTCCATTGTGTTAGAAGTGAAGGTTAACAACACCTAACCTTAGAGAACTAGAGAACCATAACAGTTGTTGCGTACAAAATACAGACTGTGGATAGGGTTCCATGGGAATACAGGGTGCATGGCAAGAACCCCTTAGAGCTGATAGTCTTCTAATTTCTTCTCTTGTTCTTATTTTGGAAAGAGATCAGGGCTCAGTGATGAGGTGGACCAGGAGCTGTATTCAGTGATCCATTCAATATAGAGGTATTATTACCTCCTGTAGCCAGAGGTAAATTGCATTATTTAAGATAGTCCTCTCAGAGATGTCAGGGCCTTGTGCAGCCCCTAAATGATACATCTTCATGGATATTAACCTTGAGAAACCTTCTGTCTCAGTGGTCTTGCAGCCCCAAAAACAAGGGGCGTGATGCACAACGGGTGTCACCCAACCTCTAACAACAAATCCGCTAACACTGAAATAGCATTAGTATGAATAAGTTATCAATGATTCTGTGTGAGTTAGTGTCAGCCTATTGAAATAGAATGATACTGAAATCAAGTTTGGTGGATTTGATGGAAGAGTCCCTGTGGAGGGTTTAGTTAACATGCTCCATGTCGCTGCCACTCCATGTCACCAGGATCGATTATGTGTTCATCCCCACACTGCTCTGACCTTTTCCTGTGTACAGGAACTCATGTCCTCTATACTGACTCTTCCTGTCCCTAGGAGTCACAGTGGGGTTGGCAGTGATATTTAACCTAGCTCCCTGCAGAGTTGATTTTATCTCATTCCCCTGTTCTCTCTATTGTGTACTCTCTCTCTCTCTCTCTTTTGATTTTGTCTCATACTTTGTCTCTTTCTCGCTCTCGATACTGTACCCACCATTCTCTTTCTCTCTTTCTAGAAAGGGGGCCAGTAAGGAGTTCATTAATAACAGCACTACGCGTACAGAGTTGACATAATTTTTAATTAACCCTAAATGTTGAAAGTTGATCTTGATCGGGGCAAGGTGACTGTAAGACTGAGTGTTCTATGTGTGTCTCCAGGGCAACGTGACCTTCTCATGCTCGCAGCCCCAGCTGGTGTCCACCACATTCCTGAGCTCCAGCAGCAGCTTCCTGTCGCTCCCAGCCACGCCGTCTGCTTCAGGGGGCTTCACGGTGCGTTTCCAGTTCAGAACATGGAACCCAGACGGGCTACTGCTCTTCACACAGCTGGCCCTGGAGCCCCAGAGACTGGAGCTGCAGATAAGCAACAGCCGGCTGCGCCTGACCCATCACAAGTCAGCCCAGCAGAAAGAAGAGGTCTCCACCGGTGAGGGCCAGGCCAACAGCCTCTAGCTTAGCTGACCCACACTATGGGCTGGAATCAGTGGTTCTGCCTATGGGGACTCAAGTGAAGCAGGCAGACAATGAGAAACCCATTTTATTACTGCAGAGAATGTTTGTGGTTTTACACACAGATAGTCTGATAGTGATAGTAAAGATTATGAGTAAAGATTATAAGAAGAGAGAATCAATTCAGTTGGACCTGTGCTTATCTCATTTTGAGTTCACAAACCAGACCTGGGTTCAAATACGTGTTCTTGAGTATTTCATATTTTCAAATACACAGCCCAAAACAAGTACTTTTATTTGTGAATTTGAATGGTTATTTGTAAAAACCAAATAGTCGACCAAATTGTATTTGAATGTTTTTTTTAAATATACTTATTTAAAATACTAATGTCAAATACCTGTGTTAAATGCATGGGAGTGTATTTGAGTCAGTGTATTTGAGTATTTTCAAATACTTACCAAGTGTATTTCCAAATTCATTGCAATATTCATCTTCTTGTATACATGATATCATAGGAAAACGTCATTGTGGCACGTTTTTGCAAAAAAATTTAAATGTCACAGTAGCTGATGTTTTTCTCAATACATTGCCATCAATGGTAAAAGGTGAGTGTTACATGGTAGTGATGCGCAGGTTGACTCATAGGCCTTAACCCTAACCCTAGCTTCATGTCCACTCCCAGCTCAACCCTTACTCTATCGTAACTGCAGTGGCGGTCGGTGCCGTTTAAGATCAGGGAGGACAATATTTTTTTTCATGAGCATGGCTTTATTTCTATTTCAGTATATTAGATGACTGTCATTCATATTCCACCCAGCTCAATGTAACATTGGCTACCTCATGATACTTACATTTTCCCTATATCCACCAAGAAGTTGCTATAACCTAGCCTATGAACTAAAGTTTACAACATAGGTGCACAGGTAGAGAGAAAAATGAGAGTAATCAAGGTGATAGACAGTGATACATTCAATACCACCTTGCGCACTCTTGCCTGCATCTAGCTGATCTAGGGTGTAATCATTAGTCCAACAGTTGCAAATGATAGTTTCTATTGGACAGATTCAGGTATGTTTATCCCCGTTTAGTACCTTTTGCTTCTGCTTAAGAAACTTTTTTCAACAGAATCGGCTAGGGCTGACCCCATTTATCGCAACCACTAACCGGTACACACAGCATACATCGTTGTAACCATATTAGCTAATGTCATAGTCAACATAGCTACTAGAGCTAACACATTAGTAAACCCACTACAATCATGCAGTACAGTGTACAGTCAGCAAGCAGTTTAGCAGTTACACCGGCGCGCCCCGGTTGCAATAAATTAATAAAACCATTTGATTGGGTGGACAACATGTCAGTTTATGCTGCAAGAGCTCTGATAGGTTGGAGGACGTCCTCCGGAAGTTGTCATAATTACTGTGTATGTCGATGGAACGGGATGAGAACCATGAGCCTCCTAGGTTTTGTATTGAAGTCAATGTACCCAAGATGGCGTAGCAGTGCGGTCGCTTTTATTCATTGTCCCTGTGTAAATATCCCGTTTCTTGTTTTTTTGTCTATTTTGTATATATTTCTCAATTTTTACTTTTCATTCTTTAACTAAATATACTTTCCTGCAACCCGCCTCACCCAACGTGGAAAGGATTCTATTATTTCTTTATAACTTTCATCAAGAACCGTAAGCTGAAAATAGTGTAGCTGCAACTGAATGGCTACTTACTATTAGTCACCGTTAGCGTCTTCACCACTGTCCGTGGCCTACACTATCCACCAGCCAGCTCTAGCTCTAGCCTGGACAATTCGTCGGCCAGTCTGTACAGCGTGCTATCGACCCAGCGTGCTATCGACCCAGAGCTTATTGGACTTTCTGCCGGAATCACTGGACCCTAGCGCCGGATCATCGCAACCAGCTAGCTAGCTGCAACCTGTTGTTGGCTGATTACCATTGCCCTATAGCAAGCACCAGTTAGCCTTGAGCTAGCCTCAGGCCCATCTCCCGGCTATCTACCTCTCTGTCAACCGGACGGGACCTCCTAGTGTTGACACTGAGCCCCGCCGATCCAACACGACTGGTCTGCCGACAAAATAGTCTGATGTGGTTTCAACAGGCTTCCCGTTGCGACGACCACGAAGATCCATCTGCCAGCCCCGGCCCGCTAGCACACGCAAACTACAACTGTGCTCCCTGCTAGCTGTGCTGAAGCACCAATTTGAACTGCTCTCGGACTCACATATTGCTGTTCACTGGACCTTATGATCACTCAGCTGCACAGCTGATGGCTGCTGGACTGTTCCTTTACACGGTACCCTGTCCTGTTTATTCTGTTTAGCCTTAGCCCAAACGTTATCGCTATTTCCAGTTGTTGTCTTAGCTCTCTCTAATAACACCTGTGACTGCTTTATGCCTCTCTCCCATGTCAATTATGCCTTGCCTATTGCTGTTTGGGTTGGTTCTTATTATACAATTTCACTGTAGAACCCCTAGTCCCTCTCAAACTGCCTCAAATAGTTCCTTTGTTCCACCCCCCATACACGCCGAGACCGGCTCAATCGGTGCCTCCAGTGACGCTATCTCTTTCATTGTTACCCAACGCTTAGGGTTACCTGAACTGTACTCATATCCTTCCATATCCTTTTCTGTACATAATGCCCTGAATCTTTTCTACAACGCCCGGAGAACTGCACCCTTTTTTCTATGTACCCAACGCACTAGAAGACCAGTTCTTAAAGCCTTTAGTCGTATCCTTATTCTAGTCCTCCTCTGTTCCTCTGGTGATGTAGAGGCTAACCCAGGCCCTGCAGCCCCCAGTATCACTCCTACTCCCCAGGAGCTATCATTTGTTGACTTCTGTAACCGTAAAAGTCTTGGTTTTCTGCACGTAAATATCAGAAGCCTCCTTCCTAAGTTTGAGTTATTCACTGCGTTAGCACACTCCGCCAACCCTGATGTTCTAGCAGTGTCTGAATCCTGGCTTAGGAAGGCCACCAAAATTCTGAAATTTCCATCCCCAACTATAACATTTTCCGTCTAGATAGAACTGCCAAAGGGGGTGGAGTTGCAATCTACTGTAGAGATAGCCTGCATAGCTCTATCATACTATCCAGGTCTGTGCCCAAACAGTTTGAGCTTCTACTTCTAAAAATCCACCTTTCCAGAAATAAATCTCTCGCTTTTGCCGCTTGCTACAGACCCCCCTCAGCCCCAGCTGTGCCCTGGACACCATATGTGAATTAATTGCCCCCCATCTATCCTCAGAGTTCGTACTGCTTGGTGACCTAAACTGGGATATGCTTAACACCCCGGCCATCCTACAATCTAAACTAGATGCCCTCAATCTCACACAAATTATCAACGAACCTACCAGGTACAACCCTAAATCCGTAAACATGGGTACCCTCATAGATATCATCCTGACTAACTTACCCTCTAAATACACCTCCGCTGTCTTCAACCAGGATCTCAGCGATCACTGCCTTATTGCCTGCGTCCGTACGGTCCGCGGTCAAACGACCACCCCTCATCACTGTCAAATGCTCCCAAAAACACTTCAGCGAGCAGGCCTTCCTAATTGACCTGGCCCAGGTATCCTGGATGGATATAGATCTCATTCGGTCAGTAGAGGATGCCTGGTTGTTCTTTAAAAGTAATTTCCTCTCAATCTTAAATAAACATGCCCCATTCAAAAATACAGAACTAAGAACAGATATATCCCCTGGTTCTCCTCAGACTTGACTGCCCTTGACCAGCACAAAAACATCCTGTGGCGTACTGCATTAGCATCAAATAGCCCCCGCGATATGCAACTTTTCAGGGAAGTTAGGAACCAATATACACAAGCAGTTAGGAAAGCAAAGGCTAACTTTTTTCAAACAGAAATTTGCTTCCTGTAGCACTAACTCCAAAAAGTTTTGGGACACTGTAAAGTCCATGGAAAATAAGAGCACTTCCTCCCAGCTGCCCACTGCACTGAGGCTAGGAAACACTATCACCACCGATAAATCTACAATAATCGAGAATTTCAACAAGCATTTTGCTACGGCTGGCCATGCTTTCCACCTGGCTACCACAACCCTGGCCACCAGCTCTGCACCCTCCGCTGCAACTTGCCCATGCCCCCCCCCCCGCTTCTCCTTCACACAAATCCAGACAGCTGATGTTCTGAAAGAGCTGCAAAATCTGGACCCCTACAAATCTTCTGGGCTAGACAATCTGTACCCTTTCTTTCTAAAACTAGCCGCCGAAATTGTCGCAACCCCTATTACTAGCCTGTTCAACCTCTCTTTCGTAACGTCTGAGATCCCCAGAGATTGGAAAGCTGCCGCGGTCATCCCCCTCTTCAAAGGGGGTGACACTCTAGATCCAAACTGTTACAGACCCATATCCATCCTGCCCTGCCTTTCAAAAGTTTTTGAAAGCCAAGTCAACAAACAGATCACCGACCATTTCGAATCCCACCGTACCTTCTCCGCTATGCAATCCGGTTTCCGAGCTGGTCATGGGTGCACTTCAGCCACGCTCAAGGTCCTAAACGATATTATAACCGCGATCGATAATAGACAGTACTGTGCAGCCGTTTTCATTGACCTGGCCAAGGCTTTCGACTCTGTCAACCACCGCATTCTTATTGGCAGACTAAATAGCCTTGGTTTCTCAAATGACTGCCTCGCCTGGTTCACCAACTACTTCTCAGATAGAGTTCAATGTGTCAAATCGGAGGGCCTGTTGTCTGGACCTATGGCAGTCTCTATGGGGGTGCCACAGGGTTCAATTCTTGGGCCGACTCTTTTCTCTGTGTATATCAATGACGTCGCTCTTGCTGCTGGTGACTCTCAGATCCACCTCTACGCAGACGACACCATTTTGTATACATCTGGCCCTTCATTGGACACTGTGTTAACAAACCTCCAAACGAGCTTCGATGCCATACAACACTCCTTCAGTAGCCTCCAACTGCTCTTGAACACTAGTAAAACTAAATGCATGCTCTTCAACCGAACGCTGCCTGCACCCGCCCACCCGACTAGAATCACTACTCTCGACGGGTCTGACCTAGAGTATGTGGACAACTACAAATATCTAGGTGTCTGGTTAGACTGTAAACTCTCCTTCCAGACTCACATTAAGAATCTCCAATCCAAAGTTAAATCTAGAATCGTTTTTCTATTTCGCAACAAAGCCTCCTTCACTCATGCTGCCAAACATGCCCTCGTAAAACTGACTATCCTACCGATCCTTGACTTCGGCGATGTCATTTACAAAATAGCCTCCAACACTCTACTCAGCAAATTGGATGTAGTCTATCACAGTGCCATCCGTTTTGTCTCCAAAGCCCCATATAATACCCACCACTGTGACCTGTACGCTCTTGTTGGCTGGTCCTCACTACATATTCGTCGCCAAACCCACTGGCTCCAGGCCATCTATAAATCACTGCTAGGCAAATCCCTGCCTTATCTTAGCTCATTGGTCACCATAGCAACACCCACCCGTAGTCTGCGCTCCAGCAGGTATATCTCACTGGTCATCCCCAAAGCCAACACCTCCTTTGGCCGCAATTCCTTCCAGTTCTCTGCTGCCAATGACTGGAACAAACTGCAAAAATCTCTGAAGCTGGAGACACTTATCTCCCTCACTAACTTTAAGCATCAGTTGTCAGAGCACCTTACCGATCACTGCACCTGTACACAGCCCATCTGAAATTAGCCCGCCCAACTACCTCATCCCTATATTGTCATTTATTTTGCTCATTTCTACCCCAGTATCTCTATTTGCACATCATCTCTTGCACATCTATCATTCCAGTGTTAATACTAATTGTAATTATTTTGCACTATAGCCTATTTATTGCCTTACCTCCATAACTTGCTACATTTGCACACACTGTATATATATGTATTTCTGTTGTATTTTTGACTTTGTTTTGTTTTACCCCATATGTAACTCTGTGTTGTTGTTTTTATCGCACTGCTTTGCTTTATCTTGGCCAGGTCGCAGTTGTAAATGAGAACTTGTTCTCAACTGGTTTACCTGGTTAAATAAAGGTGAAAAAAATAAAAAAATAAAGAGGAGGACGGAAACTAGCTGTGCAGTTGAGGCTACTGTAGACCTTCATTGCCAAACAGTGTTTTAATCAATTATTTGGTGACGTGAGTATATCTAGTATAGTTTTATCTAAAAAGGATATGTTTGACCCGTCTCTGTGTCTGTGTGCTCATTGATCTCACTCACTGCAACATAATCGAGATGTTATCAGGAACAATCCGAGGTCGTCCTCCATCTGTTGCATGTTGGAGGCTTTTGCGAGTCAATGTTTGCACCAGGTGTGCTTTTTTGTTTGTTTCAAACAATTTACTGCCTGAAATCTAGCACATTTAATTGCATTCCATTGTAATTCTCCTAGCCTGCAACCCTGAAAGCAGATGGCAATCACAGAGGGGATTGTAGACAGAGCAGACACACACAGAGCTTGGATGCCCTTCACTGTAAAGGCCTGAGTGTAATTAAATCAAAAACCAAAGATTATACCTCTGAGGTTTACCATTGGTTCCTTCTCAGAATGGAACTACAAACACAACAGATGGGGGTTGTGGGTGATCCATTGTTTATTTGATAATATAAGGGAAATTATATGAAATGTGTGTGTAGTGTGGAGGGAGATCCATAAAGTCAACATCTGCGAGAGCAACAGAGTAAATGCAGAGGTTTGTTGCAGACAAACAGATTGTATATCTAAATATACAACTGTACTGGAAAAATGTTTTCATAAATTGCTTTTGAAACAGTGTAGTTGCTATGGTAAAACAACAGTGATGTGCAGAGATTGATAGTGCATATTAAAGTCTCCAAATCACCCAGAACCTACACCCTGCTGTCTCCACAGGTCACAGAGTGAATGATGGACTGTGGCACTCCGTGAGTCTCAGCTCCCAAAGTCTCCAGGTCACCATGACTCTGGACAACGAGCCGCCCTCAACCGTCGAGCTGGCGGACCACATGGAAGCAGGAAACAGCCTCTACTTTGGAGGTAAGAGGACAGATAATATGACCAATACTTGATTAGGTTTGAAAATATGTTCTGGTATTTACAGTAGAAACTCAATGATTTGATTAAACTGTGGACTGTAATACCTAAGAAGCCTCACTCTTTGGCATCGTCACTCCAGCGCCTTAGTGGCTCTTAATATACATTGGCTTGTAAGCAGAGATTTACTTAATACATCCCTGTACAAACTTTAGCTTCCCAGAACTTGCCATGTACATCTCAAATCTTCTGATAGCTGGCGTTTTACTAAGCTGCTTTTAAAAGGCTTCAACTTTTATAATGGCGTGTCTTGGCAGGTTTAACTCTGCTCTCTTTTTTTGGGCGACTTCTCTCTCTGCCGTAACAGAGGTTTAAAAACGGTACATGATTGTCACGCGAATTTTTTTTAATTTTTATGTACATGTCCTGTTTAGATCATTTTCACTAAATCACAAATGTTGTTATTTCTGCTTGCGTGTCTCCAGTCAGTGTCACACCCTGACTCTGGGGACTCGTATATGTTGAGTCAGGGTGTGTATGTTCTATGTTGTGTATTTCAATGTTGATATTCTATTATGTGTAGATCTATGTTGGCCGGTGTGGTTCCCAATCAGAGGCAGCTGTAGCTCGTTGTCTCTGATTGGGGCCCATACTTAGGCAGCCTATTGGCACTAGTGGGTTGTGGGATCTTGTTCCAGTTAAGGTATGTTGTGTTGTGCTGCCTTGGACTTCACGTTTCGTTTTGTCGGTTGTTTATTCCTTTAAATAAACATGTATGCATATCACGCTGCGCCTTGGTCCGTCCCGTCTGTAAGCGAACGTGACAGTCAGTAAGTCAGTCAGCATACAACCCTCTTAGCAACTTAACATACATTGCCTTTGGAAAGTATTCAGACCCCTTGACTTTTTCCATATTTTGTTACGTTACATCCTAAATTTGATTCAATTGTTTTTTTCCCTCATCAATCTACACAATACCCCATAATGACAAAGCAACAACTAGTTTTTATAAATTTTAGCTAATTAAATTTGTTCAAACCCGGAAATATCACATTTACATAAGTATTCAGACCCTTTACTCAGTACTTTGTTGACGCACCTTTGGCAGCGATTACAGCATCCAGTCTTCTTGGGTATGACACTACAAGCTTGGCACACCTGTATTTGGGGAGTTTCTCCCATTCTTCTCTGCAGTTTCTCTCAAGATCTGTCAGGTTGGATGGGGAGCGTTGCTGCCCAGCTATTTTCAGTTCTCTCCAGAGATGTTAAATCGGGTTCAAGTCCAAGCTCTGGCTGGACCACTCAAGGACATTCAGAGACTTGTCCTGAAGCCACTCCTGCATTATCTTGGCTATGTGTTTAGGGTCGTTGTCCTGTTGGAAGGTGAACCTTCACCCCAGTCCTGAGTGCTCTCGAGCAAGTTTCCATCAAGGATCTTTTTGTACTTTGCTCCATTTATCTTTGCCTCGATCCTGACTAGTCTCCAAGTCACTGCTGCCACCAACATGCTTCAGCGTAGGGATGGTGCCTGGTTTCCTTCAGACGTGACGCTTGGCATTCAGGCCAAAGAGTTTAATCTTGATTTCATCAGACCAGACTCTTGTTTCTCATGGTCTGAGAGTATTTAGGTGCCTTTTGGCAAACTCCAAGCGGGCTGTCATGTGCCTTTTACTAAGGGGTGGCTTCCATCTGGCCACTCTACCATAAAGTCCTAATTGGTGGAGTGCTGCAGAGATGCTTGTCCTTCTGGAAGGTTCTCCCATCTCCACAGAGGAACTCTGGTGCTCTGTTAGAGTGACCATCGGGTTCTTGGTCACCTCCCTGACCAAGGCCCTTCTCCCCCGATTGCTCAGTTTGGCCGGGCGGCCAGCTCTAGGAAGAGTCTTGGTGGTTCCAAACTTCTTCCATTTAAGAACGATGGAGGCCACTGTGTTCTTGGGGACCTTCAATGCTGCAGAACTGTTTTGGTACCCTTCCCCAGATCTGTGCCTCGACACAATCCTGTCGCAGAGCTCTATGGACAATTCCTTCAACCTCATGGTTTCTGCTCTGACATGCACTAACAACTGTGGGACCTTATATAGACAGGTGTGTGCCTTTCCAAATAATGTCCAATCAATTGAATTTACCACAGATAGACTCCAATCAATTTGTAGAATCATCTCAAGGATGATCAATAGAAACAGGATGTACCTGAGCTCAATTTCGAGTCTCATAGCAAAGGGTCTGAATACTTATGTAAATAAGGTATTTCTGTTTTTCTACAGAAATCTAAAAATGTGTTTTCACTTTGCCATTATGGGGTATTGTGTGTACATTTCTGATGATTTTTTATTTATTCAATCCATTTTAGAATAAGGCTGTAACGTAACAAAATGTGGAAAAGTCAAGGGGTCTGAATAATTTCTTAAGGAACTGTATGTGTAAGCCTGTTTTGTTGCATTATTACTGTAGAAGCTTGTTTGGCAGATGTTGTGTTACATAAACATCCTTCTGCTGTGTGTTCCATTAGGCTGTCCCTCCTCATCCCCAGCTGACCCAGGCTGTGAGAACCCCACATTGGCATTCCAGGGTTGCATGCGTCTCATTTCCATCAACAGTCAGCCCATGGACCTGAACCAGGTGCACCAAGGACGGCTGGGAAACTACAAGGAGCTACAGTTTGACACATGTGGCATCCATGACAGGTATCACAATTGCTGTATACAATATTAGATTTTCGAAATTATGTGCCAAGGTGGCAACCTTCAACTTAAAGCATATGCATGGGACTTTTGTTTTTTGCTTATGCAACTAACACAACTTAACACTTGATTATTGTCAGACCTTGTTTGATATATTATGTTCCAGCAAAATGTTTGGATTGTGCAAGCACATAATTTCTGTCTCCTCATTTGATGTTATGGCACTGGTATAAAACATTGTAGTTTATTTTGGACCTGAAGCTTGTGAAATCCTTTTCTCACAGCTGAAGTGTGAGCAAATGAACATTAAGTTCTAAGGCAGGGGACCTTTGAAGTCAGTAGCCTTTACAGGGTCTACAGTAATTAGTGAGGAGGGTTGAGTAATTATAGAAACATGTCAGGTTCCTATGTTGCCCAATGGAAAAAGCAGCTGATTGGGATCTGCTTTCGACTGTGTCTCTAATTAACTGTGACTGGAGTCGGAGTGCAGATTGACTGATTGCCAGACTGAAATGTTACTGTACAATTTTTACTGGGTTGCCATGAAACCAAGGAGCCAGTTAACCTAAGAGACAAGATCCCCCGAGAAGTGATGATGAGGAGAGGAGCTTGTTTTTCTTTAGTGTTTCCGAAAGTGTCGGGAGCAAAATGTCTCATGTTATAACACCTCACCAAACATATTTTAATTGGGAACCCAGCATGAGAAACAGTAACCAAAAATAATGATGTGGCAAAGCTCAAAAGAAGCAACTTGTTTCTTAGTGTTAAAATCTTGAACATTGTTTTTCTATTTTTATGTATAGAGTAAGCGCCCAATACATTAGTCATAGCACAATATGAATAATCTGATGTCTACATGCAGAACTATACTGTAAATATATAGTCACTATTTCAGGATCTGCAACATGGAGTGTTTTTGGAGAACTGGTGATTTAAATAGCGCCCATTTCTGAATGACTTTGTATTTCGTTCCTGTGTTGAGGATTAAGCACTGTGTTTATGCTTGTGGGGTTCAAATAATCAACACAATCAAAAACAGGCTTTAATCTTCAACCTTTTCAATATAATGACAACCTACTTATGATTGCACAACCTCAACAGTAACGGAGAAATCACTGCAATCAAACAAGATTACTACATACCCTGGATGTGGTGAATGATGGACGGAGTCAGGCGCAGGAGTAAAATAACCGGATGCAGATGTATTCCTTCCAGACATACAATGTGCCTACAACAGCAATCGAAACAGGTACAGGGGAAACAATCCTCCCTGACCAAACACAGTCTCAGAAAATACAATAAAAGTAATGACACAGGGCAAAATCAACCCTGGCAAAATAAATGAGAAAGTATCTCAACCGAGCTACTCTCCTCCCACATAGAACAATCACTCACAAAGACAAGGGGGCAGAGGGAACACTAATACACCGACTAATTAGGGGATGAGCACCAGGTGTGTGTGATTGACAAGACAAGACAAGTGGAGTGATGAGAATGGGAGCGGCAGTAGCTAGTAAGACGAATGCCTAAACCTGCCCGAAAAAGGAGGGGAGGCAGCCTCGGCGGAAGTCATGACAGTACCCCCCCCCTCGGGGACGGCCAGGAGGACGCGGAGCAGGGTGAGCCGGATGGCGACAGTGGAAATCTCGCAACAGGGAGGGATCGAGGATGTCCCTCTCCGGGACCCAGCACCGTTCCTCCGGACCGTATCCCTCCCACTCCACGAGGTACTGAAGGCCCCCGACCCAACACCTTGAATCCAGGATGGAACGGACCGAGTACGCCGGGGCCCCCTCGATGTCCAGAGGAGGTGGAGGGACTTCCCGCACCTCAGACTCCTGGAGCGGACCAACCACCACCGGCCTAAGGAGAGACACATGAAACGAGGGGTTAATACGGTAATCAGGGGGAACTAATAACCTGTATGTGACCTCGTTTATCCTCCTCAGGACTTTAAACGGCCCCACAAACCACGAGCTCAGCTTCCGGCAGGGCAGGCGGATGGGCAGATTCAAGGTCGAGAGCCAGACCCGATCCCCCGGTACGAAGACCGGGGCCTTGCTGCGGTAGTGGTCAGCGTTGGCCTTCTGACAACACACAGTGCGCTGGAGGTGAACATGGGCAGCGTCCTAAGTCTCCTCCGCATGCCGAAACCAGTCATCCACCGCAGGAGCCTCAGTCTGGCTCTGGTGCCACGGTGCCAGAACCGGTTGGTAACCTAAAACACATTGGAAGGGCGTTAGGTTAGTGGAGGAGTGGCGGAGAGATTTCTGGGCATATTCTGCCCATGGCAAAAACACCAACCACTCCCCCGGCCGGTCCTGGCAGTAGGTCCGCAGGAACCTACCCACATCTTGATTAACCCTTTCCACATGCCCATTACTCTCGGGGTGGAATCCAGAGGTCAGGCTGACCAAGACCCCCAGACGTTCCATGAATGCCTTCCAGACCCTAGACGTGAACTGGGGACCTCGGTCGGACACTATATCCTCTGGTACCCCGTAGTGCCGGAAGACGTGAGTAAACAGGGCCTCCGCGGTTTGTAGGGCCGTGGGGAGACCGGGCAGAGGAAGGAGGCGGCAGGACTTCGAAAAGCGGTCCACAACGACCAGGATGGTGGTGTTACCTTGGGAGAGGGGAAGATCAGTAAGAAAATCAATACTTAGATGAGACCATGGTCATTGTGGAACTGGTAATGGTAGCAACTTACCCGCTGGGAGGTGCCTAGGTGCCTTACTCTGGGCGCACACCGAGCAGGAGGAGATGTACACCCACACAGTATTTATCGGTCAGGCAGCGCACTGTACAACCGATACCTGGGTGACCAGAGGAGGGTGACGTGTGTGCCCAGTAGATCAAACGATCACAGATAAGAGCAGGCACGTACCGCAGCCCAGCTGGACACTGAGGTGGAGATGGATCTGTGCGTAATGCTCGCGTCCATCGCCCATACTACCGGCCCCACAATGCAGTAGGCCGGGAGTATGGCGTGTTGTCTCTGGGCCTCTCCTCTATGTCATACAGCCGGGACAGTGCGTCTGCCTTCACGTTCTTCGTACCCGGAATGTATGATAGTGTGAAATCAAACCGGGTGAAGAGGGCCCACCTGGCCTGGCAAGGATTCAGCCTCCTCGATGCCCGGATGTACTCCAGGTTACGGTGGTCTGTCCAGACGAGAAAAGGGTGTTTCGCCCCTTCGAGCCAATTCCTCCACACTGTCAAAGCTCGGACAACAGCCAGCAGCTCCCGATCACCAACACCGTAGTTCTGCTCCGCCGAGCTGAGCTTCTTAGAAAAGAAGGCACAGGGGCGGAGCTTGGGGGGCATGCCCGAGCGTTGAGACAGGACAGCGCCTATCCCTACCTCGGACACATCCACCTCCACTACGAACGGTAGTGATGGATCGGGGTGGGCTAGTACCGGGGCTGAGGTGAACAGACCCCGCAGTCTACTGAAGGCCAGGTCAGCCTCAGCAGACCAGCAGATCCGGGATGGCCCACCCTTCAACAAGGAGGTAATGGGAGCTGCGACCTTGCCAAAGCCCCGGATAAACCTCCGATAGTAGTTGGCAAAGCCAAGGAAGCGCTGCACCTCCTTAACCGTGGTTGTAGTCGGCCAATTACGCACGGCTGAAATGCAATCTCCCTCCATCTCCACACCTGAGGTAGTAATGTGGAATCCGAGGAAGGAGACTGACAGCTGGAAAACCTCACACTTTTCTGCCTTGGCATAAAGGTAATTCTCCAGCAGTCGGACCAGTACCTTGCTAACCAGGGACACATGCTTGGCGCGCGTAGCGGAATACACCAGGATGTCATCAATGTAGACCACCACACCGCGACCAAGCATGTCCCGAAACACCTCGTTCACAAAGGACTGGAAGACGGATGGAGCATTCATCAAACCGTAGGGCATCACCAGGTATTCATAATGTCCTGAGGTTGTGCTGAATGCTGTTTTCCACTCATCCCCTTCCCGAATACGCACCAGGTTGTAGGCACTCCTGAGATCTAATTTGGTGAAGAAGTGGGCTCCATGCATTGACTCAATCACTGAAGGAATGAGGGGAAGAGGATAACTAAATCGTATCGTCACCTTGTTCAGTGGTCGATAATCAATGCACGGGCGTAAACCCCCATCTTTCTTCTTCACAAAGAAGAAACTCAAGGAAGCAGGTGAAGTGGAGGGACATATATACCCCTGGCCCAGGGACTCAGTGATGTATGTCTCCATAGCCTCCGTTTCAGCCTGCAACAGGGGATACACATGACTCCTGGGAGGTACAGCGTCTACCTGAAGGTTTATCGCACAATCCCCCTCCCGATGAGGTGGTAATTTAGTCACCTGCGTCTTGGAAAACGCGAGCGCCAGATCATGTTATTCGGGGGGAATGTGCACGGTGGGGGTACCGTCTGGACTTTCCACTGTGGTTCAACCAACGGAAACACCTAGACACCTACCCGGACACTCTCGCGACCACCCCGTAAGAACCCTCTGCGGCCATGAGAAATTGGGGTTGTGAAGGGCTAACCACGGGATACCTAATAATTCCTCAGGGTAAGCAGGAGATTCAATAATCAAAAAGGTGATCTGCTCAAAATGAGTCTCCTGGGTGATCATGGTGACTTTTACAGTAACCTCCTTAACTAACCCGGACCCTAATGGTCGACTATCAAGGGCTCTGATGGGTCGTGGAATGGATAGGGGAACCAATGAAATGCCTTGATGGCGTGCAAATGCCCTGTCCATAAAGTTCCCAGCTGCGCCTGAATCGACTAGTGCCTTACACTGGGGAACTACCATGTGATCGGGAAAGGAGATAGATAGGGTGTGGGTGTTCAATACCTGGGGTGATGCGTGAGTGCCCTGCCTACCGCCTCCAGACCCAAAAGTACGTTGACTGCGACGTGAGGTGTATTGTCCCTTCGTGCCACCAGAGTGGCACTGTCACTGTCCTCCTCCGCTCTCTCGAACGGCGGCTCCACCCAACTCCATCACCGAGCAGATGGACATCCTCTGGCTGCCAGCAGATTGTCCAGCCGGATGGCCATGTCCACCAGTTGGGAGAACGATAGCATGGCATCCTGGCAGGCTAGCTCCCGTCGGACGTCCTCCCGTAGGTGGCACCGGAAATGGTTGATCAGGGCACGTTCGTTCCACCCGGACCCCGCTGCCAGCGTCCGGAACTCCAGCGCGTAGTCCTGTGCGGTCCTCTTCCCCTGCCTCAGCTGGACCAGCCGCTCGCCCGCCTCTCGACCCTCGGGCGGGTGATCGAAAACCGCCCGAAAGAGGCCAGCGAACTCCCTGTAGTCCTCCAACGCGGCTCTTCCTTCATTCCACACCGCGCTGGCCCACTCCAGGGCTCTCCCACAGAGGCAGGAAACGAGGACGGATACCTTCTCCCGCTCCAATGGCGCCGGCCTGATGCTGGAGAAATGCATCTCCAGTTGGAGAAGGAATCCTTTACAGCGCACTGCCGTCCCATCAAACGCCGGTGGCCGGGATATCTAGATCCCTCCGGGTGCTGGGGTGTAGGTGTCTGGATCCGGTTGGCCAGCTGGTCTCGACAGATCGGGTCCTCTCCTCTCCAGGCGTTGGACGACCTGAAGAACCCGATCCATCGCTTTCACCAAGCTGGCCAGCATCATGGAATGCTCCTGGACCCTTGCAACGACTCCAGGCATGCGGTCGTCTCCTGCTGACTCCATATCAGCGGGTGAGTGATTCTGTGGTGAATGATGGACGGAGTCAGGCACAGGAGTAAAATAACCGGATGCAGATTTATTCCTTCCAGACATACAATGCGCCTACAACGGCAATGAAAACAGGTATAGGGGAAACAATCCTCCCTGACCAAACACAGTCTCAGAAAATACAATAAATGTAATGACACAGGGGAATATCAACCCTGGCAAAATAAATGAGAGAGTATCTCAACCGAGATACTCTCCTCCCACATAGAACAATCACTCACAAAGACAAGGGGGAAGAGGGAACACTTATACACAGACTAATTAGGGGATGAGCACCAGGTGTGTGTGATTGACAAGACAAGACAAGTGGAGTGATGAGAATGGGAGCGGCAGTAGCTAGTAAGCCGGTGACGACGAACGCCGAAACCTGCCCGAACAAGGAGGGGAGGCAGCCTCGGCGGAAGTCGTGACACTTGAGTTATGCTTTCTATCGTCTTACCTTTTTAGAACGTTTCAAAACAATGTTGATTTATCCTTCCTGCTGCTCAACACTTCCTGTTTATTAATAGTATAACATAGCATAGCTAGGCCTCCCTCTGTCTCTCTCCATCACTAATTCTCCAGGTTTAAAACATTCATGAGCAGCTGTCATCTTCCAGGACCCTGCCAGGCTCAGGGTGGCAGTCCCCTAACAGCCAGCGCAGGTTGACTGGCAGACCGCGGCCTCTGCATGCCACCATGGAGGTGGAGGCCATGGGTTCCTAGAAATGTTCAATAGAACCATTAGGGGACATGCACAACCCAACTTAGCACTTTGGCTTGTGACATACTTACTTATAGAAAAACAATTAATTAATTTGTCAGTGAGGGAACTAATTAAATAACACAAAAAAACTCTTAAGAGATTATAATACCTTTTGTTGAAGAGCTTTCCTCGCCATTCACTCCTACCACTAAAACTTCATTGTCCGGTTTATTGCGGAGGAACAGTTCTGCAAGTTGAGCAGCATAATTTTATGGTCCACGAAAGCCTTTTCTGTGTGCATGAATAAAAATAGCACAGCAATAATTAAACCATCACCTGAACATTATCTGGAAAACAGTTGACTCCCTTTGTAGTGCTAAATAGGTAAATGGGAATTGTAATGGCTGTGTTGTATGTACAACCCCCACTAAACCAGAGCTCCCGTGGGACAGGATTCACAATTTAAGCAGAATTAAATAATATATGCAAGCTTAAAAGGCTGGTAATCTTAGAAGGTACAGAGGCATTTTTAATCAGAGTGTCTTTCCATAGCCAGTTTCACTGGTACTTTTTCTGCATATTGTTAACATTTACAGAGACCTCAGATGATTTGCAAAAATGTCATTGTAGAGAGGGAGAGGGGTGAGGAGAGGAGAGGGGGGTTGAGTTGCTTACACCTACCATAGCCATGCATGTTTATGCAGTAACTTTGTTTACAAACAACTGCCGGCACAAACACCTGCCTTTCTTGGAAATCAGTTTGCCTGGTTCAATTGAATTTGAGCCCCACAATAAAACACAATGTGTACAGAGGTCAGCCCAGTCATGTCCCGTACAGCCGAAGAGCAGGCAGGTACTCACCCAAAAATGAACATAACAAAATTGTTATGAAAATCTAAACTCAATATTCTGTTTGCTAAAATCTATTGTCACTAGAGAGTTTTGTATGCAGATGTTCATCATGGATAATAACAATTTTAAGTCTTACAGCCATTTTGTTGTTAAGAAGTTGTCACAGATATCAAAACACCAGCCATCATCAGTCAAGCATATTTTGTAGTGTTGTCAAGTTCATTATCTCCAGCTAGTTCAGTTCAGTCAGAGAGTGGGAACAACCATATTGTTTTAGCATTGCTGTCTCAATGACTTTGCCTCTCTTGTACCAGGTCACTTGGATTCCTTCCCACTGTCTGATCTTTCCTGTCTCTCCAGATGTCTGCCCAACTTCTGTGAACATGGAGGGCAGTGTTCCCAGTCCTGGAACACCTTCTACTGTGACTGCTCTGGAACAGGATACACTGGAGCCACCTGCCACAACTGTGAGTACCTGCCTGCTCTCCGGCTGTTCTGGACATGACTGGGCTGACCTCTGTACCCCATTGTGTTTCATTGTGTAAATACATTACCTGATCAAATGTATGTGGACACCTGCTTGTCGAACATCTCATTCCAAAATCATGGGCATTAATATGGAGTTGGTCCCCCTTTGCTGCTATAACAGCCTCCACTATTCTGGGAAGGCTTTCCATTAGATGTTGGAACATTGCTGCGGGGACTTGCTTCCATTCAGCCACAAGAGTGAGGTCGGGCACTGATGTTGGGCGATTAGGCCTGGCTCGCAGTCGGTGTTCCAATTCATTCCAAAGGTGTTCGATGGGGTTGAGGTCAGGGCTCTTTGCAGGCCAGTCAAGTTCTTCCACACTGAACTCGACAAACCATTTCTGTATGGACCTCGCTTTGTGCAAGAGGGCATTGCCATGCTGAAACAGGAAAGGGCCTTCTCCAAACTGTTGCCACAAAGTTGGAAGCACAGGATCATCTAAAATGTCATTGTTTGCTGTAGCATTAAGATTTCCCTTCACTGGACCTAAGGGGCCTAGCCCGAACCATGAAAAACAGCCCAGACCATTATTCCTCCTCCACCAAACTTTACAGTTGTCACTATGCATTGGGGTTGGTAGCGTTCTCCTGGCATCCGCAAAACACAAATTTGTCCGTCGGAATGCTGGACTGAAGCGTGATTCATCACTCGAGAAAATGCGTTTCCACTGCTCCAGAGTCCAATGGCGGTGAGCTTTACACCACTCCAGTCGACGCTTGGCATTGCGCATGGGGATCTTAGGCCTGTGTGCGACTGCTCAGCCATGGAAACCCATTTCATGAAGCTCCCGACGAACAGTTCTTGTGCTGACGTTGCTTCCAGAGGCAGTTTGGAACTCGGTAGTGAGTGTTGCAACCGAGGACAGAGGTTTTTACCCGCTACGTGCTTCAGCACTCAGCGGTCCCGTTTTGTGAGCTTGTGTGGCCTACCACTTCGCGTCTGAGCCGTTGTTGCTCCTAAACGTTTCCACTTCACAATAACAGCACTTACAGTAGACTGGGGAAGCTCTAGCAGGGCAGAAATGTTACGAACTGACTTGTTGTAAAGGTGGCATCCTATGACGGTCCCACGTTGAAAGCCACTGAGCTCTTCATTAAGGCCATTCTACTGCCAATGTTTGTATATGGAGATTGCATGGCTGTGTGCTCGATTTTCTACACCCTTCTACAGCAACGAGTGTGGCTAAAATAGCCGAATCCACTAATTTGAAGGGGTGTCCACATACTTTTGTATATATAGTGCCTTGCAAAAGTATTCATCCCCTTGGCATTTTTCCTATTTTGTTGCATTACAACCTGTAATTTAAATTAATTTTTATTTGGATTTCATGTAATGGACATACACAAAATAGTCCAAATTGATGAAGTGAAATAAAAAAAATTACTTGTTTCAAAAAATTTATAACGGACAAGTGGTACGTGCATATGTATTCACCCCCTTTGCTATGAAGCCCCTAAATAAGATCTGGTGCAACCAATTACCTTCAGAAGTCACATAATTAGATAAATAAAGTCCACCTGTGTGCAATCTAAGTGTCACATGATCTGTCACATGATCTCAGTATTGTGGAGAAGTGCAGATCAGGGTTGGGTTATAAAAAATATCAGAAACTTTGAACATCCCACAAGGCACCGTTAAATCCATTATAAAAAAATGGAAAGAATATGGCACCACAACAAACCTGCCAAGAGAGGACCGCCCACCAAAACTCACAAACCAGGCAAGGAGGGCATTAATCAGAGAGGCAACAAAGAGACCAAAGATAACCCTGAAGGAGCTGCAAAGCTCCACCGCAGAGATTGGAGTATCTGTCCATAGGACCACTTTAAGCTGTACACTCCACAGAGCTGGGCTTTACGGAAGAGTGGCCAGAAAAAAGCCATTGCTTAAAGAAAAAGGAAGCAAACACGTTTGGTGTTCGCGAAAAGGCATGTGGGAGACTCCCCAAACATATGGAAGAAGGTACTCTGGTCAGATAAGACTAAAATTGAGCTTTTTGGTCATCAAGGAAAACACTATGTCTAGCGCAAACCCAACACCTCTCATCACGCCGAGAACACCATCCCCACAGTGAAGCATGGTGGTGGCAGCATCATGCTGTGGGGATGTTTTTATTGGCAGGGACTGGGAAACTGGTCAGAATTGAAGGAATGATGGATGGCGCTAAATACAGGGAAATTCTTGAGGGAAACCTGTTTCAGTCTTCCAGAGATTTGAGACTGGGACAGAGGCTAACCTTCCAGCAGGACAATTACCCTAAGCATACTGCTAAAGCAACACTCGAGTGGTTTAATGGGAAACATTTAAATGTCTTCGAATGGCCTAGTCAAAGCCCAGACCTCAATCCAATTGAGAATCTGTGGTATGACTTAATGATTGCTCTACACCATCGGAACCTATCCAACTTGAAGGAGCTGGAGCAGTTTTGCCTTGAAGAATGGGCAAAAATCCCAGTGGCTAGATGTGCCAAGCGTATAGAGACATACCCCAAGAGACTTGCATCTATAATTGCTGCAAAAGGTGGCTCTACAAAGTATTGACTTTGGTGGAGTGAATAGTATTTGTTGTTTATTTCACAAGAAAAAATATTTTGCATCCTCAAAGTGGTAGGCATGTTGTGTAAATCAAATGATACAAACACCCCCAAAATCCATTTTAATTCCAGGTTGTAAGGCAACAAAATAGGAAAAATGCCAATGACCTGAATACTTTCGGAAGCCACTGTATGGTGTATACAGTCGTGGTCAAAAGTTTTGAGAATGACACAAGTATTGGTCTTCACAAAGTTTGTTGCTTCAGTGTTATGAGATATTTTTGTCAGATGTTACTATGGCATACTGAAGTATAATTACAAGCATTCCATAAGTGTCAAAGGCTTTTATTGACAATTACATGAAGTTGATGCAAAGAGTCAATATTTGCAGTGTTGACCCTTCTTTTTCAAGACCTCTGCAATCCGCCCTGGCATGCTGTCAATTAACTTATGGGCCACATCCTGACTGATGGCAGCCCATTCTTGTATAATCAATGCTTGGAGTTTGTCAGAATTTGTGGGTTTTTGTTTGTCCACCCGCCTCTTGAGGATCGACCAGAAGTTCTCAATGGGATTAAGGTCTGGGGAGTTTCTTGGCCATGGACCCAAAATGTCGATGTTTTGTTCCCCGAGCCACTTAGTTATCACTTTTGCCTTATGGCAAGGTACTCCATCATGCTGGAAAAGGAATTGGTCGTCACCAAACTGTTCTTGGATGGTTGGGAGAAGTTGCTCTCTGAGGATGTGTTGGTACCATTATTTTTTAATGGCTGTGTTCTTAGGCAAAATTGTGAGTGAGCCCACACCCTTGGTTGAGAAGCAACCCCACACATGAATGGTCTCAGGATGCTTTACTGTTGGCATGACACAGGACTGATGGTAGCGCTCACCTTGTCTTCTCCAGACAAGGTGTTTTCAGGATGCCCCAAACAATCGGAAAGGGGATTCATCAGAGAAAATGACTTTACCCTTCTTGACACAAGGCCATCCTTCAAAAGTCTTCGCATCACTGTGCATGCAGATGCACTCACATCTGCCTGATGCCATCCCTGAGCAAGCTCTGCACTGTTGGTGCCCCGATCCTGCAATTGAATCAACTTTAGGAGATGATCCTGGCGCTTGCTGGACTTTCTTGGGCACCCTGACGCCTTCTTCACAACAATTGAACCTCTCTCCTTGAAGTTCTTGATGATCCGATAAATGGTTGATTTAGGTGCAATCTTACTAGCAGCAATATCTTTGCCTGTGAAGCCCTTTTTGTGCAAAGCAATGATGACGGCACGTTTTTCCTTGCAGGTAACCATGGTTAACAGAGGAAGAACAATGATTTCAAGCACCACTCTCCTTTTAAAGCTTCCAGTCTGTTATTCTAACTCAATCAGCATGACAGAGTGATCTCCAGCCTTGTCCTCGTCAACACTCTCACCTGTGTTAACGAGAGAATCACTGACATGATGGTAGCTAGTCCTTTTTTGGCAGCGCTGAAATGCAGTGGAACTGTTTTTTAAGTTCATTTTCATGGCAAAGAGGGACTTTGCAATTAATTGCAATTCATCTGATCACTCTTCATGACATTCTGGAGTATATGCAAATTGCCATAATCAAAACTAAGGCAACAGACTTTGTGAAAATTAGTATTTGTGTCATTCTCAAAACTTTTGACCACGACTGTAAATAAACAATCTAGTCTCACTATTTCATTATCTAATATGTTGTTGTAAGGTTTAGCCATAGATTGTTTTGCATACTTAGAGGGTGTTTGATGAGATATGAGACACTGTAGTTATTGCTAGGCCACCATCACATTTGAAATGGAAACGAATACGAATACACATGACCCCATAATAAAACTCTGTTTCTGCAAGCATTTTTGTTTTTATAACAGCCTGTGAACATATGTTATTACATTTACCTTACTCAAATTGTATTTTCATTCTCTACTCCCGTGTGTGTTCCTCTGTAGCCATCTATGAGGCATCATGTGAGGCCTACAGGCTGACTGGCAGCTCCTCAGGCTACTTCTCCATTGATCCAGATGGCAGTGGACCTCTGGGGCCGATACAGGTCTACTGCAACATGACAGGTGAGCTGCCATCCTGGCCCTCAACCTTACATACACATTTAGACTGATGGCCTTTATGATCTTGTTGTCAGACTAATCTAGATTTACAGCCGGATTGCCATTGATTGACTTTAAAATGGCGCCGGAGGGGATTGATGCCGTTTTATGGGCTCTTAACCAACCGTGCTATTTTGTTTGTATTTTCGCATTGTTTGTAACTTATTTTGTACATAATGTTGCTGCTACCATCTCTTATGACCGAAAAGAGCTTCTGGACATCAGAACAGCGATTACTCACCTTGAACTGGACGAATAATTTTTCTTTAATGAGTCGGACGAGAGGGATTTTCAGACACCCGACAGGGCCCTCATCCCTGTCATTCGCAGGAGAAAGAGACGGAGATATCGCGGAAGGAGATCGGGGTGCCTGATAAGGAGCCGGCGACAAGTGGCTAATTTGCCTTTGCCATTGGTACTATTGGCCAACGTACAATCGCTGGATAATAAAGTGGCAAACTAAAAGCATGTATATCCTACTGTCACGGTTTCGGCCGAGACTGCTCCTCCTCCTGGTTCGGGCAGGCTTCGGCGTTCGCCGTCCCCGGAGTACTAGCTGCCACCGTTGTATGTTTCGTGGTGTGATTGCTTTAGTCTGTCTTGTACACCTGTGTCTGTTTGTGTTCTGATTACGTGTCTTATAAGTTCCCTGTTTTGTATTAGTTAGATTGTGTGTTGTTGTTTGCCTGTCGTGCGGAGCTGCGTGTTTGCGCTCTGTTAGTTTTGTTTATTGTTTTACGCATGTTGCGTAATTCCCTCGCCTCCGTTTGTTTTCGAGGTCGTGTACTGTTTTGTTGAACTTTGGACTAGTAAAGTCTTTTGGACGAATCCTCTGTGTCCTGCGCCTGACTCCTCCACCACATCCACATCGGTTCTTTTGACAGAACAACACAACCAACCATGGAGTCAGCAGGAGCAGCGGCGGCACCCAAGTCGCTGGAAGAGCGGATCAGCTATCAAGACACCATGATCCGGCAACTTGGGGCCGCCATGGACGAGGTGTCCAACACTCTGCGCCGGTTGGTGACTGGAGAGGTGCCTACGCCTTCTTACTCCATCCCATCACCAACGGCCAGTCCTCCTCTCTCAGCACCAGAACCCAGTGGCATTCGGCTCTCGCTCCCGAGGGCATATGACGGTTCTGCAGCCGGGTGTCAGGGGTTCCTCCTGCAGGTGGAACTCTACCTGGCTACCATACACCCAGCGCCCTCAGGATACGAGAGCGTCTCTGCCCTCATCTCCTGTCTATCCGGCAAGGCGTTGGAGTGGGCCAACGCCGAATGGAGGGGAATAGACGCCGCTACCATCACCTACGCGGAGTTCTCCCGCCGCTTCAGGGCTGTCTTCGATCACCCACCTGAAGGGAAAGCGGCGGGGAGCGTCTGTTCCACCTCCGACAGGGGGAAGAGGAGCGCACAGGAGTTCGCACTGGAGTTCCGGACGCTAGCGGCGGATGCGGGGTGGAAATGAGAGGGCCCTCATCGACCATTACCGGTGCAGCCTACGAGAGGACGTTCGTCGTGAGCTGGCCTGCAGGGACACCAACCTATCATTCGACCAGTTGGTGGACATCTCCATACGTCTCGACACCCTGCTGGCTACCCGCGGACGTCCCGAGTCGGGGCCGACCATTCCACCCTCCAGCACCTCCGAGCCGATTCCCATGGAGCTCGGGGGTGCTGGCGCTAGAGAGAGGAGGAGATAGAAACCGAGGGGGGCCACCCCCTGCACCAACTGTGGCCGTGGAGGACACACCGCGGCCAGGTGCTGGGGAGGGTCTCCTGGGAGAGGGGACAACAGGTCACGCACTGGCGAGTCATTTCAGGTGAGTAGGCGCCCCACTTACCCAGAGCTTTCTGTTGGTCACATGAGTATTCCTGTGAGATTTCCACAGGTGGCACCTCATTCCCAGCATAAGGCGCTAGTAGATTCAGGCGCAGCTGGGAATTTTATTGATCGGGCATTTTGTTATAGGTTTGGAATTCCCCTTCGGCCGGTAGAAGCCCCCTTTCCTGTCCACGCCTTAGACAGCCGGCCGTTGGGGTCGGGGCTGATCAGAGAAGTCACAGCACCACTTACTATGACGATGCAGGGGGGTCATGAGGAGATCATTCAGTTTTATCTGATTGACTCTCCTGCGTACCCCGTGGTGTTGGGGCTTCCCTGGTTAAGCACCCACGATCCTACCATTGCGTGGCAACAGAGGGCTCTTATGGAGTGGTCTGCCCAGTGTGTAGGGAGATGTCTAGGTGTTTCCTTAGGGGCGACCTCGGTTGAGAGTCCGAACCAAGTGCCCGCAATGCACATTCCCCCTGAGTATGAGGACTTAGCACTCGTGTTCAGCAAGATGAGGGCAACACGGCTACCACCTCATAAACAGGGGGACTGTGCGATAAATCTCCAAACAGGAGCGGCTCTTCCGCGGAGCCGTGTGTATCCCCTGTCTCAAGAGGAGACAGCGGCTATGGAGACTTACATAGCCGAGTCCTTGGCACAGGGATACATACGGTCCTCCACTTCCCCGGTTTCCTCGAGTTTCTTCATTGTGAAGAAGAAGGACGGGGGTTTGCGCCCGTGTATTGATTACCATAGTCTCAATCAGATCACGGTTAAGTACAGTTACCCTCTTCCACTGATTGCGACTATGACGGAGTCATTACGCGGAGCGCAGTTCTTCACAAAGTTGGATCTCAGGAGCGCGTACAATCTGGTGCGCATTAGGGAGGGGGGATGAATGGAAAACGGCATTTAGCACCACCTCGGGTCATTACGAGTATCTCGTCATGCCATACGGGCTAATGAATGCTCCTTCAGTCTTCCAATCCTTTGTTGACGAGATTTTCCGGGACATGCATGGGCAGGGTGTGGTAGTGTACATCGACGACATCCTAGTGTACTCTTCTACACGAGCCGAGCATGTAGCCCTGGTGCGCCGAGTGTTGAGAAGACTGTTGGAGCATGACTTGTATGTCAAGGCAGAGAAATGCCTGTTCTTCCAGGAGTCCGTCTCCCTTTTTGGGTTATCGGTTGTCCGTGTCTGGTGTGGAGATAGAGGTAGACCCGGTGTCGGCCGTGCGTAATTGGCAAACTCCAACCACTGTAAAAGAGGTGCAGCAGTTCTTGGGTTTTGCTAATTACTACCGGAGGTTTATTCGGGGCTTTGGACAGGTTGCAGCGCCCATTACGTCCCTGTTAAAGGGGGGTCCGGTTCGTCTGCAGTGGTCAGCTGAGGCGGACAGGGCATTTGTCAAACTGAAGAACCTGTTCACCTCGGCCCCGGTGCTGGCGCATCCGGATCCCTATTTACCATTCCAAGTAGAGGTAGACGCGTCCGAGACCGGTATTGGGGCAGTCCTGTCACAACGGTCCGGCACGCCACCTAAGCTCCGCCCCTGTGCGTTCTACTCTAAGAAACTCAGCTCGGCGGAGCGCAATTATGACGTTGGGGACAGGGAGCTGTTAGCTGTAGTCCAGGCCCTAAAGGTGTGGAGGCATTGGCTTGAGGGGGCTCAACACCCTTTCCTCATTCTGACCGATCACCGTAACCTGGAGTACATCCGGGCAGCTAGGAGATTGAACCCTCGTCCAGGCTAGGTGGAACATGTTCCTGACCCGGTTTGTTTTTAAGATCACATACATCCCAGGGTCCCAGAACGGTAAGGCAGACGCCCTGTCCCGGGCGGTATGACACAGAGGAGAGGTCCATTGAGCCCACTTCCATACTGCCGGAGTCTTGTCTGGGGCTCCGGTGGTATGGGAGGTCGATGCGAAATCGAGCGGGCACTGCGTGCCGACCCTACTCCCCCGAGTGTCCTGTGGGGCGGAAGTACGTTCCGCTCGAGGTTCATGATCGTCTTATTTATTGGGCTCATACATCACCCTCCTCTGGACATCCAGGTATTGGCCGGACAGTGCACTGCCTTAGCGTGAAATACTGGTGGCCAACGTTATCTAAGGATGTGAGGGTTTATGTCTCCTCCTGCTCGGTGTGCGCCCAGTGTAAGGCGCCTAGACATTTGCCCAGGGGTAAGTTACATCCCCTGCCCGTTCCACAACGACCATGGTCCCACCTCTCGGTGGATTTTGTGACCGACCTACCCCCTTCCCAGGGGAATACCACAATTTTGGTCATTGTGGATCGGTTTTCCAAGGCCTGTCGTCTCCTCCCAATGCCGGGTCTCCCTACTGCCCTACAGACCGCCGAGGCCCTATTTACCCACGTGTTCCGGCACTATGGGGTCCCCGAGGATATTGTGTCTGACCGAGGTCCCCAGTTTACCTCCAGAGTCTGGGGGCGTTCATGGAACGCTTGGGGGTCTCGGTGAGCCTTACCTCGGGGTACCACCCAGAGAGCAATGGGCAGGTTGAACGAGTCAACCAGGATGTGGGTAGGTTTTTGAGGTCCAATTGCCGGGACCGGCCGGAGGAGTGGTCCAGGTATATCCCCTGGGCTGAGATGGCCCAGAACTCTCTCCGCCACTCCTCCACCGGTTTAACACCTTTCCAGTGTGTTTTAGGGTATCAGCCGGTCCTGGCACCGTGGCACGAGAGCCAGATCGAGGCCCCTGCGGTGGACGAGTGGATTCGGCGCTCGGAGGAGACGTGGGACGCTGCCCATGTCCATCTGCAGCGGGCCATCCGTCAACAAAAGGCGAGCGCCGATCGCCACCGCAGTGAGGGACCGTGTACGCACCCGGGAAATCGAGTCTGGCTCTCGACTCGAAACCTGCCCCTCCGCCTGCCCTGCCGGAAGCTGGGTCGGCGGTTTGTGGGGCCCTTCAAAGTCCTGAGAAGATTGAACGAGGTGTGTTACAGGTTACAACTGCCTATTGAATACAAAAATATTAACCCCTCATTCCATGTGTCTCTTCTCAGGCCGGTGGTAGCTGGCCCACTCCAAGAAGATGAGATAGGAGAGACCCCTCCGCCCCTTTTGGACATCGAGGGGGCCCCGGCGTACAGGGTCCGGACCATCTTGGACTCGAGGCACCGGATGAGTGGTCTCCAGTATCTCGTGGAGTGGGAGGGGTACGGTCCGGAGGAACGGTGCTGGGTGCCTAGGAGGGACATCCTCGATCCATCCCTCCTGACTTAGTTCCACCGTGGGCATCCCACGCGCCCGGGTCCGCGTCCTCCTGGCCGTCCCCGAGGCCGAGGTCGGCGCACGGCTGGAGCCGCGCGTCAAGGGGGGTACTGTCACGGTTTCGCCGAGACTGCTCCTCCTCCTGGTTCGGGCAGGCTTCGGCGTTCGCCGTCCCCGGAGTACTAGCTGCCACCGTTGTATGTTTCAGTGGTGTGATTGCTTTAGTCTGTCTTGTACACCTGTGTCTGTTTGTGTTCTGATTACGTGTCTTATAAGTTCCCTGTTTTGTATTAGTTAGATTGTGTGTTGTTGTTTGCCTGTCGTGCGGAGCTGCGTGTTTGCGCTCTGTTAGTTTTGTTTATTGTTTTACGCATGTTGCGTAATTCCCTCGCCTCCGTTTGTTTTCGAGGTCGTGTACTGTTTTGTTGAACTTTGGACTAGTAAAGTCTTTTGGACGAATCCTCTGTGTCCTGCGCCTGACTCCTCCACCACATCCACATCGGTTCTTTTGACACCTACTAACGGGACATTAAAAACGTTAATATGTTTCACCGAGTCGTGGCTGAACGACGACATGAATAACATACAGCTGGCGGGTTATACACTGTATCGGCAGGATAGAGCAGCAGCCTCTGGTAAGACAAGGGGTGGTGGTCTATGTATATTTGTAAACAACAGCTGGTGTATGATATCTAAGGAAGTCTCGAGGTTTTGCTCGCCTGGTGTAGACCACACTATCTACCAAGAGTTTTCATCTATATACTTCGTAGCTGTCTATTTACCAGCACAAACCGATGCTGGCACTAAGACCGCACTCAATGAGCTATATACAGCCATAAGCAAACAGGAAAATGCTCATCCAGTGGCGGCGGTTCTAGTGGCCGGGGACTTTAATGCAGGGAAACTTAAATCTGTTTTACCTCATTTCTACCAGCATGTTAAATGTGCAACCAGAGGGAAAAAAAACTCTAGACCACCTTTACTCCACACACAGAGACGCGTACAAAGCTCTCCCTCGCCCTCCATTCGGCAAATCTGACCATAATTCTAACCTCCTGATTCCTGCTTACAAGCAAAAACTAAAGCAGAAAGCACCAGTGACTTGGTCAATAAAAAAGTGGTCAGATGAAGCAGATGCTAAGCTACAGGACTGTTTTGCTAGCACAGACTGGAATATGTTCCGGGATTCTTCCGAAGGCATTGAGGAGTACATGGCCGTGTGGTGCCAGGATTACAACCTCTCCCTCAACATGATCAAGACAAAGGAGATGATTGTGGACTACAGGAAAAAGAAGAGGGCCGAGCACGCCCCCATTCTCATCGACGGGGCTGTAGTGAAGCAGGTTGAGAGCTTCAAGTTCCTTGGTGTCCACATCAACAACAAACTAACATGGTCCATGCACACCAAGACAGTTGTGAAGAGGGCACAACAAAACCTATTCCCCCTCAGGAGACTGAAAATATTTGGCATGGGTCCTCAGATCTTCAAAACGTTCTACAGCTGCAACATCGAGAGCATCCTGACTGGTTGCATCACTGCCTGGTGTGGCAACTGCTCGGCTTCCGACCGCAAGGCACTACCGAGGGTAGTGCGTACGGCCCAGTACATCACTAGGGCCAAGCTTCCTGCCATCCAGGACCTCTGTACCAGGCGGTGTCAGAGGAAGGCCCATGGGGCGGCACACAATTGGCCCAGCGTCGTCCAGGTTAGGGGAGGGTTTGGCTGGCAGGGGTATTCTTGTCCCGTCGCGCACTAGCGACTCCTGTGGCGGGCCGGGTGCAGTGCACGCTGACACGGTCGCCAGGTGTACGGTGTTTCCTCCGACACATTGGTGCAGCTGACTTCCGGTTTAAGCGTGCATTGTGTCAAGAAGCAGTGTGGCTCGGCTGGGTTGTGTTTCAGAGGACCCATGGCTCTTGACCTTCGCCTTTCCCGAGTCTGTATGGGAGTTGCAGCGATGGGACAAGACTGTAACTACCAATTGGATACCTCCAAATTGGGGAGAAAAAGTAATTTTATATATATATTTTTTATAAAATATTTTTAAAAAGACTCCAGCCACCCTAGTCATAGACTGTTCTCTCTGCTACCGCACGGCAAGCGGTACCGGAGTGCCAAGTCTAGGTCCAAGAGGCTTCTAAACAGCTTCTAACCCCAAGCCATAAGACTACTGAACATCTAATCAAATGGCTACCCAGACTATTTGCATTCCCCCCCTTCCGCTTTTACGCTGCTGCTACTCTTTGTTTATTATCAATGCATAGTCACTTTAATAACTCTACCTACATGTATATATTACCTCAATTGCCTCAACTAACCAGTGCCCCCGCACATTGACTCTGTGCCGGTGCCCCCTGTATATTGCCTCACTATTGTTATTTTACTGCTGCTCTTTAATTATATGTTACTTTTATTTTATTTTTTAGGTATTCTTTCTTAAAACGGTATTGTTGGTTAAGGGCTTGTAAGTAAGCATTTCACTGTAATGTCTACACCTGTTGTATTTGGGTGCATGTGACAAATATAATTTGATTTGATTTGATTTTGATCATAATCCAACAATATTATGATAATTCAGATCAATCTCAGTCTATTTCATTGATCTTCATAAGCTTTATTTAAGCGAGGTACATTCTGGATTAAATGCATTTTTCTTTTCCCTTTATCCCTTTATTTGGGAAGCAGCCACATTAGACCGTTTCATATCTGTAAAATCTGAATGCACTGGTTGACCAAGACTGACTGGTAATTAGGGGGACTGTCAGATATGTAAATATCTCCCAGCTTGGTACAGGATCGTGAATAATCATACATCATATTCAAATCACTCCTCGAAATGAAACTTAACGTATATCAGTACGGTGCTTTCAGATTGTGACTCTGACTTTCTGACTTGTGTCATCCTCAATTATTCTATTTATGCATGTTCCTTTTTACATCTGTTTTTAAAAGTGTCAAAATAAACTAAACTAAAACCTGTTTCTTATTTGCTCCATATTGTGTGTGTAGAGGACAAGGTGTGGACAGTGGTGACACACAACAGCACAGATCCAGTCAGTGTCCAGGGTTCTACACTCCAGAAGCCCTACATAACGAAGTTCAATTACAGCGCCTCACCTGAACAACTGATGGCCCTCGTGGCCGGGTCAGTGCAGTGTCAACAGGAAGTAGTATACAGCTGCAGGAAGTCCCGCCTCTTTAACACTTGGGGTGAGCATTTCCTGTATTGGCTTGCAACGTGATTGAATCCTGATCTCCTCAAAACAGTTCAGTTACAGATATTTAGCACATTTCACTAAGCAGGCATCCGAAGCACAACCCATTTAATACCCATTGTTTGTCCATGAAGAGTTTGTTTATTCCCAGCTGTATAAGTTCTATTGAACATTGTTTGTGTGCTGTCGCATAGGGAGTTGAAGAATTCATCTAGCTAGTGAGACCCCTTTATTCCCTCAGTTTTCTCATCGCTTGGGGAGAACTCAACTATAGGTTCATCTTTTATGAAAAATGTAGTCAGATCTCTATGAGGTGAATACAATGTCACCGCAGACAATAAACAAGTTTATTATGCCCAAACAACAAGATAATTAAAGGAAAAAAATAGTGTTATTTTCAGGCCCAGTAGATATGAAACAAAACATAATTGCTTTCATTGTTTACTTGAACGCTTCAGAAACCGCTGCTGTCTAAAAAAGAAGAGATTTAATAACACAGCTCACTGTAATTTGACTTGCAAACAACAGATGTGATAGAAACAGGAAGATTCGGTGTAATTGTATAAATGCTGACAGATAATTTGTTCGTTCGACATGTTGGGATCTTTTTTTGTCAGTAAAATGTATAATGCAGGAAATGGCAGTGGAAACGCCTTTAAAGCGCAAATATTGGTATAATAACCATCATATCGAAGTAAATTTGGAGTCACGCGATGATATGGTGTGTGGTCCTCCTACTACAACTCAGGAAACCATTCAGTTTATTAGGCTACAGATAAAATAATTTATCATGAACTTCACAGGGTGGTGAAAGTGCACGTGATCAGCTTGATGCTGCTTCTTGATGCTGCTTTCCAATAAATATCGAGGGTCTTATTCTGGTGACATGATGATCGATGCTTGACTACCGTTTGACAAATAAAAACATTCTCTCTCTTATCCATAATAATCTCATCATGTAGACTAGCCAACCCTCACAGCCTACTGTATCTGCGTGCTGTTGGCTAGAGCGCAGGTACCAAGGCCAGAGTAGGCACATTTGCTATTTAACACAACAGTTTTTGTGACAAAACTATCGGTAAAGTTGAAAATGCAATGGAAACACATTGAACTTTCAATTTGTATTCAGTACATGAAAACTTAAGCGAAAAAGTACATTTTGTGTGCGCTACGTCATCACGCACTGATTTTTATCCTCAACAAGTCAGTTTAGTAGAAACATACCACTTGTGGGAAAATGCTCATATTTTCTTTATGCGGATTCTAGAATATTCACATGAAAATCTGTCGCCAATTGGATGGAATCCTAGCTAGTGATGCACTTTCTATCCTGCTACAGTGGGGAAAAAATGTATTTAGTCAGCCACCAATTGTGCAAGTTCTCCCACTTAAAAAGATGAGAGAGGCCTGTAATTTTCATCATAGGTACACGTCAACTATGACAGACAAATTGAGATTTTTTTTTCCTGAAAATCACATTGTAGGATTTTTAATGAATTTATTTGCAAATTATGGTGGAAAATAAGTATTTGGTCACCTACAAACAAGCAAGATTTCTGGCTCTCACAGACCTGTAACTTCTTCTTTAAGAGGCTCCTCTGTCCTCCACTCATTACCTGTATTAATGGCACCTGTTTGAACTTGTTATTAGTATAAAAGACACCTGTCCACAACCTCAAACAGTCACACTCCAAACTCCACTATGGCCAAGACCAAAGAGCTGTCAAAGGACACCAGAAACAACATTGTAGACCTGCACCAGGCTGGGAAGACTGAATCTGCAATAGGTAAGCAGCTTGGTTTGAAGAAATCAACTGTGGGAGCAATTATTAGGAAATGGAAGACATACAAGACCACTGATAATCTCCCTCGATCTGGGGCTCCACGCAAGATCTCACCCCGTGGGGTCAAAATGATCACAAGAACGGTGAGCAAAAATCCCAGAACCACACGGGGGGACCTAGTGAATGACCTGCAGAGAGCTGGGACCAAAGTAACAAAGCCTACCATCAGTAACACACTACGCCGCCAGGGACTCAAATCCTGCAGTGACAGACGTGTCCCCTGCTTAAGCCAGTACATGTCCAGGCCCGTCTGAAGTTTGCTAGAGTGCATTTGGATGATCCAGAAGAGGATTGGGAGAATGTCATATGGTCAGATGAAACTAAAATATAACTTTTTGGTAAAAACTCAACTCGTCGTGTTTGGAGGACAAAGAATGCTGAGTTGCATCCAAAGAACACCATACCTACTGTGAAGCATGGGGGTGGAAACATCATGCTTTGGGGCTGTTTTTCTGCAAAGGGACCAGGACGACTGATCCGTGTAAAGGAAAGAATGAATGGGGCCATGTATCGTGAGATTTTGAGTGAAAACCTCCTTCCATCAGCAAGGGCATTGAAGATGAAACGTGGCTGGGTCTTTCAACATGACAATGATCCCAAACACACCGCCCCGGGCAACGAAGGAGTGGCTTCGTAAGAAGCATTTCAAGGTCCTGGAGTGGCCTAGCCAGTCTCCAGATCTCAACCCCATAGAAAATCTTTGGAGGGGAGTTGAAAGTCCGTGTTGCCCAGCGACAGCCCCAAAACATCACTGCTCTAGAGGAGATCTGCATGGAGGAATGGGCCAAAATACCAGCAACAATGTGTGAAAACCTTTTGAAGACTTACAGAAAACGTTTGACCTGTGTCATTGCCAACAAAGGGTATATAACAAAGTATTGAGAAACTTTTGTTATTGACCAAATACTTATTTTCCACCATAATTTGCAAATAAATTCATAAAAAATCCTACAATGTGATTTTCTTGATTTTTTTTCCTCATTTTGTCTGTCATAGTTGACGTGTACCTATGATACAAATTACAGGCCTCTCTCATCTTTTTAAGTGGGAGAACTTGCACAATTGGTGGCTGACTAAATACTTTTTTCCCCCACTGTATATGAAAGATGGCTTTTTTCATTCTACATCATAAGAAGCTTTACAGAAAGGTTATCATTATGGCCAGGCCAACACTTAATTTGCCAGAGACAGAACTAGATCCATATGCTAAATATAAGCTGCATAATGTGCAAAGCTGAAAGAGGTTAAACTAAAGCAAACAAGAATGGATTTGTAAAAAGCGGATTATCTTAACATGATAACATCTACTCCACATGTACATATTTCATTTGCATGAAAAAGGGAAACTTTATTTAGCTCACCTTTTCACTATAATGACAGTAAGATCTTACATAACATTATATTTGAGTAACTGGAACTTACCGTTTACCCTCACCATTTATCTAGATGAAAGCATCACTTTGTCTCTCCTGTCATTGAAAATTCCAAGTGATTTATTCTCTGGAAGGGTCTTGATAAATACATTCTTCCTAACTCCTTGAGACGGTAACTCATCTCCCTATACGGAAATATAGATTTAATCAGATCTTCCACTGTGTTTGAGCACGTTTGGAAACCAATTTCCTCATGATTACTTTGATTTAACTGGAAAACAAGACACAGACACCACTACTGCATTTTGTTGAATTATTAACCTGGCTCTTATCCCAGACCTACCTAAACCATAATTACTGTATATCCTGTCTCAAACTATATCGGACGCTAATGGAAAGCAAACAACTGATTTATTGCGATTCATCACGATGGTTGAAATTTTGTGAAAGAATCTTGATGCAAATATTAAAGTCAAGGTCAGGCTATATCAAGCATAATTTTAGCATCAATGCATGAATATGGGGAAATCCTCTGGTGTAGAATTACCACCAATCCAAACCCATAAAGTATAGTATATACTCATCCTATTTCCATATAATTTCTTATTCCTAAACCATTTCTGTATTCGGTGGTCTATTCAGCTTTGTTTCAATTGAGTAACAATGGCAATTTGACATGATGAACAAAGGCAGAATAATATTGGATAACATGCTTTGGTACACTGTAATCCGTTACCCAAAACATACACTGTCAATGTCAGTCAGTGTGACTTGACCAGTATCACTGTCACAAGCCCCCCATGCCCACACTTATCAAATTACTCTCAATGTAATGTTTCCATTATACGGTCCCCACTCTCCCACCACTCTCCTGTCTTAAGAGTACAGTCTGAGAGCTAAGAGGCTGCTCCCTGCAGGCCTGTAGTGTCTCTAATGCAGAGTCATATTGTCTGACGGATGGCTGTAGCGGGGCCACTTACAGATGCTCCAGGAAATGAGCCCTGGGTGTCTGACTGGCGTCACTGAGGGCTCATTGACACAATGCCATGGGATGCCAACAGATGCCCAGGGCTCTAATCACAGTCACTGCACAGATAATGCTACTCTATATGTGGATCTAATTGTAATACTGTGGTTGGTGCAGATGGCAGCCCCCTGTCCTGGTGGGTGGACCAGGGTGGAGAGAGACGGACCTACTGGGGAGGCTTCCTGCCGGGGGTTCAGCAGTGCTCCTGCAGCCTGGAGGAAAACTGCATGGACATGAACTACTTCTGTAACTGTGATGCTGACACAGACTCATGGTAACAATGCAAATGGCTCTCTGTGTATCTACTGCCCTGTCCATTTAATTTTTTTATTTAACCTTTATTTAACTAGGCAAGTCAGTTGAGAACAAATTCTTATTTACAATGACGGCCTACACCGGCCAAACCCAGACGACGCTGGGCCAATTGTGTGCTGCCCTATGGGACTCCCAATCAGGGCTGGTTGTGATACAGCCTGGAATCGAACCAGGGGGTCTGTAGTGACGCCTCAAGCACTGAGATGCAGTGCCTTAGACCGCTGCGCCATCAATATGATTTAGCTACAAATCTGTGTGCATATCTTTTAATTCTTGTCCCATCTTATATTTCCACATGTCTACAGTATTCAGTATATTACCTTGTGTCAAATATTGAGATTAAGTGGGTCATGACAGGGGAGGCGTGTGTTCTATCATTGTTTGATTCCTTCCACAGAGAGCATACTCTCCTCTCTGTATTGCAGGGCTAATGACACAGGAGTCCTCTCCTACAAAGAGCACTTACCAGTGAGTGAGATCGTGATTGGAGACACCAGCAGAAAAGGCTCCGAGGCGCTCTACAGAATCGGCCCACTGTGTTGTTATGGTGACAGTAGGTGAACTCTTCTATTTTGTGACATTTTTATCTTACAGATGGTCCCTTTAAACATCCTTGTTTTTCCAGGCCAAATGCTGATGAAATATTGAGTATGTTCAAATGCTCCACTCAGTCCCAAGATATTCATCCTCATCTCTGTATCTTTCTTATGTGAGTCAAGACTTTCCTCCAAGAAGAAATGTGTATTTCCTGTTTTCTAGAGTCTGTGTGGAATGCAGCGTCCTTCTACCAGGAGTCATCCTACCTGCACTTCCCGACCCTCCAGGCAGAACTCAGCACTGACATCTCCTTCTACTTCAAAACCAGCGTCCCATCAGGAGTCTTTTTGGAGAACCTGGGCCTCAAGCACTTCATCAGACTCGAGCTCAGCTGTGAGTTTGTGGGCCACACACGCACACACAAACACACACACGCTCAGAAATAATCTGCACTTCGTTTCATGAGAGCACGACATTACATAAAATCACAAATCTAATCAAATTTTATTGGTTGCGTACACATATTTTGCAGATGTTATCGCAGGTGCAGTGAAATGCTTATGTTTCTAGCTCCAACAGTGCAGTAATACCTAAGAATACAAAACAATACACACAAATTCCCACAAAATTAAGAAAGGAATTAAGAAATATCAGGACAAGCAATGTCAGAGTCTGGAATATAAATATACTTTATATGTATTTCATGGTGTGTATAGACATTATGGAGAGTATATTAATAGAAAAGGTGTGTACAGCAGTAGTTATATAGGATGAGCCTTGACATGTGCTTCAAAAAGCTGTCCAAGCTGTCCATCTAGATATAGACTTCATAATGTCATCCAAATGATAAGATGTATTATAAAGTACCATTGCAGTGCTATATCTTTAAGCTGTCAACTTAGCTTTGAATAGATGCAGAAAATGACCCATGTGCCTAGAGAGAGAAAGAGCATAAAAGAGGGTTGGAGGGGTGGCAGGGGGTGGGAAAGGAAATTCTCAGAACTCATTGTGAGGACATACTTCTATTGAAGGGAAAATGTGAGAAACCATTGACAATGGAAGTACAAAATGTGAAAGATGAGTTCTCTGTGACCTGACTGTCAGCTATTCTCCTCCTGTTCTGCTCCCTCAGCTCCGTCCATGGTGACGTTCTCCTTTGACGTGGGAAACGGGGGGGTGGTCCTGGCTGTCAAGTCCCATGTGCCACTGAATGACAGGCAATGGCACTATGTGAGGGCGGAGCGCAATGTGAAGGAGGCCTCTCTGCAGGTGGACCAGCTGCCCTTGCGCTTCCTGGAAGCCCAATCTGACGGACACCTCCGCCTCCGGCTCAACAGCCAGCTGTTTGTGGGTAGGACTGGCTTGTCCTCATAGCCTTAGTCTCAGTCTCAACAGCCAGCAGTTTGTGGATAGGGCTGGTCTGCTCTTAGTCTCAGTCTCAGTCTCAACAACCAACTGTGTGTTGGTAGGGCTGGCCTTGGCCTCATTAGATAATATAACCCCCCTTAGGAAATATTTTATTTCTTTAGGCAGCCTTTAACAGTGGCCTTTCCCCCTCAAGTTCCACCAGAGATATACTGTATTGTCTCGGTACAGTTGCTATCTCAGGATTTACAGTGTCCTCAAATTTGACAGTAGGTCACTGTATGAATTATAATGCTATTAGATATTCTTTTTCATATTCATTATCATTATTTCACTGTAACTTTCTGGTTATGCCAAGGCATTACACACATGAATGGGTTCCCTATAAGAAATTCCCAATGAGCTTTCCCTGAGATTAAACCTTTATTTGGCCATAAATCTTGATTTGTCATTCAGGGGCTATACTGTTTCTTCTGCTCATAATGGCTTGAAAGGTCAGCCCAACTCTTCATTGTTAAAGATATTCTTCCATATTTGCATATAGTTAGTCTTAATGAGGCCTCTCACACATGAATAGTTCCAGAGAGGTCTTAGATGCTTACTGGAATTCAATCAAGGGTTACAGTAAATCAGTGAGGTGCTTTCATATGTATGAAGACTAGTTAGAAATATGTTATAACATATATAACTTGTCATCTCCTCCTCTAGGGGAAACAGCAGCCAGGCAGTGGGGCTTCAGGGACTGCATTATGTATATAGAGTAGTTATAAATCTGTAATAGGCATTATTAACTAGTTATAACCTGCAGTCTCACATCTAGGAGGAACAGCAGCTAGTACTCAGTGGAATATTATGCATGATATACTAGTTATAAATGTGTTATAATTCTGTAAAAGCCATATTAAGTCATTATAACCTGTGGTCCCTCCTCCAGGGGGAACAGCAGCCAGGCAGAGGAGCTTCATGGGCTGCATCAGAACACTGAATATAAACGGCATGACCTTTAACCTGGAGGAGCGGGCTAAGATGACCCCGGGCGTAAGTGCCGGCTGCCCCGGCCACTGCAGCGGCTCCAGCCGTCTCTGCCACAACAGAGGGAGGTGCATCGAGAAGAACAGCGGCTACGTCTGTGACTGCTCCCAGTCTGCTTACGGGGGACCCTCCTGCAAGGAAGGTCTGTGAGGATATGCCCCAAAAATTTGATGTAAATGGGTTCACTCATGAGATTGTCTATGATGAATTATTAAATGGAAAAACACTTAAAACACAATGATTAAGACATAAGAATAGGCTTACACTTTGAAATTATTAATAATTTATCTAATACAGTTAGTACTTCGAACTTGCCCCAGGTCCTCATCACACTGCATGTATTATACAATAGAGTGATGACATCTATATGCAACTGGTACTGTACAGCAAGGGGTGTAACAGTACACGTATTCATGCCGAACCATTCAGTGGCCGATCATCCATCATCGTTTAAATCTACAATTTGGGAACATTTTGACTTCCCAGTAGATTACAACGGTGATGGACAAAGAGTTGTGGATAAAACGTAACAGTATGTCGCCACGCTCAATGAGAATAGCCTATGCAGCTGCCAACACCTCAAATATGTTGACACATCACCCCGGTATACTGGAGCAAGACGGAAACGCAAAGAGAAAACAACACAACATCGTCTCCCCTCTGCATTCAAGCATTCCTTGCAGCTGATTCTGACCGGGCCAAAGAAATTACAAGAGTGATAGGTAGGCTATGCTTATATTTTGTAGTCTTTGGTTTATAGACGCGGATATGCGCCCATTCATGGTGGTTGAGAATGGGGGGTTTCAGCACCTCATGAAAGTGCTCGAGCGACGTTACGAACTTCCCTCTAACACCCATTTCAGCAAACATTTAATACCTACTCTATAGATGGGTTTGTTGTTTAGCAACAAAACCAAGGCGTGCGCAACTATGGGGCAAAACAGACGGGGTTGGCTTAGATTGTTGACAACATGTAAACAATATTTAGTCTTCAATTTTTATTGAAAACAGAAATAAATGTGCACAATGAGCACTTGTTGACCCTTAAATACATCGTTACAGTTGTTGGTTAGCTAGCTAGCATATTTTGCCATATTAGCATTGACATGAAATCAGTCAAAACACCTCAAACAAGACATGGTATCAAGAACAAGATGAAACTAGATGAAACAAGCCACTTACGATTCCCCACATTGTAGTCCTGTTATTGTTGCTAGCCATCTGGCCATCCAGTCACAACAACTCACAGACTTCTGCCCTATTGAACCGTACGCATTGTGTTAGTGACGTTGTCAGCTAACCCAGCTATATAAACAAGCCAAAGCCAACGTTTTCAATGAATTGGCCAATTCACCCTGTGTTACGCTTACTTAACAGTGACAGCCCATCACATTACCCCAGAGTGAGAGATGTACCGTGCTACAGACATGCCCCCTTTATGAGAGTCACAACTGCGCATCTGGCACTCAAGGTGGCAGTGTCATGGTACGTTCCTAACTAAGTGGGAAGTGGGAATTTACCACATACGACTGTGAAAAATCCTCTTGAACGGCCCTCCAACTGGTAATTACTAGTGGGAAACTCGTCTATCATCCTGAGCACCCACTTCTCCCACATGGTGACTTCTGATGTCACCTACTAAGGAAACAGACTCTATAACAGCATTTTCGGCAGTTAAATGCAACAGCAAAACATAATTTATCAAAAAGCAATCTATTATTGTGTTTTTTTTTACTCTATAATTTGTTTACAAGCATGATAGCTGTACAGTCGTGGTCAAAAGTTTTGAGTATGACAAGTATTGGTCTTCACAAAGTTTGTTGCTTCAGTATTTTTAAATATTTTTGTCAGATGTTACTATGGTATACTGAAGTATAATTACAAACATTCCATAAGTGTCAAAGGCTTTTATTGACAATTACATGAAGTTGATGCAAAGAGTCAATATTTGCAGTGTTGACCCTTCTTTTTCAAGACCTCTGCAATCCGCCCTGGCATGCTGTCAATTAACTTATGGGCCACATCCTGACTGATGGCAGCCCATTCTTGCATAATCAATGCTTGGAGTTTGTCAGAATTTGTGGGTTTTTGTTTGTCCACCCGCCTCTTGAGGATCGACCACAAGTTCTCAATGGGATTAAGGTCTGGGGAGTTTCCTGGCCATGGACCCAAAATTTAGATGTTTTGTTCCCCGAGCCACTTAATTATCACTTTTGCCTTATGGCAAGGTGCTCCATCATGCTGGAAAAGGCATTGTTCGTCACTAAACTGTTCTTGGATGGTTGGGAGAAGTTGCTCTCGGAGGATGTGTTGGTACCATTCTTTATTAATGGCTGTGTTCTTAGGCAAAATTGTGAGTGAGCCCACTCCCTTGGCTGAGAAGCAACCCCACACATGAATGGTCTCAGGATGCTTTATTGTTGGCATGACACAGGACTGATGGTAGCACTTACCTTGTCTTCTCCGGACAAGGTGTTTTCAGGATGCCCCAAACAATCGGAAAGGGGATTCATCAGAGAAAATGACTTTACCCCAGTCCTCAGCAGTCCAATCCCGGTGGCTTCTTTGCTGCCCTTCTTGACACCAGTCCACCCCCCAAAAGTCTTTGCCTCACTGTGCGTGCAGATGCACTCACACCTGCCTGCTGCCATTCCTGAGCAAGCTCTGCACTGGTGATGCCCCGATCCCGCAGCTGAATCAACTTTAGGAGACGGTCCTGGCGCTTGCTGGACTTTCTTGGGCACCCTGACGCCTTCTTCACAACAATTGAACCTCTCTCCTTGAAGTTCTTGATGATCCGATAAATGGTTGATTTAGGTGCAATCTTACTAGCAGCAATATCCTTGCCTGTGCAGCCCTTTTTGTGCAAAGCAATGATGACGGCACGTGTTTCCTTGCAAGTAACCATGGTTAACAGAGGAAGAACAATGATTTCAAGCACCACTCTCCTTTTAAAGCTTCCAGTCTGTTATTCTAACTCAATCAGCATGACAGATTGGTCTCCAGCCTTGTCCTCATCAACACTCTCACCTGTGTTAACGAGAGAATCACTGACATGATGGCAGCTGGTCTTTTTGTAGCAGGGCTGAAATGCAGTGGAAATGTTTTTTGGGGATTAAGTTCATTTTCATGGCAAAGAGGGACTTTGCAATTAATTGCAATTCATCTGATCACTCTTCATGACATTCTGGAGTATATGCAAATTGCCATCATCAAAACTGAGGCAGCAGACTTTGTGAAAATTAATATGTGTCATTCTCAAAACTTTTGACCACGACTGTACTTTTAGTTTATGGTTGATGCAGCATGTTGGCCATTAGCCAATCTGCGTTTCTCAACGAGTTCAAATCACATGAATCCATCCAACTGGTATTTACAACTTCACAACTGGTACATTTCCACCTACCACATGGTTACAAACGCAGCATCAGAGTGGAAACTTGAGAAGCCCAACATAACAATCCTGTCACAACAGACAATGCCATGAACATTGTGAATGCTGAACATTGTGAATGGCATTTCATTTTCCCGCTGTACCGAAACCGAACTGAACCGTGACCCCAAAACCGCAATAGGTACCGAACCGTGGGTTTGGTGAACCATTACACCCCTATGTACAGCTCTCCACTCCCCTGTGGAAAAGTACTTTTTATAACCTTGCTAGGTTTTGAGCCCTCATACTTTACAACAGAAGCCCTGTTTATACCTGGTTCTATCATGTATCCTTTGTTCTGATCTTGTCCACATTCTGATTGTGCCCATCTTTTTTGACAAGTGTAGATGATTAATAAAAGACGCATTGAAATCTGATTGTGATCAGATCTTCCTCAACACCTACCGAGGTAGTCAGACGCATTGTGTCTGGATATCTTACAAGTGTAGACGGATCTCCACAGTGAAACCATTTCAATCATCATCCCGTCCTATAAAACATTGACACATATTGATGCCATTGACTTATGGCATCAATATGTGTCTTAAAATAAATAAATATTATTTTGAAAGAATATCTCTCAAAGAATTAGCATAGAGGGAGGGACCAGGATATCTGATCACAATGCAGAGACAGTGGACAGATAAGAGACACATTTTACTACCATGTGTTGATGCAACAGCTACAATGTGGGCACAATCTGAAAGTGAATAAGATCAGGACAAAGGACACATGGGATGCGTTTACACAGGCAGCCCAATTCTGATATTTTTTTCACTAATTGGTATTTTCACCAATCAGATCAGCTCTGAATTTTTTTTTGAAAATACTAATTAGTGGAAAAAAGACCTGAATCCGGCTGCCTGTGTAAACACAGCCATGTTAGCCCCAGGTATAAACGAGGCTAGAAATAGCAGTTTTTAAGCAAAAAGCATGATGTAGTGACCGCCACATGTGTGGGATTCTTGCATATTTTGAGATAGTTTGTTTTCTTCTGAAGCACTGGATATACTTGTTCCTGAGCCACTTTCCAGTTAAAGCAATCCTTGCCTTCAATCATGCTTAAGAAAAAAAGCAATATTGACTTATCATAACCCTGTTCTGTCTTTGTAGATTCTTCTTTATTTCCACTGTAGGCTCTTTTGTGGGTGGACCGCTATTCATTCTCTTTCCGCTAAGTCATGACTTGTTATGAAACTTAGTTATGAAAACATAAAACTCGCTGAGAATGTGCTTAGACAGCGCTATAGTTATGCAATATCTGTCTTTGTCCATGAATAATTTTGAAAAGAACGGGGGAAGAGAAAATAACAGAATATTTGGAGAGGTGTTCACTTTGCTCTTAAAGTGGAGGTGTTGAGATCAGTGGCATTCAGAGGGCAGATTGGAGTACATCTGAAAAAGAGATCAAAGAAGGAGAGGATGAGATGACAGATCCTTGCTGCTCTGCTGTCTCTGGTCTGTCTGAGAGGATCCGGCTCTCACATTCACACTAATCTAGGCCTCCATTATCATGGAGCACACACTTCCTTAACAAAGGGTGGTCTGTTTATTATAGGAGGTACATTTTGTTCTATTTCGTCCAATGACATTGACAGAACGTGTATTTGTCAAGAGTGTTTGTGATTTTTTAAATTCTGACTGGTGATTAGGTTCAGCTAAGTGCAGCTACAACTTATAGAATGTGATCAACAATATATCTAATGAATTCAGTGTATGACAGCATGACTCCCCTAATGATCCATCGTCTCACTCTGTGTCCATGCAGAGGTGTCTGTGTCATTTGACAGAGAGTCGTCGGTGACCTACACCTTCCAGGAGCCTTTCTCTGTGATGCAGAACAGGAGCTCCCAGGCCTCCAGCGTCTACAGAGAGAGCAGCAGGGCCAGAGAGAACATGGCTTTCAGCTTCATGACCACACAGAGCCCTGCCATGCTGCTCACTGTCAGCACCTTCAGCCAGCAGTACATAGCTGTAATCCTGGCACTCAATGGTAGGGACACCTCTACTACTCATTTGTCTGTAGTAGTGGAGGCTGCTGAGGGGAGGACGGCTTATAATAATGGCTGGAATGGAGTGTAAAAGTTGGCACTCCACCAAGGCTTTAGCAAAGGGGGTTATAATGGCTCAATTAGCTAGCAGAGTGCAACTCTAAATTCAGAATTTAATCTCATTATATGGAGGAGTGTTTTCTCCCATTGTACCTCACAGCAAAGGGCTGAAAGAACCAAGTTGCCTTGTGCAACTTTCAACACAAATAATGCAATCCATTTTTATAGAAAGATGGAATTATAGTCCCTTCACAAGTATGGAACAAGTAATGTGTCATGTTTAAAATATTTCCATCCATTACATAACGGACAGGAATAAAAAAAGAATTTAACCTTGACAGATCCAGGTTCAGCAATGCGTCTAAGCCTATTCAGCCTCATCCATAACGAAGCTTTGAGTGCTCCAGATCACGCACCTTAGACCTCTAATCTGACAGCCTTCCAAGTAGAACAGAAAGCCCATCAACATCGTGTTGAGTTACACTCATTGTTCTTTAAGTTGTTGCTCCTTTATGCTCTTTTGTGTTCATCGGGGCGTGTGGAAGAGTCACGCCTTTGTAAATATTGGAGGATCAGGAGGACACTTCATCCACAGTAATCTCCGGCACCCGGGCACTGTCAGGGGTTTCTCAAACAAAACATAAAACCATTCGCCAACTGAGCTGGAATTGTAATATTGACCCATCTTCACTTGATAATGTAATGCTCTCTGCCTCTCTGATCTAGTGTGGGAGGACCATTGAGGCTGTTTGAGGATAACTATTTATACATCTACAGATGTAGGATCTTAATTTAATCACTCTTTTGTTGAGGAGAATATTCCTGCACAGCAGGAAATGCAAACATGTTGTGTAGTGTATTGTGTAAGGTTTCTGAAATTTGTAATTTCCACTTTTAAAATTTGCCCTAACGTAAAATGTATCAACCATTACAAAAAATATCAATGAATGATAATCCACATAATAATTCACATTTCCTGTTGCCTCAGGATTATTTTCCTGCTGTAGCAAACTGGCTCAAATTAAGATCCTACATCTGTAAAGAGGTAACTGTGGGGGCATCAATAGAGAAGCACACTGAGTGTACAAAACATTAGGAACACCTTCCTAATATTGAGTTGCACCCCCTTTTGCCCTCAGAACTGACTCAATTTGTCAGTTCATGGACTCTACAAGGTCTTGAAAGCATTCCACAGGGATGCTGGCCCTTGTTGACTCCAATGCTTCCTACAGTTCTGTCAAGTTGGCTGGATGTCTTTTGGGTGGTGGACCATTCTTGATACACACGGGAAACTGTTGAGCGTGAAAAACCCAGCAGCATTACAGTTCTTGACACACTCAAACCGGTGCGACTGGCACCTACTACCATACGTCTTTCAAAGGCACTTAAATCTGAATGGCACACATACACAATCAATGTCTCAATTGTCTCAAGGCTTAAAATCCTTCTTTAACCTATCTCCTCTCTTTCATTCAGTCATAATGATCTTTTTGTTCGCATTCCAAACTAAATGCTCTTTGGTTCTCGGCTTTCCAAACTCATTTAGATTGATTGATGTGCGTGGGGCATTGAATAGGTTAAGGTGAGGTGAGCCTCATGAGATAAGTTTAGCTATTTAAAGGTTATTCTCAAGCCTCTGGCTTTTTAATGATTAAACAACTCTTGGGACAATCTCATAGGCACAGCTCATGGAAAATTGACGTATTCAAAGAAACAAGCCAATAACATTTCCAAAGCACTATAAGGGCAATTGATGGATATTTCAAAATAAGTTTTCATTTTGGTGCATACTTTAGCCCGAATGATAACTAGAGATATTTGCATAGTCTTCACATTGACTTCGATGCATAATTTAAACAAGTCCAATAGTCCCACACATTAAGGTAAGTTTTAGATCTTTCAATGCATAGTTTTCACCCAGTTTGTGTTGTGTTCTGCAGGGAGTCTCCAGATCTGGTATCGTCTCCATGTGGACAGGAAGCCAGATGTGTTCAGCCCCAGCCCCAGCAGCCTGGCAAACGGATGCCTCCACCGTATCAGAATCCACCGTCAGGGGAAAGATGTCTACCTACAGGTGAGCAATGGAGACATGTACAAGAGGTGTAGATCCTGTGCATTGTAATTCCATCACAGCATCTGGGCAATATTGTTATCGTTATGAAAGTGCTGTAGTTCCCAATCAATTTAGCTGGACTACAGAAAACTGCAGCTATTTAGATGAATCAGTATTTCCTGTAATCCTTGTTTTTATTTTTTGATTACTTTCCACTTTCCCCCAGATCGACCAGGACATCCACAGAAAGTACACCCTGTCATCTGATGCAGAGTTGATCTTAATCAGATCCTTGACTTTGGGCAAAGTCATTGGTAAGCCCGCCTATGAAATGATACTGCCATGCATGGAGCTATTTTGAATAAAGGAATGAGGAGGACCACGCTCACACGTGTGCTGTTTCATGACTTTATGTGATACTGTTCACACCTATTTCTCCACATTTTCAAACCCGTTCTCAGAATAGCTTTTGTAAGCCCGGACTTGCAGATTGAAAGATTTGACCATCACTGCTGAAGCATAATTATTTGTATATCCCTCACTGCTGTTGCCATAGAAACCTTTATCTTTAATTCAGGAGGCAAAGGAGGCTGAATCTAATAAAGGCTGAATAAAGATTAATTGACGGGGCCTAAAAGGGTTCTGTCAGAGAGCAAATAAAAGTTGTATACAATAACCTAAGCAGAAAGCCAATTCTCTCTCTCTCCTACTCACTCACTCCTCTAATCAACAGCATACAAATGAAGATCTATTAAAAATGCTCTGCATACATATATTCCACAATGACTAACTTGTACATCATAATAGATATCTGTTTTGTTTGTTTTAGGTTAAAATAAACTTGTTCTCTTGTGAGATGACTTTCTTTCCAGTGAGAGACTATACTGCTATAACAGTTCAATGTTAATTCTGAATTACAGGAGGAGAGAATTTTGATGAGGAAGTGATGCAGGCAGGATCTAAGGGCTTCTTTGGCTGCCTGTCATCAGTTCAGTTCAATCACGTGGCTCCACTGAAGGCAGCGCTACTAAACCGTGGCAGCTCATTGGTCAGCGTACGGGGTCACCTGGTGGAGTCAAACTGTGGGGCGCTGGCTGACTCAACAACCTTACACCCACTCTCAGGTAAGCTATTGTAAAACACAGTCTCCACTCAGCTAGCTGGATAAAACTCAGGTCGAACAAATACATTTGTTTGTTTACTATGCCACAGCTGTTCAGCTTTCATACTGGAAGCCATTTAAAGGTGTGTGGGATCAACTGTGGATGTTCAGTTTTGCCTCCGGCTTAAAGCATCATTATTACATTTCAGGGATAAATCAGGAACGAATCGAGACCACAATGAGCTGATGCCTGACAGCCTAATGGAAGTTTTGTTTATCATTGTTTACGCAGTTACCAAAATACGTTATCTTCTGCCACATACAGCCTGTTGAGGAACATCCATTGGCTGCACAGCTCGTTCACTCATTACTGAAAGTTAATTAATTAGCTGGCTTCTCTTTTCTTCTCTGCCAGATCAAGCTGCGAAACCAAACAAAGATAAGGAGCAGCATGGCAATGACACCCGGCATGATTCAGCAGTAATAGGAGGTTCGTTTCTCTATTTTGTCTTAATTTATTGTTCCTGTGTTAATATGAAATTAGCCTCAGATGTCACTTTGTCTGACTTTCTTTTTCTTTCTTCCTTTCTCTTACTCTCTTACCTTACACTAGTTTTTTTTTGGTTGTCTCATTGTTGAGTCCTTGATAACCTAACCTGTGATGTCACAACCAACCCTTGCTCATCTACAGGTGTGGTGACAGCAGTGGTCTTCATCACTCTGTGTGTGGTGGCGGTGATGACCCGTTTCCTGTACCAACACCGGCAAGCCCAGAGAGACGCCAGCATCAAGGAGAAGGAGCACCGACACAACCTGGAAACAGCCTACCGGAGAGAAGCAGCCTACCAAGCAGAACCAGCCTACCGGACAGAGCTCCACCTCCACCACAGCTCCACCCTCAGGGACAACAGGGAGTACTACATCTGACCACAGCATCCAGCCAAGCCTTCTAGCCATCGCTGCTTACCTCTATTCTGTTTTGTCTAGCTGTCTGCATGGCAGGAGGCACCAGACTTTTTTCCCTCGCTCCTCTGGGGTAGAAATGAAGAATTCCTTCTCCTTTAGGGAACTGTGGGAATATCCTGGTGGGGAACGTCTTTCCATTTCTGTGTAGATATTTCGTAGGACAGGACTTGTAGCTGCAAATATGTTGACCGGTCGGCTCACAAATTCTGGTGATGGGACAGGAAAACGGTGCCATAAAGAGATTGAAGCATATGGGTATGGTGCAATGGATTTATCCAATGATAGAAATGCAAAGAGCCTGGAAAGGTTAGAATAGAAAGGCAATGTTATAGGATATGTAGGTAATGTTATGGTAAAAAGCCAACTAGAGGGAAAAATGGACAGTGGCACTGTTTTGGTGGCTCAATGTATGTAGATGGCCAAGATTAAACTCTCCCACTGTCATGTGGGGAAGAAATCTCATGTTCTGATGCAGAGAATCTAAGCACAGATGCAATGAATCTATTTCAAATTCTTAAGAAAAGGGTCAGATGCTCAACAGAATGGAATGGTTGAAAAGACTAAATGCAAAGGCCATCTTAGATAATATACTATTGAAAAATACAAAGTAAGATAAGTATTGTTTTACTGATCGTGATAATGCAGTGGTTAATTAAGATGAAAATAATTCCACAAGAACTGATATTAAAATTAAATCTCCATTTCAATAAATCCTTAAATAAAGCCATAAAAAAAATTAGGTGCCCCAAACCGGTTTCCTACATTATAATTATTTGAAAGTTTGATTTAAAATTCATCTTTCTCCCCAATGTTCTTGAGGTTTCTAAGCCACAGGCTGGGCTGGATTTATATTGCTGCAAGAAATGGAATGTAAAAATAACCCAGCTAACTGGAACATCTGCTAGCTGTCCCCTAGCAAGAAAACCAACCCATCATATACCACAGAAGTGGCTGCTGGCCAGGGGTTAGAGGAGTCTTCAAAGAGCTGCCATATACAAGGCTTTAGTTGTTCACCCAAGCTCTTTAGATTTTCTTCGTAGATTTTTTATTGTTTTGTTTGTTTCCTTCAGCAAACATTTTGTTCTTTCACACCTTTGATCTGTTCACACATTTGCGACCATTTTATATTGTATTCTTTATTTGAAGTTTTTAATTAATTGCTTCTGATTGAAGTCAACAGTATCCCTGTGTTAGATCTACAGTATAAGGTGATTAGTATCTACTGGTATTTGATGCTGGATATTGATGCTTAGCGTAGTGTAATTTTTCTCCTAAAATTAAGTGGGAAAGGATAATGAGAACTAAGTGCAAAATATCAAATAAATAATAAAAACAGAATGAGAATGAAAATCGTATACGCAAAAGTCTTTGATGACAACAGTTCATAAACACACCATCACAAAATAATACTATTGGCGAAAGTATTGCCTGAAAATTTTTTTTCTTTCATATTAAAGTGTCCTTGACAGCAAGTTATGATTAACCTCTGAGACTCTGAAATCCTTTTTGTACTCATGTTGATATTGTGGTTATTTTGAGAGACCATTTTGTATGGCTATAATTGTACAGGTATATTATGATATGTTTAATAAAACCAAACATTCTTTTTGAAAAATAATGATCTCTTCCAGAGAAGTTTTATGCTACATAACCTTTATCTCAATCTTTAACTTTCTTATTTTCTCTGATACTTTGTCACACAACCATTTTTCTGGCTCTGAATATGTGTGATTGTGTTTGTTTTTACATGTGTGTAGAAGCATACATAGACCAAGGATGGTAAGAGGTGGTCCTTTGTATTTGGATATAGTAGAAACATTCATTTTGCGCTGTGAAACTACATCCTCTCTTCCTATAAATGTTGTTATGGTAAATGTGGTGCAAAATGGAATCTGACCTAATTCAATCACAAAGCCACAGTATTTAATTACTTTAATGGGTGGAAAATTGTATTGTCTCTAAATTAATTGTTCTATCTGCAGTATTTTATCCTGACCAGGCTAGTCAAATATTACAACACAGGGAGATATTCTTATTCATCCAATTAAGTGTCCAATTAAAAAATGAATTCCTGCTATTTTATTTAATTAATTGCATAATAAATGTACTATAGTGGAGTACCCATTTACATTCCCCTTTTTCTATTATAACCTGGTCTAGCCCATGGTTCTGTCAATCATAAAATAACATGGTGTCTCCATGAGCTGTACAGTGGCTTTAGTAGTGTGGCAATAGGCAAGGTCAAGGAAGTTCACTTTCATCGAAAATACTTTGCATATTGCTAAGTGTTTTTCTTCTCAAAACATAAACGAGCAGAAAGCCACCTGAGAAAACCCCTTTTGCGTGCATGCAAACTGGATTGCTCCGGATCTATTAGGGTTGCACAAAGTAGGGTTGTAAATATGTGTCCAGCGAATGGGAGTATTTTCAAAGATGGATTATGCTGTGTTTGCTGGTTTTTGGGGACCCATTTATTAACATATTTTTTGTTTTTATTTGAGATTGTCTTTTTTTTTCACTTTCAGTTTCACTTACTTAGCTAGCAAATGCAGTTAGCTAGTTTAGACTAATGAAACACCCTGCTCAAACAGAGGGATGCTATGTTAGCTAGCTGGCTATGACTGTCCAACACATTTACATTTTAGTCATTTAGCAGATGCTCTTATCCAGAGCGACTTACAGTTAGTGAATACATTTTTTTTTATACTGGCCCCCCATGGGAATCAAACCCACAACCCTGGCGTTGCAAACGCCATGCTCTATCAACTGAGCTACATCCCTGCCGGCCATTCCCTCCCCTACCCTGGACGACGCTGGGCCAATTGTGCGCCGCCCATGAGTCTCCCGGTCGCGGCCGGCTGCGACAGAGCCTGGATTCGAACCAGGATCTCTAGTGGCACAGTTAGCACTGCGATGCAGTGCCTTAGACCACTGCGCCACTCAGGAGTACTACACAACACTGGAACTCTTCCAAGTCAAGGTAAGCTTTTGGTATTGCTAATTTATTGCCACCGGGTCCTGCCGGTGTAACTGCTTACTGACAATACACTACCATTACTGCATGATTGTAGTGGGTTTACTAACGCATTAGTTCTATTAGTTATGCTGACTATGACGTTACTTTAGCTAATATGGTGACAATGATGCAGGCTGTGTGTAGCGGTTTGACTTGGAAAGGTTTTTTCACCTGGTCACATACAGCTGATGTGTTGTGCATTGAAGTCCACAAGCGAAGGGACAAGGTGAGAGGAGGAGCGCGCTAGAAGGAATACAACATGGCTGCTATGAAAGTTAATTTTGTTTACGTGTGATCAGGGGTGTACTCATTCCGGCGATTCTGTTGAAAAACAGAAGCAAATGGAACAAAACGGGGATAAACATACATGAATTTGTCCAATAGAAATTATTGTTTGCAACTGTTGGACTAATGATTACACCCTACATCAGCTAGATGTAGGGAAGAGTGTGCAAGGCAGTACTGAATGTCACTGTCTGTCCATGTGTCACTGTCTGTCGCTTCAAATTTGTCTCTCGACCTGTGTGCACCTACGATTGTAAACTTTAATTTATAGGCTAGGTTGTAGCAACCTCATGATGGATATAGGGAAAAATTCTAGTATCATGCAGTAGCCTAAACCTAACGCTGTTACATTGAACTGGGTGAATGGAATTTGAATGAGAGTCATCCAATATGCTGTAATAGAAATAAGGCCATGCTCACAACAAAAAAAGGTGTCCTCCCTCATCTTAAACGGCACTGACCGCCACTGGTGTACACAAAGCACTCTTTAATGTTTGGCAAATAAATGTGACTGGTTACAGGATCGGGGGCGTTTGACGCTAGTTCCTACTTCACAGTACGGTTGTTTAAAAAAAAGAACTCTGTCTTCTCAAGTTTTGTGGTGGCAGTATCATATTATGGGTATGCTTGTCATTGGCAGGGACTGGGGAGTTCCACAAAATGAGTGCCTTTGATATTTGGAATTGATATTTAGAAATTGTGCACCAATATGGAATTTTAAAAGCCTGTTATTTTCAATGAAGTGCCCTTTAATATAGACCACATGGAGAATTTAATAAATATGATTTTGTATATGAATAAAGACTTGCTAAAGTGCAAAAATTCTGCATTTTGACATTTCCCTCCAGAAAGCATTAGACCTCTCACTAAAGGCTTCAGTCATACAAAAGTTATACTTAAATCCGAACTGGTTCTCTAGCAGATTAGTAAGAATGTCTCACCCCATGTTCAAGAATGGCCTTTTTCCCTTTATTCAGATTACAACCTCTCACTTTCGGTTACTTGAAAATGAAATCATCTCCAAAATATCACTATTTTTAAAACAAAGTTGGTTGCAATTTCATTTTAATCCACCAGAAAAGACAGAACAAAATTGTTGTTAAACTCAAATATACTAACTGATTTAAAAAAACATTATTTTTCTAAACAATGTTTAAAAAAGGTATAATCTTTGTAAATGATATCATACATGGGACTGGTGGGGTTATTTCCATATATGTTTGTTAGCTGCATGTGTGACATGTCTGCTCTACCCAAAATTACAACCAACTATTTGCAGCATTACCACAAAAATGGAAGAGGCAAGTGGAAGAGGGTAAAGTAAGGAACTTGTCTGTTGGCCCTGCATTAAAGAAAATTGTGATAAATAAAAAAGTATACCAGTTTAATTTAAGGACCAAAAAATTGACAGCTGTGCCATATGGATTGCAAAATAGTTGGGAAGAGATTTTCGATGTACTGATTCCATGGCACATGGTTTATGAACTGATACACAAAACAACGCCAGATTCAAATCATAGAATTGTTCAATTTAAATTATTATACAAAATTCTTGCAACCAATAGAATGTTATATATATGGGGGATACAACCATCCAAGCTCTGCAGATTTTTCTGCGAAGAGACTGAATCATTAGATAATTTGTTTTGGTACTGTCCATATGTAGCTTGTTTTTGGTCACAGGTCCAGGAATGGTTGAAGAAGCGCAACATTTACCTGGAGCCAACTCTGCAGATAGCACTACTGGGTGATTTGAAAAGTCATAGTCAATCGATCAATAATATAATACTTTTAGAAAAAAATGTATCTTTAATTTACAATCTGTAGAAACTATGAGAATAGAAATGTTCAGAACTTTTGTGAAACATCACAGCACAGTTGAAAAATATATAGATGGGGAGAGATAGATGGGAGGGGTTGAGTGGAGCTGAAGGGTGGGATTTAAAAACAACAAGATATCTAATGTAAAATATACTGTGTCTGTAAAATGTATATAGTATGTTAAGCTGGAAGTAGATGCCTGAAGTGTTGTTTCCATTAGTTTACTCCAATTAGGGGAGGGGTGGTAGAGTTAGGGGAAAATAATAAAGGAAAATATATTGTATATACACTACCGTTCAAAAATGTGGGGTCACTTAGAAATGTCCTTGTTTTCGAAGAAAATCAATTTTTTTGTCCATTAAAATAACATCAAATTGATCAGAAATACAGTGTAGACATCGTTTATGGCTTCTGTAGCTGGAAATGGCTGATGTTTAATGGAATATCTACATAGGCGTACAGAGGCCCATTATCAGCAACCATCAGTCCTGTGTTCCAATGGCACGTTGTGTTTCCTAATCCAAGTTTATCATTTTAAAAGGCTAATTGATCATTAGAAAACCCTTTTGCAATTATGTTAGCACAGCTGAAAACTGTTGTGCTGATTAAAGAAGCAATAAAACTGGCCTTCTTGAGACTAGTTGAGTATCTGGAGCATCAGCAATTGTGGGTTCGATTACAGGCTCAAAATGGCCAGAAACATATAACTTTCTTCTGAAACTAGTCAGTCTATTCTTGTTCCGAGAAATGAAGGCTATTCCATGCGAGAAATTGCCAAGAAACTGAAGATCTCGTACAACGCCGTGTACTACTCCCTTCACAGAACAGCGCAAACTGGCTCTAACCAGAATATAAAGAGGAGTGGGAGGCCCCGGTGCACAACTGAGCAAGAGGACAAATACATTAAAGTGTCTAGTTTGAGAAACAGGCACCTCACAGGTCCTCAACTGGCAGCTTCATTACATAGTACCCACAAAACACCAGTCTCAACGTCAACAGTGAAGAGGCGACTCCGGGATGCTGACCTTCTAGGCAGAGTTGCAAAGAAAAAGCCATATCTCAGACTGCCCATCTTAATCTCTTCATTTTATTGGCCAGTCTGAGATATGTATTTTTCTTTGCAACACTGCCTAGAAGGTCAGCATCCCGGTAAATGGCTATTGTAGCCTTTTAAAATGATAAACTTGGATTAGCAAACACAACGTGCCATTGGAACACAGGACTGTTCGTTGCTGATAATGGGCCTCTGTACGCCTATATAGATGTTCCATTTTTTTTTTTTTATCAGCTGTTTTCAGCTACAATAGCCATTTACAACATTATCAATGTCTACACTGTATTTCTGATCAATTTGATGTTATTTGAATGGACAAAAAAATTGCTTTTCTTTCGAAAACAAGGACATTTCTAAGTGATCCCAAACTTTTGAATGGTAGTGTATGCAGACAGTTAAATTGATGGAAGCTACAATCTATTTGCAGTATTAAAGCTGATCTACCCCCTAAGAAAAAAAAGAGCAGGTGTTCTTAATATTTTGTATGCTATAATATTTTTTTTTCTAAAGAAACACTAAACATCTACTAGTCAAATCAAAGTGTAAAGCAGGTGGGATGGTTCTACTCTTCTTGGCCATTCTCTGGTGTTTTGTGGTAGGAAACGGAGTGGGTCGAGCATAACACATGAACCTTGTTACCCATAGATTGACAGGCTAGAAATGTTTTAACAATTTACATTTTTGGTGAAGCAAGAAATTGCCCCTCCCTGTTGCACACAAGCTTCCATTCCTCCTGTCACAAGGGGATTTATGTAAGGGATAGACGCCAAGGTTCTGTACATTACCTTGGAAATGGGGCGGCAGGTAGCTTAGTGGTTAAGAGCATTGTGCCAGTACCGAAAGGTCGCTGGTTCTAATCCCCGAGCCAACTAGGTGAAAAATCTGTCGATGTGCCCTTGAGCAAGGCACTTAACCATAATTGCTCCTGTAAGTCGCTCTGGATAAGAGCGTCTGCTAAATGACTAAAATGTAAATGTAAATAATGGACGACACATCGGGACGAGGCAGAGCCGAGTTTGACGGGTCCTGAGTATACGAAGAGGCAGGACGCAGACGCAGGAATTATTCAATTATTCAACAGGGGCTGTGTCACTCAAGGACATTCAGAGACTTGTCCCAAAGCCACTCCTGCGTTGTCTTGGCTGTGTGCTTAGGGTCCTTGTCCTGTTGGAAGGTGAACCTTCACCCCAGTCTGAGGTCCTGAGCGCTCTGGAGCAGGTTTTCATCAAGGATATTTCTGTACTTTGCTCCATCGTCTTTGCCTCGATGCTAACTAGTTTCCCAGTCCCTGCCACTGACATCCCCACAGCATGATGCTGCCACCACCATGCTTCACCGTAGGGATGGTGTCAGGTTTCCTCCAGATGTGACGCATGGCATTCAGCGGGCTGTCATGTGCCTTTTACTGAGGAGTGCCTTCCGTTTGGCCACTCTACCATAAAGGCCTGATTGGTGGAGTGCTGCAGACATGGTTGTCCTTCTGAAAGGTTTTCCCATCTCCACAGAGGAACTCTGGAGCACTGTCAGAGTGACCATCGGGTTCTTGACACCTCCCTGACCAAGGCCCTTCTCCCCCGATTGCTCAGTTTGGCCGGGCGGCCAGCTCTTGCCTTGGTGGTTCCAAACTTCTTCCATTTAAGAATGATGGAGGCCACTGTGTTCTTGGGGGCCTTCAATGCTGCAGACATTTTTTGGCACCCTTCCCCAGATCTATGCCTCGACACAATCCTGTCTCGGAGCTCTATGGACAATTCCTTCGACCTCATGGCTTGGTTTTTGCTCTGACATGCACTGTCAACTATGGGACCATATATAGACAGGTGTGTTCCTTTCCAAATCATGTCCAATCAATTGAATTTACCACAGGTGGACTCCAATCAAATTGTAGAAACATCTCAGGGATGATCAATGGAAACAGGATGCAACTGAGCTCAATTTCGAGTCTCATAGCAAAAGGTCTGAATACTTAGGTAAATAAGGTATTTCTGTTTAATGTTGTTAATAAATGAGCAAAAATCTCTAAAAACCTGTTTTTCACTTTGTCATTATGGGGTATTGTGTATAGATTGCTGAATAAGGCTGTAAAGTAACAAAATGTGGAAAAAGTTAAGGGGTCTGAATACTTTCCGAAGGCACTGTACATCTACCTGCAAAAGCACATGAAGAGGATGGCAGATAGCAGCAGCCCTTTCTCCCAGCCCCAGCTACAGAGCCAGTTGAGGGTCACAGTAACATCCATGGTACAGGCTACTCTCTACCTACTCAGCTGCATATGGACAGTAACGTTCATCTTCATATTTCAATTGGACATCTACTAACAACTAGATAAAGATGGGTTAATACTTTACACAGTTGCCTCTGTCCTTAGCTTCTGTAACTATCGGTTCTCTCAGTCTGTATTCAGGCAAAGGTTTACTGCTCTCTTTGAGAAAGCATCACTGGCACTTGGGTTTCTACATCTTGTATTCTTTTCCCATTTTACACAGTGGTTGTATTTACATATACTGGTATTTGTAATCTGTTAATTGGATTAATTAATTTTTATTCTGAAAAAAAAGGTTGGTACATATATTATTTTGCAGCCTGGTATCAGTTTATAAGCAACACACTGTGACTCTTTTGCAAAATATATGCTTCACAGTTATTGATGGCTAAGTCAATAGATTGCATACAATGTAGAAAACCTTTGATAATCAATCTAATATGTAGACAATATTGAATATATATTTGTGTAAACAATACATTTGAATTAGTAATTTAATCAAAGTAATTTTATGCTCATGTGCATGTGTAGACTTTCTTTTAACCACAAAATTAATCTGTTGAGATATTATTAACTTGCTATCCTTATTGTTGGCTTAATGTGGAATGGAATGAACCAATGGGATCATCTTTTGTCACATTGGAACATTCTCTTTTACTCTATTTACAAACAGACATGGTATGTTAGACACACAGTAAAGACTCTATTCAGTCTGTATCGCTGGAAGCATTACAGATTGCGCAATAGAAATGTAAATGTAATTTCAGATTGAGCCGACATATGTAGAGTTTACCGTGAATGAAGTCTCCATACAATTTCAATCACGCTGTAAGGCTTAACTTCCGCGATATCGATTGAATAGAGCCCTAAGGTCTTCAGTTTGGTTTGGTTATAATGTACACTCCCCTTCGTATTTATTTGGACAGTGAAGCGAAAACTTTTGGTTCTATACTGCTGCATTTTGGATTTGAGATCAAATGTTTCATGTGAAGCGACAGTAAAGAATGTCAGCTTTTATTTGAGGGATTTTTCAAAATATCTGTTTTACCATTTAGAAAGCACTTTGTGTATTTAGTCCCCCATTACGGATAATCATGACTGAATCGTGAATAATGATAAGTGAGAAAGTTACAGATGCACAAAGATCATACACCCAAAACATGCTAACATCACTATAAAAGGGGAGGTTCAAATTCTTTTTTTTGGGGGGGGGGGCATGAAATGTATGCCTCTGTAACTTTTTCACTCATCATTATTCACGATGCATTCATGGTTATCCATAATCATGGTAGCATCGACATTAATGTAGAAGTGTTCAGAAACATCATCTATTCTTATTTACAATAAAAGTGACCCCAAAGTGACATACTACTGATTCTGCCTCCTCAACCCTCCTTTCCTCCCTTTCTGCATCTTTTGACTCTCTATGTCCACTATCCTCCCGGCCGGCTCGGTCCTCCCCTCCTGCTCCGTGGCTTAACAACTCATTGCGAGCTCACAGAACAGGGTTCCGGGCAGCCGAGCGGAAATGGAGGAAAACTAGACTCCCTGCGGACCTGTCATCTTTTCACTCCCTCCTCTCTACATTTTCTTCCTCTGTTTCTGCTGCTGAAGCCACTTTATACCACTCTAAATTTCAAGCCTCTGCCTCTAACCCTAGGAAGCTATTTGCCACCTTCTCCTCCCTGCTGAATCCTCCTCCTCCTCCCCCTCCCTCCTCCCTCTCTGTGGATGACTTCGTCAACCATTTTGAAAAGAAGGTTAACGACATCCGATCCTCATTTATTAAGTCAAATGACACCGCTGGTCCTGCTCACACTGCCTTACCCTATGCTTTGACTTCTTTCTCCCCTCTCTCTCCTGATGAAATCTTGCGACTTGTGTTGTAAGTCGCTCTGGATAAGAGCGTCTGCTAAATGATGTAAATGTAAATGTAAATGTGACGGCCGGCTGCCCAACAACCTGCCCGCTTGACCCTATCCCCTCCTCTCTTCTCCAGACCATTTCCTTTGACCTTCTCCCTTACCTCACCTCGCTCATCAACTCATCCTTGACCACTGGCTATGTCCCTTCCATCTTCAAGAGAGCGAGAGTTGCACCCCTCCTCAAAAAACCTACACTCGAACCCTCTGATGTCAACAGCTACAGACCAGTATCCCTTCTTTCTTTTCTCTCCAAAACTCTTGAGCATGCCGTCTCTAGCCAACTCTCCTGCTATCTTTCTCAGAATGACCTTCTTGATCCAAACCAATCAGGTTTCAAGACTGGTCATTCAACTGAGACTGCTCTTCTCTGTGTCACAGAGGCTCTCCGCACTGCTAAAGCTAACTCTCTCTCCTCTGCTCTTATCCTTCTAGACCTATCTGCTGCCTTTGATACTGTGAACTATTAGATCCTCCTCTTCACCCTCTCCGAGTTGGGCATCTCCGGCGCTGCTCACTCTTGGATTGCGTCCTACCTGACAGGTCGCTCCTACCAGGTGGCGTGGCGAGAATCTGTCTCCGCACCACGTGCTCTCACCACTGGTGTCCCCCAGGGCTCAGTTCTAGGCCCTCTCCTATTCTCTCTATACACCAAGTCACTTGGCTCTGTCATATCCTCACATGGTCTCTCCTATCATTGCTACGCAGACAACACACAATTAATTGTCTCCTTTCCCCCTTCTGATAACCAGGTGGCTAATCGCATCTCTGCATGTCTGGCAGACATATCAGTGTGGATGTTGGATCACCACCTCAAGCTGAACCTCGGCAAGACGGAGCTGCTCTTCCTCCCGGGGAAGGACTGCCCATTCCATGATCTCGCCATCACGGTTGACTACTCCATTGTGTCCTCCTCCCAGAGTGCAAAGAACCTTGGCGTGACCCTGGACAACACCCTGTCGTTCTCCGCTAACATCAAAGCGGTGACCCGATCCTCCAGGTTCGTGCTCTACAACATTCGCAGAGTACGACCCTGCCTTACACAGAAAGTGGCACAGGTCCTAATCCAGGTACTTGTCATCTCCCGTCTGGATTACTACAACTCGCTGTTGGCTGGGCTCCCTGCCTGTGCCATTAAACCCCTACAACTTATCTACAATGCTGCAGCCCGTCTGGTGTTCAACCTTCCCAAGTTCTCTCATGTCACCCTGCTCCTCCGCACACTCCACTGGCTTCCAGTTGAAGCTTGCATCTATTACAAAACCATGGTGCTTGCCTACGGAGCTGTGAGGGGAACGGCACCTCCTTAGCTTCGGGCTCTGATCAGACCCTACACCCAAACGAGGGCACTACGTTCATCCACCTCTGGCCTGCTAGCCCCCCTACCTCTACGGAAGCACAGTTCCCGCTCAGCCCAGTCAAAGCTATTCGCTGCTCTGGCACCCCAATGGTGGAACAAGCTCCCCCACAACGCCAGGACAGCGGAGTCACTGACCACCTTCCGGAGACACTTGAAACCCTACCTCTTTAAGGAATACCTGGAATAGTCTAACAGTAATCATTCTACACTCCCCCTCCCCCAGTGGTGGTTGTCCCACTGGCTATCCTAAGTTGAATGCACCAATTTGTAAGTCGCTCTGGATAAGAGCGTTTGCTAAATGACTTAAATGTTAAATGTAAATACTACATTATTCAACATTCAGTTCCTATTGGGCAATACACCAACCAAAACAAACTGCAAATGCATCCAACAAGTTTGTAGAGTCACAAGCTTGATGTAGTCATTGTGTGCTAGGAATATAGGTCCAAATACTAAACTTTTGACTACTTTAATACACTATAAGTGAATTAGTCCAAATCTTTATGAAAAAAGCTTATTCAAATGGGGGGACTAGATACATAAAGTGCTTTCATTTCTAAACAGTAAAACAGATACTGTATGTATGAAAATACCCTTAAATAAAAGGTGACATTCAGTACTGTCACCTCAAATGAAACATTTGATCTCAAATAAAAAATGCTGGAGAAGAGAGTAAAATTTACAAGTTTTACCTTAACTGTCCAAATAAATAAGGAGGGGAGTGTATAATGTGCAATGTAAAGTCTTCAGTTTGGTTTGGTTATAATGTGCAATGTAAAGTCTTCAGTTTGGTTTGGTTATAATGTACAGTTTAATGTAAGGTCTTCAATTTGGTTTGGTTATGATGTATAATGTAAGGTCTTTAGTTTGGTTTGGTTATAATGTGTCATCTATCATGTAAGACAGTGGTCACCATCCGGTCCATCGCGATCTTCAAGGCATTCCTAGTCGATCACCAAACATTTCTGTAGAAAAGCCAACGATAAAGCCTTGCGCTCTCTTTTTTATTTGTGTTGCGCTGTTGGCGGTAGCCACACTTGATTCAGAAGCCCTGTGCACCAGGTAGGCAAATTGTTCCCATTTTGAACCATTAATTTGTCTGAAAAAAAAACTATGCCTACCTGTGGCTAAATCGAGTGCGCCTACTGCGCTGGCCAATCGGATAGCTCCAATCACCTTGCCTATAGCTTCCATGACCCCAGCCACAGCAAAGTTTGATACTAGCCTACGTGAGATTTCATAACTTTTATAAAACCATGACCAGAGAATGACTGTCAAAGAATACAGCAAAAAGCTGCTGTTTTTATGAGTGAGTTCATGTTTCTCTGGTCATAGGAACAACATGAATCGTTGCAACTCGAAATTCGCCATCAGGTGGAAGACTGTGTCTCCTCTCTCTGGTCAGTCTCACCGGAGGAAACGAAGGAGAGAGCAGGGACCATGAGAGGCGGACCCTCTGCTGCTCTCTACCTCCCTCTGCTGAGACTAATGCCGTGTTCAAAACAACTGGGAACTTGGAAATCTCAGACTTCTGACTTCAACTAGGAACTCTGAAAAAAACGAGATCCGACTGGGAAATATGTTTTTGAACGGTCATCCAACTCAGAATTAAAAGTCGGAAACTCTGGCATCTTTTAAGTGTTCCAACTTTCCGACCTGAAGATCACTGACGTCATGATGTGATCTTGTTTTCTTTCCGAGTTCACAGTTGCCCTGAAAGCACCATGATCATCAGATGCAGGTACCATCAGTCCAGTAAAATAAAAAAGCTAATTGTTTCAATTTATGCTCAGCTGTGCCTCGCAAGTGCTACACCAACTGATGTATTTTGTTATCAAAGCTTGAGTTTTGAAATATAATATGGTCTGAGAAAAACAATATTGGCAGGCATATAGCCAATATAATGTGATAATGTATTAGGCCTACTGCACAAACCTCATTCCTACAGAACTGTTTTGATTAGGCTAATGTTATATTTTTTAAGTCATGTTTAAAACAAATCTGAGCGGTAGATTTGGGCTTGCTTTTTGACTGCGAAAGTGATCTTAACTCAGAAAAGGTTGGTGACCACTCATGTAATGTCTTTAGTTTGGTTTGGTTATAATGTGTAAAAAAATCATACATGGTAGGAATGGAAAGACTGAAAATGTATTTGAATAATTTCAAGTTCCGCATGCATTTAAAACAGCATATGTGGTACTTAAGTTTTAGTTAATACATATTGATTAATTATGTGATAAATATACTGTAAATCCAAGTTGTTTCCACAGCACATGATTTGCATGGACCATGCATGCAAGATACAGTCTGTTAAAGACAAATCAACATTGCAAACAAGCACCTAACAAAACATATTCTGGAGAAAGCAAAACATAAATAACATACAGTAGGTTGGTTACACAACATCTAAACTAGCTAGCAAGCACAAGGTACCTTCTGATTGAGCCGATTCTGCAAGTGTAGTACCCTGTCAGTGCATTGCTGTTTGCTTGAATCCCACTCTAAATATCTCTATAGGTCACTGTTTGTTTTGGTCTTCATGTTTTTGAGTCTTCCTTCCCTATATCCTGTTACCATCATAAGCATAAACAAAACCAAGCTTCATGGGCCAACTATATTGAAATTGCAACAGGGGAGAAATTAGTGGAAATATTCTCTACTCAACTTCAGAACCTTCCAAGAGAGATCTGCGATGGGTATAGTACATACAATAATAATGGGGTTGGTTTCATTCGTTGGTATATTTTTTAACACATTCTTTGCCTTAAGTCTGCACTGTGATCAAGAGAAGAGCTATAAACAGCCACTTTTAATGCTCATATATTACATTTTGGTATCCAATGGCCTGCTTCAAATGGCAACATTCTAGTCCATCTACGACAGCTTTTTTCCATAAAAATAACACACTATGTATAAGCTCCCAGTCATTTATTGACGTTATTGACGTTTCTGCATCAACGTGCGTTCTTCAGGCTTCAGCTTTTTGCCACCAAACACAACAATCGATAATGCTCTCACTTGCACTTTAATGTACACAACATTGTTGAGGATATCCTCATGTGTATGGCTCGGCGTCTTCTTCTACACCAAGATTGTCCCAAACCAGCGACCGCTCTTCATCTGGTTGAGAAGGAACATCAAAATCGTTATCTACTGTGCCTTCACAGCCGATTGGATCTTTGTTGAGTTTGATACTTACATGATAGCGACATCCAGATATCCTGTGACTGAGGATCATTTCAACCATGTGTGCTCTGGTGACAATGACACTCTCAATAGGGATATGGACATGTGCACTCCCATCCGTGGAGCATTTCAATACATCCATATTGCACATTTGCTAAGTTTCATTGTGACGATGGCAGGGTCATGGGGAGCCACACTTGTCTACCTGCGCAGGCACATGAAGAGGAAGGAGGGAAGTAGCCCCAACATCAGCGCCAGATGAGGGTTACTACCATCAGCATTGCTCAGACCATTCTTTACCCTTTTTTGTTCACTTTGGATTGTTGCTTGCAAACTAATCAAAGACATGCTTGATGCCAACAAAATTATTCTAATAAAGATGTGTTATGATTGCTTTGCTCTTTTTGATTTGTACCACTGTCAATATGAGGTTTGGCCAACCTCTGTTCTGGAAGAAAGCAGTTGATCTTTTGAAAAAGGTTAAAATGGGGTTTGTCTGGATCTGTACACGAATCACTAAAGATTGAGTTTGACATCAGTTAATGAGCTGGATTATTTTTTTTTAATACCAAATGTTTGGACTGCAAAAGTAACTACAGCTTTACTACAGTAGTAAACATAATGTAATATTATATTAAATAACCTCTAGAAAGCATTGTGGTATACAGATGTCGGATTGTAATTTGACCCCTTTCATCGCAGGAGGAAAATAATCCTTCAGCAGGAAAATGTGAATATCTGAAGTGGCGCATTTACTGGTAGAAAAAAGTAGATTTTTATTTTTTTAAAGCAAATTCATACTTTCTCATCTTTTGGTTGCTAGAGACGCGACCCAGTTGTTCGTTTGATTAGTTCTATATTTAAGGACGCGACCCAGTTGTTTGTTCTATATGTTTTGTTGCCATGCTTGCTGGCAACGTTCTTATCCCTTGCTTGCTAGCTAGTCAACTAGCTACCTCTGCAGCCAGAATAGCAGCAAAGTAGCTGCATTTGTGTTAGTTTAAGCTGTTTTCTATGGACATTCATTTGGATACATCCATAACAATGAGCTGATGAGGCCCAATTTTGCCTGGCATAGTGCCTTCTCGTCAGGACACTCATTGACCCTGTTCATTACGAGGATATCACATTGCATATCAAACACTAGGCTAGAAGCTAGCTAAATAGTTTGTTGCTAGTAAACCTGCCAATATGACAACCAAATTCAAAAATATCAGTTGCTGAAAACACCTGGTCAAACTGGAAATGTCATGTGGGAGGACTTGACAGCATAGCGCCACTTGCGTCATGACTACAGTAGGGACCGGAGAAATCCATGTTCATCATTCAACATGTTAGGTCATCACTCACCAAAATACAGTATGTCTCTGCAAAAACAAATAAATGTTTATTTGTTGGACCTGTGTTCACGATGTATCCAATTTCAGTTTGTGTGCTTTCTGTAACTTTGTAGCAAGTACAGTCTGCATATGTAGGCGCATATTGCATCATGATTGCAAGTTGTCCCGATTTCTTCTCCAACTGTCCGGATATCTTTTCCAACTGTCCCGTTATCTGGTTTTAATGTCCATTCTAGAATGTCATTCTAGCCAATCAGAAATGAGTATTCAACAATGCTGTGATATAATGACAAATTATACATGTCTCGTTAAACCATCAATAAACGTTAAATTCCCCCGCACAGCTGATCTCAATTGCAACCATCATTGGTCACCTCATTACCGCTCCCTAAAAGATGATGTAGGTGTTACCTTAGTCCTGCTTGCAACCAAAGTCTTTCAAGATATGTTCGCCCTCTGTTTGGTATTGTAATCGGAACAACTTAGTCATTTTTGAACAGACTAAGGGCAATTTATGTATTTGACAAGCAAATTAAAAGACACACCCTCTCCCTTCAGCCCTCAAATTACGTGGACACTTCTGATGACGTTTCATGATGTCTGACGAGTTGACACTTGTAGGGCAAGGGGTGAGGGAAGAATGAATTCATTTTAAATGGACCGCTCTTGCCCAGAAATGTGTCACTCGTTCGTCCCATGGTTGTGTTTTCAGTCATAATGGAACCACTGGGAGCTGTTGTGTGTGCATTATATACGCTACAGTCAATTATGATTGCATTTCATAGTGTTGTTTATAAAGAATAATGCTAATCTTTGCTGTGAGACCAAGGAGTCCTCTTACACTGTACTTTGATTATAAAGTTTTATTTATATCACAAGATTTCAGCATAAGTTTACAGACGTCTGCAGGCATCTGGAGAACAGCGACCCAAAATAATATGTTTGTTCTGATCTCCTTTGTCTCAACCAAGTATTTATAATCTTTACCATAATATGGGTGGTTTCCCATACAGACCAATCACCTGTCTCCACACAACAGACTTCCTCTGTTCTATGGGGTGTCCCCACAAAACTGCTCCCCAGATGCTCCCTCCAAGCTGAATAAACATCCTCTCAGATACCATTTGAAAACGTTAGCAGTCATAATTCCTCAGATACTACATATTCCCCCCTTCGAGACAAATTAAGTCTCGAAAACACAAAGAATAGGATTATGACAAGTAACAATTTATCTTATTGAGTATCTTTAACAATAAACCAAAAACACATTTTTCTATGGAGTGTAAATACATTTCTATGAAATATGAACAAATCTTTATGGAGTGTGAATACATTTCTATGAAATATGAACAAATCTTTATGGAGTGTGAGAGCGAAAAACCTGTCTGGCAGCCTTCTTTCCAAATATCCATCAATCAATCAAGACAGTACAATTTTCTCACGGCCCCTCTGCCCCAGGCAACCACCTAAGTACTCCAGATCAATTCATAAATCTTTATCAATGCATTTGAAACTATGATGCAATTTGAATATACATGAAAGCCTCAGCAAACAAAATACTATCAAAAAATGTCCACATTCAGGCTGGTCGACCCATCGAACCCTCCTGTGGATTGTCTCTATCCCTGCCTAGACCCAATATCCCTAAGCATCCACGAAATAAACAAAAACATCTGAGATCCCCACATGTACCCAATAACAGCAAATATCATTCTACAAAAATTTATACAGAAAGAATATGACATAAATTATGTATTACACATGCAAATATGTCTATATATCATTGCAGACACTGGAATGTAGTCCACTACACTTCATCTCCTCAGCAGTGTCGACTTCCAATGCATCGTTGATGATGGAATCGGAACATTTCCACACCTTCCTTGTTCCACCTCCTCCAGTCCATTCATATTGTCCTTTCATATTGTCCATGTTTGAGTATTTGAATCCCCTCTACATATTCCCCCATATGCTTCTGGAAGAAAATAAAAGACCAAACAGTATCTTTTGCAAAACAACACATTCAAATTAAAACATCAATATCAACTAAGAATATAAAAATGATATATAAAATGAATCACATTCTATTTCCCCCCTTTGATTCATAACAAAATACTAAAATCACACTAACATTTAAAAACATTTGAAAAACGATTGGATAATCAAAATGGATATTTATCCATCAATACTCCATCCAGTCCCACTTGTTCATCTTCATCTAGATCAGTAACAGTTAACAACGGCATCTGAGTGTTGTCTCCAGGCATCACAACTCCAACCCATCTCAATATCATAGCCTTCGCAAAGGTCAGTAACAAAGTACAAAAGCAAAACATTACACACAGCGCTAGCAGAGCTGCTACTAAAATCTGAACCATCACTGCTCCCACTGGGCCTAACTGATCTTGCAACCAAGCCTTCGCTGACCATCCAGCTCCTTCAGATCTACCAAACGCATCCCTTATATTCTTCAATGCATCTATAACACTAGTGATATTATCGGAACTATCTGGGATCAAAGTATAACAATCATCCCCCGTCAAATTCATAGCCAAACATAAGCCACCTTGTTTTGCTAAAATATAGTCAAGAGCCATGTCATGTTTCAACAGCGTCAGTCTGTGACTTCTTTGAGTATTCGACAGAAGGTTAAACCCTCTTATCGTTTCATTTGCAAAACCCTGCAAAGTATAGGTAATATTATCAATATGATCTGCCAAAAATGTTACACCATACCATGGAAAAAATCCCAGTCCCCACTTCTCTCCTAGACTTATCCTCCAATGGTAGGCTTCCAGACTATGAAATTCCGCCATGTCCCTTTTCACCCTATTTCCAAACCTAGACTCAGATTTGTCTGTGTCCGGTGCTTCCCCTCTTTTAATGGTAAAAACCTCATATGGAAGCTTCAACGTCGACATGTAACAACATCCTGTCCATCCATAGGGTAAGAATATATACGCTTTATCACCACAAACCCACCAAATATCTCTAAAATTCCCAATAGTCACATTACCAGGCAAAAGCTGATCTTTCACCATCAAAGTCCTGCTCTTCTTACTAACTGGAACATAAAAAGTTACATTATATTTCTCATTACTAACCTTATGTTCATGCTTACCCAAAGTCATCATATAATCATCACAATCTGATATTCCCATAAACATACCCTTTCCATCATATGTTTTATTAGAACAAAAACAGCTTTTAGCCCTCAATGGTTTCACCTCCAATGCTTCAGGAGTCGCTGTTAACTGATTTTCCTTCCCATCTAACAAATTCACATAGGGTAATTCATTTAACCAAGAACACTTAAACCTAGGCCTAAACAAATGTTTCGACAACGACATTATTGTATCTGTTAATGATTGTTGCTGATACAACAGCCATGATAAAGCATAAGATTGACACGTACTTGATAAAGGTTTAGCAACCGTCTCTAAAATAGAACCCCATGTGCCTGGTGCTGGAATTCTCAACAGACATGGACCCTCAAGATTCCTCACTGATCTTACAGAATGAGTTAACTGCTGGAACCAAAGATTCCTACCTGTCCATCCATCTTTAATTTGCAAAACAGAAGAATCAAATCCATATGCCTTCCATTTAGTTTCTCTCTTCCCTAACGAGCGGTACTGATCAAATATATCTTATTGTCTTTCATTAAAATCAAAGAACTCATCCTGTACCTCCATGATAGTATCCTGCTCTATTTCAGATGAATCTGCATCATTCTCTACTACCATCTGCTCTCCTATCTCAACACTATCATTACTACCATTGACAGCACTCTCCATCCGTATCATAAACTCCTGAGTCACTCTTGCTACATCCTTTAGTTTCAGAAAAGTTGTTGTTGGTGTCTGTGTCATATTTCCTACATTTGTTATTGCCGTCGTACCATTAATCTCTTTCAAAGTTACTATTAAAATAGTTGCTTTAGTTGATGTATTAACACTCTTAACTATTTCCAGTGGGAAAGTTACAGATATCCTCTGTGTAGTATTTACTGTTGGAGTGGCTACTGTAATATACTTCTCCTGAACTCCTTTGGTGACTGTGGAAGCTTCAACAGACTTCAAATCTTCCATCATAAGCTTCACTTTACGAATTACATAGCCTTTTAACCAATAATTCTTAGCCGGAACAAACTTTAATGCTCGCACTAAATAAGTACACATATATTCTCCCTGATCTTTCCATGTAACATTACGCAAAATAAGTGAGCAATCGCTCATAACCCTCTTCCACTTCATTTCGTTGTACAAAATATACTTCCTTTGACTAGGGGGCACAGCTTCTACTTCTGGTCCTGATAACAACACTTCTTCTCCATAATTATCTCTCCATGTGGGAGGAATGTCACCTCTACACATTCCTTCTCTCACATCTACAAGGAAGATGAGCTGTACCACCCATCCTAACCCTAATGACAGTCTTTTCCTCTAAAATTGGTGCTGGAGCGATTGGCTCCCTTGTAATCAAATGTGAAATATTTATAGCTTTAATAACTGTCAATGTTGAAAGAGTTGAATTGCTTCTCACTGTTGTTATAATAGGCTGAAGTGTTGATGTCATTGTTGTTAATTCATCCATTCTCCCTAAGGCTTTGAACTCTTTACTTGTATTTCCATCCATCACCACTAGTGTCACTACATTAACTCTCAGTCCCAACTCTAAACCCTCACTTTCAAACTGTTGATTATAAAAAATACACTTATAATCACCTTGATCTTCCTGCTGGGAATTGTAAATATAGATACTGCAATCACCCTCAATCTTCATTATTCTCTCATCTTTCAGCAACGCATACTTTCTCAATGCAACTGCTCCTAACAGATCTAAACTCCTGCCATATCTATCTTCCCACTGAACTCTAAATTTCCCTTCACCACTGTTCTCTCTCTCTTACTACTAACATTGAAGCTTAGCTGACTGTCCTAGAGTTCCTTCAACCCTAGTTTTCCTAACTTTTTTAATCTGACTTTTCTCCTAACTTTTTCAAAAACCATTTCACTGATTTATCCACAAATTCCTTTCCCACTAATTTTAGGATATGTGACCGGGAAGTCCCCACCTGCTTATGACTTCTTTACACACAGACTTGAGCATCTTTTAGCCTAGTTTGACATCTTATTCCCCTCTTGGTGTAGGAATGTAACCAAGAATAACAGTCACCCCCTGTAAACATTATTTTTCAGACAGATTGTCCTCCTTCCTATGATATAATCAACCTTTTCAAGCAAATACTATTCCCAAAAACCATACTCTTTTATAATCTTTCTCCTAACCTTAGCCTTCTTTAAAGAATCTTCACTGAGATTTCCAATCCAGAATACTAAAGACAAATCCATCTCTGTCATCATCAACAATTGGTAAACCTTTTCCTTTGGCACTTCTACCAGACAGCCATCTGGTGTACATCTTATTTTACAGTTCAACTTACACAATGCATCTCTTCCCAACAATGCAATAGGTGTATGTTCTGATACCAGTATGGGTATTGTAATTTTTTGATTTTTATAGCAGAGCTTAATTGGTTCCGTAAGAGGAATCAGCTGTTTTACTCCCTCGAATCCCTATCCTAATTAGTTAATTTTACATAGTGAGATGTGTAACCTCTTCAGGCTGAACACAGATAAAAGCCTTTCCGCTATCCATCATCACTTCCAATGGTCGGTTGTTTATTTTCACCTCAATTGTTGGATCTTTTCCCGGTCCTGATGCTACCAGCTGACACCCCCCTTTCGGATCTTCTGGGCACCCCTAGAATCCTTGCTCCAGGCCCCTATAGGGGTTCACCTGTCCTCCAGATGATCTTCACTTGCTCCTGTATCTTCCTCTGAAATTCCCTCTTGTGTTTCCTTCTGGCCCATTGCACTCACAGCAAAGTGACCAACCTGTCCGCAACTATAACACACTTCTGGAGATTGCTGGAAGTATGGCTTAAATCTTCCTCCTCTTCCTCTTTCTAAGCCTTCTCGTCCCCTTCCTCTCCAATTCTTTCAGTCCAGAAACTATCTATAGATATGAAACAACTCATTCCACCCTTAGTTTCCAGACATCTCGGTTTTTTCTTACTTTTGGAGTTTGGATTCATTTTTATTGTCCTCTCTGCTTGTCCTCTCTCTATTATTCATCTCTGATGCAATAATCACCCTCCTGAATGATCACTGGAAGCTGAGGATAGACGTCCTTAAACTCTACTTCTTTCTCATAAGGTGGGGGTCTTTTTGCTGAATCCGTATGTGAGAAAGGTGTACTGACTTCTGTCATTAGTTTTTCTGTCACCTTCACTGCTTTTACAATTTTCTCTATACCTTTGTTTATTTTATCGCTGGTATCTTTTATCCGTTTTTGTCCTTCATTTTCAAACAACTTAAGAACACCCAGCTCTCTTTGTCTCTTTTCTTTACGTTGTTCCCTTTTTTTCCCTTTCTTTTGACCTGCTTTATGAATTGACAGAAGCACTTTCATTATGTTGATGACGTCAGGGTTAAGAGTCCCTTCCACTGGCCATGGTTGTTCAATGTCAGGCCAACGTTTATTCCATTTGCCAGATAACCTTGCAATACCATTAACTAGAGGATTACTATTTTGTACTATATCAACAGGTGTATTTACTTTCATAGTTTTGATGTCCTTTTTCCCCATTGTAACAACTATTTTATATTCCTTTATTTTATATTCCTTTATTGTGAATTATAGCTTATAGTTTCCTCCCTTTAATTATTTTTTATTTTTATTTTTATTATTAAACAATTAATTAATCAATCAATTGATGAATAATTAAAATAAAATAAAAAGTATTTATTTATTTATTTTACCAATGTATTAATTAGTGGCAATCTTACCACATCCGATCAGGAAAAGTAAAGGAAAGTAGTAAACTTCAGAGCAATCCAAAAAAGAAAAGACCTATAATCCAGCAACACTACAGTACTCACAAACCAATTGCTTAATAAGCACCCAATGACCTTAACTTTACATAATAATGTCAGTACTCGATTCCCAACACAACTCTAATCAAACCAACTTATTCACAAAAACTCCAATATGCAATTACATCAATTGATCAGTCTGTTGCCAAGTCCTTGTCAAATTGTCATAACATCAAATATGCTAGGCACACAAAATATCCTGTATGGGAAGGTAAGTTTTGTAAATAGAACAGTACTGGCCTTAGTTTGACTTGATCCGTTGCAGCAGACTCTGTCGCAGCACACCCTGTCGCGTGATGTACATGTCAGCACTTCCGCTCTCTCTCTGTCTCCTCCCTCTCATCTCTCATATGACAGAATAACAAAGAACAGACAAGAATTTAGTATTTCATGCACACACTGAGTTATTTCAACCATTCAATATTCCTCCGTTCACATTCGCGCTAAGAAATAAGCAAACAACATAACTCAGGAATATTATAAATAGCTCAATAACATTTTATTTTATTTATTTTTAATCCGTCGACATATCTCTAATTTATCAATTCGATAGGTCTCAAGAAAACAGTTTAATCTTCAAACAACAGCCAATTTAACAACCAGAATACACTATTAGTCTCTAAATCTTCTCTCTCTTTGTCTGCGTCTCCCAGCCGCTCAGTGTAGGGGAGTGGTATATTTAGCCCTACGTAACTCTAAAGTCATAAATCACGCGCATGCGTAGTTCATTCACCAAAACGATTTCAGAGTGGATGGAGCTCTCTCCCAGCTCTCTCCAAGCCAGACAACAGAAAGTTAACAGTCCCGCTATACCTCCATTCTTTTACCCCCCATAGACAAACAATAACACTTAACAGAGCTCACAAACCACATAAAACATTGAACACAAATCCTACTGAGAAGTTTCTTAACTTCCCTTTATCCTAATCTGCAGATTGATAGTGAATATCTTATCCATTACAAAACATCTCTATACACTATTAAAAACTCCTCCCTGTAGGCTCATGATATTATAATAGTTAGTAAACGTTCTCTTTTTATAGAGAGTCATGACATTTTTAACCTTAACGTCCTTCCAGGGGGCTCACATATAGTTAACAACCACCAATGTTCTCACCCACGGAGACTCACAAGATCTCCAACACAAATTCCATCCCAACATGAGTCGACACACAGCTCAGACACGTCTCCACTCCACCATTGTTCTCTCTTCCACAAACCCAAATACATAAATACACAGTTTTAAGAGGCTCGTTCCATTCCTATGGACCTCTAAGGTAGCATGTAGCATGTAGCATATAGCATTGAGCATGTAGCATGTAGCATGTAGCATGTAGCATGTAGCATGTTACCTCCATTGCGCCATATAATTCCTTTGTTCTAAATTTCTGCTACCACGAGGTCCGCGTAAATTCAATGAGCGGTCACATCAATCATATAATTCGTCAACCACATGTTGAGAGGTAACTTGCAACCGAATATATATACCACAGCCTCAAGTCCCCTGGACTCACCTAAATAAACCTAACGTGTTTTTAGGATTTTCGGCCCATCCTAATGATCGCCTCCTGAGAGGGCTACCATAGATTCGCAATGGTTCTAATTTGTACACATTTACCCTAGTTCCTGGCCTTATTCCTTCTATTCTTCAATAGTTATAGACAGTCCCCCCCTGTTTGCGTTGTTTTACCAGCGCAAACAAATTTAGAATTTTTAGAACGGACTCCTATCCCACAGCAAATAACAGCAAAATCTGCACACATAAGTCCTTTAAACGGTACATCTCTCCAGCGCACACACCCATAAGCAAGCGAATCAACCCGCGCACAAAATTGTGAGAAATCTCACCTTATGAGCCGGCGTCTTGAGCGGGAGTCACTTCACAGCTCATGAATGTAACACTGGAGAGACGCAGACCGTCCCAAACGTTCCTCGTCGCTATTTCTGTTGTTTATAAAGAATAATGCTAATCTTTGCTGTGAGACCAAGGAGTCCGCTTACACTGTACTTTGATTATAAAGTTTTATTTATATCACAAGATTTCAGCATAAGTTTACAGACGTCTGCAGGAATCTGGAGAACAGCGACCCAAAATAATATGTTTGTTCTGATATCCTTTGTCTCAACCAAGTATTTATAATCTTTACCATAATATGGGTGGTTTCCCATACAGACCAATCACCTGTCTCCACACAACAGACTTCCTCTGTTCTATGGGGTGTCCCCACAAAACTGCTCCCCAGATGCTCCCTCCAAGCTGAATAAACATCCTCTCAGATACCATTTGAAAACGTTAGCAAAGTCATAATTCCTCAGATACTACAATAGCTTGGCTAGAAGACAACGCATCCGCAGACATCGAATGTTAGCCATCCGACTATATCAGGTAAATCTAAAATTACAATGTATAAGCGTGACGTCAAGGAAAGTTGTATGTGCAAGCTAACGTTTCCAAAAGCTAACCAAACAAAAACATAATTACTTTTTTGATAGGTGTTTGAGCCGCCGTGTGCATTAGTAGGACAATTTCTAACTTATTTACATTCGTTTTTTTACTTACACTTGTATGTTTACTTCTCCATATTAATGTTGGTTTTAAGTTTTGGCTGACTTTTCTTAGCAGATGAACAATCATCGCGAATTGAATTATGGGGCTTTTCAGGCCCCTGAGTGAACATAATTGTACACTCGCAAACTCGATCAAAAACAAGGGCTGAGGGGCTTACGTTGCCAACTTCCCTTGCTTGGCTAATCATTTGGACCGACGACAAAGATGGCTGCGGGGATTCCCCCAAGGGCATAAGGCGAGGGTAAGTGGAGGAGGGTGTATCTTTTATGTGTTTGAAACACAGCCATTACATTGAACTGTGGCTATTAGCTTTATAATTATGAAGTTGGATGATTGAGTTAAATCATACCAATGACCATTACCACGTAAACTATGAAGCGTGTACTCAACATAGAAAGCAAGGATAGCAAATGTCAAACTGTATTTCTGCAATAAAGTAATGTATGGGATATAAGAAACAAAAGCTATGTGTCTCGTTTTCATTTATATATTATGTGTATCGCCATGCAAACTGGGTGTTAACGTGCTTAAAATGAAAAGGATATTTCTTAGGCAGGGAGTTTTACTGTGCGGCCGGTGGTGCAGCCGTCACAAGTACTGAGCAGTGGAGAGAGTATTTTCATTTAATCCTTTGTTAGGCTCTCACAAGGGTTATTTCAGTGATATTCTGGAGATTTAAATTTGTAGCTTTTCCTTAGAGTTCACTGAAAACGTTTGATGGACCCAAGGGTTTAAGAAAGGCTGACATTTTCACATCTATGTGATGCTCTTTACAACTTTTTTTCCTGTTTCACAGCCATATGTATTCTTTTCATTTAGAAGTAGTGAGCGATTCCACGCCAGGGTAGGTCGAACATATTTTGGGTATCTCAGATTGTTTGGGCAATTCTCCCATAGAAACTTCATTGGGAGGAAGGATGTTTGACATGCTGTTTACATTTCTATCACAATTATTATATTTTTATAATTGAGAAAGTGGCCATTTTAAGCCCTTTATAGACCTATACATGCCTCCTGTAAGACCCTATGATCCGTAAACCATACATGCTACAGACAACATCTTGGTGTCATTATACTCCTTTATAGGGTAAAATATGGAGTATGTAAAAAAAAATAGTGTGAAATTTTGCTGCCATCAAATCCCTATGTTAGAGCATATTTTAAGGAGTATAATGACACCAAGATGTTGTCTGTATCATGTGCGGTTCACGGATCATACGGTCTCACAGTAGGAATAAATAGGATAAAGGGCCTAAAATTGCCAATTTCGTCATGATTATTATTATTATTTTACTGTTTGCGATACAAATATAAAAAGACATGTCAAACAAACTTCCTCCAAATGAAGTTGCTGTGAGAATTGCCAGAACAATGGCATGGATTCACCCCAGTACTATACTTGAAATGAAAATCTACATGTTAATAATAGCCAATTCTAAGAATAGTACACAATGTTGAGTGTGTGCATCCATATTTCAGATTTGCCTTAAAACTATCTTTGATATAAATTCATGAATTAGTCATTAATGAATTATGTGAGATTATAAACCAAAAAAATATTAGTAAGATGCAATATAAACTAACATTGGAATGTAAAAGTTAAAAGAAACGTACGGTAACACTTAATTTTAAGGGGTCCTTATTAGTGTAATTACATGTGTAATTACACTAACAATCATTAAAGTTAATTGTAATAACTCAGTTACACTGTAATAACATGTAACTGGTGGTAATTACAGACTGTAATTACGGAGGTGTAACAATTAATGCTTGTTACTGTGCTTGTTACAAATGGGCAAGTTTCCACTAAATTCACCAATTTAGTGTTTTGTTTCTTCTCAGCTGCATCCAATTCAGTAATAACGATTACAAGTTTCTAATCTCTTGTGGACAGATACGCTGGGTGTCCCGGGATTACATAGGCTATAATTACCTACCTGTGAATGCACTCTTCAAAATGTCCACTCAATGTTGTTGCTAGCACTTGCCCCCAAAAAGTGTACCATCTGGGTTAAACTTGGTTGAGTTTACAAAATACAGATATAGGACAACCTTATTGACTGGAGTCTACCATACCGGTGTCATCAAGTGGGAAGATGAACACACAAATACATCTCAGAGTACATGTAAAACTGGCATAAATACAATGTAATTACTAGGTGTTACACAGGATTTAGCTAGTTAAAAGGAAGTTTATCTTGAGGGGTACTTACTTGTAATTAATGTGTACTTATATTACATTACCCATCCTGACAAACTGCCCCTAATTGTAATGCTTCTGGAAGCACCATACAAGTGACTAAATAAATACACAATTACACCGCAGAGTACATGCAATATCTGCATAATTATGTACATGTCACGACTTCCGCCGAGGCGGCCTCCCCTCCTTGTTCGGGCAGGTTTCAGCGTTCGTCGTCACCAGCTTACTAGCTGCTGCCGATCCATTTATCATCACTCCACTTGTCCTGTCTAATTAATCACACACACCTGGTCCTTATCCCCAATTAGTCATTATATAAGTGTTCCCTCTGCTTCCTTGTCTGTGTGGGTGATTGTTTGTAGTGAGCTGTGTGTAGCTCGGTTGAGCTACCCTTACCTTGTTGTTGCCAGGGTAGTATTTTCCCCTGTGCCTGAGTTTTGTTGTCGCATGTTTGCGCAACTGTTTATCGACGGAATAAACTCTTTGGATGCGTATTACTCTCCTGCGCCTGACTCCTTCTATCACACGCATCACAGTACATTAATTACAAGGTGTTACACTTCATTTTAACTAGCTAAATCCTGTGTATCTTGATGGGTCCTTGTAATTATTTTGTACCTATAAAGTATGCTGACAAGTAGTACAATCTAATTGTCAGCTTATGAAAGCGCCATCAAAGTAAAAAAATAAACATGCTACACTGAACAAAAATATTTAACACAACATGGAAAGTGTTGGTCCTCTTTCATGAGTTAAAATAAAATATCCCAGAAACAAAAAGCTTTTTCTCTCAAATGTTGTGCACAAATGTGTTTACATCCCTGTTAGTGAGCATTTCTCTTTTGCCAATATAATCCACCTGACAGGTGTGGCATATCAAGAAGCTGATTAAACGACATGATCATTACACAGGTGCACCTTGTGCTGGGGACAATAAAAGGCCACTCTAAAGTGTGCAATTTTGTCACACAACACAATAGCACTGATGTGTCAAGTTTTAAGGGAGAGTGCAATTGGCATGCTGACTGCAAGAATGTCCACCAGAGCTGTTGCCAGAGAATGTACTTAATTTCTCTACCATAAGCAGCCTCCAATGTCATTTTAGAGAATTTGGCAGTACGTCCAACATGCAGAACATGTGTATGACGTTGTGTGGGTGAGTGGTTTGCGCATGTCAATGTTGTGAACAGAGTGCCCCATGGTGGCGTTGGGGTTATGGTATTGGCAGGCATAAGCTACGGACAACGAACACAATTGCATTTTATCGATGGCAATTTGAATGCACAGAGATACCATGACGAGATCCTGAGGCCGATTGTCGTGCCATTCATCCACCGCCATCACTTCATGTTTCAGCATGATAATGCATGGCCCCATGTTGCAAGGATCTGTACTCAATTCCTGGAAGCTGAAAATGTCCCAGTTCTTCCATGGCCTGCATACTCACCAGACGTCATCAATTGAACATGTTTGAGATGCTCTGGATCGACGTGTACGACAGTGTGTTCCAGTTCCCGCCAATATCCAGCAACTTTGCACAGCCGTTGAAGAGGAGTGGGACAACATTCCACAGGCCACAATCAACAGCTAGATCAACTCTATGCGAAGGAGATGTGTCGCGCTGCATGAGGCAAATTGTGGTCACATCAGATATTGACTGATTTTCTGATCCACGCCCCTATATTCTTTTAAGGTATCTGTGACCAACAGATGCATATCTGTATTCCCAGTCATGTGAAATCCATAGATTAGGGCCTAATTTATTCATTTCAATTGACTGATTTCCTTATATGAACTGTAGCTCAGTCAAATCTTTGAAATTGTTGCATGTTGCGTTTTTTAAATTTTTCATCAGTATAATTACTCATTACCAAGTAAAAATACCTACAAACAAAAGATGAGCTTCTCCTTTTAGTCAACTTTATTGCAACATGTAAAAATACCTTACATTTCTTACAAATTACAAGGATTTGTATTGTTAAACTGATCATTTGATTAATTTGATTAAACAAAGATATAGGCCTACTCAATAACATAAAAATAACTATTCTAGTGGTGGTGAGTAGTAGTCTAGATAGCTAAATTGGAAAAACGTGATTATCTTTTTCTTTACTTTTTAACATTACAAGTAACAATGCCAATCGACAACTGTCTTCATCTGTTTCTTTGTTGTAAGCATTTCCCATCCTTGAGTCTGAGACCTTGTGGGAATCTGTGGTAGAGAAGAAGAATGTAGTTATGACAATTTACATTACCCTATACTAGTTATTATCATCATGATTTCTCTATTTTAGGCCTGCTACCTAGCTAGTTGTTGTATTATCCACCTAACAATAATTGTGCTCGCTAACACTAAAATTAGCTAATGTTTAAACACATTGAAAAGGAACTAACGTTACTCATAGTGTGTTGACACAAGTAGCTAGCTAGCTAACGTTAACATGCTGGGTGTGTCCCACATAATACCATTGGGGTACGGATACCCTGAGAACAAGGTTCAGGGGAAGATAAGACCATCGATCCCATCTAAACTTAGCTGACTAGTTAGCTAGCGAGTAGTGACCATAGCATAGCTATTGGCCTGCTTTAGGTAGCTAGCTAGTCAAGGTTAAAAAACTACCTAATCCAAAAAAACTCAACAGATTGCATGGAAAGTCTATTCTGTTGATGGTAACTAGCTAGCTAGCTAGCTAGCCTAGTTGGTAGGCCTAACAAAAACGCCAGAGAAGCTAACATTAGCTAGGTACAGTTAACTAGCTAGCCAACACTAGGATAGCTCGCTGGCAAATACTAACTAGCAAACTACCTTGCTATGCTGAATTGTCCAGCAGAATTAATGTATACAAAAAAGCAAAACAAATTGCATCGAAAACCTACTTTCTATCTCTTGTGTTGACATTCTCTTGTTGTCTACAACACATTGTTTTTTTTCGCTGGATTTTGCACACTGACCTTATTCTCAACCTGTTCTTTGCACACGTTTTCTTCTGTGGTATTATGGAGGTCCGCAAACAATGTTAGAGGTGCATGCCACCACCTAATGGATGGTTGAAAACTGATCAACTTTTAATGCAGAAATAATAGGGGAAGGGTGAACAAAAACAAAAACTTTACCCCTTCAATCGGATTCAAATGTCTTCTCAGATCCCTACACAGGCTCAGGAGCCTGAGTGGAGGGAACTCTTCATTCAGTATTCCCTGTAACGTTTCGGCCGTGAAGTCCTGAAGATCCAAAAATATTTTTGCCTCCTTCACAATGATTTGTAGTTTCTTCGATTTTTGTATTAGTTTGTCCAGTGCAATGTATCACTTCCGCGGCAAATGCAACAAAGTCTACCTTCTTCCCTGTTAGTATCTCAGGATCCCTCTGATGAACGACATTCACTGCAGGCTGTGGGATATCCACTCTCATCTTATCTCCACTTGCTCTTTCCGCTATTTGCACTGCCTCCACATAGGAGACCTGCTGGATAGCCCTGATCCTAGCTACTTCAACCTCTTTTACCCTAACAGGGCACTCCGGGAACTCGAGAGCGTGATTCCCATTACAATTACAGCACCATCCAAGAAGCAGTAGATCTGTTCTATGTGCGCTATTTCTATTCTTCCGGTTCTTAAGTTTTGTTTTTGCGTCTTTTACTTTTGGTTTTGCACACCAGCTTCAAACAGATGAAAATACAATATCTTTAGTTATGGAAAATATATTTCACAGCGGTTTAGCTGGTACAATGATTCTCTACACTGTACTTGCTTGTTTTGTCACATAAATTGAAACTAGGCGAACTATTAGAATTTTAGCAACCAGGAAATGGCGGAGCGATTTCTGCATAATGCACCTTTAACAATGTAAAGTATTTTTTGATGTGAACCGTTTGTGAACTAGTTTTTGCCATTGGGCCTTGGCATCAGTCCTTTATTGCAAAGTTGCGTCAATGAGGTGGTCGGTTTTCAATTGGCTAACACTTATCACTTGGTTTGCGCAGGCTGAAATATGGTGCATTGGTTTATATGGTTGCGATGCTGTCGAAAACTTGCCCATTTGTAACAAGCATGGCAACAAGCATTCATTGTTACACCTCTGTAATTACAGACTGCAATTACCACCAGTTACATGTTGTTATTACAGTGTAACTATGTATTATTAAAATGTATTACAATACTTGTCACAGTGTATGTAATTACACTCTAAGAACCCCTTAAAATTAAGTGTTACCAAATGTACTCCAAGTAATGGAATACTACCAAAATTGTAGTACTGAATTTTTGTATGGTTGATTTTGACTTTCCAGCATGTTGTTTTAGAAGCTTGGTCAACTTCATTTAAGATAACTTTTTCACACCTTGTTTTACCAATGAACATGACCTTAGGTTAAACTAACACAAAGTTTGAATTGAAACTAAAAATCATTAACTGAACTGATGCCTATGTAACACCACAAGCATGGATATAAAATGAAACGTTTCAGGGTTTGCTAGTGTTCACCTGATATAGCAAGAACAAGCTTTCATGCAATAAATTGCACTGACACACTTAATTGTATTTTGTTCCAATGTGTTTTCTAATGTTTGTGTTTTAGGGGGAACACTGCCTATGTTGTTTACAACATGTATTACTTTCAGCTCTATATGATTACAATGGGATTGCGGTCACATTTTATGTCTTGGCGTTCTTTTCTTTCTCATCTCAACCAAAATGGACATGCAGTCTTTAGAGCTGAATTTACAGAAGGTGTTCTCATGAAAGTTTTGACCAGCTATTAATTTTATAGTATGACTTAATGGTTTTCCTATTTTTCCAAACATGCTTCATCCTAGCACTATTATCAATGTGATGTCCACTCAAAATAAAAGAGTTTTGAAGGCACGGAACCCAAAGGAGTTGGGAAGCCACTCTTTGGCAAACAAAATTTACAGACTGACCTCCATCCAAGGGGGCTCTTGACCTCGCCTTGCCACTGTGCATATTAATCATCCAGTGATTGTTATTATCAGTCCTATTCAGTGCCTCTATAGTGGGTCTAAGCTCATTGATATTCATTTATTTCTACCTCCCTATAATCTGCCCTTAATAGACTGCTGGTAGGAGGCATAATGAACCATAATGAACCATTGAACAGGATAATTGTTGTTGTAATTACCTGTAAAGAGCTTTCCACACAATTAAAATGGCAAGGGGGACCTTCTGCGGACATGCAGAAGTTTGTGCAGAGTGGACAAGTTGGCATCCTTCATTCATGTGTGGGGTCCTGATTCCCACAGAACCATAGTTGTTTTCTTATGCGTAATTAAGTTGTGAATAGAAGCCTTACTTAGTCTTCACATTAGTCTTCAGTTCTGAACTTACTAGTTACACTTATCTTACAATCTAAAAGTTATTCTTACTTATACTCTGAAAATAAACAGGAAAAGTATTGGTGTTGATCCTACATTCAGTGCAGTAGTGTGAATACTAGAGACCTTCAAACCAGTAAAGCCCTGTTGTACTGTATTCTCTATTGTCGTCCAAAAATTACTTTTTTTGACTAGGCAGCAACTCAGAATTAATTGCTACTAACAGCCCACAACAAGGTGAATGGAACCACATAGTTTTTTTCTTATTCTTTGGGCACAAACAAGCTGTCAAATTGATTGCTGTAATTTGAGTGTGGGAAGAAAACTATTGAAATGCAGTCCGTTCTCTTCGAGAATAGCTCATCAGTAGGTAGCTCAGTCAAAGTGCATTTTCAGGAGCAATTCAGTGTTAGTTTTTGATTGGGAGATTATGGAGCCTATTCAGCAGAAGACTGTTAAGAGACCAATAAACTTGTCAGAAAATAACTTCATTATGCACACAATAGGGGACTTTCGAGAACTTACTTTGAACTAAATAAAATACAAAGTAAAAACAAACTTGATTTGGTATACTTAATGTTTTGGAATGGTGATGAGTCAAGTAGGTTATGAATGATAATTAATTGTTACGTCACCTATGTCTACATTATTTTTGTGGTTTAAGTTTTTGTAGAAAATATACTGAGCATGGTCACAAAATGTCCTTACTGAGCTCCAGATGGAGATATCATCCAAGAGAAAAGATTGTCTGTGATGAATATCCTTATTTATTGTCATTGTCTATGTCTAAAGTTGACAGCTATGACAAATCAAAATAAAGTTATATTTAGAGAAACGAACGACAGCAGCTACGATCTTGGCTTTGATTTTTTAAATTCAGTTTTAGAATTCGAAATGTTCACAAAAAATTTAAAGGATAATTTGATGTTGTGAAAATGACTAGAAATGAACCCATCAGATCCCTCCTGAGATGACAGAACTTCTATGGGCTGCCATTTAGTCAAAGAGACTCTTATTTCTAATGGGATCTTCTGATGTCTTTATTTGCTGTGCCTTGATACCAGCTATTTTGCCTGCTTTCTCCCAGAGCCTATCATGTATCCATGCCAGTGAAAGATGTTGTCCGGTTTTTAGATTCATATTCACCATCTATAATGTACCTTTTGGTATGGAGGGAATTCATGATATTATAAAATGATCAATGTTCACATTTCCTAGATGTTATATATATTAACATGCTTAGTAAGCATGTAATAACATGTAATATGTAAACTCAGCAAAAAAAGAAACGTCCTCTCACTGTCAACTGCGTTTATTTTCAGCAAACTTAACATGTGTAAATATTTGTATGAACATAACAAGATTCAACAACTGAGACATAAACTGAACAAGTTCCACAGACATGTGACTAACAGAAATTGAATAATGTGTCCCTGAACAAAGGGGGGGTCAAAATCAAAAGCAACAGTCAGTACCTGGTGTGGCCACCAGCTGCATTAAGTACTTCAGTGCATCTCCTCCTCATGGACTGCACCAGATTTGCCAGTTCTTGCTGTGAGATGTTACCCCACTCTTCCACCAAGGCACCTGCAAGTTCCCGGACATTTCTGGGGGGAATGGCCCTAGCCCTCACCCTCCTATCCAACAGATCCCAGACGTGCTCAATGGGATTGAGATCCAGACTCTTCGCTGGCCATGGCAGAACACTGACATTCCTGTCTTGCAGGAAATCACGCACAGAACTAGCAGTATGGCTGGTGGCATTGTCATGCTGGAAGGTCTTGTCAGGATGAGCCTGCAGGAAGGGTACCACATGAGGGAGGAGGATGTCTTCCCTGTAACGCACAGCGTTGAGATTGCCTGCAATGACAACAAGCTCAGTCCGATGATGCTGTGACACACCGCCCCAGACCATGGGGTCTCCAAATCGATCCCGCTCCAGAGTACAGGCTCATTCCTTCAACGATAAACGCGAATCTGACCATAAAATCACCGCTGGTGAGACAAAACCGCAACTCGTCAGTGAAGAGCACTTTTTGCCAGTCCTGTCTGGTCCAGTGATGGTGGGTTTGTGCCCATAGGCGACGTTGTTGCCGGTGATGTTTGGTGAGGACTTGCCTTACAACAGGCCTACAAGCCCTCAGTCCAGCCTCTCTCAGCCTATTGCGGACAGTCTGAGCACTGATGGAGGGATTGTGCGTTCCTGGTGTAACTCAGGCAGTTGTTGCCATACTGTACCTGTCCCGCAGGTGTGATGTTCGGATGTACCGATCCTGTGCAGGTGTTGTTACATGTGGTCTGCCACTGCGAGGATGATCAGCTGTCCGTCCTGTCTCCCTGTAGCGCTGTCTTAGGCGTCTCACAGTACGGACATTGCAATTTATTGCCCTGGCCACATCTGCAGTCCTCATGCCTCCTTGCAGCATGCCTAAGGCACGTGGAAACAATGTTGATTCAACCAGTGTGTACCCAGTGGGTGGGTTTGAAAGTATTGCAGATACTGTAAGATTGTTATATGACAAGGGCCACTCCTCATCCCAAGTGGGACATCAAAAACATGGGTAGTGTTATAACGGACGATTGAGCTGCCATGCTGTTGCAGTGAGCTAAATCAGCATCAGAGAGAGATTGCTCAGCAATTTTCACACACAGGATGTTCATCCAATCAGTACATCTGTTTGGGTACCACTCACAACCAGATCACACTGTAAACAATCTGATACAATCTGTAAGAGCATGTTTCAGCCTATCATTGGGCTGTCTTGCTAATAAAGCAACTGCAATCTTTGTCATTTGTATGCATCGGTAATCCAACTGGCTACTTTGCTACCAGAGTCAGGGTTGTCATTCTCAAGTCGCTATTCTCAATGATCTGCCACACCAGTTGCGGCCCAACTGTGTTTTCAGACAGTGAACTAATCCTTGGAATACCTTTAGATTAAGGGAGGATTTTGGCCATAAATGCCTGATATAAATGTATTGTTTTAATGAACCAAACATGCAGTATGGAGTGTCCTCTCAATGATAAAACCAGAGCCTGTCATAAAGAGCTAAATACATGCTTCTCTTTTTATCTCTGCTATCAGTGTCCAACGATGAGTGCATCCTTACTCTTCCCAAAATATCTGTCACCGATTACAATGATTAATCTCTTATCCACTGAAGAATGTCTTAATCTAATTAAGTGCATGTTGTAGGCCACAGAGAAGAGGGAAACGCAGCGGGTAATTATCTCAGGCACTAGGGGAGGATGCAGATCATTCACCGCTGATCTGGTAGGGCATTTTGATGATTAATCACCCTTTGGGTGCACTTTTACCAAATGTGACTCATTTCAGGAAACTAGGCGTATGTCGCGGGTTACTACTTCACATGAGAGCCATTTGAACGTAAACATGTTTTTTAAATCAAAATGTGTTTTTGGGCAGAAATGCCTTCTGGAACACGTGAACTTTCATGTGCCTTAATAACAAACTTGTATGCCATCTGTAAATACGAATAAAATTGTTAAATTACGAGTCTAGTTCATTAAGCCACAGAAAAAGACAGCAACCTTTCCACTAGCCATGATTGGCTGAGATAATGAGTGGGCTGGACATCCCGAGAGAGGTGTTAGGATTGGTCTGCCATATAGAAGGCTTCTGTCTATTTGAGCTGGTCAGTATGTGTAGGTAATCCTGTGTAACACAGCTTTTTTTATGTATCATGTAGTGGAGCTGCGTAAGTGTTGCTCTCCACATTCTGGAGGATCGAGTTTTAAAATCAGTGGAATTAGAGTATGATAGCTAAATAGATGGAGAAAACACCTGTCTCCGGATTACATCTTCAAACTAAGGGCAACCATGGCATCCGTGACAGGGAGACTCGTCCATCATGCATGATGTATACGGGTAAGATAGTCTAGCTAGCTACATTTTTAGATATTACACATTTCTAATTTTGACAGAAAGTGGTTTCCTTTCAAGATAAAGTGTACTGTTAGCTAGCTAGCTAACGTTAGCTGGCTGGCTCGCTAGCTAACGTTACGTGTATGATGTTATTATTCGTATTTCAGAGCTGTTTTCTTGGCTAGTTAGAGCCTAATGTTAGCTAGCTAACATTGAACCTGATTGGTTAGCTACCAGCAGATTTATACAGGGTAGTAACTACATGAGTTGGCACTATGGTTCATTGTTTAGCTAGCTAACGTTAGCTGGCTGGCTCGCTAGCTAACGTTACATGATATGTATAATCTAGTCCATCACCCATTTCGTATGATATGTTAAAAATGACAATTATATGTTACAAATTTGCAAAACGTACTATATTTAATGAAATAGTAAAACGTATAATGTGTTACATTCTGGCTAGGTGGCTAACGTGAGCTAGCTGGCTAACGTTAGCTAGGCTATGGGTTAGGTTTAGGGGTTAGGTTAAGGTTAGGGTTAGGGAAAGGGTTAGCTAAAAGGCTTGAGGTTAGGGAAGGGTTAGATAAAAGGGTTATGGTTAGAGAAAGGGTTAGCTAAAAGGGTTAGGGTTAGGGGAAAGGTTAGCTAAAAGGGTTAGGGGAAGGGTTAGCTTACATGTTAAGTAGTTGCAAAGTAGCTAAAAAGTAGTAAGTAGTTGAAAAGTTGCTAAAATACTAAAGTTTTCCGTGAGAGATTTGAACTCGCAACCTTTGGGTTGCTAGACAGTCATGTTAAACAGGGGAAGGGTTAGCTAAAAAGGTTAAGGTTAGGGTTAGGGGAAGGGTTAGCTAAAATGGTTAAGGTTATGGTTAGGGGAAGGGTTAGCTAGCATGCTGAGTAGTTGCAAAGTAGCTAAAAAGTAGTAAGTAGGTCAAATTGTCCATGATGAGAATTGAACTCGCAACCTTTGGGTTGCTAGACGTTCATGTTATACACTAACCCATCCACCGACCCACCTACTCACTCTACTTTTGTTTTTGCCTTAAGTAACCATCTGTCTTATGTAACCATACCAAACGTAACATTATTGTTGTTGTTCAAGATGGAAGTAATTTCATTTATATGAATGGGTTGTGTAGCAAAATGAATGATAGTGCTAAGTCTAGTGGTCTTTCAAAGAGAATACATTTATCATACTCCCCACTTCAAGTTTTTTGTACAGTATGTCCAATCCACTTGACTCAAACAAAACGCTGTCATTGGCTAACTTTGACCCATAGGCCACACTTTGGGAAGTTCTGCTCTTGCGCAATAACACTGCAGGATGGATGATGAAACAACTTCAGCAACAGTCTGTCTACCTATCAAAACAAAACAAAACATTTATTTGAAGAGCATTCTTTTCCTGCCATAATAAAGATGCTGACTGACTTTGGTCCTGATATGACTCATCTTTAGGCCTCAACTCAACCTCACTAGACATGGCAAGGTTGAACGTGGATGCCCTTAGGGCAATCGAGACGCACTCCTATTCCAGCCAGCCACAGCAAACAATGCTGACCTTTATTGTTGAGCTGCATATCCATTTCAAAGAGCAATGCACATAAACAGCATGTCAACCAAAAGTTAGCAAATCGAAATTGTATACAAACGAAACCATCCTTGTAATTTGGGCGTAGATCAATCAGAACATCCTCTGGGCTCAATAACATAATTATTCTGAGGGAGGGGGTGGAGAATGAATCAATAACATGATGCATACTCCCTTGTTTGCGGCTCGTGCTCTAGAGCAGGGCGGCCAGGGGAATAGATTTTTCCTGAATTAGAAATTTTTTATTGCAAGGATGTGGGACGTTCAATGGCCAAGTGACAAGCGTTTTTCATTCATTACAACAAGCAAAAAGACTGTTCAATATGCTGTATGGAACCCAATTATTTTGTCCGTATTTCTAGAGCCTGTGTGATTACCTCGGGCTTAGGCAGATCCGTGGGCGGATTTCAAACCAAAATGGAAAATTGGTCTATGGCAGGATTATTAACATTCTTGGGTTGGGAGTTTATCTCCAGAACATAGCCCGTCTTTCTTTCTCTGAGGCTTTATAAAGTTTAACCGAGGGGATTGAAGCAGCAGATACATTGTTCGCAATACGTTACTACCGACTTCCACAAGAGCACCAGAATGAACTCCAATTATTGGGTGGTCATCCAATATTTCGACCAAAGCCTCTGAAAGATAGTCTGTTCAGATATTAGTGGATCACTTGTGTTAATAATACAGTATACTGCCATTGGCACGCTTCATCTGAGATTTGCAAGTGTGTAATTCAGACTTTGATGTCACAGAAATAAACACCTTAAGCAATTTTATTTTTGACGATAAGTAAAGTACACATGGTTTTATCAAGTGTTTTCCCTCACATTGAACTCCCCTGACAAAGCATGAAGGCCAAGTGTGACGAAAAGCTCTCTCTCTTTGTTCATCAAACTGAACAGAGACTGCATGGCATATTCCTAAGTGGCTTAGTCTCCAAACATTGATGTCAAGCAACAAAAGTCTCTCCCTGACCTACATGTTTCAAGCAGACCACCATAGTCCCTTTGCCCAAGAACGCCAAGGTAACCTGTCTAAATGACTATTGCCCTGTAACACTCACATCTGTAGCCATGAAATGCTTTGAAAGGCTGGTCATGGATCACATCAACACCATCATCCCAGACAACCTGGACCCACTCCAATTCGCCCCAACAGATCCACAGATGACACAATCTCTATTGCACTCCACACTGCTCTCTCCCACCTGGACTAGAATAACACCTATGTGAGAATGTTGTTCATCGACCACAGTTCAGCACCATAGTGCCCTCCAAGCTTATTTTTTAAGTCAGTTAAGAACAAATTCTTATTTATGATGACGGCCTACCCCGGTCAAACCCGGACAACGCTGGGCCAATTGTGCGCCACCCTATGGGACCCCCAATCACAGCCGGATTGTGATACAGCCTGGAATCGAACCAGGGTCTGTAGTGATGCCTCTAACACTGAGATGCAGTGCCTTAGACAACTGCGCCACTCATCACTAAGCTTTGGACCCTGGGACTGAACACCTCCCTCTGCAACTGGAGCCTGGACTTCCTGACGGGCCGCCCCCAGATGGTGAGGGTAGGCAACAACACATCTGCCACACTGACCCTAAACAACACTGCTAAATAGCTACCCGGACTACCTGCATTTATCATTTTTTGCACTGACTCTACCCACACACTCACACATACTTACACTGACATCCAACGCACACATAACATGCGCACACATGCATACTGACGCCACACACACACACTCACACACACACACATTCACACTCACCACATACACTGCTGCTACTGTCTATTATCGATCCTGGTGCCTAGTCACTTTAACCCTACCTATACACTGAGTGTACAAAACATCAGAAATACCTACTCTTTCCATGACATAGACTGACCAGGTGAATTCAGGTAAAGCTATGATCCCTTATTGATGTCACCAGTTAAATCCACTTCAATCAGTGTAGATGAAGGGGAGGAGACAGGAAAATAAGGTGTGATGTCACGAGAGGCTGTGTCCTGGAGGGACGTTACATCCCCCTGAGATGGCTGCAAACCCAGACAGCTATGGCTCCATCTGCTGGTATGGTCGGGAACTCCACCCCTCTATGGCCAATCTTCCCACGCAGCTGAGACAAATGAGGAGCTGATGAGCTGAAGGTTTGGGAAGGGAAGACACACAGTCTCCAACCTGGGCTCTCTGGAGGACAAGAGTGCTGCACGTCCACTTCCATGAGGAATATAAGGATTTGGAGATACTTACCTTTGGGAAATACTCACCTTTGGATATATGCACCTGTGGAAATACGTGTGGGACATTTGGAAGGACGTTTTGCTGGGTTGGCCACTAGCTGCAACGTGGAATACAGTAAGACTGGGGAAAAGTTATTTGAGCGAGTGAGAGTTATGATTGTGGATGTGGAAGAGACATCCCTGAACTGTTAACCCTTAAAGAGCCACCAGAGAACAGAATTGTGTTATACTTTCGTTAGTTTCCCAAGACCTTTAATAAAATCCTTGTTTTGATTGAACCTGGTCTCCTTGCACTACTTGAGCAATCCCGCTGAAAGCTGTGTAGCCTCTCGTGACATCACAGATGGTGGAGAATACGGGCACGCTCAAGCGTTAATAGTGCATGTCAGAGGAGGATACCGAAGGTTTGATCACCCAGTTTTCCAAGTTGGCCGTAGGCTCCCCGCCGACTGAAATGGAGGACATATTGAAAGCCCTTGTTGCTGGCCAGCAAGCCCAGATGCAAGCAAACGTGGCTCTCTTGGAGGAGCAAAAGAAAGCCAACCTTCTGAAGGCAGAGGAATTGCAGTTGCAGAGACAGAGGGTGGTCCAAAATACCCGCCCAATAAAGGCAAGTGACTTTATATCTAAGATGGGAGCTACCGATGACATTGAGGCATACCTGCATGCATTTGAGGCCACGGCCACTAGGGAAGCCTGGCCCAAGCAACAGTGGGTTGGTCTGTTAGCCCCCTTTCTAACCGGGGAATCGCTGAATGCTGTCCGGGACCTGGGCCCTGACCAGGTTACTGACTATGATGCCCTGAAGTCTGAGATCCTCAGCAGATATGGACTCACAAAGTTTGGTATGGCCCAGCGCTTTCACAGCTGGACCTTCCAACCAGACCAACCTCCTCGGGCGCAGATGCATGAACTTGTCCGAATCGCAAGGAAATGGCTGGATCCGCAGAGGAATACAGCAGCGGCGGTGGTGGAGGCCGTTGTGGTGGATCGTTACCTACGCGCCCTGCCTTATGAGGCAAAACGGTTCATCAGTCAACAGGCCTTGACCACGGCTGATCTGACCGTGGAAGCTGTGGAAAAGTACCAGGCCACAGCGGAGATGCTGAATGCTTCCCGAAAAGACCCCAGGAGGGCGGCCCCACCACAAATGGGAAGAACCCGTCCAAAGGACCCCAAGGTCTCGAACCCAGCCACGTCAGGACTTATCCCGGCTCCAGGGGGAGCCAGAAACCAGGCGGGTCCAAGAAGAGTACACCAGGAGGGGGGAAACTCGACAGTGTTACCGGTGTGGGGAGATGGGACATATCTCCTGGCAGTGTGGGAAACCAGCCGATGAACCTATGCCCACTGCGGAGTCCTCCAGCTCAGCACCCACACACCGTTTGCCTCGCTCTTGGGAGTCGTAGATGGCGGCCCAGATCGACCCCCACCTGCCCGGTAACTGTGAATCACCATGATGTGGAGGCCTTACTGGATTCTGGTAGCCGGGCCACCCTGGTGCGTAAGGATTTGGTGGGCCCAACGTGTCTGACCCCCGGGGAAGGTCCTCCCAGTTTCCTGTGTCCATGGGGACACCAGAGAATACCCCATTACTGAACGTACAATGACCAGCACACGGGGAACCATACACACGACGGCGGGGGTGGTTGATTCCCTCCCCGTCCCTGTCCTAATTGGACGAGACTGCCCAGCCTTTTACCCACTCTGGAGAGAGTCTCAGGAGAGGATAACCCGAGTACCTCGGAAACGGAGAGGCAAAACTCATCCTGGGAAGGCTCCGGTGCAATCCTCCGAATTACTCACTCCCGCCCGGGCTCTGATAGGGATGGCAGGTGCCCAGACCGACACAGAGACGGAGCTACAGAATCTGGACAAAGAACTGTCTGGTCTGAAGGGGACCGCTGAGAGGTATCGTTTGTTAAAGCAACAGTTAGACATGAAGACAGAAGAGTTAGATATCCTCCAGGCTAAACTCCAACAGAGCTCCTTCCCTAAGCAACAGGAGGAGCTGGAGAGGCTGCGCAGGACCATCGAGGAGTGTGAGGAGACCCTGCGCAGTAGTCAGGAGGTCCAGAAGAAGGCAGAGGAGAAGTACAAGGTGTTGGAGAACAAGATGAAGAATGCGGAGGCAGAGAGAGAGAAGGAACTGAAAGCTGCTCAACAGAAGCTAAACTCTGCTAAAACCAAGGCTGATGCGTTCAGTAAGAAACTCAAGGAGCGACAACAGGAGGCTGAGTCCCTGGTCCTAGAGTTGGAGGAGTTGAAGAGAGAGCAGTCTGGCAAGCACCACGGCAATGCGGACACCCTCTCCCGGCGTGATGCCTTCTTCGCTGCCTTTACCCCGACGAGGACGTCGGTCCCGAGGAGGGGATGTGTGATGTCACGAGAGGCTGTGTCCTGGAGGGACGTTACATCCCCCCTGAGATGGCTGCAAACCCAGACAGCTATGGCTCCATCTGCTGGTATGGTCGGGAACTCCACCCCTCTATGGCCAATCTTCCCACGCAGCTGAGACAAATGAGGAGCTGATGAGCTGAAGGTTTGGGAAGGGAAGACACACAGTCTCCAACCTGGGCTCTCTGGAGGACAAGAGTGCTGCACGTCCACTTCCATGAGGAATATAAGGATTTGGAGATACTTACCTTTGGGAAATACTCACCTTTGGATATATGCACCTGTGGAAATACGTGTGGGACATTTGGAAGGACGTTTTGCTGGGTTGGCCACTAGCTGCAACGTGGAATACAGTAAGACTGGGGAAAAGTTATTTGAGCGAGTGAGAGTTATGATTGTGGATGTGGAAGAGACATCCCTGAACTGTTAACCCTTAAAGAGCCACCAGAGAACAGAATTGTGTTATACTTTCGTTAGTTTCCCAAGACCTTTAATAAAATCCTTGTTTTGATTGAACCTGGTCTCCTTGCACTACTTGAGCAATCCCGCTGAAAGCTGTGTAGCCTCTCGTGACATCACAAAGGATTTTTAAGCATTGAGACAATTGAGACATGGATTGTGAATGTGTGCCATTCAGAGGGTGAATGGGCAAGACAAAAGATTGAAGTGCCTTTGAACGGGGTATGTGCCAGGCGCACCAGTTTGAGTGTGTCAAGAACTACGATGCTGCTGGGTTTTTCACGCTCACCAGTTTCCCATGTGTATCAAGAATGGTCCACCACACAAAGGACATCCAGCCAACTTCACACAACTGTGGGAAGCATTGGAGTCAACATGGGCCAGCATCCCTGTGGAACGCTTTCGACACCTTGTAGAGTCCATGCCCTGATGAATTGAGGCTGTTCTGAGGGTAAAACGGGGTGCAACTCAATATTAGGAAGGTGTTCCTAATGTTTTGTACACTCAGTGTATGTACATAGCTACCTCAATTACCTCGTACCCTGCACATCAACTCGGTACTGGTACTCCCTGTATATAGCCATGTTACTTTTACTCGTTACTGTTATTCGTTAGTCACTGTGTTTTTTTCCTTGTGTCACTATTTTAGATTTTTTTTAAATCTTAACTGCGTTGTTGGAGAAGGACCCGTAAGTAAGCATTTCACTGTTAGTCTATACATGTTGTTTACAAAGCATGTGACAAATAAAAGTATTTGATTCTGCTGAAGGGGCTTTTGACCCTGAGGTGTAGGACACACACAATTTAATGCCAATCTATTGATAAAAGAGAGGCATGAACGTCAGAAAATAACATTGGCGTAGTCTTATCTATGAGCTGATGCACTTTTATGTCCAAAGTCACTAAAACAAAAGCAGAGATGGAGAGCGGCAGATTACCACCAAAGTTATGGGATGAAGCAGAAACAAAGTTGAACACTGTGACATTTTATATGAATCAGAGGTTCTCTGTGAAAGTCAAGCTTTAGAGAGTTCTGAAGAATTTAGATGACCATATTCTTACTTTTGTGGTAGCTGTAGCGACAAGGGCACACATGTCACATCATATAATTATAATAATTTCATAGTTTTCCTTCTAACATCTCCATACATTTAAAAAAATAATGTATTCCAATACATCGGTTAAACATTATATTCTACAGCAAAACAACTAGAAAGCCATTTTCAGTCACATTGTATACATCAAAGCTAACATCTATTTTGTTCCCTCTCCTCTCCTCTGAGCTTGGCCCCCAGTGAGAGCATATGCTGAGAGCCTGAGTGAAAGTCCATCACTCTTTTAATCTCTCACGACCCAGAGCCAGTCAGTAGTTTTAAATGCGTGAAATGGGTGTCACCGTTACAAGCTTTATCAACCATGACACCCTCTACAGCGCCCTAATACAGCACAGATGGTGTGTTGGAGGATGTCCCCATTTGTCACTAAAATAAAAGAGAAACAAAGGCTTAACCAGTAGAATCCAAACAACACATCAGAAAATCCTATGTGCTGTGTAATTATTGCCTTGTGTCTTCAAATACTGCTCTCCGTGTAAACTGAACAACATTTTAAACACAACATGCAACAATTTCAACGATTTTACTGAGTTACAATTCATATAAGGAAATTAGTCAATTGAAATAAATTCCTTAGGCCCTAATCTATGGATTTCATATGACTGGGCAGGGTTGGGCCTATGCCCTCCCAGACCCACCAATGGCTGGGTATTTTGTAATTGTATTTGGTAATTTATACCCATCTCTTTGTGTTCATCTGTGCAATAACTCCTTCTTGAATGTCATGCAGGAAACAATGTTTTTAACAAAAAGTACACACAATCCATTCCGATATGTGTACGGACAGAGACATACATCTCCTTACAAACAACTGATAGTGAATCAATTATGTTTCTCACAAATTGGGAAGAGGAAGTAAGGCACAGCAGTAATTACTAGCTGAATTAGTCTGAATGAATTATCCAATTAAAAACAATTACATGGTTGGCTGGCAAACCAGCGCAAGAATGAAAGCCTGTGGCTTAATCAAACATGTATGCCTGTAGTTCGCAGCGTGAGCAATGAGAACTAAAGAGAATAATACATTAGAACCAATAGTCTCACCAAAATGGTCTCTTCATGACCTAAACAAGCAAAGCACTTTCAGCCGATCAGTCTCACTCTGCACAATGGTGCATAATTGCAGGATTTAGTTATGTGGCTGTTTCGTGGGATTACGCAACAACGAGCCTATCATGACTCCTTCTCAGATTCAGGCCAAGACATTATGGTAGTTTACGTAATCTATAATTAACAACATTTCCCCTATAGAAGATGACTGAGTCATGTGAACATTTAATTGAAGACAGTTGAGACATTTGGGAAACGCAAGTAACTAACATAGTTTAGCAAACTTTTAAACATGTGCCTTTTTTAATGATAGTAAGAAGTCTAAAGTGAGTGCTTTATCTCCTGCTATCTCCCACTCCTCTCTGTTTCCGACTCGCAAAACAGTCTTGTAAGAGAAATCCCAGCAGAGAAGGTTGTTTTTCCACCCATTTTCCTCTTCTCCTTCCTCGCGGCGATGCACAGCAAAATAATTCAAAGGAATTCAAAGAGAACAATCCCTCAGCGGTGGCGATGGTTTGCAGGTAATATTCACTCTAAAAGCAAATCAAAGGAAAAGGATAATGGTTTCTGTGCATGGTGACCCCTGAGATAAACTGTTCCCAGGCCTGTTCTCATTACTCGCAATAAGATAGGGAGGAGGGAAATTGATTGCAGGCTTATGTAAGCCAACCAGTTTTCTAGCCATTTGAAATTGAATAGCCTTGTAAAGGTATTAATTCAACTAATTGAGGTTTTGCTTCTTATCCACTGCACTAGTTCTCCAAAGGTTGTACAGTATGTTAACACATCTCCCTTGATTTTCCTTTAAATGCTGAAATGAAATGACATTACTTTTTCGTTATTGGCATATGAACCGTATGAAGCGTTCCTTTAATTCAATATATTGACTTTTTAAAGTCAATTGGATTTCAGAAGACTTAGAGTGGCTTGTGAAAGTATTCACCCCCCTTGGCATTTTTCCTATTTTGTTGCCTTACAACCTGGAATTAAAATTGATTTTTGGTGGGTTTGTATCATTTGATTTACACAACATGCCTACCACTTTGAAGATGCAAAATATTTTTGGGGTGAAACAAACAAGAAATAAGACAAAAAAACAGAACTTGAGCGTGCATAACTATTCACCCCCCACCCAAAGTCAATACTTTGTAGAGCCACCTTTTGCAGCAATTACAGCTGCAAGTCTCTTGAGGTATGTCTCTATAAGCTTGGAACATCTAGCCACTGAGACTTTTGCCCATTCTTCAAGGCAAAACTGCTCCAGCTCCTTCAAGTTGGATGGGTTCCGCTGGTGTACAGCAATCTTTAAGTCATACCACAGATTCTCAATTGGATTGAGGTCTGGGCTTTGACTAGGCCATTCCAAGACATTTAAATGTTTCCCCTTAAACCACTCAAGTGTTGCTTTAGCAGTATGCTTAGGGTCAGTGTCCTGCTGGAAGGTGAACCTCTGTCCCAGTCTCAAATCTCTGGAAGACTGAAACAGGTTTCCCTCAAGAATTTCCCTGTATTTAGCGCCATCTATCATTCCTTCAATTCTGACCAGTTTCCCAGTCCCTGCCGATGGAAAACATCCCCACAGCATGATGCTGCCACCACCATGCTTCACTGTGGGGATGGTGTTCTCGGGATGATGAGAGGTGTTGGGTTTGCGCCAGACATAGCATGTTCAATTTTAGTCTCGTCTGACCAGATGTTTGGGGAGTATCCCACATTCCTTTTGGCGAACACCAAACGTGTTTGCTTATTTTTTTCTTCAAGCAATGGCTTTTTTCTGGCAACTCTTCCGTAAAGCCCAGCTTTGTGGAGTGTACAGCTTAAAGTGTCCTATGGACAGATACTCCAATCTCCGCTGTGGAGCTTTGCAGCTCCTTCAGGGTTATCTTTGGTCTCTTTGTTGCCTCTCTGATTAATGCCCTCCTTGCCTGGTCTGTGAGTTTTGGTGGGCTTTGTAGAGCCACCTTTTGCAGCAATTACAGCTGCAAGTCTCTTGAGGTATGTCTCTATAAGCTTGGCACATCTAGCCACTGGGACTTTTGCCCATTCTTCAAGGCAAAACTTGTCAGGTTTGTTGTGGTGCCATATTCTTTCATATTTTTTTAATAATGGATTTAATGGTGCTCCGTGGGATGTTCAAAGTTCCTCATATTTTTTTATAACCCAACCCTGATCTGTACTTTGCCACAACTTTGTCCCTGACCTGTTTGGAGAGCTCCTTGGTCTTCATGGTGCCGCTTGCTTGGTGGTGCCCCTTGCTTAGTGGTGTTGCAGACTCTGGGGCCTTTCAGAACAGGTGTATATATACTGAGATCATGTGACAGATCATGTGACACTTAGATTGCACACAGGTGGACTTTATTTAACTAATTATGTGACTTCTGAAGGTAATTGGTTGCACCAGATCTTATTTAGGGGCTTCATAGCAAAGGGAGTGAATACATATGCACGCACCACTTTTCCGTTATTTATTTTTTAGAATTTTTTGAAACAAGTTATTTTTTTCATTCCACTTCACCAATTTGGACTATTTTGTGTATGTCCATTACATGAAATCCAAATAAAAATCAATTTAAATGACAGGTTGTAATGCAACAATATAGGAAAAATGCCAAGGGGGATGAATACTTTTGCAAGGCACTGTATGGGATGTTATCAACAGAGCTAAACGTTTATGAGCATGTCCCACTGTTTAGTGATGATCTGTACCCACTGTTGTTTTTAAATAGTCACACTTGTGATGAGGGTTAAATGAGCACAAAATGGTTTATAAAGACTAATGTGAGAGAGTGAAATAACAAGACAGAAACTGAATAAATATGTACAATTATCTAGAGGTCTACATGGTACAGTGTTCCTGAATTGGCAGGTGTTGAGTAGCCTACACATCGTGTTATCCCACATTCTTCTCACTTGTGTGAACAATGTAGTGAGGAGGCTTCTACTGTGGATCTGATATATTGTTGTAAGTGCTATAACTTGATCTCCATACAAATAGAAAGCATTCTCCCTTAGTGATGTTCAGTCTAAATATGGTTCGATTTTGCTCAGCCATGAACAATATGATTCAGAGAGAAGACCTAATGTAGGGTTCTTTAATAATGCAGGTGCTTCTACACCTGCATTACTAGCTGTTTGGGGTTTTAGGCTGGGTTTCTGTACAGCACTTCGAGATATTAGCTGATGTAAGAAGGGCTATATAAAATAAAATTGATTGATGTTCAGGTATGTAGCAACTGTAAATGTAGTAATTGCCAAGAATGTAATAGCTGCTAATGATGCATAACTTTTGCATTTATAATGTAATAAATGCTGATAATGTAACAAATTGCCAATAATGTAATAAATATTCTGAACGCATAACGTAATAACGTTTTTGTGCATAATAATTATTACATTATGCGTTGATTATTACATTATAAAGTGGGTTAAAAAAAATCCATCAAATGTAAAAACTTCAACCAATAATGTAATAGCAACCTAAAATCACTCTTTCTTTAATGGAATGCATATTAAGTGTCACAGACTTGAAGAACACAGTGTCACAAACTTGAGGAACACTTTGCATTTGCATCCATTGCCACAACAGAATTGCAATGGGGGATGTTACTATTGCACTTCCAGTCTGACCTTGCAAACATCCAGTTTTGTCAGAGAAAACAAAAACACAACAAAACTCCTCAATTTGAAGACACACCTTGCAGTCATGTGATTAGCTAAAGTATTCAACAGGAGTTCAATTTCTCCTTATCCCAAGATTCGCCAGGCTACTTTGCCTTACAGAGTGAAGATGGAACCAGACTCATGTCTGAGTGGGACAACCCCCTCTTCGGCAGAGCGTAGCCCCTCCCACACCACCTGACGTGTCTCCACCAACACCACCCGTATGACCGTCAAAGAGGATCACATTTACATCATTTAGCAGACGCTCTTATCCAGAGCGACTTACAGGTGCAATTAGGGTTAAGAGCCTTGCTCAAGGGCACATCGACAGATTTTTCACCTAGTCAGCTCGGGGATTAGAACCAGCGACCTTTCGTTTACTGGCACAACGCTATTAACCACTAAGCTACCTGACGCCGATTACACTTCAGTTCAGTCTACAACTGGGTTATATCTATAACAAAAACAACATAAAAACATAAAAATGCTTGGGACATTGAACAGAGTTTCGCGGCATTTCAGATACATTTCTAGACCACATTTTCCATATAACTTATATACAGTTGAAGTCGGAAGTTTACATACACTTAGGTTGGAGTTATTAAAACTCGTTTTTCAACCACTCCACTAATTTCTTGTTAACAAACTATAGTTTTGGCAAGTCGGTTAGGACATCTACTTTGTGCATGACACAAGTAATTTTTCCAACAATTGTTTACAGACAGATTATTTCACTTATAATTCACTGTATCACAATTCCATTGGGTCAGAAGTTTACATACACTAAGTTGACTGTGCCTTTTAACAGCTTGGAAAATTCCAAAAAATTATGTCATGGCTTTAGAAGCTTCTGATAGGCTAATTGACATCATTTGAGTCAATTGGAGGTGTACCTGTGGATGTATTTCAAGGCCTACCTTCAAACTCAGTGCCTCTTTGCTTGACATCATGGGACAATCTAAAGAAATCAGCCAAGTTTACATACACCTTAGTCAAATACATTTAAACTCAGTTTTTCACAATTCCTGACATTTAATCCTAGTAAAAATGCCCTGTTAAATAGTAGAGAGAATTATTTATTTCAGCTTTAATTTATTTCATCACATTCCCAGTGGGTCAGAAGTTTACATACACTCAATTAGTATTTGGTTGCATTGCCTTTATATTGCTTTACTTGGATCAAAGGTTTTGGGTAGCCTTCCACAAGCTTCCCACAATAAATTGGGTGAATTTTGGCTCTTTCCTATGACAGAGCTGGTGTAACTGAGTCAGGTTTGTATGCCTCCTTGCTCGCACACGATTTTTCAGTTATGCCCATAGATTTTCTATAGGATTGAGGTCAGGGCTTTGTGATGGACACTTCAATACCTTGACTTTGTTGTCCTTAAGCCATTTTGCCAACTTTGGAAGTATGCTTGGAGTCATTGTCCATTTGGAAGAACCATTTGCGACCAAGCTTTAACTTCCTGACTGATGTCTTGAGATGTTGTTTCACTATATCCACATAATTTTCATTTGAATCAATTGGAGGTGTACCTGTGGATTTATTTCAAGGCTTACCTTCAAACTCAGTGCCTCTTTGCTTGACATAGTGGGAAAATCTAAATAAATCAGCCAGACCTCAGAAAAAAAATTGTAGATCTCCACAAGTCTGGTTCATCCTTGGGAGCAATTTCCAAACGCCTGAAGGTACCACGTTCATCTGTACAAACAAAGCATAGACACCATGGGACCACGCAGCCGTCATACCGCTCAAGAAGGAGACGCGTTCTGTCTCCTAGAGATGAACATACTTTGGTGCGAAAAGTTCAAATCAATCCCAGAACAACAGCAAAGGACCTTGTGAAGATGCTGGAGGAAACAGGTACAAAAGTATCTATATCCACAATAAAACGAGTCCTATATCGACATAACCTGAATGGCCGCTCAGCAAGGAAGAAGCCACTGCTCCATAACTGCTATAAAAAAGCCAGACTACGATTTGCAACTGCACATGGGGACAAAGATCGTACTTTTTGGAGAAATGTCCTCTGTTCTGATGAAACAAAAATAGAACTGTTTGGCCATAATGACCATCGTTATGTTTGGAGGAAAAAGAGTGTGGCTTGCAAGCCGAAGAACACCATCCCAACCGTGAAGCACGGGGGTGGCAGCATCATGCTGTGCGGGTGCTTTGCTGCAGGAGGGACTGGTGCACTTCACAAAATAGATGGCATCATGAGGAAGGAAAATTATGTGGATATATTGAAGCAACATCTCAAGACATCAGTCAGGAAGTTAAAGCTTGGTCGCAAATGGGTCTTATAAATGGACAATGACCCCAAGCATACTTCCAAAGTTGTGGCAAAATGGCTTAAGGACAACAAAGTCAAGGTATTGGAGTGGCCATCACAAAGCCCTGACCTCAATCCTATAGAAAATCTGTGGGCAGAACTGAAAAAGAGTGTGTGAGCAAGGAGGCCTACAAACCTGACTCAGTTACACCAGCTCTGTCAGGAGGAATGGGCCAAAATTCACCCAACTTATTGTGGGAAGCTTGTGGAAGGCTACCCAAAATGTTTGACCCAAGTTAAACAATTTATAGGTAATGCTACCAAATACTAATTCTGACCCACTGGGAATATTATTAAAGTAATTAAACCTGAAATAAATCATTCTCTCTACTATTATTCTGACATTTCACATTCTTAAAATAAAGTTGTGATCCTAACTGACCTAAGACATGGCATTTTTACTAGGATTAAATGTCAGGAATTGTGTAAAACTGAGTTTAAATGTATTTGGCTAAGGTGTATGTAAACTTCGCTGATTTCTTTTGATTTTCCCATGATGTCAAGCAAAGAGGCACTGAGTTTGAAGGTAGGCCTTGAAATACATCCACAGATAGATTTTAGTAGACACTCTTATCCAGAGCAACTTACAGTTAGTGCATATATTTTCATACTGGTCCCCCGTGGGAATCAAACCCACAACCCTGTCATTGCAAGTGCCATGCTCTACCTTGTGCCATGCTCTACCAACTGAGCTACACGGGACACCTCCAATTGACTCAAATTATGTCAATTAGCCTATCAGATGCTTCTAAAGCCATGACATCATTTTCTGGAATTTTCCAAACTGTTTAAAGGCACAGTCAACTTAGTGTATGTAAACTTCTGACCCACTGGAATTGTGATACAGTGAATTATAAGTGAAATAATCTGTCTGTAAACAATTGTTGAAAAATTACTTGTGTGTTATGCACAATTGAGTTGTCCTTACCGACTTGCCAAAACTATAGTTTGTTAACAAGAAATTTGTGGAGTGGTTGAAAAACGAGTTTTAATGACTCCAACCTAAGTGTATGTAAACTTCCGACTTCAACTGTAGGTGCAAAAATGTCATTTCAGCCTGTGGTGCCTGGCCTTACAAGTAACAGTAAACAGCATCTTAGGAGGTGAAGCATTTGTTTGATTATATTGGGAGAGGGTAGGGGTTGTGGGTGTGTATTGGGGGTCAATTGTGTCAATTGAAAGTCTTGATATTACTGCTAAAGTCAGGTTTAGAGCTAGGATTCAGGAATATGGTTTGGTATGTACTCAGCTATTACTGAAGCATGACAGTTAATATGCATGACAATAAAATAGAGTGAATTTAGTTTAGAATGTTATTTTTAGGTTGTTATTACATTATTGGTTAAAGTTAACACAATATTCATGAGGAAAAAAAACACTTCATCATGTAATAATCGTACAAAAATAATGTACAAAAACGTTATGTTATGCGTTTAGCATATTCATTACATGAATGACAATTTGTTACATTATCAGCATTTATTATATTATAAATGCAAACGTTTTTACATTATTTGCAGTTATTACATTATCATTTGCTACAAGGTATAAAATGGAATATCCCATATTCAATGCTTCACCTAGTTTAACTTTTTTTACATTTCCAAATAAACTACAGAAAAAAATATGATCGGATAAGTGAGGATTTTTTGTCATAGCACAGCGCTAAGGTTTATTTTCACTAAAATGTATTACTTCCTCATTGGGATTGTGTTGCTACATCTCTTATCCCCTGAGATGTAGCAGAAAACATCCTTGACTGATCGACGTCTCTTGGTGGAAATCAACATTCTGTCAACATTCCTTGCCGAGCTTAAACAAAACTGCAATGGGCTGACACTTCCCAGAGGCAAATCCTTATGGCACATTAGGAAAAAATACACACTATTAAAATAATTCAGATTGGACTTAAAACGTTTTGAGTTGTTTATAGGCATTGGCGCATGCACCTTCCATAAGGCTTAGTTCTATCATCACCTAGGGCAACATTGCACTCATTTCCTCCCTCACCACTTTGAGTTCCGGTGCGATCTCACTGAAGGTGCAAATCCGCCGAGAGCAGAGTAAGAAAATGTGCTTTTAATGTTCTAGTATAAATGTGTCTTCACACCTTCAGAGAGAAGTGTAAAGGGATAGGTTGGGTTGCTTGCTTACACCATTTATTTTAGTTCTCTCTTTCACTCCGTCTGAAGGCCTCCAAAGGGGGAAGGATCAATGGATGACGCTGAAGGACTAAGCAGAAAGGAGTACATTATTTCCCACCAGTTTGTTTTTGTATTCTTATTGATTTAAAATGCTGTTTGTGAGGCTCAGGCTAATACAAAATAAGGCATAAGCACAACACTGGTGTGAGTGCTCTCTAAAACAAGTTTGGCTTTAATAGAGAAGATAACTTTTCCTGAGATTACCATTCTTCTTAAAGTCCAATGGGCATGTCTAAGACAGAACCTTGCCACTAGAGAAGAGGGACACTAGTACCATTGTCACAATCTGACAATCTAAAAGTTCTGCCTTATAAAAGTTTTCCTCAGGTGTTTGTAGCTAGTATCACAGCATTCAATCAATCAATCAATCAATCAAATGCATTTATAAAGCCCTTTTTATGTCAGCAGTTGTCACAAAGTGGTTATACAGAAACCCAGCCTAAAACCGCAAAGAGTAAGCAATGCAGATGTAGAAGCACAGTGGCTAGAAAAAACTCCCTAGAAAGGCAGGAACCTATGGAAGAAACCCAGAGAGGAACCAGGCACTGAGGGGTGGTCAGTACTCTTCTGGCTTTGCCGGGTGGAAATTATATGAGTGCATAGCCATTAAAATCAATCAATCAATTGTATTTACAAAGCCCTTTTTACATCAGCAGTTGTCACAAAGTGCTTATACAGAAACCCAGCCTAAAACCACAAAGAGCAAGCAATGCAGATGTAGAAGCACGGTGGCTAGGAAAAACTCCATAGAAAGGCTCTGAGGGGTGGCTAAAACTCTTCTGGCTGTGTCGGGTGGAGATTATAAGAGTACATAGCCATTAAGGACAGATCACGAAGATCTCCCCCACCACACAAGCCCAAGGTGTGGCACAAAACCGGTCAGGAACATCACATCAGAGACTCACGTCGAGTATAGCGAAAAAGCCTGGTACGACGTGATGTACCGCTACTAGGGACGGCATTAGAGAGCGCAAGCAAGCCAGTGACTCAGCCCTCGTAATAGTGTCAGAGGCAAAGAAACCCACTGGAGAGACGGGAGCCAGACAGGCAGAGACAGAGAGGCCTTGCATGTTGTGAGTTATACACATCAACAAGTGTCCTATATTCAACTCTCTTTTCTGGTATTTTGAGTATTCTTAACATATATCTGTCCTTTGAAGCAGAGTAAGTATCCCACAGGTGAGGGGATATTACAATTGTGTCTGCCTGGTTGAAGAATATTGACGCTTAGATTCATTCTTATAATTAATCTTGTTCTATTAGATAAATGCAGTATATTACCCAAAGGATGACATGCATGGGAGATCATGAAAAAAAATGATTGTTGTCTATCAACAATGACAAGCCACCGGGGTCTGACAACTTGTATGGAAAATTACTGAGGATAATAGCGGACGATATTGCCAAGCCTATTTGCCATATCTTCAATTTAAGCCTACTAGAAAGTGTGTGCCTTCAGGCCTGGAGGGAAGCAAAAGTTATTCCACTACTTAAGAATAGTAAAGCCCACTTTACTGGCTCAAATAGCCAACTAATCAGCCTGTTACCAACCCTTAGTAAACATTTGGGAAAAATTGTGTTTGACCACAATAAACAAATTGACAACGTACTTTCAGCACGCTTATAGGGAAGGACATTCAATAAGCACAGCACTTATACAAATGACTGATGATTGGCTGAGAGAAATTGATCATAAAAAGATTCTGGGGGCTGTTTTGTTAGAATTCAGTGCAGCTTTTGACATTATCGATAATAGTCTGCTGCTGGAAAAACGTATGTGTTATGGCTTAACACCCCCTGCTATATTGTGGATAAAGAGTTACCTGTCTAACAGAACACAGAGGGTGTTCTTTAATGGAAGCCTCTCCCACATAATCCAGGTAGAATCAGGAATTCCCCAGGGCAGCTGTCTAGGCCCCTTACTTTTCACAATCTTTACTAACGACATGCCACTGGCTTTGAGTAAAGCGAGTGTGTCTATGTATGTGGATGACTCAACACTATGCACATCAGCTACTACAGCGACTGAAATTACTGCAACACTTAACAAAGAGCTGCAGTTAGTTTCAGAATGGGTGGCAAGGAATAAGTTAGTCCTAAATAGTTCAAAAACTAAAAGCATTTTCTTTGGGACAAATCTTTCACTAAACCCTATACCTCAACTAAATCTTGTAATGAATCATGTGGAAATTGAGCAAGTTGAGGTGACTAAACTGCTTGGAGTAACCCTGGATTGTAAACTGTCATGGACAAAGCATATTGATACAACAGTAGCTAAGATGGGGAGAAGTCTATCCATAATAAAAATCCTGCTCTGCCTTCTTAACAGCACTATCAACAAGGCAGGTCCTACAGGCCCTAGTTTTGTCGCACATGGACTATTGTTCAGTCGTGTGGTCAGGTGCCACAAAGAGGGACTTGCAATTTGCTCAGAACTGGGCAGCACAGATAGAAATATTACCAACTTCGTCTATCCAAACAAATATTTCACAGTCCCCACGCTAGATTAACCTATATTTTCGTCTGTCTCAGACTTGGATTTGAATGGTGGATTACAATGAGTTGTTGAAATTATTTCAATGTACTGTAGATGCTGATTAAATTACATCGCACACTAAATTCTAATTTGAAACTTTTGAGATATTTGAGATGAACCCCCAACATGGTTTTAAAGGCAGGCCACTATTTAACAAATATAAAACAAGGAACTCTTCAGCGCTCTTCTCAGAGAGAAAGTTGGGGTAATATTGAATGATTAACTTAGTGCTTCTGAAGGGTGTACTTAATTAAAGTAAAGTAACGGTCCAGTGTTTCCAGATTTCTATGAAATATTACTTATAATAAATTACAATATGAGTAATATAGTTTTCCTTCCATTTAAAATAAATTAAGTATGTTAAAAGGCAGCTTTTCTGTGTTGGAATGGTGTGGGTGTACCTAGGGCTGTTACGGTGACCATATTACCGCTAACACCAGCAGTCACGAGTCATGAAGGCAGTCAAATTCCACGTGACCATTTAGTCATGGTAATTAGGCTTCTCCATGCTCTGATGCTGCTGATGGTCATTAGTAGCCTACCTAACTTGCTAACTGCCTGGTACTCAGCACTCTATTGTCCCTGTAATCACTCTGACATCAATGGAAATGTAATCGAAAATCTAATCAAACACTTAATGAGAGCCCATGAGCTCATGTTGCACAACATTTCTATAGGCTATGCAATGGCGTGAGAAATCAGAGTGATGGCCTCTATTAAAAAGAAGAGGATCCCATCAGCTTTCTACAGTGAGGGAAAAAAGTATTTGATTGCCCACTGACAAAGAAATGATCAGTCTATAATTTTAATGGTAGGTTTATTTGAACAGTGAGACACAGAATAACAACAAAAAAATCAGGAAAGACGCATGTCAAAAATGTAATAAATTGATTTGCATTTTAATGAGGGAAATAAGTATTTCACCCCCTCTCAATAAGAAAGATTTCTGGCTCCTAGGTGTCTTTTATATAGGTAACGAGCTGAGATTAGGAGCACACTCTTAAAGGGAGTGCTCCTAATCTCAGCTTGTTACCTGTATCAAAGACACCTGTCCACAGAAGCAATCAATTAATCAGATTCCAAACTCTCCACCATGGCCAAGACCAAAGAGCTCTCCAAGGATGTCAGGGACAAGATTGTAGACCTACACAAGGCTGGAATGGGCTACAAGACCATCGCCAAGCAGCTTGGTGAGAAGGTGACAACAGTTGGTGCGATTATTCGCAAATGGAAGAAACACAAAAGAACTGTCAATCTCCCTCGGCCTGGGGCTCCATGCAAGATCTCACCTCATGGAGTTGCAATGATCATGAGAACGGTGAGGAATCAGCCCAGGACTACACAGGAGGATCTTGTCAATGATCTCAAGGCAGCTGGGACCATAGTCACCAAGAAAACAATTGGTAACACACTACGCCGTGAAGGACTGAAATCCTGCAGCGCCCGCAAGGTCCCCCTGCTAAAGAAAGCACATATACATTTGCTAATGAACATCTGAATGATTCAGAGGAGAACTGGGTGAAAGTGTTGTGGTCAGATGAGAACAAAATGGAGCTCTTTGGCATCAACTCAACTCGCTCGCCGTTTTTGGAGGAGGAGGAATGCTGCCTATGACCCCAAGAACACCATCCCCATCATCAAACATGGAGGTGGAAACATTATGCTTTGGGGGTGTTTTTCTGCTAAGGGGACAGGACAACTTCACCACATCAAAGGGACGATGGACGGCGCCATGTACCGTCAAATCTTGGGTGAGAACCTCCTTCCCTCAGCCAGGGCATTGAAAATGGGTCGTGGATGGGTATTCCAGCATGACAATGACCCAAAACACACAGCCAAGGCAACAAAGGAGTGGCTCAAGAAGAAGCACATTAAGGTCCAGGAGTGGCCTAGCCAGTCTCAAGACCTTAATCCCATAGAAAATCTGTGGAGGGAGCTGAAGGTATGAGTTGCCAAACGTCAGCCTCGAAACCTTAATGACTTGGAGAAGATCTCCAAAGAGGAGTGGGACAAAATCCCTCCTGAGATGTGTGCAAACCTGGTGGCCAACTAAAAGAAATGCCTGCCACCAAGTACTAAGTCATGTTTTGCAGAGGGGTCAAATACTTATTTCCCTCATTAAAATGCAAATCAATTTATAACATTTTTGACATGCGTTTTTCTGGATTGTTTTGTTGTTATTCTGTCTCTCACTGTTCAAATAAACCTACCATTAAAATTATAGACTGCTCATTTCTTTGTTAGTGGGCAAACGTACAAAATCAGCAGTGGATCAAATACTTTTTTCCTTCACTGTATAGGCTAGGCCTACTATATTTATTTCTCAACTTTCCTAATATTAAGCACATTGCTTCTCTTTACAACAGGAGTATAGCCTACCTGGCTGGCATGAAAATGAGCCATGGGAAAAGTGTCCTCCCTTCGCTATTTAAGTGCATAGATGACATGTATTTTTTCCCCTGTCTCTGTTTCGAGACAGGTGCATGATAATGGTCCATTCTAAATCAAAACAGATTTCACACATATATAATTTAGTATATGTCAAGATTAAATCAAGAATAGTCTGATGGGTGATACATTATCACTTGTGAATGATGCCCAGCTTAAGGCAAGAAACAATGCCTTTTTTTTGCGACTTTTTTGAATCTACACCTCATGTAGCCTAGCCCATAGGCCTATATGTTTGTATCACAACTAAAATGGCCAATTCACTTCTTAAAATTAAGCACATTAATCCGCATTACAAGGGGTGTAGAGCCTAACTGGCATACGTAAGAGGCGCGTGAATTTCATGTTTGGGGAAGAACATTTACACCATAAAAATGCACCTTTATAATAAAAGCATTACATGCATAATCACATTTGCGGTCACTTTTGATAATGGTGTTTTTCCGCTAATGGAACATTCGCGCTTATAGCCTACTGCCGTGTTCGCATTGCTGCGCTGATAATGTGAAGAAATAGCCTAATAGTTTATCAACATTTTAAACTAAACATTCTGATCTGTTGCGTCAGCCTCATTGCGTAAAAAAGTTTTTGGGATGCTAGTGGTTGTATTAATTTGGGAACTATCGCATCCCACAACTGTCCCAGACTATGTTTGGAATATTTATTTCTCACACAGACTATGTCAATTTCTGTACTATGGGGGATAGTAGATTGACATAGTCTAGTGCTTTTACTGTTCGTTAGGCCTACTCATCTTGTTGGCTGACGAAAAGTAAATGTGGACAATATCTTCAATATGCACCTCGGAATTGGATAAGGACGCACGCAGTTGCGTCCCCGATGTGTCTGTCTTCACTTGTAGCCTTTGAGAAAGACCGATCATGTGATGGAGAGCCATGTGAGTGAGAGGTGCTTCGGGACATGCAGCACTCAGAGAGAAGGAAATTATAATTATTACATTTAGCCCAAGGGCACAACGGCCACTGGCCGCAAAAGGCATGGATTTTTTTAGGGGGCATTACAGCCACACAAAGGGGATGCCACAGGAAAATATGAGGCATTATCAAGTGCTTGTCAAATTGTGAATGAGAGTCTGATGAAGTGTGTACAGCCTGCGCAAAAAACAAAGCAGAGCTCATGCCTTTCAAGAGACTTTTTTCAAATCATCATTAGATTCACATCATGTAGCCTTACAATGTATTGAAAATCAAAACATATACAGTGGATTCGGAAAGTCTTCAGACCCCTCCCTTTTTCCACATTTTGTTACGTTACAGCCTTATTCTGAAATGGATTAAATAAATACAAATCCTCATCAATCTACACACAATACCCCATAACGACGAAGCGAAAACAGGTTTTAGAATTCTTTGCAAATATATATATATATATATATATATATATATATATACAGTGAGGAAAAAAAGTATTTAGTCAGCCACCAATTGTGCAAGTTTTCCCACTTAAAAAGATGAGAGAGGCCTGTAATTTTGATCATAGGTACACGTCAACTATGACAGACAAATTGAGAAAAAAAATCCAGAAAATCACATTGTAGGATTTTAAATGAATTTATATGCAAATTATGGTGGAAAATAAGTATTTGGTCACCTACAAACAAGCAAGATTTCTGGCTCTCACAGACCTGTAACTTCTTCTTTAAGAGGCTCCTCTGTCCTCCACTCGTTACCTGTATTAATGGCACCTGTTTGAACTTGTTATCAGTATAAAAGACACCTGTCCAGCCAATAAACTTTTGTTATTGACCAAATACTTATTTTCCATTTTTTTTTCTTATTGTGGCTAGGCCACTCCAGGACCTTGAAATGCTTCTTACGAAGCCACTCCTTCATTGCCCGGGCGGTGTGTTTGGGATCATTGTCATGCTGAAAGACCCAGCCAAGTTTCATCTTCAATGCCCTTGCTGATGGAAGGAGGTTTTCACTCAAAATCTCACGACACATGGCCCCATTCATTCTTTCCTTTACACGGATCAGTCGTCCTGGTCCCTTTGCAGAAAAACAGCCCCAAAGCATGATGTTTCCACCCCCATGCTTCACAGTAGGTATGGTGTTCTTTGGATGCAACTCAGCATTCTTTGTCCTCCAAACACGACGAGTTGAGTTTTTACCAAAAAGTTATATTTTGGTTTCATCTGACCATATGACATTCTCCCAATTCTATTCTGGATCATCCAAATGCACTCTAGCAAACTTCAGACGGGCCTGGACATGTACTGGCTTAAGCAGGGGGACACGTCTGGCACTGCAGGATTTGAGTCCCTGGCGGCGTAGTGTGTTACTGATGGTAGGCTTTGTTACTTTGTCCCAGCTCTCTGAAGGTCATTCACTAGGTCCCCCCGTGTGGTTCTGGGATTTTTGCTCACCGTTCTTGTGATCATTTTGACCCCACGGGGTGAGATCTTGCGTGGAGCCCCAGATCGAGGGAGATTATCAGTGGTCTTGTATGTCTTCCATTTCCTAATAATTGCTCCCATAGTTGATTTCTTCAAACCAAGCTGCTTACCTATTGCAGATTCAGTCTTCCCAGCCTGGTGCAGGTCTACTATTTTGTTTCTGGTGTCCTTTGACAGCTCTTTGGTCTTGGCCATAGTGGAGTTTGGAGTGTGACTGTTTGAGGTTGTGGACAGGTGTCTTTTATACTGATAACAAGTTCAAACAGGTGCCATTAATACAGGTAACGAGTGGAGGACAGAGGAGCCTCTTAAAGAAGAAGTTACAGGTCTGTGAGAGCCAGAAATCTTGCTTGTTTGTAGGTGACCAAATACTTATTTTCCACCATAATTTGCAAATAAATTGATTAAAAATCCTACAATGTGATTTTCTGGAGAAAAAAAAATCTCAATTTGTCTGTCATAGTTGACGTGTACCTATGATGAAAATTACAGGCCTCTCTCATCTTTTTAAGTGGGAGAACTTGCACAATTGGTGGCTGACTAAATACTTTTTTCCTCCACTGTATATATATATATATATATATATTTTTTTTTTAACGTATTTAAATACACTACCAGTCAAAAGTTTGGACACACACTCATTCAAGGGTTTTTCTTTATTTTTACTATTTTTTACATTGTAGAATAATAGTGAAGATATCAAAACTATGACATAACACATATGGAATCATGTATTAAACAATAAAGTGTTAGACAAATCAAAATATATTTTATATTTGAGATTCTTCAAAAAGCCACCCTTTGCCTTGATGACAGCTTTGCACACTCATGGCAATCTCTCAACCAGCTTCACCTGGAATGCTTTTCTAACTTGAAGGAGTTCCCACATATGCTGAGCACTTGTTGGCTGCTTTTCCTTCACTCTGCGGTCCGACTCATCCCAAACCATCTCAATTTGGTTGAGGTCAGGGGATTGTGGAGGCCAGGTCATCTGATGCAGCACTCCATCAGTCTCCTTCTTGGTAAAATAGCCCTCACACAGCCTGGAGGTGTGTTGGGTCATTGTCCTGTTGAAAAACAAATGATAGTCCCACTAAGCCCAAACCAGATGGGATGGCGTATTGCTGTAGAATGCTGTGGTAGCCATGCTGGTTAAGTGTGAATTCTAAATAAATCACAGACAGTGTCACCTGCAAAGCACCCCCACACCATAACACCTCCTCCTCCATGCTTTACAGTGGGAAATAGACATGCGGAGATCATCCGTTCACCCACACCGCGTCTCACAAAAACACTGCGGTTGGAACCAAAAATCTCCAATTTGTACTCCAGACCAAAGGACACATTTTCACCGGTCTAATGTCCATTGCTCGTGTTTCTTGGCCCAAGGATGTCTCTTCTTCTTATTGGTGTCCTTTAGTAGTGGTTTCGTTGCAGCAATTTGACAATGAAGGCCTGATTCACACAGTCCCCTCTGAACAGTTGATGTTGAGATGTGTATGTTACTCGAACTCTTTGAAGCATTTATTTGGGCTGCAATTTCTGAGGCTGGTAACCCTAATGAACTTATCCTCTGCAGCAGAGGTAACTCTGGGTCTTCCATTACTGTGGTGGTCCTCATGAGAGCCAGTTTCATCATAGCGCTTGATGGTTTTTGTGACTGCACTTGAAGAAACTTTCAAGTTCTTGAAATGTTCCGTATTGACTGACCTTCATATCTTAAAGTAATGATGGACTGTCGTTTCTCTTTGCTTATTTGAGCTGTTCTTGCCATAATATGGACTTGGTCTTTTACCAAATAGGGCTGTCTTCTGTATACCCCCCTACCTTGTCACAACACAACTGATTGGCATTAAGGAAAGAAATTCCACAAATTAACTTTTAAGAAGGCACACCTGTTAATTGAAATGCATTCCAGGTGAATACCTCATGAAGCTGGTTGAGAGAATGCCAAGAGTGTGCAAAGCTGTCATCAAAGCAAAGGGTGGCTATTTGAAGAATCTCAAATATAAAATATGTTTTGATTTGTTTAACACTTTTGTGGTTACTACATGATTCCATATGTGTTATTTCATAGTTTTGACGTCTTCACTATTATTCTACACAGTAGAAAATAAATAGTAAAAACTAAAGAAAAACCCTGGAATGAGTAGGTGTGTCCAAACTTTTGACTGGTACTGTAAGTATTCAGACCCTTTTGCCATGAGACTCGAAATTGAGCTCAGGTGCATCCTGTTTCCAGTGATCATCCTTGATATGTTTCTACAACTTGATTGGAGTCCACCTGTGGTAAAATCAATTGATTGAACATGATTTGGAAAGGCACACAACTGTATATATAAGGTTCTACAGTTGACAGTGCATGTCAGAGCAAAAACCAAGCCATGAGGTGGAAGGAATTGTCCATAGAGCTCTGAGACAGGATTTTGTCGAGGCACAGATCTGCGGAAGGGTATTAAACAATGTCTGCAGCATTGAAGGTCCCCAAGAACACAGTGGCCTCCATCATTCTTAATTGGAAGAAGTTTGGAACCACCAAGACTCTTCCTAGAGCTGGCCGCCTGGCAAAACTGAGCAATAGGGGGAGAAGGGCCTTGGTCAGGGAGGTGACCAAGAACCTGATGGTCACTCTGACATCGGTCCAGAGTTCCTCTGTGGAGATGGGAGAACCTTACAGAAGGACAACAATCTCTGCAGCACTCCACCAATCAGGCCTTTATGGTAGAGTGGCCAGACGTAAGCCACTCCTCAGTAAAAGGCACATGACATCCCGCTTGCCAAAAGGCACCTAAAGGACTCTCAGACCATGAGAAACAAGATTCTCTGGTCTGATGAAACCAAGATTGAACTCTTTGGCCTAAATGCCAAGCGTCACATCTGAAGGAAACCTGGCACCATCCCTATGGTGATGCATGGTGGTGGCAGCATCATGCTGTGGGGATGTCTTTCAGCAGCAGGGACTGGGAGACCAGTCAGGATCAAGGCAAAGTACAGAGAGATCCTTGATGAAAACCTGCTCCAGAGCTCTCAGGATCTCAGACTGGGTGGAAGGTTCACCTTCCAACAGGACAATGACCCTAAGCACACAGCCAAGACAACACAGGAGTGGCTTTGGGACAAGTCTCTGAATGTCCTTGAGTGGCCCAGCCAGAGCCTGGACTTGAAACTGATCTTAAATCTCTGGAGAGACCTGAAAATAGCTGTGCAGTGATGCGCCCCATCCAACCTGACATAGCTTGTGAGGATCTGCAGAGAAGAATTGGAGAAACTCCCCAAATACAGGTGTGCCAAGCTTGTAACGTCATACCCAAGAAGACTCAAGCCTCTAATCACTGCCAAAGGTGCTTCAACAAAGTACTGAGTAAAGGGTCTGAATACTTATGTAAATGTAATATTTCAGTTTTTTTCTACAAATCTGTTTTTGTTTTGTAATTATAATAATAATAATAATAATATAATATGCCATTTAGCAGAAGCTTTTATCCAAAGCGACTTACAGTCATGCGTGCATACATTTTTTTTTGTGTATGGGTGGTCCCGGGGATCGAACCCACTACCTTGGCGTTACAAGCGCCGTGCTCTACCAGCTGAGCTACAGAGGACCACAATTATGGGGTATTGTGTGTAGATTGATGTGGGAAAAAATCAATGTATTCCATTTTAGAATAAGGCTGTAAGATAACAAAATGTGGAAAAACTCAAGAGGTCTGAAAACTTTCCGAATGATAGAATGATCTACCAGCCGGCTTGGGTAGCGACCCTAAATTTGTGTTGGGAATATATTTTGTTGAAGGATTAAATGGTATGAATAAATTAATCTAAATAACGTTTTTAATGAAAATATGTAAATCATTATTTGAATATGTTGGTAACCCGTTGTATTAAAAGTGATAATGCCCTCGAAGCCGTTGTTTGGAGGATACATTGGCTTGGGCCTAACAACACCCGTGACAATACTGTATATCCTCCAAACACCGGCTTCTCGGGCATTATCACTTAATTATTCATTCCATTTGTGTAATAATAGCAAAAATCGTTGTGTTTGTCAACAATCCAATGCTAAAAGTTCTAAAATGTTGTGATGATTTCTGTTTTAATATAACATTACATGGAAGACCACAGCTCACTGTCTCATGTCTGCTTACATCCATAATGATATAACGTATAACAAGGTCTTCTAACCATAATAATTGGACTGAGCAAGCCCGGATATAGAATGGAAACGCAGGCTTGTGAATATCATGATTGAACATTGTTATGTGCAGAAACTATTTTTCCCCCATGCACACCAAAGTCTTCTAATGTGTTTTGCAGGGAAGGAGTTATAGAGAATTCCATGCTGAATCAATTTAGCTGAACTGACTTGCTGGGCGGTTTTCTCACCAAAGCAATGGGTTATTCTTTAGGGGCTATTTATAAAGCTTGCTCTGTGATAGAAGAAAAAAGAGCTCTATCCAGACTTCAGCTTTTTTTACCCTCACTTAATTGGATGGATGAACTAAATATCTTGTAGCAATCGATGGCTATTGATCGGCCCCCTGTGATGCTTTTATTTCACTCGTAGCATGAGTGCACTTGAAGAGACTTTGGTCGTCGTGAGTGTGGTAGGGAGAGAGAAGATAGGATGTAACATTCTGACCCGGCTATTGTGTTGTGATCTGTCTTTCACACAACCTCTAGATTCACAACCAGTATAAAGTTACTTTATTGGAAACACAAACTATCTGGCCTTTTGGATATACTTTTTCATCCGAGCTTGTCATGCCTTGAATCGGCCTTGAATCTCTCTGACACGGCAGACATACATGAGGTTTGACCAATGACTGTGAATGAATGCCTCTATACAGTACTGTATGACAATGGGGACAAAAAGGCATAGCAGGCACAGCTATATACCACAACTATAAATGTTCAATGTATGGGTATCAGATTACAAGAACTGTTACTTTGTTGGTGAATCTGTGAAATCTTCTAGGCAACATCGCTAGGTAATTTTACCAGAACAGCCCTGCTGAATGTGGCACCCCAAAATACTAAAGATGATTTGTTCTGTCATATAAACTGCATGACGACATTACACTGAAATATGCAAAATAGAATCTTCAACTCCATAGAGCAATCTATATATCAGATGAACACCATGTTTAGAAAAGGTTGCATGCTGAAAAGACCATGAAATTAGATTGCAGTGGGCCAGGGTCGATGGAATTGACTGGCTTCTGACATCCAGGTTGGAGTAAGCTCGCCAAGGCTATCTGTCCTTCAGGCCCCTCACCAGACGCCACCTGCCAATCACCTGGGTTTGTGGCCCATGCCTTTCCTGTGGCCCCAAGCTGCAAGAGGGCACCAGTGGAAAGGTCTCATTCGCTGAACAGGAGTGATATGCTTTCCCATAACTCTCGGAGCCATTTGAATAGCCTATGCCTAGTCTGGAAGATCTGTCACCCAGATCTGTCTCCAAAGACTACATAACAACATCCATTATTGTCTCCAAAGATCTAGAGAGCCGAACTGAATTTTCCCTCCCCCTACGTTCTCCGCGGTTCAGAGGTTTTTAGAGATTTCTTCTCCTGCGGTATAATTGCTACTGAGGAAAGCAGTGAAATAAATAACCAAAGTGTGATTCAAGGTGAACTTCAGTGAGTACCGTAAAGATTGTGCAAAAGAAGATAAAGTAGAGCAACATCATCGCCATGGATGAGACAGCGGTATGGTTTGACATGGTTGGCTCAACTACGGTGGATACAAGAGGAGCAACAAGTGAGAGAATGTTGCTGTCACCGCCAGTCAGCCTGCCGAGGTGACGATGGCCCATCAAAACTACACCTAAACTTTTGCGAAACTAATTTCACACAATGAATAATAGTTAGCCTAAAGACAATATTACATTGACAATAGTCTGATGGGTGAAAATATTATCAGTTGTTGAAAATGAATATGAAGAATCTGTTGAACAATGCAGTTTGGAATTGACACAGAGGCATGGAAACGGCGGACAAAATGTGACTTTTTCCAATTCTCCTACAGTCACAAGCAGATAAGTCGTTTTGATTTCTATACAGTATCAGAAAAAGCAGAGTTTGCTGTTTCCAAATCACCTACCTTGCCAAATAACTCTTATAAATGACCAATTCTAAGACCTTCATAAACACAACCAAATGATAATCTTTGAGATAGGCATAGGCCTATATTAAATGAAATTTTAGACTGTTAGAATGTTGACGTCAAGAAGATGTGTCATTGGCTTAGGTAGCCTAGGGGGGTATCGAGGCCCGGCTTTTCTAATGTTAAAGGGAAACTGTCTGAAATGTGAATCCTAATATCTATTTTTTGTGATATATTCAATATTTAATGAAAGCTATATTTGCCAGTTGGTTTTACACAGTCACTACTCAGTGGTAAAAACTGTTCCACCCTATTCCTACAGTGCCTTGCAAAACTATTCATCCCCCTTGGCGTTTTTCCTATTTTGTTTTATTACAACCTGTAATTTAAATGGATTTTTATTTTTATTTCATGTAATGGACATACACAAAATAGTCCAAATTGGTGAAGTGGAATGGAAAAAATAATTATAAAAGATAAATAACGGAAAAGTGGTGCGTGCATATGTATTCACCCCCTTTGCTATGAAGCCCCTAAATAAGATCTGGTGCAACCAAATACCTTAAGAAGTCACATAATTAGTTAAATAAAGTCCACCTGTGTGCAATCTAAGTGTCACATTAGCTGTCACATGATCTCAGTATATATACACCTTTTCTGAAAGGCCCCAGAGTCTGCAACACCACTAAGCAAGGGGCACCACCAAGCAAGTGTCACACCCTGGCTCTGGGGACTCTATATGTTGAGCCAGGGTGTGTATTTTCTATGTATTGTATTTCTGTGTTGGCCAGAGTGGTTCCCAATCAGAGGCAACGAGTGTCAGCTGTTGCTGGTTGTCTCTGATTGGGAGCCATATTTATAGAGGCTGTTTTCCCACAATAGTTGTGGGATCTTGTTCCTGTCGGTCTGTTCCTAGTTAGGTTTGGCCATTGGATGTCACGTATCGTTTGTTGTTTTGTTATGCTGTTCGTGTTATCATCCGATTAATAAAGTATGTTTGCTTTCAACGCTGCGCCTTGGTCTACTCCGTCTAACGATCGTGACAGAAGATCCCACCATACCAGGACCAAGCAGCGTGTCCAGGAGCAGGCGGCCTGGACATGGGAGGAAGCGCCGGGAAAGGAGCTGGAAAGGTTGGCGATGGCCCAGGTGGGCAAATCGTGGTCCTGGGAGGACATGCTCGGGGGCAAGGGGCCATGGGCTAAGATTGTGGACTACAGGAAAAGGACTGAGCATGCCCCCATTCTCATCGACAGGTTGAGAGCTTCAAGTTCCTTGGTGTTCATATCACCAACAAACTCTCATGGTCCAAACACACCAAGACAGTCGTGAAGAGGGCACGACAAAGCCTATTCACCCTCAGGAGACTGAAAAGATTTGGCATGGGTCCTCAGATCCTAAAAAATTCTACAGCTGCACCATCGAGAGCATCCTGACTGGTTGCATCACTGCCTGGTATGGCAACTGCTTGGCCTCTGACCGCAAGGCACTACAGAGGGTAGTGCGTACGGCCCAGTACATCACTGGGGCCAAGCTTCCTGCCATCCAGGACCTCTATACCAGGCGGTGTCAGAGGAAGGCCCTAAAAATTGTCAAAGACTCCAGCCACCCTAGTCATAGACTGTTCTCTCTGCTACCATATGGCAAGCGGTAGCAGAGAGAACGTCTAGGTCCAAAAAGCTTCTTAACAGCTTCTACCCCCAAGCCATAAGACTCCTGAACAGCTCATCAAATGGCTACCCACCGACCCCCTCTTTTATGCTGCTGCCACTCTGTTTATTATCTATTGATAGTCACTTTAACTCTACCTACATGTACATATTGCCTCAATTACCTCGACTAACCTGTCCCCCCCGCACATTGACTCTGTACCTGTACCCCCTGTATATAGCCTCGCTACTGTTATTTTACAGCTGCTCTTTAGTTATTTGTTATTTCTTTTTATTTATCTATTTTCTGCTTAACACTTATATTTCTTAAAACTGCATTGTTGGTTAAGGGCTTGTAAGTAAGCAAGTCACTGTAAGGTCTACACCTGTTGTATTCGGCGCATGTGACAAATAACATTTGATTTGATTTGATAACTCAGTTCTATAATGTTGTCAATGATGAAAATGTATTAAAAAATCTACTGACATTCAGAATGGACTTTGTTTAGAAATCCAACATGTATTGTAGTTGCATGACCAGAGACAATTCTTCAAAGTCACAGTATTTATTTATTTGGAGTGGTACATGCATTCACACAGTGAATTTATAGGATCTTTCCCACTATATGGTTGATATGTCAAGCGATAAAATCCCAAGTTATCAATTAAATGTTTATTGAAAAACTGCACTTGTCCTCATGTGATACATTACATGATCAAAAGTATGTGGACACCTGCTCGTCGAACATCTCGTTCCAAAATCGTCTGCATTAATATGGAGTTGATCCCCCCTTTGCTGCTGCAACAGCATCCACTCTTCTGGGAAGGCTTTCCACTAGATGTTGGAACATTGCTGCTTGGACTTGCTTCCATTCAGCCACAAGAGCCAATGTTTGTCTATGGAGATTGCATGGTTGTGTGCTCGATGTTATACACCTGTCAGCAACGGGTGTGGCTGAAATTGCTGAATCCACTAATTTGAAGGGGTGTCCACATACTTTTTTATATATAGTGTAATTACAGTTTATAAAAATATTCTGCAGCTGTAGTGTCATCAATCAAATCTAACTTTAATTATATAACACATTTCTTACAACAAATGTATTTCAAGGTGTTCAAAGTCATGCATTGAAAGGCATGTGGCACTTAACATCCTTGCTCTTGGAAGGTCTCTATAGGTGACAAGGGGGTTCTCTCTACCAGATGTGAATGCCTTCGTGGAGCTCATAAGTGCAGCCATGCAGCCTATTTTGGGGGTTCACAATATCGTCCGTAGGATGTGGAATGCGAGTGGAGGAAACCAGCCGTGACCAACCAGGTGCAGTCAGTGGAGGACCTGTACCCGGCCGAAGACTACAACCCTCTGTCCCGAGAGCCCACAGAAGAGGATCTTCAGTGGCTAAGGAACCATCTCCGGGGCAGGTTCAGTGGAATAGCATGTCTCCTTGAACCTGAGCCAAAACAAGCGCTACCCTCCCTGTCTTCCTTGTCTGTACCTGACATTGTTAAAAAACAAGGGCACCTGGGGCATGCAGGCATCCTGGCTGGCATGGCGCTGTCGGTGAAGCAGCAGGAGGCTATACGGCAGGCAACAGTTGGACAGCGCACCAATCACAACTGGCACACCATGAGGAGAGGGAGAATGACGGCCAGAAATTATGGAGCAGTGGTTAGGGCAAAACGCAATACTCCGTCGCTGCTAAAAAGAGTCCTCAGATCACAGTTGGATGGGGTGTTGTCAGTAAAGTGGGGCACAGATAACAAAGAGGAGGGCATCAACGCATTCAAAATGGCTACAGTGATGGATGTGCAGGAGTCAGGGCTTTGGGTCATGGGGTCTGGGATCCTGGGTGCCTCACTGGATGGTCTGGTGGGCACCACAGCAGTGGTGGAGGTCAAGTGTCCCTATGGTAACAGGGCCCTTACCATTGAAGAGGCAGTGAAGTCGAAGGATTTCTATATCAAGGAGGGAGGGTCTACCGCCTCCGTGAAGACAATCCTTACTGGCACGAGGTCCAAGGTCAGCTCCACATCACTGGAAGGGACACCTGCTTCTTTGTTGTGCGGACCACCAAAGCCTCCATCACCATCTCCATCCAGCATGACGACCTCTTACAGACTAATATTGCTCCTCCTGTCAGTACCTGTTTTCAGGGAAGCCAATGGTCCAAAAATATTTCACATAGTTCATACACAAACAATAGGCTCCTAGAATACGTTACATTAGATTCAAGTTTTTTCTCAAAGCAAACAACTAAAGTAATGTAGTTAACTTTTGTTAAATCCCAAATGCTGGTGTGATTGCTTCTCCTCCCAGTTTCAATTCACATTGCATTTTATCATGGGCACAGTGGGAATTTATATCTGTGATGTTTAAATGATGTTTTACCCCCAGAGTGAGAGAGAGTACATCACTTCCATTAGATATCCTTGCTGAGGGAGGCGTTGATCATGCACTGCTTCTCGTGGGGTGAGCCTGATGTTACACATTTCACGCCTCATGTCTAAAACATGGGGAAAAGGGGACATGAAGTCAAAATTTCAATGCATCTACAAATTCAATGTTTTACACAATATTGTATCATACTGGATGAGTCTGTCCACAGGCTCAATGTGCTGTAGTCTCCACAACTGGAAGCTCGAGTTCGGATCACACTTGCACAGGATGTCCATGCACAGGATGGTCTGAGGGATGCACTCCTGTTGGACAGGAAAACAAAGAGACATTTGGTCAGTGGTGGGTCTTTTCAATGCTGTATCAACATCTTTATCTGGACAGAAAATGCATTGTTTATCATAACACAAACCTTGGACAATGTGACAAGTGGTCCCTCAACACCCAATCCTCATGCCTCATTGTTTGTTCTTGTTTTGGAAGTAAACGTCTCCTCTGAAGAGAAAATACTTGGAGGTTAGAACCAGTTCAGCCAAGTCCACAGTACAATTGGTGCTGGGAAGAGTATTAGGGGGACATTCATTGAGGTAGAATTTGAGGGCCTCTAGGCTGCCCTGATGGGAGATGTTAGCATATTGACTGGTAACAGAATATACTTTTCAAAAGATGAATAAAATCTATAGTCTCTGGTATACGTGGGGAGAGAGATCACCCAGGGTTTCACAAAGTGAAATATTACTACTCACAATGGGCCTGCCTGGTATACAGTAGGTGGCGCCATGCTCTTGTGAATTTTGGAGAGAGCGTATATGACAGGTGTGGTTGGGCAGTCAACTTTCATTTACTCATATTCTGTCTTTGTAATTTCCCCTTCATTCAAAAATGTTAACAATTTATCATGGATCAGAGACTTGAATTGATTAGTAGGGTCCATAGAGAGTCTTTTGTAAAATGCATCATCACTAAGTTGTCTCAGAATTTCCTTTTCATAGTCTGCAGCATTTTGTATCACTCAAGAATCTACGGATCCGTGAGACAAAACAATATTATCATGCAGTCACCTTAAGTGATTATCTAAGGAATCAAATAATTCCAAGAGAATTACGGATACAGAAATCAAATCAAATCAAATTTTATTGGCCACATGCGCCGAATACAACAGGTGCAGACATTACAGTGAAATGCTTACTTACAGCCCTTAACCAACAGTGTCTAGTTGAGGTAGTTGAAGTAATATGTACATGTGGGTAGAGTTAAAGCGACTATGCATAAATAATTAACAGAGTAGCAGCAGCGTAAAAAGATGGGGTGGGGGGTGGGGGTGGGGGTCAGTCCAAATAGTCCGGGTAGCCATGATTAGCTCTTCAGGAGTCTTATGGCTTGGGGGTAGAAGCTGTTGAGAAGTCTTTTGGACCTAGACTTGGCACTCCGGTACCGCTTGCCGTGCGGTAGCAGAGAGAACAGTCTATGACTAGGGTGGCTGGAGTCTTTGACAATTTTTAGGGCCTTCCTCTGACACCGCCTGGTATAGAGGTCCTGGATGGCAGGAAGCTTGGCCCCAGTGATGTACAGTAGTGCCTTGCGGTCGGAGGCCAAGCAGTTGCCATACCAGGCGGTGATGCAACCAGTCAGGATGCTCTCGATGGTGCAGCTGTAGACTTTTGTGAGGATCTGAGGACCCATGCCAAATCTTTTCAGTCTCCTGAGGGGGAATAGGCTTTGTCGTGCCCTCTTCACGACTGTCTTGGTGTGTTTGGACCATGATAGTTCGTTGGTGATGTGGACACCAAGGAACTTGAAGCTCTCAACCTGTTCCACTACAGCCCCGTCGATGAGAATGGGGGCATGCTCAGTCCTCTTTTTTTCCTGTAGTCCACAATCATCTCCTTTGTCTTGGTCACGTTGAGGGAGAGGATGTTATCCTGGCACCACACGGCCAGGTCTCTGACCTCCTCCCTATAGGCTGTCTCATCGTTGTCGGTGATCAGGCCTACCACTGTTGTGTCGTCGGCAAACTTAATGATGGTGTTGGAGTCGTGCCTGGCCATGCAGTCATGGGTGAACAGGGAGTACAGGAGGGGACTGAGCACGCACCCCTGAGGGGCCCCTGTGTTGAGGATCAGTGTGGCAGATGTGTTGTTACCTACCCTTACCACCTGGGGGCAGCCCATCAGGAAGTCCAGGATCCAGTTGCAGAGGGAGGTGTTTAGTCCCAGGATCCTTAGCTTAGTGATGAGCTTTGAGGGCACTATGGTGTTGAATGCTGAGCTGTAGTCAATGAATAGCATTCTCACGTAGGTGTTCCTCTTGTCCAGGTGGGAAAGGGCAGTGTGGAGTGCAATAGAGATTGCATCATCTGTGGATCTGTTGGGGCGGTATGCAAATTGGAGTGGGTCTAGGGTTTCTGGGATAATGGTGTTTATGTGAGTCATGACCAGCCTTTCAAAGCACTCATTTAGGCAGGTTATCTTAGTGTCCTTGGGAACGGGGACTATGGTGGTCTTCTTGAAACATGTTGGTATTACAGACTCAGTCAGGGACATGTTGAAAATGTCAGTGAAGACACTTGCCAGTTGGTCAGCACATGCTCGGAGTACACGTCCTGGTAATCCGTCTGGCCCTGCGGCCTTGTGAATGTTGACCTGCTTAAAAGTCTTACTCACGGAGAGGCGCCGTTACCTCCCTAATCAATCCTGACCCCAAAGGGCGGCTATCTAGGGCATGGATAGGGAAGGGCAAATCAACTGGTACGATAGGAATCCCTAACTTATAGGTGAACTGGCGATCGATAAAATTCCCAGCTGCGCCTGAATCTACTAGCGCCTTATGCTGGGAGTGAGGAGAAACCTTGGGAAACACCACTTTAATACACATATGAGCAACAGAGAGCTCTGGGTGAGTTGGGTGCCTACTCACCTGGAATGACTCATCAGTGCGTCGCCCACTGCCTCGATTCCTAGGAGACCCTCCCCAGCACCGACCAGCAGTGTGTCCTCTGCGGCCACAGTTGGTGCAGGGGACGGCCTCCCTCCTGGTCTCCCTAGCACCAGCACCCCCGAGCTCCATAGGGGTCGGCTCGGAAGTGCTGGGGGATGGAATGGACGGCCCCGAATCCGGACGTCCGCGGGTAGCCAACAGGGTATCCAGGCGAATAGACATGTCCACCAGTTGATCAAAGCTGAGGTTGGTGTCCCTGCAGGCCAATTCCCGACGCACGTCCTCCCTCAGGCTACATCTATAGTGGTCGATGAGGGCCCTCTCATTCCATCCTGCGTTGGCAGCCAGCGTCCGGAAGTCCAGCGCGAACTCCTGCGCGCTCCTCCTCCCCTGTCTAAGGTGGAATAGACGCTCACCTGCCGCTTTACCCTCTGGTGGATGATCGAACACTGCCCGGAAGCGGCGGGTGAACTCCGCATAGTTGACTTAGCGGCGTCTATCCCACCCCACTCGGCGTTGGCCCACTCCAGCGCCTTGCCGGACAGACAGGAGATGAGGGCTGACACGCTCTCGTATCCCGAGAGTGCCGGGTGAATGGTTGTGCCATCATAAGCCCTCGGGAGCGAGAGCCGAATCCCACTGGACCCCGGAGGTGAAGCGATGGGCATCGCCGATGGTGGTGGTATCGTTGGAGGGGGTATAGGTAGACCCCCTCTTTCCCATCGCTCAATGGTGTTCACCACCCGTTCCATGGCGGTGCCGAGAGCCTGGATCATGGCCGCTTGGTGTTCGACGCGTGCCTCCATAGATCCAGCTGGCACCGCCGCTCCTGCTGACTCCATGAGTGGTGTGTGATTCTGTCAAAGTGCGACGTGAATGCGGTAGGTGAAGTCAAACGCAGGACACCGAGCTACTGGAAACTTACTTTACTAACAAAGTAACCAGAGTACAAAACAACCTACAAACAGGGAGGAGAAATACCCGCACAAAAGCAACTGCCGAAAATGACGAGAAACAATCACACACAACACACAATGAACGACAGAGGGTTATATAGGGAATACAATACAACATAATAGGAAACAGGTGTACACAATCAAGACAAAACAAGTCAAACACAGAAACATAGATCGGTAGCAGCTAGTACTCCGGGCACGACGAACGCCAAAGCCTGCCCGAGCAAGGAGGAGGAGCAGCCTCGGCTGATTCCGTGACATACAGGCTGATCCAACTTTTATGTAATGTCCTTAAAACAAGTCAAAATTAGGCTCAGTAGTGTGTGTGGCCTCCACGTGCCTGCATGACCTCCCTACAACGCCTGGGCATGCTCCTGATGAGGTGGCGGATGGTCTCCTGAGGGATCTCCTCCCAGACCTGGACTAAAGAATCCGCCAACTCCTGGACAGTCTGTGGTGCAACGTGGCGTTGGTGGATGGAGCGAGACATGATGTCCCAGATGTGCTCAATTGGATTCAGGTCTGGGGAACAGGCGGGCCAGTCCATAGCATCAATGCCTTCCTCTTGCAGGAACTGCTGACACACTCCAGCCACATGAGGTCTAGCATTGTCTTGCATTAGGAGGAACCCAGGGCCAACCGCACCAGCATATGGTCTCACAAGGGGTCTGAGGATCTCATCTCGGTACCTAATGGCAGTCAGGCTACCTCTGGCGAGCACATGGAGGGCTGTGCGGCCCCCCAAAGAAATGCCACCCCACACCATCACTGACCCACCGCCAAACCGGTCATGCTGGAGGATGTTGCAGGCAGCAAAACGTTCTCCACGGCGTCTCCAGACTCTGTCACATCTGTCACATGTGCTCAGTGTGAACCTGCTATCATCTGTGAAGAGCACAGGGCGCCAGTGGCGAATTTGACAATCTTGGTGCTCTCTGGCAAATGCCAAACGTCCTGCACGGTGTTGGGCTGTAAGCACAACCCCCACCTGTGGACGTCGGGCCCTCATACCACCCTCATGGAGTCTTTTTCTGACCATTTGAGCAGACACATGCACATTTGTGGCCTGCTGGAGGTCATTTTGCAGGGCTCTGGCAGTGCTCCTCCTGCTCCTCCTTGCACAAAGGTGGAGGTAGCAGTCCTGCTGCTGGGTTGTTGCCCTCCTACGGCCTCCTCCACGTCTCCTGATGTACTGGCCTGTCTCCTGGTAGTGCCTCCATGCTCTGGACACTATGCTGACAGACACAGCAAACCTTCTTGCCACAGCTCGCATTGATGTGCCATCCTGGATGAGCTGCACTACCTGAGCCACTTGTGTGGGTTGTAGACTCCGTCTCATGCTACCACTAGAGTGAAAGCACCGCCAGCATTCAAAAGTGACCAAAACATCAGCCAGGAAGCATAGGAACTGAGAAGTGGTCTGTGGTCACCACCTGCAAAACCTGTCCTTTATTGGGGGTGTCTTGCTAATTGCCTATAATTTCCACCTGTTGTCTATTCCATTTGCACAACAGCATGTGAAATGTATTGTCAATCAGTGTTGCTTACTAAGTGGACAGTTTGATTTCACAGAAGTGTGATTGACTTGGAGTTACATTGTGTTGTTTAAGTGTTCCCTTTATTTTTTTGAGCAGTGTACTAACATTCCCCATCAGGGCGGCCTAGAGGCCCTCAAATTCTACCTCAATGAACGTCCCCCTAATACTCTTCCCAGCACCAATTTTATTGTGGACTTGGCTGAACTGGTACTAACCTCCAAGTATTTTCTCTTCAGAGGAGACGTTTTCTTCCAGACCAAATCTTCAGCGACGGGGAGCACTATGGCTCCTAATTATGCTAACCTATATCTAGGAATGTTTTAAAAACAGGTGGTGTTGAATTCAGAACTTAACCCCTTTCTCTCCAATATTCTCCTAATTCTGAGATATTTGGATGACATTTTCGAGATCTATACAGGGACCCAGGTAGAAGCCTTAAGACCCGGATCAGTGAGCACCACAGCAATATACGGACAGGTGAGACAAAAGATCTGGTTGCTTTTCATTTTGTACAAGCTGGATATCCTATTAGTTCTCTGAGATACATTGGAATAAAAATGGTCAAGATGTCACGCAGGGGAGGGCACATTGAGAGGAAACGTCTTCAAAGGGAATTTTTCTGGAAACAATGGCTCAACACACTGTCTCCTCTTGGCCTTAACGAGGAGTTAGAATTGAAACCATTTTTATAGTTTCAAAATGTCCAACTTATTGTGTTTTTTTTATCCTAATTGAATATTGTGTATGTATTTATATATATATATATACACAGTTGAAGTCGGAAGTTTACATACACTTAGGGTGGAGTCATTAAAACTTGTTTTTCAACCACTCCACACATTTCTTGTTAACAAACTATAGTTTTGGCAAGTCAGTTAGGACATCTACTTTGTGCATGATACAATAAATTTTTCAAACAATTGTTTACAGACAGATTATTTCACTTATAATTCACTGTATCACAATTACAGTGGGTCAGAGGTTTACATACACTAAATTGACTGTGCCTTTAAACAGCTTGGAAAATTTCAGGAAATGATGTCATGGCTTTAGAAGCTTCTGATAGGCTAATTGACATCATTTGAGTCAATTGGAGGTGTACCTGTGGACGTATTTCAAGGCCTACCTTCAAACTCAGTGCCTCTTTGCTTGACATCATGGGAAAAGAAAAAGAAAATTGTAGACCTCCACAAGTCTGGTTCATCCTTGGGAGCAATTTCCAAACGCCTGAAGGTACCACGTTCATCTGTACAAACAATAGTACGCAACTATAAACACCATGGGACCACGCAGCCGTCATACCGCTCAGGAAGGAGATGCATTCTGTCTCCTAGAGATGAACGTACTTTGGTGCGAAAAGTGCAAATCAATCCCAGAACAACAGCAAAGGACCTTGTGAAGATGCTGGAGGAAACAGCTACAAAAGTATCTATATCCACAGTAAAACGAGTCCTATATCGACATAACCTGAACGGCCGCTCAGCAAGGAAGAAGCCACTGCTCCAAAACCGCCATAAAAAAGCCAGACTACGGTTTGCAACTACACATGGGGACAAATATTGTACTTTTTGGAGAAATGTCCTCTGGTCTGATGAAACAAAAATAGAACTGTTTGACCATAATGACCATCGTTATGTTTGGAGGAAAAAGGGGGTTGCTTGCAAGCCGAAGAACACCATCCCAACCGTGAAGCACGGGGGTGGCAGCATCATGCTGTGGGGGTGCTTTGCTGCAGGAGGGACTGGTGCACTTCACAAAATAGACGGCATCATGAGGAAGGAAAATTATGTGGATATATTGAAGCAACATCTCAAGACATCAGTCAGGAAGTTAAAGCTTAGTCGCAAATGAGTCTTCCAAATGGACAATGACCCCAATCATACTTCCAAAGTTGTGGCAAAATGGCTTAAGGACAACAAAGTCAAGGTATTGGAGTGGCCATCACAAAGCCCTGACCTCAATCCTATAGAACATGTATTGGCAGAACTGAAAAAGCGTGTGCGAGCAAGGAGGCCTACAAACCTGACTCAGTTACACCAGCTCTGTCAGGAGGAATGGGCCAAAATTCACCCAACTTATTGTGGGAAGCTTGTGGAAGGCTACCCGAAACGTTTGACCCAAGGTAAAACATTTAAAGGCAATGCTACCAAATACTAATTGAGTGTATGTCAACTTCTGACCCACTCGGAATGTGATGAAAGAAATAAAAGCTGAAATAAATAATTCTCTCTACTATTATTCTGACATTTCACGTTCTTAAAATAAAGTGGTGATCCTAACTGACCTAAGACACATACTTTTTACTAGGATTATATGTCAGGAATTGTGAAAAACTGAGTTTAAATGTATCTGGCTAAGGTGTATATAAACTTCCAACTTCAACTGTATATATATATATATATATATATATATACAGTGGGGGAAAAAAGTATTTAGTCAGCCACCAATTGTGCAAGTTCTCCCACTTAAAAAGATGAGAGAGGCCTGTAATTTTCATCATAGGTACACGTCAACTATGACAGACAAATTGAGAATTTCTTTTCCAGAAAATCACATTGTAGGATTTTTAATGAATTTATTTGCAAATTATGGTGGAAAATAAGTATTTGGTCACCTACAAACAAGCAAGAGTTCTGGCTCTCACAGACCTGTAACTTCTTCTTTAAGAGGCTCCTCTGTCCTCCACTCGTTACCTGTATTAATGGCACCTGTTTGAACTTGTTATCAGTATAAAAGACACCTGTCCACAACCTCAAACAGTCACACTCCAAACTCCACTATGGCCAAGACCAAAGAGCTGTCAAAGGACACCAGAAACAAAATTGTAGACCTGCACCAGGCTGGGAAGACTGAATCTGCAATAGGTAAGCAGCTTGGTTTGAAGAACTGTGGGAGCAATTATTAGGAAATGGAAGACATACAAGACCACTGATAATCTCCCTCGATCTGGGGCTCCACGCAAGATCTCACCCCGTGGGGTCAAAATGATCACAAGAACGGTGAGCAAAAATCCCAGAACCACACGGGGGGACCTAGTGAATGACTAGCTTAGTGGTTAAGAGTGTTGTGCCAGTAACCGAAAGGTCGCTGGTTCTAATCCCGAGCCGACTAGGTGAAAAATCTGTCGATGTGCCCTTGAGCAAGGCACTTAACCCTAATTGCTCATGTAAGTCGCTCTGGATAAGAGTGTCTGCTAAATGACTAAAATGTAAATGTAACAAAGCCTACCATCAGTAACACACTACGCCGCCAGGGACTCAAATCCTGCAGTGCCAGACGTGTCCCCCTGCTTAAACCAGTACATGTCCAGGCCCGTCTGAAGTTTGCTAGAGTGCATTTGGATGATCCAGAAGAGGATTGGGAGAATGTCATATGGTCAGATTAAACCCAAAAAAAACTCAACTCGTCGTGTTTGGAGGACAAAGAATGCTGAGTTGCATCCAAAGAACACCATACCTACTGTGAAGCATGGGGGTGGAAACATCATGCTTTGGGGCTGTTTTTCTGCAAAGGGACCAGGACGACTGATCCGTGTAAAGGAAAGAATGAATGGGGCCATGTATCGTGAGATTTTGAGTGAAAACCTCCTTCCATCAGCAAGGGCATTGAAGATGAAACGTGGCTGGGTCTTTCAGCATGACAATGATCCCAAACACACCGCCCGGGCAACGAAGGAGTGGCTTCGTAAGAAGCATTTCAAGGTCCTGGAGTGGCCTACCAGTCTCCAGATCTCAACCCCATAGAAAATCTTTGGAGGGAGTTGAAAGTCCGTGTTGCCCAGCGACAGCCCCAAAACATCACTGCTCTAGAGGAGATCTGCATGGAGGAATGGGCCAAAATACCAGCAACAGTGTGTGAAAACATTGTGAAGACTTACAGAAAACGTAAGTATTGAGAAACTTTTGTTATTGACCAAATACTTATTTTCCACCATAATTTGCAAATTAATTAATTAAAAATCCTACAATGTGATTTTCTGGAAAAAAAATTCTCATTTTGTCTGTCATAGTTGATGTGTACCTATGATGAAAATTACAGGCCTCTCATCTTTTTAAGTGGGAGAACTTGCACAATTGGTGGCTGACTAAATACTTTTTTCCCCCACTGTATATTTATATATATATATATATATATATATATATATATATATATATATATATATATATATATTACTGTAAATATTGATCACATTCCTTGTGTATGATCATATATTTTGATACATTGAATGTTAATATTGTGAACCTATGTTATATATCTTTTACCTCCTGCTTCAGGTAGTGATGTCACTGAGTACTGCCCCTATACATAGGACCTTCCACCCCCACCTGGGATATGGATGCCTGATGAAGACCTAAGGGTCGAAACGTTGTTATAAATAAAACCACCTGGGCGCATGAGCAGCAGTGTGTGGCGTTTTCCTTTTAGTTCTGTATGATAGCCACATTAGCGGCTAATTAGCATTTCATAATTAATTACAGGCAAATATATTGATAAAAGTTACCTTGTCTGAGAGAGATTTGTGCGGTAATCAAAACGTCACGCCAGGGTAAGTCTACACAAAACACAGGCCTACGGAAAAGTGAACAGTGGAAAAACAATTAGAACCATTTCCGGGTTTTACCGCTAAGTTTTATGGGTATTATGAATCAAACTGTGGTACTCAATGATGCTTGCATTTCTGACGTTTAATTCCGAGTTGGATGACCATTCAAAATAATTTTCCCAACAGTTCCCTGTTGTCTTGAACGCACCATCAGTTATGGCTTCACATATGAACCGGAAACGATCACCTGTAGCCCAGCCCACCCAGTGACCTTTCATGTTTTTGTTTTGGGATAATTTTAGCTAAGTAGCTAGCATTTACAACAATTTATTTGGAGTAAACTTGAGTGCACCGTAGACCTATGCATGTATCAATTGAAGAGTCACCTGAAGTTTGAGAGGAATGGGAGATGCAGAAGAGGAATGCAGTGCTGAGGCAGAGGGCTCGTAATGAGGATGACTGGCTACTATTGTGTGTGGTATGCTTTCTGCCCAGAGCTGCTGCAGCATCACCCAAGTGGTATACTGGCGACGACAAAGATGGCGGCCTCGCGACCAGCACTTAGGAAACTTTGCAGTATTTTTAATTTTTTTATGTATACGTTTTTTACATTATTAGCTCAGAAAGTGTTTTGTATCATTACATACAGCCGGGGAAAACTATTGGATATCAGAGCGGCGGTAACGACCAGGAACACAACTTTCCTGAAGCAGATCCTTTGTTTGCTCTCCCCAGGGCAACTGAACTGATCCCAGCGGCTGACTCAAAACATCTCCGGCGGAGGAGAGGCACTCGGAGCGGCCTGCTGGTTTGACTTAGGAGGCGCGCACACCACCCACCGCTTCCAAGTATACTACTCGCTAATGTTCAGTCTCTGGTTAAAAATGTCGACGAGCTCCGGGCAAGGATTTCTTTCCAGAGGGACATCAAGGCCTGTAACATACTTTGTTTCACGGAAACATGGCTCTCTTGGGATATTCTGTCGGAATCGGTCCAGCCAGATGGGTTCTCAGTTCATCGCGCAGACAGGAATAAATATCTCTCTGGGAAGCAGGAGGGCGGAGGTGTGTGTTTCATGATTAACGACTCATGGTGTAATTGTAGTAACATACAGGAACTCGAATCCTTTTGTTCACCCGACCTAGAATACCTCACAATCAAATGCCGACCGTATTATCTCCCAAGATAATTTTCTTCGGTTATAGTCACAGCTGTGTATATCCCCCCTCGAGCCGATACCACGTCAGCCCTCAAATAACTTCACTGGACTTTATGCAAACTGGAAACCACATATCCTGAGGCTGCATTTATTGTAGCCGGGGTTTTTAACAAAGCAACTCTGAGGACTAGGCTGCCAAAGTTCTATCAACATATCGAATGTTGTACTCGCGCTGCTAAAATCCTCGACCATTGCTATTCGAACTTCCAGGATGGTTATAAGGCCCTCCCCTGCCCTCCTTTCGGCAAATCTGACCACGACTCCATTTTGCTCCTCCCTTCCTATAGGCAGAAACTCAAACAGGAAATACCCATGCTAAGGACTATTCAATGCTGGTCTGACCAATCGGAATCCACGCTTCAAGATTATTTTGATCACGTGGACTGGGATATGTTCCAGGTAGCTTGCAAAAATAATCTAGACGAATACACTGAAACAGTGACTGAGTTTATCAGGAAGTGTATAGGTGATGTTGTGCCCACTGTGACTATTAAACCCTACCCTAACCAGAAACAGAAAAGCGCGAACCACCGCATTTAACCATGGCAAGGTGACTGGGAATATGGCAGAATACAAACAGTGTAGCTACTCACTCCGCAAGGCAATTAAACTGGCAAAACATCAGTATAGAGACAAAGTGGAGTCGCAATTCAACGGCTCAGACACGAGACGTATGTGTCAGGGTCTACAGACAATCACGGACTACAAAAGGAAAACCAGTCACGTCACCGACACCGACGTCTCGCTTCCAGACAAGCTAAACACCTTCTTCGCCCGATTTGAGGATAACACAGTGCCACCGACGAGACCCACTACCAAGGTCTGTGGCCTCTCCTTCTCCATGGCCGACGTGTTTAAGACATTTGAGCATGTTAACCCCCGCAAGGCTGCCGGCCCAGACGGCATCCCTAGCCGCGTCCTCAGAGCATGCGCAGACCAGCTGGCTGGTGTGTTTACGGACATATTCAATCTCTCCCTTTCCCAGTCTGCTATTCCCACATGCTTCAAGATGGCCACCATTGTTCCTGTACCCAAGAAAGCAAAGGTAACTGAACTAAATGACTATCACCCCGTAGCACTCACCTCTGTCATCATGAAGTGCTTTGAGAGACTAGTCAAGGATCATATCACCTCTACCTTACCTGTCACCCTAGACCCCCTTTGATGTTCTTTCCACCCCATTAGATCCACAGACGATACAATCGCCATCACACTGCACACTGCCCTATCCCATCTGGACAAGAGGAATACCTATGTAAGAATGCTGTTCATTGACTATAGCTCAGCATTCAACACCATAGTACCCTCCAAGCTCATCATTAAGCTCGAGGCCCTGGGTCTGAACCCCGCCCTGTGCAACTGGGTCCTGGACTTCCTGACGGGCCGTCCCCAGGTGGTGAAGGTAGGAAACAACATCTCCACTTCGCTGATCCTCAACACTGGGGCCCCACAAGGGTGCGTGCTCAGCCCCCTCCTGTACTCCCTGTTCACCCATGACTGTGTGGCCAAGCACGCCTCCAACTCAATCATCAAGTTTGCAGATGACACAACAGTAGTAGGCTTGATTACTCTGGGAGTGTGGTGCCAGGAAAATAACCTCTCACTCAACATCAACAAAACAAAGGAGATGATCGTGGACTTCAGGAAACAGCAGAGGGTGCACCCCCCTATCCACATCGACGGGACTGCAGTGCAGAAGGTGGAAAGCTTCAAGTTCCTTGGTGTACACATCACCGACAAACTGAAATGGTCCACCCATGCAGACAGTGTGGTGAAGAAGGCACAACAGAGCCTCTTCAACCTCAGGAGCCTGAAGAAATTTGGCTTGGCACCTAAAACCCTCACAAACTTGTACAGATGCACAATTGAGAGCATCCTGTCGGGCTGTATCACCGCCTGGTATGGCAACTGCACCGGCCGCAACCGCAGGGCTCTCCAGAGGGGGGTGCAGTCTGCCGAACGCATTACCAGGGGCAAGCTACCCACCCTCCAAGACTCATACAGCACCCGATGTCACAGGAAGGCCAAAAAGATAATGAAGGACATCAACCATCCAAGCCACTGCCTGTTCACACCACTATCATCCAGAAGGCGAGGTCAGTACAGGTGCATCAAAGCTGGGACCGAGAGAATGAAAAACAGCTTCTATCTCAAGGCCATCAGACTGTTAAATAGCCATCACTAGCACATTAGAGAATGCTGCTGCCTATTGAAATCACTGGCCACTTGAAGAAATGGAACACTAGTCACTTTAATAATGTTTACATATATTGCACTACTCATGTCATATGTATGTGCTGTATTCTATTCTATAATATTCTACTGTATCTTAGTCCATGCCGCTCTGTCATTGCTTGTCCATATATGTACAGTGGGGAAAAAAAGTATTCAGTCATCCACCAATTGTGCAAGTTCTCCCACTTAAAAAGATGAGAGAGGCCTGTAATTTTCATCATAGGTACATGTCAACTATGACAGACAAATTGAGAAAATAAAATCTAGAAAATCACATTGTAGGATTTTTAATGAATTTATTTGCAAATTATGGTGGAAAATAAGTATTTGGTCACCTACAAACAAGCAAGATTTCTGGCTCTCACAGACCTGTAACTTCTTCTTTAAGAGGCTCCTCTGTCCTCCACTCATTACCTGTATTAATGGCACCTGTTTGAACTTGTTATCAGTATAAAAGACACCTGTCCACAACCTCAAACAGTCACACTCCAAACTCCACTATGGCCAAGACCAAAGAACTGTCAAAGGACACTAGAAACAAAATTGTAGACCTGCACCAGGCTGGGAAGACTGAATCTGCAATAGGTAAGCAGCTTGGTTTGAAGAAATCAACTGTGGGAGCAATTATTAGGAAATGGAAGACATACAAGACCACTGATAATCTCCCTCGATCAGGGGCTCCACGCAAGATCTCACCCCGTGGGGTCAAAATGATCACAAGAACGGTGAGCAAAAATCCCAGAACCACACGGGGGGACCTAGTGAATGACCTGCAGAGAGCTGGGAGCAAAGTAACAAAGCCTACCATCAGTAACACACTACGCCGCCAGGGACTAAAATCCTGCAGTGCCAGACGTGTCCCCCTGCTTAAGCCAGTACATGTCCAGGCCCGTCTGAAGTTTGCTAGAGTGCATTTGGATGATCCAGAAGAGGATTGGGAGAATGTCATATGGTCAGATGAAACCAAAATATAACTTTTTGGTAAAAACTCAACTCGTCGTGTTTGGAGGACAAAGAATGCTGAGTTGCATCCAAAGAACACCATACCTACTGTGAAGCATGGGGGTGGAAACATCATGCTTTGGGGCTGTTTTTCTGCAAAGGGACCAGGACGACTGATCCGTGTAAAGGAAAGAATGAATGGGGCCATGTATCGTGAGATTTTGAGTGAAAACCTCCTTCCATCAGCAAGGGCATTGAAGATGAAACGTAGCTGGGTCTTTCAGCATGACAATGATCCCAAACACACCGCCCGGGCAACGAAGGAGTGGCTTCGTAAGAAGCATTTCAAGGTCCTGGAGTGGCCTAGCCAGTCTCCAGATCTCAACCCCATAGAAAATCTTTGGAGGGAGTTGAAAGTCCGTGTTGCCCAGCGACAGCCCCAAAACATCACTGCTCTAGAGGAGATCTGCATGGAGGAATGGGCCAAAATACCAGCAACAGTGTGTGAAAACCTTGTGAAGACTTACAGAAAACGTTTGACCTGTGTCATTGCCAACAAAGGGTATATAACAAAGTATTGAGAAACTTTTGTTATTGACCAAATACTTATTTTCCACCATAATTTGCAAATAAATTCATAAAAAATCCTACAATGTGATTTTCAGGATTTTTTTTTCTAATTTTGTCTGTCATAGTTGACGTGTACCTATGATGAAAATTACAGGCCTCTCTCATCTTTTTAAGTGGGAGAACTTGCACAATTGGTGGCTTACTAAATACATTTTTTCCCCACTGTATATATTCTTAAATTCCATTCCTTACTCGTTTTGTGTGTATTGTGTATATGTTGTGAAATTGTTAGATATTACTTGTTAGATATTACTGCACTTTCGGAGCTAGAAGCACAAGCATTTCGCTACACCCACTATAACATCTGCTAAACACGTGTATGTGACAAATACAATTTGATTTGATTTGAAGTGGGTTCCATACATTGTGAAGGAGAAGTCCAGTGGCTAAACGACTGGTTCCCAGAGTACTTAGCCCTCTACAAGATCGTCCCCAGACTCCATCTTCATCAACCATCTTCCTGACTACCTTCCTCTGATCAAGCCATGAACTGTCTCTCCATCTTTGGAGGATGCATGCACTCAAAGACTTGGCCTCTATTGGTTGGCCTACATAGCCAACTATAGCTAGGCTACTGATAATGTATTGCTTGTTTGTTTTTAGATTTTGATGCACTTTGAGATTTGTATGAAAAGCACTATAGGAATGTAGTTATTATTATCATTATTTATTTATTTATTATTATTGTACCAAAGATTGTTTATTTAGTTAAGTAGAGCAAAAAGCTTTTAAAGAACGCCAAGAGGCCGACATGTAAGCTTCAATAAAAAAGTGATAATAGCTAGGGTGTCCAAACGCACTTTGATGATGACATTTCACTTCCTTATGTTATAAAATACATTTTACCAAGACAAATATGATTCTTCATGTTCTGAATCGTTCAGTGGGGTCTTTATCTAACATATGATTAACAGAGACGGGGTATTATTCAAAAATCATGTTAACCACTATTATTGAACATGAAATTAGCTTGTTAGGGCACATTTTTACTCCTGAACTTATTTAGGCTTGCCATAACAAAGGGGTTGAATACTTGTTGACTCAAGAAATTTCAGCTAAACAAAATTACTGACAAAATTCCACTTTGACATTATGGGCTATTGTGTGTAGATCAGTGACACAAAATCTCAATTCAATCGATTTTAAATTCAGGCTGTAACGCAACAAAATGTGGAAAAAGCAAAGGGGTGTGAATATTTTCTGACGGCACTGTATGTTCACATCTACATGAATGTGCCAGTGAAGCGTAGGAAAATAGTGGTGTTGCTCACAGAGAAAAGGGGAACTTTATTAGCCAAGTACAGCACAACAATAATTGTCAAGATAACATACAGTAGCGTACCGTGTATTTTTGCTTAAGGCTCTCACACTTATTTTTTACACATGCAGGTGACAGCTGCCCCTCCGGCTCACACTGCTTCACGTAGATCCTGAAAAGACATAAGATAAAGTACAACATTAACCAAAACATGAGAAAAGTAGAGTTGTGTGAACTTTCTGTAGATAGACTGTCACATACTTTATCAAATTGGAGTACTAAGGTGAAATAGTAACATGTGCAGCTTACCTTCACCAAAACAGGTTATGTGTAATGAAACTAGCTAACTAGCTAGCTAACGTTAAAAATGAAGTTGTCGCTTACCAGCAAGTAACCATATGTCACAATCGTTGACTGAAGACACGGACCAAGGCGCAGCGTGATAAGCGTACATACTTTTATTTAACGTACTTAATGACAAAAACAACAAACAAACGATACGTGAAGTCCTGAGGTTATAACACAACAAACCTTTACGGATCAAGATCCCACAAATACTAGTGCAACACAGGCTGCCTAAGTATGGTCCACAATCAGAGACAACGAGCTACAGCTGCATCTGATTGGGAACCACCCTGGCCAACATATCTCTAAACGATCTAGAACGAAAACATAGAAAAACTAAACATAGAAAAATCCACACCCTGGCTCAACCTTTAAGAGTCCCCAGAGCCAGGTCGTGACAGTACCCCCCAAAGGCGCGGACTGCGACCGCGCCACACAAACACAAGAGGGTAGGGGCCGGCTGGGCATTCCGCCTCGGAGGCGGATCCGGCTCCGGGCGTGACCACCACTCTCTCTCCACCCCCCCGTTGCGCCCCTGATCTGGTCTGGCCACGCTGGCCGGAGCTGGACTGGACACCGGTGGAGCGGATTGCTCTGGCTCCGGAGTGGAGCAGCTGACCGGTGCCGGACCAGGCACCGGTGGAACAGGCACGGGCCGTGCCGGACTGGACACACGCACCACTGGCTTGGTGCGGGGAGCAGGAACGGGCCGGACCGGGCTGACGACGCGTACCACTGGCTTGGTGCGGGGAGCAGGAACAGGCCGGACCGGGCTGGCGACGCGCGCCACAGGCTTGGTGCGAGGGACAGAAACAGGCCGGCCCGGGCTGGCGACGCGCACCACTGGTTTGGTGCGAGGGGCAGGAACAGGCCGGACCGAGCTGGCGACGCGCACCACTGGCTTGGTGCGTGGGACAGGAACAGGCCGGACCGGGCTGGCGACGCGCACCACTGGCTTGGTGCGTGGGACAGGAACAGGCCGGACCGGGCTGGCGTACGCGCACCACAGGCTTGGTGCGAGGGACAGGAACAGGCCGGACCCGGGCTGGCGACGCGCACCACTGGCTTAGTGCGAGGGGCAGGAACAGGCCGTACCGGGCTGGTGACGCGCACCACTGGTTTGGTGCGAGGGACAGGAACAGGCCGGACCGGGCTGGCGACGCGCACCACTGGCTTGGTGCGTGGGACAGGAACAGGCCGGACCGGGCTGGCGACGCGCACCACTGGCTTGGTGCGTGGGACAGGAACAGGCCGGACCGGGCTGGCGACGCGCACCACAGGCTTGGTGCGAGGGACAGGAACAAGCCGGACCGGGCTGGCGATGCGCACCACAGGCTTGGTGCGAGGGACAGGAACAGGCCGGACCGGGCTGGCGACGCGCACCACTGGCTTAGTGCGAGGGGCAGGAACAGGCCGTACCGGGCTGGTGACGCGCACCACTGGTTTGGTGCGAGGGACAGGAACAGGCCGGACCGGGCTGGCGACGCGCACCACTGGCTTGGTGCGTGGGACAGGAACAGGCCGGACCGGGCTGGCGACGCGCACCACTGGCTTGGTGCGTGGGACAGGAACAGGCCGGACCGGGCTGGCGACGCGCACCACAGGCTTGGTGCGAGGGACAGGAACAGGCCGGACCGGGCTGGCGACGCGCACCACTGGCTTAGTGCGAGGGGCAGGAACAGGCCGTACCGGGCTGGCGACGCGCACCACTGGCTTGGTGCAGGGGGCAGGAACAGGCCGGGCTGGACTGGGAACATGCACCATTGGCTTGGTGCGGGGAGCTGGAACGGGCCGGGCCGGACTGTGGAGGCGGACTGGAGGTCTGGAGCGGAGAGCTGACACAACCCATCCTGGCTGAATGCCTATTTCCGCACAATATGTGTGAGGCATCAGCACAGGACGTACAGGGCTGTGCACTCGTACTGGCGCTACAGCACGTGGCACTGGCGCAGGATATCCGGGACCGAGGAGGGGTACTGGAGGCCACGAGCGTTGAGCCGGCACACCCCGTCCTGGCTGCATGCCCACCTTAACACGTGCGTGGTGCTAGCACAGGACGTACAGGACTGTGCCGGAACACTCGCGGCACAGTACGTGGCTCCGCATAACACGGAGCCTGCCCAGTCTCACGCTTCCTAGCCTGAGTACGGGGAGTTGGCTCTGCTCTACCTATAGACTCCGCCAACCACCCTTTTAGCCCCCCCCCAACATTTTTCTTGGGGCTGTCTCTCGGGCTTCCTCCTCGGCCGGTACCCTCTGCGTTGCCGCTGCTCCTCTCTGTAGCGCGCCTCCACAGTCTCCTCTCCTGCCTGGGCATTCACCTTTGCCCATGGCCCTTTGCCCGCGAATATCTCCTCCCAAGACCACCATTTGCCCACCTGGGACATCGCCATCTTCTCCTCCTGGGCACGCTGCGGCACGCTGCTTGGTCCTCTTATGGTGGGATCTTCTGTCACGATCGTTGACTGAAGACACGGACCAAGGCGCAGCGTGATAAGCGTACATACTTTTATTTAACGTACTTAACGACAAAAACAACAAACAAACGATACGTGAAGTCCTGAGGTTATAACACAACAAACCTTTACGGATCAAGATCCCACAAATACTAGTGCAACACAGGCTGCCTAAGTATGCCCCCAATCAGAGACAACAAGCTACAGCTGCCTCTGATTGGGAACCACCCTGGCAAACATAGATCTAAACGATCTAGAACGAAAACATAGAAAAACTAAACATAGAAAAATCCACACCCTGGCTCAACCTTTAAGAGTCCCCAGAGCCAGGGCGTGACACCATAGCTAATGTTACTGTTCAAACAGTTAGCTATAACTTCTAGTCCTACTAAAACATGTAGCTAGCTAAAGGCCGGCAGCAGGCTGCAAATCTATTTTCAAAGATCTACAATGAAATAGTTATGATGATTTTAAGGATCATTTTAAGCAGAAGCTTCTCTATTCACCATTTTCCAAGTTGTTTTGTTGCTTACTTGAATACATCTAGCTATCAAAACATGCAGCTCCCTCTTCCAATGCAGTGTGGCTGTGAAGTTCTCAAAGTGTGCAGCAAATTCTACTAGATGAAAAGCCAAACTTGAGTATAACATCCTGGCATTTAAAGCATACTTGATTTTTAAAATTCACATACAATAATACGTTCAATTTTTGCATACTGAGAATGCGTCAACAGCCTGCTATTTAGGACTCAAGAAAGGGTATTCGGACACGGCCAGTATCTTCCAAAACGGAGATTTGTGAGATTTAGCGAATCGAGAAAGTCATATTATTCCTTGGGTTGGGTTTAGACCGCTGCCTGGCACGGCTGGCAGTAATGAAATCATCCGGAGCACAGCTGCCCTTGTGGTGCAGTGCACGCTATCCAATAGCTCACCAGAATCAACCTACAAAACCATATATACAAGACATCGTCGCCAATGATATGTTGAAAGAACAATACTTATTATTTTTTATAAACTGCTTTTATTTTTATTTACTCAAACATCCTAACATTCGTGAGCTAATATTAACATCACAAACACAACTGTCATCAAATATATGTCTAGAAAGCAGGAACTGTAATCAAATTTACACTGAGTGTACAAAACATTATAAACACCTGTTCTTTCCATGACATAGACTGGCCAGGTGAATCCAGGTGAAAGCTATCCCTTATTGATATTAAACTCAATATTAGTGTCAAGAATGCTGTAGGTGGGTGTAGTGGTGGAATCAAGCGCAGGACACCGAAGTATAGTCCAAAAGACTTTAGTTCAAATTCCAACAAGGAAAATACGAACAAAACTTGCCCGAAGGCGAAACTACGCACGAAGGCGACACAAACAAAAGGCGCACTAAACATGTGCGTAAACGCTCCAACACAGTGGAGTGAAGCTCAACCGAGCGAAAATGCAAGTACAACACACGACTGAAAAATAATCACACACAAACACAGACACACCCAACGAGACTTAAATAGAACACTAATGAGGACTAACTACACACAGGTGTACAACATCAAGACCAAACCAAACGAACATGAAACATAGATCGGTGGCAGCTAGTACTCCGGGGATGACGACCGCCGATGCCTGCCCGAACCAGGAGGAGGAGCAGCCTCGGCCGAAACCGTGACAGTACACCCCCCTTGACGCGCGGCACCAGCCGTGCGCCGACCCCGGCCTCGGGGACGACCAGGAGGACGCGGAGCAGGGAGCGCGGGATGGTCCCGGTGGAACTCCGACAGGAGAGATGGGTCTAGGATGTCCCTCCGCGGCACCCAGCACCGCTCCTCCGGGCCGTACCCCTCCCACTCCACGAGATACTGGAGACCCCCCCATCCGGCGTCTGGAGTCCAAGATGGACCGAACGGTGTACGCCGGAGCCCCTCGATGTCCAACGGGGCGGAGGAGTCTCTCCTATCTCATTGTCCTGGAGTGGACCAGCTACCACCGGCCTGAGAAGAGACACATGGAACGAGGGGTTAATATTCTTATATTCAACAGGTAGATGTAACCTATAACACACCTCGTTCAATCTTCTCAGGACTTTAAAGGGCCCCCACAAACCGCCGACCCAGCTTCCGGCAGGGCAGGCGGAGGGGCAGGTTTCTGGTAGAGAGCCAGACTCGATCTCCGGGTGCGTACACCGGCCCCTCACTGCGGTGGAGATCGGCGCTCGCCTTGTGACGAAGGACGGCCCGCTGCAGGTGGACGTGGGCAGCGTTCCACGTCTCTTCCGAGCGCCTCATCCAATCATCCACCGCAGGGGCCTCGATCTGGCTCTGCTGCCATGGTGCCAGAACCGGCTGGTAACCCAATACACATTGGAAAGGGGTTAGGTTAGTAGAGGAGTGGCGGAGAGAGTTCTGGGCCATCTCGGCCCAGGGAATGTAACGCGCCCACTCCTCAGGCCGGTCCTGGCAATACGACCTCAGAAACCTACCCACATCCTGGTTAACACGTTCTACCTGCCCGTTACTCTCCAGGTGGTACCCCGAGGTAAGGCTAACCGAGACCCCCAGACGCTCCATAAACGCTCTCCACACACGGGAGGTAAACTGAGGGCCTCGATCAGACACTATATCCTCGGGGACCCCGTAATGCCGGAAGACGTGGGTAAATAGGGCCTCAGCGGTCTGTAGGGCAGTAGGAAGACCCGACATAGGGAGAAGACGACAGGCCTTAGAGAACCGGTCCACAACGACCAGGATGGTGGTATTCCCCTGAGAGAGGGGAAGGTCTGTTACAAAATCCACCGAGAGGTGGGACCATGGTCGTTGTGGAACGGGTAGGGACTGTAACTTACCCCTGGGCAGATGTCGGGCGCCTTACACTGGGCGCACACCGAGCAGGAGGAGACGTAAACCCTCACATCCCTAGCCAAAGTAGGCCACCAGTATTTAGTGCTAAGGCAATGCACTGTCCGGCCAATACCCGGATGTCCAGAGGAGGGTGACGTGTGAGCCCAGTAGATGAGTCGATCCCGAATCTCGAGCAGAACGTACCTCCGACCCTCAGGACATTGTGGAGGGCGGGGGTCTGTACGCAACGCTCGCTCGATCTCGGCATCGACCTCCCACACCACCGGTGCCACAAGGCAAGACTCCGGTAGTATGGGAGTAGGCTCCACGGACCTCTCCTCCGTGTCATACCGCCGGGACAGTGCATCTGCCTTACCATTCTGGGACCCAGGGATGTACGTGATTTTAAATACGAACCTGGTGAGAAACATACTCCATCGAGCCTGGCGAGGGTTCAGTCTCCTCGCTGCCCGGATGTACTCCAGGTTCCGATGGTCAGTCAAAATGAGGAAAGGGTGTTGAGCCCCCTCAAGCCAATGCCTCCACACCTTAAGGGCTTGAACTACAGCTAACAGCTCCCCTGTCCCCAACGTCATAGTTACGCTCCGCCGGGCTGAGCTTTTGGAGTAAAAAGCACAGGGGCGGAGTTTAGGTGGCGAGCCGGACCGTTGAGAGAGAACGGCCCCTATACCAGCCTCAGACGCGTCCACCTCAACCTGAAATGGAATTGTGGGATCCGGATGCGCCAGCACCGGAGCCGACGTAAACAGGTCCTTCAGTCTCCCAAAGGCCCTGTCCGCATCAGCTGACCACTGCAGGCGCACCGGACCCCCCTTCAGAAGGGACGTGATGGGAGCTGCCACCTGTCCAAAACCCCGGATAAACCTCCGGTAGTAATTCGCAAAGCCCAAGAACTGCTGCACCTCTTTTACAGTGGTTGGAGTTTGCCAATTACGCACAGCGGACACACGATCCACCTCCATTCTCACCCCTGACGCGGACAACCAATAACCCAAAAAGGAGACCGACTCCTGGAAAAACAGACATTTCTCTGCCTTGACATATAGGTCGTGCTCCAACAGCCTCCTCAATACACGTCGCACCAGGGTTATATGCTCGGCTCGGGTAGACGAGTACACCAGAATATCATCAATGTACACGACCACCCCTTGTCCCTGCATATCCCGGAAAATGTCATCTACGAAGGATTGGAAGACTGATGGAGCATTCATCAACCCATATGGCACGACAAGATACTCGAAATGACCTGACGTGGTACTAAACGCCGTTTTCCATTCATCGCCCTCCCTAATGCGCACCAAGTTATACGCGCTCCTGAGATCCAATTTTGTGAAAAACCGCGCCCCATGCAATGACTCCGTCATGGTCGCAATCAGAGGGAGTGGATAACTGTATTTCACAGTAATCTGATTGAGACCACGGTAATCAATGCACGGGCGCAACCCTCCATCTTTCTTTTTCACAAAAAAGAAACTTCAAGAGGCGGGGGAAATGGAAGGCCGAATGTATCCCTGTCTCAAAGATTCGGCTATGTAAGTCTCCATAGCTTTCCTCTCCTCTTGAGACAAAGGATACACATGGCTCCGTGGGAGCGCTGCTCCTGCCTGGAGATCAATCGCACAGTCCCCCTGTCTATGGGGAGGCAACTGCGTCGCCCTAGTTTTGCTAAACACAAGAGCTAAATCCCCATATTCAGGCGGAATGTGCAGTGCGGGCACTTGGTTTGGACTTTCCACCGAAGTCGCCCCACGGAAACACCCAGACATCGCCCCTCACACTGAGCAGACCACCCATCGAGAGCCCTCTGTTGCCACGAAATAGCAGGGTTATGGGTGCTTAACCAGGGAATCCCCAGCACCACTGGGTACGCAGGAGAGTCGATCAGATACAGCTGTATAGTCTCTTCATGACCCCCCTGCGCACACATCCTAAGCGGCGCTGTGACCTCCCTGATCAACCCCGACCCCAACGGGCGGCTATCTAAGGCATGTACGGGAAAAGGTTTGTCAACAGGCAGGAGAGGGATATCTAACTCTAAACAAAACTTTCGATCAACAAAATTCCCAGCTGCGCCTGAATCTACTAGCGCCTTATGCTGGGAATGAGGTGCAACCTGTGGAAAACCAACAGGTATACAAAAGTGCGCAACAGAAAGCTCTGGGTAAGCGGGGCGTCTACTCACCTGGGAGGCCCCCAGTGCGTGGCCTGTTGTCCTCTCCCTCGGAGAACCCTCCCCAGCACCTGGCCGCAGTGTGCCCTCCACGACCGCACTTGGTGCAGGAGACAGGCCCCCTCGGGCTCTTCCTCCTCCGCTCTCTAGCGCCAGCGCCCCGAGCTCCATGGGGCACGGCTCAGAGGCGCTGGAGGGTGAAATGGACGGACCCCCTCGGAACGTCCGCGGGTAGCTAGCAGGTTATCCAGCCTGATGGACATGTCGACCAACTGGTCGAACGAGAGGCTGGTGTCCCTACAGGCCAGCTCCCGACGGACGTCCCTCGCGAAGACCACATCTGTAGTGATCGACGAGAGCCCGCTCATTCCACCCTGCATCTGCCGCTAGAGTACGGAATTCTAGGGCGAACTCCTGGGCACTCCTCCTCCCTGCCGGAGGAAGACCAGACGCTCCCCCGCCGCTTTCCCCTCCGGGGGATGGTCAAACACCGCCCTGAAGCGGCGGGAGAACTCGTCGTAGGTGATGGTATCCGCGTCGATCCTCCTCCCCTCCGCATTGGCCCATTCCAACGCCTTCCCGGAAAGGCAGGAGATCAGGGCGGACACGCTCTCATGTCCCGAGGGCGCCGGGTGCACGGTGGCCAGGTACAGCTCCACCTGGAGAAGGAATCCCTGACACCCGGCCGCAGTCCCATCGTAGGACCTCGGGAGCGAGAGTCGAACTCCTCGGGGTTCCGGAACGGGAATGGGCTGACTGGCCGATGGTGCTGGCAGGGAGGATGGCGGTGGAGGAGTCCCCCAGCCTCGGATGGTGGTGATCACCTCCTGCAGTGCGGACCCCATCTGCAGGATCTGGTCACTTTGTTCCCGGACCTTGTCCTCCAGCGTCGCCTGGGCTGCTGCGGCTCCTGCTGATTCCATTCTTTATGGTGTGTGATTCTGTCAAGAATGCTGTAGGTGGGTGTAGTGGTGGAATCAAGCGCAGGACACCGAAGTATAGTCCAAAAGACTTTAGTTCAAATTCCAACAAGGAAAATACGAACAAAACTTGCCCGAAGGCGAAACTACGCACAAAGGCGACACAAACAAAAGGCGCACTAAACATGTGCGTAAACGCTCCAACACAGTGGAGTGAAGCTCAACCGAGCGAAAATGCAAGCACAACACACGACAGAAAAATAATCACACACAAACACAGACACACCCAACGAGACTTAAATAGAACACTAATGAGGACTAACTAGACACAGGTGTACAACATCAAGACCAAACCAAACGAACATGAAACATAGATCGGTGGCAGCTAGTACTCCGGGGACGACGACCGCCGATGCCTGCCCGAACCAGGAGGAGGAGCAGCCTCGGCCGAAACCGTGACAATTAGGAAGTTGTTCTTAATGTTTGGTATACTCAGTGTAAACACTGTTAGCCCATAGTATGCTAACCCGCTACCGCTAAGTGTGTTGTTCATATTGTCTGCTATGCCAGCCCGTAGCCATGGCCTACTAGGCTAGCGTGCTAGCTTCTGTTAATGCTTATGCTAGTTGGCCCTGTTTATACCTTGTATTGCTAATGTATACTGTTTGTATATACTGTGCTATTGTATTTGTACATTAGCCTACTGCTGCTAGCTTCCCTGTTTACAGTGGCTTACGAAAGTATTCACCCATCTTGCCATTTTTCCTATTTTGTTGCCTTACAACCTGGAATTAAAATTGATGTTTTTGGGGTTTGTATCATTTGATTTAAACAACATGCCTAACACTTTGAAGATGCAAAATATTTTTTATTGTGAAACACACAAGAAATAAGATTTAAAAAACTGAAAACTTGAGTGTGCATAACCATTCACCCCCCCAAAGTCAATACTTTGTAGAGCCACCTTTTGCAGCAATTACAGCTGCAAATCTCTTGGAGTATGTCTCTATAAGCTTGGCACAACTAGCCACTGGGATTTTTGCCCATTCTTCAAGTCAAAACTGCTCCAGCTCCTTCAAGTTGGATGGGTTCCGCTGGTGTACAGCAATCTTTAAGTCATACCACAGAATTTCAATTGGATTGAGGTCTGGGCTTTGACTAGGCCATTCCAATACATTTAAATGTTTCCTGTTAAACCACTCGAGTGTTGCTTTAGAAGTATGCTTAGGGTCATTGTCCTGCTGAAAGTGAACCTCCGTCCCAGTCTCAAATCACTGGAAGACTGAAACAGGTTTCCCTCAAGAATATTCCTGTATTTAGCGCCATCCATCATTCCTTCAATTCTGACCAGTTTCCCAGTCCCTGCCGATGAAAAACATCCCCACAGCATGACGCTACCACCACCATGCTTCTCTGTGGGGATGGTGTTCTCGGGGTGATGAGAGGTGTTGGGTTTGCGCTAGACATTGTGTTTTCCTTGATGGCCAAAAAGCTCAATTTTAGTCTCATCTGACCAGAGTACCTTCTTCCATATGTTTGGGGAGTCTCCCACATGCCTTTTGGCGAACATGAAACATGTTTGCTTATTTTTTTCTTAAAGCAATGGCTTTTTTCTGTCCACTCTTCTGTAAAGTCCAGCTCTGTGGAGTGTACGGCTTAAAGTCGTCCTATGGACAGATACTCCGATCTCCTTTGAGGAGCTTTGCAACTCCTTCAGGGTTATCTTTGGTTTCTTTGTTGCCTCTCTAATTAATGCCCTCCTTGCCTGGTCCGTGAGTTTTGGTGGGTGACTCTGGGGCCTTTCAGAACAGGTGTATATATACTGAGATCATGTGACACTTTATTGAACTAATTATGTGACTTCTGAAGGTAATTGGTTGCACCAGATCTTATTTAGGGGCTTCATAGCAAAGGGGGTGAATACATATGTACGCACCACTTTTCCGTGATATATTCTTTAGAATTTTTTGAAACAAGTTATTGTTTTCCATTTCACTTCATCAATTTGGACTATTTTGTGTATGTACATTACATGAAATCCAAATAAAAATATATTTAAATTACAGGTTGTAATGCAACAAAATAAACGCCAAGGGGGAAGAATACCTTTGCAAGGCACTGTAACTCCATACTGTTAGCCTAGCTGCTAATACGCTAGTAGCCCTGTTCATGGTGTACTATTGCTTCCTGCCAAAGAGCTGTGTAAGGACATCAGGGATACAATTTTAGACCTGCACAAGGCTGGGATGGGCTACAGGACAATAGGCAAGCAGCTTGGTGAGAAGGCAACAACTGTTGGCGCAATTATTAGAAAATTGAAGAAGTTCAAGATGACGGTCAATCACGGCGTAGTGTGTTACTAATGGTTTTCTTTGAGACTGTGGTCCCAGCTCTCTTCAGGTCATTGACCAGGTCCTGCTGTGTAGTTCTGGGCTGATCCCTCACCTTCCTCATGATCATTGATGCCCCACGAGGTGAGATCTTGCATGGAGCCCCAGACCAAGGGTGATTGACCGTCATCTTGAACTTCTTCCATTTTCTAATAATTGCGCCAACAGTTGTTGCCTTCTCACCAAGCTGCTTGCCTATTGTCCTGTAGCCCATCCCAGCCTTGTGCAGGTCTAAAATTGTATCCCTGATGTCCTTACACAGCTCTTTGGTCTTGGCCATTGTGGAGAGGTTGGAGTCTGTTTGATTGAGTGTATGGACAGGTGTCTTTTATACAGGTAACAAGTTCAAACAGGTGCAGTTAATACAGGTATTGAGTGGAGAACAGGAGGGCTTCTTAAAGAAAAACTAACAGGTCTGTAAGAGCCGGAATTCTTACTGGTTGGTAGGTGATCAAATACTTATGTCATGCAATAAAATGCAAATTAATTACTTAAAAATCATACAATGTGATTTTTTGGATTTTTGTTTTAGATTCCGTCTCGCACAGTTGAAGTGTACCTATGTTAAAAATTACAGACCTCTACATGCTTTGTAAGTAGGAAAACCTGCAAAATCGGCAGTGTATCAAATACTTGTTCTCCCCACTGATATATATATATATATATATATATATATATATATATATATATATATATATATATATATATATATATATATATATATACACATATATATATATATATATATACACATATATACATACATACACACATACATATACACATATACATATACAGACATACATACACACACATACATACACACATACATACATACACATACACATCCTTTAAAAAAATATATTTCCCTTTATTATCTTCCAACCCCACCACCCCTTCCCTAATTGGAGTAAACTAGTGAACAACAACACTTAGGCCTCTACTTCCATCTTATACATACTATATACATTTTATGGACACAGTCAATTTTACAACAATTCTATTTTGTTTGTTTTTACTCCTGAACTTCCTCTACCCTTAACCTCTCCGATCATTTTCATGATGTCCATCGGTTTGCTTCTATATGCCATACCATATCTTTCTAACTGTGCTCTTTCACAAAAGTTCTCAACCTATAACCTATATACTTATTATGCTTATTATGGACACAGTATGCTTACATTATTAGTTATCTTGTTGTTATTGCTTGTTGTTAGATGTTATTAGTCCCATCCTTCAACTCCATTCAACACCACCCATCTATCTCTTAACACCATCCATATTGGATTTCTATTTGCCATATATTTTTCAACTGTACCGTGATGTTTTACAAAAGTTCTGAACCTTTCTATTCTCATTGTTTCTACAGATTATAAATTAAAAATAAACATTTTTACTAAAAGTATTATTATATTATTGATCGATTGATTATGACTTTTCAGATCACCCAGTAATGCTATCTGCAGGGTTAGCTCCAGGTAAATATTGCAATCCTTTAGCCAATCCTGGACCTGTGTCCAAAAACAAGCTACAAATGGACAGTACCAAAACAAATGATCTAATGATTCTGTCTCTTCGCAGCAAAATCTGCAGAGCTGGGAAGATTGTATCCCCCAATAAATAAATAACATTCTATTGGTTGCAAGAATTTTATATAATAATTTAAGTTTTGAATCCGGCGTCGTTTTGCGTATCAGTTCATAAACACTATGCCATGGAATTGGTACGTCGAAAATCTCTTCCCAACTATTTTGCAATCTATTTACTCTTCTTATCATGAAACCTATTTTTTGCCATCACCTGATCCCATGGCTTACATTGCCAAATATTTTGATTAAGTACAGTACCATACCAAATCAAATGTCCATTATCAGTATATTTAATTATTACATGTTTATGTTACATTTGCCTTAACCCTGTGAGACGCAAGCATAAATCCAAATGAGGAAGTTTGTTGAACATATTTCTGGAAACGTTGCAAAAATGCAACATTTGGCTTCAAAGGTATGAACATGTTGTGGTAAGAAGAATGTGAAAATCTATAAAAATCACATAAAAATTGGTCAAAAGCATTGACATGTGAAGGAAAATATTGGCTATTGGTATTTACATCTGAAATGAAGTCATATTCGGTGTGGTTGCTGAAAGCTAAGCACAACTTTAGAAACTGTTCATTCTTCTTCTTCTTCTTCTTCTTCTTCTTCTTCTTCTTCTTCTTCTTCTTCTTCTTCTTCTTCTTCTTCTTCTTCTTCTTCTTCTTCTTCTTCTTCTTCTTCTTCTTCTTCTTCTTCTTCTTCTTCTTCTTCTTCTTCTTCTTCTTCTTCTTCTTCTTCTTCTTCTTCTTCTTCTTCTTCTTCTTCTTCTTCGCCTTCTGCTGCCACTTGTAGCACCAAAACTGCACCATATTTGCATAAATCCTAATGCACTTCAGGTGTCATAGACTTGAATGAAAAAAATGTACCCCGTAACTACAGTCTTCAACCGTTTAAACTAGAAACGCCATTCAAACTTTCAAATGTGCAGACCAGTCTGGAATAGTGTGCTTGTATACAGATTTTTGATATCATTTACACTTTTTGAATTATAACCGTTTTAAATGTGTATAACAGCTCCATAGGCTTGAATGGGAAGTACAGTGCCTTGCAAAAGTATTCATCCCCCTTTTTTCCTATTTTGTTGCATTACAATCTGTAATTTAAAAAAGCCACTGTATTTGGATTCGCCACTGCTTTTGAATCGTTACAGCCAGGACCGGATTAAGAAATCTGATGATTAGCAGAGCGGCAGCAGGCAGCAGCAGGCTGTCTACACTCATTGAGAGTGGGCTCCTAAGTCTTTCTGTGGTTGGTGGTTGCAGTAAAAAAATATATAACTTATATACTACATACAGTGCCTTCAGAAAGTATTCCTTGACTTTTTCCACATTTTGTTATGTTACAGCCTGAATTTAAATGTAGATTTGTTTGTCACTGGCCTACACACAATACCCCATAATATCAAAGTGGAATTATGTTTCTTGATTTTTTTTTACAAATTAATTAAAAATGAAAAGCTGGAATGTCTTGAATCAATAAGTATTCAACCCATTTGTTATGGCAAGCCTAAATAAATTCAGGAGAAAAAAATTGCTCAACAAGTCACATAATAAGTTGCATGGACTCACTCTGTGCAATAATAGTGTTTAACATGATTGATTTTTGAATGACTACCTCATCTCTGTACCCCACAATTATCTGTAAGGTCCCTAAGTCGAGCAGTTAATTTCAAACACAGATCCTACCACAAAGACCAGGGAGGTTTTCCAATGCCTCGCAAAGAAGGGCACCTATTGGTAGATGGGTAAAAAATAAAGCAGACATTGAATATCCCTTTGAGCATGGTGAAGTTATTAATTATGCTCAGGGATTTCGCCATGAGGCCAATGGTGACTTTCAAACTGTTACAGAGTTTTATGGCTGTGATAAGAGAAAACTGAGGATGAATCACAATACTTACCTAATTGAAAGAGGCAAAAGAAGGAAGCTTGTATAGAATACAAATACTCCAAAACATGCATCCTGTTTGCAACAAGGCACTAACGTAATACTGCAAAAAATATGGCTTAGCAATAAATTTTTCGTCCTGAATACAAATTGTTATGTTTGCGGCAAATCCAATACAACACATTACTGAGTACCATTCTCCATATTTTCAAGCATAGTGGTGACTGCATCATGTTATGGCTATGATTATAATTGTTACGGACTGAGGAGTTTTTCAGGATAAAAAATTAAAGGAATGTTGCTAAGCACAGGCAAAATCCTAGAGGGAAACCTAGTTCAGTCTGCTTTCCACCAGACACTGGGAGATGAATTCACCTTTCAGCAGGACAATAACCTAAAACACAAGGCCACATCTACACTGGAGTTGCTTATTTTCAATGAATTTGCATAAATGTCTAAAAACATGTTTTCACTTTGTCATTATGGGGTATTATGTGTGAAAAAATCATATATTTAATCCATTTTGAAGACAGTCTTTAACACAACAAAATGTGGAATAAGTACAGGGGTATGAATCCAGTCTATATGTTCTGCCTCTTGGGCCCCCCACAGGCCTGGGCCCAGGGGCTTCAGCCCCGGTAAACCCCTGCATGAATCCAGCCCTGGTTAAAGCTACAAACACCACCCCAATGTTGACATGTGCAGACTGACTCAACTTAGATGGCTTCAACACAGCTTTTTGCTACCATTCCTACTTCATAAACTCTAAAGCTTGTTGTATCCCCATTAATTTCAATGGCAGAATGCAGGCTTCAACATTCTAAACTGAACAGGCAGTGGCGCCGGAGAAGATGGCTGCCGTTTTACAGCCCTCTAACCAATTGTACTATTATGTGTGTTTTTCCGCGTTATTTGTAATTTATTTTGTACATAATGTTTCAGCCATCGTCTCTTATAACCAAAAATAGCTTCTGGATATCAGGACAGCGATTACTCACCTCGTATTGGACGAAGATTTTTTCTTCAACGAGGCGGCCGCGAAGGATATCATACAGACACCCGACAATGCCCAAATCCCCGTCATTCGCGTGAGGAAGAGACGGAGATATCGTGGACGTAGATCGGGGTGCCTTGTAAGGATCCGACGGCGAGCGAGTAAACTGCCTCTTCCATCAATCCTATTAGCCAACGTTCAATCATTTGAAAATAAATTGGATGACCTAAGATTACGGTTATGGTCGTGGCTGAGTCGTGGCTGAACGACGACATGGATATCATACAGCTAGCGGGCTATACACTACATCGGCAGGATAGAACGGCTGACTCCGGTAAGACAAGGGGTGGCGGTCTGTGTATATTTGTAAACAACAGCTGGTGCACAAAATCAAATACTAAGGAAGTCTCGAGGTTTTGCTCGCCTGAGGTAGAGTATCTTATGATAAGCTGTAGACCACACTATTTACCAAGAGAGTTTTCATCTATATTTTTCATAGCTGTCTATTTACCACCACAAACCAATGCTGGCATTAAGATTGCACTGAATGAGTTGTACAAGGCCATAAATCAAGAGGAAAATGCTCATCCAGATGCAGCGCTCCTAGTGGCCGGGGACTTTAATGCAGGGAAACTTAAATCCGTTCTACCTAATTTCTACCAGCATGTTAAATATGCAACCAGAGGAAAAAAAACTCTAGACCACCTTTACTCCACACACAGAGACGCATACAAAGCTCTCCCTCGCCCTCCATTTGGCAAATCTGACCATAACTCTATCCTCCTGATTCCTGCTTATAAGCAAAAACTAAAGCAGGAAGCACCAGTGACTCGGTTAATAAAAAAGTGGTCAGATGACGCAGATGCTAAGCTACAGGACTGTTTTGCTAGCACAGACTGGAACATGTTCCGGGATTCTTCAGACAGCATTGAGGAGTACACCACATCAGTCACTGGCTTCATCAATAAGTGCATCGATGATGTCGTCCCCACAGTGACCGTACGTACATACCCCAACCAGAAGCCATGGATTACAGGAAACATCCGCACTGAGCTAAAGGGTAGAGCTGCCGCTTTCAAGGAACGGGATTCTAACCCGGACGCTTATAAGAAATCCCGCTATGACCTCCGACGAACCATCAAACAGGCAAAGAGTCAATACAGGACTAAGATTGAATCGTACTACACTGGCTCTGACGCTCGTCGGATGTGGCAGGGCTTGAAAACTATTACAGACTACAAAGGGAAGCACAGCCGCGAGCTGCCCAGTGACACAAGCCTACCAGACGAGCTAAACCACTTCTATGCTCGCTTCGAGGCAAGCAACACTGAAGCATGCATGAGAGCACCAGCTGTTCCGGATGACTATGTGATCACGCTCTCCATAGCCGATGTGAGTAAGACTTTTAAGCAGGTCAACATTCACAAGGCCGCAGGGCCAGACGGATTACCAGGACGTGTACTCCGAGCATGTGCTGACCAACTGGCAAGTGTCTTCACTGACATTTTCAACATGTCCCTGACTGAGTCTGTAATACCAACATGTTTCAAGCAGACCACCATAGTCCCCGTGCCCAAGGACTCTAAGATAACCTGCCTAAATGACTACCGACCCGTAGCACTGACGCCTGTAGCCATGAAGTGCTTTGAAAGGCTGGTCATGGCTCACATCAACAGCATTATCCCAGAAACCCTAGACCCACTCCAATTTGCATACCGCCCCAACAGATCCACAGATGATGCAATCTCTATTGCACTCCACACTGCCCTTTCCCACCTGGAAAAGAGGAACACCTACGTGAGAATGCTATTCATTGACTACAGCTCAGCATTCAACACCATAGTGCCCTCTAAGCTCATCACTAAGCTAAGGATCCTGGGACTAAACACCTCCCTCTGCAACTGGATCCTGGACTTCCTGACGGGCCGCCCCAGGTGGTAAGGGTAGGTAACAACACATCTGCCACACTGATCCTCAACACGGGGCCCCTCAGGGGTGCGTGCTCAGTCCCCCTCCTGTACTCTCTGTTCACCCATGACTGCATGGCCAGGCACGACTCCAACACCATCATTAAGTTTGCCGACGACACAACAGTGGTAGGCCTGATCACAGACAACGATGAGACAGCCTATAGGGAGGAGGTCAGAGACCTGGCCGTGTGGTGCCAGGACAACAACCTCTCCCTCAACGTGACCAAGACAAAGGAGATGATTGTGGACTACAGGAAAAAAAAGAGGACTGAGCACGCCCCCATTCTCATCGACAGGGCTGTAGTGGAACAGGTTGATAATAATAATAATAATATGCCATTTAGCAGACGCTTTTATCCAAAGCGACTTACAGTCATGTGTGCATACATTTTTACGTATGGGTGGTCCCGGGGATCGAACCCACTACCCTGGCGTTACAAGCGCCGTGCTCTACCAATTGAGCTACAGAGGACCACGAGAGCTTCAAGTTCCTTGGTGTCCACATCACCAACGAACTATCATGGTTCAAACACACCAAGACAGTCGTGAAGAGGGCACGACAAAGCCTATTCCCCCTCAGGAGACTGAAAAGATTTGGCATGGGTCCTCAGATCCTCAAAAAATTCTACAGCTGCACCATCGAGAGCATACTGACTGTTTGCATCACCGCCTGGTATGGCAACTGCTTGGCCTCCGACCGCAAGGCACTACAGAGGGTAGTGCGTACGGCCCAGTACATCACTGGGGCCAAGCTTCCTGCCATCCAGGACCTCTATACCAGGCGGTGTCAGAGGAAGGCCCTCAAAATTGTCAAAGACTCCAGCCACCCTAGTCATAGACTGTTCTCTCTGCTACCGCACTGCAAGCGGTACCGGAGTGCCAAGTCTAGGTCCAAAAGACTTCTCAACAGCTTCTACCCCCAAGCCATAAGACTCCTGAACAGCTAATCATGGCTACCCGGACTATTTGCACTGCCCCCCCACCCCATCCTTTTTACGCTGCTGCTACTCTGTTAATTATTTATGCATAGTCACTTTAACTCTACCCACATGTTCATATTACCTCAACTACCTCAACTAGCCGGTGCCCCCGCACATTGACTCTGCAACGGTACCCCCCTGTATATAATAATATGCCATTTAGCAGACGCTTTTATCCAAAGCGACTTACAGTCATGCGTGCATACATTTTTTTTTTGTGTATGGGTGGTCCCGGGGATCGAACCCACTACCTTGGCGTTACAAGCACTGTGCTCTACCAGCTGAGCTAGCCTCCCTACTGTTACTTTATTTTACTTCTGCTCTTTTTTTTCTCAATACTTTTTTTGTTGTTGTTTTATTTTTACTTTTTTTGTTAAAAATAAATGCACTGTTGGTTAACTTAAAAACACATTATATGGTACCCACTTAGCCTACTATACTAGCCCACTATAACACACTATAATAACTCCACACCTACAAACCACCCCAAAAAATATATTTAGGTCACTATAACTATGAAAACCCTATTACTACCATTACTACTAATACCATTACTACTGCCATCACTACCACTACTATTTCACAACCACAAATTCTTCAAGACCAGCAAGCACACCACATTTACTTTAGTAAATGTCCTTTTCTAGTTTTGTCTGAAATGGCAAAATGTATCAAATTGACCAATCCAAATTTGGGTATTTTGCTATCAAAAATATAGATTGGTTAAGTTGAACTAACTAACTATCTTGTTTGCTACATTGTCAGTACATATTGTGCTATTCCTAACCTTGACTTTACATCATCAGTGAATCTACAGTACTTTCCATCACTGTTGATTTACTTTTCTTATCATAAACCCTACATTGTGAAGTCTTTTGACCATACCAAACCAAATGTCCATTAATTATTAAATGTTTTGGCAACCATTTGCCTCAAATGATTATGTAACGTGTTTAATTGGTCTTAAAAAGAGGAGGAGTGTGTGGGGAGTCACACATTTGGGGCATCAGGACTCAGGTAAGACCGGTTACCGTTTACAGGTTACAAGTTAAATCAATCAAGTCTTGCACCTTGCAGTAAGTAGAACCAATTTCTGATTCTGTTGTAACTGGTTTTCTGTTGGGAACCTAAGGCCGGGATTCAATCAATTGCAGGTTGTGGATTTCCGTATAGCGCTTTCGTAAGTGCACAGCAGCACGTCTTGGATGGAGGGAGTTGACATTTGATATAGTGTGATTGCATGCACTAAAGTACTTTTCCTCAACTAGGCTTGCCATTAGAATTAAAGGGGTCACACCATTGAACTGTCAGTTTCTAAATCATGTGTCAACTCCCTCCATCCAGGTAGGTACTGAACATCCCCCTCTGCAACTGGATCCTAGACTTCCTGCTATCTGGAGAGCCACCATCTGCAATTGATTGAATTCCGACCAAGGTTGTAGTGGCCCTTCAGTCACACAGGGTTATAACTGTTCCTCATCTCTCTCCCCTCTCCTGATGCAAATACAGATCAACAGACTTCTGAAATTGAAGGAAGATGAGGACTGTGATTCTTGCTCTTCTGGTCCTGCTGGCCTTCAACTATGGTAAGTCTGCCCAATAGCAGAGTATGCTCAAGCAACCAAGCACAATAGCTAAGAGAGTAGCGTTAATTCCCCCTGACAATATCCACATACGAACTGCAAGACAGAGAACATTGATCTAGTAGGATGTTCCAACTCTCGTTTATCAGTTTATATTAGATAACTAAATGGTAACACTGCTGGATTGAAATGTAGCCTTCCTCCCTCTCCTTAGCACTGAGTGGCATCACTAAACAATGGTATGGAAATAGAAACTATGCAACTCTACAACGTTCACTCTCTCTCTGTCTCTCTCTCTCTCTCTGGTCTAATCTTTCTTAGGACTGGGTTGTGTGACCAAGGACACTATAGTTATGACCCCATGGTTAATATTTTGTATCTGATCTTATAGGGGAAGGTCTGAGATGCAACCACTGCAGCTGTAGCAGTCTTGATGGCTGTCACGATACAGTGGTGACCTGTGAAAACCCAGGTGATATCTGTGGCAGAGTCCTCCAATACCACCCTCCCCCACTCCGTAAGTAGCTCTATCAACTTGTGGCTTGCCTCAGAAACTGTCACCCTCATTGGGACAAATTGATCAAAATTAAGATTCTACATTTATGATGCATCCACAGTACTATATTGTCTGAGATCTTGGAATCTGTTCAATGGTCTTTTAAATTCCTGATACATACCCATTGATTCTTGAAGGATACAGTATACATGCATCATGAGTTTAGCCCTATTACAGCTGAAAATATGGGTTCTATTACTGTGTCACATAGCATTGGCCAGTTTAACTCCGCTTTAGAATGAACATACGAAAACCGGTCACTTAGCTGGCTTAGCGCACAGCTGACATGATTGCTTTGTTAAAATAAGAATTAGTTCATCTGAATCGCTGCTCAACTGTGGGAATTTGCAAGTCATGTGTCTGTCCAATCAGCAGCCTCTCATAAATTATGGGCAGGTGCGAGTTTATAGTTATATGGTTAAAATATTTAAGATGTTTAACAGGCTTTGCCGTCATTATGTGCAAACTGTGAAGTTTCACAAATGTATTGATTCCTTATATGTCAATGAGTGATTCTCATGTGGAATTATCAAAATTAATGTAGGCCTAAATACAGATTATTTGCCTTCCAGGAAACTATCATATGGCATTCGATTGAAGAAATTAGGTCTTCAAAATTGTTGTAGCATACTGTAGTGTTCGATTGGTGAGAGTTAATACTTTGCCTTATTTAGAATTGGTCATTTAGAACAGTCGAGAATTATAAGTAATAATAAAACATTTGTCAAATACAAACAGACTGTTTCCTAATTTCTGTTGCTCTAAAATGGCAACTCAGCGCGATGTAATCTGAAAATAAATTTTAGATCAACAGAGATGAGGAAACAGTCGGTGGTTGTATTTTACGAAATGTCTGACTAACTATTGTCTGCCTTCTCGTTTTTATTGTCTGTTTTGTCTGTAATGTCGTCACTTGTTTGCTTTGCTGCGCTGTTTATTGCTCCATCTTGGTCAGGTCGTTATTATAAAAGAGAATGTGTTCTTAATGACATAACTGGTTAAATAAAGGCTAAATAATAAATAAATACAAATCTAGAGTGCTGTCTATTAATTTCAGAGGGGTTACATTTCCTTAGCCTTATCCCTCAGCTGTTTACCAAAGCAAATGGCTACCACCCTGTTTTTTTGTGTGGTTTTAGAATTGCAGACTGTAGCTTTTAAGCAATAAGGTGATAGCGCATGTGATATTGTGATTAACACTAAAAGAGAGATAAAGAGAGGTGTTCTTAATAATGTTTGAATGACACATTTGCATGAAAAACACTTAAAATAAAGAGTATTGGATGGAACCAGGAAAATTGTTTTTTTTCCAAATATTCTAGTTCGTCCTACATTTCATTGTTTGCTAATTCTACCTTCAACTTTTTCTTACCTCTACAGCCTTGTTGTATTTCAAGCGATGCATGACAGAGATTCAGTGCCGTCGGTATGGGGCCATCACAGGTGTTAGTGCCCACTGCTGCTCCACGGATCTCTGCAATTGAGACACACAACCATCTGCCAAAAGAGGATGTTCATACAGTGGATGTTGTAGAACTTTGAAATATGCATGCTCAAAAAGTACATAATTATGAAGCATAATAAAATCATAATTTGACACACTATTTGGTTTGGTTTTACTCATGTTTGGTATTAATAAAGAGGATTGACCCCATTTTGAACTTTCTATTTTTAAGAAACTGCTGAGCTGGCGTTTGAGTTCACAGTCACGTATGAGGATATTCATAGCACACCCTTGGAAAAAGCCCTTTGAAAATGTCGCACTTCCACTGTACCAGATACAGGTGTCATCCCTCACATGCAGCACAGCTACAATAGTATACCACACTGAAGTTAAAATCATTCATCATTACAGTCCTCTGTCAGATATTCAGGTGGTATTGTAATATGCAAGATCCTTATTCAGCATTCTGAAAAGCCATTAAAGGAAAAGGTTTTTAGAAACACCAACACATGCATGCAGGCTTCATTATGTCTAGTTATGGAAGTGCTATGGTGGTATTGCCTCACCTCTGCCAAGATGAATAGATTATTTCCCTGTTGTAGATTACCAGTCATGGCCCAATGAGAGAGTAATGATAACACATGTACAAGAATCCTACCTTCATAACACAGTACAATATACAGTAAAATGATTTAAAGGATACTCACTCCTCATTTTCCCCTCTGGTAACCAGGCAGTGGAGGACTTATTGATTTGGAGCCCCCCTCTTATAGTAAAGACATGCATTTTAAGTGTGAAAATGTATTACATTTTAATGTGCCATGAACACAACCAGTCATGATGTTTCCATCTGATGGTCAAACAAATAACTTCAAAAAGTAGGTTACATTAGCACATTCATCCAAAATAATTCCAGCATCCGAACAGGGCGCTGTGCACCCGCCAACTTTCCTTCAATTCACAAGTGGCTGAAACTATCTCACCGGAGAAAGCATCTGAGTGAGCGAAACAGCGCCCGTGGATTATATTAATATTGATATGAAAGATATGTATGTATGGAAATAAATTATAGATCTATTATGAATTATTATTCTGCGGTATGGATTCATTAACTTTTTGGAGGCCTTTTTTGTCAACATTGTGGACTCATTAACCTGAGCCAGAGAGGAAGAGGCAAAGCGAGAGGTTTTACTCCACCCAAAATCTGTCCACAAAAAATAAGACCACGAAGTGAGAAGAAATGTTTGTATAGAGGTCAATGAGAGAGTGTCGAATTTGGTCAACAAAAAATGTAATTGCTCATTTGCTACGTGAGGCTTATTTGGGGGGGCTCAAGCGGAGAATACTTAAAAAAAAAAAATAGATCGTTTTTATTATTCCCAGCTCACGAGGCCCCTTGATGATGTGAGGCTTGAGGCAATTGCCTCTTCTGCCTAATGGTAAGTCTGCCACTGGGTAACCGCCATGTTCCCAAACTGTAATAACACCATAACGTAACTGGGTTACTATTGACCTTATGACAGTAAAGGGAACCTACAATAAGGTAATCCGTTTACCTGGGGCAATGGGGCATAATCTCAGAATTGCTTACCAAGCATAACTGATTTATAACTCAAATGATTTGTCTTAGTGAGTGTAGAAAATATTTATTGAAATATATGTCTTGGGTTACATTATAATTCTAGCCTCTCCCTCCCTGGGACCATGGAGGGAGTTTTCAAATTGTTACTAATATAAACTAAGTTTTAAAAAATTACTGTCATCTTTCTAGGGTTGATAAGCTATTTAAATCCATAAGTGAGACAATAATTTTATAGAGACTGGAAAATACATTAATACATTTTTATGAGTCTCTGTTGTCATTTGATGTTAATTAGGGTATCAACAAGCTAAAATTAATTGGCCACCCACTGCCAACATTCATAAATTGAATTGCTTATACACCAACAAGCCATGCCAAAAATCAAATTGAAGTAATGGTATTGATTTTTGTTTATGATGTCGGGAGCCATTCATTTGGGTACCTACTTAATATCAACGCTGCTAAGTGAAACTTGCCAAGAAAAAATAACAGAGAAAGAAAAAACAGGGCTTGAAGAAGAAGAAAGAAATCTGCCAATTTCATGCACATTGGCAGGAGGAATCACATTTCACACTGTCTGATTTGTGCCTTTTAGTCTTACTGCAGATCTAGAAAATGAATTTGTAAGACCTCAATCTCATGAGGTTAATCGGTGAGGACGACATGGAACTTTTATTTTATCTATTTACTTTTTCATTAGTGCTCTCTGAAGCAGAAATTTTAATCAGGAATGCATGCATTGGATGTTGTTTTGACAAGAAGCTGCATTGTCTCAGCTTTATGAGTACTTCCTTTCCTGTGTCATTACTTGTCTATGGCTTTGTTTTAAACTTTGTGTTTACATGTTCCGTTGTAAAGTCAAACATTATTATTTAAACTGCAAAGAGGCATTGTAAAGTTCCTCTTATACCAAGGAACATCTCTCATTGCACAAGGCCTGCCTTGATTGCCATTGAGAAAGCTGCATGTATTGGTTGGGACTATTAATTCTGGCATCAGCTGACTTGTCTGTACCGCACATGTACTGTATATTAGAGCTCAGGAAGAGCATGGTAAGTGCAATTGCTGCAAACAGCTGTTATGCATAGGCTGCTGTTAGGCTGCTAGCAGTGGGTGCTTCATTGAACAGCTCAACAATAAGCATTCCAGGGAGGTGAAGAGAGGTATCAGATGGTCTAATAAGGAAACGTCTCTTCCTATGCTACAAGGAGATGGTGTTCATGGTAAGAACGGTGTGATCATGCTTCTGAAATCATTAGAGGGAGGAAGATGTCTCTCCAGAGAGAGCCTCTGATTGGCTGATTGATCGATGAGTGGAGCGCCTAACGTGGAAGGAGAAGGATGAGACCCGGAGGTGTTAGGTCCCATAGGGCTTTAAATTTAATGACACACAGTCAGTCACCTCCTTCCTTCCAACTACATGTAGTACCCAGAGGCTGCCTGCTGCTGACATGTTGCACTGCTGTAAGGCATGTCATGTGAACCAGGAGTACAGAACAACAAACGGAGAGTTGTCCTTCAAAATGTAACTTTCAACCCCTCCTACCCTACTGCCTGTATGTCCAGTTGGGTTCCCTTATGATGCAACCGCCTGTCAAAATGTCATAGCAAAATCACACATACACCTATACCACACACACAAAAGAACACACATGCGCTGCACATGCGTGCTCGCACACACACACGTAAAGGTAGCACTTTGGAGCTGATTTGCTTGGCGCACAGCGATCAAAAAGAGACTGATTGATTTGATTTCTCCATTCAGTCCATCATTCATGAGAGATTTGTGAGTCAGTGACTAAACGCTGAAGTCAGGGTGTCACCCGCAGGTTAACCAGCTACCCAGGATGAAGTGCATCACTAATGAAAGGTTTTACTCTAGCAGCAGCCAACCTTAGTCCCCAGCCAGCCTAACACCCAGAGTAATTTCTCTCTTCAATGAGAGGCGCTATGATATTATTAATGGATTTTATGATGCAAAACAATCAGATTCCAGCCAAGGAGAGGCTTCATTGGAGGAATAACCCGTACATTTCTTCTCCCCAAATAGAGTTGTGGCCTGTGCGTCAAGTTTCTGCAGAGGCAGTTGTTTTGTCCCAGTTATGGATATCACGTCCACAGTTCACCATGGTCACTGCATTCTTCCTGCCAGCTCAAGTTCTTCGCTCGCAGATTGTTTCCCTGCCAATCTGGAAGAAATTTCAATTTCAGTGATTAGTGCTGCACCTTGTTTAGCTCAAGTCTGCTCAGAGGGTGATTCTACAAGGTCAGAGTCGTGCGACCAAAGCATGTCGGGAAGAGCAAACACAAAGGGTAATTGATTTAACCACGATCGGCGAGGCTCAGACATGGCTTACTGAGCTGCTGTAGATTTATTACCATATCTTTGCGTTCTCTTCTTCTCAGCTGATTAAACTCACAGACCAAAAATGCACAGGGGGATGTAAATTCGATGGCTGCATAGACACAAGATTATATCAGCCCTAAGAGACCAGAATGACTCACAAACACACACACACACACACACACACACACACACACACACATATACACACACATAGACACATACACAAGTGCCCGCCAGGAGATGTGTGTCATTGCACATGCAGGTGTACAGCTCAGCTTCACTGTGGCCTCTCACAATGTAAACCTTGATAAACTGGCCCTGACGACAGAGGATGGATTAGAGAGAGAACACTGTGGTGTAAGCACTACTCCCATAGAACAGCACACATGGGCAAAATGTACACACACACACACACTCACACACGCACACAGCAGGTTACAGGAACCACATAGAACCACAGACGCACACTAGTTTCTGTCTATTGACCCAAGGCAAAAACGTTTGTATGCCGTTCCCCTCAGGCTATCCCCAGCTATTTATTCTTCTTCTTTCCCCAGATTCTCTCACATAAGGGTGGCCACTGGTTGGCAAAAGCCCTGTGGGGTGTGTTGGTGGTTGTATGGCTGACCTACAGTGACACCCACCCACACACTCTCCCTGTGATCTTTGCTTTGGTTTACCATGTTTCTCTCCCACCAGACTGTGTCTGAGACGTGCACTGTATTGGCATTTGTACGGCTGCTGTCGCCCACCCCCTGGGCCAAACCAAGCGTCTGGCATTAGCCTCTGACTCCCGCCCGCATCCACTGGCTGGCTCGCTCTCTTTCAACCTTATCTGAGCCATGTGCATCTGAGCATGTGCAATGCAAGAAGGAGCGAGAGAAGGAGAGGCAGGCAGGGGAGAGAGGGAACGCAAGGGCACTAGACAGAATAAGCAATAAGGAGAGACGGAGGGGTAAAGGAAGAGCGAGAGAGGAGAGAGAGAGTGGGTGGTGGTAAAGGGGAATAAAGGAATACAGATGGGGCAGAGGAGGATGGAGAGTGATTGAGGAAAAAATTAAGAAAAGAGGGTTGGAAAGATGTCTGGTGAGAGAGTAAGCGTGGCAGCAACACAGAGCTGAGGGAGGGAGAGCACAGAAGGCATTGTCAATACTTCTAATGAGAAAGACATTCATTCTGCATTATGTTAATGGAATAGGAGATTATTTTGAGGGACACATTGTGCAAGATGATGCAATTACAGTCCTTACAAAGACCCAACTAAAGGAGGAGTGTGAAAGTGATGAAAACTGATGAACAATGGTGTTCTATGTGGACTCATCAGCAGATAGATAAGAGCCAGAGCTCCTCTTATTGGTCGGTTTAGGTACTGCTGCATTATTCCGCTCTGCCACCTGAAAGCAGTTTGTGTTCCATAGAACTAAACGAAGATGATAAGGAAAATAGTACATTGAAAGTGGTGTGTAGGAGCAGACATGTGCACAGATGGGGATCTAGGGTGCCTGAGCATCTGCCCTTTTGACCTCCTATGAGAAAAGTGCCCTTTCAGATTGGTAGCGCTTTTTATAAATACATTTTTATTTTACTTTTAGTCGGTTTTCTCTCCTGTTCTGTACAGAATTGCCCATCAAACTAGCTAATTAAAAAATCTTGGAAAATTCCCTCTCCCTTGTTTTCAGCCCCCATGCAAGCGCACACTGCACTCGTCCTCCTGCTGCTGCACAAGCAGAAGCTATAAGTAGTAGCACACTGGCTACCTTTTGAGTTGTATGTCATCTCTCACAGACAGGGAAGGGAAGGGTTCAGTTGGACAGTGTAGTGTATTAAGAATTATGACTTTGCTAATGTTTTCAAGTGGAACCTGAGAGGATATTTATTCAGTTTCAGAGGGAGACGTTTTAGAGTGACGCCCCATAGAACAGAGGGAGTCTGTGTGTTGTAGACAGGGGATTGGACAGTAGAGGGAGCCACCCATATTTTGGGGAATATTATAAGTACTGGGTTTGAACAAAGAACATTAGAGCAGACATATTCTTTTCGGACACTGCTCTCCGGATGCTCTAGACATCTGTAAACTTATGCTGAAATCTTGTGATATGAATAAAACTTATGATCAAAGTTCAGTATAAGCGGACTCCTTTGTTTAACAGCATAATTAGCAACATTGACTCGACACTACAAATTTGGCGACGAGTGATGAGGCGGTCTGCGTCTCTGCAGTGTTTCATTCATGAGCAACGACGTGACTCTCGCTCAAGACGCCGGCTTATAAGGTGAGATTTCTCACGGTCTTGTGTGTGTTTCCTTCGTCAGCTTTTGGGTGTGTGCGCTCAGGAGATGTACCGTAAAGGACCGGTGTGTGCTGCTGTTGCTTTTATTGCTGTGGACTAGGGGTCTGGCCTAACCATTCTAAATTTCTTTGCACTGGTAAACAGCGCAAAGAGGGGGGAGTGTCTATATAGTGTCTATAGAGATATTTTGCTTGAATAAGAGTTCAAGAACAATCGATTGAGAGGAATAAGGCCTAGGCATATGTATGTAACTTAGAACCGCTGTGAATCAACGGTAAGCCCTTTTATAAAGGCGACCTCTAAGGTGGGCCAAAAATCCTAATAACGCGTTAGGTGTAATTAGGTGAGTCCTGGGGACTGGAGGCCGTGGTATATTGATATTGTATGTTACCGCTCAGCTGATAGTTGACGAATTGTTTGATTGATGTAACCACTCATTTCAATTCCACAGGGACCTCGTGGTAGCACAAATTTAGCACTCATAAAGAATTTTACGGCACGGCGGAGGGAGAAATGCTAAACGTGGCCTGCTAATGATGCTTCATGCTACATGCTAATGCTAATGCTAAATGCTAAATGCTCATTCTTGCTACATGCCAATTTTGATGCGGGTTATGTTCGGTATTTTTTCCTTGGTGGTCCATTGGAATGGGTCGAGCCACCAATATTGTGTTTAGATAGTTTGGGCTTGGTGCCTGATGTTTTGTGAGCTCTGTTAAGTGTTATTGTTTGTCTATAAGGGTAAAAGAGAGGAGGTATAGCAGACTGCTAACATTCTGTTGTCTGGAGTGAAGAGAGCTGAGAGAGAACTCCTTCCACTGTGAAATCGTAGTGATGAATGTACTGCGCATGCGTGTGATTTTACGACACTAGAGTGACGTAGGGGTAAATAGGTCACTCCTCTGCTACACTGTGCTGTGGGGAGGCTCAGACGAACGAAGGAACAAAAGACATAGAGATTTAGAGTCTAATGGTGTATTCTGGTTGTTACATCGGCTGCTGTTTGACGATGAAACTGTTTTCTTGAGACCTATTGAATTGATAAATGAGAGAGAGATGTTGACAGATTAAAAATAAAAATAATTAAATAAATAAATAAAATAAAAATGTTATTGAGCTATTTATGCGATTCCTGAGTTATTTCTTAGAGCAAATGTGACTGGAGGAATATTGAATGGTTGAAGTAACTCAGTGACTGCATAAACTACTAAATTCGTGTATGTTTCTTTGTTCTTTTGTCATATGAGAGACGATAAGAGGAACGAGAGGAGAGAGAGAAAGAGAGGAAGTGCTGACGTGTACATCATGTGACAGGGTGTGACGCGACAAGAGTCTGCTGCACCGGATCTCGTCAAATATCAGGCTAGTACTGTCATGTTTACAAAGGCCTTCACCTACAGGATATTTGATGTTATGACAATTTGACAAGGACTTGGCAAAAGACTGATCAATTGATGAAAATAAAAATTGCATTTTGGAGTTTTTGTGCATGAGTGGGTTTGATTAGAGTTGTGTTGGGAATCGAGTACTGACATTATTCTGTAAAATTAAGATAATTGGGTGCTTATTAAATAATTGGTTTATGAGTACTGTAGTGTTGCTGGATTATAGGTATTTTCTTTTTGGATTGCTCTGAAGTTGTCTACTTTCCTGTACTTTTCCTGATTGAAGGTGGTAAGATAGCCACTAATTGATAAATTAGTAAAATAAAATAAAACACTATTTTTGATTATTCATACATTTATTGATTAATTGTTTAATAAAAAATAAATAAATAAAAAATACAATTTTTTTTTTTTTATATTAAAAATTAAAAGGAGGACACTATAAGCTATATATTCTAAAATAATAAAATATTTCACAATAAAGGAATATAAAAGAGTTGTTACAATGGGGAAAAAGGATATCAGGACTATGAAGGTAATTACACCTGTTGATATAGTACAAAATAGTAATCCTCTAGTTAATGGTATTGCTAGGTTATCCAGCAAATGGAACAAACGTTGGCCTGACATTGAACAACCATGGCCAGTGGAAGGGACTCTTAACCCTGATGTAATCAACATAATGAAAGTGCTTCTGTTAATTCATAAAGCAGATCAAAAGAAAGGGAAAAAAAGGGAACAACGTAAAGAAAAGAGACAAAGAGAGCTGGGTGTTCTTAAGCTGTTTGAGAATGAAGGACAAAAACTGATAAAAGATGCCAGCGATAAAATAAACAAAGATATAGAGAAAATGGTGAAACAAGGAAAGGCGACAGAAAAACTAATGGCAGAAGTCAGTACACCTTTCTCACATACGGATTCAGCAAAAAGACCCCCACCTTATGAGGAAGAAGTAGAGCTTAAGGACGTCAGAGATGAAGATGAACGAATAATAGAGAGAGGACAAGCAGAAACGACCATAAAAATGACTCCAAACTCCAGAAGTAAGAAAAAACCAAGACGTCTGGAAACTAAGGGTAGAATGAGGTTCAGGAGAACGGAACTTGATGAAGACGATGACGATGATGAAGATGATGATGATGATGATGATGATGATCAGAGTGATCCAGAAGAGATCATGGGTGGAAATGACCCTGTGATCAGACGGAGGTTGGCAAGAGCGGAAAGAAGGGGCGATGGATGTTTGAAGAAGAAGAATACAAGAGATTCGAGTTCTGATAAAAGCAAAGATGAAGACAGCGATAAAGAGTGGGAGAGTAAAGGTGCTTCATATTCAAGGGGATTTTATCCAACAATGACTAGCAAAGAAGAAATAGAAAGAGATATAGACCGATGCGTATCATGCCTGGATAAAGCGAATGATTTAGGAGAAGTAAAAGAACTGGAGGAACAACTCAAGAAGCTGAAGATACAGAAGAAGAAGCTGCTGAGAAAAGAATCCCAAGAATTTGAGAAAAAATATACATTGAGGCCAAGGAAAGAGGGCACTAGTAAGAAAATTATGCCGGTGATCATTCGAGGTCAAAACTTAGAATATAAGCCTTTGCAAAGTACCGATATGTCAGATATACTTGAAGCTGCCTACTCTTCAAGATGGAGCCTATCCTTGGATTTCAAAATTGGAAGAAATTACGGTGGGAACACAGTCTGCTATAGGAGACATTAAGATACTTTTGGCTAATCTCCTGGGGATTCCAGGTATGGAAGAAATTTTTCAGAGAGCGGGACTGAATAGATGTGTGGGGACTGCAGTGAACGACCCTGACTTGTTGGCTGCAAGTAGGAATCGTCTGTGGAGAGCATTGAAAGATACATTTCCAACAAATGTACATCCTGATAACATTCTGATTGATCCACTAGGACAACAAGAAAATCCGAGAGCCTATGTGTCAAGAGTTCATCAAGTGTGGAGAAATATTACTGGAAATGATCCAGATGTGAGTCAAATTGAGCAGTCAATTTTGAGAGCTAAATTGCAGATGGGACTGCCCTCACCAGTAAGGAGTAAACTGGCAGAGGTGGTTGGACTTGGAAGCATGACAAAAGGTGTCTATACAGATCATATAGCCCATCAAGTGGATTTGTACAGAAAAAAGGAACACAACCAGAAAGAACAGGACCAAGAAACTCTCATAAAACTCAATCAAATACAGCTGGGGGAGAATAAGAAGGAGAAGAAACAAGCTTTGGTTATGCAGAATCAGGGTGCACCGAATCAACAATCACTGCCACAGCTTCAACAGGACCAGTTCCAACCGCAATTGTATCAGCCACCAATAGCGGTTCCAGTTGTTCCATATCCACAGCCAGTTTCTGGACAGACACAGAATTGGAGAGGAAAAGGACGAGAAGGCTTAGAAGGAGGAGGGAGGTTTCAGCTACACTTCCAGCAACTTTCAGAAGCGTGTTATAATTGTGGACAGGTTGGTCACTTTGCCTGTGAGTGCAATGCGCCAGGAGGAAACAACAGAGGGAATTTCTGAGGAAGATAAAGGAGCAAGTGAAGATCATCTGGAGGACAGGTGAACCCTTAAAGGAGCAAGGATTATAGAGTGCCTAGAAGATCCGAAGGGGGGTGTCAGCTGATAGCACCGATTAGGGAGAAAAAAATATCCAACAATTGAAGTGAAAATAAAAGGACTAGGAGAAGTGATAGTGGAAAAGCTTTTATCTGTGTTGAGCCTGATGAGGTTACACATCTCACTATGTAAAATTAACTAATTAGGATAGGGATTTGAGGGAGTAAAACAGTTGATTACTCTTAAGGAACCAATTGAGCTCTGCTATAAAAATCTAAGAGAAATTAAAATACACATACTGGTATCAGAACATATACCTATTGCATTGTTGGGAAGAGATGCATTGTGTAAATTGAACTGTACAATAAGATGTACACTAGACGGCTGTCTGGTAGAAGATTTTAAAAGAGTAGGATTTTGGGAATCATATTTGCTTGAAAAGATAATATCATAGGAAGGAGGACAATCTATTAGACTGCCTATTAGACAATCTGTCTGAAAAATAAAGTTAAAAGGGGTGACTGTTATTCTTGGTTACATTCCTACACCAAGAGATTTCAAACTAGGCTAAAATATGTTCAATCGTTTGCCAAGTCTGTGTGTAAAGAAGTCAGAAGCAGGTGGGGATTACCCGATCACATATTCTAAAAATTGGTGGTAAAGGGATTTTGTGAATAAATCAGTGGAATAGTTTTTTAAAAGTTAGGAGAAAAGATTAGATTAAAAAAGTTAGGAGAACTAGGGTTGAAGGAACTCTAGGACAGTAAGCTAAGTTTCAATGTTAGTTAGTAGTAAGAGAGAGAGAACAGTGGTGAAGGGAAATTTAGAGTTCAGTGGGAAGATGGATATGGTAGGAGTTTAAATCTGTTAGGAGCAGTGGCATTGAGAAAGTATGCGTTGCTGAATGATGAGAGAAGAATGAAAATTGAGGGTGATTGCGGTATCTATATTTACAATTCCCAGCAGGAAGATCAAGGTGATTATAAGTGTATTTTTATAATCAACAGTTTGAAAGTGAGGGATTAGAGTTAGGACTGAGAGTGAATGTAGTGACACTAGTGGTGATAGATGGAAATACAAGTCAGGAGTTCAAAGTCTTAGGGAGAATGGATGAAGTAACAACAAGGACATCAACACTTCAGCCTATTATAACAACAGTGAGAAGCAATTTAACTCTTTCAACATTGATAGTTATTAAAGCCATAAATATATCGCATTTGATTACAAGGGAGCAGATAGCTCCAGCACCAATTTTAGAGGAATTTCATAGTCTGGGAAGCCTATCATTGGAGGATAAGTCTAAGAGAGAAGTGGGGATTTTTCCATGGTATGGTGTAAAATTTTGGGCAGATCATATTGATAATATTACCTATACTTTGAGGGGTTTTGCAAATGAAACGATAAGAGGGTTTAACCTTCTGTCAAGACTCAAAGGAGTATTGATGGATAAATATCATTTTTGATTATTTGATTATTTTTCAAATGTTTTTCAATATTAGTGTGATTTTAGTATTTTGTTATGAATCAAAGGGGGGAAATAGAATAATGTGATTCATATATCATTTTATATCATTTTTTATATTCTTAGTTGATATTAATGTTTTAATTTGAATGTGTTGTTTTGCAAAAGATACTGTTTGGTCTTTTCTTTTCTTCCAGAAGCATTTGGGGGAATATGTAGAGATTGAAATACTCAAACAAGGACAATATGAAGGGACAATATGAAAGGAGAATATGAAGGGACTGGAGGAGATGGAACAAGGAAGGTGTGGAAATGTTCCAATTCCATCATTGAAGATGCATTGGAAGTCGACACTGCTGAGGAAATGAAGTGTAGTGGACTACATTCCAGTGTCTGCAATGAAATATAGACATATTTGCATGTGTAATACATAATTTGTGTCATATTCTTTCTGTATTGATTTTTGTAGAATGATATTTGATGTTATTGGATACATGTGGGGATCTTAGATGTTTTTGTTTATTTTGTGGAAGCTTAGGGACATGGAGTCTAGGCAGGGATAGAGATAATCCACAGTAGGGTCCGATGGGTCGACCAGCCAGAGAGTAGACATTTTTTGGATAGTATTTTGTTTGCGGGGCTTTCATGTGTATTTAATGGCATCATAGTTTCAAATGCATTGATAAAGATTTATGAATTGATCTGGAGTACCTAGGTGGTTGCCTGGGGCAGAGGGGCCGTGAGAGAATTTTACTGTCTTGATTGATGGATGGATATTTGGAAAGAAGGCTGCCAGACAGGTTTTTCGCTCTCACACTTCATAAAGATTTGTTCATATTTCATAGTAATGTATTCACACTTCATAAAGATTTGTTCATATTTCATAGAAAGGTATTTACACTCCAGAGAAAAGTGTTTTGGGTTTATTGTTAAAGATACTCAATAAGAGAGATTGTTACTTGTCATAATCCTATTATTTTTGTTTTCGAGACTTTTAGTTAGTCTCGAAGGGGGGAAATATGTAGTGTATTAAGAATTATGACTTTGCTAATGTTTTCAAGTGGAACCTGAGAGGATGTTTATTCAGTTTCAGAGGGAGACGTTTTAGAGTGACGCCCCATAGAACAGAGGGAGTCTGTGTGTTGTAGACAGGGGATTGGACAGTAGAGGGAGCCACCCATATTTTGGGGAATATTATAAGTACTGGGTTTGAACAAAGAACATTAGAGCAGACATATTCTTTTCGGACACTGCTCTCCGGATGCTCTAGACATCTGTAAACTTATGCTGAAATCTTGTGATATGAATAAAACTTATGATCAAAGCTCAGTATAAGCGGACTCCTTTGTTACAGCATAATTAGCAACATTGACTCGACACTACAACAGTTTTTAATTAGGCCTACAACGCAGATGTTAGAAGCAGAACAAACTCCAATCAAGAGTAGTTATATTGTTACAACAGCATAGCTAACAGTTTCTTATTTTCTACTTCCATTGTTTCTCTATATGCATCAATTTCTTTAGTGTAGTTTAACATAGACAACATAATGAGAACATTGCTTTCATATAATGTTGGTCGTACATGACCGTTGGTATTATACATAGGGTATGTGACCTGCTAGTGTTGGGTGATGGGGTAGGCTGGTGTAAATATATTCTTCTTTGTGCAAAGCAGACTATAAAATCTCTGTCCCTCTTGATACATGGGTGTTGTTTATCCAGAGTCAATTAGCATTTGTTGATCATGACACCTCAATAACAATAAGAGGGAGGAGAAATTAAGATTTTGAATAATTAGTCTAAATGGCACGTCAAAAATGGTGCACCCAAGGCCTCCCGAGTGGCGCAGTGGTCTAAGGCACTGCAGTGCTTGAGGCGTCACTACAGATCCGTGTTCGATCCCAGGCTGTGTCGCACCCAGCCACGACCAAGAGACCCATGAGGCGATGCACAATTGTCCCAGCGTCGTACGGGTTAGGGGAGGGTTTGGCCGGCCGGGATGTCCTTGTCCTATCACGCTCTAGCGACTTCTGTGGCGGGCTGGGCGCATGCATACTGACACGGTCGCCAGTTGTACAGTGTTTCCTCCGACACATTGGTGTGGCTGGCTTCCGGGTTAAGCGAGCAGTGTGTCAAGAAGCAGTGCGGCTTGGCAGTGTCGTGTTTCGGAGGATGCATGGCTCTCAACCTTCACCTCTCCTGAGTCCATATGGGAGTTGCAGCAATGGCACAAGACTGTAACTACCAATTGGATATCACAAAAAAGGGGTAAAAAATAAATAAATGGTGCACCCAGCCGGGAATGTTGATTTTTAATTGTAAAGTTTGTTCTATTCAAATGGTATGTTTGTATACTGTATCGTATAGTATGAAATGTACTTTGTCATTTTGCAGGAGACAGCTGCAACTTAATTATATAGTTGACGTGAAATCAGGAATCTTTGCTAACTGCTCTCATTTTAAACCGATTTCACTTTGAGACAGAAGGGCTGTACTCAAAGCTATGATACAATACCTGTATTTTTTAATCTCCCGCTGTTTAAAGCATAGAAATAGAATTCTAATTCTATGTTTTCGAGTTTATCATGTTCTTTCCCATCCTACCATCCGTTGCCTTCCTCCATCTCTTTATCTGGCATCTGCCTCTGGCACCTGATGAGACACTAGTACTGACAAGCCCCAAATGCCAACCAGTGAGAATCCCCACTGGGTATACTGTCTGTGACATTGCACATCTCATCCTGCCATTATCTCAACTTTCCCACAAAAACAGTAAAAAAAGAATGAAACGGAACAGAGAACTCTGTGATGAATGTCATCTCGTTTGTCTTCCTCTTTTGAAATAAACAACTTTATTAGTAAAAAAAATGTGATCCACCATTTAAGCATTATTCCACTCTGACACTGCTAGTTAATGTAAACTCAAAGTTGGCATGGCTTCCATGCAAGAAAAATCATTACCATGTTTTTGATCGTTCTGAATATATACATTTCAGATGGTTATTTAGAGCTGAAAGCCATTAGAGCTGTGAACCTTTGAGTTCACTACACGTCTTTGTGCTTAATGACTCAATTAGTGCATCCATTTGTTCAATTAGAAAATGTAAATGGTGTTAAAATTAGAATAAATAAAGACATACACCAATGAATTAGTCACATTTTACACTTTGAACAATTTCACTGTTACATGGGATAGAGGGAATTGCAAGGAGGTAAGTTATCAAGAGAATAACAAATGCAATCCAACAAATGATTAGTGTGTTGAAGTCGATGTAAATAGGAGTTTTATATTTGTGTATTGTATGTTAAAGCAATTATTTTCATTAGCGAGATTACGTGATATTATGTGATATTACAGTGGTGTTATGCATTAGTTCAGCAAGCTCTCAATTTGCCCTTGGAAAAATACTGCCAAAACAATTTTCCATGTTTAGTCAGCATCACCACGGGATATATATGATGAAAAATATATTCTCAGCGATATACATTCTACCATATATGATGCCAGGTTGCATGTAGACGCATGCATGCACACACATACACACACACATTGCATCAGGGGCCTAAGTTGACAGAATCATGGTAATAGCATCACCAATGTAAATCAAACCAGTTGAATCAGACGTAATTAATGTATTTTGGAGGTAAAATGCTAATGGTTTTTGTTTGCTCAATTTACTCCTGAATCGATTTGTGCATATGCGTGCATGCCTGTGTGTGTGTGTGTACTTGTGTTAAGTATGTGTATGTGCCCTCGAACCAATCATCAGAAGTCTTCCTGGATCTGCCTGGCTGTAAGAATGTAGCAGTGTTTTCAGTAATTACAACAAACAGTCCATCTCACTAGTAACGGATCAGAGAGCTGGGTCTTACTGCACAAGCCTGCCAGCACCTTAGGTAGAAATGAAGATGCAGTACCCAGAGGAGAACAGTGATGTGCAGTCAGGATAGGCCGGGTAGGCAGTGCTTACCCTGTGATAATCTAAGAAAAAAAGCTGTTATGAAAATGTAAAAGAAAATTATATAAATATTGGTCATTCTTTTTTGTTATCTAATGTTTTATTTAAATTATTCTGGTGTGTTTTATGCTCAAAATCAAAACAATTTCTAAAACTGCATCAAAACCTCAGGAAAGGTGCAAGGGTCTGCATACCTTCCTTCCCAATGTCCCCATCCATTCAAATTGTTGACATGTGTGCCATGCCTGACTGCAGTCACTGTTAAAGGACAGGGTCAGCATAGGACTCACTGCTTTTCCCAGCTGACATTCGTTGCATTGAGCAGATTTCGTATTTTGCGCATTGGTATTGCCTAAACATGCTGTGTGGGTAAGCTCTGCACATTTGGGCATGTCTACATAATTTGGAGGGCACATCCCTTAAACAAAATGAAGCTAGCTAGCTAGAAAAAACAACCTGACAAATAGACACCTCAAACCTTTTCCCAAGTTGGATATCCAAGGAAAACGTTGTATAATTCAGAGAGGGAGACCAACACCTGCGCTTACTGACCTTCAACAGAGGAAGGGACAGAAAATAATTTATTAAACAGGACTGGTATGAACAAAAATAATGGCTGTGCTAACAGTAGTTGCCTGTCCTGTTTCCCCTGCCTGCTCTTATCATCCGGGGACAAAGTTTGGGTAGAAGGCAGCTACTGCAACAAAACTTTACATTTAAGCAGACGCACTTACCCAGAGTGCATACATTATTCATACTTTATTTCATATTGGTCCCCCGTGGGAATCAAACTTTCAACCCTGGCGTTGCAAACGCCATGCTCTACCAACTAAACCACACGGACCACAACCAGACCAATGCCCTCAACAAACATGAAAAGTCGACATTGCACTTCCAATACCTATGGAAGTCCAGAGGACATATGAATAAAAAAAATATTCCCTCATTATATTCGAGATCGCCACTCATTTATCTCATGATCACTACATAACAAAAGTTGTTTTGTTGAGATCATGAGATAATTTTCACGTGATCCCGACATAACAAAAGTTGTTTTGTCGAGATCACGAGATAAACAAAAGTACCACGCATTTGTTCAGACGCACAATAACCACCAAAGAGCCCAGTGGTTGCAATAATCGCAATGCGCTCATGGGGCATTTAATTCCTGAACGTTGCCTTACAGGCAGCCCTGTCTCCCAGGCTGCGTGCTGCCCCCAAGACCACAGCCAATCGCATGCAAGAAACAACGCAGATAACTTGACTAGTCTTGTGAGCTAATCTTGTTAGCTAGCTAGCAAACAGGCAGAATCCAGACTTATTAGTATCTGAGGCTGCTATTGAATCTGATCAGCTTTCCAGGAATAGAGCGCACCCACTCTTGATCATACATATAATGACTGCTAATCTGCCTGCAAGGAGCTTTACCTAGGAAACAGCCTACAAAGCAGAATCCTGACTTATCAGCCTCTGAGGCTGAAATTTAATCTGTCAGGAATGGAGCTACTGTTGAATGAACATGAGAATAGTGTTGCTGTCCATTCAGCACCACGGAGTTAACCTATAGTCTATCATAAGTGGCCCCTGAGGCGATGTCCATTCAGCAGTGCTGAATCCTGGCCGTGGCCTCAGATACCTTTATTAAAGATGTCCCTTAGCAGTCTCCTTCATCATTTTCACAATTGTCTATAATGATTTTAATTTGTATTTAATTTCCTAAAGTGGTCTAGCTGTTTATGGTTTGGATTTACGGACAACATGCCTGTGATGCATTTGATATATCAAGCTCGAATTTCGTTTTGATGAGACACTTTGACGTTTGAACTGCATTTCTCAGTCATTTCGATTGTTAATATGGACATTTCGTTAGAACCTTATTATCCAGCGCCTTCAGAAAGTATTCACACCACTTGACTTTTTCCACATTTTGTTGAGTTGCAAGGTGGGATTTAACTGTATTTTTTTTGTCAATGATCTACACAAAATACTCTGTAATGTCAAAGTGGAAGAAAAATTCAAACATTTGTAAAAAAATATATAATAAAGATAAACCCACTTATATATCTTGATTACATAAGTATTCAACACCCCGATTCAATATATATTAAAATCACCTTTGCCAGTGATGAAAGCTGTTTGTCTTCCTGGTTAAGTCTCTAAGAGCTTTGCACACCTGGATTGTACAATATTCTTTTAAAAATTCTTCAAGCTCTGTCAAGTTGTTTTTTTATCATTGCAAGACAGCCATTTTTAAGTCTTGCCATAGATTTTCAAGCCAATTTAAGTCAAAACTGTAACTAGGCCACTCAGGAACATTCAATGTCGTCTTGGTAAGCAACTCCAGTGTATATTTGGCCTTGTGTTTTAGGTTATTGTCATGATGAAAGGTGAATTTGAATCCCAGTGTCTGTTGGAAAGCAGACTGAACCAAGTTTTCCTCTAGGATTTTGCCTGTGCTTAGCTCTATTCCTTTTCATTTTATAAAAATAAAAACTGCCTAGTCCTTGCCGATAACAAGCATACCCATAACATGATGCAGCCACCACCATGCTTGAAAATATGAAGAGTGGTACTCAGCGATGTGTTGTGTTGGATTTGCTTTGTATTCAGGACATAAAAATCATTTATTTTTCAAAAATTTTAACAGTTTTACTTTAGTGCCTTATTGCAAACAGGATGCATGTTTTTGAATATTTTTATTCTGTACAAGCTTCCTTATTTTCACTCTGTCAATGATGTTAGTATTGTGGAGTAACTACAATATTGTGGAATCATCCTCAGTTTTCTCCTATCACAGCCATTAAACTCTTTAACTGTTTTAAAGTCGCTATTGGCATCATGGTGAAATCCCTAAGGGTTTCCTTCCTCTCCAGCAACTGAGTTAGGAAGGACGCCTGTATCTTTGTAGTGACTGGGTGTATTGATACACCATCCAAAGTGTAATTCATAACTTCACCTTGCTCAATGTCTGCTTTCATATTTTTTACCAATCTACCAATAGGTGTGAGGCATTGGTTTGTAGTTGAATCTGTGTTTGAAATTCACTGCTCGACTGCAGGACCTTACAGATAATTGTATGTGTGAGGTACAGAGATGAGGTAATCATTCAAAAATAATGTTAAACACTATTATTGCACACAGAGTGAGTCCATAGAACTTATTATGTGACTTGTTAAGCACATTTTTACTCCTGAATTTATTTAGGCTTGCCATAAAATATTAACATTTTTCATTCATTTGTTAAAACTGTTGACATTATGGGGTATTGTGTGTCAGCCAGTGACACAAAATCTCAATGTAATCCGTCTGTAACACAACTTAATGTTGAAAAAGTCAAGGGGTGTGAATACTTTCTGAAGGCACTGTATGTGTGTGTTACAGGCTTTGTTTTTTTGTTTTGATTTCGATTTAAAGGTTGGTTCTGCTCAGGTGATATTCAAGAGCTGCAGAGCCAATGTTCTACTTGGCATGAGAGATGTTGGAAGAGCTACACGGCCGTTTAGCTCGTCCTGTTTAAGTTTGTGAATAGAAAGCCTTTTATTTTGTGTCTCCCTGTTTGGTTTGCTCCATGTGTATTTTAACTCCCTAACCTAAGTTGATGTTGGTTTTCTTTTCTTTTAGTTTGTCTGTAATCAGGCAAATCTAAATGAGTAGGCGTCCATGGTGGGTGTGTGTTAAGACCCTACTCGAATTTGCTTGGCCAGCAACATTCAGAACCCATTTTAAAACCCCACCTGGTTTCGTTTTGGTTGTCCGTGACTCATTTGGTAGTTCCCTTTTTATGTTGAGCAATTGGGGAATGTAACAGTGTGTAATAATATTTGACATAATAATATTATGGCAGTGGCTGCGAATGCAGAGTTTAAATCGCTAATTAGACTGCGTGTCTGTGTCTTGATTGTGTTTGATATACTACCTGGAAAGCTACATGTAACTCCCCTCTTGAGTTTTACATTGGGGCAAAAAACTATCTGCATTTTTACCACACACAGGCCCTACTAACTGCTATTTTGCTTCTCAACGATCATGCAAGTACCGCACAAGGAGGCTACCTAACTGTTCCACCTCTGGGCAGCCAAACTTTGTAGGCAGCCAAGCATGTGTATCTGGACCGGTAACCAGAGTCTGACAATGGGCGAGTTAATTTTGCATCGCCCGGCGCGCTATAATTCCACCCGGCCTCCTGTAGCTCAGTTGTTAGAGCATGGCGCTTGCAACGCCAGGGTTGTGGGTTCGATTCCCACGGGGGGCCAGTATGAAAAATGTATGCACTAACTGTAAGTTGCTCTGGATAAGAGCGTCTGCTAAATTACTAAAATGTAAATGTAGCACTTGAAGCAATGGAATACATAGTTCGAATATATTGACCATATCTTTAGTGTACAACATGAAGTTTTCCCATCCATGTCAAGGAGGGGGAAGCGGCAGCGGAGCAGTGGAAGCACTGTGTAGAAGCTACACAGGCAGCAGAGTAGGCAGCATTCACATAAAATAAATACATCTGCACATGCACAGAAATCTCTGTATCAATAGCCATGGCAAGTCGGGTTCCAGAAAATCCGGAACCGCAGCCACTCTGTAATATTATTGTGTGTGTGTGTGTGTGTGTGTGTGTCTCGCGATGTGCATTGGAAGAATTGTAAGTCCATTGTGAAAGGCTGTGGAGGTTGCATTGAGAATTATTGTGATTCATGTGTAGTCTGCGTTGCAAATTATTGAGATGAAATGTGTTCATATATTGGTCGTTTAATGCCACCTATAAGTTGTAAGTGTGGATGCTATATTGGTCTATGGCTGAGCTGAGTTGAGCAGTGTGTCATTTTGTCAAATGATATCAAATATGCCGCCATCAGAGGCTATCGCTTAAGTAACTTCGCTGCATTGTTATTTACATTTGGTGAATGTTTTTCTCCATTTTGGTTAATAGCGTATCTGTTGTATGATGAACCTGGACTTCATCAAGGTTTATTTGTGAGTAAATCTGGCTTTGATAATAGCTAGGGCCTACCCAGCCACCGACCACACCGCACGTCATTGGAGGAGAATATTTATAGAATGCTGATCTTGAATAATTAAAAAAATACCATTAAGCTCACATGGGTCTATTTATATACACCTCTAGGGTTGATGGGGTGTTATATGGGGGTTAGGTTTTTATCAGGCTACTACAGGAACCTACAGTATGCAAACACTTTATTGCTTTATATGACATGACTGACATTTGTTATTGTTACCACAACACCATACTCTATGACTGTGTAAATTCATGAGAGTTGGTGATGTAAATGAATGAGCTCTTATGTCAATGTTTAGTATCACCCACTTCAGTAAATTAGCGAGACAATTTGTTTTCTAGGTAATTAATGTAATAGCTAGAATGATATGCAAAAATCCTAGCACCAGCGAGATGGGTATGAAAACTGTTTGCCTGGCATCTGTAGTTGCTGACAGCCACCAGTCACCCCCGTTTTTAAAAGAAAATGGCGGCAATTAAAAAGCTATTCAGTTCTGGCTAGCCAAGCTTTATTTACATTTCAGTCCATCAGTGTGTCGAGGAACCCTGCAGCGCTCTCCGCTCAGTGGGTGATGTGTATTTGAAATAAGAGTGTAACAACACTATAACTCACATTTATCTCTAAACAGGCTTGATTCACTCAGTTGTATTTCAAAATAAATGGTAAATGTGGTTTGTATTTCTGTTAATTATTATTATTCAGTTTTTTATGACTAGGTTTCATTCATATTATTAGATATTTGCTGTCTATAGATGAGTAAGTAGCTTGTTTCTTAAATACAATTCCTCAGCAACAGAGGAAATAAAACTGTTATTCAATGGGTCGTTCCATGTCATTTCAGCAAGCCATGACACCCACCATCTCAGATTGTTCTGAAATCCCACAACCCTGGCGTTGCAAGCGCCATGCTCTACCTTCTGAGTAGGGGCCACATGTTGGTATTACAGACTCAGTCAGGGACATGTTGAAAATGTCAGTGAAGACACTTGCCAGTTGGTCAGCGCATGCTCGGAGTACACGTCCTGGTAATCCGTCTGGCCCTGCGGCCTTGTGAATGTTGACCTGCTTAAAAGTCTTACTCACATCGGCTACGGAGAGCATGATCACATAGTCATCCGGAACAGCTGATGGTCTCATGCATGTTTCAGTGTTGCTTGCCTCGAAGCGAGCATAGAAGTGATTTAGCTCGTCTGGTAGGCTTGTGTCAGGCCAGAGGACCCGAGCAAAAATCTTCGCTTTTTTCACTACTTTCATTTCTGTCCAGCAATTATATTTAGCCTCACAATGAAGTGTTTTACCATTTTCGTTTTAAGACAACCAAGGCTACAAGTAGAACACAAAACAGTTTGGCATAAAGAGTTGCATTCAAATGTCAATAAAAAGTAAGGTCCGCCAACCAAAAAAACTGATAAAAGTGAATTTATAAGAATGCTGTAAGTACAGAAATTGTTTGCTCAGTGGGAAATGAACATTCAACTAGTCAGTGACAACTGTGAGGAGTTTGGAGTTTGTGACAGCAACTATGTGAGCTTATTACAGTATTATATACACTATGTCCTGGGATTTCCTATCATCTTCTATGTAGAAGAAACCCTTACAGCATTATAGACACTATGTCCTGGGATTTCCTGTCATCTTCTATGTAGAAGAACTCCTTACCTTCTAACTACACTTGTGTTTCTTGTGAGTGTCATAGAGCAAAACATTTTTGAGATGAAACAACCCCAATGGTAATTGACTCAAAACATTTTTGTATCTTTCCTTCTCTGTTAGTTACTGATTTTTGCTTCACAGTTGTTTTCCATTGTGTTTCCTAAGCGTTTTAATCTAATTAGAAACTGTCCATTAAATGTATTACGGGTAATGCATCAAGTTCTAGCTCATTCCATCCATAGTTTCCAATTAGCTCATTTCACCCCTCTCCTCTCCCCTGCAACTTTTCCCCAGGTTGTTGTTGCAAATGAGAATGGATTCTCAGTCAACTTACCTGAGAAAACAAAAGTTCATTAAAATGCATGTAAATAAATAACAACTTTCTCAGGGTGGGTTGATGACAATGCTTCAGCAAGGCAGAGGTGCAGTTGTGTTGAGGCAATCCAGAGGCAGTGGAGCAAAATCTAGATAGGAGGCTTGGGTCATGATTTAAGACTTTGACAGAAGAGGTGTAGTCAAATTGTGTGTGTGGGTGTGAAAGTAGAGCTATAGAGATGTATTTTATAGAGTGAGACAAGTGAAGATATCTTAGATAAATGGCCAGATGATGAGCAATCCCACTCTATGTACAGTACAGTATGTGTCAAAATGAATATAGACTGGCTTGCGAAAGTATTCACCCCCCTTGGCATTTTTCCTATTTTGTTGCCTTACAACCTGGAATTAAAATGGATTTTTGGGGGGTTTGTATCATTTGATTTACACAACATGCCTACCATTTTGAAGATGCAAAGTTCTTGAAAAAAACAAGAAATAAGACAAATAAAACAGAAAACTTGAGCGTGCATAACTATTCACACCCCCAAAGTCAACACTTTGTAGAGCCAACTTTTGCAGCAATTAAAGCTGCAAGTCTCTTGTGGTATGTCTCTATAAACTTGGCACATCTAGCCACTGGGATTTTTGCCCATTCTTCAAGGCGAAACTGCTCCAGCTCCTTCAAGTTGGATGGGTTCCGCTGGTGTACAGCAATCTTTAAGTCATACCACAGATTCTCAATTGGATTGAGGTCTGTGCTTTGACTAGGCCATTCCAAGACATTTAAACGTTTCCCCTTAAACCACTCAAGTGTTGCTTTAGCAGTATGTTTAGGGTCAGTGTCCTGCTGGAAGGTGAACCTCCGTCCCAGTCTCAAATCTCTGGAAGACTGAAACAGGTTTCCCTCAAGGATTTCCCTGTATTTAGTTTCATCCATCATTCCTTCAATTCTGACCAGTTTCCCAGTCCCTGCCGATGGAAAACATCCCCACAGCATGATGCTGCCACCACCATGCTTCACTGTGGGGATGGTGTTCTCGGGGTGATGAGAGGTGTTGGGTTTGCACCAGACATAGCATATTCCTTGATGGCCAGAAAGCTCAATTTTATTCTCATCTGACCAGAGTACCTTCTTCCATATGTTTGGGGAGTCTCCCACATGCCTTTTGGCAAACACCAAACGTGTTTGCTTATTTTTTTCTTTAAGCAATGGCAGCTCTGTTGAGTGTACGGCTTAAAGTGTTCCTATGGACAGATACTTCAATCTCCGCTGTGGAGCTTTGCAGCTCCTTCAGGGTCATCTTTGGTCTCTTTGTTGCCTCTCTGATTAATGCCCTCCTTGCCTGGTCCGTGAGTTTTGGTGGGCGACCCTCTCTTGTCAGGTTTGTTGTGGTGCCATATTCATTCAATTTTTTTTGCAATGGATTTAATGGTGCTCCGTGGGATGTTCAACGTTTCAGAAATGTTTTGATAACCCAATCCTGATCTGTACTTCTCCACAATTTTGTCCCTGACTTGTTTGGATAGCTCCTTGGTCTTCATAGTGCCGCTTACTTGGTGGTGCCCCTTGCTTAGTGGTGTTGCAGAATCTGGGGCCTTTCAGAACAGGTGTATATATACTGAGATCATGTGACAGATCATGTGACACATAGATTGCACATAGGTGGACTTTATTGAACTAATTATGTGACTTCTGAAGGTAATTGGTTGCACCAGATCTTATTTAGGGGCTTCATAGCAAAGGGGGTGAATACATATGCACGCACCACTTTTCCGTTATTTGTTTTTTAGAATTGTTTGAAACAAGTTATTTTTTCCATTCCACTTCACCAATTTGGACTATTTGGTGTATGTCCATAACATGAAATCCAAATAAAAATCAATTTAAATTACAGGTTGTAATGCAACAAAATAGGAAAAACGCCAGACCGCCAAAAGTCTGAACTTCCAGCAAGCCAGGTGGGCCTTGTTCTTTGGTAGATTCAATTTCACACTCACTTATCGCCCCTGTACGAAGAATACCAAGCCTGATGCCTTCTCCAGCCAGTACACCACCGACAACACGGGTACCGAGCCAGAAGCCATTGTGCCATCCACCTGCATCGTTGCCGCCGTCACCTGGGAGATCGAGTCCCGTATCTGCCAGGCTCAGCAGAACCATCCTGATCCGGGTAACGGTCCTAGTAATGCTCTGTTTGTTCCAGATTGTGTTCGATCTGATGTTCTTCAGTGGGGCAATTCTAACAACCTTCCTGCGTCAGCACTTTTGGTGGGCCACCATGGAGAGAGATGTCCGGGAGTTTGTATCAGCCTGTTAGGTTTGTGCCCGGAACAAAACCTCCACTAAACCCACTTCCGGTCTGCTCCGCCCTCTTCCCATACCCAGTCGCCCCAGGTCACACATAGCTCTGGACTTCGTCACTGGCCTTCCCCCATCTAACGGTAACTCTGTCATCCTCATCATTATTGACAGGTTTTCCAAAATGGCTCACTTCATTCCCCTCTCCAAGCTCCCGTCCTCCAGGGAGACTGCGGACCTATTAGTATCCCATGTGTTTCGTCTGCATGGCATCCCCACTGACATCGTTTCTGACAGAGGACCCCAGTTTACCTCCCAGGTATGGAGATCCTTCTGTCCAGCTCTTGGGATCAATGTCTGTCTTTTTTCTGGATATCACCCCCAGAACAACGGCCAGACCGAATGGGCCAACCAAGAGATGGAGACTGCCCTACGCTGCGTGACTTCTGACTTCTGTGTGTGTGATTGTGTGGGCGTAGACAGGTGTGCTGGAGTCAGAGCAGATCCCTACCAGCTGCAATCCGTTTCATAATCAAGACCTCTACAAATACTCAGTCCTGCTACTTCCACACTGCCAGATCGTAATCTCTGCTCAGTCAGTCTACGGTTCTAGCCGTTTGTAACTATTCAAATCCTATTATCCTGTTGTGCCTGTTTTCCTTGCCTGATGCTGTTTTCCTCTCCGTTACAGTTCTGCTGCTCCGACTCTGGTCGCTGTCTCCAGTCCCACGCCTTGTCATCCTGCTACTCTGTCCTGGATTCCCCACTCTTCTACTCCCTTGGATTCCCCTCTGGACCAGCTCACCCTGTCACAACCCCCCTCACTCCAGCCTCAGCCTCCGCATCTGGTTTCCAGTAGTTTCCCCTGACCTGCACTCCATCTTCCCCCTGTGTTTCAATAAATACCTTGGTTACTTCATCCCAGTCTCCTCATCTGAGTCTGCTCTTGGGTTCCCCTGTTCCACTCCGCGTAACAGACAGAGACACTTAACCTTGATACATTCAGAAACTACTCTCACCTACAGTGATTACATACTTGGCACACGAACCACCACCCTCTTTGAGTAAGGAATCATGAATGTATTTATGTAAATGCCTGGTTCGCTGTGTATCTCTCTCGGGGGGGCAGGACCGCCCTAGAAAGGCCTTCTCGTGGCACGCTTGTAAGGCTCTGATTGTCCAAAAAGGTTCCAACAAGTCTTCTATTGTTGTTCTCTTCTTCGTAGTTGTCCGGTCTCTGATGACTTGTCGTGTAGTCCTGAACAGAACTACTGAGTTGATTTTCCTTCCATTCGCTCTTGAAGATGCTTCTTTGAAGATAGGCTAGCTCGTCGTATCGATTATTCCCAGTGGGGTGATGGGCATAGCGTAACAGGATGGCTTGAGCAGAGTAATAGGATGGGCCTACTTAAATTAGCTTTCGAAGATACTTTACTTAGGACAGCTAATGAGCCGTACCAGTGATTGTCTGGGAGGTGAGTTTATTCTCTCCACCTCGTGTTGAGATTCAAAGTTCCAACCATTTCAAACGTGTAGCGGCCGCTTCACGTCTTTCTGGTCTAATGTGTTAATTCATAAGTAATAATTTATACACTTTGGACAATAGGGGCAGTTCCGTCAGGCTGACACACTCTCTGACCTCACTTTGGGCGGTGACTAGCAACTGTGCAAAGTAATGAAAAACAATGATCTCTTAGAGCTTCTCAAATCACATCCCCATCTTTTCATATTACCGCCGACAGCACCTCAACCCAAAACATCTTCCCGTGTCCATAAAACCTCACCACTATTCCACTACTTTGGCCTTATCTGATCTACTCCAGGCCAGCAGCCTGGGAGGACGGGACACTATCATTCAAAACATCTTGCAACTCTTATGCAGTAAAATCTCTCACACCCAGTAGGTCATAGCATCATACAGTAGCTGGACAGGTGAGGCGAGGTGAGTAGTCATGCTGTACTTCGCTCCGCAGGTAATATGACACATTACATTACAATGGAACAATTTGATTAGTGTAATGTTAGCTAGCTACATAGTTGTATTTGTATCAAAGATAAAGGTGTAGTATAGAGAAACTATCGAGGTTAGCTAGCCAGCTACATTCGTTCGCAGCGACGCCGTTTTTCAAACAAAGTCAACACCGCAGCCATTGCTAGCTAGCCAACACTACCAGCTAGCAGTACTGTAGCAACTAAATACAATATCCTTTTAGCCAGCTACATTCGTTCGCAGCGACGCCGTTTTTCAAACAAAGTCAACACCGCAGTCATTGCTAGCTAGCCAACGCTACCAGCTAGCAGTACTGTAGCAACTAAATACAATATAATTTTAGCCAGCTACATTCGTTCGCAGCGACGCCGTTTTTCAAACAAAGTCAACACAGCAGCCATTGCTATCTAGCCAACACTACCAGCTAGCAGTACTGTAGCAACTAAATACAATATCATTTTAGCCAGCTACATTCGTTCGCAGCGACGCCGTTTTTCAAACAAAGTCAACACCACAGCCATTGCTAGCTAGCCAACACTACCAGCTAGCAGTACTGTAGCAGCTAAATACAATATAATTTTAGTCAATGAGAATTTTGCAACATAAAGCTTCCCTTTCTGAACATTCGAGATGTGTAGTCCACTTGTGTAGCTAGCATGACTGACTTTGTGCTAGCTAGCCAACGTTTAATTATTGCTGCGTTATGAAAGGAACTAGACACGGACACGAATGATCTGTTTAGTGTGTTAACACACTATTGGTAGTTTGTTGTAACCAAGTATTGGTGCTAAACCGTGTGTTATTGGATGCTAGCATGCTAGTTAGCTATGGCGTCATAGGATACGGTGCCCTGGGCGGTTTTTCATGGAAGAATACTGTACCAAGTTAGCTAGCTGAATAAAGTAAGTTAGAGTCTATTCCTAGAAACATTGAACCGCTGTAGTTTACAACAATTATAATTTCTAAAGTGGAAGTTGGGAGAGTTTTATTCGGGTGTTTCAGTGAAACAATTATAGTTGCTGAGGTGGAAGTTGGGAGAGTTATATTTGGGAGTTGTGGTGAGGGAGGCCCCGCTCTCTCCTTTCCCAGATGATTAGTTCATTTCATTCCGATCTCCTCTGCATTATTGTAGCCATTTGCTGCAGCCTGTCAACTATGCCTCTGCCTATCCCTGTTCTCTCCTCTCCGCACAGGCTACACAAACGCCTCACATCGCGTGGCTGCTGCCTCTCTAACCTGGTTGTCCCTGCACGCACCACCCACCTGGAGTTCCAGGTCTCAGGCAGCCTCTGGAACTGCCGTTCTGCTGCCAACAAGGCAGACTTCATCCCAGCCTATGCTACCCTCCAGCCCCTCGACTTCTTGGCGCTGACGGAAACATGGATTACCACTGAAAACACTGCTACTCCTACTGCTCTCTCCTCGTCTGACCATGTGTTCTCGCATACCCCGAGAGCATCTGGTCAGCGGGGTGGTGGCACAGGAATCCTCATCTCTCCCAAGTGGACATTCTCAATTTTTCCCCTAACCCATCTGTCTATCTCCTCATTTGAATTCCATGCTGTCACAGTCACTAGCCCATTTAAGCTTAATATCCTTGTCATCTATCGCCCTCCAGGTTCCCTTGGAGAGTTCATCAATGAGCTTGACGCCTTGATAAGTTCCTTTCCTGAGGATGGCTCACCCCTCACAGTTCTGGGGGATTTCAACCTCCCTACGTCTACATTTGACTCATTTCTCTCTGCCTCCTTCTTTCCACTCCTCTCCTCTTTTGACCTCACCCTCTCACCGTCCCCCCTACTCACAAGGCAGGCAATACGCTTGACCTCATCTTTACTAGATGCTGTTCTTCTACTAATCTCACTGCAACTCCCCTCCATGTCTCCGACCACTACTTTGTATCCTTTTCTCTCTCGCTCTCCTCCAACACTACTCACTCTGCCCCTACACAGATGGTAATGCGCCGCCGCAACCTTCGCTCTCTCTCTCCCGCTACTCTCTCCTCTTCCATCCTATCGTCTCTTCCCTCTGCTCAATCCTTCTCCCTCCAATCTCCTGATTCTGCCTCCTCAACCCTCCTCTCCTCCCTTTCTGCATCCTTTGACTCTCTATGTCCCCTATCCTCCCGGCCGGCTCGGTCCTCCCCTCCAGCTCCGTGGCTTGATGACTCATTGCGAGCTCACAGAACAGAGCTCCGGCAGCTGAGCGGAAATGGAAGAAAACTAGACTCCCTGCGGACCTGGCATCTTTTCACTCCCTCCTCTCTACATTTTCTTCATCTGTTTCTGCTGCTAAGGCCACTTTCTACCACTCTAAATTCCAAGCATCTGCCTCTAACCCTAGGAAGCTCTTTGCCACATTATCCTCCCTGCTGAATCTCCCCCCCTCCTCCTCTCTGTGGATGACTTCGTCAACCACTTTGAAAAGAAGGTTGACGACATCCGATCCTCGTTTGTTAAGACAAATGACACTGCTGGTCCTGCTCACACTGCCCTACCCTATGCTTTGACTTCTTTCTCCCTCTCTCTCCAGATAAAATCTTGCGACTTGTGACTGCAGGCCGCCCAACAACCTGCCCGCTTGACCCTATCCCCTCCTCTCTTCTCCAGACCATCTCCGGTGACCTTCTCCCCTACCTCACCTCGCTGATCAACTCATCCTTGACCGCTGGCTATGTCCCTTCCGTCTTCAAGAGAGCGAGAGTTGCACCCCTTCTCAAAAAACCAACACTCGATCACTCTGATGTCAACAACTACAGACCAGTATCCCTTCTTTCTTTTCTTTCCAAAACTATTGAGCGTGCAGTCTTTAGCCAACTCTCTTGCTATCTCTCTCAGAATGACCTTCTTGATCCAAACCAGTCAGGTTTCAAGACTGGTCATTCAACTGAGACTGCTCTTCTCTGTGTCACGGAGGCTCTCCGCACTGCTAAAGCTAACTCTCTCTCCTCTGCTCTTGTCCTTCTAGACCTGTCTGCTGCCTTTGATACTGTGAACCATCAGATCCTCCTCTCCACCCTCTCCGAGCTGGGCATCTCCGGCGCGGATCACTCTTGGATTGCGTCCTACCTGACCGGTCGCTCCTACCAAGTGGCGTGGCGAGAAGCTGTCTCCGCACCACGTGCTCTCACCACTGGTGTCCCCCAGGGCTCAGTTCTAGGCCCTCTCCTATTCTCGCTATACACCAAGTGACTTGGCTCTGTCATATCCTCACATGGCCTCTCCTATCATTGCTACGCCTACGATACACAACTAATCTTCTCCTTTCCCCCTTCTGATAACCAGGTGGCGAATCGCATCTCTGCATGTCTGGCAGACATATCAGTATGGATGACGGATCACCACCTCAAGCTGAACCTTGGCAAGACGGAGCTGCTCTTCCTCCCGGGGAAGGACTGCCCGTTCCATGATCTCGCCATCACGGTTGACAACTCCGTTGTGTCCTCCTCCCAGAGTGCGAAGAGCCTTGGCGTGACCCTGGACAACACCCTGTCGTTCTCCGCTAACATCAAGGCGGTGACCCGATCCTGTAGGTTCATGCTCTACAACATTCGGAGAGTACGACCCTGCCTTACACAGGAAGCGGCACAGGTCCTAATCCAGGCACTTGTCATCTCCCGTCTGGATTACTGCAACTCGCTGTTGGCTGGGCTCCCTGCCTTTGCCATTAAACCCCTACAACTCATCCAGAATGCCGCAGCCCGTCTGGTGTTCAACCTTCCCAAGTTCTCTCACGTCACCCCGCTCCTCCGCACACTCCACTGGCTTCCAGTTGAAGCTCGCATCTGTTACAAGACCATGGTGCTTGCCTATGGAGCTGTGAGGGGAACGGCACCACTGTACCTTCAGGCTCTGATCAGTCCCTACACCCAAACGAGGGCATTGCGTTCATCCACCTCTGGCCTGCTGGCTCCCCTTCCTCTGCGGAAGCATAGTTCCCGCTCAGCCCAGTCAAAACTGTTCGCTGCTCTGGCACCCCAATGGTGGAACAAGCTCCCTCACGACGCCAGGACAGCGGAGTCACTCACCACCTTCCGGAGACATTTGAAACCCCACCTCTTTATGGAATACCTGGGATAGGATAAAGTAATCCTTCTACCCCCCATAAAAAAATAAAATAAACAATTGTAAAGTGGTTATGCCACTGGCTATAAGGTGAATGCACCAATTTGTAAGTCGCTCTGGATAAGAGCGTCTGCTAAATGACGTAAATGTAAATGTAATGTAAACACATAGTATACAACGTCAAATATGTAGTGGGTATACTTTCCAAGTTACAGTATTTCCTTTATAACATTTATAACATTTTTCATGATATCACAAAGTAACAAACAATATGACATTAGTGTTCTATACATCGCCTCTGACCATTCCCCACGTTCTACGTTAGGAATATTATTCAAGTATTCACTTTTGAACGTGTTAAAGTTTCAGCGGGAAAAAGTCTGTTGAAACAAAGAACATTCCTTTGGTTAATCTTGAGGGCGCAGCCTGAATGTTCTCCTTTGATTTACATCAGGGCGTGAGCTGTTAATCACCACTAGTCCTTCCCTCCCCCCTCTGCGGGTGAAAGGGGGTCTGATTTAAGTTATTAATTTCAAACCTGATCTGACCTATTTGGACTCTCGTGGACAGTCATGACACTCCTTTGCTAGTTATACAATCATGTAACTAAGACATTCGCTGGAAATAAACATTATTTCAATATTGTTTTATTGTTTTGTTAAATAGTCATGACTGGTTTAAGATATCTGTCGTAAGACGACGGTGGCGAAGGATATCATTGCTACTTAACGCGGATCCAAGTTCAGTTTTGAGATCCACCGGCGTCATTGGTGTAGGGTTAGCTGGACGTTTCTGACTGGTCTTGGAACTGTGACAACGGGCAGCCTGCCCCGCTTGGCTCGATGGGATATGTGGTGATTTTGCCAACACAGCCAGATATGCACAAAATCTTGTACCCTTAACCTTTAAAAAAACTGGCTATCGTATTTATTGATTACATTTGACTTTATTAATATAATGAGTAATCCAGGAATGTCACAAGTTAATTGACACAAGAAAACTCGAGAAAATAGCAACTCTACAGAGTGAATGAGTACAATGAAGCTCCTCCACCTCCTCACCACTCTATTGAGTCTTGTTGAGGTCAATGTTGACAGTGCATAATAAGCAAACCCATTAAAAAGGATATGGCTTCGAGCTGGAACTAACATGAATAGAATTTAAAATTATTGTTACACTGAATAAAACAATGTACTGTATAGAAATATTATGTTTAAATCAGGCAAAATTACTTCAATTGTAATAATTTGGTTGCATATTAATATCCTTGCTCATTAATATTTCATTTCATTTTATTTAGTTATTCTTAGAATACCTCCAGAATTCTCTAGAATCTTTAACAAAATGTACTAATTGAGGCAGACAAGGTTTAGACTACTCTGGCTTCATGTAGTGTGTGTTGCAACTGGACATGGCTTCTGTATAAACATTCCCTAAACATTGTGCAGCTGTTCAAATTCCAGTCGTACTCTCATCACTCGTTCCACGCAACTGAAACTCTAGAGCCATGAATTCCCCATAGGCTCAAAAATTCCTCTCTGTTAAGTCAGTTTTCAGGAAAACCTTGTCTAAATCGATGTCAGGGTTTTGGACTACATAACTCCCATGTTGAAGATGTTTTCGCTCAGTCCACACCCTTTACAACTACAGTCAACGGCAGTCCTTCACAGATTACATTTTGGCTAGAGGGCAATATCCTACACCTTCCCCTCCTCCTCCCTCTTCCTGTCCCCTTCCTGTATACCTACTTCCAAGTGTGCCACTTCCTCCTCCATAGCCATCACTAAGCGATAGTTGACTCTTCTGCTTTGTGCTGTTTATTTCTGATAGTTTTTCAAACCTATGTCCAGTGAAAGCAGATATGCAATTTGTTGACACTGCTACAGAGTACAGACTTGGATACACATTATCCCGAATGCTAATAAATATAAACGTCTGTTAAATTTGCTGCTCTGTTGTGCTTGTTTACAGCTGGTCATTTCATAGGGAATTGTCAGAGTCGATCTCCTATTGTTACATCAGCAACATTTCAAGAATAAAGCCATTAACATGGTTGCTGTTCTAAAACCTGGCCAAAGTCTATATACAGAAATTATTCATACCCCTTGACTTTTTCCAAATTTTGTTGTGTTACAAAGTGAGATTTAAATGGATTTAATTGTCATTTTTTTGTAAACGATCTACCCAAAATACTCTGTCATGTCAAAGTGGAAAATGAAATATATTTAAAAAATATTTTTTTAAAGGAACATAAAACCCAATATACTGTATCTTCATTAGACAAGTATTCAACCCTTTGAGTCAATACATGTTAGAAACACCCTTGGCAGCGATTACAGCTGTAAGTCTTTCTGGGTAAGTCTCTAAAAGGGTTTCACACCTGGATTGTACAATATTTGCCCATTATTCTCAAAATAATTATTCAAGCTCTGTCAAGTTGTTGATCATTGCTAGACAGCCATTCTCAAGTCTTGCCATATATTTTCAAAATGTGGCAAAGCAATTAACTTTTTGTCATGAATACAAACTGTTATGTTTGGGCCAAATCCAATATAACACATTACTGAGTACCACTCTCCATATTTTCAAGCATAGTGATAGTGGTGGCTAGCCATAAGCCATAAGACTCCTGAAGAGCTAATCAAATGGCTACCCGGACTATTTGCATTCCCCCCTCTTTTTGCGCTGCTACTACTGTCTGTTTATTATCTATGCATAGTCAATTCACCTCTACCTACATGTACATATTACCTCAATTACCTCGACTAACCTGTGCCCCCGCACATTGACTCTGTACCGGTACCCCCTGTATATAGCCTCACTACTGTTGTTTTACTGCTGCTCTTTAATTATTTGTAATTTTTATATTTTTCTTCTTTTTTTATTTTTACTTATCAATTTTTTACTTAACACTTATTTTTCTTAAAGCTGCATTGTTGGTTAGGGGCTTGTAAGTAAGCATTTCACTGTAAGGTCTACACCTGTTGTATTCGGCGCATGTGACAAAAAAAATGGATTTGATTTGATTTTGACTGGTGACTTTTTCAGGAAAAATAAAGAAACGGAATGGATCTCAAAATCCTAGAGGAAAACCTGGTTCAGTCTGCTTTCCATTTGTTATTTTTCTATATTTTTTATTTTTTCTGACGGCACTGGCTCTGACTACAACCAGTCAGCAAGTAGGACATTTCAGAGTTTCCTAGTTCCGACTAGCTTGTGAAACTCAGCCCCACAACAGCTGGGGATCATTTGCATGGTGCTGGGAGGGGCCTCCCGGTCCATTGGTGTAGTGGAAGAGATAATTAGTTAGGGGAATAGGTTTACAGGCACGAGAAAAAAAACTGTCCATGTGCTGCACAGCAAAGTCAGTTCTTAGGGCGAGAAACTGTTTTGGTTACAGACAGTGTTAGGGTGAATGTCGTAAGGTGAAAGATTTGTCAAGAGGGAGGACTGACTGCCTTTAAATGTTCTGCTGCCCTGTTCTGAATAAGGGTTTCTTCTTGGAGAGAGGAGTTAGAGAGTGCAGGAAGGAGTTCTTGGAAACCTGTTGCTGTGCAGCTGGTGAGTGCATGCTCCTTTTAAGGTCCTTTTTGACTGCATGCTTTTAATGCAGTTAGGGTAGAATTTTATATTGCACCCTGGGCAGAGTTATATATACTATACAGTGGCATCGTAGCTATTAGCGAAGCAGGAAATTATGAAGCAACTGGTTGATTAGTTGTTTACTTACACAAGCATCCTGCAACTGACATTTTGAGGCTTGTTATAACCAGAAGGCTATTTTCCCACCTCAATGTTGGTGAAAGTGTTCCTGTGTCTCCTCACATAAGAACTTCTGTAAAGTTATAATTGAGGCAGACAGTTGTATGTAGCCTACATAGTTTTATACATCTATAATGCAGTAGTCTGCATTTTATGAAAACTAAACACAAACTGCCCTTTCAGCTTATGTGACGGTGCAGCTGTGAATGACATCTGGCCCTCATCGTGGCACCTAGTAAGCCATTAGACACCAAACACGGAAAACTTTGTTCCAAATTACTTCTGTGGTACATGAAGTTCAGGATCAATGCTTGGATTCTACTTGAGGCCCTTGAGTCAAAACGTTATGGTTGTTGACTTGACATTGGTTGGGTAATGCAAGACTCTCCAAGACACAGAAGGGAAGTTCTGAGACAAAATAATCTCCTGTAACCAGGGGCGTAGGAGCCGGGGGGAGGGGGGTGGGCTTGCACGTTGTGTATTTTGCTTTTCTAACTCTCAACAGTAAGTTGCGACCCCGAATTATTTCCTTTTTTGGGGGAAACTTTTCTAACTTTACTGTTGAGAGTTAGAAAAGTAGAATACACAACGTGCAAGCCCACCCCCCTCCCCCCGGCTCCTACGCCCCTGGTTACAGGAGATTATTTCTAAATTTGGTTGTGCATCAGCAGTTTTTCTCTTGTTATGTCAGTCACAGTCACTAAATTATCCCATGTCAGTACAACATTTCACTTAGGGCCCCCAAAAGGCTAGGGCCGGCTCTGACTGCATGTGTGGGAATGGATGTGGGTACGCAGAACCGAGAGCCACTGTGGCCCCTCATGATGAGCTCAGATTTTTAAGTGGCCCCCACCCCCATCAAAGTTGTCTATCCCTGGTCTAGAGGGTGTATTGCATGTGTTATCTTCATGCAGGAGAGAGGCAGCCATGATGATACCCATGGAGAGACAGACATGGATAGAGGGAGAGAGAGAGAGAGAGAGAGAGAGAGAGAGAGAGAGAGAGAGAGAGAGAGAGAGAGAGAGAGAGAGAGAGAGAGAGAGAGAGAGAGAGAGACCACAAACAAACAGGTAAGACAGCGAGAAGTGTCTCTCCAGTTAACTTCATGGATGAGAGAGGAAGCCATGATGATATTTTATTTTTGATAATTGGAGATTGATTAATTTCAGTTAGACCGTTCATGCCTATCTTTTCTTTATTAAAACAGTTTTTAACTGTGTATGTTGCTGGTTATTATTACAGTATAACAACTGTATTATAAGTATAAAATATTACGTCAAAAACCATACAGAATTTAGAACAGAAGTAGTAACAACCTGACATAGGGGAAGTGAGAAAAATACTAGGACATTATTCATACAGTAGCAGAGAAAGAGTACAAAATGGTTGTTTAATTGAATATATCCACATTAACAGTCATACTGGTATTCAGCACAGTATGAATGGCCATGGCCCTAAGATTGATTGGACTGTACCAGACTAAGTGCCCCTCTGCCCCTCTGCAAGGCCCCCCTTAGCCTTGTAAGCCTGTAAGTTTTCTCAAAAAGTCACTAGTAATGAGCATTCAAAACCTGAGCATTCAACCCCCCCCCCCCCAATATGTCAGAGTCACTCTGACACCCCTTCCTGTAACTATGTTATAGTCCATGTTGATGTGTTTTCATGTGAATGTCCAGCACATTTGGTCCAATTCAAGTGAATTACCGGTAGCATCATTCTCTGTGTAACCATGGTGATGTCAGAGCATCACACCTGCAGTGTGTGCTGAATCTAAAGTTCTGAGATCACATACTCTCTAACTTTCAGAATATAACACAAAGGCACAAAGTACAAAGGCCAGAAAATAGGCAATTTTGCCAACTGTTAGACACATTTACTATTCCTTTGAACAGAAGAAGCTTGATAACACAGAAGATAATCTATTGTGACAGAAGATTGGCTGACTGAGTACCAATGGAAGAGCAGGGCAGGCAGGGCAGGACAAGGTTGGTGTGAGGAGGGCAGAAGAGGGGGGTGAGGAGAGTTATTCAACTCTCTAGACTAAACTGTATATCTGACTGTTTGACTGTGATAAGGCTGTACGCCATGCTTCCTCACAGCAGCACTTCCTCTGTTTGTTAGAAAGCTGTTGGGTCAGCAGCATGCTGCAGATACAGGGAAGCAGAGGGAGGAGGGCTTATGGACCATGTCCAAGGGAATGGGATAGTATAGGCAGCCTCAGATTTTATTTTATTTTATATTTTGTTTTATTGTTTTAGGGGGTAAATCTGCTTTAATATTGCAGATAGATTGTGGGTTCTATCAATGTAATTGTCTGCATCATTTCCAATCCCCCATATATTTTGTCCTTATTTATTATTTTCCCCTAACCCCTCCCCTTATTGGAGAAAACTAATTGACAACAACACTTAGGCTTCTACTTCCAGCTTATACATACTATATACATTTTACAGACACCGTATGTATATTTTACATTAGTTTTCTTTTTTAAATTGTTTTTACTTGTTTTTAGTCCCACCCTTCAGCTACCCTCAACCCCTCCCATCTATCACTGAAAACCATCCAGTTTTGATTTATAATTGCCATATATTTTTCAACTGTGCTGTAATGTTTCACAACAGTTCTGAACCTTTCTATTCTCATAGTTTCTCCAGCTTGTAAATTAAAGATGACAATTTTTACTAAGAGTATTATTATACTGAACAAAAATATAAAAGCAATATGTAAAGTGTTGGTCCCATATTTCATGAGCTGAAATAAAAGAGCACAGACATTTTCCATACGCACAAAAAGCTCTCAAATTTTGTGCACAAATTTGTTTACATCCCTGTTAGTAAGCATTTCTCCTTTGCCAACATTGTCCATCCACCTAACAGGTGAGGCATATCAAAAAACTGATTAAACAGCATGATCATTACACAGTTGCACCTTGTGCTGGGGACAATAAAAGGCCACTCTAAAGTGTGCTATTTTGTCACACAACACAATGCCACAGATGTCTGAAGTTTTGAAAGAGCGTGCAATTGGCATGCTGACTGCAGGAATGTCCACCAGAGCCGTGGCCAGAGAATTGAATGTTAATTTCTCTACCATAAGCTGCCTCCAACATCGTTTTAGAGAATTTGGCAGTACATCCAACCGGCCTCACAACAGCAGACCACGTGTAACAACGCCAGCCCATGACCTCCACATCTGGCTTCTTCACCTGCGGGATCATCTGAGACCAGCCACCCGGACAATTGATGAAACTGAGGAGTATTTATATTTGTATTAAAGGCCTTTTGTGGGGAAAAACTCATTCTGATTGGCTGGGCCTAGCTCCCCAGTGGATGGGCCTGGCTCCCAAGTGGGTAGGCCTATGCCCTCCCAGGCCCACCCATGGCTGCACCCCTGCCCAGTCATGTGAAATCCATAGATTAGGGCCTGACGAATTCATTTAAATTGACTGATTTCCTTATATGAACTGTAACTCAGTAAAATCTTTGAAATTGTAGCATGTTGCGTTTATATTTTTGATCAGTATATACAGTTGAAGTCGGAAGTTTACATACACATTAGCCAAATACATTTAAACTCAGTTTTTCACAATTCCTGACCTTTAATCCTAGTAAAAATTCCCTGTTTTAGGTCAGTTAGGATCACCACATTATTTTAAGAATGTGAAATGTCAGAATAATAGTAGAGAGAATTATTTATTTCAGCTTTTATTTCTTTCATCACATTCCCAGTGGGTCAGAAGTTTACATACACTCAATTAGTATTTGATAGCATTGCCTTTAAATTGTTTAACTTGGGATAAACATTTCGGGTAGCCTTCCACAAGCTTCCCACAATAAGTTGGGTGAATATTGGCCCATTCCTCCTGACAGAGCTGGTGTAACTGAGTCAGGTTTGTAGGCCTCCTTGCTCACACACGCTTTTTCAGTTCTGCCCACAAATGTTCTATAGGATTGAGGTCAGGGCTTTGTGATGGCCACTCCAATACCTTGACTTTGTTGTCCTTAAGCCATTTTGCCACAACTTTGGAAGTATGCTTGGGGTCATTGTCCATTTGGAAGACACATTTGCGACCAAGCTTTAAATTCCTGACTGATGTCTTGAGATGTTGCTTCAATATATCCACATAATTTTCCTTCCTCATGATGCCATCTATTTTGTGAAGTGCACCAGTCCCTCCTGCAGCAAAGCACCCCCACAGCATGATGCTGCCACCCTCGTGCTTCACGGTTGGGATGGTGTTCTTCGGCTTGCAAGCAACCCCCTTTTTCCTCCAAACATAACGATGGTCATTACGGCCAAACAGTTCTATTTTTGTTTCATCAGACCAGAGGACATTTCTCCAAAAAGTACGATCTTTGTCCCCATGTGCAGTTGCAAACCGTAGTCTGGCTTTTTTTATGGCGGTTTTGGAGCAGTGGCTTCTTCCTTGCTGAGCGGCCTTTCAGGTTATGTCGATATAGGACTTGTTTTACTGTGGATATAGATACTTTTGTAGCTGTTTCCTCCAGCATCGTCACAAGGTCCTTTGCTGTTAAACTTAGGACCCACTTGAATTGTGATACAATTAATTATAAGTGAAATAATCTGTCTGTAAACAATTGTTGGAAAAATTACTTGTGTCATGCACAAAGTAGATGTCCTAACCGACTTGCCAAAACTATAGTTTGTTAACAAGACATTTGTGGAGTGGTTGAAAAACAAGTTTTAATGACTCCAACCTAAGTGTATGTAAACTTCCGACTTCAACTGTATTATTGATCAATAGACTATGGCTTTTCAAGTCAACCAGCAGTGCTATTTGCAGAGTTAGCTCCAGGTAAATGTTGCAATTCTTCAGCCATTCCTGAACATGTGACCAAAAACGAGCTACATATGGGCAGTACCAAAACAAGTGATCTAATGATTCTGTCACTTCGCAGCAAAATCTGCTGAGCTGGGATGGTTGTATCCCCATATACATAACGTGCTATTGGTTGCAATAATTTTGTATAATAATTTAAATAGAAATACTCTCAGTTTTGAATCCGGTGTTGTTTTGTGTATCAGGATAAACCATGTGCCATGGAATTGGCACATCGAAAATCTCTTCCCAACTATTTTGCAAACTGTATTATTTCTTAATATTTAATAATTTCAGCCTTCCGAATTCATATTCATTATATAAATAGGCCCGTTTAATTTTGTCTGGCTTGCCATTCCAAATAAAGTGGAATATTTTTTGCTCATATAATTTAAAAAACAAGTTGTTCTGTCTAGGCAGGGCCATAAGTAAATGGGTAAACTGGGATATGACTAAAGAATGAATCGGCCTCATATTCTTGGTGACCCACTGTGTTTTGACAGTTTGGAGTGAGATACTCAACAGGAATGTGTTCTTAGATAGTATCTGTGTAGCAATGAAAGGTGTGATCTAAAGAACAGAACAGTAAGACCTAGTGAATGCAACAGCGCAACAGGTGTGTGGGTTTGTCTTTGTACATGTGTGCATGCGTTTGTGTTTGTGTGTGTGTTTACAGTATACGTTTCTTTGCACCTATACTAAACAGGCTAAGATGGATAAGGATATTTACGTACAATCTCCTCTCACTTCCTTTCCCATAAAGATTTGATACCAGAGAGCCAAGTAACACACCCACACTCCCATATCAGGATACACCTTTACACTGAAATGTCTCTCTCTCTCTCTCTCTCTCTCTCTCTCTCTCTCTCTCTCTCTCTCTCTCTCTCTCTCTCTCTCTCTCTCTCTCTCTCTCTCTCTCTCTCTCTCTCTCTCTCTCTCTCTCTCTCTCTCTCTCTCTCTCTCTCTCTCTCTCTCTTTCTTTTTCTTTCTCCTTTCCTGACCCATCAATCCCTCTCTCTGGACATCCTGCCTAACACCCGCTCTGCCCGGCATGGAGAACTCCACGGCTGTGGCCTTTAACTTGACCCCTGACCAGGCGAAACCAGAAGCCATGACACAACCCATGCCAACCAGTAAGTATTCTCCAACTGTCCAGTCTGGTACCGTTGAACCACCACACAACTCTCTCTGCCTGTCTGAGCAGCCTGGGCTGTGCCTTGCAGAACAGAAACAGATTGCAGTGTCACCTTCTGCTCCACTACAGTATTTTACAGGAAGGGACAAGGGTTTGGAGCATGCGGGGTGGAGTCAGGGTGAAAGTACTAAAACAGATTAACTCTAACTGTACTGTAACTCATTTAGACCCCCTATACTCCACACTGTTGTAAAGCACACAACACCTGACCTTGTCTACTCCTGAGAGAGAAAAAAAACTGGAAGAAGCACAACATGTATCGAACACCTGGCAGTCTGAGAGGCATGTTGAGTACTGCTTGTATTACTGGGTTTGGGCCAGGAGTGTTCCAATCAAGAAAGCAAAACAAAATGAACGACATCAAGCAGCTGTTTTATTTCACTCCTTGTGATCTTGCATTGTTCAGTTGAATTTCACAGTTTTAGTATTTTTTTATTAGACTCCACCTGTGTGTATCCTGTCAAGCGCTGCCTAAAGTGGCCAAACATTGACAGAGCAGGAAGAAGATTGTTACAGTTGTTAGAAGTTGTTTCAAAGCTTTGACATTTAAATGTTTTAAATTTTTGTCATTTAGCAGACTCTCTTATCCAGAGCGACTGTTAGCTAGGTGAGACAACCACGTCTCAGTCATAGTAAGTACATTTTTCTTCAATAAAGTAGATATCAGACAAGTAAAATCCTTTCCATCCAGTTTCCATACATTAATAAGCATTTATATGTACTGTAATTCTATATATTAGCAATACATTCTATTTGCTGTATGGAGTATGGTGATGTATGAAACTCACTCCTCAGCCTGAAGTGTCGCCACTTGTTCTGAAAAATTGCTAGCTTTTCAATGGCGCCGACTGGAAAGACGCTTCAGGAGGGAAGTCATGTGTTCTATAAAGGCAGATCACTTGGGTTTGAGTCTCAGTGTGAGCTGAATCAGGAGGAAGCGGTACTCGCTAAGCAAGTAGCATGACGACAGTTACATATACACAAAATAGCTCTTACATATCCACAAATGTACTGAATGAAAGGAAAAATAAATAAATTAAATGTTAGAATCAAGAAATGCAAATTATATTAATCTATAGAATACTTTACATTTTGAAATATCCAAATCAATAAATGAGCAATATCTGAGGGTTTATATTTTTATCAGATCAATCAAAGTTCATAATTCAAACAAAATACACATTTTTTAAAATCTTAATATGATTTGAGCAACAACAAAGAAAAGCCTATTTTTGAGCAAGCTTTGATATACAATATGATTTCATGTGGTGTGAAGAAAAACACAAATTCTCAGTCTTTGAGAGTTCATCATTGTATTGACAGACAGGTAAAAATATACATATATTGTCATATACACCGAATATGTAGAGTCAAATGTGTTGTTTTATGTTGCCACCTGCTATAAGTCAAAAATACATGCTGGAAGTGCTTGGTCATGAATACAAAAAATAAGGCATACAAGTATGGGGGGGGGAAATATGGTAGATTCTTGTCTGTTAGAAATGCCTTCACTTTTCAAAGTCAGGGCGACTACAGCTATGCTGTCCATTGTGCGTGCTAGTGTTGTCTGCAACGGTGTCACTGAGTGAGAGCAGGCAGGCGATATGACAGGTGTGAGTATAGATCTCCTCAATCCCCGGGACCTGGGCCTGACAGCAGGGAATGTGTTGCAAGGTGGCAGCTAGTCATCCACAGGATAAAAACAGTCAGCTCTCACAACCAACCACTTTAACAGGGTTGTTGGGTTTAACAAGGTGCAATCTTATCATGAGAAAAAACATACCCTCATTAGTGATGCAGTGACAAACAGCGCATCTGGCTGGATATTAGAAGCAAAGCAAATTGCAGAATATATATATTAATCGTTGTGGTTTTCAGGATAAAATTACGGGACAACACAGTGAGGCTGTATGGAGAACACCACCACATTGGCCACAGGTTTAGTCAGTGTCTGTCTAGTCAGCGTAGATCAAATTTCATCTCCATACATCTGTACCATCTGGAGCATTTAAGTTAATAACATAATAGCAAGTCTTATCACTCAATATATCTGTAGGCTACTATGAGAGAGGCAGTTGTGTGCCAAAGAAAGAGGCAGGCAAGCGCCTGCAGACATTATAAAGCAGTCTTTCAGAGCCTGATTGTTCCTTCTCCTATTTTCCGGTGATCTTCATAACAGAGGAGAGGCAGCAGCAAACATCATTCTATTTGGCTACTTCAGCAAATGGTTAGTTCTCCAACCCATGCATATAAGCTTTAGGAAGAGAGGGTAACATTTTCCTCTGCACAAGTCTGTGAATGTATTCTTTCTCCTTGTTAGCGTGACATTCCTTTCACTGTGCACACCTGAAAGCCTGAAACCCGTAAGATAATATTAGAGGGTTTTAGATTTAATTCGATATTGTGCAGTAACTACTGACAGGAATTAGGTTGAAGCAAAAAAGAGGTGATCACCTCGAGTTCCAATTAATCTCAAAATAGGTGATAAAGACCCAATTTTAGACTGACTTGTCACTTTTTGATGAGGATAAGCTCCAATAACTGCTTTATGAGATATGAATGATTAAGCGAGCATAAAATTTGCCATCATGCTTGGCTGCTGATAACCCTGAAGTGCTAGGAGGGAAATGTGATTTTAATGTTAATTGACAATTACCTGCCACCATGCCTACAGGTTGAATCCTTCCCTGCCTATAGCACAAGGCAATAACACAATGGGAGCCACAAAGTCCAGCATTTCGCTACACCTGCAATAACATCTGCTAAATATGTGTATGTGACCAATAAAATGTGATTTGATTTGACAATGTGGCACTGTCATAGGAGTGCTTTGGGATCATCCTCATATTGTCATATGGTGGGACCATAGATGGGTATACACCTGGGCTCATTCAGGTGTCTATATCCTTCACCGTACAACTGCAATATGACTGTAGTAAGCTTTGTGTTGTGTAGGTGACATTTTGTTGGTGTGCTGAGGATAAATAAACATCTAGCAGAGTGTGAGTGATTCTAGGGTTTATGTATGTAAGGCTTTGAGTTTATAACTACATGACGTCACACACAGCCATGAATACAATATTAATTTAACCACACACTAAGGAGTATGTACATTTGACCGTATGTATACAGATCTGTTAACATCCATTTGCTCATCAAGCACCAATTGTGGGCCAGCACACATTGAATAGGTGCATTAAATAGGTGTTGAAGAATAATGATCTGTTTTGCAACCAGCTGGCAGTAGCTGTTCAAAAACACTGTGAGGCAGCGACCTGATGTTTGTTTGTATAAGCTGGTCTGGTGGCTGTCACTCAGCATGTTCTCATTAGCCTGCTATCGAAAAGAGGCCCTTCTCTCTGTGTTATCAACTATGCACTGTGCTAGCTACCATGCTAACTTTCTGCAGCATATAACTGCAACCTATGAATAATCAGACATGGAAATAGAGCTATTATTTTCCCACACACACTAACCCCCAGAGTCCCTATCTTAGTTCACAGAGACAAGCATGTATCATCTTAGACACAGAGTCAGGAAAGGACACAGAATAATGGAGATTCTCCATTTTTAGCATGAAAGCATATGTGTCAGAGGAGCTGAAAGGAGATGACAGTAGAGCTGACCTTAACTTATCTGGGCTGCTGGAGCTGCTGGAGCTGCTGGAGCTGCTGGAGCTGTGCATTCGGGAGAGGCTGTGCTTCTGAGGAGGCAGAGAAGGAGATTTCCCCTTCCTCTGCTCTCACTGTCAGGGTTTGCAGGGTTTGCAGACAGGTAGAAAGATGGCTAGAGAGAGGGAGAGAAAGAGTAAAGAGGGAGAGAGAAAGAGAGCATGCTTGAGAGAGGATGAGGCAGACAAAGACAGAGAAGCAGAGAGTGACAGAGGGGAACAGTAAGTGGCAGGCTGAGAGAAAGTGCTACAGAGATAGATTGAGGCTGGGATGGATGGAGTAGTTGGAGAAATCGATAAGAAAATAAAGGGAGAACTGGAGTAAAATTAAACACGAGATGGGAACAGGAAATAACCCTTCCTGTTTTCTTGGAGCAGGATGTGTTGTATTTAGAACCGCAGGGGTTGGAGGTATTTCTCCAAGAGTTGAGAAGAGATGAGGGAGAAGAGGGGGAGGATGTGTTTCTAAACCAGTGTGGAGAGAGCGGAGAGACCCAATAACAATCTCAGACTGGCGTCTCTGTAGTGTGTTTATCTTAGTCCCCCCAGAGTCTCCTCCCCTATCCACTCCATCCCTCAGCTCCATGCTCCAGAGATAACAGGGCAGATGTGCTGCCACAGCAGCAGCACCAACTACCTCTCACTCTCCCTCTCTCCCTCATGCTGGTGCTATAGCTTCACACCAGGGAGAGCCAATCAGGTGCCTGGCAGGGAGGCTAGATGCTGGTCCTGGAGGACAGCTGTCCAGTAAGTTTTCCAATTCCCTTGGAGCAGCCGTCTTTCAGTTTCTGGAGACAGCAGAGGTGCTTAATTGATTCCACCCAGGGTAAAGGGTGAGAACTCAGAGAAGTTTATAGCACTCTCATACAGTGTAAATCCCAGTGCAGGAGTGTTACACACATGGCTATCTAAACTGAGAGAAAAGCAGGAGAAAATGGTACGGTAGCTCCAACAAAGTTTCAGGCTCTAAAATCCTCTGTTGTTAGTAACCACAGAAATGTTATGAGTAATATCTAACAGTTGGTTCCGATTTTGTAAAAAATAAAAAGCATTTGCAATGAATCAAATGACAAGTATTCGGGTGCAGGGTGCAGAGTTGAGAAGCAGTTAAGTAGGCCAAAACCATGGCAACAAACTTTCACGGCTTTTCTACGAAAGCGCAAAAGCCTTCGTGAGCCGCTGAACCTATCTGCCACTGTCTGGACGGTTCTGTTTATCTGTTTCTTCCTGATTCACTGGTTTCTCTGTGTGTGTCTACAGTAGTTAGCCCGGCAGAGAACAGACCTCTTTGTACATCCCCATAGGCGGCAAGGCAACGGGGAGCACAGGACAAGGCACCATCTGTCCCCAATCAGCCTCAACCATGCCTGAAGCAAGTCATCTGATCCTGTCATAAGATTTCATAGCCATTAACAACCTGGCCCAGACTCTTCCCATTCCCCCTTTACCCGGTCAGCAATGGGACAACTGCTGTACCTTTTACACTACAAGGAAAGAAAGGAAGAAGTAGGGAAATGGAAAGTAGTGTTCTACAGTTGCCAGTGCCATATGGTTGGAAGAGATAGGGTCTCCAAGCTATATTCCCAGCCAGATATGACCCCCAAGGCCAACCTGGACTCAGGAGTAGTCTTAACATAGTAAACGTAAATCTGGGACACTCAAATTAGTATTTTGTTTACTATGTTACATCTAGTCTATGAGTCCAGGCTGCCAGTAAGAGAGAGGGATTAGCTTGCTGCCTACCAGTGTATTTCCAAGAACAATGAGGAGAAGGCACGGGAAAGGGTGTGTGTGTGCATGTGTGTGTCATCTCCTTCAGCCTGTTGTGTGAATGTGTTTGTGTTGTGAAGTGAAGTGGGGTTGGAAGTGGACTCAGGTTGACTGTAACTCTCTTGAGGATATCCCCCTGTTGAGAGGAAGTCAATGTAACACTAATACCATTGTTCAGCTTTTATTAAAAACAGTTCCCAGACCATAACAATTCAGAAGGATAGACTACTTAATGAAAGACAGGTTTACATACCATTATGTGCCGCAATGGTCTCAAACAAGTTAATGAACCCTAACTTTTCTTTATTGTTTATATTTGCCTAAGAATTGATTCTAAAGTACAATGCAACCATTGGTTGTTCTCCAAAATAAAACTGATACTGATTATTGTTCATAAGCCACTCCGACTCTAAACATTACACAAATAAAATTACATTCCCATAATTCACAGGGGGGAAAGATATTTCTTCATGCTGCCAGTAACCTTTTGCCTCCAATTATTTTCCCTCTGTGTGATTTTGTACTGATGAAGTGTGGTTCTGCTATTGAATCTGTACAGGGGAGCACTGAGGTAATTGAAAGGATCTGAGGGGAAGTGATTTCATTTCTCAAATAACAATCCCTGAGGCAGTCTCCAGCTGACAGTGTCTGATTAGGGCTAATAACTGTTTCAGCCAGGGGGCATGTGTTAAGTTTTAAGTATTAGTAGCCTAAAGTTAAGATGACAATTGTGGTGGACTGGTTAACTTTGGTCAGTCAGGTCAAGTAAGGATTTCGCAACATGCTGTTGGTGGAGTAGTGATCTGGTCTGCGAGATGAAATCATGTTTATTGGGGTGTCTATTTGTTTGATTTTGATGATTGACACACATTCAGGGCACCACCTCTTTCTCTTTCTCTAAAGTTGTGTGACTTTCTGAATCTATTCTGTCTGTATTCCTCATTTCATGTTGTAATAAAGTGAAGGAGAAAGGGAAAGAACAGGGAGAGTGATGCTGCTACTATATGTGTCCAACACAATATTTCCAGTTTATTTCCCAAACCTTCACTAGGTAGGTCCTATGTCCTCAAACAGTTTTTCACAATTTGGCCCTAGACCCTTGGGCTATGTCCAGTCAACCAGCCATCTTAACCCTGTGAGACGCAAGCGTTTCTGCAAATGTGTTTTTGCAACACAAATACCTCTAGCTCTGGCTAAGAATGTTTGTTTCTCTATTGATTTTTTTCTACATAATCACTAGATCATAGAGAAGACAGGAGGACACACAACACATGCTACTAAGAGATACATCTGGGTCTAAGGCGGTGAACAGAGTAGTGTTTGACATGAGTTTACGACCTGTTGCATTTTTGCACTTGGAGGTCTCACAGGGTTAACAGACAAACAGTGCTTCCCTTCAAGCTTAATTTTCCAATATGATCTCCCTGAAACATAATATTATTTCCCAGTCACTAAATAACTATATATGTGACCTGGTGACCAATGGGTCATTCACAATCTCATACATGTCAACTCTCTCAGTAATTCAGAATCCATTTTTGGCTCTGAAAGATGAAAACATTTCCTTCATGCAATTGTAAACTGACCTTGTGCTTGGTTAACACTATATCTGCTAAATTCCTCATTGATTTTTCTGAGCCATCGACTCCAGTTGAATTTGTTATCATTTTTCACTTTTTGTTTTGAAGTGAGATCGGACAGTGTCATCAAACAGGATGTGCGGAGGGCCAGCCCTGCTTCACCCAGTGACTCAGGAAACGTGTCCTCAATGTTTGATATAAATCTTTAACTTGTCACTCAGGCTGTCACGAATACCACCGAGGCTGCTCCTCCTCCTTGCTCGGGCAGGCTTCGGCGGTCGTCGTCCCCGTAGTACTAGCTGCTACCGCTTGATGTTCTCGATGTTTGTTTGGTCTTGTCTAGTTGGTGCACCTGTTTCGTCTTCTGTATTGATTATGTCACCTATAAGTTACCCTTTGGTTTTGTTTGCAGTTGTGTGTTATTGTCCGCCTGTCGTTTGTCTAGGTTCGGTATATTTTGTGCATGAGTGTATTTTACGCGTTGCGCGTAGTCTTTCGCCTCCTGTGTTTACGAGGCCATTTATTTTTGTATTTGTTCATTGAGTCTCAGTAAAGTCGTTTTGACTTATCCGCTGTGTCCTGCGCCTGACTTCACCACCACATCCACAAGTGTACCGTGACAGAATAACACACCTGGTTGGAGTCTGCCAATTACGCACGGCCGACACATGGTCAATCTCCATCTTCACCCCTGACGCGGACAACCGATGACCCAAGAAGGAGATGGACTCCTGGAAAAACAGACATTTCTCTGCCTTGACATACAAGTCATGTTCCAACAGCCTACCCAACACTCGGCGCACCAGGGCTACATGCTCGGCTCGTGTAGAAGAGTACACTAGGATGTCGTCAATGTACACTACCACACCTTGCCCATGCAGGTCTCGGAAGATCTTGTCATTAACCCGTATGGCATGACGAGATACTCATAATGACCCGAGGTGGTACTAAATGCTGTCTTCCATTCATCTCCCTCCCTAATGCGCACCAAGTTGTAGGCGCTCCTGAGATCCAGTTTTGTGAAGAAACGTGCTCCGCGTAATGATTCAGTCATACTCGCAATCAGAGGAAGAGGATAACTGTATTTGACAGTGATCTGATTGAGACTACGGTAATCAATACACTGGCGCAACCTTCCATCCTTCTTCTTCACAAAAAAGAAACTCGAGGACGCAGGGGAAGTGGAGGACCGTATGTATCCTTGTCTCAGGGACTCGGCTATGTATGTCTCCATAGCCGCCGTCTCCTCTTGAGACAGAGGATACACATGGCTCCGTGGAAGAGCCGCACCTGCCTGGAGGTTTATCGCACAATCTCCCCGTCTATGAGGTGGCAATCGCGTCGCCCTAGTCTTGCTGAACACGAGTGCCAAATCCTCATACTCGGGGGGAATGTGCATTGCGGGCACTTGGTTCGGACAATCCACCGTGGTCGCCCGGACGGAAACACCTAAACATCGCCCGACACACTGGACAGACCATTCCTTGAGAGCCCTCTGTTGCCACGAAATGGTGGGGTCATGGGCGATTAACCAAGGAAGCCCCAGCACCACGGGATACGCAGGAGAGTCGATCAGGTACAATTGAATGATCTCCTCATGACCCCCCTGCGTCTTCATCTTTAGTGGCGCAGTGACCTCCCTAATCAACCCAGATCCCAACGGACGGCTATCTAGGGCATGGACAGGGAAGGGTGCCTCAACGGGCAGGAGGGGGATCCCTAACTTAACACAAAATTTACGATCAATGAAATTCCCAGCTGCGCCTGAATCGACTAGCGCCTTATGCTGGGAATGAGATGCAACCGGAGGAAATACTACAGGTATACACAAGTGAACAACAGAGAGCTCTGGGTGAGTTGGGCGCCTACTCACCTGGAATGACTCCCCAGTGCGCGACCTGTTGCCTCGAATCCCTGGAGACCCTCCCCAGCACCTAGCCGCAGTGTGTCCTCCATGGCCACAGTTGGTGCAGGGGACGGCCCCCCTCGGGCTCTCTCTCCTCCTCTCTCTAGCGCCAGCACCCCCGAGCTCCATAGGGCTCGGCTCGGAGGTGCTGGGGGATGGAATGGACGGCCCCAACTCTGGACGTCCGCGGGTGGCCAGCAGGGTATTCAGACGGATTGACATGTCCACCAACTGGTCGAAGGTTAGATTGGTGTCCCTGCAGGACAACTCTCGCCGAACGTCCTCACGCAGGCTGCACCGATAGTGATCGATGAGGGCCCTCTTATTCCACCCCGCATCCGCCGCTAGAGTCCGGAAGTCCAGGGCGAACTCCTGTGCGCTCCTCTTCCCCTGTCGAAGGTGGAACAGACGCTCCCCCGCCGCTTTACCCTCAAGGGGGTACTGTCACGAATACCACCGAGGCTGCTCCTCCTCCTTGCTCGGGCAGGCTTCGGCGGTCGTCGTCCCCGGAGTGCTAGCTGCTACCGCTTGATGTTCTCGATGTTTGTTTGGTCTTGTCTAGTTGGTGCACCTGTTTCGTCTTCTGTATTGATTATGTCACCTATAAGTTACCCTTTGGTTTTGTTTGCAGTTGTGTGTTATTGTCCGCCTGTCGTTTGTCTAGGTTCGGAATATTTTGTGCATGAGTGTATTTTACGCGTTGCGCGTAGTCTTTCGCCTCCTGTGTTTACGAGGCCATTTAAAGTCCTGAGGAGATTGAACGAGGTATGCTACAAGTTACAACTGCCTAATGATTATCACATTAACCCCTCGTTCCATGTGTCTCTCCTCAGGCCGGTAGTAGCTGGTCCACTCCAGGACAGTGAGATAAGAGAGACTCCTCCGATCCCCCCACTGGACATCGAGGGGGCTCCGGCGTACTCAGTCCGGTCCATCGTGGATTCGAGACGTCGGATGGGGGGTCTACAATATCTCGTGGAGTGGGAGGGGTACGGTCCGGAGGAACGGTGCTGGGTGCCCAGGAGGGACATTTTAGATCCCTCCCTCCTGACGGAGTTCCACCGTAGTCATCCCACGCGCCCTGCTCCGCGTCCTTCTGGCCGCCCCCGAGGCCGGGGTCGGCACACGGCTGGAGCCGCGCGTCAAGGGGGTACTGTCACGAATACCACCGAGGCTGCTCCTCCTCCTTGCTCGGGCAGGCTTCGGCGGTCGTCGTCCCCGGAGTACTAGCTGCTACCGCTTGATGTTCTCGATGTTTGTTTGGTCTTGTCTAGTTGGTGCACCTGTTTCGTCTTCTGTATTGATTATGTCACCTATAAGTTACCCTTTGGTTTTGTTTGCAGTTGTGTGTTATTGTCTGCCTGTCGTTTGTCTAGGTTCGGTATATTTTGTGCATGAGTGTATTTTACGCGTTGCGCGTAGTCTTTCGGCTCCTGTGTTTACGAGGCCATTTATTTTTGTATTTGTTCATTGAGTCTCAGTAAAGTCGTTTTGACTTATCAGCTGTGTCCTGCGCCTGACTTCACCACCACATCCACAAGTGTACCGTGACACAGGCCACAGATTATAATTGGTTTGTCCTGACAACCAGTGCTCGAAACCAAACACTCAAAGCCCCGATGCAGTGTTACACATCCATGAATTATGACAAGTCATTGTCGGACAAGGAGAATATATTACACTATCATAACACCTTTTATTTATTAATTTGGAATACTATAGGATATAATTCCCATGAAAGTATACTGTGATGTCACGAGAGGCTACACAGCTTCCAGCGGGATTGCCCAAGTAGTGCAGGGAGACCAGGTTCAACCAAAACAAGGATTTTATTAACCGTCTTCGGCAACTAACGAAATTATAACACAATTCTCTTCTTCCCAGAGCCCACCCTCCAGACCGTGTCTCTTCCCTTCCAAACAACTCCAGCCCATCAGCCCCTGATTGGTTTCAGCTGCGTGGGAAGATTGGCCACAGAGGGTTGGAGTTCCCGACCATACCAGCAGATGGAGCCATAGCTGTCTGGGTTTGCAGCCACCTCAGGGGGATGTAACGTCCCTCCAGGACACAGCCTCTCGTGACATCACACATCCCCTCCTCGGGACCGACGTCCTCGTCTGGGTAAAGGCAGTGAAGAAGGCATCACGCCGGGAGAGGGCGTCCGCATTTCCGTGGTGCTTGCCAGCCCTGTGGACAACCGAAAAGTTAAACGGTTGCAAGCTCAAAAACCATCTGGTTACTCTACTGTTTGATTCCTTGTTCTTGGCCATCCACTGCAGAGGGGGCGTGATCAGATACCACCATGAAACGTCGGCCCAGGAGATAGAACCCGAAGGGACTCCAGGGCCCAGACTACAGCCAGACATTCCTTCTCCACCGTTGAATAGTTCTTCTCTCTTGGAAGTAACTTCCTGCTTAGGTAGAGAATGGGATGTTCTTCCCGTCATGTGCCTGGGTGAGGACAGCACCCAGACCCACCTCCGAAGCATCCGCTTGGACCATGAATTCCTTCTTGAAGTCTGGTGCCACCAGGATCGGACTGGAGCAGAGTGCTCGCTTCAGGTTGCGGAAAGCCGCCTCCGCCGCAGGGTTCCACTTCACCATTCGTGAGTGGCGTTTGGTCGTCAGCTCCGTCAATGGTGCCGCTATGGTAGCAAAATCTGCAATAAAGCGTCTATAGTAGCCAGCGAGGCCCAAAAAATGACCTTACTTGCTTCTTGTTGATGGGCTGCGGCCAGTCCTGTATGGCCCGCAGTTTGGCTTCCTGAGGGTTTGACCAACCCCCGCCCAATGGTGTACCCCAGGTAGTTTGTCTCACTGAAGGCCACCTTGCACTTCTTCGGGTTTGCCGTGAGCCCTGCTTCCTGAGCGAATCCAGCACCGCTTGTACCCGGGGTAGGTGGCTGGCCCAATCCTGACTTTGTATAACCACATCATCCAAATAAGCCGCTGCGCATTACCTCTTGTGGGGGGCGCAAGGACTCGATCCATCAGGCGTTGGAACGTGGCAGGTGCCCCGTGGAGACCAAACGGAAGTCGGGTATACTGGTAGAGCCCCTCCGGGGTGGCAAAGGCTGTCTTCTCCTTAGACGCCGGGGTCAAGGGCACCTGCCAGTAGCCTTTTGTGAGATCAAGAGTGGTTATGAAACGAGCATGCCCCAAGGAGTCTATTAAATCATCGACACGAGGCATTGGGTATGCATCAAATTCAGACACTTCATTCAACTTTCGATAGTCATTACAAAATCGTACTGAACCGTCTGGCTTGGGAACTAGTACTATGGGACTTGCCCAGGCACTGTGGGACTCTTCGATTACTCCCAACTCCCGCATCTTCCCTTACCTCCTTCTGTATAACCACTTTACGAGCCTCTGGCACGCGGTACGGGCGCTGGTTTACCGTTCGGCCAGGCATGGTGCGGATCTCATGTTGGACCCGCCTGGTTTCTGGCTCCCCCTGGAGCCGGGATAAGTCCTGACGTGGCTGGGTTCGAGACCTTGGGGTCCTTTGGACGGGTCCTTCCCATTTGTGGTGGGGCCGCACTCCTGGGGTCTTTTCGGGAAGCATTCAGCATCTCCGCTGTGGCCTGGTACTTTTCCACAGCTTCCACGGTCAGATCAGCCGTGGTCAAGGCCTGTTGACTGATGAACCGTTTTGCCTCATAAGGCAGGGGCGCGTAGGTAACGATCCACCACAACGGCCTCCACCACCGCCGCTGCTGTATTCCTCTGCGGATCCAGCCATTTCCTTGCGATTCGGACAAGTTCATGCATCTGCGCCCGAGGAGGGTTGGTCTGGTTGGAAGGTCCAACTGTGAAAGCGCTGGGCCATACCAAATTTTGTGAGTCCATATCTGCTGAGGATCTCAGACTTCAGGGCATCATAGTCAGTAACCTGGTCAGGGCCCAGGTCCCGGACAGCATTCAGCGATTCCCCGGTTAGAAAAGGGGCTAACAGACCAACCCACTGTTGCTTGGGCCAGGCTTCCCTAGTGGCCGTGGCCTCAAATGCATGCAGGTATGCCTCAATGTCATCGGTAGCTCCCATCTTAGATATAAAGTCACTTGCCTTTATTGGGCGGGTATTTTGGACAACCCTCTGTCTCTGCAACTGCAATTCCTCTGCCTTCAGAAGGTTGGCTTTCTTTTGCTCCTCCAAGAGAGCCACGTTTGCTTGCATCTGGGCTTGCTGGCCAGCAACAAGGGCTTTCAATATGTCCTCCATTTCAGTCGGGCGGGGAGCCTACGGCCAACTTGGAAAACTGGGTGATCAAACCTTCGGTATCCTCCTCTGACATGCACTATTAACGCTTGAGCATGCCCGTATTCTCCACCATCTGTGATGTCACGAGAGGCTACACAGCTTCCAGCGGGATTGCCCAAGTAGTGCAGGGAGACCAGGTTCAACCAAAACAAGGATTTTATTAACCGTCTTCGGCAACTAACGAAATTATAACACAATTCTCTTCTTCCCAGAGCCCACCCCTCCAGACCGTGTCTCTTCCCTTCCAAACAACTCCAGCCCATCAGCCCCTGATTGGTTTCAGCTGCGAATGGGAAGATTGGCCACAGAGGTTGGAGTTCCCGACCATTACCAGCAGATGGAGCCATAGCTGTCTGGGTTTGCAGCCACCTCAGGGGGATGTAACGTCCCTCCAGGACACAGCCTCTCGTGACATCACAATACATTTTTGTATCCTTCTCACAACGATATGAAGTTGCCATTGTGCTTCCCTGGAGGTTTGACCTAAAATATAAGGTTATTCGATAGGTTGTAAGGCTCCTGGTAACAAGTCTCTGAGAGGGGATCTGGGGCGCACCCTAATCGATCGTTCTGACAGCTCTGGGCCCGACAAATAAGTGACACTGCAAGTGGGGGAGAAAGATAATTTATTTTGTCTTCTTAATCAGAGCTGCGATATTGGATCCAATGTTTTATTGAGAGCGTCCTCATGGTGGCATGGTAAATTGTAAGATGCCAATCTAGAGGCTTCCTCAACAGGTTAATTACTTTTAGAGTATTCCATGGCAGTCCGATGATAACTTTGTCATCGATCATTCTAGTAGGAGAACTTTGATTTTGCAACAGAACTTGCAGACAGAGACTAGGGAGTCTGAGAGGCTGAGTGGGGGAGATAGCGAGAGAAAAGCCTGAACACAGCCAGATACAGCCAGAGGAAAGCAGAGAAAGAATGTGGGGGAGAGGCAAGGAAAGATAAGGGAAAATGGAGAGTTGTGCCAAATACTTGAGACACAGTGTAATGGTTCAGTGTAATCAAATCAAATCAAATCAAATTTTATTGGTCACATGCGCCGAATACAACAGGTGCAGACATTACAGTGAAATGCTTACTTACAGCCCTTAACCAACAGTGCATTTATTTTAAACAAAAAAAGTAAGAATAAAACAACAACAAAAAAAGTGTTGAGAAAAAAAGAGCAGAAGTAAAATAAAGTGACAGTAGGGAGGCTATATATACAGTAAAATAAAGTGACAGTAGGGAGGCTATATATACAGGGGGGTACCGTTGCAGAGTCAATGTGCGGGGGCACCGGCTAGTTGAGGTAGTTGAGGTAATATGTACATGTGGGTAGAGTTAAAGTGACTATGCATAAATACTTAACAGAGTAGCAGCAGCGTAAAAAGGATGGGGTGGGGGGGCAGTGCAAATAGTCCGGGTAGCCATGATTAGCTGTTCAGGAGTCTTATGGCTTGGGGGTAGAAGCTGTTGAGAAGTCTTTTGGACCTAGACTTGGCACTCCGGGCGTGGGTGGAAAGGATTGGAGGGGCAAAACATGTTTTATTACAGTACTGCCCACTGGATGACAAACAATAGGTTCTGCTGAGGTGTGGCTGCCCTGTAGCCTCAGTCTAGAATCCTCTCCCCTCTATTCACTCTTCTCCTTTCCCTCTTCCTCTCCCTGTCTTTGTATATAATTCCAGGCTTTTTCTCTCTGTCTTAATCTTCTTCTTTTTTTGTCCCTGTTGCTTTCCCGCACGCCACACCCTTCACACACCTGCTTTCTGCAAGTTGTTGGCCTACTCTCTCACTTGCTAGCTTCCAGAGCTGTGATTGAAATGTTTTCATTGAGAATTCTGGTCCCGGTTAGAACCTCTGTCAGAAAATGGATAAGGGTTGTCAGAGCAACGAGCACAGAATAGCCGTGGAAGGAAAGGGGAGAGGGATGATCATGGCACATGGGTAGGTCTCCGAGAACCAACGCTCCACATATTTAACTTGTTACAACACATAACATTTGATAAACAACCTCAGGTCCCAAGAAGCGCTCCCTCAAGGACCAATTTTCTGATAGGATCTCTTGTACAATCATGCCTACAGCCAGAAGAAATATGCTGTCCACTTTTGATGGGAGGCCTGATAATAAAAAGTGTTTAACACTGAAAATACAGGTTTGTAAAGCCTGTCCAAGTTTAACACAAAATGGTGTCTGACAAGCTTAAAACTCCAACTCATATATATGATATATTGGGCTTTTACACCACTCCACTCAAGGCTACCTACAGGCCTTCTGCTGTACACAGCATTTCACTACACAAATTTGCTTTACGTAGTATCCTTGGCACAATTACAAGACCTCAGACGACATCCCATTTTACCTTAAACACAGACTGTGTATTATCTACTTTCTCAGTAGGCCTAGATGAAGTGTACTGATAATTGTGTTTATTCAGTGGACCCTTTGGAGAAGATAAAAGCTGACTGTTTTGTTCACACATTTAGAAAATTGCATTCTGTATCTACGAGATGGATTGAGTTTTGTTTTGTGTAGTCTGTATTGATTGAGATACCCAGCCAGATTTCATTAAATGAAACTTTGAAGGCATTTTTTTTACTACCACACTCTCTCTCTCTCTGCCCATATAGACAGAACTATTCTGATGATGACTTTGCTGTGTGTTTGTTTGTAAAGACTTCATTGCAAGTTCATTACTGATGTTCCCATATTGGCAGATTGCACTGGCATTGCTTGCATGTCATCAAAGCTTCTACTGCTGTTGAAGAGATTGCAGTATTGCCCTCCCAATCAACACAGTCTAAAGTAGCAGAAGAAAGAAACTCATTAGAATGTGTTGATTAGTTATGCCTGGCAGGCCGTTTGCAGAGAGATAACTTTATTCAAATGTGATGTCGTTCTGTTGCGTCGTCCCTCAGGCGGTCATTTACTTTCATTACCATCGCTGGAGATGATGATCAACCTGCATCACTGCTACAGAATGCACTAGATAGAACAACGCTGAGTAGTTTGGTGCCTGCCATGCAACTTGAACTGTGTTTTGCAGGAGATCTTTAAACACACAAGGGCATGCTTTCTGCTAATACTGAACGTACAGTTCATCAGTAAAGATACCGTCTGCTGTCAGTGTTTATCCTAGAGCAGAGTCACTAGCATTCACTGTGTTAATTGGCAGTATAAATAAAATATGAAATGGCGGTTCACATTAGAGATCTGTATTTAGCTAATGAACTCATAGTGCCTGCTCAAACCTCTCAGATGAATAATGTAAAACGGCATGTCTGCATGGTTTCAGAGCTGATAAGATGCTTCCCTCCCCAGCCTCCCACCGCTACCCAATCCTTTCCTCCGTATCCTTATCACGACATGACTTGGAGGTCAGTGCATGAGTAGAGTACAGTATGTGAGAGGAAATATTAGTCTGGAACATGCCAGAGAAAACTATGCTTTGGCCAGCTCAAACATAGTAGCCATTTTGATTAGCGAAGCACGATTATTTATTCAGACCTATATGTACATGTAGCCAAGAAAATGGGGTACGACTGGTATGCAGTCCATTGTACATACCCATACATACCCGTACATTCTGTCTTTTGTATAGTCTAATCGGGGAGTTGCGCTCTTGGACTTAATGGAAGCACTAAGCTCAGGCTTTCAGTTCCTCAGAATGGCTATGAGCTGCTGACTCTGGTGACGAAATCAAAGCAATTCTTCAGTCAGCCATTTATTGCCCATTCATTGAATAGTCCATTTAGATATTATTTTTGTTGTACAGCACCATACCAGTCTTACTCTGACAGTGCTCTTACTGAAGGGGATAAATAAGAAATATGTTTTCTCCTCTATGTGATGTGACGAGGAAAATGATTGAGAAAGCCAAAGTGATTTTTTTAGTACCTGCAGTGTGTGGGAGAGGCAGGGTTCAGAACACATGTATATGAATTATAGACCAACATTTTTTTAAAGTCATGAAGTCAAATATGTTTGGAGCCCAGGCAGGGAGTTTGAGGCGAATGAAAGAGACAAGAGACGAACCCTGCATATTAAAACTATTCTGCAAGGATGAAGTTCCCTTGGCCGGCAAATTGAAATATTTGACATTTTACTCAGGAGCGTTATCTTAATGCGTTCTAAGACCCTGACGTTGGGAGAAAGTTCATTGTTCATTTATGGAGACCTTGCAGTCTCAAGACCAGATGAGTAGGTTTTTGAAGTGATTGGTTATGATTTCTCATGGTTGCTTACATAACATATACCTAATAATAGATAATAGTGTTGCTAATGGTTGGTGCTTAGCTCATCCACAAACACAAATGCTTTATATTGAACATGCAGTAGGCTTGTGTATCATTTTCTCAACAGTACACAGTATAATAAGGGGAAAATAAATAAAGGGAACTGCAATATTATCACGTTTAACCAAGCCACAACCTCTCCAACTGCTCCACCAGACACCTGCCAGAACTCCAAAGATGTGCATTTCATTTGAAAGGACACTCAGTATTTAGATTTTTCAGACAGCTGCATGAGCAGCCCACAGCATGTTAAATAATACAAAGACGAGCATCCATCTCTGTGGAACATTACCGAAAGAAGAAGAGCAGAGAGAGAGATGGGGGAAGAGAGAGGTATTTATCCAGGCATTTAGTGGATGTTTTCACCCTCAGTTAGGCACAGGCAGCGGGCCACAGCTGAGCTGTTTGCTGACGGAAATCAGGAGTCAGCCATATCCACCAGACAATGACAGGTGGGAAATTAAGTTGAGAAACCACCGTTGCAGCCCGTCAATAATAAAACGTTTGAAATCCACCGAGACGAGGTGAAACTGTGCTTTGAACACTGTCTGTTCCATCCTTGAAATTTGAAGACTGTATTGAAGAGTTTGCGTGTTATCAAAATTCAAATCTATCGTCTGCATGTTTGACACTGAATTTTTATGGTAGTCTCCCAATCTCTCATGTTGTTTGATAGGCCCTACTTCTCAGACTGAGCTGGCGATTATTCTCAATCCCCTTCTGCAACTTCATAATTGCAGCAGCATTGGTCCAACAAGCTAAATGATCCCAAATATTTGTGGGATTACAAAATGAACAGCAACTCCCCAACAAGTACAAGTTAGTAACAACACCACAGCTGTTGATTTGATTTGAAACATCATTGTGTTGTGACAGCACGGATGGCCTCAAGTGATTGCTGCCAAAAAAACAAGAGTGTTATTGTCATGGTCGCTGGCAGCTGCATTCACCTCCCAAGACTTATCACAACTCCATTAATGACATCCCCTGTGCCAGCTAGCCCAGAGAGGGAACCAGGAAATTGACTGTCCAACTGCAATACACCTATACTGAAAACTACTTTAGAGCACCAACTCTGCACTACGTGATACCATTTTCATTAAGATTGGTCCATGCAGTTTGATAGTGTGAGAAGCAAGATGCCAGCCTATCTAACATTTAAATGGATATTATTTACTTTTCCTTACAATGGCCACTAAATTGAACCGCCATTTAGGGACCAAGAGCCACTAGAGCTAGATGCGACCAGGCTTTAGCATATATTTATTTCCTGAGAATATCATATCAGCACAGTGTCAGCCACAGATCTGCAGGGTGGAATTAATTTGGCTTCCAGTTCCCCCTTCCTTCCTATAGGGAGACATTTACCAGGCCTGCTTCACAGCCAGCTTTGGGCAAGATTAACGCCACTTCTGGGAATGCGATGAAAGCAGTGTCTCGTTCCCGGGGGAAACTCTTCGGCGGATGTGTCGGCGAAAGAAGCGAAAGATGGAGGTGATGCATGATGGCTAATGCTCTGTGGCATCCAATACTCACCACCCTCCACCAACCCTCCTCACGCCTTTGCCTGCCTGTCGGCCAATTTGGCTTCTGGTGACGAGAAGAGAAATCTGCTCTTGGATGAGGCTTAGTGGTCCCCATCGGGGGCGGTGCAGATGTCCCACTCTCCATGTCGCGGCAGTGAGCGGATCTTGCTAACGAGGCTAACGAGGAGACACCTCCGGGCAAGACAGGCCCCCCGTGTTTGCTTGGCAAATTTATCAGGGATTTGAGCTCTCTCCTCAGCTCTCAGATATTGGCTGGCCTGATTAAGTGTAGACCATATAAAGAAATTAAACTTAACCCGTTCCCCTACCCTGAATTATGGATGGATATATTTTTGCTTTAAAATTGGATAGGATAGGCTGCCTCCCTCTGAATTTCACCATGCATCTTAGTAGCAGCTTAAACTATTGACCTGCTTGCTGCCTCATCTGTGATGATGAATCTTGCCTTAAGCAAAGTTGCTATTTTTTCCAGCAGGGTTTGCTTGTAAGTATTTGAAATTATGCATGCACTTAAAAGAGTGCAGTTCGGTAACAAAATATTGAGTAACATTGTCTACCTACACGTTATAATAGCTGTTGTGTAATTATGTAAAAATATTGTTTCAGCGACTATTCATATATATTAAGACTGAGTAGAAAAATGTATTATGATTATTTGTTTCTGGAGTGAAAGTGATATTGTCTTCTGACTCTTGCACTGTATTCTACAACCAAGCACTGCTTGCTTTCTCTGTATATTCACAGGTCTGAGTGAAGCAGCAGACACGATAACCGCTGTTGGTGAGTTCATTTTTTGATAAAGTGTCTTAAGTTTTTGCGTTCTGAATAATGTTAGGCATTCCAAAATCCAATCTAGATTTTTACAAGGGAATGAGATTGCACTGAGGTATCCCGTTTTCTATCTGATAAACAGAGATAATACACCACACTAAAGAATGGTTATATTGGTCAGGTATTTATTTAGATAAGACAAAATACATGCAGCTCGGCAGCAGACACAGGGTGTTTCTCAATATGCATACTAACGTGCTCCACACTCTCATGCTCCGAGTGCATTCTCAGAGGATGTTCTCTTGAGCATGTTCTTGTGAGGACGAGAGTGTGGAGAACGCATAAAACATTATATTTGAGAAGCACTCGCACTCCCCCTACTGTATTACCTCACACTGCATCTCCCCATTCACTGAACCTTATTCCAACCAGGACAATGGCAACAACAGAGGCGAAACAAGATATACACAAAGCAAACTTCATAATTATCAGCTAGATATATGTGAATCGTAGTAATCTAGTCAGCCAGCTAGTTAAACAGGCAAAAATGACCTAAAACTAATGTTATGCAAGGTAGATGTACATTCTTCATGGCTAGCTTGCTAGCCAGTTAGCCCTATTGACTTACTAAGGAGTTACCCATTCACTGAACCTTCTTCCTACCAGGACAATGGCAATAGAGACGAAACAAGATATACACAAAGCAAACATTTTACTTCATAACTATCAATTAGCTATATGTGAATCGTAATAATGTAGCTAACCAGCTAGTTTAACAGGTAAAAATGACCTAAAATTAATGTTATGCAAGGTAGATGTAAATTCTTCGTGGGTAGCTAGCTAACAATTCTTTGTGACTTTCTGGCTAGCTAACAGTAGTAGCTAGCCAGTCAGCCCTATTGACTTAGTATGGGCTTGCGATCTACGGTACGTAGGCAGGTAAGCATGCCAAAATTAACACAGCATGTATTTATTAACCTATCAAGATAAAATATTGTAGTCAGGCAATATATGAGATGTGAATAGGTAACATTTCATTCCGAAGTCGGAGTGTATTTTCTCTCGCTTCAGCGCAAATAATTGCCGCCATTGATTTCAATAAATGTTATGTATTTTTTACAGGGTTGCGTCATATTTCTTTTCATACTTTCCGTTAAAGCTTGCATCGATGCATGCTTCAAAATATGTACAAACGGAGTACGCCCTCCGTGCTCCGTTTCGCATACTTTGATTTGGACTCATATGCCGATCCTCCCGTGCTCCAATTTGCATGCTTGGAGCACGGAAGTATACATTTTGAGAAACACCCACACTCTCACGCCTGTTGATTTAGCCATAAATCCTAAACAGAAACAGTCTCATAACGGAGTATGTGTTGCTTTGGTCAGGTCTAACTGAGGGAGAAGAGAGTCTGCATCTAAAATAGCCGATCATATTTGGATCAAGATTGAATTATATTGAGGCCTCCAGAACAGGCAAGCATTCGTCAAAGACATTTTGAAATTCAAATATTGATTTAGTACACAGTAACTGAATGACCCACACAGCCTGGACCCTGTCCCATCACAGCTGCTTCACTGCACTTCACACTCTGTTCCCACAACTACACACTGAGGATATGTTGTTTAATTGCTCTCCCTCCATCCCAAATGAGCAGGTTCTGTTAGGCCTTTTAATTGCTGAGAATGTGTCCACATCGTAAACAATGCATCGTGATGAGGATCTAATGACTGAGCGAACACCTAGATGTGTTTCGGTTGATTAGGCATTAATGAGGCTGCCTTTTAATTGTGCACTTTGGGGTCTCCATTAACTAAGCACCATTTTGTTCTTCCTTTCTTCCTTCCTTCATTAGCTATAGCGCTTTCTCATGCTTGCAGGGATCGATCTCCATTTTGGATTTAACGTTGTGTTTTTATAAATGACACGGTTTCGGCTTTGACTGACTGACTCTGTGACTCTGTCCTTCAGAGAAAGTCAACTCAAGACAGTCAGATGTTGCCTGCGCAATAATTCATGATTACCTTTAATCACTTTCTTTAATGAGGGTTTTTTCTCCCGGTGACGGATACAAAGTACCTCTCTGCACACACACCAGGGAGACAGCTGTCTATAAAAACAAACCTTCATAAAACATTTACATTTGTTAAAATAACAAAGTAAAAGTCTGGGGAAACTAAATATTAATGTGGTTCAAGATACATGGGATAAATTGAAGGTAAAATAATTGTACTTACAGCGTTATAACTACACACTGTACTGTAGCTATCTATGTAACTTATGTAAACCTATATGAGCACATCTGAAATCCCTTTCTTTTTGCCTCCTTAGATTATGACGTGAATGATGGATACTTTGATGCCATACTAGGAGGTGAGTTATAATATAGTTATTCTCATTCCCAGAACATTCAAAGGGTGTCCATCAGCTTTGCTTCCCTCTGCAAACCTCATCCAAGTCGATATGGCTGATGGATTTGATGCTGGAGGCAGACATCCTCCTTAGTTTAACGATGCAACACAAAGATATCTCTTTCCCTTTCTTTCAAAGCAGCGGTCTGCTAAATGTTCCAGAACAGAGCTATTTAAAGCTAATTTCTGGAGTCAGCCAACCAACGGGACAAATTTTACATGTAATGTCACTGCTATTTTTATGGAAACAGCTGTAACAGACCACACAATATGCATTTAAAAATACACTTTGTCCTTCTTCTGCCATTAATGTGTTCAAATTAGAATCTAGTGTGAAACTGACTTTTTATTATCAAGAGACAATTAAGTTGCAAAACATCTTCACAAGTTGTGATTTTTGGCCCAAGCCAGTTTTTTCAAACTTAACAGGTCACTGTAGGACAATGTGTCTCTCCTACCACATTACCGCTACCATTCACTGTTGGCAAACCATCACAATGAACTTTGATTGAACTATTCTCATTTGAAAATAACAGAGAAACAGCTGTTTAGGCCTGTACTTGTCTCTGAACACTACATTATTGAACAAAGTCTTGTTTTGTACTGCACTCTGTTGGCAGATTTAAGATTGATCAGTATTTGGAGATGCATATCCCTTTTGGTTTTGGGTTGGCGTTTACCAAACATCAAGGAACAGTCGTCTTTCTGATCCACATACTGTACATTCCAATGACTTTGCCCATTCAAAGATCAATGACACTTCAATGTCGAAGTCCTGCCTGTGCAGAATCGCGGGCTATTGTGAAAAGCATCCCCCATTGTATTTTGCCATTGTCATTGTGATAGTGAATTGTCATTGTGAGACCAAAGTCCTTGCTGTAACACCCTAATCTATCTCCATTTGCAGCTGTCATTGCTGCTGTGGTCCTGGTGCTTCTTTGCTTGGCAGTGGTAGTGATTCGCTACATGTACCGGCACAAGGGCACCTACCACACCAACGAGGCCAAGGGCACTGAGTTTGCCGAAACAGAGGATGCGGCACTTCGAGGCGACCCGGCTCTGCAGGATGCCATGGACGAGAGCAAGAAGGAGTACTTCATCTGATCTCAGGAGGGGCAACCTCTGCTGTTTACAATTCACTTTAGTCTCCCAAAAGAAGTGTCTTTTGGGGTTGGAGGATAGAAAGCTTGGAGAGGGGGTGAAAATGCCCTCGCCATATTGAGGCTCAGAGTGACTGATCAGACAATCTACCAAAGAAACATCAGATGAATCTTACGATAATATCAATTCAGTATTCTTCCCCCCTACCTGTTTTTCTCTCCAATATATTTGGCATATCACCAAGCATATATACTTTTCAAAACACTGACTTTGCTTTTAGGAGGCTATATTTGTCATGCAGAGCATCTTCCCATGGGGAACTGTCAGGAAAAAAGCATCTTATGAGGATCTAAGGCACCCATAGACACCAATGCCTTCTGTGGAAAAAGCAAGAGTATTCCTGCAACACAGAATTGGAATTCACAAATATTAATAGACCCTTCTCAAAGATGTCTATGATGAAAGTCAAGGAAGTGAATTGATGCAGAATTTCTCTGCAAGCTCACAAAACTAACTGTATTTACTAATGGTATTGAAACTAAAGCAAAATACATTTTGGAATGAAGAAACCTCTCAACAAATTGTCAGATCTGTCAGCAAGCTCAAAGTGTGCCTCTGCTCTCAAGTGCAATGCTACGGAGGAAAACATGGAACAAATGATGTTGAAGGAAGCAACTTTTACTGTACGAACTGAATCACCAATGGGCCCTTACCAAAATCCTGAATATGGCTGGTTGCTCCCGGAACTACTTTTGAATAACTTTTGTTTGGATTGTGAATGTCAATTTGTGAGTGTTCAAGGGAATGCCTTTAGCATTGATTAATAACTAGTTAATTACAGATCCAAAGAGATAAAGAGAGAGCTAAACAAGCTAAAACTGCAGGAAGACCTTGCCTGATGAGGTTAGTTGTGAATACCAAAGTGATGCTCTGTCCTGGACAGGGAGGACCAGGGTTCAAACAGGTTCCTAATGACATTTTTTCCCTAGCACCCTGTCCACTGACTAAAGTCAATTCCAAGTATATTGACATGCTATTTGGATAGCCACAGAAAACCAAACATATTGTGGTCTTTCCATCTTGATTTGGGCATAAAAATTACACTAACTAATAAAAGTATTGTGCGGTTTGTGTCCATAAAATGTTTAGCATGAACATTATAGACTGGACATGTTTTGGATTGATGCAGAATTCAATGATGACTTTGTAAGCACCAGAGGTTCCTGTATAAATGTCTGAGGGTGGATAAGTGTTGTGATCTGGTCAAGACTGTAACCCTATTTGTAGAACTATTTGTGGGACTATTTCTTGGAACACTGTAATGATGCTTTTTAAATTGCCTTGCTAAGGAAAAATATTAAAGTACAACTCATTCTCAACTATAACTGCCCTGACTCAGTGAACCGACAACTGCAATAATTGGATATTGTTTGTGACTTTACACCAGGATGATACTAAACAAAAATGAGAACACCAAGGATTTTTTTGGGGGGGTCAATTAATTTTATTGTGGTGGAAATGGCAACTGAAAATAAGCCCCCCGAGCTCCAAATCTCATTTCAATTCCCCAACCCCTTTTGCTCTTCTCTGCTGGCTTTGATTAATGCTAACTTTTCTTTGTCTCCATGATTGCCAAGTTCTACAAGAAAAGAAACAAGAGTTTTATTGGTTCAAACAGAAGGTTTGTTAGAGAGCACAATGCTAAATGGCTCCTCTGCAAATTCTGCTTTGATAACTAGTGCTGATGCAGGTATGATTAACTCTCTGCAAACAAGTATAAGATACATACGCAGCGATATAATTATTCACTCTCCTGAGGGCGTACACTTCTTTTAGATCACATGTTAAGTGGAGACACTTAACACCAAAATGTATTTAATCTCTGCTGAAGATAATGAAATTCTTGTAATTTCCTAACACAAGATAAAAATGAAAATACTTCTAGTAAGAGGATGCATGGCTATGCCAAGGCATAGCATATAACAAAAGCTGTTACAGAACAGAAGATACCTTCATCCCAGAATTGTCCATCATTTGTTTGCTTTTTGCCGTCTTTGCAATAGTGCATGCCATTGACTGTCACTATAAGTGTATTGCATACATTAATAGCTGCTCTCAAACTGTGAGCTCTCTGTCCCTCCATTTCATTATTTTTTTTTCATTCTTAACTGACAGGAGACGACTGACATTGAGAAACAGAGAGGAAAGATCCCAGCTAGCCTCAGCGGCAGTAAGAAATACAATTTAACTCTCTGTTTCTTTTGCACTGCGGGATTATCTGATTCAAGTGGCAGGAATTGACTCTTTATGTCCCCTTCACCTTCAATGTTTTCTTAACTGTTGAAATATTCATGTTGACGCATTATTTTGAAGCTCAAATGTTTTATTTATTTCCAAGAGGTAAATCCAACTAAAAGCAAATAAAAGGCATTCCAATTCAAACGTACTATTTCCAAGTTTTCTAAAATGACATATATAAAAGTATTATTAAGTGAAAAGTGCTGCTCGGGTTCAGAAGTATTTTCCATGACTCGTGAGCCGTGACTGGTCTTCCAGATCAACACACAGCCGAGTGTAGTCAGAGCTAGTCTGTTTGTCAAGAACTCTGATGAGCCCACTGTCAAAAGACTGCTGTGAAACTTATCAAGCATGTCCTTGCAGAGAAGATTTAGTTATGAACGGTAAACAAGCTGAGAAACGATGAACTGAGTATTGCTTCCATGTAAGCCACTCTCTTGAAATCTCTAAACTCCAACATGATTCCAGGGGAAATAATATATTTCTGCCATACAGTATAAAACTGACAGAACCTCATCATTTTTTCTGTTCAGGTTACATTGCGGTCACTAAATACTCAGTCTCAAGCCTCAGGCCTCTATAAATTATTATTATTTTTTTAATGGCTAGAGCATATGAATGTCTCGCAACAGCTTCATTGAAATAATCCATTCTCTTTCCAACCATATTGTCACGCCCTGGCTCGGGGGACTCTCGTATGTTGAGCCAGGGTGTTAGTTTCTATGTTTTTGTTGTGGGTCTAGGTTACTTATTTCTATGTTGGTCTGAGTGACTCCCAATCAGAGGCAACGAGTGTCAGCTGGTTGTCTCTGATTGGGAGCCATATTTAAACAGTCGGGTTTTCATTCGTGTTTGTGGGTTTTTGTTTCGAGTCTGTTTATGGTAACCGTGAACTGTCACGTATCGTTCGTTGTTTTGTTCGTGTTGCCTTCAGTGAGAATAAATATGTTTGCATTCAACGCTGCGCATTGGTCCACTCTGTTAGACGATCTTGACACATATACTCTCCGTAACAATCGTTCACACTCAAACAAGAAAAAAAAAATATATATATATGTAGGCCTACTGCTACCGTACTTTCCGTAACATACTTTAGCCGTGTTTGGCGCCTGGTTTATATCCCCCCCAAATTCGAGCCCTCTCTCAGACACTCAAGTGGAAAAACACAATAAGACCGGTTTGATCCGACAGGTCTCAGACAGGAGTTATGGCCCAGATACTTGCCTCGATTGATCTCCCCTCTCCGGGAAAAGAGAATCACCGTAAATAATTCACAGTGTGGTCTAACAGACATGGCCGTCGGACACTTCTTGTCAGATCACTTTTCAAACTGCCGCTCATTTCAAGCTTCACACTTTCAAAATTTGTGGCCGTAGCTTGAAGCTCCTCAGCAAACAGGAACCAAAGCCAAGAAGACAGAGAGAGATGAGAGTGCCTGAGTCGTTCTACACCACCACATGTGCAGCCAGGACAGTTAATTTAGCTATGCATCCCCAATACAAGTCCCAGAAGTATTAATCTTTGTGCTGGGATTTACACAAACTACACAGATACAGTGTGGAAAAAAAGTATTTAGACAGCCACCAATTGTGCAAGTTCTCCCACTTAAAAAGATGAGAGAGGCCTGTAATTTTCATCATAGGTACACGTCAACTATGACAGACAAAATGAGAAAAAAAATTCCAGAAAATCACATTGTAGGATTTTTTATGAATTTATTTGCAAATTATGGTGGAAAATAAGTATTTGGTCAATAACAAAAGTTTCTCAATACTTTGTTATATACCCTTTGTTGGCAATGACACAGGTCAAACGTTTTCTGTAAGTCTTCACAAGGTTTTCACACACTGTTGCTGGTATTTTGGCCCATTCCTCCATGCAGATCTCCTCTAGAGCAGTGATGTTTTGGGGCTGTCGCTGGGCAACACGGACTTTCAACTCCCTCCAAAGATTTTCTATGGGGTTGAGATCTGGAGACTGGCTAGGCCACTCCAGGACCTTGAAATGCTTCTTACGAAGCCACTCCTTCGTTGCCGGGCGGTGTGTTTGGGATCATTGTCATGCTGAAAGACCCAGCCACGTTTAATCTTCAATGCCCTTGCTGATGGAAAGAGGTTTTCACTCAAAATCTCACGATACATGGCCCCATTCATTATTTCCTTTACACGGATCAGTCGTCCTGGTCCCTTTGCAGAAAAACAGCCCCAAAGCATGATGTTTCCACCCCCATGCTTCACAGTAGGTATGGTGTTCTTTGGATGCAACTCAGCATTCTTTGTCCTCCAAACACGACGAGTTGAGTTTTTACCAAAAGTTCTATTTTGGTTTCATCTGACCATATGACATTCTCCCAATCCTCTTCTGGATGATCCAAATGCACTCTAGCAAACTTCAGACGGGCCTGGACATGTACTGGCTTAAGCAGGGGGACACGTCTGGCACTGCAGGATTTGAGTCCCTGGCGGCGTAGTGTGTTACTGATGGTAGGCTTTGTTACTTTGGTCCCAGCTCTCTGCAGGTCATTCACTAGGTCCCCCCGTGTGGTTCTGGGATTTCTTCTCACCGTTCTTGTGATCATTTTGACCCCACGGGGTGAGATCTTGCGGGGTGAGATCGAGGGAGATTATCAGTGGTCTTGTATGTCTTCCATTTCCTAATAATTGCTCCCACAGTTGATTTCTTCAAACCAAGCTGCTTACCTATTGCAGATTCAGTCTTCCCAGCCTGGTGCAGGTCTACAATTTTGTTTCTGGTGTCCTTTGACAGCTCTTTGGTCTTGGCCATCGTGGAGTTTGGAGTGTGACTGTTTGAGGTTGTGGACAGGTGTCTTTTATACTGATAACAAGTTCAAACAGGTGCCATTAATACAGGTAACGAGTGGAGGACAGAGGAGCCTCTTAAAGAAGAAGTTACAGGTCTGTGAGAGCCAGAAATCTTGCTTGTTTGTAGGTGACCAAATACTTATTTTCCACCATAATTTGCAAATAAATTCATTAAAAATCCTACAATGTGATTTTCTGGATTTTTTTTCTCAATTTGTCTGTCATAGTTGACGTGTACCTATGATGAAAATTACAGGCCTCTCTCATCTTTTTAAGTGGGAGAACTTGCACAATTGGTGGCTGCCTAAATACTTTTTTCCCCACTGTATGAGGATAGATGGGGGGCAAGCAATTCACATATGGTGTCCAGGGCACAACTGGGGGCTGAGGGGGGTCTGTAGCAAGCGGCAACAGTGAGAGACTTATTTCTGGAAAGGTGGATTTTTAGAAGTAGAAGCTCAAACTGTTTGGGCTATCTCTACAGTAGATTGCAACTCCGCCCCCTTTGGCAGTTCTATCTAGATGGAAAATGTTGTAGTTTGGAATGGACATTTCTGAATTTTTGGTGGCCTTCCTAAGCCAAGATTCAGACACTGCTAGAACATCAGGGTTGGTAGTGTGCTAACGCAGTGAATAACTCAAACTTGGGGAGGAGACTTCTGATGTTAACATGCAAGGAACCAAGGCTTTTACGGTTAAAGAAGTCAACAAATGATAGCGCCTGGGGGGTAGGAGTGATACTGGGGGCTACAGGGCCTGGGTTAACCTCTACATCACCAGAGGAACAGAGGAGGAATTGAATAAGGATACGGCTAAAGGCTTTAAGAACTGGTCTTCTAGTGCATTGGGTACAGAGAAAAGGGGCAGATTTCTGGGCGTTGTAGAATAGATTCAGGGCATTATGTACAGACAAGGATATTGAAGGATATGAGTACAGTGGAGGTACACCTAAGCATTGGGTAACTATGAAAGAGATAGCATCACTGGAGGTACCGATTGAGCCGGTCTCCGTGTGTATGGGGGGTGGGACAAAAGAGCTATCTGAGGCTGGTTGAGCTGAACTTGGGGCTCTACAGTGAAATTGTATAATAAGAACTAACCCAAACAGCAATAGGCTAGGCATATTGACATGGGAGAGAGGCATAACGCAATCACAGGTGTTATTCGAGAGGGCTAAGACTGGTAATGGCGACGAAAGTTTGGGCTGAGGCTAAACAGATAAACAGGATGGGGTACCGTGTAAAGGAACAGTCCAGCAGGCATTAGCTGTGTAGCTGAGTGATCATAAGGTCCAGTGAACAGCACTAAGTAAGTCTGGGAGCAGATCGTAGGCTTCTAATGCACAGGCGATCAGGAGGCACGGCTGTTGATTGCGCGTGCTAGCGGGCCGGGGCTAGCAGATGGATCTTCGTGGTCGTGCAGACAGTATCGTCAGTGGAGGAGAAGAGAGAGAGTGTAGAGTGACACACACCGTGTTCGATTTGATTTTAGCTGCCGGTGATGGGAAGGACTCGCAGAAGGTATGTTTGTAAATGAATTTGATCAAGCTATGTAGCCTATTGATTCCTTCTTGATGAATAAATAAAACAAAATATTTGTTGTTTCTCTGTAATACTAGCCACCTAGCAATGTTATGAAGTTAGCTTTAGCTAGCCAGCTAGATAGGTTATCAATCTCCCAACCTCATAACTAGCTACCATTTCAGGCTATCAATCAAGTTAGAGTAGCTTGTCTAACTATCTTAGCTGGCATGCCGGCTGGCATGGTTGGTAGACTTTAGAAAAGCAAGCACTAAATGTAGGCCTACTGAATAAGACTCGCATTCCTTTCAATCTTTTATCCACATTTTAGCAGAGATGCAGAGAAGCATATTTAGGGTTATGTGTAGCGGGTGATTTGGACGGAGTCAGGCGCAGGAGGTGTAAATCACAGAATAATGGTTTATTCGGCCAATACAGTGGTTCGCAGCAATGCGTAAAACAACTACAGTGCGACTTAGTGGCGCACTGGGGAAAACAAAACACACAGGTGAATATCCCGGCGATAAGGTACATAAAGCTCCAACGAGCTATCGACACCTCCACATGGAAACAATCATACACAAAGACATGGGGGCAGAGGGAATACTTATACAGGGACTGATGAGGGGATATGAACCAGGTGTGTGTAAAAAACAAGACAAAACAAATGGAATAATGAGAAGAGGAGCGGCAGTGGCTAGAAGGCCGGTGACGACGAACGCCGAAGCCTGCCCAAACAAGGAGAGGTGGCAGCTTCGGAGGAAGTCGTGACATTATGATCCTACTGAATTTACCAGTGTGGCAGTTGTACTTAACTCTTAAGGCCTAAAAGTTCTTTAAAAATCTATGTACATCATTAATTAAAATGCCAATTGAACAGGTAAATAGGTATGCTTAAATAACCTATGCAGAAAAATATAAAACATTTTTTTACATAGAATTAGGCATAATGATTATGGCTCTAAATTCTCCAACTTCCCAAGGGGAACTTCCCCTTGCAGTTAGTGTGTATTCTTCACAAGGTTAACTGCTTTGTAAGTGAATACATAGATCTGTCCACAGCAGTAAAAACAGTGTGCTTCGCTCCAGGTGAAGCCTCTGGCAATTACCATTGAGTTGTTAGCCAGTTGTTAGCCTTGAGGTGTGAATGGACAGCTAGCTACCAAGCTGCGTGCATCAAAATGGACTTTTCTGCCTTAGGGCAATATAGCACTGCAGTGTCCACTCCTCACCACTACAGGCCAAGAGTCATAAAATACACACATGAACCCAGAAAGTAATCATGATTCATAATAGATTATCCAGATCTCACAATCAACATCAACACAAGGTCACCTACACAGCATTTCAAAATCCTTTGAGAATCCTTTGACTCACATTCAGTGAGTCTAGTAGTGATCTATAAAGATGAAAAGCGGAAATAAGGATGACAGAACCATAGAACTCTCACAAAACGGATAGATAGAGTCGGCAGACTTTATGAGTCATGTAATGTAGACCTCAGGGCCCCGGACATGTCTGAGGCTGAGACAACCACTTCAAACACCTCGTCTCATTAACATTCATCGCTGGGCTCTAATTGGTGGAAGGAACGGAGGTAAAAGAGAGGAGGAAAGGAAGGGAGAGCGAGAGGGAGGGAAGAGCCCAGCTCTGTGGCCATTAGCCAAAATGAATTAGTGTGGCCGGGCCATAAGGGACCACATGCTGCTTACAGGGGGAAGCCTGGCTTCCTGATTTTACAGTGATCATTATCAGGGATCATTACACTGTCCTTCCCACAGGCATATAGGGAGATGGTATGTGTGATGTCCCTCCTCACATAAGAGAGCACTGACTGGATAAATGTGAGGTCTTCAAGCTTCAGTCAACACATCTCATAATGTAGTAGGGTACTATGGAGGACTATGGGTACTATCCAGTAAAGGATGACATATTCACCATTTTTAGCACAATCTACCCACGCATGTAGAATCATAAAAATATAATAAATAGAATGGGTGTCCCCATTCAAGTCAATAATGGCATAATGGGTGGACTGGCGGCCATTTTGAGTGTACCCATATGTCGTGACGTGACTTACTTTAATGTATGACTGTTATTTATCGAATCACCTAACTATGTTTAATTGTCACTCGATTAAATTAATCATGTAACAAGTTGTTGTTAACGAGTTACCATCTCCCGAATTAAACTCTTAGAAGATATATGTTATATATAATCGATAACAGTCACGTATTAAATAATTACCTCTTATCAGTCTAATTCTGAACGTTGCATAATCCTTGAACCTGCAAGAACCCTAACCTTATTGATGAATCAGCAATACACAAATTGGCTTAATTATTTATTTACTAACTAAATAATAACACAATACAAACACACATACAGTGGAGAGAACAAGTATTTGATACACTGCCGATTTTGCAGGTTTTCCTACTTACAAAGCATGTAGAGGTCTGTAATTTTTATCATAGGTACACTTCAACTGTGAGAGACGGAATCAAAAACAAAAATCCAGAAAATTACATTGTATGATTTTCAAGTAATTAATTTGCATTTTATTGCATGACCTAAATATTTGATACATCAGAAAAGCAGAACTTAATATTTGGTACAGAAACCTTTGTCTGCAATTACAGAGATCATACATTTCCTGTAGGTCTTGACCAGGTTTGCACACACTGCAGCAGGGATTTTGGCCCACTCCTCCATACAGACCTTCTCCAGATCCTTCAGGTTTCGGGGCTGTCGCTGGGCAACACGGACTTTTAAGTAGGAATGTTGTTTCATTATCCACTTTTGGATGTTTGAGTTTTGGCGGGAAGACTTCCTTTGTTAACAAAGGGGTCCTTTCTCCCAATACTTCATGGCAAGGAAGAGAAAGTCTCTGCAAGGAATTTACGACCGGTCATAAAACTGGCCCCCAGGAAAGGGGGTGTTCAAACCTTTGCCTAGCAGGAATCTTTGATCCTCAGCCAATGAGGGCAAGTCATGACAAATAAGAGCAAAGCAGGAAGTAAAAGCAGGAAGTAAAAGCAGGAAGTGTACCCATCAATCTGTGCTGTGACTTGTTGAATAACTTCAACTGACATTACACAAAATACATTTAATTGCATGAGCCACATCAGTTAGCAACATTTGAGTGAACACTCTACATTACCATGGAAATCATTGCATCACAATACCAGGCAGCCATTGCGAGTGTACCCATGAGTTTACCAGTCAAATGGTCAGGGTTAGAGGTTCCAAGCTTATTCTATTCATTCTATTTCTATGTGTAGAATACTAACATTGCACAGATGGTTGACATGGGATTTCATATAGATTGCATGTATACATTTCTGCCTGTGAATATAAGGAAGTGCCGTGTAGAGAACTCATTTAGATGCACGTGTTGTTATGTAGTCAGTTTGAACACAATACAACGCATGACTGGAGATGACAGGAGAACCTACACTTCTAGAACATGGTTAAATTTACAATTTACAAACAGCAGAGGCCTATTCAAATTCCTTTACCAACCATACCATAAGGGCAAGGCTGCTTTCCTCTACAGTGCCTTTGGAATAGGATTCTGGGGCTTGTTACAGGCATAGACGAACATGGCAGATGGAAGCTTATTAGGCTGGGGGGGAAATCACCATCCCTCAGATACCTTGTATTTGTTATCCTGGTGTCTGTACCTGGAAGTCAGCAAATGTATCAAAGTGGGAGAGGTGTTCCTGGGCATTGTAAAACCATTTACACAGTAATGCTGGAAAGCTGGTGAAAAGCATGCCAAGGAATTAAAGCAAAGGTTCTGCATCTGACTACATAACATTAAGCTTGTATGGTAGCCACTCAGTGAAACTCACACACACCTACAGAAATCGCACACACCTACAGTACATACCAGAGGAGGCTGGTGGGAGGAGCTATATGAGGATGGGCTCATTGTAACTGCTGGAATAGAATAAATGGAACATAGTCAAACATGTGGTTTCCATATACAGTGGGGGAAAAAAGTATTTAGTCAGTCACCAATTGTGCAGGTTCTCCCACTTAAAAAGATGAGAGAGGCCTGTAATTTTCATCATAGGTACACGTCAACTATGACAGACAAATTGAGAAAAAAATATCCAAAAAATCAAATTGTAGGATTTGTAATGAATTTATTTGCATATTATACTGGAAAATAAGTATTTGGTCACTTACAAACAAGCAAGATTTCTGGCTCTCACAGACCTGTAACTTCTTCTTTAAGAGGCTCCTCTGTCCTCCACTCGTTACCTGTATTAATGGCACCTGTTTGAACTTGTTATCAGTATAAAAGACACCTGTCCACAACCTCAAACAGTCACACTCCAAACTCCACTATGGCCAAGACCAAAGAGCTGTCAAAGGACACCAGAAACAAAATTGTAGACCTGCACCAGGCTGGGAAGACTGAATCTGCAATAGGTAAGCAGCTTGGTTTGAAGAAATCAACTGTGGGAGCAATTATTAGGAAATGGAAGACATACAAGACCACAGATAATCTCCCTCGATCTGGGGCTCCACGCAAGATCTCACCCCGTGGGGTCAAAATGATCACAAGAACGGTGAGCAAAAATCCCAGAACCACACGGGGGGACCTAGTGAATGACCTGCAGAGAGCTGGGACCAAAGTAACAAAGCCTACCATCAGTATCACACTACGCCGCCAAGGACTCAAATCCTGCAGTGCAAGACGTGTCCCCTTGCTTAAGCCAGTACATGTCCAGGCCCGTCTGAAGTTTGCTAGAGTGCATTTGGATGATCCAGAAGAGGATTGGGAGAATGTCAGATGAAACCAAAATATAACTTTTTGGTAAAAACTCAACTCGTTGTGTTTGGAGGACAAAGAATGCTGAGTTGCCTCCAAAGAACACCATACCTACTGTGAAGCATGGGGGTGGAAACATCATGCTTTGGGGCTGTTTTTCTGCAAAGGGACCAGGACGACTGATCCGTGTAAAGGAAAGAATGAATGGGGCCATGTATCGTGAGATTTTGAGTGAAAACCTCCTTCCATCAGCAAGGGCATTGAAGATGAAACGTGGCTGGGTCTTTCAGCATGACAATGATCCCAAACACACCGCCCGGGCAACGAAGGAGTGGCTTCGTAAGAAGCATTTCAAGGTCCTGGAGTGGCCTAGCCAGTCTCCAGATCTCAACCCCATAGAAAATCTTTGGAGGGAGTTGAAAGTTTGTGTTGCCCAGCGACAGCCCCAAAACATCACTGCTCTAGAGGAGATCTGCATGGGCCAAAATACCAACAACAGTGTGTGAAAACCTTGTGAAGACTTACAGAAAACGTTTGACCTGTGTCATTGCCAACAAAGGGTATATAACAAAGTATTGAGAAACTTTTGTTATTGACCAAATACTTATTTTCCACCATAATTTGCAAATAAATTCATAAAAAATCCTACAATGTGATTTTCTGGATTTTTGTTTCTCATTTTGTCTGTCATAGTTGACGTGTACCTATGATCAAAATTACAGGCCTCTCTCATCTTTTTAAGTGGGAGAACTTGCACAATTGGTGGCTGACTAAATACTTTTTTTCCCCACTGTATGTTGATGTGTTTGACACTGTTCCATTTATTCCATTCTAGCCATTTCAATGAGCCTGTCCTCCTATAGCTCCTCCCACCAGCCTCCTCTGCTACAGACATGCACACGTGCACGGTGCGCACACACATGCATGCACATGCATGCATGCACACACATGCATGCCCTCGTAAAACTGACTATCCTACCGATCCTTGACTTCGGCGATGTCATTTACAAAATAGCCTCCAACACTCTACTCAGCAAACTGGATGTAGTCTATCACAGTGCCATCCGTTTTGTCTCCAAAGCCACATACACTACCCACCACTGTGACCTGTACGCTCTTGTTGGCTGGTCCTCACTACATGTTCGTCGTCAAACCCACTGGCTCCAGGCCATCTATAAATCACTGCTAGGCAAATCCCCGCCTTATCTTAGCTCATTGGTCCTCTGTAGCTCAGCTGGTAGAGCACGGCGCTTGTAACGCCAAGGTAGTGGGTTCGATCCCCGGGACCACCCATACACAAAAAATGTATGCATGCATGACTGTAAGTCGCTTTGGATAAAAGCGTCTGCTAAATGGCATATTATTATTATTATTATTATTATAGCAGCACCCACCCGTAGTCTGCGCTCCAGCAGGTATATCTCACTGGTCATCCCCAAAGCCAACACCCTCCTTTGGCCGCCATTCCTTCCAGTTCTCTGCTGCCAATGACTGGAACAAATTGCAAAAATCTCTGAAGCTGGAGACTCTTATCTCCCTCGCTAACTTTAAGCATCAGTTGTCAGAGCACCTTACCGATCACTGCACCTGTACACAGCCCATCTGAAATTAGCCCACCCAACTACCTCATCCCTATATTGTTATTTATTTTGCTCTTTTGCACCCCAGTATCTCTATTTGCACATAATCTCTTGCACATCTAGCATTCCAGTGTTAATACTAATGTAATTATTTTGCACTATAGCCTATTTATTGCTTTACCTCCATAACTTGCTACATTTGCACCACTGTATATATATTTTCTGTTGTATTTTTGACTATGTTTTTTTACCCCATATGTAACTCTGTGTTGTTTTTATCACACTGTTTTGCTTTATCTTGGCCAGGTCGCAGTTGTAAATGAGAACTTGTTCTCAACTGGCTTACCTGGTTAAATAAAGGTGAAATAAAAAAATAAAAATAAAAAAAATTTGCAAGCACACGCACACACACACGGCACACATGTACGAGCAGACACGCACACACACTTATTCAAACACGCCAACTTACTCACAACAGAAGAACAATAATTGACCCTAACCTCTTCCTGTTGCTCTCCACCCGAGCCAGGTGTTGAATATGAGCCGTTGAATATGCCTTCCTGAAGGGTTGTGAAAAGTAATGACATTTAAGAAACAGGGACATAGAGCTGGGAGGAGATAAGAGGTGAGGAGAGACTCTACAAAGAGGCAGGATAGGTTCCGACACTCTGTGACTAAGTGTGAAATGGTGTCCTCTGGGTCTCGGTTATGGAGAGCCGGGTTTCATTACATTCATTTCTGTGGAAGGTAAATAACAGGAAGGAGTGAGGAGCCAGAAGTGGGCTTTTTGTTCCTGCTCATGAAGGATATCCTTCTTTCAGCAGAGCTACCTTTCAGGTGCACTCATCATCAGCTAAGACAAATAGGCCTTTATGCTGCCGCCCCTCATTTGTTTAAGACAAAGTCATGTAATTAAAATCTAATCAGAGACGGGGCCAGAGTGCCAGAGAATACATGAATAGTTAAATCTGTTTTGCTTCTGAATCTTAATGAAATGGTAATTTTTGAAAGCTGCAGGCTTAATTTTGGCCAGGGAGCAAATTAACTGGATTTCAAGAGATTCCCTAAAGTATTTTCCCCTCCCAGCTTTTCCTCCTCAATGTGTGGTACATATGGAAATCTGAATAAAAGTTATATTTAAAACTTGCTCCAACTGCTTATCCAACAAATCCAGGCCATGTTTTGCTCATTTAAAAAAAATCAATGTATATTCTCAGAAGAATTCTGTTTTCTTGGTGGTGTAGGAGTTGTTGGGATTTAATATTATGGCCAGGAGGGAGGTTCAAATCATGTTTTGAGGCGATGCCAAATTTACACCCTTGAGTGAGCGCCTTAATCTGCATTGGCTCAGAGTATCTCCAGCTCTATAAATGGAGGAGTTAAAAGTCTTAAGTTATGTAAGCATCCCAGGGCAGAGGACTCGGCTGGCCTTGTAAATAATGGAAGATGTTGAAGGGCGACTGCACTTCCTGATTTGGTTCATTAAGAAATGCTTTTGGGGTGTGGTTTGATGTGGGTGTCTTGCGTGTGTTCACAGGTGGGAAGAGTTAGCCAAATTATTTAGCCAATTAGCTTCAGCCGGCTGGTGTATGACAGTGGCAAAATTGGTTTGACCTTGGATAGCCCATTTCGGGGCTAGTTAGGGACCGTCAATAAATTACACAAAGTTAAATACATTTATTGTGTTATAGGTTTCATAATGCTTGTATCTAAACCAAAGTAGATTGTTTAAAGACTGTATTATACATCAGTTGGGGTCTCTATAAGCTACACTTTGGGGTATTAAACCTACCATGAAAGTGTTTCATTGTAGCTGTGTGGGCTAATATAGTCCACATTTTTGCTTTGGAGTACAGGAAATTGAGCCAATGGCCACCAAACACAAATGATGATTACATTTTGTCAGTTTTATGTGTCATGCATATTTTTGCAATGTGTCATGCGTTTTTATTGTTACAGAGCCGACATCATCATGCCCCGTGTATACAAATGTGAAACAAGCAGGGGTCTAGGCCCCCTTGAGGTTCTTAGAGAGCAGCCAAGGAAGTGAGAGAAGAGAAGAAGTCCATTAGACAAACAAATGAACATGTACCTGTGCGAAAGAGAGGCTATGATAGAATAGCAGAGGCACACAAGTTCTTATCTTATGACATGGAGTCTGAGCTTGCTAAACATATCAAGAATGTCACGAAACAGTTTCATGGGCTTAGTAGCCTCAAATGCAGAGAAGTTGCTTACAAATTGGCACATCGGAACAACATCCCTGTCCCAGACAACTGGTCAAGCAATGGAAGGGTAGGTGATATTGAACAGAGATATCTATATCCGAATGTAGGCATACATTTAAGATATTCAATAAACCACACATAGGGGTATACAGAAGATAGCCCTATTTGGTAAAAGACCAACTCTATATTATGGCAAGAACAGCTCAAATAAGCAAAGAGAAATGACAGTCCATCATTACTTTAAGACATGAAGGTCAGTAAATACGGAACATTTTAAGAACTTTGAAAGTTTCTTCAAGTGCAGTCGCAAAAACCATCAAGCGCTATGATGAAACTGGCTCTCATGAGGACCGCCACAGGAATGGAAGACCCAGAGTTACCTCTGCTGCAGAGGAGAAGTTCATTAGAGTTACCAGCCTCAGAAATTGCAGCCCAAATAAATGCTTCACAGACTTCAAGTAACAGACACATTTCAACATCAACTGTTCAGAGGGGACTATGTGAATCAGGCCTTCATGGTCGAATTGCTGCAAAGAAACCACTACTAAAGGACACCAATAATAAGAAGAGACCTGCTTGGGCCAAGAAACACGAGCAATGGACATTAGACCGGTGGAAATTTGTCCTTTGGTCTTGAGTCCAAATTTGAGATTTTTGGTTCAAACCGCTGTGTCTTTGTGAGACGCGGTGTGGGTGAATGGTTGATCTCTGCATGTGTATTTCCCACCATAAAGCATGGAGGAGGAGGTGTTATGGTGTGGGGGTGCTTTGCTGGTGACACTGTCTGTGATTTATTTAGAATTCAAGGCACAATTAACCAGCATGGCTACCACAGCATTCTGCAGCAATACGCCATCCCATCTGGTTTGGGCTTAGTGGGACTATCATTTGTTTTTCAACAGGACAATGACCCAACACACCTCCAGGCTGTGTAAGGTCTATTTGACCATGATGGAGAGTGATGGTGTGCTGCATCAGATGAGCTGGCCTCCACAATCCCCCGACCTCAACCCAATTGAGATGGTTTGGGATGAGTCGGACGGCAGAGTGAAGGAAAAGCAGCCAACAAGTGCTCAGCATATGTGGAAACTCCTTCAAGACTGTTGGAAAAGCATTCCAGGTGAAGCTGGTTGAGAGAATGCCAAGATTTGTTTAACACTTTTTTGGTTACTACATGATTCCATATGTATTATTTCATAGTTTTGATATCTTCACTATTATTCTACAATGTAGAAAATAGTAAAAATAAAGAAAAACCCTTGAATGAGTAGGTGTGTCCAAACCTTTGACTGGTACTGTACAGTCGTGGTCAAAAGTTTTGAGAACGACACAAGTATTGGTCTTCACAAAGTTCGCTGCTTCAGTGTTATGATATATTTTTGTCAGATGTTACTATGGTATACTGAAGTATAATTACAAGCATTCCATAAGTGTCAGAGGCTTTTATTGACAATTACATTAAGTTTATGCAAAAGAGTCAATATTTGCAGTGTTGACCCTTCTTTATCAAGACCTCTGCAATCCGCCCTGGCATGCTGTCAATTAACTTCTGGGCCACATCCTGACTGATGGCAGCCCATTCTTGCATAATCAATGCTTGGAGTTTGTCAGAATTTGTGGGTTTTTGTTTGTCCACCCGCCTCTTGAGGATCGACCACAAGTTCTCAATGGGATTAAGGTCTGGGGAGTTTCCTGGCCATGGACCCAAAATGTTGTCACGCCCTGGCTCTGGGGACACTGTTATGTTGAGCCAGGGTGTGTAATTCTATGTTGGTATTTCTATGTTGGCCTGAGTGACTCCCAATCAGAGGCAACGAGTGTCAGCTGGTTGTCTCTGATTGGGAGCCATATTTAACTGTCTGTCTTTCACTTTGTGTTTGTGGTTTCTTGTTCTGATTTGGTTTGTGTTATACCGTAGACGTCACGTTATCGTTGTTGTTTTGATCGTGTGATCATTCTAAATAAATAATATGTTCACCTTCAACGCTGCGCCTTGGTCCGCTTCATCATGTGTCAACGATCGTGACAGAAGAAACCACCAAGATGTGACCAAGCAGCGTGTCCAGGAGCCATCGCCAGGGAGATCCCTAACAGATCTCCTTCGCCTCCTCGACTGGGTCAAGCCGAGTGAGGAAGAGAAGGGCTTGACCTTGTGGCAGAAGGGCGAAAGGCTGGCGAGGGACATGGAGACCTGGTCCACGGGTAGGGGAGACGCCCAGAACATTTTTAGGGGGGGGCTAACGCCATGGACGACGGGCCAGCAGGAGACCGCGGCAGAGCGGCCCAGCGGATTGGCAGAGGAGGCCGCCAGGTTACGGGGGCCACTGGTCGAAGAGGGGGTGGAAGATGTAGAGGCACGGCGAGAGGTACTGGCGTGTGTTGCCAGTCCGGTCCGGCCTGTTCCTGATCCCCACGTAGGGCCAGTGGTGTGTGTTCCCAGTACGGTCCGGCCTGTTCCTGCCACTCGCACCAAGTCTACGGTGCGCATCGCCAGCTCGGCCCGGCCCATTCCTGCTCCCCGCACCAAGTCTGTGGTGCGTTTCGTCAGCCCTGTCCGGCCCGATCCTGCTCTCCGCACCAAGTCTGTGGTGCGCGTCGCCAGCCCAGTCCGGCCCATTCCTGCTCCCCGCACCAAGTCTGTGGTGCGTTTCGTCAGCCCGGCTCGGCCTGTTCCTGCCACTCGCACCAAGTCTACGGTGCGCATCGCCAGCTCGGCCCGGCCCATTCCTGCTCCCCGCACCAAGTCTGTGGTGCGTTTCGTCAGCCCTGTCCGGCCCGTTCCTGCTCTCCGCACCAAGTCTGTGGTGCGCGTCGCCAGCCCAGTCCGGCCCATTCCTGCTCCCGCACCAAGTCTGTGGTGCGTTTCGTCAGACCGGCTCGGCCCGTTCCTGCTCCCCGCACCAAGTCTACGGTGCGTGTCACCAGCTTCGGCCCGGCCTGCTCCCGCACCAAGTCAGTGGTGCGTTTCGTCAGCCCTGTCCGGTCCGCTCCTGCTCCCCACACCAAGCCAGTGGTGTGCGTCGTCAGTCCAGCACGGCCCGTGCCTGTTCCCCACACCAAGCCAGTGGTGTGCGTCAGTCGGTCCGGCACGGCCCGTGCCTGTTCCACTGGTGCCTGGTCCGGCACCGGTCAGATGCGTTACGCGGAGCTAGAGCAATCCGCTCCATCAGTGTGCAGTCCAGCTCCGGCCAGCGGGGCCAGACCGGACCAGGGGTACTTTGGGGGTTGGAGAGGGAGTGGGGATCAGGCCCGGAGCCGGATCCGCCGCCAAGGCGGAGTGCCCACCCGGTCCCTCCCCTGTGGTATTTAGTTGGCGCGGTCGGAGTCCGCGCCTTTAGGGGGTACTGTCACGCCCTGGCTCTGGGGACACTGTTATGTTGAGCCAGGGTGTGTAATTCTATGTTGGTATTTCTATGTTGGCCTGAGTGACTCCCAATCAGAGGCAACGAGTGTCAGCTGGTTGTCTCTGATTGGGAGCCATATTTAACTGTCTGTCTTTCACTTTGTGTTTGTGGTTTCTTGTTCTGATTTGGTTTGTGTTATACCGTAGACGTCACGTTATCGTTGTTGTTTTGATCGTGTGATCATTCTAAATAAATAATATGTTCACCTTCTCAACGCTGCGCATTGGTCCGCTTCATCATGTGTCAACGATCGTGACAAATGTCAATGTTTTGTTCCCTGAGCCACTTAGTTATCACTTTTGCCTTATGGCAAGGTGCTCCATCATGCTGGAAAAGGCATTGGTCATCACCAAACTGTTCTTAGATGGTTGGGAGAAGTTGCTCTCGGAGGATGTGTTGGTACCATTCTTTATTCATGGCTGTGTTCTTAGGCAAAATTGTGAGTGAGCCCACTCCCTTGGCTGAGAAGCAACCCCACACATGAATGGTCTCAGGATGATTTTCTGTTGGCATGACACAGGACTGATGGTAGTGCTCACCTTGTCTTTTCCGGACAAGGTGTTTTTCGGATGCCCCAAATAATCAGAAAGGGGATTCATCAGAGAAAATGACTTTACCCCAGTCCTCAGCAGTCCAATCCCTGTACCTTTTGCAGAATATCAGTCTGTCCCTGATGTTTTTCCTGGAGAGAAGTGGCTTCTTTGCTGCCCTTCTTGACACCAGGCCATCCTCCAAAAGTCTTCGCCTCACTGTGCGTGCATATGCACTCACACCTGCCTGCTGCCATTCCTGAGCAAGCTCTGCACTGGTGGTGCCCCGATCCCGCAGCTGAATCAACTTTAGGAGACGGTCCTGGCGCTTGCTGGACTTTCTTGGGCACCCTGACGCCTTCTTCACAACAATTGAACCTCTCTCCTTGAAATTCTTGATGATCCGATAAATGGTTGATTTAGGTGCAATCTTACTAGCAGCAATATCCTTGCCTGTGAAGCCCTTTTTGTGCAAAGCAATGATGACGGCACGTGTTTCCTTGCAGTTAACCATGGTTAGCAGAGGAAGAACAATGATTTCAAGCACCACTCTCCTTTTAAAGCTTCCAGTCTGTTATTCTAACTCAATCAGCATGACAGAGTGATCTCCAGCCTTGTCCTCGTCAACACTCTCACCAGTGTTAACGAGATAATCACTGACATGATGGCAGCTGGTCCTTTTGTAGCAGGGCTGAAATGCAGTGGACATGTTTTGGGGGGATTAAGTTCATTTTCATGGCAAAGAGGGACTTTGCAATTAATTGCAATTCATCTGATCACTCTTCATGACATTCTGGAGTATATGCAAATTGCCATCATCAAAACTGAGGCAGCAGACTTTGTGAAAATTAGTATTTGTGTCATTCTCAAAACCTTTGACCACGACTGTAAATGAGACAATATTTTTATGTCGCACACGTTTTAGGTTTTCATGAAATGCTTTCAATATTTGTATATGCATTTCTACAATGTATATATGGTTTGACGAGACTGACTTTATGAACAAAATGATCCGCTTTAAAACTGGCAGCCTGCACTGTCTCGTCGCCATTGGCTTAGCTTTGTTCTGTTTCTGTGGCAATGAGTTGTTGAGTCACATGCATGCACTTCCCGCCAAGTGGCACTGGTGTTGAAAGCAGACTTGTTATTGTGGATAACATCCTGAGCCATCGCTACATGACCTAGGGGAATATCCCGACTGTTAGGAAGAGGCTGTAAACTGATCATGTCTCAAGGAAAAGGGATTGTGCATTAGTAGTGTGATGTGAAAAGCCATTTTGGATATCATCAATGCTTATCGGCCTTTCAACACTGTTTCGACCATGCTTAGCAGGCCTATGTTTACACCAAACATAGAGATAACTATGGACAACAATGTATATTACACACTTATTTTTCCTCCTAGAATTACTCCCTTTCAGGGACCCAGTCAAATAACCTTTAGCTCTCCTTTACCAATACAATCCTTTTCACACTAGAAATAGATGCTGAATTGGTTAAGTTCATATAACCAAGGATGATTCGGGAGTCTATGTTTACAGAAATGGCTGAAATGAAAGCCTGCACATCTTTCAATCTAGCCTACTACTGTGCTCCAATAGAATATTACAGTCTGCACTGAAATTAACTGTCTGTGAATGTATTCATATTTTATTTTCACATGGGTTCTTGGGTTCAACATGCAATTTCAAGCTTAATCAACTAAACCTTCATCTCCAACATGGTGTCTAACCCTAGGCTGCTATACATTCATCTTTAGTTATTCATCACTCAATCGCTGGCTCTATGACCTGGCTTTTTACTGGGCACGCATTGCCTTGGAGGGATTTTTGTGTTTTTCTTTATAAATGAGGCCATTTTCAAGGGGGCGATAATAGAGGTGTGTATCTAGGGGGAAATGAGAGACAAACGGGTAAATAAATGAGATCTCAAGTGGAAAATGACATGGTGTTGGACATGATTGCATTTCAAAAGATGTCTTCGAAGAGTCACACATGGCTCAGTGGAGTCCACCACTCACGGGCTGTCTAGACGACTCCTTTGCCAAAACGTTCATGGGCAAACACTATTTATTGTCAAATATGTTTTTTAAAGCCACTCTGGTAAGGATGTGACTGAATATTTTCACGGACTGGAGAAATTGCTCGTCACTCTGGCTGAGAGAGTGTATGCATTTCCACACACATCTTTACGGGCGCAATTTGGCATTCTAGATTAATGAGATATTTTTCTGCTAAAGCTGGCAGTGAAACACACAGGGTGACAAAGCTAAATCTAATCAGACTCCTTCCTCAAAGAGAGTGGGTATTAGAGTTTGAAGAAAAACTGAGCTAAAAACGGAGAGCCATCCCAAGGCTTGCAGTATCCCCGCTACACTATGATATAGGTCCAGTATAACACTGAGATTAGGATTTACTGTAAGCACCCGAGGGGTGTAGGGGTGGGAAAGGCCTGCTTTTGGACCCATTTGGTGGCTAAATTACTCGATACAAGGTTTGGCAGCGCTCCACAGAGACTTAATTGACTGCAGCTGCACACCTTACACACCTGGCTGCAATTAGGGCTACAGCAGCAGCACATAGGCCATGCAGTAGCATTCACAGAGAGGAGAGAGCTGTGAGGAGTACCTGTCAAAGCTCTGTTGCGGGCATTGGACCACCCAGAACAGAACCCCAATATGCATAAGGATTAAGCTCTCTCTGCCCTGGGGTAAAATATTATCTTCCCCAGTATTTAAGTTTACTTTAGTTGCTGCATTAAAGAGCCAGTGTTTGATTTGGAGTGTTTGCCATGCTTTAGTGAGTACTTTATTTTGGGACATGATTCCCCAAGCTACCTGTTAAGTCTTATGAGTTAAATCCCCATTTGAGAACTGAATTGTCTTGTCTAACTCTTGGTTTTGCACTGCCACACGAGACACGCCCCTCCACCTATGGGGTCGATAGAGTACATTGTTATGTTGAGGAATTCTGGACGTATCTGCCATTTAATTGAGTAGAACATGTACTCATATTGCCTTTTATTTAACATTATCTATAAAAAATGGGTGACATGAAACCAAAGACAAGAAATTGACAAAAGGACAGAGGCACTTTCACATCCTTCATGTCTGTGAAATCATATCCTGCAGGCTCAGTGGATAGGTGTCAAGACTGCCTGCTACCTGCTCCTGTAATAAGGACAGGAAGACAAAAATAAACGTATAGGCTTAGTGCAGTAAAAAATGTGATTTTCCTGTTTTATATACTACCTTCAGAAAGTATTCATACCCCTTGACTTATTCCACATTTTGTTGTTACAACCTGAATTCAAAATGTATTAAATCGTTTTTTACCCTCACCCATCTACACACAATACCCCATAATGACAAAATGAAAACATGTTTTTAGATTTTTTTTGGGTTTGTTTTAGGTTATTGTCCTGCTGAAAGGTGCATCTCCCATTGTCTAGTGGAAAGGAGACTGAACCAGGTTTTCCTCTAGGATTTTGCCTGTGATTAGCTCCATTCAATTTATTTTTTATCCTGAAACTCCAGTCCTTAACGATTACAAGCATACCCATAACATGATGCAGCCACCACTATGCTTGAAGATAATGGAGCTTGGTACTCAATAATGTGTTGTATTGGATTTGCCCCAAACATAACACTTTGTATTCAGGCCAAAAAGTTCATTGCTTTGCCTAATGTTTGGCAGTATTACTTTAGTGCCTTGTTGCAAACAGGCTTCCTTCTTTTCACTTTGTCAATTAGGTTAGTCTCCTGAGTGGCGCAGTGGTCTAAGGCGCTGCATCGCAGTGCTAACTGTGCCACTAGATCCTGGTTCGAATCCAGGCTCTGTCGCAGCCGGCCGCGACCGGGAGACTCATGGGCGGCGCACAATTGGCCCAGGGTAGGGGAGGGAATGGCCGGCAGGGATGTAGCTCAGTTGATAGAGCATGGCGTTTGCAACGCCAGGGTTGTGGGTTCGATTCCCACGGGGGGCCAGTATAAAAAAATATATATATATGTATTCACTAACTGTAAGTCGCTCTGGATAAGAGCGTCTGCTAAATGACGTAAATGTAAATGTAAATGTTAGTATTGTGGAGTAACTACAATGTTGTTGATCCATCTTCAGTTTTCTGCTATCACAGCCATTAACCCCCTAAAGTCGATTGACTCACTGGTTTATCAATCTAAGTAACATAATAAAAAAATCCCCATCAAAATTGGTCAGTTTAAGCTAGAGATAGGACAATCTGTTGTTTTGCATTGGATGCGCCTCAAGCCACCGCATCCGCCTACGTCGCACTTCCGCATATGCAGTGAAAGGTGGCAGAGCTAGAGTGGTGTTTGTCAGACCATGAGACATCCCGAAAACGTCTGTAGCGTCCGAACGGTTTGACTTAGAAACTAATATGACCCCACTGTGGAAAGGGGAGATTCTCACGAACACGATGGTGGGACTCGTCTGAAGGTAACCAGTGAAGGTAGTTTTGTGCCTACCCAAAAAAGGGGTTAAATATGTGTAAAAAAATATACATATATTTCCTGAACATTGTTATATATCCTAGATATAGGACAGACACTTCAAAACCATATTTCCTATTATATATTTTTTTAGCTGTCTTTTTTTTCCATTTATGAATGTGTTATTCAATGCGTTTCTCTGGGCTATAGTAGTAAAGGCACTGTATATTTCCATACTAAGGTTAGAATAATATTGTGAAAATGATGATAATGCCCTTTTAATGTAAGAGCTGTTTGAAAAGACCACCTGGTATTTCCTCCTGTTTCCGGTGGGATGGAATTTTGTTTGGCCTTCCATGGTGACATCAACATGCGTTAAAATATACTGAACAACAATATAAACACAACATGTAAAGTGTTGGTCCAATGTTTCATGAGCTGAAATAAAAGATCCCAGAAATTTTCCATACGCACAAAAAGCTTAAGTCTCTAAAATGTTGTGCACAAATTGGTTTACATCCCTGTTAGGGAGCATTTCTCCTTCGCCAAGATAATCCATCCACCTGACAGGTGTGGCATATCAAGAAGCTGATTTAACAGCATGATCATTACAAAGGTGCACCTTGTGCTGGGGACAATAAAAGGCCACTCTAAAAAAGCCACAAATGTCTAAAGTTTTGAAGGAGCGTGCAATTGGCATGCTGACTGCAGGAATGTTCACCAGAGTTTTTGCCAGAGAATGTAATGTTCATTTCTCTACCATAAGCTGCCTCCAACGTTGCTTTAGAGAATTTGTCAGTATGTCCAACTGGCCTCACAACCGCAGACCACGTGTAACCACGCCAGCCCAGGACCTCCACATCCGGATTCTTCACCTGTGGGATCGTCTGAGACCAGCCACCAGGACAGCTGATGAAAATGTGGGTTGGCACAAACAAAGAATTTCTGCACAAACTGTCCGAAACCGTCTCAGGGAAGTTCATCTGCATGCTCGTCGTCCTCACCAGGGTCTTGACCTGACTGCAGTTCGGCTTTGTAACCGACTTTATAATAATAATAATAATAATAATAATAATATAATAGTAGGCAAATGTTCACCTTCGATGGCCACTGGCACGCTGGAGAAGTGTGCTATTCACGGTTTCAGGGTAGATAGCAGACAGTGTGTATGGAGTCATGTGGGCGAGCGGTTTGCTGATGTCAATATTGTGAACAGAGTGCCCCATGGTGGCAGTGGGGTTATGGTATGGGCAAGCATAAGCTACAGACAACGAACACAATTGCATTTTATCGATGGCACTTTGAATGCACAGAGATACCGTGACGAGATCCTAAGGCCCATTGTCGTGCCATTCATCCACCACCATCACCTCATGTTTCAGCATGATAATGCATGGCCCCATGACACAAGGATCTGTACACAATTCCTGGAAGCTGAAAATGTCTCAGTACACCAGACATGTCACACATTGAGCATGTTTGCGATGCTCTGGATCGACGTGTACGACAGCGTGTTCCAGTTCCCGGCAATATCCATCAACTTCGCACTTCCATTGAAGAGGAGTGGGACAACATTCTACAGGCCATAATCAACAGCCTGATCAACTCTGTGCAAAGGAGATGTGTCGCGCTGCATGAGGCAAGTTGTGGTCACACCAGATACTGACTAGTTTTCTGATCCATGCCCCTACCTTTTTTTAAGGTATCTGTGACCAACAGATGCATATGTGTATTCCCAGTCATGTGAAATCCATAGATTAGGGCCTAATGGATTTATTGACTGATTTCCTCATATGAACTGTAACTCAGTACAATCTTTGAAATTGTCCATGTTGTGATTCTATTTTTGTTCAGTATAATATTTAATAACTAGGCCTGTTTTGTTTCATGGGCAAGTATGTTGCACTCATATTTCAAAGAAATAGCTAATAACTGGCTCTGAATATATAATAGCTGTGCTCAGAAGATTGTGTTTGTGTGTGTGTGTGCATGCCAATGTGTGTACATGTGAGCTACCCGCAAGCGTGCAGTAAACTTCTCTCCAAGTCTGTATAGGCCCAGCCTGAATGATGAGTTTGCCTAACGATCAGCTTGAGGAGGGCCTGTCAAGGGGGAGAGAACATGTCATTGGGAATGTGGAGGGTTCCTGATTGACTTGTCATTGAGACCTCCCATGTCCCCTGCCCCCGCGCTGCAACAGCACTGTTCCTCTGACACCCTGCTACACTGCCGTGTCAGACACTTTGATCTGCTCATTATGTTCTCCAACCGCTGGTGTCGACTCACATCTACCCAGTCCTCCGCCTTCCCAGCATGCCACCTGTCATGGGGCTCGCTCAGTTCCCTTCCCACTGTCCTAGAGGTTGACATAGACTAGAGTCTGTTGGACCTCACTTGAATGTGAGGGAATATGGGGTCTCAGGCAAATAAACTTCCTTGAGGTTGACATGGACTGTCACTGTGACTGTGGTTCTACGTGTTATTTCTGTGGGACTGCTGTTTTTAAATGAGGGGGGCTATTGTTGGAAGCATAAATCTGTTGGGAATATCTGACATCTGTTGTGATATAAAGCTTGTGCATGCATTACGAGTGACTTATTCTGCCTTACACAACAGACTTTAGCCCATTCCGATGAATCATGTTTGTGGATCCCTAGAGAGTAGTAGTATCATGTGTATTCATCCTCAAACTACAACACGTGACCAGAATTGATTTATCGCCATGAATGTAAAAAGAGCATTGATGGATGATCATGGAAAATGTTGTTAATTTAAGTGCTCTGGGCATATGTTCATTAAATAAACATATTACTGTTCAATAAATTACATAGTTAATTTAATTAATTGGTAATTTGTAGTTTCTACCTCTGCTTTACAGCCTCATTACTAGTAACAGGTGTATTACAGCATTGGCATCCTGAATATTATCTAAAATCAGAGGCTTAAGAACGCTGAACAACAACTGCTGGATAAGACCTTCTGAGGGCATAAAAATGTATATTCTTAAAACGCTGAGGTCAAAATAGAAGCTTCTTAACATCATCTGCACCCAAGACAAAAGCATAAAAAAATCACACACCACAGCATGTATATCAAAGAGAGAAATACATTTAGTACAGGAAAATGTACAGTTGCAAGGCTGCAATGGAGCAACAGTGCCCCCTTTTGAAACTGAGCCTCCTCTCCTTCAGTGCAACTACAAACCGTCTCTGCTATGCCCATGCAGACATGTCTACTGCACCTACTCGGTTTTGTGCTTCATAAACCTAAATCTCTCACGCAGTCAGTTGAAAAAGGAAGAGAAAAGGACAAGAAAAACATTCAAAATGCAGTTCCATGTTTCACAAACTGAAGAAATTACTGCCATACCACTTTTAAATACAAACTATTGAAACAAGAGAGCATTGAAGTGTTGGATCCAGAAACTGTTTTCACCGATTCAAACTGTTGATTAAACTCCACTGAACAAAAATAAACACAACATGCAACAATTTCAAAGACTTGACTGAGTTAGTTCACATACTGAACAAAAATATAAACACAACATGTAAAGTGTTGGTCCAATGTTTCATGAGCGGAAATAAAAGTCCCCAGAAATGTTCCATACGCACAGAAAGCTTATTTCTCTAAAATGTTGTGCACAAATTTGTTTACATCCTTGTTAGTGAGGATTTCTCAAGCAGCTGATTAAACAGCATGATCATTACACAAACTGACTGCATGCTTGTCGTTCTCACCAGGGTCTTGACCTGACTGCAGTTTGGCGTCATCACCGACTTCAGTGGGCAAATGCTCACCTTCGATGGCCACTGGCATGCTGGAGAAGTGTGATCTTCACGGATGAATCCTGGTTTCAACTGTACCGGGCAGATGGCAGACAGCGTGTAAGGAGTCATGTGGGCGAGCGGGTTTGCTGATGTCAACGTTGTGAACAGAGTGCCCCATGGTGGCGGTGGGGTTATGGTATGGGCAGGCATAAGCTATGGACAATGAACACAATTGCATTTTATCGATGGCAAATTGAATGCACAGAGATACTGTGACGAGATCCTGAGGCCCATTGTCGTGCCATTCATCCGCCGCCATCACCTCACGTTTCAGCATGATAATGCTAGGCCCCATGTCGCAAGGATCTATACACAATTCCTGGAAGCTGAAAATGTCCCACTTCTTCCATGGCCTGCATACTCACCAGACATGTCACCCATTGAGCATGTTTGGGATGCTCTGGATCGACTTGTACGACAGTGTGTTCCAGTTCCTGCCAATATCCAGCAACTTCACACAGCCATTGAAGAGGAGTGGGACAACATTCCACAGGCCACCATCAGTCTTATTAACTCCATGTGAAGGAGATGTGCCACACTGTATGAGGCAAATGGTGGTCACACTGGATACGGACTGGTTTTCTGATCCATTCCGCTACTTTTTTTTTAAAGGTATCTGACCAACAGATGCATATTTGTATTTCCAGTCATGTGAAATCCATAGATTAGGGCCTAATGCATTTATTTCAATTGACTGAGTTTCTTATATGAACTGTTACTCAGTAAAATCTTTGAAATTGTTGCGTGTTGCATTTATATTTCTGTTCAGTGTATAAGGAAATCAGTCAATTGAAATAAATAAATTAGGCCGCTTGCCCACACAATGCAGTACACACTGTCTGCCAACTGCCCGGTACAGTTGAAACTGGGATTCATCCGTGAAGAGCACATTTATCCAGCGTGCCAGTGGCCATTGAAGGTGAGCATTTGCCCAATGAAGTCGGTTACGACGCCAAACTGCAGTCAGGTCAAGGCCCTGGTGAGGACGACGAGCAAGCAGATGAGCTTCCCATAGACGGTTTCTGACAGTTTGTGCAGAAATTATTTGGTTGTGCAAACTCACAGTTTCATCAGCTGTCCGGGTGGCTGGTCTCAGACCATCCCGCAGGTGAAGAAGCCGGGTGTGGAGGTCCTGGGCTGATGTGGTTACACGTGGTCTGAGGTTGTGAGGCCAGTTGGACGTACTGCCAAATTCTCTAAAGCGACATCGGAGGTGGCTTACGGTAGATACATTAACATTACATTCTCTGGCAACAGCTCTGGTGGACATTCCTGTAGTCAACATGCCAATTGCATGCTCCCTTAAAACTTGAGACATCTGTGGCATTGTGTTGTGTGACAAAACTGCACATTTTAGAGTGGCCTTTTATTGTGCCCAGCACAAGGTGTACCTGTGTAATGATCATGCTGTTTAACTAGCTTCTTGATATGCCACACCTGTCAGGTGGATGGATTATCTTGGCGAAGGAGAAATGCTCACAGGGATATAGGGATATAAATAAATTTGTGCACAATATTTCAGAGAAAAGCCTTTTGTGCGTATAGAAAATGTCAGGGATATTTTATTTCAGCTCATGAAACATGGGACCAACACTTTACATGTTGCATTTATATATTTGTTCAGTGTTATTCCATTGGTAGAAAGTATCATATGAAGTCCAATACACAAGATAGGCTGCTATCGTCATTGGGATCTAGCAGCAGCATGTACGTAATTGGAGAACTCCCCTTGTCTCACTAACACCCTTAGCTATTGAGCCTTTTGTGTGTATCAGCACTGGCAATCAAGAGTTGATTAGAACTACGAGACGTTAGCTCCAACTGACAAAAGAAAGAGAAATGAATCACTGCTTCTCTCGCAGAGGCAGAGCTATTTCTAGAGATGTGGTCACTGTGTTCAGGCCTAGCCAGCCAAGCCACTGGGAACAAAAACTGACTCCAGACTGGCCAAAGATGGCATCATATGGCGAAACAATCAATCTGAACTACCACATGAACTGTGCTGCTCAGTTTTCAGAGTAGGACTTAATGCAACTGATTTTCTGCTGAATGGTTTATAGCCCAGATAAACTGTACTAAAGAAGTGGGTCATAATCTTGTAGAAATCTAACTTTTTCATATTCATAACGTAGCCTACTCTTCATCCTCCGTTGCCCTTTTGAATGTGTTTTCCCATTCTGGCACATGGTTAGGGTCTAGCTTTAGGAAATGATCAGTCTGAGATTGGCCATAAGAGAGTTCTGTAAACCCGATTTCAACTGTGACATCCTACAGTGAGGGAAAAAAGTATTTGATCCCCTGCTGATTTTGTATGTTTGCCCACTGACAAAGAAATGATCAGTCTATAATTTTAATGGTAGGTTTATTTGAACAGTGAGAGACAGAATAACAACACAAAAATCCAGAAAAACACATGTAAAAAATGTTATAAATTGATTTGCATTTTAATGAGGGAAATAAGTATTTGACCCATCTGCAAAACATGACATTTACATTTTAGTCATTTAGCAGACGCTCTTATCCAGAGCGACTTACAGTTAGTGAGTGCATACATTTTAAAAACAATTCTCATACTGGTCCCCCGTGGGAAACGAACCCACAACCCTGGCATTGCAAACACCATGCTCTACCAACTGAGCTACACAGGACTACTTGGTGGCAAAAGCCTTGTTGGCAATGATAGATGTCAGATGTTTCTTGTAGTTGGCCACCTGGTTTGCACACATCTCAGGAGGGATTTTGTCCCACTCCTCTTTGCAGATCTTCTCCAAGTCATTAAGGTTTCGAGGCTGACGATTGGCAACTCGAACCTTCAGCTCCCTCCACAGATTTTCTATGGGATTAAGGTCTGGAGACTGGCTAGGCCACTACAGGACCTTAATGTGCTTCTTCTTGAGCCACTCCTTTGTTGCCTTGGCTGTGTGTTTTGGGTCATTGTCATGCTGGAATACCAATCCACGACCCATGTTCAATGCCCTGGCTGAGGGAAGGAGGTTCTCACCCAAGATTTGACGGTACATGGCCCCATCCATCATCCCTTAGATGCGGTGAAGTTGTCCTGTCCCTTAGCAGAAAAACACCCCCAAAGCATAATGGTTCCACCTCCATGTTTGACGGTGGGGATGGTGTTCTTGGGGTCATAGGCAGCATTCCTCCTCCTCCAAACACAGCGAGTTGAGTTGATGCCAAAGAGCTCGATTTTGGTCTCATCTGACCACAACACTTTCACCCAGTTCTCCTCTGAATCATTCAGATGTTCATTGGCAAACTTCAGATGGGCATGTATATGTGCTTTCTTGAGCAGGGGGACCTTGCGGGCGCTGCAGGATTTCAGTCCTTCACTGCGTAGTGTGTTACCAATTGTTTTCTTGGTGACTATGGTCCCAGCTGCCTTGAGATCATTGACAAGATCCTCCCGTGTAGTTCTGGGCTGATTCCTCACCATTCTCATGATCATTGCAACTCCACGAGGTGAGATCTTGCATGGAGCCCCAGGCCGAGGGAGATTGACAGTTCTTTTGTGTTTCTTCCATTTGCGAATAATCGCACCAACTGTTGTCACCTTCTCACCAAGCTGCTTGGCGATGGTCTTGTAGCTCATTCCAGCCTTGTGTAGGTCTACAATCTTGTCCCTGACATCCTTGGAGAGCTCTTTGGTCTTGGCCATGGTGGAGAGTTTGGAATCTGATTGATTGCTTCTGTGGACAGGTGTCTTTTATACAGGTAACAAACTGAGATTAGGAGCACTCCCTTTAAGAGTGTGCTCCTAATCTCAGCCCGTTACCTGTATAAAAGACACCTGGGAGCCAGAAATATTTCTGATTGAGAGTGGGTCAATTACTTATTTCCCTCATTAAAATGCAAATCAATTTATAACATTTTTGACATGCGTTTTTCTGGATTTTGTTGTTGTTATTCTGTCTCTCACTGTTCAAATAAACCTACCATTAAAGTTATAGACTGATCATTTCTTTGTCAGTGGGCAAACGTACAAAATCAGCAGGGGATCAAATACTTTTATCCCTCACTGTATAACAAGTCATGAGACTGACTGCTCATTTCATATAATGCCAAGTACAACTCTTCCCTCTCTCATGGGCTGTGAAAATCACCACTGTCGATAGATTGCAAAGTGGCCCATGTGAAAAGGAAGTCAGGGGAGGGAGGCGTTCTTTTGTTTCACAGGGTTTTACCTGCTAGATCCATTTGCACAGTGAAGAGCAAGGGGAGGTCGACAAGTGCTCATTTAATCGTACTTTAATGCCATGTGTTCAATGAACACTTTGGAAGATGACACCAGCCGACTAGGTACTACACCCAGCGTCTAATTGACATAGCCTGCCAAACTGTTCCTCTCAGTCAGTATAATAGCTCCGTGTCATCCGTCTGCACTGAGCTACAGTGGCGTAGGTGTGTAAATGCTGGAGGTGTGTGTGTCTCTGACTGAGTGAGTGAGAGAGGTGAGAAATGCTGAAGAGTCAGCTGGTGGTGAATTAAAAGCAACCAGGCTCTTAAAGTCAAACTGTGAAAAGAGAGTGGAGGAGAGAAATTGCACTTCTGTTTTGGTACATGAAGACCTGAGGGGTGTAATACAAAGCAGGATCAATGAGTTAGCCAGCTAACTTTCATAAACAACCAGAAATAACTTTAGATTTTCTGGTTCAATAAGAAAGCTAAACTTCAATGTTTTTGGTGATCCACACCACCAGAGTCTGAAATGAGCAGCTCCTGAATGATCATCTAAATAAAACAAGATCCTTCTCTTTCATTAAAAGTAGTATATCTAATCTTGGCCTTAAGGCATGTCATAACTGCTGAGACAGATTTTAGACACGTTATTTATAAATGCATTGTGTCTGATATGACGTTATGGAACAGCTGGAAGCCAATCAGTCTGAGCCCAGTCAGTATCTGCAGACACATACAGTACAACATGCACACTGAAGGCCTGCCTAATTGGCTACCTGTTTCCTTAACTGGAACTGTGGTTTAGAAAAACAGTAAACCCTTACGGGGCTATGTGCCACCTCACTACGCACTGACAAAGTCACTGTGTGAAGCATCTGCTAAAGAAAAGATTAGGGGATACATTATAATGATACAAGTTAGTAAAGTCACAGTCTCCCGAGTGGCGCAGTGGTCTGTAAGTCGCTCTGGATAAGAGCGTCTGCTAAATGACTAAAATGTAAATGTTAAACTGGGACAGCAAACTTGAAAGTTATCTAAAAAATAATAAAATCAGTAATATGATTGAGGATAAGCCGAAATTTCTCCTCTCAATCCAATTGCCATTATCGCTCTTGAAAAGGCTAGATGCATATTCCACAAAAATGAAAGAACACGTTTTTAGATGTACTTTTAATACATAATTTATGGACATATTACAATTAATTTATCCTTGATACACACAGTCGGACCAGAGAAGAGAACGTTGCTGATTGTATCAAATGGATAACCCCATATTTAGACTTCTCCGCCCATAGGGAGGAGTGAACAGGTGTGTGAGGGGGGTTGAGGGAGGGAATGAGGAATGAACCATTCATCTATAGCAATCAACTCCAGAGTAGTCAGGTCCACTCAATCACTTCAGCCAGATGTTCTTGTCTCCTACGTCTGCATTATAACCTGCAGCGTACTTCTTTCCCGGGAGCTTTTGGACAGAAAAGAAAATGACAGTCAATTTAATTAGATTGAGAGAAGTGATTGGCTATATCCCCTATGATGTATGCTGAACATCTGGGATGTATTTGCTGAAACAGTTGCCAAAAATATAGAGCGCAAATCTTAGTTAAGTTGCAAGTAAAATACAATGTAGTTACCTAGGTATAAACAAAAACAACAACTTAATAGATATTGAGCCTTTTTGGAAATAAATCAAGTTAGCAGCCTAATAGTTATTCTGAGAGTTCTGTAACCCTCTTAGTCTGGGCATACAGTAAGCCATAGCCTACACTTTACTGAAGAAATCCTTAAAACTAATCCAATGTGAGGGTTTTAGTCAAGGAGTCATCCTTGCCTCAAAAAAAAACATTTGTGGGAATTGCTTGGGTAAAAAGAGACAAGTGAGATTCCACAGGACACTTAGGCAGGTTTAACGTTCTCTGATTTAAGGAGCAGGGCCTTCTTATTCCCTTAAGCTTTGAAGAACTAGCCACTCAAGACTCATCCATCCTTGGATGTGGGATGACAGCAAAGACTAATGGTATAGCAAAGTGTTTTTGTCACTAGGGGCGACATTGCAGTCCATCACCCCAGAGCCTTGGCAAACAGCATGTTATGAGTTACTGCTAATGTGAAGCCACATCAGTGACAGAGTGATAGACAGCCAGACCGCTCTCCGTCACCCAGGCGACGCTACACCATTAGTCTTGTGAGTATGAAACAAAAAATAGTCTAGTGTTAACTGAGGCCTACATTAGCACTGCTTCTCTTTCTTTCAACTGTTATCAGTCAGCAAAAGAAGCAGAAAATATACTTAAATATAAAATATAGGGGCGGCAGGTAGCTTAGTGGGTAAGAGCATTGTGCCAGTAACCGAAAGGTCGCTGGTTCTAATCCCCAAGCCAACTAGGTGAAAAATCTGTTGATGTGCCCTTAAGCAAGGCACTTAACCCTAATTGCTCATGTAAGTCGCTCTGGATAAGAGCGTCTGCCAAATGACGTAAATAAATAAAAATAAATAAAATACATTTACAGCTTCAAAGACAATCAGCCAAGATTGGAGAAGTGGTGTTGGATTGCAAATAGCAACATTGATAGGCATTCAAGTTTTATTTTGTTTACCTAGTTTTACTTTGACATCTGCGGTACAATTTAGCAAGAGTTTTAGCTGGCGAAGCCAAAATGAAATCACCAGACAAAACCCTATCTGTTGTTCTTCTTGTCAAACAGTACAGTACATGCTCTACTGCAGAATACTAGCTTGCACTTCAGAAGAAGTGAACTTTGTCAAGTAAAAGTATGGATGAGAAAATGCAGACAACCTAAGCCCGCCATAGTTCACATTCCCCAAGCTTGTCCTCCCACTCGTTCCAGTATAATAGCGGGCACCGAGCAAAATGTCAGCTCAAAGAATCCTGTAGCACATTATATACCCCCACATCTCCAGTCAATAAACTTTAAAGGTCAGGACAGAATGTTTTCCTGCAAGACTGATGACACCAATGACTTGGAGAATATTCCACATATGGCATTTCCCTTTTCGTATATCATTTGATATTTCAGCTACCAAAATAGTTATTTAATATGCTGGAAGCAAAAGCACTAGACGGCCACAAAACCCAGGAGAGACGGAGGGAAAATACTATTGAAGGAGGGAGAAAGTCCTGTCCCTATGCAGTATGGTAGCCTATAGCTCATATACCACTTTATCATAATCTGGTCATATCAGGTGATCTAGCCACACCACATCATAAGAGAAGTGCTTTTCTCCCTTACCGATTTGAAGGCATAGTAGCCTGCGTCGTACTCGTGAGCCCCGATGGTGACCTCAGGGAGGAAGTTGGGTACAAGGGTCAGATCTGCCACCCTCATCTTGTCTTCCACCCTGGGGAGAAAGGCAGGAAAACAGCAGGCTGATGAGAAGGCCTCCAGAGGTCCAATATCAACCATATATGCCTACCCATGTACGTGACGGAAAATTAAGGTCTACACGTGTAGGGAACAAATTAAGTGATTATACTTACAGCATTCTCAGGTAGTGGAGTGTGACATCATCCTGCTCTACCCAAGGTCCTTTCTCAAATTTCAAGTACTCAATGTCTTCTGCAATCTAAAGATGAGAAAAACAAGTCTATTTTGACGAGAAGTTTTTGTGAGGGAATAAGACGGGTTTCCAATAGCAGTCAGTGCATTTCAGGTTCATGCACTGGGTAGGCCTATAACAAATAACATCAACACCATGTTTGTTTTCTCACCAGAAACTACAAGGTTAGCCAATTATGATATAATCATTGTTTTATACTTCTAGTCATTCACTGTATTTCTTACCCTCTCGATGTCTTGTGCCTGGGTTGCATCATAAGCGAGCAATTCTGCATTCTCACTGAAATACAGAAAAACAATCTCAACACCTTTCTTGTAAATGGTTGAAGGTCAAATTGGAGAAAAATTGCTTTGTTCAAAAATGTTCAAGTTGTTAATAGACAGGGTCATCTCAGAGGTTTCAAGAATAGTATTTACGCTTCACTAGAGAGCTTTCTAGTCCACTAACCTGATTTTGGGAAGGTAGGTCTTCTTGTAGGCATCCTCAATGCTCTTCAGATAGGGTAGGGGTACATCCTGAGGGTAAGACAGGATAAATTCATAAAGACAGGAACAACACACTTTAGAAAATAGACTATTTGAAAAGATAAGATAGCTACACCAGACCCAACACAATTCACTTGCTTAGTCAAAGTGCCTTAAATGGATTTAACTTAACAAGCGGAACACCCAAAGTGGTAAAGAAGCAGATCTGTTTGGAGCTGTTGAAACAGATTCTCACCTTCAATGATCTGATCTGTAGAGTGGAAAGGTAATTATACCTAACTTAAGAATAATCACTGCAAATTTTTTCCACATGTTGTTGTGTTACAGCCTGAATTTAAAATGGATTAAAATGAGCTTTTTTGTAACTGGCCTATACACAATACCCCATCATGTCAAAGTGGAATAATGTTTTTAGAAATGTTTATGGCAAGCCTAAATAAGTTCAGGAGTAAAATATTGCTTAACAAGTCACATAAGTTGCATGGACTAACTGTGCGCAATAACAGTGTTTAACATGATTTTTTTTTTATGACTACCTCATCTCTGTACCCCACACATACAATTATCTCTAAGGTCCATCAGTCAATCAGTGAATTTCAAACACAGATTCAACCACATAGACCATGGAGGTTTACCAATGCCTCGCAAAGAAGGGCACCTATTGGTAGATTGGTTAAAAAGAGCAGACATTGAATATCCCTTTGAGTATGGTGAACTTAGTCACTACTAAGATATAGGCGTCCTTCCTAACTCAGTTGCCGGAGAGGAAGAAAACAGATCAGGGATTTCACCTAAGGCCAATGGTGACTTTAAAACAGTAAGAAAATGTAACGGTTGTGATAAGAGAAAACTGAGGATGGATCACCAACATTGTAGTTACTCCACAATACTAACCTAGTTGACAGAGTGAAAAGAAGGAAGCCTGTATAGAATGAAAATATTCCAAAATATGCATCCTGTTTGCAACAAGGCACAAAAGTAATACTGCAAAATTTGTGGCAAAGCAATTACATTTTAGTCCTGAATACAAAGTGTTAAGTTTAGGGCAAATCCAATACAACACGTCACTGAGTACCACTCGTCATATTTTCAAGCATAGTGGTGGCTGCATCATGTTATGGGTATGCTTGTACTCGTTAAGGACTGGGGAATTTTTCAGGATAAAAAATAAACGGAATGGAGCTAAGCACAGGCAAAATCCTAGAGGAAAACCTGGTTCAGTCTGCTTTCCAGATACTGGGAGATGAATTCACCTTTCAGCAGGACAATAACCTAAAACACAAGGCCAAGAAGAGTTGCTTACCAAGAAGACAGTGAATATTCCTGAGTGGCCAAGTTACAGTTTTGACTTAAATCTGATTGAAAATCTATGGCAAGTCCTGAAAATGGTTGTCTAGCAATGATCAACAACCAATTTGATAGAGATTGAAGAATTTTCAGAATAATAAAAATGGACAAATATTGTACAATCCAGGTGTGGAAAGCTCTTAGAGACTTACCCAGAAAGACTAACAGCTGTAATCGCTGCCAACAGTGATTCTAACATGCATTGACTCAGGGGGTTGAATACTTAGTGCATTCGGAAAGTATTCAGACCCCTTTACTTTTTCCACTTTGTTACGTTACAGCCTTATTCTAAAATGGATTCCCCCCCATACAATACCCCATAACGACAAAGCAAAAACAGGTTTTTCGTTTATTTTGAAAAATAACTGAAATATCACATTTACATAAGTATTCAGACCCTTTACTCAGTACTTTGTTGAAGCACCTTTGGCAGTGATTACAGCCTCGAGTCTTCTTGGGTATGACGCTACAAGCTTTGCACACCTGTATTTGGGGAGTTTCTCTCATTCTTCTCTGCAGATCCTCTCAAGCGTTGTCAGGTTGGATAGGGAATGTTGCTGCACAGCTATTTTCAGGTCCCTCCAGTGATGTTCGATCGGGTTAAAGTCCGGGCTCTGGCTGGGCCACTCAAAGACATTCAGAAACTTGTCCCAAAGCCACTCCTGTGTTGTCTTGGCTGTGTGCTTAGGGTCGTTGTCCTGTTGGAAGGTGAACCTTCGCCCCAATCTGAGGTCCTGACGTGACGCTTGGCATTCAGGCAAAATAATTAAATCTTGGTTTCACCAGACCAGAGAATCTTGTTTCTCATGGTCTGAGAGTCTTTAGGTGCCTTTCGGCAAACTCCAAGCGGGCTGTTATGTGCCTTTTACTGAGGAGTGGCTTCTGTCTGGCCACTCTACCATAAAGGCCTGATTGGTGGAGTGCTGCAAAAATGGTTGTCCTTCTGGAAGGTTCTCCCATCTCCACAGAGGAACTCTGGAGCTCTGTCAGATTGACCATAGAGTTCTTGGTCACCTCCCTGACCAAGGCCTTCTCCCACGATTGCTCAGTTTGGCCGTGCGGCCAGCACTAGGAAGAGTCTTGATGGTGCCAAACTTCTTCCATTTCTGAATGATGTAGGCGTACTGTGTTCTTGGGGACCTTCAAGGCTGCAGAAATCTGTGCCTCAACACAATCCTGTCTCGGAGCTCTACGGACAATTCCTTCGACTTCATGGCTTGGTTTTTGCTCTGACATGCACTGTCAACTATGGGACTTTATATAGACAGATGTGTGCCTTTCCAAATCAGATGTGTGCCTTTCCAAATTTACCACAGGTGGACTCCAAGTTGTAGAAACATCTCAAGGATGATCAATGGAAACAGGATGCACGTGAACTCAATTTCGAGTCTCATCGCAAAGGGTCTGAATATTTCTGTTTTAAATTTTTAATAAATAAAATAAAACTGTTTTTGCCTTTTCATTATTGGATGTAGATTGATGAGATTTTTTATTTATTTAATCAATTCTAGAATAAGGCTATAACGTAACAAAATGTGGAAAAAGTCAAGGAGTCTGAATAATTTCTGAATGCACTATATCTAAATCTATCTAATCAAATTTTTCTATGTATGGCTGACCCCAATTAGTCCACTGCTCGATTGTTTGGTCAATAGGCTGTTGGTCGACCAAGATTTTTTTAGCCGAGCAGTAGCAAATAAATATATTTTTGATGGCACACGAGACACCCGTCTTATTCGCGCCCATCTCAGTGAACTAATCCATTGTGGAGGCCACGAGGATGGCACAGTCCAAGAAGAAGGGGAGTGTGGCTAAGATGCACAATGCACATCTCCCGCCAATTTGTGCACATTCATTGTTTCATAACTTCATTGTGTCAATTGTTTGCGTTTGATTGTTATTGTCTATCAATTCCCCATGACATACAGTGGGGAGAACAAGTATTTGATACACTGTCGATTTTGCAGGTTTTCCTACTTACAAAGCATGTAGAGGTCTGTAAATTTTATCATACGTACACTTCAACTGTGAGACGGAATCTAAAAAATCCAGAAAATCACATTGTATGATTTTTAAGTAATTAATTTGCATTTTATTGCATGACATAAGTATTTGATCACCTACCAACCAGTAAGAATTCCGGCTCACACAGACCTGTTAGTTTTTCTTTAAGAAGCCCTCCTGTTCTCCACTCATTACCTGTATTAACTGCACCTGTTTGAACTCGTTACCTGTATAAAAGACACCTGTCCACACACTCAATCAAACAGACTCCAACCTCTCCACAATGGCCAAGACCAGAGAGCTGTGTAAGGACATCAGGGATAAAATTGTAGACCTGCACAAGGCTGGGATGGGCTACAGGACAATAGGCAAGCAGCTTGGTGAGAAGGCAACAACTGTTGGCGCAATTATTAGAAAATGGAAGAAGTTCAAGATGATGGTCAATCACCCTCGGTCTGGGGCTCCATGCAAGATCTCACCTCGTGGGGCATCAATGATCATGAGGAAGGTGAGGGATCAGCCCAGAACTACACGGCAGGACCTGGTCAATGACCTGAAGAGAGCTGGGACCACAGTCTCAAAGAAAACCATTAGTAACACACTACGCCGTCATGGATTAAAATCCTGCAGCGCACGCAAGGTCCCCCTCATCAAGCCAGCGCATGTCCAGGCCCGTCTGAAGTTTGCCAATGACCATCTGGACGATCCAGAGGAGGAATGGGAGAAGGTCATGTGGTCTGATGAGACAAAAATAGAGCTTTTTGGTCTAAACTCCACTCGCCGTGTTTGGAGGAAGAAGAAGGATGAGTACAACCCCAAGAACACCAATCCCAACCGTGAAGCATGGAGGTGGAAACATCATTCTTTGGGGATGCTTTTCTGCAAAGGGGACAGGACGACTGCACCGTATTGAGGGGAGGATGGATGGGGCCATGTATCGCGAGATCTTGGCCAACAACCTCCTTCTCTCAGTAAGAGCATCGAAGATGGGTCGTGGCTGGGTCTTCCAGCATGACAACGACCCGAAACACACAGCCAGGGCAACTAAGGAGTGGCTCCGTAAGAAGCATCTCAAGGTCCAGGAGTGGCCTAGCCAGTCTCCAGACCTGAACCCAATAGAAAATCTTTGGAGGGAGCTGAAAGTCCATATTGCCCAGCGACAGCCCCGAAACCTGAAGGATCTGGAGAAGGTCTGTATGGAGGAGTGGGCCAAAATCCCTGCTGCAGTATGTGCAAACCTGGTCAAGACCTACAGGAAACGTATGATCTCTGTAATTGCAAACAAAGGTTTCTGTACCAAATATTAAGTTCTGCTTTTCTGATGTATCAAATACTTATGTCATGCAAAAAAATGCAAATTAATTACTTAAAAATCATACAATGTGATTTTCTGGATTTTTGTTTTAGATTCCGTCTCTGATAAAAATTACAGACCTCTACATGCTTTGTATGTAGGAAAACCTGCAAAATCGGCAGTGTATCAAATACTTGTTCTCCCCACTGTATATCACCAGTAGTACATTTACCGTTAATTCCTATAATTTCCATTCTACAATGTTTGTTTGGTTACGGTAATTTCTGTTAACCTCTACGGGATCAGTGTCCTGTATACGGGACGGTTGAGCTATCGTGCGCTAATGTGATTAGCATGACTGTTGTAAGTAACAGCAAACTTTCCAGGACATAGACATGTCTTATATGGGCAGAAAGCTTAAATTATTGTTAATCTAACTGCACTGTCCAATTTACAGTAGCTATTACTGTGAAAAAATACCATGCTATTGTTTGAGGAGAGCGCACAACAACAAAAAAACGTATCATCACGGCAACTGTTTTGATACATTCACCTCTGAAGGTAAATAATGTACTTACATTCAGTAATCTTGTTCTGATTTGTCATCCTAAGGGTCCCAGAGATAAAATGTAGCATAGTTTTGTTTGATAAAATCCATTTTTATATTCAAATGTAGGAACTGGGTTCTACAGTTAGATCCCCTGCTGTCTCTGGCTCCACACCCACCCCGCCATCTAGATCTGTGAAAGTTAGTGTATAAGCTAATGATCCATCATGCATGACATTCCTGGGAGTGTGTAAACTTACATTTTGTATTACCATATATTTTTTGTATGTTCTCTATAGTTATGTACTTGAAAATGTATCAATTGACCAATTCGGCACATTTGGGCAGACTTGATACAAGATAGTCCAGTATTACAATGCTTCACTGGATCAATCTGAAACTTTGCACACACTGCTTCTATCTAGTGGCCAAAGTCTAAATTACGTCTAAACTGCAATATTCCATTGTGTTCTTGTGTTCTATTCTATTCTCTTGCATTTCAAAGATGGAACAACAACAAAAAATAGAAAACGCATGCTTTTTGTTTGTATTATCTTTTACCAGATCTAATGTGTTATTCTCCTACATTAATTTCCACAAACTTCAAAGTGTTTCCTTTCAAATGGTATCAAGAATATGCATATCCTTGCTTCAGGTCCTGCTTCAGGTGGTTAGATTTGGGTATGTCATTTTAGGTGAAAATTGAAAAAAGGGTCTGATCCTTAAGAGGTTAATGCATTCAATACATTATTATTCCAGTCTTTTACCGTTCTCATTGTCAGGTGGACACGTTGTTTACAGAGCGCACAACCTATGCTACACTTGTGTGAAACAAGTTTTGGTTTATTTCATTCTATTTACGAGTTTTGTCAATTTAGTCATTGTCTCGTTTGGAGCGCTCCTGTCAATGTTTAGTATTGGACGCGCACCTGAGTACGCATAGAAGTAGGCCTATAGGCTACCTGGCCTACGCGCAAATGTAGGCATATAAAATGTGCCCATTTGGGGTTCTGATAGTATTTCTGATTGGCTTAACGCACCACCACTACTTAGCTGTGGAGCTTCTCAAAGTAATGTTTTCTTCACCTCAAAACAGCAAGCAAACAAAGTCTGTTTTTACATCCATTGAGAATGACAATAGTTCTTCAATGTATTTGAACAATCTTTCCATCTCTCTCCCTTTTGATAACCACTCAGCGTGAAAGGGAAAAATGTCATCCTCTGATCCACTGGAAACATCATAAATAGGCCTACCTGATTACTTCTTATTCCTTGCTCAAAATAGCCTACAGCTGTGTCTGTCCCGAGCTCATTTGCACAGGAAACTGAGGGCCCAGAATATTTTATAAAATGTTGCAAGTTTGCTAGCACGAGCTTCCAGGCAGAGTCTAGTTAATAGTTTATACAATGTTGAAAGTTCTATGTGATTTATAGGATATTTATTTTTATCAGGATATTTTCTACCTGCAGGCTGCAATGTTTTTATTTGTTGGCTTTATATAGGTAATTTTTACATAGTTGGCAACGGTAATAGAAGTTACTTTAGGGTTTGTATCATTTTCATTTAGATATAAAGTTGATTTTAAAAACGCACAGGGTGTGTCTACATATGGAAAAATAGACGCTTTAAAATTTCAACCAATCGATTGGTCAAAAGAACAGACGACTTTCGGTCCACAAAGATTTTTTCTAGTCGAGGACAGCCTTATTTTTTTTCTTTACAAAATGTTAGAATTTTTCTTCCAATTTGACATTGCATAGTATTTTCTGAAGATCGTTGACAATAAAATGACAATTAAATCAATTTTAATCCCACTTTGTAACAACAAAATGTGGAAAAAGTAAAGGGCTGTGAATACTTTAAGGCACTAGCATAAACAAGACCATAAGATGACAATGGTTATTCAACATGCACCCTAAACATTGAATAGCTAAAAAAGCTCCATCATGTTGATCACTGAAAGGATACATCTGGCTTTAACTAATAAGAAAGTGTGATTTAACATCTTTAAAACTGTGATGTTTAAACATATATTATATTTAAATCCAATCAGAGACGTGAGAATTACACTCAGGAAAAAAAGTTTGGAACACTGATCTGAAGTATAAATCAAACTATATAAGTTGAAAATAGCCTAGGTTTTAAGCACCTAGACACTACTTTTCTGGCAGAATCTGAGACTCCATATTTATCTCGATTCGCACCGAATTCCACCAGCCCTCCATGATTATCTTTAAAGACAGGATTATTGCTGGGGCCCACAATTGCATAATGCTAATAACTACCAGGCTTTGTGAGGCCCGCCTGCCTGCCAAATGTGAGAGGTCCTAAATGGGTGTGCGGGAAAACAACTACTAATTCCTATAATTGTTACACATTACCAGAGACAAAAATCATTTTAAACTTCTCGAAAAGTCTCTACTGTGGTCAAGATTCTCAGTCTGTTGCTAACAGCAAGTAATGTTCTTAATTGGAAACTTTAAGAACATTACTCGCTGTTAGCAACAGACTGAGAATATTATGTTCTGTTTCTAACCTAGCTCATGACCACAGTAGACTTTTTGAGAAGTTTAAAATGCTTTTTGTTTAAAGCCCCAAATACATCAATATTAGAAAACCTTCACACAATTTAGAATCATTATTGAACAGGGCTCAAAATTGGTTGAATAAAACCTGAGTCACACATCAAACCTTACGGCAACTTCCATAGGTTCTCTACCACCTGATAATAGATGGTCATTCAGTCAAACAGACAAACGATATGCCTAGAAAAGTATAGCATTGATTATATTTTCCTTGTTTGTGTCTCCCTACCTTGCCTGACGCCTTTAGCTTCTTCTGCACTTCTTCTGCTGGCGTGTCCACATAGATGACCAAGTGAGGGGGCAGGAACTCACAGATGCTGATACCTTTGATTTCATTGTAGTGGTCTACGCCTGCATTACAGAACATATGAGATTCATCAACCTCAGCCATGTAAAATCAAATCAAATTTTATTGGCCACATGCGCCAAATACAACAGGTGCAGACATTACAGTGAAATGCTTACTTACAGCCCTTAACCAACAGTGCATTTATTTTTAATAAAAAAGTAAAATAAAACAACAAAGAAGTGTTGAGAAAAAAATAGCAGAAGTAAAATAAAATAACAGTAGGGAGGCTAAATATACAGGGGGGTACCGGTGCAGAGTCAATGTGCGGGGGCACCGGCTAGTTGAGGTAGTTGAAGTAATATGTACATGTGGGTAGAGTTAAAGTGACTATGCATAAATAATTAACAGAGTAACAGAGGCGTAAAAAGATGGGGTGGGAGTTGGGGGTGGGGGGGGCAGTGCAAATAGTCCGGGTAGCCATGATTAGCTGTTCAGGAGTCTTATGGCTTGGGGGTAGAAGCTGTTGAGAAGTCTTTTGGACCTAGACTTGGCACTCCGGTACCGCTTGCCGTGTGGTAGCAGAGAGAACAGTCTATGACTAGGGTGGCTGGAGTCTTTGACAATTTTGAGGGCCTTCCTCTGACACCGCCTGGTATAGAGGTCCTGGATGGCAGGAAGCTTGCCCCCAGTGATGTACAGTTGCCATGCCCCTTGTGTATTAATGGTGGCATACATAAAAAAAGCTTCTTCACCCACAGTTTATTTATTTATAACACTAATGACCTTTCAATATCATGGCATTGTGAGGTTGGTGTTAAACCAGGTCTGATTCATAACAATGCAATAGCACTATTCAGATCTGTACCACCCTTATTATTGGGATTTCAGTACTTACACTGCCTTCTGATGTAGCCCTGTTTGAACATGGCCTCCACAAACACCATGTCACTGTAGGGGGAGCGCTCCAAGATCACACCTTGGCCTAGAATGGAGAAAGGTTATGAGAAGGACATTACTAAAAACACAAAATGGCCAGAATCATATTTTTGTTTAAGATCTACATGAAAAAAGCCATTTAGAATAAAACTAGGCATTAATTTAACTACAGGAAGGTAAGCTCAAGAGCTCAATTATTTGTTTTTCCCAAATCCCTAACACAATCCTGATATAATTTGTGAGTGATATCTGAGCACATTCCCATAGCCAGCCAGCCGTACCTGTGGTGAGCAGGTGCTCCATGGCGTCTGACCACTGAAGGAGCCTCATGAGGTACATCCATGCCTGCAGCCGGTAGGAGTTCCCATCAGCAGCCTTGGGGTCTGCATAGAACTTCTCCAGGCTGCAGTTACCGTTGAAGGCGGTTGGCAGAGGCCCCTTCTCCGCTGTCATCTTGTCCAAGTAGTGTGTGTTAGGCTCGGGCATGTACAGCATCCCTACAGACATCAGGCAAAGTGTTAATGTAGTCAATATACATTAATCCTGTTTTGTACCAGAAGGTAGGAAATGAACGTTTTTTTTATTTTTAGTCAATGAAAATAATTGGCATTATAAACTTCAAACTCCCCAAGTTATAAATCTGTATAAATAAGTTGGCCACATGCACCAAATACAACAGGTGCAATAAGTAGTCTAGACTTCAATAACTGCATTGACAACATGATCATTACCCAGCTTGTCAGCCAGATTCTGGGCCAGCGCCCCCTTTCCTGAAGCCAGGTTGCCATCAATGGAGATGATCTTGCTGTTCTCCTTGAACCTTGGGGTTGTCCTCTCGCCCAGTGCGTATGCCCACCAGCCGTACCGTAGGTTCCTTACTGAGCTTGTGTGAATACCTGCCTAAAGATATAAGATATGTTGATCAATTAATTCTCAAATCAAATATTGAATTGTACTCAGTGTCAATAGAATGAGCATGTGAGTGTCATCCTTCTGACCATCCTGCCCACCATGAATTAAGTATGCTTAGTTAGCTAGTTAAATAATTGTAATTGATACAACTGAAAGACTAGCTAGGATGTCAGGAGGATGACAAGAATGGTATAACGGTAACTAGCCAATTAGTTCATATAAGCTAGCTAGCCAATTAGTTCATATATTGCCGCTAATTACAATACATTGCTACAGAACAGTTGTTGACAACAGCAAAACAGTCAGCTGTCCACGCGAAACACCAATCTGCTAGCTAGCCTTCTTAGCATTAGCATTCTTGTTATGGTGTCCTTGTACCGAGGCTTGTGAACTTGATGCCCTTCGTTGCGCGAGAGAGCATTTTTGCAATTCTTCCTATAATCTTACCGTCTGAATAGGTGTCCCTGCTTTGAAAACGGCTGTCCCCGAGGGGATGACCAAACGGATCACCCGTAACGCCATGATTATTTACCACCAGAACCGCTAATCTGACCCCAAAATCACCCTCTTTACTAGTTCTTTCGAGGCGCGACAATAACGCTTTTAAAGGGGCTTTCTTGCCCGTAGTCGAGTAATATTGACGTCATCAAGAGTGTCCAATTGTATTGCCTGAAAGAAAAATACAAGAAATTCAAATGAGCGCCATGGTTAAGGTAAGGGGTAAAGTTATGGTTAAGTTTAGGGTAGGGACGTCCCAAGGATCGCGGATAGCACTTACCAGATTATAAAGAGATAAATATTATCTACTGCCTCCGCCACAGGAGGTTGGTGGCACCTTAATTGGGGAGGACTGGCTCGTGGTAATGGCTGGAGCGGAGTAGGTGGAATGGCATCAAATACATCAAACACATGGTTTGATTCCATTGCATTGGCGCCGTTCCAGCCATTATTATGAGCCTTTCTCACCTCAGCAGCCTCCACTGGTCGCCGCCCTTACTTCACCCATGCACACTAAGGCTTTTCAGCACTCAGCTTTGATAATACAGCTATGTTGGTCTACTAGTAGGCCTACAACTGTACTTCAAACAACATTTACATTTTAGCAGACGGTCTTATCCAGAGTGCCTTCAACTAAACCACATATCACAGTCATCTCAAGTAATACTTTCTTCAATAAAGCCTTTATCAGGGAAATCAGTGCTAGTAAGAAAAGACAAGTGCGAGAGACTATAGCAGTGTTAATGATGTTGTTTGTTTGTTGGGGGGGGGGTGCTAGGGGTTCGTTCAACCAAGGTGCTTCACCTGCTCCTTGAATTGATCTCTTCAAATCATTATTTTACTTTTAGATTTGTGTGTATTGTTAGATATTACTGCGCTGTTGGAGCTAGGAACACAAGCATTTCATTACACCCGCAATAACATCTGCTAAATATGTGTACACAACCAATAAAATGTGATTTGATTTGATTTGAACCAGAGAGGAAGAAGCGAGAGGGTGTCCACCAAAATAAGACCACGAAGTAAGGAATTTTTGTATGGAAGTCAACAAGAGAGTGTCGAATTTGGTCAACAGAAAATCTAATTGCTAATTTACTACATGAGGCTTATTTGATCAAATATATGTTTCGTAATCGTTAGGTTGTTATGAATGTACTGATATAAGTGGACCCACGTGACATTTCGGCAACTTAAAAAAAGATATACTTTATATCGGAGTTGTGCCTGTTGTTCAAGCGCATATCTGCCCTCTCATTGGCTAGAATGATCCCACCTGATCTCGCCTCCTCCCACCTGCCTTCCGTCTTTGAGGACATGTATTTCCATTGTTAGAGCAGTCACTCGACTATCTTGACAATATAATAGAAAATATTTTATTCAACACAGGGCAGATGTAGGCCTGCTCTATGTCCAGTAGATGGTGCTAACTGACCCTTTACTATGCTGCCATGATAACTTCAATATACCTAGGGTACTGGATACATTAGGCTGCAGTATATCAACATGGGTTAACAAAAAATATGTTAAGTGTATCTAAAGTAATAGATTACGTTTATTTGTCTGTTTGCTACTGGTATTTCAATAAATTGCTAAATATGTATTTTTGAAATTGTCAACGCATGTTCAATGTTACCATATCCTGGACAGAACATATCTGCTTGGGAGGATGTGTTGCTCAAATGTATCAGATTGAAAAACATATATTTTATGTAGATGTTTTGTTTTAGATGTGAAGATATTAACAAACGTTATGAATACATATATTTTCCAGTATTACAAACAGTATTTTGGAAGAGTACTATTGTTCACGTGACAGACGATAGCTTACAGAATAACTGCTTTCTTTCTGGAAGGAGCAGTCTACATGTTCAGACCCTACAGTTGCTTATCTTGAGATGATCGACAAGTTATTTTTATCTATTCCTTTCTGACATGCCTCCAACAGGATTTTTTTATTGTAAATCTTTAGTGCATTTCATGCTTGTTCATGGCAAACGTCCATCGGCCTATACCAAGCCAACTAAGCTAAGCAGAAAATGTTGAGTTCTATGATCCGAGAGCATTCCCTTAGAGTAAAATAATATATATATTTGGTTTTATGGGTCTTAGATTTAAATGTTGATGTTTCAGCAGCAAGTTTAACCACTGTGGGCCCGAGTAAGAGATGAATGGTCCTCTGTAGCTCAATTGGTAGAGCATGGCGCTTGTAACGCCAGGGTAGTGGGTTCGATCCCCGGGACCACCCATACGGAAAAATGTATGCACACATGACTGTAAGTCGCTTTGGATAAAAGCGTCTGCTAAATGGCATATTATATATATTATATTATATATGAATCCCTGACCAATGTCAACCACACTGAGTGCCCTTAAGCACTGGTCCTAGACACAGTTTCTCAACCCTAGTATTAACCCAAACCCTAAAACTAAACTGACCTTTAAACTCAATCATTTGAGTGACCTTTTAAAGTCTCAATCTACACACTATCATAAATGTAGTGCAATGGCACTGATTTAAGCCCTAAGTAGGCCATTGCTGCCTGTATTTGGAGCCTTGAATACAAAAGCTGTATTATTAATGATACAGACATCTGTTGACCCCCATCAAGGCTGGCTCTAGCCTTTTGGGGGCCCTAAGCGATATTTGGTTGGGGGGCCCCCTCACCAAGCTGTATAAAAATTTAGTGGCTCCTCTGTTGACGGCGGAGAGAAAAAGTTTAGTATTAAAGATTATTTCCTGCAATTCTACACATTTTGCCATAGGGTGTAGAGTAAATGTTGCAGTTTTAAAGCAAGTTTTCTGCAGTTCTACACATTTTTCAAATGGCGGAGAGAACATGTTGGAATTTTATAACAAATTTTATGCTATTCTTATTCTACTAATTTTGCCATGGGGCAGAGAGAAAATGTTGCAGTTTTAAAGCTAATTTCCTGCAATTCTACCCATTTTGCCATGGGGTGGAGAGACATTTTTGCAGTTTTGAAGCTAATTTCCTGCAATTCTACTTATGCCATGTTAATGATATCTGAATGGGAGTGACTAACAAAACCAATGGGGGCCCCCTGGAGGTCAGGGCCCCTGGGCATGTGCCCTGTGTGCCCGGTCGGTATTTGGCCATGATTACTACAAGTTTAGATAATTGGCTAAACTAGCTTACCAATCTAAAAAGAAGAGAAAAAACTACTGATGCACAACCAAATTTCACCTTGTGTAATCTTCTATTTGAACTCTCAACAGTAAGTTGAGATCCCGACTGAGTACCAATTATTTTATTTTTTTTATGCCTAGAGCTGTCCCTGACCCTGTCGCCACACCTCTAGCACCCTTTAGGAACACCCATAGCTCTCTGAGCTTTACATAACACTTTCTGACTGTCAGCTCCTGAGCGTGACTCGGCGGCTGTTATCTCTATCGTCCCGGAGACCATGAATGTAAACAGGCCTACTGTCAGCTCCAGTCGTCCATATTTCATTCCTCTGACTTCAAGCCAACATTTCTCACCTATTTTCTGCAAGAAAAATCCTCAAAGTGAAAAAAAGGTGAACATTTGTGTTTACCTGCCAAAACTTGGTTTGAAAAAGTTGGGAAAGACTTCAAGGACACTAAAGAAATCCGGACACACCTCATCAATTATTGCAGAGATTGAAGACTAATATTTGTTTAGGCCACGCTTTATTAAAGATCGTTTACATAAAGCCGTGAATGAAGATGGGCAGAGAGTAAATCTTAACACTGTATGACAGTAGAGGCCAACAACTATGCTGTGCAAAAAGGGTAAACTTCAAAACTTCTAGTGTGCAATTTGTGCTGCCCTTGAAAGATAAGCCACACATGCACATACATGCAAAAGCACATACAAAGCATAGAAACACCCACCAACTCACTATTACCCCCAACCCCACATAGACACATGCAAGTGCACACAAGTTCACACAACCACACCCACCCGTCCACACACACATGCTTGTGGAGACACACAGACACGCACACACACACTTATCTCACACATACTTATCTACAGGAACCAAGGTAATTAGTAAATAATGTACAGTGCAGTAAAACAACAATATGCCACATTCAGATCTCACGGCTTAAGCCCTGTGAGGCCAGTTGTGGGATTTGGCAATGCGTCTTTGCCAAATTTCCCCTGGTTATGGCAGGTTTTATTTAACTTTTCTGCAGCTCAGAGTGGCTTTTACAGTGCCAATAGGGAGGCAATTTGCCTGCTTTGTTTATCATTAAACAACTGGACGTCCATGGCAACAAAAATAGGTTTAAGCATTCAACTGAAAATAGGTACTTTATGGGAGGGATTTATATCGATTTGCCATATATTGCATCGCTATTCTTATCATCACTCTTTACTGCCCTTATCTGATCTGTGTAACCCAGCTGCATACTTCCATTTCATATTATTAATATTGCTGACATATAATAAGAAAGTCTACAGTACATTTGATGGAGATACCCTTGCTTCTGTGTAATGAAACAGAACATTATTTTTCAGTATTGGAACATTTTTGTTCTTAATAACAGATTCCAGTCAAGAGGAGAAGGGTGCTAGTAGTTGACACCACAATCTGTTTCTTGTCCATAGAGAGCAGAGGAAGCCTTGAACACAAAAGGAGGAGAAAAACACACATGGGGCAACAATTATGGTCCTTGCTTCCCTGCATGACAGACATTGTGGTTTCTCCCCAACTCAGAACACACAGAATCAATTGCCATAGTTAGCTAATAACATCACCCTTTACAGCTTGACCGCTGCAGTCCAAATCGGCAGAAACCATGACACTCCCTGGACACAGTATATGACCTGAGGTAATAGTAGCAGTTTTATAGTCTATAGCGGGACTGAGTCAAAAGTCGAGGTGTTATTAGAATGCATTTGCAGCATTCACACGCTACTGCCTTCCCACAGGAATAGCTAGCATCATGTTTTCATATGAGTCTGCAGTGCACTGCACAGAGGCTGAAGTAAAGATTAGGTGAAAGGACTGCATTTCAAGTTACGATAGCCTAGCTATGTTGCTTATTTTTTGCTTCTTATTTTCTCTGTCTGAAACACGGTACAGTACATGTATGCATCCTTTACTGGTTTAAACAACCGACCATGCTACCGAGCCTTAGTAAACTTTTGAAAAACATTGGGTTTGACCCGATACAATGCTATTTCACAGTAAACAAATTAACAACTGACTTTCAGCACGCTTATAGGGAAGGACACTCAACATGTACGACACTGACACAAATTACTGATGATTGGCTGAAAGAAATTGATAATAAGAAGTCGGGAGCTGTTTTGTTAGACTTCAATGCAGCTTTTCACATTATTGATCATAGTCTGCTGCTGAAAAAAACATATATGTTAGGGTTTTACATCCTCTATCATATCGTGGATCGAGAGTTACCTATCTAACAGAACAAATAAGTTGTACTTTAATGGATGCCCCTCTAACGTAAACCAGGTAGAGTTACCGTAGGCATACCTCAAGGTAGCAGTCTTGGCCCCTTACTTTTTTCTATTTTTACTAATGACCTAGCCTTGAGTAAAGCCAGTGTGTCTATGTACGCTGAAGACTTAACATTACACACTACAGCAAGTGAAATCCCTGAAACACTTAACAAAGAGCTGCAGTCAATTTTAGAATGGGTGGATAGTAATAACCTAAAAGCATTTGCTAAACCTTGTAATGAATAGTTCAGGAGACTAAACTGCTTGGTGTAATCCTAGATTGTAAACTGAGCTGATCAAAACATATTGATGCAACAGTAGCTAAGATGGGGAGAGGTCTGTCCATAATAAAGCGCTACACTTCTTTCTTGACATCACAATCAACAAAACAAGTTCTACAGACCCTAGTTTTATTACACCTGGACTACTGCCCAGTTATATGGTCAAGCACCACAAAGAAGGACATAGGCAAATTACAGTTGGCCCAGAACAGAGCAGCAAGTTCTGCTCCATAAATGTACACAGAGGGATAATATCAATAACATGCATGTCAATCTCTCCTGTCTCAAAGTAGTGGAGAGATTGACTCCATCACTTTGTGAGAGGTATTGACGTGTTGAAAGCACCAAACTGTCCATTCAAACAGTTAACACACAGCTCAGACACCCATACCTACCCTACAAGACATGCCACCAATGGTCACTTCACAGTCTCTAGGTCCAGAACAGACTCTGTGTCACGACTTCGACCGAGGCTGCCAAGGAGACGATTAGATTTAGTTATCCTCTCCCCCTCATTCCTTCAGTGATTGAGTCAATGCATGGGGCGCACTTCTTCACTAAGCTAGATCTCAGGAGTTCATACAGTGGGGGAAAAAAGTATTTAGTCAGCCACCAATTGTGCAAGTTCTCCCACTTAAAAAGATGAGAGAGGCCTGTAATTTTCATCATAGGTACACGTCAACTATGACAGACAAAATTAGAAAAAAAAATCCAGAAAATCACATTGTAGGATTTTTAATGAATTTATTTGCAAATTATGGTGGAAAATAAGTATTTGGTCAATAACAAAAGTTTCTCAATACTTTGTTATATACCCTTTGTTGGCAATGACACAGGTCAAACGTTTTTTGTAAGTCTTCACAAGGTTTTCACACACTGTTGCTTGTATTTTGGCCCATTCCTCCATGCAGATCTCCTCTAGAGCAGTTATGTTTTGGGGCTGTCGCTAGGCAACACAGACTTTCAACTCCCTCCAAAGATTTTCTATGGGGTTGAGATCTGGAGACTGGCTAGGCCACTCCAGGACCTTGAAATGCTTCTTACGAAGCCACTCCTTCGTTGCCCGGGCGGTGTGTTTGGGATCATTGTCATGCTGAAAGACCCAGCCACGTTTCATCTTCAATGCCCTTGCTGATAGAAGGAGGTTTTCACTCAAAATCTCACGATACATAGCCCCATTCATTCTTTCCTTTACACGGATCAGTCGTCCTGGTCCCTTTGCAGAAAAACAGCCCCAAAGCATGATGTTTCCACCCCCATGCTTCACAGTAGGTATGGTGTTCTTTGGATGCAACTCAGCATTCTTTGTCCTCCAAACACGACGAGTTGAGTTTTTACCAAAAAGTTCTATTTTGGTTTCATCTGACCATATGACCTCTTCTGGATCAAACAAATGCACTCTAGCAAACTTCAGACGGGCCTGGACATGTACTGGCTTAAGCAGGGGGACACGTCTGGCACTGCAGGATTTGAGTCCCTGGCGGCGTAGTGTGTTACTGATGGTAGGCTTTGTTACTTTGGTCCCAGCTCTCTGCAGGTCATTCACTAGGTCCCCCTGTGTGGTTCTGGGATTTTTGCTCACCGTTCTTGTGATCATTTTGACCCCACAGGGTGAGATCTTGCGTGGAGCCCCAGATCGAGGGAGATTATCAGTGGTCTTGTATGTCTTCCATTTCCTAATAATTGCTCCCACAGTTGATTTCTTCAAACCAAGCTGCTTACCTATTGCAGATTCAGTCTTCCCAGCCTGGTGCAGGTCTACAATTTTGTTTCTGGTGTCCTTTGACAGCTCTTTGGTCTTGGCCATAGTGGAGTTTGGAGTGTGACTGTTTGAGGTTGTGGACAGGTGTCTTTTATACTGATAACAAGTTCAAACAGGTGCCATTAATACAGGTAACGAGTGGAGGACAGAGGAGCCTCTTAAAGAAGAAGTTACAGGTCTGTGAGAGACAGAAATCTTGTTTGTTTGTAGGTGACCAAATACTTATTTTCCACCATAATTTGCAAATAAATTCATAAAAAATCCTACAGTGTGATTTTCTGGATTTTTTTTCCTCAATTTGTCTGTCATAGTTGACGTGTACCTATGATGAAAATTACAGGCCTCTCTCATCTTTTTAAGTGGGAGAACTTGCACAATTGGTGGCTGACTAAATACTTTTTTCCCCCACTGTACATCCTGGTGCGTGTTCGGGGGGGGGGATGAGTGGAAGACAGCATTCAGCACAACCACGGGGCATTATGAAACCTGGTGATGCCCTACGGTTTGATGAATGCTCCATCCGTCTTCCAGTCCTTTGTGAACGAGGTGTTTCGGGACATGCTTGGTCGCAGTGTGGTGGTCTACATCGATGACATCCTGGTGTATTCCGCTACTCGCGCCGAGCATGTGTCCCTGGTTCGCAAAGTGCTGGACCGACTGTTGGAGAATGACCTTTATGCCAAGGCAGAGAAGTGTATGTTTTTTCCAGCAGTCCGTCTCCTTCCTCGGATACCGCATTACCACCTCAGGTGTGGAGATGGAGGGAGATCGCATTTCAGCCGTGAGTAATTGGCCGACTCCAACCACGGTAAAGGAGGTGCAGCGCTTCCTTGGCTTTGCCAACTACTATCGGAGGTTTATACGGGGCTTTGGCAAGATTGCATCTCCCATTACATCCCTGTTGAAGGGTGGGCCGACCCGGCTCTGCTGGTCTGCTGAGGCTGACCTGGCCTTCAGGAGACTGCGAGATCTGTTCACCTCAGCTCCGGTACTGACCCACCCCGATCCATCACTACCGTTCGTAGTGGAGGTGGATGCGTCCGAGGTAGGGATTGGCGCTGTCCTGTCCCAACGCTTGGGCACGCCACCCAAGCTCCGCCCCTGTGCCTTCTTCTCTAAGAAGCTCAGCCCGGTGGAGCAGAACTACGACGTTGGTGATCGGGAGCTGTTGGCTGTTGTCCGAGCTTTGACCGTGTGGAGGCATTGGCTCGAAGGGGTGAAACACCCTTTCCTCGTCTGGACGGACCATCGTAACCTGGAGTACATCCGGGCATCGAGGAGGCTGAATCCTCGCCAGGCCAGGTGGGCCCTATTCTTCACCCGGTTTGATTTTACACTGTCATACATTCCGGGTACGAAGAACGTGAAGGCAGACGCACTGTCCCAGCTGTATGACACAGAGGAGAGGTCCATAGACAACACCCCCATACTCCCGGCCTCCTGCATTGTGGCGCCGGTAGTATGGGCGATGGACGCAGCTATAGAGCAGGCATTATGCACAGATCCATCTCCACCGCAGTGTCCAGCTGGGCTGCGGTACGTGCCTGCTCTTATCCGTGATCGTCTGATCTTCTTGGCACACACGTCACCCTCCTCTGGTCACCCAGGTATCGGTTGTACAGTGCGCTGCTTGATCGGAAAGTACTGTTGGCCTACCTTGGCTAAGGACGTGAGGGTGTACGTCTCCTCCTGCTCGGTGTGCGCCCAGAGTAAGGCACCTAGGCACCTCCCAGCGGGTAAGCTACAACCTTTACCAGTTCCACAACGCCCATGGTCTCACCTTAGTATTGATTTTTTGACTGATCTTCCCCTCTCCCAAGGTAACACCACCATCCTGGTCGTTGTGGACCGCTTCTCCAAGTCCTGCCGCCTCCTTCCTCTGCCCGGTCTCCCCACGGCCCTGCAGACTGCGGAGGCCCTGTTTACTCACGTCTTCCGGCACTACGGGGTGCCAGAGGATATAGTGTCCGACCGAGGTCCCCAGTTCACGTCCAAGGTTTGGAAGGCGTTCATGGAATGTCTGGGGGTCTCGGTCATCCTGACCTCTGGGTTCCACCCCGAGTCAAATGGGCAGGTGGAATGTGTAAATCAGGATGTGGGTAGGTTCCTGCGGTCCTACTGCCAGGACCGGCCGGGGGAGTGGTCGGTGTTCTTGCCATGGGCAGAATATGCCCAGAACTCTCTCCGCCACTCCTCTACTAACCTAACACCATTCCAATGTGTTTTAGGTTACCAACCGGTTCTGGCACCGTGGCACCAGAGCCAGACCGAGGCTCCTGCGGTGGATGACTGGTTTCGGCGTGCGGAGGAGACGTGGGACGCTGCCCACATTCACCTCCAGAGTGCCGTGCATCGTCAGAAGGCCAACGCTGACCGTCACCGCAGTGAGGCCCCGGTCTTCCTACCGGGGGATCGGGTCTGGCTCTCGACCCGGAATCTGCCCCTCCGCCTGCCCTGCCGGAAGCTGAGCCCGCGGTTTGTGGGGCCGTTCAAAGTCCTGAGGAGAATCAACGAGGTCACGTATAAGTTATTACTTCCCCCTGATTACCGTATTAACCCCTCATTTCATGTGTCTCTCCTCAGGCCGGTGGTGGTTGGTCCGCTCCAGGAGTCTGAGGTGCGGGAGGTTCCTCCACCTCCTCTGGACATCGAGGTTTCCCCGGCGTACTCTGTCCGCTCCATCCGGGATTCGAGGCGTCGGGTGGGGGGCTTTCAGTACCTCATGGAGTGGGAGGGGTACGGTCCGGAGGAACGGTGCTGGGTCCCGGTGAGGGATATCCTCGATCCCTCCCTGTTGCGGGATTTCCACCATCGCCATCCGGCTCGCCCTGCTCCGCGTCCTCCTGGCCGTACCCGAGGCTGGGGTGGGCGCGCTGCTGGAGCTGCGCGTCAAGGTGGGGGGGTACTGTCACGACTTCGGCCGAGGCTCCCTCCCCTCCTTGTTCGGGCAGGCTTCGGCGTTCGTCGTCACCGGCTTACTAACCACTGCCGCCCCAATCATCATCACATTTGTCTTGTCAATCACACACACCTGGTTCTAATCCCCTCATTAGTCCGTGTATAAGTGTTCCCTCTGCCCCCTTGTCCTTGTGGGTGATTGTTAGTTGTGAGAGTAGTATGGCTCGGTGGAGCTACTCGTACATTTTGTTGCCAGGGTAGTTTTTCCCCTGTGCCTATATATTATTGGATTCTACCATTACAGCGTATTTGCCAGGGATTAGAGTTTACCCTGTGCCTGTTTCGTTGATCGCTATTTGAGCGCATTTGTGTGTCAATGAAGGAATAAACTCTTTGTTCGGTGATTACCCTCCTGCACCTGACACCTTTCATTTTACATTTACATTTTCGTCATTTAGCAGACGCTCTTATCCAGAGCGACTTACAAATTGGTGAATTCACCTTATGATAGCCAGTGGGACAACCACTTTACAATATTTTTTTTTTTCTGTGATTTGTTGTTATTTTTATTATTATTATTATTATTTTTTATTTTTTTTGGGGGGGGGGAGTGGGGTAAGGGGGGTAGAAGGATTACTTTATCCTATCCCAGGTATTCCTTAAAGAGGTGGGGTTTCAAGTGTCTCCGGAAGGTGGTGAGTGACTCCGCTGTCCTGGCGTCGTGAGGGAGCTTGTTCCACCATTGGGGTGCCAGAGCAGCGAACAATTTTGACTGGGCTGAGCGGGAACTGTGCTTCCGCAGAGGTAGGGGAGCCAGCAGGCCAGAGGTGGATGAACGCAATGCCCTCGTTTGGGTGTAGGGACTGATCAGAGCCTGAAGGTGCCGTTCCCCTCACAGCTCCGTAGGCAAGCACCATGGTCTTGTAGCAGATGCAAGCTTCAACTGGAAGCCAGTGGAGTGTGCGGAGGATCGGGGTGACGTGAGAGAACTTGGGAAGGTTGAACACCAGACGGGCTGCGGCGTTCTGGATGAGTTGTAGGGATTTAATGGCACAGGCAGGGAGCCCAGCCAACAGCAAGTTGCAGTAATCCAGACGGGAGATGACAAGTGCCTGGATTAGGACCTGTGCCGCTTCCTGTGTAAGGCAGGGTCGTACTCTGCGAATGTTGTAGAGCATGAACCTACAGGATCGGGTCACCGCCTTGATGTTAGCGGAGAACGACAGGGTGTTGTCCAGGGTCACGCCAAGGCTCTTTGCACTCTGGGAGGAGGACACAACGGAGTTGTCAAGATCATGGAACGGGCAGTCCTTCCCCGGGAGGAAGAGCAGCTCCGTCTTGCCGAGGTTCAGCTTGAGGTGGTGATCCGTCATCCACACTGATATGTCTGCCAGACATGCAGAGATGCGATTCGCCACCTGGTTATCAGAAGGGTGAAAGGAGAAGATTAATTGTGTGTCGTCTGCGTAGCAATGATAGGAGAGGCCATGTGAGGATATGACAGAGCCAAGTGACTTGGTGTATAGCGAGAATAGGAGAGGGCCTAGAACTGAGCCCTGGGGGACACCAGTGGTGAGAGCACATGGTGCGGAGACACATTCTCGCCACGCCACCTGGTAGGAGCGACCTGTCAGGTGGGACGCAATCCAAGAGTGAGACGCGCCGGAGATGCCCAACTCGGAGAGGGTGGAGAGGAGGATCTGATGGTTCACAGTATCAAAGGCAGCAGATAGGTCTAGAAGGATGAGAGCAGAGGAGAGAGAGTTAGCTTTAGCAGTGCGGAGAGCCTCCGTGACACAGAGAAGAGCAGTCTCAGTTGAATGACCAGTCTTGAAACCTGACTGGTTTGGATCAAGAAGGTCATTCTGAGAGAGATAGCAAGAGAGTTGGATAAAGACGGCACGCTCAAGAGTTTTGGAGAGAAAAGAAAGAAGGGATACTGGTCTGTAGTTCTTGACATCGGAGGGATCGAGTGTAGGTTTTTTGAGAAGGGGTGTAACTCTCGCTCTCTTGAAGACGGAAGGGACATAGCCAGCGGTCAAGGATGAGTTGATGAGCGAGGTGAGGTAAGGGAGAAGGTCTCCGGAAATGGTCTGGAGAAGAGAGGAGGGGATAGGGTCAAATGGGCAGGTTGTTGGGCGGCCGGCCGTCACAAGTCGCAAGATTTCATCTGGAGAAAGAAGTCAAAGCATAGGGTAGGGCAGTGTGAGCAGGACCAGTGGTGTCATTTGACTTAACAAACGAGGATCGGATGTCGTCAACCTTCTTTTCAAAATGGTTGACGAAGTCATCCACAGAGAGGGAGGAGGGGGGGAGGGGGAGGAGTATTCAGCAGGGAGGAGAAGGTGGCAAAGAGCTTCCTAGGGTTAGAGGCAGATGCTTGGAATTTAGAGTGGTAGAAAGTGTCTTTAGCAGCAGAAACAGAGGAAGAAAATGTAGAGAGGAGGGAGTGAAAAGATGCCAGGTCCGCAGGAAGTCTAGTTTTCCTCCATTTCCGCTCGGCTGCCCGGAGCCCTGTTCTGTGAGCTCGCAAGGAGTCATCAAGCCACGGAGCAGGAGGGGAGGACCGAGCCGGCCGGGATGATAGGGGACATAGAGAGTCAAAGGATGCAGAAAGGGAGGAGAGGAGGGTTGAGGAGGCAGAATCAGGAGATTGGAGGGAGAAGGATTGAGCAGAGGGAAGAGATGATAGGATGGAAGAGGAGAGAGTAGTGGGAGAGAGAGAGCGAAGGTTGCGACGGCGCATTACCATCTGAGTAGGGGCAGAGTGAGTAGTGTTGGAGGAGAGCGAGAGAGAAAAGGATACAAAGTAGTGGTCGGAGACTTGGAGGGGAGTTGCAGTGAGATTAGTAGAAGAACAGCATCTAGTAAAGATGAGGTCAAGCGTATTGCCTGCCTTGTGAGAAGGGGGGACGGTGAGAGGGTGAGGTCAAAAGAGGAGAGGAGTGGAAAGAAGGAGGCAGAGAGAAATGAGTCAAAGGTAGACATAGGGAGGTTAAAGTCACCCAGAACTGTGAGGAGTGAGCCATCCTCAGGAAAGGAACTTATCAAGGCGTCAAGCTCATTGATGAACTCTCCAAGGGAACCTGGAGGGCGATAAATGATAAGGATGTTAAGCTTGAATGGGCTAGTGACTGTGACAGCATGGAATTCAAATGAGGAGATAGACAGATGGGTCAGGGGAGAAAGAGAGAATGTCCACTTGGGAGAGATGAGGATTCCTGTGCCACCACCCTGCTGACCAGATGCTCTCGGGGTAGAGAGCAGTAGGAGTAGCAGTGTTTTCTGTGGTAATCCATGTCTCCGTCAGCGCCACGATGTCAAGGGACTGGAGTGTAGCACAGGCTGAGATTAACTCTGAGATGAACTCTGCCTTGTTGGCCGCAGAACGGCAGTTCCAGAGGCTGCCGGAGACCTGGAACTCCACGTGGGTCGTGCGTGCAGGGATCACCAGGTTAGAGTGGCAGCAGCCACGCGGTGTGAGGCGTTTGTATAGCCTGTGCGGAGAGGAGAGAATAGGGATAGACAGACACATAGTTGACAGGCTACAGAAAATGGCTACAATAATGCAAAGGAGATCAGAATGAAATTAACTAAACATCTGGGAAAGCGAGAGAGCGGGGCCTCCCTCACTTACGTTTCACTGAAACACTCAAATATAACTCTCCCAACTTCCACTTTAGAAATTATAATTGTTGTAAACTACAGCCGTTCAATGTTTTCTAGGAATAGACTAACTTAGTTTATTCAGCTAGCTAACTTGGTACAGTATTATTCCGTGAAAACCGTCCAGGGCACCGAATCCTATGACGCCATAGCCAACTAGCATGCCAGCCTCCAATAACACGGTTTAGCACCAATACTCGGTTACAACAAACCACCAGTGTGTTAACATGCCAAGCAGATCATTCTTGTCCGTGTCTAACGTTGTGTAAAGTTTTGGGTTAGTTTTGACAGTTTGAGTAAGTCCTTCGTCAACTTATTCAGCCAGTTAGTTAGCTAGAATAGTTAGCATACTAGCTAGCCATTGCTCTCTGCCAACGAAAAACCCCTCCTCCCACGGCACGAACACACAGAGAGAGCCAAGCTAACGTTAACTAGTCACCCATGTCCCGAATTCCCTTGAACGACTCTGGTTACCAGTATGTAAAAACAAAACACAAATGTAGGTAATAACTTACCCTTAGTAGCTACTGTTAGCCAGTTAAGTGCAAAGCTAGCCACTGAATCGATTCAGCCAGTTCGCGTCTGTTCGCTAGGTCGTTCCAGCTATTGTTTAGTTAGCTATCCAGGTAGCAATAAGCTAGCTACATTTCGAGTACAGTAGCTACTAACTACCTAACGTTAACGCTTCAGATAATGAGGTTAGAAAAACAGCTGAATAGTAGGCAGCTAGCTGGCATAATTACAGGTACTCTTAAGCGTGAAATAACATTGGAAACAACTATCGACAGTTGCTAATAGTTACCAATAGCTACCCGCTAGCTAGTCCAGGTAGTGGGTTAGCTAGCCTCTTGCTTCACCGGGCTCAGCCGAATACAATACTTACCTACAATAATTACCTACAATAACCTACGATAACTACCTAGATAAACTACCTACAATACCTAACTACAATCTAAATACATGGTTTAAGCTTTACTCGACACCATATAAGCCAAGCTTACCTCCCGCCAGAGAGAGACACAACCTCACCCGACGACTCCGTGCACCAGGTCACACTCATCACACTCTGGGAAATGCACAGTAATACATAGTGCCACAACTACATAGAACTCTGTTCCACATCAAGTAACTCAAGCGAGCAGTAAAATCAGATTAAAAAACGCCTGATAAAACAAAACCTCACGGCACAACTGTGAAGAGACAAACACGCATAGACACGCACACTCTAACACACACACACTCTACACACACATATTGTAATATTGTATTATTGTAGTATTGTAAATGTTATATTGTAAATGTGCAGTAATAGAGTAATAATGTAATCATGTCTTGTATGATGTATTGTTAAATGTTTTATGTAGACTGTTGTTTTGTTGTGATGTAATTGTTTTATTCCTGTTTGGACTCCAGGAAGAGTAGCTGCTGCCTCGGCAGCATCTAATAGGGATCCTAATAAATACTAAATAGGGGAGAGTGTGGTAAGTTGAGCCAAACGGGTAAGTTGAGCCACCCTTGTTTCTAGGAAATCATGCACAAAATTAATGATTTGACCAAATAGGAAGAGGTCATCATTTCATGGAGTCTGTGAAGGAAGAAACCACATGGAACAAGTGGTAAGCAAGTTAGGTCCAAAAAACAGATTTTCACAAAGGCAAATTAATTTTTGTGTTAGAAGTTTCATGATGTTTGTATCTGAACCAAAGTAGATAATTTTAAGATTGTTCTATACATCAGGGGTCTCTATAAGCTTCAAAATGAGGTCCTAAACCTATCATGAAAGTGCATCCTTGTAGCTGTGTGGGCTAATATAGTCTAAATGTTTGCCTTGAGCAATGGTTGAGCCAATGGCAAGTTGAGCAAATGTTCTTGTTTTCTTCCCAGGTGTAATTCAAGGCATTACCGCTGGGATATAAGGTAACAACTTGTCCTGGCCTATGTTAAAAGTGTTTTAAAAAGTAGGGATACACAACATCCTGAAATATATGTAGATATCTTTGTTAGAAATAATACTATATTTCTCTTGACGAAGTGATGCTTAATATAAAACCTCAACTTACCCCACTTTCCCTTTTAAATCATGCATTCTTGAGCATTCCTGCATTTCCTTTACTATTAAATACCAGTTGTAGGCCTTAATGAGACTCAAACCAGAATGCTATTGGAGAAACAGGTTTATCAATCCTCGGTGTGATGCTTGTGTTTGAAGCCTTTGCCATATAAAAAAACAAGCTTGTCACGACTCCTTCCGAAGCTGCCACCTCTCCTTGTTCTGGCAGGCTTCGGCGTTTGTCGTCACCGGCCTTCTAGCCACTGCCGCTCCTCATTTCATCATTCCATTGGTTTTGTCTTGTTCATTACACACACACCTGGTTCATATCCCCTCATCAGTACCTGTCTAAGTGTTCCCTCTGCCCCCTTGTCTTTGTGTGTGACTGTTTATTGTGAGGATAGTGAAGCTCGGTGGAGCGCCTTGTATTTTGTATCGCCAGGTTATTTTCCCCGTGTGCCTTGTTCGTTCCAGTGCGCCTGTTTTGCGCACTGGACTGTTTTGACGCATTACTGCGTAACTGTTTTCCGGAATAAATCCTGTTATTCTGTGATTTACCCACCTGCACCTGACACCTTCAACTCACCCATCACAAAGCTACCAACTCAAACTTAAATAAACCTTGTAAAGTAGCCTCCCATTTTGACTACGAGATACAGCACTAAACATTGCTGTGCTTAAAAATAGTATGGATAATATATATGTTAGATGTACAGTACTTTATAAATATTGTCAGTAACAACAACAGAGAACAGTGGTATCTGTTGCAGCTAAAAATGGCAGGGCAATAAAATATAGTGAGAGAGGTTGTTTGCATGTCCACAAAAACTCAGCCAGTTAAACATGTAGCTTTGCCTTCAGACCAAATCTATCTATAAAGACATCTTGCCACGGTGTCTATTGCCCTTCACCGGTGACTGTCACCCAGGAATGCATCATGGCCACATAAACAAACACACATAATAAATTAATCTCATGGGAACAGCTGCATGATGGGCCTCTCCACCACCACGGTCGGAATTATGTGGCGAGGACAGCAACCATGTTCCTCAGCTCCCACGGTCTGAATTGCACTTTGTCTGAATTGTTATTCTACTGCACAAGGAAAACTATCATTACCACCGGACTGCTGCTGAAATGTGAGGAAGGCTGGCTGGCTGGCTGGCTAGCCCACTGTAGAGCAGAGCACAAAGCTAGGTTGGCCTGCTTGCATCATTATGGCAACAGGAGTTTGACAAAATAATAAATGTTGGAAAAATACAATTTGACAAAGGCACACACAAACACACTCCCTCCCTCGTTTATGCTACAACTCTCACGGTTGTGTTTAATACAGTAATTTCCCACCGCCCTGTGATGTTCTGTAATGATAGCTTACAGCGAGTGTATGAATGTGTGGTTGGTTACAGGTAATAGGTAATGGGCCTGTACAAGTAATAGAGAAGCCAGACTTGAAAAGCAGGTCACTGTTGGAACGTCGCGACGTTTACCACGTCCACAAATACTCAGCCTTTTTTTTTCTCTCCCTTTACTATTTGTTTGGTTGTTAGGGAAGTGATTTACATGGCCCTAGGGCAGAATGTATCCTCTCCCAATGATAGAGACATGGCAGATACCCTATACATACACCTACAGCACCTCTCAATCACGGCCCTGTGTAGTAGATCAAATCAAATCAAATCAAATTGTATTTGTCACATGCGCCGAATACAACAGGTGTAGACCTTACCGTGAAACGCTTACTTACAACCAACAATGCAGTTTAAGAAATAGAGTTAAGAAAATATTTACTAAATAAACTAAAGTAAAAAATAAAATAGAAAGTAACACACTAAAATATCAATAATGAGGCTATATCAATGTAAATAGTCCGGGTGGCCATATACTGCCTAGTATAGAGGTCCTGGATGGCAGGAAGCTTGGCCCCAGTGATGTACTTGGCCATACGCACTACCGTCTGTAGCACCTTACGGTCGGATGCCGAGCAGTTGCCATACCAGGCGGTGATGCAACCGGTCAGGATGCTCTCGATGGTGCAGCTGTATAACTTTTTGAATATCTGGGGACCCATGCAAAATCTTTTCAGTCTCCTGAGAGGGAAAAGGCATTGTCGTGCCTTCTTCACGACTGTCTTGGTGTGTTTGGACCATGATAGTTTGTTGGTGATGTGGACACCAAGGAACTTGAATCTCTCGACCCACTCCACAACAGCCCCGTCAATGTGAATGGGGGCGTGTTCGGACCTTCTTTTCCTGTAGTCCACAATCAGCTCCTTTGTCTTGCTCATGTTGAGGGAGAGGTTGTTGTCCTGGCACCACACTGCCAGGTTTCTGACCTCCTCCCTGTAGGCTGTCTCACCGTTGTCGGTGATCAGGCCTACCTCTGTTGTGTCGTCAGCAAACTTAATGATGGTGCTGGAGTCATGCTTGGCCACGCAGTCGTAGGTGAACAGGGAGTACAGGAGGGGACTAAGCACGCAACCCTGAGGGGCCCCCGTGTTGAGGATCAGCGTGGCAGATGTGTTGTTGTCTACCCTTACCACCTGGGGACGGCCCGTCAGGAAGTCCAGGATCCAGTTGCAGAGGGAGGTGTTTAATCCCAGGGTCCTTAGCTTAGTGATGAGCTTTGTGGGCACTATGGTGTTGAACGCTGTGCTGTAGTCAATGAACAGCATTCTCACATAAATGTTCCTTCTGTCCAGGTGGGAAAGGGCAGTGTGGAGTGCGATTGAGATTGCGTCATCTGTGGATCTGGTGGGGCGGTATGCGAATTGGAGTGGGTCTAGGGTTTCCAGGATGATGGTGTTGATGTGAGCCATGACCAGCCTTTCAAAACACTTCATGGCTACCGACGTGAGTGCTAAGGGAAGGTAGTCATTTAGGCAGGTTACCTTTGCTTTCTTGGGCATAGGGACTATGGTGGTCTGCTTGAAACATGTAGGTATTGCAGACTCGGTCAGGGAGAGGTTGAAAATGTCAGTGAAGACACTTGCCAGTTGGTCCTCGCATGCTCTGAGTACACGTCCTGGTAATCTGTCTGGCCCCACGGCCTTGTGAATGTTGACCTGTTTAAAGGTCTTGCTCACATCGGCCACGGCTAGCGTGATCACACAGTCGAACAGCTGGTGCTCTCATGCATGCTTCAATGTTGCTTGCCTCGAAGCGAGCATAAAAGGCATTTAGCCCGTCTGGTAGGCTCTGGGCAGTTCACGCCTGGGTTTCTCTTTGTAGTCCATAATAGTTTGCAAGCCCTGCCACATCCGACGAGCGTCAGAGCCGGTGTGTACGTGATCATGAGATCATAAGTGTACATATGTCGGACCTTAATTTGAGCCAGTTTGCTACATCAGGAAAATGTTAATTATTATGTGGATTATAATGGACATTTTTGTAAGAGTTGATACATTGTTCTTACGGGAAAATCATGTCTGAAATGTTTAACTGGAAGTTATTAACATCAGAAGCCATTTTAAATCTCAAATACACTTAATGTTTAAAATGTCCTGCATTGCAGGGAGGTTCTCCTGCAACAGGGTGATGATCAAATTAAGATCCTACATCTGTATGAGACCATGCTGCGGATGTTGAGCAATGTATGTTCGTCTTTTGTTTGTAAAAGGCAATGGTAGCTTACTTTTACTGATAGAGAGGGAGGAGAATGGAGTTCCTGTCTGAATTACTGGCATACTTCGGGCACAGGACGGGAGCATGGTGACAGATGGTTGCCATGAGGAAGTGTCACAGGGTTTTCTAGATAAACATGCTGTTTACAGAGGGCCACAGGGAGTGCTTGGAGTGTGAAACGCTTTCTCTGGGTGCCACACGCACAGCTTCTGACTGTCAGTGAGGTGTGGTGATGTGTGGAGATATGGGCTATATGCTCTACAACATATAGACAGCCATCAGGGCTCTGAATGGGGCTAAGTTCAACTTTTTATCAATCTCTCTCACTCTCCAGGCTTTTGTTATTAAATGAGTGAGGCTTGCACCAACCTAATGCTTGAAACCGTGCTGCAAATGTCAGCCCATTATTGTCAGAAATAAATGTATTGACATTAAATTAGTAGGCTATTACTTTATTATTACCATGATATTGTACTATTAAACCATTACTACTTTTCTTTCACTAATGCAGGCACAGATCCATCCAAAACATCTGTAAGAACTCTACCAGCTAAGCTATGGTTCCCCCTAGCCAGACGTGTCACCCATGATGATGTTGAGTTGGAGTACCTGCATACAGTACACTGTAAAGACGTTACTGTGAATTTGACAGTAGCTTACAGTCAGCTCGGTGACAAGTAAAATTCTCTATTTCATATTACAGTATACCTACTGCAATATAAATATGGTATCAAAGCAAGTACTGTGTAATGACACACAGTACAATACCGTAAAATTGACTGCATTTTACTGTTAAAAAAAAGTTTATGCTACCGTAATCGGAATGAATTAATGGATGAATGAAATTCATTAAGGAGATGGGTTTGTATTTCACAGTATTTTACTGTAATTACAAGGGACTGGTGCAAGCAGGTTGTCTGCTAGGTAAAGTGTTTACAAACATTACAGCATATTATTGAATATTTGGTGTTTTATATCACTTGCACTTCTAAAGGCCTTAACAAAGGCTTCCAAACTAGCAGCGACTACAGGGCAAAACAGAGAGGGACATGGCAAAATGCTCAACAATTTAAGGTTTAAGACTTGCTTCCACTCCAATCTGTCCCCTATACATTTAAAACTGATGGGGCACTATAACCACATAGGAGTCAGGTACAGCATTCTCACTCATTGGTGCAACAAATATAGCCTCTTACAAGGCAAGCCTCAAAATATGTTAATGAGCCAGAAACAACAATACCATGCACCCACTAGTGGCAAAAGGTTTTTGGCACTCCAAATATACGGTACTGTACTGTATTCTGTTGGGTGAAATTACAGTACCATTCGAAATATAGCAATTATTTCCCTTCCCACATTTTCCCATAATGCACCATAATTTATAGTATGCTACAGTAAACATTTCAGAGTATTTTACTGATGATTTACTGTATAATTTACAGTTTTCCGTTACAGTGTAACTCCTGTTGGCCTATATGACAAGCATTGGCCTATATGATTATATTATTTCTGCATGTCATATGGAAATACAGTTCTTATAACTCTGTAGTTACTAAAATTATTTAATAACATTACTTGTAAATGTACATGTTTACTGATTCTACTGCACATGACTTCCAAAGGAAAATGGATGAGTTTATAATCGATTTAATGCACGCGACAAACGGAGGGAGTGCTTTTGCGCTCTGTTTCTACTGCTCTCGGCTCTCCACTTCTATTCTGGTCCACCTTAAAAGTGCTCTGACCGTAGGTATATGATTTCCTGAAAACGCCCCATGCCAAAAACAAGAGGGCAGCTCCGAAACTGTTCTAAGGGTTGGGCTACGGCAAAATCTACCCCTTTAGAATAAGTATTTTATTGTTTGTTTGGTGGTCTGGAGACTTCTCCCGGAAAAAGAGCAGGATCACGCACATATTAAGCTATTCACGCGGGGGAATTTTCCTGAAGTTGCTTAATCCCCCAAACACTTCTGAATTTCCACCGCACATCTAACACTGTCGATTTTGACGGCTTGGGTTTGTTTATGTCGCGTTGCGGGGATCTGCGTTACAGAGAGACCTCTGACTTTGAAGGGATTCACTCATGTCTGGATATTAACTTCCCTTGTTAATTTGAAAACTGTCTGTGAGGAAGACAGTGAATGTTATTTTGTTGGTGTTTTAAAAAAAACATTTTGTAGCCGATTTACAGCAGAAGCGTCACCATGTTGAGTAACGCTGGAGTCTATGCTGTCAAAAAGCGGAAGAAGCCGGTTCAGAAAACGTAAGGATATAATTTAAACATGTTTGACCTGACAGTAAATGTTTTGGGAAGTTCGATTTTGGTCTTGCATGAGCTAGATAGTCTACAGAATCGCGTATGATTTTAAAATGTACTTCATGTCTTTGCCCGACCATATATAACAAAGATATTGACATTTCATAATGCAATTAGTCACGAATAGGCTAATGCACATATAATTACACACATTATAATGTCAAGTGAGTTATTTAAATCTCGTTCGATGTAATTTCAATAACAGCCCATTCAATAGCCTATTCAATAGCCAGGTGAGATATAATTAATTATGTTTAGGCTATACATTGCCTATTTATCCATGCAACTAAATACAATCATTCACTTCGTGCTGTTGGATTATTTTCTTCATAAATGGTTATTAGTGTTGGTCTATTGCTAGTGTTCTACTCTTTCTTCTGGAGTAACTGGCTTTCTTTCTGCACAGACCGTGGATAAAGTCTCACGTTTACGCACGCAAATCTCGTAATATTGCATGTGTGCTGTGTTGATGTGTAGCTGTTAGTTTGTGCCTGACCAGAAGTTCTTGTTCCTCCATTTAGTGTTCACCGGGTCACCTTAAGAATCTCTCTTCGTGTATAGTTTTGGTCTGGCATGGAAATAGTACTCTTGCATTAATCACAATCAAGTTTGAGAGTCGGCTGCGCTCTCACGCGATGCTTAAAGGAGGGCGGGGTGCGCGGGGGGATCGTTTGCCTGAGGTATGTTATTGTAATCTGATATACGGTTTCTTCTCATTATGGGAACACACTTCTAAGTCTTTCCTACTTTTTTCACTTAAGCATATTTTATGACATGCACTGTTATTACACAACCTAGTTACAAAATAAACATATGTTTTGTAATGCAGTTTTTCGCCACTAAGTAAGATTTACTAATAGCTTGGCTGGGAAAAACACTTTTTCCTTTATGGAAAATTTAAGCTGTGCAATGCGTTTGTATTTGTTGTAGGCTACTACTATGCTATGATATGACTTTTCCACTGTTTCCACTATTTAAAAAAAAATGATTCCAACAAAGTATTGAGAATGTTTCACATACATTAATAATTAATAACACCTAGATAAGTATGTGCTTACTATAATATATCATTAAATAAAATGTAACCTCTTAAGGATCGTTTTCGCCTAAAATGACATACCCAAATCGAACTGCCTGTAGCTCAGGACCTGAAGCAAGGATATGCATATTCTTGATACCATTTGAAAGGAAACACTTAGAAGTTTGTGGAAATGTGAAATTAATGTAGGAGAATATAACATATTAGATATGGTAAAAGATTAAACAAACAAAAAAACATGTGTTTTCTATTTTTTTGTTTTGTTCCATCATCTTTGAAATGCAAGAGAAAGGCCACAATATAATATTGCAGTTTAGGCGCAGTTTAGATAGCAGTGTGTGTCCAAAGTTTCAGATTGATCCAGTGAAGCATTGCAATACTGGACTATTTCTTATCAAGTCTGCCCAAATGTGCCAAATTGGTCAATTGATACATTTTCAAGTACATACACTACCGTTCAAAAGTTTGGGGTCACTTAGAAATGTCCTTGTTTTCGAAAGAAATGCATTTTTATTGTCCATTAAAATAACATCAAATTAATCAGAAATACAGTGTAGACATTGTTAATGTTGTAAATGGCTATTGTAGCTGGAAACGGCTGATTTTTTAAATGGAATATCTACATAGGCGTACAGAGGCCCATTATCAGCAACCATCAGTCCTATGTTCCAATGGCACATTGTGTTTGCTAATCCAAGTTTATCATTTTAAAAGGCTAATTGATCATTAGAAAACCCTTTTGCAATTATGTTAGCACAGCTGAAAACTGTTGTGCTGATTAAAGAAGCAATACAACTGGCCTTCTTGAGACTAGTTGAGTATCTGGAGCATCATCAATTGTGGGTTTGATTACAGGCTCAAAATGGCCAGAAACAAATAACTTTCTTCTGAAACTCGTCAGTCTATTCTTGTTCTGAGAAATGAAGGCTATTCCATGCGAGAAATTGACAAGAAACTGAAGATCTCGTACAACTCTGTGTACTACTCCCTTCACAGAACAGCACAAACTGGCTCTAACCAGAATATAAAGAGGAGTGGGAGGCCCGGTGCACAACTGAGCAAGAGGACAAATACATTAGAGTGTCTAGTTTGAGAAACAGACGCCTCACAGGTCCTCAACTGGCAGCTGAAAGAAAACAAGGACGTTTCTAAGTGACCCCAAACTTTTGAACGGTAGTGTATATATCTGAGACATTTCTACATCAGGTTGTGATTACTCCCAGAGCCCACTGTGTGAAAATATGGCTTAATTATTACCTAAGGGTCATTAAAGTCCCTGTGGGAAAGATTGTGGGAAGGTGTGTGTGTGAGTTGTGTGTTTGGGTGTTTGCATGGTAGCTTAAGTAGCATGTGTGTGTTTGTGTCTGTTTGTGAGTGTGAGAGAGTTACAGATGGTTAAGATATAAGGTATTATTGAATGTTTCATTTTTTGTCAGAGCACACTCTTCATAAGTAGATTTGTATGGTGTTAGAGTTGTTAATACGTTTCAGAAAGCGACAAAAAGCTTATTATGAGAGTGCTTACCATGTTCTGCTGGTGTCAACATTATTGTTGGCCAACAGCGAGGTAGGGGGATTAGTATGTCTCTACTAGCTAACAATGGGGGAAAGGTAGGTGTGTGTGTGTGTGTGTGTGTGTGCGCACAATCTAGCTGATAGAGGTGAGGCAGAAAGCCAAAACAAACCTTCTGCACAACAACATAGTGGCTTATTGTTCTATGGTTGTCTCATATCTACAACAGTCTCAACTGTATACATCAAGTCACTGTTCTCAGCTGAACTTTGGCCACAAAAGAAATGCATTAGGATCTGTTTATTCTAACTGCAGCCTACATGTCAGACCAAAGACAGATTTTAACAAACTTGTAGATTAATAATGTACCCGAGTGTGCAACTGTTGTTTATGTGAAGAAAACAAAAAACACACTCTACTTTCAACCTTAAATAATGCTTAATAACTCTGCATTGTCTCTTTTACGTTGCCCAGCCTGATCTGGGGAATGGGTTTTATTTCGAGACAAGAAACAGTTTCTTTAAACAGATTAACAGTGATGGTAATACCATGGTGATACCAGTCTTCATAGCCAGTCTTTATTTTTCGGATAGGCAGCAGCCATCTGTCTTTCTAGTGGTAGGGATCAGCTGATCAGACTGCAGCTCCCTGGGGGTTTGTGGGGAGGGGGACTCACACAGTTCCCTTGCCCAGGAGAGATACCTTCCAGGCTGGCTACAAGGCAACTGGAAGTGGGGAGTCCATATGGTACATTGGTGTGGAGCCGGAGCGGAGGAAGCAGATCAATTCATTTTCATCCGCAACTAACAGAGCTCAGGTGGAAGGAATGTTCAGAGAACCTCAGGAACAGAGAAAAGGAAGGAAGACATCAGAGAGTGGATATTGTGAAATAAAGTAGCTCTCTGTGTGTGTAGCCTTTCCTTCAGTGTTTCTGGTAGTGTAGTAGGCTATCCTTCAGTAGGGTGTTTCAGTAGCCATTTGTGCTAAATGCCGTGTGCTGTTTGAGTGTTTGTTCACTTCAGTCCACCATGTGGCTGAATAAGTCCATGGTTTCAAAGTTGTTAGATCTGATTGCATGATTGTAGTTGTGGGTGTATCCTACAAATTTTTAGATGTATTCTCGGCCTGTTCAAAATACTTTCATGATCCCCAAACCACCCACTTTGAGCAGACAAAAGCATGCCGATTGCATTACAACGTACTCAGTGCAACATGATTCCCTTTGAATCGGAGTGAAGAGTCTTTGGGTCCAGCCAGCCCATGTCTTTTTGCACTTTAAATAGGCTATCCCTGATAGAGGGGGAGTGAGATGAGATAGTTTGCTCTAACTCTAACAATGACTGCCCTGATGTCTGTGAATGGAGCCCCATGATGCACTGCAAGCGAAGGTGGAAAAAATGGGGTCTGAATACTGGCTTTTGTCTTCGCAGGCATTTTTTAAAAGTGAGGTCAGTCTTGCTCTATTTCTGGGAAGGTATTGCTTGGGTCTAAGGCCGGGAAATTGAGTTATGGCTCTATTCCCTGCAATTCAATAGGGAAGAGGGAAAAAAACTATGCCTATGATCATCTGAAGTTTCTGTAATGGGAAAGTCACACAAAGTATGGCAGAAACAGCTCTGGGAGGAAGGTGGAACCCTTGCATTTGGGAGGAGGGAGGATGTGTGGTTGTTGAACTTGACCAGCAGCTATTATCTCCTGCTGTTCACTAGCCTACACTAGATTGGGTTGGGTCTTGTGTTGAGTTGAGTTGGACTGTTGTATTGAAATTGATTAAAACCTTAAATGGCCCCCTTATCATGTTTTTTCTCCAGTTGGTGTGAATATGCTTTTTGTCCCCTGATAATTAATTGTCTTACTGTTACAGTATGTCTTACAGACGCTGTTTGAACAATGCCCTTGAGATAAATAGCAGCTGCCACTCCCCCAACCCTTAACCCACATTTGAAAAAGTTTAATAGTGTACTGAAGTCGTCCACTTTTGCTCCAGCAGGTGTGAGGGGAGTTGTAGCCTCCTGACTCCCATGATTTGGGTTTGGGGTATGTGTCATCCCCCTCCCTCCCTCTCTTCCAGTCCCAGCAGGCTTGGCTTGAGCCTGAGCATGTGTTTCTGATTTGCAATGTGTCTCCACCAAGACTCGTAAACTTCACTTTGGCCTTCAACAATGGTGGTCCCAAGACTTCATCACCCAGTTGCCCCTGAAGTGAAATACTCGGTTTTGACACAGTGGAAATTAGGAAAATTGCACATTTAAGGCCTCAAGGTTGCATTGTGTTTATTCTATAGATGTGAACGTTTGTAGACTTTAACAACTGTCCATCTTTGTTAATTGTAATTTTTCCACTATACAGGCTTTTTGCATTGCAGAACATTTAGTCTTGGAGAAACTGTAGAGAGGAGTGATACTTGTATATTGCATGCTACCAGCTGCACTGTAGGGTGTTCTACGCTTTGTTACTTAAAGCAGGCCATCCCTCTGGCCTCAGGCGCTGCGATTGTTTCGTCTGACTCCTATCTCAGTTGGCTAATGATGCATGATGACTCACATAGAAAGCAGTGTGCTTCACTATGTTTATTAGTCATGTTTATGAGTTGCATCGTCTTTCCTGCGTTCGGGCTAGAGTGGTGTACCACAGTGTTCAGTGGGTTTCAATACTGTTCATGTTTTTATTACCTTGTGTCATACACCAGTAATGGGAAGTTTGGCTGTTTTTACTGACTCTGATCTATTCAACTCATTCAGTCAAAAAAAGTTAATTCGTTCATTTGATTCAGTAATGCCCAGTGCACGCAGGACCCCCTACCGGCAAACGATGAACTAAAAACTTGAAAGGATCATGATTCTACAAGCCTCTAGTATCAGACCTCAGGATAAGACCCAGATGCAGACAGTTCGAAGTAACAAAAGTTTATTACAACAACAGGGGCAGGCAAGCAACAGGTCAAGGGCAGGCAGAGGTCAGTAATCCAGAGCAGAGTCCGAAAGGTACAGAATGGCAGGCAGGCTCAGGGTCAGGCAGAGGTCAGGCCTGGAAAGAGGAGACAGAGGGCTGTGAGACAGAGGTTTAATCCTTGATATATGAAATGTGGGATGTATACTGAGGGTGCGGGGCAACAGAAGACGAACAGCAGAGGGGTTAAGGATCTTGGAAATGGGGAAAGGGCCGATGAAACGGGGGGAAAGTTTGCGGGACTCTACCTGGAGGGGCAGATCCCGAGTGGACAGCCATACCCTCTGCCCAAGACGATAGTGGGGAGCCGGGGTACAGTGGCGGTCCACCTGTCGACGATACCTGGAAGTGGTCTTGAGAAGAGCATCTGGACCGAGCTCTCTTCCAGGTACGCCGACAGCGGCGAACGAACATCTGGGCATGTTGACCTCTTCCTCTTGCTCCAGGAAGAGTGGGGGCTGATAACCCACGGAGCACTCGAAGGGCGAGAGCCCAGTGGCCAAGCAGGGAAGGGTGTTCCGGATGTACTCCACCCACATGAGTTGCTGGCTCCAGGTGGTGTGGTTGGCCAAGACGAGGCTCCGAAGAGTCGTCTCCAGGTCCTGATTGGCACGCTCCGACTGGCCGTTGGATTGGGGATGAAACTCGGAGGACAGACTAGCCGACGACCTAATGAGTGTGCAGAACGCCTTCCAGAACCGGGACGAGAACTGAGGACCACGGTTGGAAACCATGTCCACCGGAAGTCCATGGATCCGGAAGATGTGCTGCACCATGAGCTGGGCAGTCTCCTTGGCAGAAGGTAGCTTGGGGAGGGGAATGAAATGGGCGGCTTTGGAAAACCTGTCCACCACCGTGAGGATAGTGGTGTTGCTATCAGATGGAGGGAGACCAGTGACGAAGTCCAGGGATATATGTGACCCTGCCTATAGAGCACCCATCCAGTGCTCTAACGTCCATGGGACTGGAGAGGGGGTGTGTGGGGATGCCTAGCTCAGACACCAGGGTGGCGTCCATGAAACTCTCATCAGCCCCACAGTCAATGAGAACCGGGAGAGATTTAGACTGGTCGCCCCACAGCAGGATGGCTTGGAGAGGAGTGCGAGTAAGGGGAGAAGAAAAATTATCTGTAAGGCCCACCAGAGTACTCGTACCTACTGATGAGCCTGGTTTCTTTAAAGAACAGGTAGACACATAATGACCGGCAGTTCCGCAATACAGACAACTCTGGGTGTTAAGTCTGCGTAAGTGTTCGGCTGGAGACAGCCTAGCTCTGCCGAATTGCATCGGCTCCGAAAAAGGCGAGTTGTCAGACCTCGGAGACTCTCGGGGGATATTGGGTAACCTCGGATCCTCTCGGGGTTGTAGACGCCGGGGACTTCCGGAGTTCCTCGGAGGCAAGGTGGGATCCTTGGGCGAGCGATTGGGACTGGAATCAGACCCTCCCGCAAAGCGTTCCAGAGGAGGTAAGCAGGGTTCTTGGGAAGCCGGGATGGCCTGGAGAGACACATTGCTGACAGTGGTGTTACTGGGGGGCTGGGAGGCTACTGTCGTGGCTGGCTGCCTCACAAATAATCTGCGTAATTGCTCCAGCAATGTATTCAAGGCACAGTCATGGCGTTCTGCCAAGGTCTGTAGTCCGTCCATAAGACCTCGAAGTAACTCCTCGTGTCTCCCAATGGTGGCTCCTTGGGAGAAGATGGCGTTCGTTAGCTGATCCGAGTCTGCTGGGTCAGTCATGGCCAGTTCGGACCTCAGGATAAGACCCAGATGCAGACAGTTCGAAGGCAAGCAACAGGTCACGGGCAGGCAGAGGTCAGTAATCCAGAGCAGAGTCCGAAAGGTACAGAACGGCAGTCAGGGTCAGGGTCAGGCAGAGGTCAGTAATCCAGGGCAGTGTCACAAGGTACAGAACGGCAAGCAGGCTCAGGGTCAGGGCAGGCAGAATGGTCAAAACTGGGAAAACTAGAAAACAGGGACTAGAGAGAAAACAGGAGTACGGGAAAAACGCTGGTAGGCTTGACGAGACAAGATCAACTGGCAACAGACAAACAGAAAACACAGGTATATATGCACAGGATAATGGGGAAAATGGGCGGCACCTGGAGAGGGGTGACATCTAGTTTGCCACAGGGGGCTTATTGGAGCTGTCATTTGTGACTGAGAATTATGAAAGTGTTCTTCAAACAATGTACATTTGTGATTGCTAGGCATACAAATACGATTATTTCTTGATACCTTTGAAACAAGGTCTAGTTGCGGCCGCAAACGGACTAGATTGTGAATGACTTGGTGGAATGCCATTGCTTGACTGCGCGAGGGAAATTAGCACAACAAAATCATTTGTGAACTCCAGAAGCCCCCCAAATGATTAGTTCATTCTCAAGTTCGAGTGCTGAGCAGAGGCAGGCTGTGTATGTTTTGGTAGAAAGCTGTGTTCATTGACAACATTCAATAATCAATTAATTGCATTCATTATTGCACCATGCAATCAATTATGAGTTCTATATATGCCTTTTTCTTCTCTATGGGGCCTGCAGCATGATCTATTTTCTGTGCTCACATGATAGACAGTTGTTGGTAGGAGCACGTCTCCGAAGCCGCTGAGCCGGGGGAGTGTGTATTGATCCTGCTGTAGGACTCATTACGGCCAGCAGCAGGTCAAACAAACAACTACAATGAAAGAGTCACTTGGAAAAACAAATTGAAGTCATTCAAAAAGAACAAATTGTTTGCAAACTGCACATCCCTATCGTACCCCCAACTCAGAGGACGCCATGCTCTGGCAGGGCCTACTGGCCAGGATGACTGAAGTGAGTCAGTCTTGGTTCATTTAGTTTGAAGAGTTCCTGTTCCCCTCTGCTTATGACAGTTTTAGGAAATGTTTCCATTGCTAAATGATTCATGCTTCTTATTTCATCACAGGAAGCTGTTTTAGTGGATGTCACTCTTGCCAGGCATTTAAAGCTTATGACATTTAGCTGTAATAACATATGTCATAGACACATATTTTAGCTAAGCTAAAGTCTAAAGTTTGATGTGTACACTGGCCATTATGAAGTACAGTGCATTTTACAACAAACTAACCATAATGATCATGTCTCTTTGTCCCTCAGCAAGAAAACCCCTGCTCCAGATGTGGTCAAGTCTAACCCTTCCAAACGCCACCGGGATCGGCTGAACGGGGAGCTGGACAGGCTGACGGGCCTCCTACCATTCCCTGAGGATGTGCGCTCTCGCCTGGACAAACTCTCCGTGCTCCGCCTCAGCGTCGGGTACCTGAAGGTCAAGAGCTTCTTCAAAGGTGAGTGTCAGCTCAAGTACCAGTCAAGTACCAAATTAATCAAACAGACATTGCTTGACTTGGGCCGGAGCTGTCCGGAACCCCGTACCGGCACTTCACATTTTTGGGGAATTGTGAACCGGCTCCTCTATAAAAACAAAGTAGCCTATCGCTGGCCCAGATTCATACACCAAAACAAAAAAGGTTGATCAAAGCGGAATGAAGGCAGGATCTTCATTGAATAGCAATGGAGAGTAGGCATTAATTTCCTGATTCCGCTTTGTTCAAGTTTATTTGCAGCTAGTCTGTGAATCTGTGAGTGACAGTAGGCTGTTTGAGATTGAACCAGATTGAAAATGTGCCAGCCTGAATGACATGATGCGCTGTTCCAAGTTGTAAATTATGGTTTGTAAGGTCATCAAAAGTCATGGAAATTAGTTTAATAATTGTTGTTAGTGTAATTCATGAAAGCACACTTTTAAATATGATCAATAAAAAAACGACATATCAGCCATTATCGGAATTACCCTTCAGTGCATGTGTCACGATCGTCAGGGAGAGACCAAGGCGCAGCGTTGAAGGTGAACATATTTATTCAATTAATGATCACACGTAACAAAACAACAAACGATAACGTGACGTCTACGGTTTAAACACAAACCAACACGAACAAGAAACCACAAACACAAAGTGAAAGACAGACAGTTAAAAATGGCTCCCAATCAGAGACAACCAGCTGACACTCGTTGCCTCTGATTGGGAGTCACTCAGGCCAACATAGAAATACAAACATAGAATTACACACCCTGGCTCAACATAACAGCGTCCCCAGAGCCAGGGCGTGACAGTACCCCCCCCCCAAAGGCGCGGACTCCGACCGTGCCAACTAAATACCACAGGGGAGGGACCGGGTGGGCACTCCGCCTTGGCGGCGGATCCGGCTCCGGGCCTGATCCCCACTCCCTCTCCAACCCCGCAAAGTACCCCTGGTCCGGTCTGGCCCCGCTGGCCGGAGCTGGACTGCACACTGATGGAGCCGGATTGCTCTAGCTCCGGCGTAACGCATCTGACCGGTGCGGACCAGGCACCAGTGGAACAGGCACGGGCCGTGCCGGACCGGCGACGCACACCACTGGCTTGGTGTGGGGAACAGGCACGGGCCGTGCTGGACTGACGACGCACACCACTGGCTTGGTGTGGGGAGCAGGAGCGGGCCGGACAGGGCTGGCGCAAACGCACCACAGACTTGGTGCGGGGAGCAGGAACGGGCCGGACCGGGCTGGCGACGCGCACCACAGACTCGGCGCGGAGAGCAGGAACGGGCCGGACAGGGCTGACGAAACGCACCACAGACTTGGTGCGGGGAGCAGGAATGGGCCGAGCCGGGCTGACGAAACGCACCACAGACTTGGTGCGGGGGAGCAGGAATGGGCCGAGCCGGGCTGACGAGCGCACCACTGACTTGGAGCGGGGAGCAGGAACGGGCCGAGCCGGGCTGACGAGACGCACCACAGACTTGGTGCGGGGAGCAGGAAACGGGCCGGACCGGGCTGGCGACGCGCACCACAGACCTGGTGCGGAGAGCAGGAACGGGCCGGACAGGGCTGACGAAACGCACCACAGACTTGGTGCGGGGAGCAGGAACAGACCGGACCGTACTGGGGACACACACCACTGGCCCTACACCAGGATCTGGAACGGGCCGGACCGGACTGGTAACACACCCCAGTACCTCTCGCCGTGCCTCTCCACCTTCCATCCCCTCTTCGACCAGTGGCCCCCGTAACCTGGCGGCCTCCTCTGCCAACCCGCTGGACCGTCTCTATCGCGGCCTCCTGCTGCCCCGACGTCGTGAGCCCCCCCCTAAAAAATTTTCTGGGGGTCTCTCCTCCCCGTGGGCCAGGCCTCTATCGTTCTCGCCCAACTCTCGCTCCTCTGTCTCCAACTCCAGCCATTCTGCTCTTCATTAGGCTTGACCCAGTCGAAACTCTTCCTCCACTGTTCCCAAGTCCATCCACTCTGCTCTTTACAAGGCTGGACCCAGTCGAGGTTGCCACGGAGATCTGCAAGCGATTCCCCAGGCAATGGCTCCTGGACACGCTGCTTGGTCCAGTTTTGGTGGTTTCTTCTGTCACGATCGTCAGGGAGAGACCAAGGCGCAGCGTTGAAGGTGAACATATTTATTCAATTAATGATCACACGTAACAAAACAACAAACGATAACGTGACGTCTACGGTTTAAACACAAACCAACACGAACAAGAAACCACAAACACAAAGTGAAAGACAGACAGTTAAATATGGCTCCCAATCAGAGACAACCAGCTGACACTCGTTGCCTCTGATTGGGAGTCACTCAGGCCAACATAGAAATACAAACATAGAATTACACACCCTGGCTCAACATAACAGCGTCCCCAGAGACAGGGCGTGACAGCATGTCTATGGTGCTGCATGTGTGCCAGTGCGAGTGGGACCTTGCCCAAGGAGAGAGAGCGCGACATTTCAGCAGCAGGTATAAAAAAATTACAGACAGACTAACTAGATCACCAATTCAAAACATAACTTGTAGCAGTTATGTCGCTAGTTAACTATAGCTAACTAAGCATTCATTTTGTCGTTGCCTTTCCACCGGCACTGTAGAGCCTAAATATATCTGCACTGTTGGAAAGCTGGGATTCCCCTCTATTAAACAGTAGCCATGTAATTGCCACAACATAAAACATATTCTAAGAATAGCCTAATTGACAAATAACTTGCTGTGCATAGATCTCCCCCAAAACATGAATATTTTAGCCTTATATATAAACATGTCTAGTTAGATATCTTGCTTGAAGTAGTCTACCTTATCCATTTGATCCCTGATTTATTGAATGAGGGAATAACTGTATAAAGACAAAAGTATTTGGTTGTAACGTTGAAAAAGCCTGCACACCCAGGAGCTCTCCAGATGGAGGGTTGACCACATGTTCACAACATGTGACTAACAGTGCAGTTCTATGTGGGGGGCTAAGTGCCTTGATCAAGGGCACAACAGCAGGAGGTGGTAGGGCTACATGGGTTCAGACACAGCAGCTTTGCAGTGTCAATAATGCTTACTTTTTCATGTAGGTGATAATAATAGACATGTAAATGTGGTTAAAAGTCATGGAGAAGTCATGGAAAATGTGTATAAACCATTATCAGTGAATAATCAGAGGTCTCTATAGCGTAATGTCATTTATGAATTTCGGTGAACATAGTCTAATGGTCCGACTTGGAAAAAGACAGCTCCTGCACTTCTTCCATCCCAAGTCAAGCATTGCAAAAAGACAATTAAGAACTTATATGGCATCAAAGATCAGTGCAGTCTCCGGATTACAAAGTAGTTAAGGAGAGAACTTAGTGAATAAATGGTGACGTGTACATTCTGTCCGTGTAAAAATAACCCAAGGAGAATACAAAGATGCAGCAAGAAACTAAAGCCTCTTGTGGAGGAAAAGCTAGAGGAAATGTTGTGTAGTAGACTGCAGCATTTAGCAGAGCATCAGCTGACCCAGGACATAACAACATGACAACAATGACACTAGAATCTCCAACACAGCATACACAACAGTACTAGGCCTTCCTTTGGCTCCCAGAATCACAACAATCCTACTATGGCACGCTAGGCCCTGATTCCAGTTAATTTCCCTGAACAAGGGCCATTTGTAAACACATCTGAAATAGCTATCTTGTATTTCCTTGTTCCGTGACTATTTTTATGTACTGTTGAAAGTCTGTGCTCCCCTAGTGGGTTGGCAGCAGGACAGCCACAGAGCGCGGACATGAATAAATCAAGATGTTGTTGTCTGTAGAAATGTGCCCAGGCCTGCCCCGTCACACTGTTTGTCTAACCTGGGTCACCCAAATGTTTGGAGCCTCTGGGGCCATTTTTACTTTCGAAGCAGACCACAACAAACGTGTTGCCAGTATTGCACTTGGTAGACAACATACAGTGCCTTGCAAAAGTATTCATCCCCCTTGGCGTTTTTCCTATTTTGTTGCATTACAACCTGTAATTTAAATGGTTTTTTATTTGGATTTCATGTAATGGACATACACAAAATAGTCCAAATTGGTGAAGTGAAATGAAAAAAATAACTTCTTTCAAAATATTCAAAAAAATAAATAACGGAAAAGTGGTGCATGCATATATTCACCCCCTTTACTATGAAGCCCCTAAATAAGATATGGTGCAACCAATTACCTTCAGAAGTCACATAATTAGTTAAATAAAGTCCACCTGTGTGCAATCTAAGTGTCACATGATCTCAGTATATATACACCTGTTCTGAAAGGCCCCAGAGTCTGCAACACCACTAAGCAAGGGGCACCACCAAGCAAGCGGCACCATGAAGACCAAGGAGCTCTCCAAACAGGTCAGGGACAAAGTTGTGGAGAAGTACAGATCAGGGTTGGGTTATAAAAAAATATCAGAAACTTTGAACATACCACGGAGCACCATTAAATCCATTATTAAAAAATGAAAGAATATGGCACCACAACAAACCTGCCAAGAGAGGGCCGCCCACCAAAACTCATAGACCAGGCAAGGAGGGCATTAATCATAGAGGCAACAAAGAGACCAAAGATAACCCTGAAGGAGCTGCAAAGCTCCACAGCGGAGATTTGAGTATCTGTCCATAGGACCACTTTAAGCCATACACTCCACAAAGCTGGGCTTTACGGAAGAGTGGCCAGAAAAAAGCCATTGCTTAAAGAAAAAAATAAGCAAACATGTTTGGTGTTCGCCAAAAGGCATGTGGGAGACTCCCCAAACATATGGAAGAAGGTACTCTGCTCAGATGAGACTAAAATTGAGCAGTTTGGCAATCAAGGAAAACACTATGTCTGGGGCAAACCCAACACCTCTCATCACCCCGAGAACACCATCCCCACAGTGAAGCATGGTGGTGGCAGCATCATGCTGTGGGGATGTTTTTTCATCGGCAGGGACTGGGAAACTGGTCAGAATTGAAGGAATGATGGATGGCGCTAAATACAGGGAAATTCTTGAGGGAAACCCCCCGAGGAATCACAACCCCAAATCACAATATACAGTGGGGAAAAAAAGTATATAGTCAGCCACCAATTGTGCAAGTTCTCCCACTTAAAAAGATGAGAGAGGCCTGTAATTTTCATCATAGGTACAGGTCAACTATGACAGACAAATTGAGGAAAAAAAATCCAGAAAATCACACTGTAGGATTTTTAAAGAATTTATTTGCAAATTATGGTGGAAAATAAGTATTTGGTCACCTACAAACAAGCAAGATTTCTGTCTCTCACAGACCTGTAACTTCTTCTTTAAGAGGCTCCTCTGTCCTCCACTCGTTACCTGTATTAATGGCACCTGTTTGAACTTGTTATCAGTATAAAAGACACCTGTCCACAACCTCAAACAGTCACACTCCAAACTCCACTATGGCCAAGACCAAAGAGCTGTCAAAGGACACCAGAAACAAAATTGTAGACCTGCACCAGGCTGGGAAGACTGAATCTGCAATAGGTAAGCAGCTTGGTTTGAAGAAATCAACTGTGGGAGCAATTATTAGGAAATGGAAGACATACAAGACCCCTGATAATCTCCCTCGATCTGGGGCTCCACGCAAGATCTCACCCTGTGGGGTCAAAATGATCACAAGAACGGTGAGCAAAAATCCCAGAACCACACAGGGGGACCTAGTGAATGACCTGCAGAGAGCTGGGACCAAAGTAACAAAGCCTACCATCAGTAACACACTACGCCGCCAGGGACTCAAATCCTGCAGTGCCAGACGTGTCCCCCTGCTTAAGCCAGTACATGTCCAGGCCCGTCTGAAGTTTGCTAGAGTGCATTTGGATGATCCAGAAGAGGTCATATGGTCAGATGAAACCAAAATAGAACTTTTTGGTAAAAACTCAACTCGTCGTGTTTGGAGGACAAAGAATGCTGAGTTGCATCCAAAGAACACCATACCTACTGTGAAGCATGGGGGTGGAAACATCATGCTTTGGGGCTGTTTTTCTGCAAAGGGACCAGGATGACTGATCCGTGTAAAGGAAAGAATGAATGGGGCTATGTATCGTGAGATTTTGAGTGAAAACCTCCTTCTATCAGCAAGGGCATTGAAGATGAAACGTGGCTGGGTCTTTCAGCATGACAATGATCCCAAACACACCGCCCGGGCAACGAAGGAGTGGCTTCGTAAGAAGCATTTCAAGGTCCTGGAGTGGCCTAGCCAGTCTCCAGATCTCAACCCCATAGAAAATCTTTGGAGGGAGTTGAAAGTCCATGTTGCCCAGCGACAGCCCCAAAACATCACTGCTCTAGAGGAGATCTGCATGGAGGAATGGGCCAAAATACCAGCAACAGTGTGTGAAAACCTTGTGAAGACTTACAGAAAACGTTTGACCTGTGTCATTGCCAACAAAGGGTATATAACAAAGTATTGAGAAACTTTTGTTATTGACCAAATACTTATTTTCCACCATAATTTGCAAATAAATTCATTAAAAATCCTACAATGTGATTTTCTGGAAAAAAAAATTCTAATTTTGTCTGTTATAGTTGACGTGTACCTATGATGAAAATTACAGGCCTCTCTCATCTTTTTAAGTGGGAGAACTTGCACAATTGGTGGCTGACTAAATACTTTTTTCCCCCACTGTAAACCTACCATTTAAATTATAGACTGATCATGTCTTTGTCAGTGGGCAAACATACAAAATCAGCAGGGGATCAAATACTTTTTTCCCTCACTGTAGGATGTCACAGTTGAAATCGGGTTTACAGAACTCTCTTATGGCCACTCTCAGACTGATCATTTCCTAAAGCTAGACCCTAACCATGTGCCAGAATGGGAAAACACATTCAAAAGGGCAACGGAGGACGAAGAGTAGGCTACGTTATGAATATGAAAAAGTTAGATTTCTACAAGATTATGACCCACTTCTTTAGTACAGTTTATCTGGGCTATAAACCATTCAGCTGAAAAAGGATTTTCTGGAAATTTTTTCCTCATTTTGTCTGCCATAGTTGACGTGTACCTATGATGAAAATTACAGGCCTCTCTCATCTTTTTAAGTGGGAGAACTTGCACAATTGGTGGCTGACTAAATACTTTTTTCCCCCACTGTATTATAGAAGAAGAAATAAGAAATTAAATGGATAATGATTTGACTACTTAAAACATCACAGGCTGCCACTTACTCATATCGATAAATGGAGTTTTGAACACAGCAGAGGTGGAATTTACATAAGCGTAGGCAATGATAACATACTGAATATGGTCCAGGGCCACTCAGATTTTTTACCTAACAATGAGTGACTGGGATCGGGACAGTCACATACCAAATGTTTGGTTCTATATGATGCAAAGCAATGTCCAGTGACTCATAAGATGACTCATCATTGAAAAACCAATTCAACATGGCAGCCATTGAGGGTTAACAGACATCAAAGCCGGAGTGTTGGCAGACAAATTGCTGAGTCAGTTATTTTTGGCGCCTCTGGCACAGCCACCATATCCTTTCAGTCTTCATGTCCTCTTACACTCTCAACCCTGGCCAGGACCATAACCCTGGCCATTGGTGAGTGTCGATGGGCAGTTTAAGCTTTAGAAAACCAATTACTTATTTATTCACATTCTCAGTGAATCCTCAATAACTCAACCCTCAACCTATAGGCGCCAACATGAGGTCCTGAAGGGGGCTGAGCATTGACAAGCTCACATCCCATAGATTTATAAGCTGTTAGAACTAGTTATTTAAAGTGTATCCATCTCTTCTCTCACTCTATTTAGTTCAGGAAAGTCCCTGTGTACAGTGCAAGGCTTGCTGATTTAAAGAATGGATAGGCTTGAAGGTGTTGAAAGGCGAAGCACAGCTCTGCTCATCTCAAACCAGAGGTGATGGCATTCCTAAAGAGAGTTGACTCCTCCTCATACATCATTCCGCCCTCTCACCTCTTTCTCTCCCACACGAGATACGATTTATATTCCCTCTCATAGAGAAGTTCTTATCTCACCTTTGCGTGGGGTAAGCATGTGACCCGGTGATTCATAACCATTAGAAACTGTGTTCCATTCATGTTTAATTACACAGGTGAGCTATGAAGGTTTGAATGATGATTCTGGTCTGCGCTGTTAAAGTGGATAAAGAGGAGAATGATAAAGGTGTCTGTGAGGGAGGAAATGCCCTTTCTCTCTCTCGCTCTCTCTCGCTCTCTCTCGCTCTCTCTCGCTCTCTCTCTCTTTCTCTCTCTCGCTGCCCTGCCTTTTTTGTTGTTGATACTTTTAGCAGGTGACAATGGATGATAACTATACATGCTTCATACACAGTTGGTTTGTTGATTGTTTACACTTCTTTGATGCTCAATGCCTAAGTGGCTATTTTACGATTTAGAAAAGAATTAGAGGCAGGAGAATTAGAGGCATGAGACAGCTCCCTTTCCCTCCTCTCTCCTTTCTGCACTCGGAGTCAGAGGTCAAGGTTCAGAAAGTTACATAGCTTCCCCTTCACCTCTCCCCCGGCCCCGGCACCCTCCTCCTCTCCTATTCTCCCTCCTGGGAGCCCGTTTTCAACAGGAAAAACATCCCTGTCCCAAAGTGGACTGGGCTTTCACTTGGCTTACAGGAAGTTGAATAGATACGGTCCTAATATACAGGTAACTACCAAAATAAAGGAAACACCAACATAAAGTGTCTTAATAGGGCGTTGGGCCACCACGAGCTGCCAGAACCGCTTCAATGCGCCTTGGCATGGATTTTACAAGTGTCTGGAACTCTATTAGAGGGATACCATTCTTCCATAAGAAATCCCATCATTTGGTGTTTTTTTTGTTGATGGTGGTGGAAAACACTGTCTCAGGCCCCGCAGCAGAATATCCCAGAAGTGTTCAATTGGGTTGAGATCTGGTGACTGAGAACACACACACACTATTTAGGGGACTTTGAGCGGTTTGCATAGGGAGTGAAGTGTCACATTTTCTGGACTATGCAGACAAAGAATACATTTTCTCTACCTTTGAGCGACAGAGCAAATCCAGCAATCCTGGTTTAATCTCGCTGTGATACTCTCAGACGGATTTAGAGCTCTTAACATGAAAAAATACTAAATAATTGTGTAGAATTGAAACACGACCACTTTCCCTTGGTCACAGAGGGACAAAATCACTGTGTGCGTAAAGCTGATGTTATAATGAGTCTGCAGACATCCGAATGGTGTCTCTGCGTTGCTCAGAGGACGGTTGTCAGTTATATGAAATGGGACCAAATTTGTACTGTCACTAAATATTATCATATTTATTATACAGTTATAAGAAAGGTGAAATCTTATAGTAAGTCGTTTATAATTTGAATGTTAATATATTTAGAAAGTATTTCAGTCATTTCAAGCCCTATTCACCACCCACTGTTGTTGAATAGGGAAAAATAATCAAATATGATTTGTTACAGTTGAAGTCGGAAGTTTACATACGCCTTAGCCAAATACATTTAAACTCAGTTTTTCACAATTCCTGACATTTAATCCTAGTAAAACTTCCCTGTCTTAGGTCAGTTAGGATCACCACTTTATTTTAAGAATGTAAAATGTCAGAATAATAGTAGAAAGAATGATTTATTTCAGTTGTTATTTCTTTCATCACATTCCCAGTGGGTCAGACGTTTACATACACTCAATTAGTATTTGGTAGCATTGCCTTTAAATTGTTTAACTTGGGTCAAACGTTTTGGGTAGCCTTCCACAAGCTTCCCACAATAAGTTGGGTGAATTTTGGCCCATTCCTCCTGACAGAGCTATTGTAACTGAGTGAGGTTTGTAGGCTCCTTGCTCGCACATGCTTTTTCAGTTCTGCCCACACATTTTCCATAGGATTGAGGTCAGGGCTTTGTGATGGCCACTCCAATACCTTGACTTTGTTGTCCTTAAGCCATTTTGCCACAACTTTGGAAGTATGCTTGGGGTCATTGTCCATTTGGAAGACCCATTTGCGACCAAGCTTTAACTTCCTGACTGATGTTTTGAGATGTTGCTTCAATATATCCACATAATTTTCCTTCCTCATGATGCCATCTATTTTGTGAAGTGCACCAGTCCCTCCTGCAGAAAAGCACCCCCACTGCATGATGCTGCCACCCCTGTGCTTCACGATTGGGATGGTGTTCTTCGGCTTTCAAGCTCCCCCTTTTTCCTCCAAACATAACGATGGTCATTATGGCCAAACAGTTCTATTTTTGTTTCATCAGACCAGTGCAAACCGTAGTCTGGCTTTTTTATGGTGGTTTTGGAGCAGTGGCTTCTTCCTTGCTGAGTGGCCTTTCAGGTTATGTCGATGCAGGACTCGTTTTACTGTGGATATAGATACTTTTGTACCTGTTTCCTCCAACATCTTCACAAGGTCCTTTGCTGTTGTTCTGGGATTGATTTGCACTTTTCGCACCAAAGTATCAGTTTATCTCTAGGAGACAGAACGCGTCTCCTTCCTGAGCGGTATGATGGCTGCGTGGTCCCATGGTGTTTATACTTGCGTACTATTGTTTGTACAGATGAACGTGGTACCTTCATCCGTTTTGAAATTGCTCCCAAGGATGAACCAGACATGTTGAGGTCTACAATTTTTTCTGAGGTCTTGGCTGATTTCTTTTGATTTTCCCATGATGTCAAGCAAAGCAGCACTGAGTTTGAAGGTAGGCCTTGAAATACATCCACAGGTACACCTCCAATTGACTAAAATTATGTCAATTAGCCTATCAGAAGCTTCTAAAGCCATGACATCATTTTCTGGAATTTTCCAAGCTGTTTAAAGGCACAGTCAACTTAGTGTATGTAAACTTCTGACCCACTGGAATTGTGATACAGTGAATTATAAGTGAAATAATCTGTCTGTAAACAATTGTTGGAAAAATTACTTGTGTCATGCACAAAGTAGTCCTAACCGACTTGTCAAAACTATAGTTTGTTAACAAGAAATGTGTGGAGTGGTTGAAAAACAAGTTTTAATGACTCCAACCTAAGTGTATGTAAACTTCCAACTTCCGAAAAGTATTTGATCCCCTGCTGATTTTGTACGTTTGCCCACTGACAAAGAAATGATCAGTCTATAATTTTAATGGTAGGTTTATTTGAACAATGAGAGACAGAATAACAACAAAACAATTCTGAAAAACGCATGTCAAAAATGTTATAAATTGATTTGCATTTTAATGAGGGAAATAAGTATTTGACCCCTTCTCAATCAAAAAAAAGATTTCTGACTCCCAGGTGTCTTTTATACATGTAACTAGCTGAGATTAGGAGCACAATCTTAAAGGGAGTGCTCCTAATCTCAGTTTGTTACCTGTATAAAAGACACCTGTCCACAGAAGCTGGGACCATAGTCACCAAGAAAACAATTGGTAACACACTTCGCCGTGAAGGACTGAAATCCTGCAGCGCCCGCAAGGTCCCCCTGCTCAAGAAAGCACCCCAAGAACACCATCCCCACCGTCAAACATAGAGGTGGAAACATTATGCTTTGGGGGTGTTTTTCTGCTAAGGGACAGGACAACTTCACCGCATCTAAGGGATGATGGACGGGGCCACATACCGTCAAATCTTGGGTGAGAACCTCCTTCCCTCAGCCAGGGCATTGAAAATGGGTTGTGGATGGGTATTCTAGCATGACAATGAACCAAAACACACGGCCAAGGCAACAAAGGAGTGGCTCAAGAAGAAGCACATTAAGGTCCTGGAGTGGCCTAGCCAGTCTCCAGACCTTAATCCCATAGAAAATCTGTGGAGGGAGCTGAAGGTTCGAGTTGCCAAACGTCAGCCTCGAAACTGGCTTTACTTGTAATGCATGTTCCTGCAAAATATGACCTGGAAATAGTTGTACTTGTAATACGTGTCCTTCTGCTCATACTAAATATGGCGGGGAAATGGTAGCTGAAAAAAGTATGAAAATGTATGCACTCACTACTGTAAATCGCTCTGGATAAGAGCGTCTGCTAAATGACTAAAATGTAAATGTAAAATGTGAAACCTTAATGACTTGGAAAAGATCTGCAAAGAGGAGTGGGACAAAATCCCTCCTGAGATGTGTGCAAACCTGGTGGCCAACTACAAGAAACGTCTGACCTCTGTGATTGCCAACAAGGGTTTTGCCACCAAGTACTAAGTCATGTTTTGCAGAGGGGTCAAATACTTATTTCCCTCATTAAAATTCAAATCAATTTATAACATTTTTGACATGCGTTTTTCTGGATTTTTTTGTTGTCATTCTGTCTCTCACTGTTCAAATAAACCTACCATTAAAATTATAGACTGATAATTTCTTTGTCAGTGGGCAAACGTACAAAATCAGCAGGGGATCATATTAATATAATAATTCTTATGTTTTCTTATATACACTGAGTGTACAGATCATTAGGAACACCTTCCTAATCTTGAGATGCACCCAATTTTGCCCTCAGAACAGCCTCAATTCGTCGGGGCATGGACTCTAGAAGCGTTCCACATGGATGCTGGCCCATGTTGGCTGGATGTCCGTTGGTTGGTGGACCATTCTTGATACACACAGGAAACTGTTTAGCGTGAAAAACCCAGCAGCTTTGCAGTTCTTGACACACTCAAACCATTGCACCTGGCACCTACTACCATACCCCATTCAAAGGCACTTAAATATTTTGTCTTTCCTATTCAGCCTCTGAATGTCACACATACTGTACACAAGCCATGCCTCAATTGTCTCAAGGCTTAAAAATCCTTCTTTAACCTGTCTCCTCCCCTTCATCTACCCTGATTGCAGTGGATTTAACAGTTGACATTAATAAGGGATCATAGCTTTCACCTGGTCAGTCTATGTCATGGAAAAAGCAGGTGTTCCCAATGTTTTGTACACTCAGTGTACGTTTGTCATATTTCTGCTGTTGGGAAGATAATTGGATGTTATGCAGAAAAATATGTTGATCGGACAAGGCTATGTATGTTTGGAAGTCAGTGATTTATGTTTACTATATATTACCAGTCAAAAGTTTGGACACACCTACTCATTCCAGGGTTTTTTAACACTTTTGTGGTTACTACATGATTCCATATGTGTTATTTCATAGTTTTGATGTCTTCACTATTATTCTACGATGTAGAAAATTGTCAAAATAAAGAAAAACCCTGGAATTAGTAGTTGTGTCCAAACCTTTGGCTGGTACTGTAGGTTAATGAGGCAATACAAATGTGATGTGACTAAAATGTGACTAAAATGAAAGGACATTTAGTTGACTAAAATGGCTCACTGTTTTCATCATTTTGAATATAACTAGACTAAATCCTTATTCAAATAACAAAAATGTGAGTAGGACTTAATGATATTTTAGTCAAAATGACTAAGAGTAGACTAAATCTATAATCTACATATGAAGCCCAACATTTCGTTCTATGGGCAGGTTTTTTCCCTGACACTGTGAGGCTGCTTTCCCATTATTATCATGTGCTGGAGGAACAGACAGATGGTGGCACCGGACCAATGCAGCGTCATTCGTAACTGCTATGAGTGGCATTTTTATGGGCATACAGTACATGCCAATGTAACCCCTCACCCTTTGACCCTACTCCTATGGCATCCACACGTTGTGGGCATGCAGCACCTGAAACCTTGCACACTTGTCTCAGCCCCAGCCGGTCAACAAGTTTAAAGAGCACAGTGTCCATGCCAACTCTAGCCTTGCGTGGCATGGTGTTTTAAAGACTGGGCTGAGCGACTTTGAATCGGTGATTAAAGGGCCTCAGTTGCATTGTTGTCGTTTTTCATTTTTTATTTGATATGATGGAACAATAGACGCCGGAAAGTGGGTAATTTGTACACTTGGCGATAGCAGATTGCATCATCACACGTTGCATTGTCTTATGGTCCACACTGTAAAGTATTCAAAGCACTTTGATATTCTTTGTGATGTCGTTCATTGTCTCCGTTTCCGTTGGCCGGGTTGAATTCCCAGAGACTGTGTTATGTAGTGAAGTTGAAAGTCACAAAGGGGTAAGATCTCACAGAAGAATATAGTATGGACCTAGAACAATAGGGAAAAGGATCCAGCCATTTCCATCGTATGTTTTCTGGTGAAAACATTGCACACAGTTATATAATACACAATAAAATATATATTTTTTTATTCTCGCAGGAGCATAGTAATGAGGCATACATTTATTATACATATTTATCTTTATTCATCTCTTTTTCTTCATTCTCAGATTGACCAAATGTGTTGGTCCTCATGCCAGTGGCGAAAGGAAGCACAACAGAAATAGAAGCACAAAAACAAGTGCACTGCATGGTTTCAGAGGGTCTTCGCATGGGCAACACTACAGATAGTATCAGCCAGCTAGGTCTACTCTGTACGCTCCACCCAGTCAAAACAAACGCTGGTAGAGCTCAAGTGGGGGCAGGCTTAGGGACCTGATAAAGATCCTGTGAACGGTTTGGGAAATAAATGGCAGAACAAAAGATATTTGATGGTGCTAGTCACATTTAAAGAGCCGTTTATGAAAGCTTGATGTGTGTGTGTTTGTTTTTCCTTTTCAAATTACTTTTTAAATGGCTGATATGGCCCAAACTGATTTGAAAACGACATATTGTATGTGTGTCTTGGCTTTATAGCGAGACTTTATGAGGTAAAGCTACAGTGAGGGAAAAAAGTATTTGATCCCCTGCTGATTTTGTACGTTTGCCCACTGACAAAGACATGATCAGTCTATAATTTTAATGGTAGGTTTATTTGAACAGTGAGAGACAGAATAACAACAACAAAATCCAGAAAAACGCATGTCAAAAATGTTATAAATTGATTTGCAATTTAATGAGGGAAATAAGTATTTGACCCCTCTGCAAAACATGACTTAGTACTTGGTGGCAAAACCCTTGTTGGCAATCACAGAGGTCTGACATTTCTTGTAGTTGGCCACCAGGTTTGCACACATCTCAGGAGGGATTTTGTCCCACTCCTCTTTGCAGATCTTCTCCAAGTCATTAAGGTTTCAAGGCTGACGTTTGGCAACTCGAACCTTCAGCTCCCTCCACAGATTTTCTATGGGATTAAGGTCTGGAGACTGGCTAGGCCACTCCAGGACCTTAATGTGCTTCTTCTTGAGCCACTTCTTTCTTGCCTTGGCCGTGTGTTTTGGGTCATTGTCATGCTGGAATACCCATCCATGACCCATTTTCAATGCCCTGGCTGAGGGAAGGAGGTTCTCACCCAAGATTTGACGGTACATGGCCCCGTCCATCATCCCTTAGATGCGGTGAAGTTGTCCTGTCCCTTAGCAGAAAAACACCCCCAAAGCATAATGTTTCCACCTCTATGTTTGACGGTGGGGATGGTGTTCTTGGGGTCATAGGCAGCATTCCTCCTCCTCCAAACACGGCGAGTTGAGTTGATGCCAAAGAGCTCGATTTTGGTCTCATCTGAGCACAACACTTTCACCCAGTTCTCCTCTGAATCATTCAGATGTTCATTGGCAAACTTCAGACGGGCATGTATATGTGCTTTCTTGAGCAGGGGGACCTTGCGGGTGCTGCAGGATTTCAGTCCTTCACGGCGTAGTGTCTTACCAATTGTTTTCTTGGTGACTATGGTCCCAGCTGCCTTGAGATCATTGACAAGATCCTCCCGTGTAGTTCTGGGCTGATTCCTCACCGTTCTCATGATCATTGCAACTCCACGAGGTGAGATCTTGCATGGAGCCCCAGGCCGAGGGAGATTTACAGTTATTTTGTGTTTCTTCCATTTGGGAGTAATCGCACCAACTGTTGTCACCTTCTCACCAAACTGCTTGGCGATGGTCTTGTAGCCCATTCCAGCCTTGTGTAGGTCTACAATCTTGTCCCTGGCATCCTTGGAGAGCTCTTTGGTCTTGGCCATGGTGGAGAGTTTGGAATCTGATTGATTGATTGCTTCTGTGGACAGGTGTCTTTTATACAGGTAACAAGCTGAGATTAGGAGCACTCCCTTTAAGAATGTGCTCCTAATCTCAGCTCGTTACCTGTATAAAAGACACCTGGGAGCCAGAAATCTTTCTGATTGAGAGAGGGTCAAATACTTATTTCCCTCATTAAAATGCAAATCAATTTATAACATTTTTGACATGCGTTTTTCTGGATTTTTGTTGTTGTCATTCTGTCTCTCACTGTTCAAATAAACCTACCATTAAAATTATAGACTGATCATTTCTTTGTCAGTGGGCAAACGTACAAAATCAGCAGGGGATCAAATACTTTTTTCCCTCACTGTAGATATTTTGTAACACTCATAGGACATTATCCTGGCGGCACATTGTGTGTCACTGTAAAAAAGCAAATAATGGAGCGTCTTTTCAAGTTAATTGAAAAAATCCTCAGTATGTCTGTTTGCCATTATAGCTGCTTTGTTGATGTCATATCTCTCGATGTTAATTTCAATGTCTTAGGAATGTCCACAAAACACCCACATTGACATCCGCACACACACACACGCAAACACACACACACATAAACCGACCAATCCAAACAAGGTCAAAGTGTAACAAAACAACAAGAACACACGGCAAAACCTCACAGAACACATAATAATTTGAGAATGGGGTAAAAACTTCTAAATGCCTGCTACTTGGGAGAGGCAAGAGCATTTGTATTGGAGAAGTCTTGTTGTTTGTTATTGAATCGTGATTAACTGATCATCAATTTTCTTGAAGGACAAGCTGTTTTGGTTAAAACTCTCTTTAAACCCCAGTGTAATTCACCTGTCAACCCAATATCAACATCTCCAGGAAAGACCATTTTACTGAAGTGACAGGTTTTATTTTCATTGAACAATTGCCTGTTGGCTCTGACTCCATGGCTCGCCTTTCAGCATAGCGTGAGAATGCAAACGACCATTGGGAAGTCATTTTAATTATATTTTCATTTCTACTAACTGAATTTGGTGTAAGGCTTATGATCTGGGTCCCACTGCTGACACGATACTATCCTTTTCTGCCTTATTTTGGATCCAAAGAACGTTAGGCATTAGAACCTGCACACCTGCCCAGGACACATGCATAAAGATTGGTCCTTCTAAATGACAACCCTTTTGCAGCTGACAAAAACATCAAATTTGATTAAAATAGAACCTGGGTAATTTATGTAATAAAAGGGCATAGATTATGATTACTCATATTTTGTTGGAAGGTTGACCTGAAGTAGGTAGGTGGTGGTCAAACCTTTAGTAGATCCACTGCTGTTGTACTCTTTCACCCTCTCATTGTCTGTCTTTGTGTTGTTGTTGGCTTCCTTCAGGCTGGCCTACTACTATGGTTTATACTCTGACATTTAACATCTCCCACAGAGGATCACTCTGTTTATTTAAAGCTATAATCAACAGACTATGAACCAATTCAGATCTTTATAGAGAATTCTCAGGCAATGATAAACATGGAGGATGCATTTGTCTTTCTGGGATTCATATCTCTCTCAAGACATTGAAGAATTGTGAAATATCAACAACAAAATACAAGCCGGGAAAGACAACACCATTCCCCCCTCCTCTAGAACAGCAAAGAATTCAGAAGAAAACAAAACATGTCTAAAACAAACAAGCATGAAGAAGCGTCCTATTTTGGGAGAACAGTTATATTTTGTCTGATGTGGCCGTGGTATGCCATGGAGGTCATGTAACAACCTAACATGCCTCTCGTTGACCATGTTCTCTTCTCTGAAAGAGCAGGTCACAGAAGGAATATAAACCACCATTATCTCTCACACTCTATCAGACATAGCCTAATCCTCTCTGCTGTTACTCACCACCATCACAACCAAACACTATCTGATCTGAGAGGCTAAATTTAGACGGGAGATATGGGCCAATTTCAACATGTTTTTTTGTCTTCAAACTATTCCTGTACGTCTCGGCACAATGAGCTCTTTCTCCCAGCTTTGATCAACTGCCTAGAAGGTGATAAGGATCAGTATGGCAGTGTGATATCTAGAGCACACCAGGCACAGAGTTAGTTTGGGTTGCCAGATCATATTCACTTTTGCCAAGGAGAAAGATTCCTATCCTATATTGTGCCCCCTGAGTGCCTCATCAAACATAATTTTTTAACAGACACGGAGAAGAACTCAACTTGCTCATTGCGTCTCTCATATTGAGTTATGAATGGTGCCTAAACACTGTTTATTTACTTGGATGAACTCCTCATCCAGGTTGGCTTAGTTGACTTTCATATGCAGTTCTCCATAAAGCAGTACTTCTAACACGTTATGAAAGCGAATTGACAACAATTCTTCAGACGATAGCCAATTCTAACCTGACCACCAATTCTAACTTTTGCCTTATAGCAAAGCAATTTACCAATCTCAAGTACCTTGACTACACTTTCAAGTTTCAAGTTCTATTAGTCGTATGTACGGGATACGCATGGTATACATCGTCCAAAGAAATGCTTACTTGCAGGTTCCTTCTTGACAATGCAACAACAACAAGAAATAGTAAAAAATAAGAATATGAACATAAAGTAAATAAACATAGCATAAGTATAATACAGGAAGGCACAATTTATAGTCAAATATTTGTGTATTGGGGAAGTGGGGGATTGGGGGCAAGTGTATAAATTGAGCAGTATAATAAGAGTCTGGTAGCAGCAGTTGTGATGTGTGCTAAGGTGCAGAGAATCAGAGCAGGTGGTCAGCAGTCTGATCGCTTGTAGACAGAAACTGTCTCTGAGCCTGTTGGTATCAGACCTCATGATCCGATACCGTCTGCCCGACAGTAAGGGAGAGAACAGCTCGTGGCAATGTACTATGATAAGAAAAGGCAGAAGATGTTGCCTTTCACTCCAGTCATGGAAGTAACAGGAACATTAATCAAGTGAGTGACAGAGGGATGGCCCTATAGGGCAGCTACAGTGGGGAAAAAATATTTAGTCAGCCACCAATTGTGCAAGTTCTCCCACTTAAAAAGATGAGAGAGGCCTGTAATTTTCATCATAGGTACATGTCAACTATGACAGACAAAATGAGGAAAGAAAATCCAGAAAATCACATTGTAGGATTTTTTATGAATTTATTTGCAAATTATGGTGGAAAATAAGTATTTGGTCAATAACAAAAGTTTCTCAATACTTTGTTATATACCCTTTGTTGGCAATGACACAGGTCAAACGTTTTCTGTAAGTCTTCACAAGGTTTTCACACACTGTTGCTGGTATTTTGGCCCATTCCTCCATGCAGATCTCCTCTAGAGCAGTGATGTTTTGGGGCTGTCGCTGGGCAACACAGACTTTCAACTCCCTCCAAAGATTTTCTATGGGGTTGAGATCTGGAGACTGGCTAGGCCACTCCAGGACCTTGAAATGCTTCATACGAAGCCACTCCTTCGTTACCCGGGCGGTGTGTTTGGGATCATTGTCATGCTGAAAGACCCAGCCACGTTTCATCTTCAATGCCCTTGCTGATGGAAGGAGGTTTTCACTCAAAATCTCACGATACATGGCCCCATTCATTCTTTCCTTTACACGGATCAGTCGTCCTGGTCCCTTTGCAGAAAAACAGCCCCAAAGCATGATGTTTCCACCCCCATGCTTCTCAGTAGGTATGGTGTTCTTTGGATGCAACTCAGCATTCTTTGTCCTCCAAACACGACGAGTTGAGTTTTTACCAAAAAGTTATATTTTGGTTTCATCTGACCATATGACATTCTCCCAATCCTCTTCTGGATCATCCAAATGAACTCTAGCAAACTTCAGACGGGCCTGGACATGTACTGGCTTAAGCAGGGGGACACGTCTGGCACTGCAGGATTTGAGTCCCTGGCGGCGTAGTGTGTTACTGATGGTAGGCTTTGTTACTTTGCTCCCAGCTCTCTGCAGGTCATTCACTAGGTCCCCCTGTGTGGTTCTGGGATTTTTGCTCACCGTTCTTGTGATCATTTTGACCCCACGGGGTGAGATCTTGCGTGGAGCCCCAGATCGAGGGAGATTATCAGTGGTCTTGTATGTCTTCCATTTCCTAATAATTGCTCCCACAGTTGATTTCTTCAAACCAAGCTGCTTACCTATTGCAGATTCAGTCTTCCCAGCCTGGTGCAGGCCTCTTAAAGAAGAAGTTACAGGTCTGTGAAAGCCAGAAATCTTGCTTGTTTGTAGGTGACCAAATACTTATTTTCCACCATAATTTGCAAATAAATTCATTAAAAATCCTACAATGTGATTTTCAGGAATTTTATTTCTCAAATTGTCTGTCATAGTTGACGTGTACCTGTAATGAAAATTACAGGCCTCTCTCATCTTTTTAAGTGGGAGAACTTGCACATTTGGTGGCTGACTAAATACTTTTTTTCCCCACTGTAGTTCACCCCATTGGCTCTCGCTGTGTCATTATCCCCACCCCCAGAGGCGTCATGCCCATAGTGGCATGTGCCCCCTCAGATTTGTCCTGTAAAAAAAAACTATAACAAAAAAACAATTTCTCTGTAATACTACTAGCCAGTTAGCAATTTTATGAAGTTGGCTTTAGCTAGCCCAGATAGGTTCCCAATATCCCAACCTCATAACTAGCTACCAAGAAGCCATTTCAGGCTATCAATCAAGTTAAAGTAGCTAGCTTGTCTCACTATCTTAGCTGGCATGCCTGCTGGCAAGGTTGGTAGACTTTAGAAAAGCAAGCAATAACTAAATGTACTGAATAAGACTTGCATTCCTTTCAATCTTTAATCAGATTTTTGCAGAATGCAGAGAAGCATATTTAGTTTCTTTAAAAAAAGAACCACCAGTCAGGAGGATACAGACAGCTGAAGAGGTACAGTATGAAAAGATATGCTGAAAAATAGACATATTTATTTATATAGAATTAAGCATAATGATTATGGCTCTAGATTGCAGGAAAAAGCAGTTTCAGGTGTTCGAAAGATGCAAAATTCTCTAAGCCCCCCTCCGGACCACCTACCAGCCGTCCTCACATACTTTGTGCCTTCTCAGATTTTTGGGGTGCATGATGTCCCTGCCCGCCACTTCCTGCACATCTGCGTGAGAACAGAGATCTGTGTACTGGATCTGCTGGAACTAAATGTTTTCAAATCAGATAATATTCCCCTATGCATAGCTGGCATGCTTTCATTTCTCTCCCTCTCTTTCTGGCACTGCGCTTCCCCCAGCCCCTCTCTCTCTACGACAACGTTGTGCACTTTCATTTATACTCATTAACTCGCTTTCTTGCACAATCTGCCTTTTATAAACTCTCTGTCAGTCCCAGTCCCTTCAACTGCATTCCTTTCAGTCTTTCACTTTTTAGAGCTCGTACTCAGCCTCTCTTTCTGGCTAGCATGGTCTTTCTTTCATAAATCTACTGTCTTATCTCAGAGTGTCAAGATTTAAGTATGAATACAGTGTATTCTTCAGGCACTACTAAGCACAACATTGCCCATGATAAGTTATAGTGTGCCTTCAAGTCATGTCTTTCATGTACATAATATACTGAAGACAGATCTCTCCTAAATAGCCAAACCAGCTGTATTACCTCCCCCTCTTTTTGCTATTTTAATTTCAGCTAATTATATACTGTTGAAAAGATATCAAGTTCTTGAAGGGCTATACCAGTTCCTCTTACTCTGAATGACAAGGAAGTCTTGCCTGGAGTGAATCTCATGGAGTGAATCTCATGTTCTACAGTTCTAGAATCCTATAATCGTGGTTGTGACAGACAGAGGAGGCCACAGTGCTGGTGGTTAAGGCCCTGTCAGAGCGGTGTCGAGTTTCATAGCCAGGTGTAAGGGTTGGTGTGAGGTGTGACCTAGGTGCGGTGCAGGATATACAGTAGGCAGTAGGCAGAGATGGTGAAACAAGGATCTTTACTGGTGGTCCCGAAGCCAAAATACAAAATAACGGACTTATCACGATAAAAGAAAGGCGGAGCAAATAAGTCTCCAAAAACCGGCTGACAGCCAAAATACGAAATACTACCTACGACTGAACCAAATAACGAAACAGGGAGAACACTTCTCAAGTACCTGGACATAGGTCTCCGATAACACACTGAGTAGTACTGCTGGACATAGAGAAACTAACAGAAAAAACTGAGCAAGGGAACACAAAGAAGTGAGGGCATAAATACACAGGTGAACAGGTAGACACAGGTGACACCAATAGGATACTGATTAGTCCAGACTGTGAGTGAGGAGGTGCCTAAGGTTGTCGGAGGATGACATCTAGTGGGTCGCTCCGGAACTGCGACCCCCTCCTGTAACAGTGCCCCCCCCCCCGACGAACGGCCCCAGCATACTGAAAAACACTTTCATGGACAATCAGCCATGGTTTAAAAGGGCCAAAATGTCCTCCTCTACTGTCTAGCCTAACATCATTGGGTGGATGAAGATATCTGATATAGATATCAAACATCTGCTGCAAGTTTAGTAACACTAAACTTGGGCAGTAAGGGAGATTGATTTGTTTGCTATTCTACAGTAGGGTTGTGTCTAGCTGCTGCCAAACCATTAACGTAATCATGTATGTGCTTACTGTTATTTAACGTGAATCACCTGGATTTATACATGATAGAGTATGCTAACAGGAATCAACCAATGGCAGGGGCTGTGAATGAAGGTGGATGCTAGGTCAACACATACTGTAATGACCTGTACTCTAAATAGGCTTTTCACTAGACAGGCTTTTAGAAGAATCAACAACTCATGTGTGCTTTCATATTGGTGGCGGCACATTGGTGGTTTACCTTGTAGATAATACAGGTTGGATGTATGCCCATTCAGGGCCCTTTGAAAAACTTGTGTTTACAAATCAGATGTGGCTTTTATTCAAGTTTTTATGAGCACATTGATGCAAGTGTGTCTTTTATTTCATGGCTAATCTGTTTTTCGTAAAAGACAATGCAGGTATTATGGGAAGGTATTTGCATAGGTAGCTGACTGTGCGAAGGACAAGAGTCATAACAGTACTCAGTGCAAGTCTTTCACAGCATGAAAACAGCATGTAGTCTTTTACATGTAGTTGTAATGACTTTGCTGAACTGAAAAAGAACAAGTACAGAGAAAACATTGTAGGGGTTGTGAGGATCTGGATGACCGCCAGAGTTCTTTGCAGTGTTCATGTGAGACCACACAAAATGACGCTTGTAAAAACAGTCCAACCGACTGTCTGGCAGTGTCGGGTTTTGATTGTGTTAAACCTTGGGTCTGTGCCAAAAGACAGGTTTTCTCATTGCAAGCTGCAGGACTGATCTAGCAGCCTGCACAAACACACACACACACACACACACACGCACGCACACATACACACTTTCACACACACATCCTCCCTCCTCCCGCATGGACCCCTAGGGCTTTTGTAAGCAATACCGACAAGAGCGTTTCCCTTATCTGAGCAGCTGCCGCAGGAAAATCCCAGGATGTGGCCTCTCCCCAGCCCATCCGTCCACTCTAGTCACGCAACGCTTTTAGGGGGGAAAGGGGCCCCCCGAGCACACACCCCCCTGCCTGCCTCCTCTTGGAAAGTGCTCACACAGCACACACACATACACACATACAGTACAACACACACATAAGTGAATGCCCATCTAGAAACAGACATTAACAAGCACACACACATTATGAACGCTGCTCAGGCTCAAGTCTCTGAACAAGCTCCCAGGCAAACTAAGCTGTCCATGAAACGACCAAACAAATGAAAACAGACTAAATATCAGCCCTCATGACAAACACACTGCTTCTACCTACTGTGTAGCCCTACCGCCTCTCTCACACATAGACAGGCACACTCTCCAAAACAGAGAGGCAGGTCAATCCAAGCCAAAATCTGGATGATCCAACACCTTTTTTTTAGCCCTTCTCACTGTTCGCGTGAGTAAGTGGACCCTTAGCAGCGCTCTGTGTGTTTTTATTCGGGTTTTCTTTCCGAGTGGGGAATTGTGCTTTGTGTTCTTTCTTCTGATTTTTAGTTGTTAACTGCTAGCATTTATTGCATGTGTGGTGGTGCATTGTGCAGTACAGTAAGGTTACTGCTCTCCTGTGCTGCTCCTGAGTCCTGGCCCACCACTTGGCTGCCAGACTGGGGAGGTCAGTGGAGTTCCTGAGGCTGAGACGGAGAGGGCTGAGGGGGTCCCACGACCCAGCAGATCCAATCGGGCAAGGCTAGCTCCCCAGTGAACCAGCCACAGTGGAGTCAGGAGGGTCAGGGGGAAGGGGATGTACAGACATCCTCTGGTTGAGGAGCATCCCTGGCTGTCAGTCCTTTGCCGCAAATAATGGACATAATTATACTGTATGTCCCAGACAGTCCCATGCACTTTGTAGATTTTTTTGGTTCTCTCTTTTTGTACCAAAAAAACAGATTAAACTGGTTGTATTATCTATTGAATCAACTAAGCGAGTATAGAACAAGTCCAAAAACCTATGTTTCACATCAGTAAATCTATAGATTACACAAGAACACTGCAGGCCCTAATGCTGGAAAAACCACCTCAAAGAAAAACAAACAAGGTTTAATATGCTTCCTCCAATAGGACACCGGCAGTGTAGTAAACCGTCACGTGCTCTTGTCCTATAGTAACTCCTATGCTCATTCACTCAGCCTGTACAGCACATGAATACACAGTGCATTACTACAACACACATCACTCACATTGGAGTGCTAGATCTCTCTCTCTCTCTCACTCTCTCTTTCTCTCTCTCTACTTTCTCCCTCTCTCTCCCCATCTCTCTCTCTCTCTCTGAAGCTGTTCTGCAGGTCAGAACCTGCTCATCGACTGATGATGCACGCCACTCAGACACCAGGGGGAAACAAAAGCTCCATTCAGCTGCAGGGATTTACTCTTTGACCTCACACAGATTGGGTGGGCTCAGGTGGGCTGAGCTGTGTGTGTGTGTGTGTGTGTGTGTGTGTGTGTGTGTGCGCGCGCGTGCGTCATGTGGATTGGGCATGTTTTTAGGGAAAATAAGGAAAGATATTGAGATGGGTCAATTTTGCAAGTGTGTGTATATGTTAGAACCAAGTGGAGCCCCCTAGTGGGTGAAGTGGGTGGATGTTGAGATAAATGAGGTTGTGAACAATGAGGCAAGTTTCAGTGGTCTACCACCTTTCTAAGAGCTTTTCAATTTGCTGATGTGGCGCTTCACTCACATTGGCAAAAGGGGCACAGGCCCAGCACAGCCAAAACAAACAGACAAGCTGAATGCCAGTAGGCGAGCTTGGCACAGACTGTCTCTCGCTCTCTTGCTCCCTAGAAATGCTGTGCAGTAATAACAAAGTTACACACTCCCTGCTGGTTCTCGCCCCAGTCTTTGTGTGTGCCATTAACAACATAAGCAATGGGATCTCAGCCTTCCTTTTATAACTGAGGCCGTTCCAAAAGTCGCCTTTTGTAATCCCGTAACTGGAAGTGATTGTCTAAACAGGCTTTGTAGCTCTCTGGAAATGATACACAGTGTTTCAGGTACAGACCAGTGGCGTCTTGTCACTCCCATTTCAGAACATCCCCGGTCAATCAACCTCGTTGGTCAGTTGCTTAAATGAAGGGTGATCACAGATTTAAGAGGGGTGCACTCTGTATGGTATGGATAAGACCCTAGAATGTTTGTTGACGTGTACCCACAGATACACACTGCTAGAGTCTGTGTGACTCCTCAAATACTATGTGACAATTGTTGGCAACTTGAAAGAGTTGTAGAGACAGCATAGAAGGTCTTGGACAGCTTTAATAAAAGTGATCTGAGACATTTGTCTATAAACGTTTTAGTTCTATGCAATAAAAAAGACATTAATGTTTTATTTGTCACATATTTGACTTGGATTATACGATGCCACCCAATATCCACAGGTGGAGTAGCTTTTGATTTTCCTATTGCTAGAAGCGCTTCCAACATTTCACTCCAGTGGAAAGCTTTCCTTGTCAGGCTTTTCCACTTGCGGATTAAATGTCAAACTGCAGCCAGACCACTGATCATGTTAAGAAACCCTTAATGTATCTTTAAAACAAAACAAATGGCATCATTTGGACTGTTTAGTTCTCTTTCTTCTGAAAGGCTTACCAGGTAGGGCAAAGCCAGGGAATCGTAATCCAGGAGCCTAAAAACGATTTACCACACGCAGTCAGTCACACACATCCACACCCATTCTCACAGAAACAAATCTGCGTACTATAGTTTTTACACATATTTAACCCCTTGCAAAAGATGATATATAATGAGTTGGTATTTGTCCTGTTGGGAAACTTCTTTGTTTTCATGACAGATTGGTTTCTTTAATCATTTCTCAGAGTTGTCTAAAGAAGAACCCTTTCACAGAGAGAGAGTATTCACAACTATAATCAGTACAACTGCTAGCTTCTATGTAAACATTTAGTTCTCATTAAAGTGGAACAATTCTGAAAGTTATGAAAGCCATATCTGTTTGGCAATCTTAGGAATACCCTCTCTACATTTATTACTGTATGTCCTCTTTCATTTTAATTGCGTATTATAAAAGTTGTTGGTATAGGGTTACATGTTTTGCCAGAAGCAAGTCCACATAATTGTGAAGCCCCAGAAATATGAGCAGTTGGTTTGTAGCAAAACAGATGCTTCACAGTCCCATTTATATCATGGAAAAGGATTTTCATGGAATTGGTTTAATTCAAATCAAACAGAGTTTTTCTGTGATTTCAGTGAGTTGTGCTTTGATCTGATCTGATATGGATTATTAAACCCATCAGGTTGGCCTTGTCTTTGAAATGGGATGGTATGCCTATAATGTCCACAAGCAAGCTGCAATAAAACCATGGGTTTTTTGTCTTGCAAAAATGTTACACAGTTCATAAAGCCTATTATGAAATATGCATCATTAATATTGCAAGGAAAGGCATCCTCCTTAAACCTGGTGCCCATCTGTTTTTCACTCTAGTGAAAACATGGCGGGTTGACTTGTTCAACAAAAAAGTCTGGATATTTTTAACAAGGAGTTACAGACTAAACATGACTGGCCCATGTTGCTGGTACTTCAACAGATGTGTGCGAACTGGCATCCAACAATATGTAGTTTAGAGGAAAATAGAAAAATGTGAGGTTCAGTCCTGATCATGATTGATGGAATTTCCTTGCAGCACCATGATTTTCATTTAGTCGATGGCAGGGCTTCAAACCCATTGAGCGAGAGCAGAACCATCTCTCATGACGTAATCTTACACATGCCAGTTGTTTTCACTCAGCGTCACCTAATCCCACTCTGTTTGACTGTGGTACAGGGACAGGGATGAGAAGAGAAGTCATAGAAAGTGATGATTGTGGCCTGTAGAATCACATAAGCCTTGTGTCTTAGAGACCAACTCTGTGTTTCTGTCCAGGAAAGAAGGAGAGGAAGAGGACAGAGGAGAGATAGGGTGTGTGGAGGATCAACGAGTAATGTCAGAGAAGAGATGAGGAGGACAGTCAGTTAAGAGAGAGTGACCTTAAAGAGAGGGGATGATTGGCAGATGAGGGAAGAAGGTGTGAAAGTGGGAAGGAAGCCAGTTGAGTAGGTGAGAGGAGTGGAGAGAGGGAGTTGGGGCAGTAAGGGGGGGAAAAAGAGAGAGCGGAAAGGGGGAATTGAGGATACAGTGGAGGGAGGGAGGGAGGGAGGGAGGGAGGGAGGAGGGAAGAGGGAGGGAGGGAGGGGCAGCAAGAGTGGAAAAAGGTGGGAGAGAGAGATGGGCAGGGATGTGAAGGGGGAGTGGTGAGAGAAGGAGTTGGTATGTTTTACTGAGCGCCAAAATATGAGCCCTACTGGAGAACTTGGCTGAGGGCACATAAACTAAGAAAAAGTGAAATTGCCAAAAGTCCAAACCCCAGAAACCCCAGACTCCTGTGCGTATTGCTTTCAGGATAGCTTGCTGATGTGAGCTTGTTTTTCCTCCCCTCTACCGCCCTCCACTCCCCCTATCCCCCTCCTCCCCTCTCTGTCTGCAGCAACCATGAAGAAAAGCAGTGACCTGTTTCCCAGTGGGAATGGGCTGAACATTAATGGGATGGAAGCCACAACCTTCTCCAAGGGGGACCTACTACTAAAGGTACAATACAGTACAGGACAGTACAGTACAGACCACTGACTTCACAGGACCAACGTACAGACAGACAGAAATGTTGCGGTTTTGGTCGGGCCCATATTGTGTGGCTGACTGGCTGACTGACTGTCTGACTGACTGTCTGACTGTCTGACTGATTGACTGGCTGACTGGCTCAGACTGACAGTAGATAAAGAGCCAGACATTGTTTATTTGTTTGTTAATCCAGGTGGATTGAGTTATAATCCAGGACCATCCATTTAGCAGGAAGTTCTGACAGGTGAAATAGGTTGCCCTGGTGCTTTATGCCAAGGCCTGGTCACGGTTTACTACACTAAACAAAGCGAACGCTCCCTAGTTCTCTAGCACACTGTTTACTCACGCTCAGATGTCAGGTACATTTTCACACCAAGCGATGAATGGCATGTTTGGGTTTTCTCTCTCACGATGGAGGCTGTTATGATCATCAGTCAATGCTGAGGGATCTGTGAAGGCAGAGCAACAGAGGCAGTTGTTGGCAAACTGATAGAAAGTAAACAGGTTGCCAGATGATAATACCACCAGATAAACAAAATGTCCTCTTTAATGCAACACTCTAAATGATGTGTTTGTGGATGTAGCTCGACTACAGTGAAAGTGAGAGAATTATCAGTGTGTGTGTATGTGCGTGCGTGCTTGTGCGCATGTTCGTGCGTGCTGCGTGTTTGTATATGTGTGAGAGTGTATATAAGTGAGTGTTTTACTGTTTTATCACTGCATTTGGTCTTGCAGGCTCTGAACGGCTTTGTGCTGGTGGTCACAGCTGAAGGACATGTGTTCTATGCCTCTCCTACTATCCAAGACTACCTGGGCTTCCATCAGGTAACAACTCCAACATCTGTAGCATAACACAACTGTAACATCACATCACATTTGTAAACCATAGTCCTCATCACTACATAACCTCACCACTTTCTGTCTTTGTAAAAAATAATTATCGGGTGTCGTGAAGATTGATATTGAAATACAAAGGCAAGACATTTGAATGGAGGAAACAGATTACCAGGGAACAGCGTAGCAGTAAATTTAGGAATTAGGGGGATACAATGGGTTTTGTTGAATCTCTGCTCTGGATAGTTGAATCCCTTTGAGAATCAATCTTCTAAGAGACAGAGAACCAAAGGCAACATTTGTTGTTAATCAATGTGAGCAAGGCAAGGCACCATCTTTGCTGGAGAGCTACGGCCCACTGCATAACTTGGTAACAATCCAGATTTCCATTTATCATCAAAGAAAGCGAATGTGCAACTCAACCACCTGTTAACTAACCAAAATAGGCAGGTGTTGAAGGAAGCGTCTTGTAGCAAATTTGCAGTTGCGCTTTGCCTTTCTCTTGGAAATGATAGTTTGAGAATTCCTTATGTAACCATGATCATGACATTCTTTTCCACAGACGAAGAGAGATCCCATTGTTGTAGATGTACTAGCCTACTTCTACATACTGAGCTATATGATCTACTGTACACATGTGCTTTGTGTTAGCCATGCTTTCTGTCATTATCGCTACTGCATCTATACTGTTCCGCGAAGCCCACAAGAAAATGACGTATAGCTGGGGTAATGCGTTGATCCTTTGTCATTGCAGCCACATCCATATAGTAAGATTACAGACCCACAACTCAGAACTTAAGCATACATTTTCAAACATATGTGGTGAACCCTATAGCGTATGTTATAGTAACTTGCAACTGACCATACTGTATATAGAGACAGGACAAGGATGTCTTTCAACAAAAATAGATCAAAGATGATGTATTTTAAACTACAGTTTGCTATGACTGCGTCCTGTTGTGCGTTGAAAATAGTTTGCTTGAATAATCATACTAGCTTGACAGTTATTGACCTCCTCATCCAATATAGTTATGCGTTATCCCCTCCTTCGTTACAGTTATATAGTATAGAGTCTATTCAGTATTGACAGGTAACTATGAGGCCCCACTGAGAGGGATGCCAGTCTTAATACAATCCTTTGAAGGTTACATCTACCCTTTATGAGTTGTAACTCATGGACTGTCCCCGCTGGGTGATCAGCACAACAAACACACACAGAGTTTACTACTGCCACAAATCAGAAGCAGTTGGATTATATTTAGAGTTACAGTTCGCACAAAGCCTTTCACATTGGTTTTCAGTAGAAATGCATTGTTTCAGTTAATTAAATTTGACCAAAGGGAAAATACAGGTCACTGCCAAAATCAAGGAAATACTTGAGTATTGAGGGATACAAGGTATATTGAAAGCAGGTGCTTCCACACAGGTGTGGTTCCTGAGTTAATTAAGCAATTGAAAATATCCCATCATGCTGAGGGTCATGTATAAAAATGCCCAGTTGCCCATTATTTTGGCTACCATGGCTAGAAGAGATCTCAGTGACTTTGAAAGACGGGTTCCAAAGGACCTAAGGGGGCTTAAAGGATGTGTGTGTGTCTCAATCACCAGATCTCAACCCAATTGAACACTTATGGGAGATTCTGGAGCGGCACCTGAGACAGCGTTGTCTACCACCATAAATAAAACAAATTATGGAATTTATTGTGGGAGAATGGTGTTGCATCCCTCCAATAGAGTTCCAGACACTTGTAGAATCTATGCCAAGGCACATTAAACCTGTTCTGGCGGCTCGTGGTGGCCCAATGCCCTATTAAGACACTTTATGTTGGTGTTTCCTTTATTTTGACAGTTACCTGTATATCAGTGTTACGAACCCCGTGGCTTTAAACGTCTAGGGTGGATGGACAAGAGACCCGTAACATAATTCATGCAAATTAGAATCGTGACATGGAACAGTGAGAACAAAAACTACACGACAACCATAAACTACCGTCAAACATAAAATGTTTATTTTTGAACACACGGTAAAGGTTTGGGAAAAAGGGCAGAGCAGGACCCAAGAAATGAAACAATAGTGTAAAAAAAAACTAAACTGATCTTGCCTGCCTCAAGAACCGCTAAGCTACTGCTAATCATACAAAAATACAGTGGGTGGTCCCCTCATGTCTAACTAGTGTTTTTAGACAGTTTTCTTCCTACGGGTAATGTATGCCCAAGGGCAACTTGCTTAAATTCCCCTTTTCCCAGAAACACCCAACAAAGTTACCAAACAGAGTAACCAGCAAATGAGTGAGTACACAAAACACAGGACACCACAGTATCCATACTCGCATACGGAAAATAGTCTCTCTCTACAAACACAACTGACCGGCTTTTAAACAATGGGATGTGTGATTGAAAAACCAGAAACAGGTGGTGCAATGCAGAGGAATGTCCACTGATTGGTCCACCTCAGCAATCAGCAGACACCCCAACGACCACCAATCAGGAACATACAGGACACCTGTGATTAGGGCAGAAGGAGAGGAAAAACACAAAAAGACACAGGATACCTGTATCCGTAACAATCAGTGCCATCTGACTGATGGTCAATGTGGCAATGTGATGTTACTCTGTTGGTTCCAAGAGTCCACTATGACCACAAACCACATTGTTCCTCTTGTTCTGAAGAGAGCGCCAGAATTTTTAATTACAAGTGATTCAGATGAAACCAGAAACAAACAGTGTCCAGGACCCACTTTAGTCTTGTGGCTTCAGGGTTTGTTTGCTTAATAACAGACATAAGCTGAGCTCCATTACATTGCCGTTATAGTTTCTCAGTGGTGGGCAGCACAGTTGCATTTCCTCTTTTAGGTCCTACTAAAGGCTCCTAGTTGTCCATTCCAGTGGAGGCCAGACTGCTTGTAATGTACACATGTCATTAAGTAACCCTGATATGGCCTGTAGACACCATTATTATTATGTGTCTACCATAATAATGGAGGCTACATCCATAGTCATAAGACTTAAAGGAAAACCACCCCAAAACTATATTTTGGTATTTGTTTCATTAGTCCATTGTTGATAGTCCCATTGTAGTCCCAAAATGTTTTGCATGTCAGCAATCACATTTTCAAGATATATAACCTTTAAAATACAGAAAAAAGCCAGAATGAACCATCATACCAGTTGTATTTCAGTATTTTGAAAGTTATACAGTGAGTGTACAAACATTAGGAACACCTTCCTAATATTGAGTTTGCCCTCAGAACAGCCTCAATTCGTTGAGGCATGGACTCTACAAGGTGTCCAAAGTGTTCCACATGGATGCTGGCCCATGTTGACTCCAATGCTTCCTACAATTGTGTCAAGTTGCCTGGATGTCCTTTGGGTGGTGGACCATTCTACACATGGGAAACTGTTGATCGTGAAAAACCCAGCAGCGTTGCAGTTCTTGACACACTCAAACCGGTGTGCCTGGCACCTTCTACCATACCCCGTTCAAAGGCACTTAAATATTTTGTCTTGCCCATTCCTCCTCTGAATGGCACACATACACAATCCATGTCTCAATTGTCTCAAGTCTTAAAAAGCCTTCTTTAACCTCTTAAGGATCAGACCCCTTTTTTTCAATTTTCGCCTAAAATGACATACCCAAATCTAACTGCCTGTAGCTCAGGACCTGAAGCAAGGATATGCATATTCTTGATACCATCTGGAAGGAAACACTTTGAAGTTTGTGGAAATGTGAAATTTATGTAGGAGAATGTAACATATTAGATCTGGTAAAAGATAATACAAACCAAAAAACATGCGTTTTCTATTTATTTTTTTGTTCCATCTTTGAAATGCAAGAGAAAGACCACAATATAATATTGCAGTTTAGGCGCAATTTAGATTTTGGCCACTAGATGGGAGTGTGTGTGCTAAGTTTCAGATTGATTCAGTGAAGCATTGCAATACTGGACTATTTTGTATCAAGTCTGCCCAAATGTGCCAAATTGGTCAATTGATACATTTTCAAGTACATAACTATAAAAATATACAAAAATGATATGGTAATACAAAATGTAAGTTTACACACTCCCTGGAATGTCATACATGATGGATCGTCCAGGCTCTGTCGTAGCCGGCCGCGACCGGGAGACCCATGGGGTGGCGCGCAATTGGCCCAGCATCGTCCAGGGTAGGGGAGGGAATGGCCGGCAGGGATGTAGCTCAGTTGATAGAGCATGGCGTTTGCAACGCCAGGGTTGTGGGTTCGATTCCCACAGGGGGTATGAAAAAAAATAATGTATGGACTAACTGTAAGTCGCTCTGGATAAGAGCGTCTGCTAAATGACTAAAATGTCAAATGTAAATGTAATCATTAGCTTATACACTAACTTTCACACATCTAGATGGCCGGGCGGGGTGGGTGTGGAGCCAGAGACAGCAGCGGTTCAAACTGTAGAACCCAGTTCCTACATCTGAATATAAAAACAGATTCTTTCAAACAAAACTATGCTACACTTTATCTCTGGGACCCTTAGGATGACAAATCAGTGCAAAATTACTGAATATAAGTACATTACCGTTCAAAAGTTTGGGGTCACTTAGACATTTCCTTGTTTTTGAAAGAAAAGCATTTTTTTTGTCCATTAAAATAACATCAAATTTATCAGAAATACAGTGTAAACATTGTACATGTTGTAAATGGCTATTATAGCTGGAAACGACTGATTTTTTATGAAATATCTACATAGGCGTACAGAGTCCAATTATCAGCAACCATCAGTCCTGTGTTCCAATGTCACGTTGTGTTTGCTAATCCGAGTTTATCATTTTTAAAGGCTAATTGATCATTAGAAAACCCTTTTGCAATTATGTTAGCACAGCTGAAAACTGTTGTGCTGATTAAAGAAGCAATACAACTGGCCTTCTTGAGACTAGTTGAGTATCTGGAGCATCAGCAATTGTGGGTTTGATTACAGGCTCAAAATGGCCAGAAACAAAGAAATGTCTTCTGAAACTCGTCAGTCTATTCTTGTTCTGAGAAATGAAGGCTATTCCATGCGAGAAATTGCCAAGAAACTGAAGATCTCGTACAACGCTGTGTACTACTCCCTTCACAGAACAGCGCAAACTGGCTCTAATCAGAATAGAAAGAGGAGTGGGAGGCCCCGGTGCACAACTGAGCAAGAGGACAAATACATTAGAGTGTCTAGTTTGAGAAACAGACGCCTCACAGGTCCTCAACTGGCAGCTTCATTTAATAGTACCCGCAAAACACCAGTCTCAACGTCAACAGTGAAGAGGCAACTCCGGGATGCTGACCTTCTAGGCAGAGTTGCAAAGAAAAAGCCATATCTCAGACTGCCCATCTTTAATCTTTTATTTTTATTGGCCAGACTGAGATATGGCTTTTTCTTTGCAACTCTGCCTAGTAGGTCAGCATCCCGGAGTTGCCTCTTCACTTTTGAACAGTAGTGTACATTATTTACCTTCAGAAGTGAATGTATCAAACCAGTTGCCGTGATACGTTTTTTGTTGTTGTTGTGCACTCTCCTCAAACAATAGCATGGTATCTTTTCACTGTAATAGCTACTGTAAATTGGACAGTGCAGTTAGATTAACAAGAATGTAAGCTTTCTGCCCATATAAGATATGTCTATGTCCTGGAAAGTTTGCTGTTACTTACTGTACAACAGTCATGCTAATCACATTAGCGCACGTTAGCTCAACCGTCCCGTATACGGGACACCGATCCAGTAGAGGTTATTAACCTGTCTCCTCCTCTTCATCTACACGGATTTAAGTGGATTTAACAGGTGACATCAACAAGGGATTATAGCTTTCACCTGGATTCAACTGGTCAGTCTATGTCAAGGAAACAGCATGTGTTCCTAATGTTTTGTACACTCAGTGTATACATTGAAAACTTGATTGCTGACATACAAAACAATTTCGGACTATATCAGCAATGGACTAATGAAACAAATACCAAAAGATAGTTTTGGGGTGGAATTTTACATTAACTTTGATGGAGTACAATCATTGAGTTTGCCCTCTCTCTTTGTCTGTCTGTAGTCAGATGTGGTCCACCAGAGTGTGTTTGAGCTGATCCACACAGACGACAGAGCAATGTTCAGACGACAGCTTCACTTCGCCCTCAACCCCAAGCCCTTTGACCCAGAGCAGGGAGGAGACGGTGAGTGATCTGGAGAGAATGGGTTGTGGACAGTTTGGGTTGTTTTTTCAGTGGTAGTTTTTTCAGTGGTAGTGTAAGTCATCAATTGATGTCAATGGGAGCCTGTTCGAGCTAGGTGTGTATATTTCAAGTTAAGTTTTGCCCCATGTTTTTGATGATAAGCTCTCATTATACGATCTTTCACCCTGTTTTTATGTTCAGGCATGGCAAGCAGCAGTGACATCACCAGGAACATTGTGACCTACAACCCTGAGCAGCTCCCCCCAGAGAACTCCTCCTTCCTGGAGAGGAACTTTGTGTGTCGCTTCCGCTGCCTCCTGGACAACTCCTCTGGCTTCCTGGTGAGTCACTCATCTATAGGGCTGTAGAGACAACATCCACTTTGTATTATCACCAGAAAGTACTTCATACACTTTATTGTGTCAAGAACTAGGGTTGCATAGCTACCGGTAATTTACCAAAGTTACTAGAATCTTCAGTAATTTTGGTAATTAACAGAAACTCTATAGCAATCTATTGTAACTTTGGTAATTTATACTTGAATAACTTTTTTTTTTTAAGTACCCAAAAGGACCACTAGATGTATTTTGATAGATTACATAAAATCCTTGAATGTTACCTAAATTCTGGTAGTTTACTGGTAATCTTTGAAAGTTTCCAGTAAAATACCCTCCCTTTGTGCCTTCCAAAGTATTCAGCCCCCTTGGCGTTTTTCCTATTTTGTTGCATTACAACCTGTAATTTAAATAGATTTTTATTAGGATTTCATGTAATGGACATACACAAAATAGTCCAAATTGGTGAAGTGGAATGAAAAAAATATTTTTTTTAAAAAAATTCTAAAAGATAAATAACGGAAAAGTGGTGCGTGCATATGTATTCACCTCCGTTGCTATGAAGCCCCTAAATAAGATCTGGTGCAACCAATTACCTTCAGAAGTCACATAATTAGTTAAATAAAGTCCACCTGTGTGCAATCTAAGTGTCACATGATCTCAGTATATATACACCTGTTCTGAATGGCCCCAGAGTCTGCAACACCACTAAGCAAGGGGCACCACCAAGCAAGCGGCACCATGAAGACCAAGGAACTCTCCAAACAGGTCAGGGACAAGTTGTGGAGAAGTACAGATCAGGGTTGGGTTATAAAAAAATATCAGAAACTTTGAACATCCCACGAGCACCATTAAATCCATTCTTAAAAAATTGAAAGAATATGGCAGGGACCACAACAAACCTGCCAAGAGAGGGCCGCCCACCAAAACTCACGGACCAGGCAAGGAGGGCATTAATCAGAGAGGCAACAAAGAGACCAAAGATAACCCTGAAGGAGCTGCAAAGCTCCACAGCGGATAATGGAGTATTTGTCCATAGGACCACATAGGACTACTAAGCCGTACACTCTAAAGAGCTGGGCTTTACAGAAGAGTGGCCAGAAAAAAGCCATTGCTTTAAGAAAAAAATAAGCAAACATGTTTGGTGTTTTCCAAAAGGCATGTGGGAGACTCCCCAAACAAATGGAAGAAGGTTCTCTGGTCAGATGGGACTAAAATTGAGCTTTTTGGCCATCAAGGAAAATACTGTCTGGCGCAAACCCAACACCTCTCATCACCCCGAGAACACCATCCCCACAGTGAAGCATGGTGGTGGCAGCATCATGCTGTGGGGATGTTTTTCATTGGCAGGGACTGGGAAACTGGTCAGAATTGAAGGAATGATGGATGGCGCTAAATACAGGGAAATTCTTGAGGGAAACCTGTTTCAGTCTTCCAGAGATTTGAGACTGGGACGGAGGTTCACCTTCCAGCAGCACAATGACCCTAAGCATACCGCTAAAGCAACACTCAAGTGGTTTAAGGGGAAACATTTAAATGTCTTGGACTGGCCTAGTCAAAGCCCAGACCTCAATCCAATTGAGAATCTGTGGTATGACTTAAAGATTGCTGTACACCAGCGGAACCCATCCAACTTGAAGGAGCTGGAGCAGTTTTGCCTTGAAGAGTGGGCAAAAATGCCATAGGGGGTGAATACTTTCGCAAGCCACTGTACCAGCACTGTTGATTAATATAACAGTATAAAGTGAGTGGTGGATCTTAGCAAAGTTTGGCTAAGCTTTTTATACAATCACTAGCCATGTTTGAGTCTAACATCCCTTTGTTATCCTCATATTCAGGCTCTGAACTTCCAGGGGCGTCTGAAGTTCCTCCATGCCCAGAGCATGCAGGGGGAAGACGGGACACGCAGCCAGCCCAACCTGGGCCTGTTCACCATCGCCACCCCTGTCCAGACCCCGTCCATTTTGGAGATCAGATCCAAGACAATTTTCTTCCAGACCAAACACAAGCTCGACTTCACCCCCATGGGTGTTGATGCCAGGTGACTCTAAAGGCCTGAAACTAATTCTCACTGGGTCCAAAAAAGTTGGAAGGCTTGGCCTACATTTAGGAAGGACGTATGGTAGTATTTAACCTAAGTGCCTTGATCAAATGTAGGACTTGATCAAACTGGGACTGTTTTTTAAATCTGTCACAATTTAATGTATATATTCAACATGTTTGAGGGAAGACTTCACAGGTGAACATGATGTGTTATGTGCTGTACTTTCCACTAATGCTCACATGGTGTGTCCTGTCTTGTCATCTCTCTACAGGGGGAAGGTTGTCCTGGGCTACTCAGAGATGGAGTTGTGTATGAGAGGCTCTGGATATCAGTTCATCCACGCTGCTGATATGATGTACTGCGCAGACAACCATGTCAGAAGTAGGTTTTCTTCATCATTTATAATAACTCTTTATTCGTTTGATCAATATTTTTTTGTATGCTTATCTAATGATATGAATCTTCTTCTCTCAGTGATGAAGACAGGAGAGAGTGGTCTGACCACATTCAGACTGCTTCAGAAGACCGGGTGCTGGGTCTGGGTCCAGGCCAATGCCAGGCTCGTCTACAAAGGAGGAAGGCCTGACTTCATCATCGCACGCCAGAGAGCTTTACTGTGAGTTATCAGTGTCTGAATCTACAATCTGTCTGTATCATAATTTGTATTGTTTCTCAAAATATATGATTGTATATTCATTCATTCAGTCATTCATACATATGATACAGGAATTCCGAGGGAGAGGAGCATCTACGCCAGAGGAAGATGCAGCTGCCCTTCAGCTTCACCACCGGGGAGGCCCTGCTGTACGAGACCGGCCCCACTCTGGACGCCACTGAGTTCCAAACCAACTCCCCCAAAATCCGCAAGGTAGAGTCTCTGGACCCCGAGTCTCTACTGGGCTCCTTACTGAAGCAGGACGAGTCCGTCTACACCCAGCCCCAGGAGCCTCAGCTACCCATAGACCAGGCATTCATGGACAGCCGAACGCTCACCAACGTGGCCTGTAACTCATGGCAGAGTAGCATGGAGCCCCAGGGGCCCGATGGGCATGATGATGGTGATGGCCCCAGTGAGGTGAAGCAAGAGGGGGCGGTGCTGGCCATGATCGACGCCCTGGAGAAGATGGCGCGGGACGGGGACCTGTGTGCGGCGCTGCAGGGGCTAGACGTGGATGCGGTCGAGCTGATGGAGTGGGAGAGCGCCCTCCTCAGGCTGAGCCAGGACTCCAACGGGACCGGGGGCAGGGATACCTCCCTGGAGCTGGATGACATCATGACCAACGACATCTTCTCTTACGTGGAGGAAGCCTTGTTCAAGGAGAGCAGCGAGGGGAGCGGTAACCAGCCCAACTGCTCCATTATGGTCAACAACAACCCTAACCTTAACCTGTTCACAGAGGTGTTTAACAACAACAACCAGGGTGGGCCATTCACAGGAGTGGTCAGCCCTACAGGTGTCGGACAGTGCAAGCCCGGATTGCATGACAGCCGCAGCTTTATCCATAATGGCTCCCTATTGAATGGTCTAAATGTTCAGGTAACAGGCAACGGACCAGATGGTTTGGCAGGACAGAACCAGGCAGGACCACACCAGGTGTTCAACAGCACCCAGAGGCTCTCCCACTTCGGCCCCCAGATCCCTCAGATGGACCTGAACATCCCCACCCTGCAGCAGCTACAGCTCAACGACATCTTCACCCCCTCTCTGGAGCTCCCCGAGCTCAGTATCCCACACAGCTCAGGCCAGAAAGGGTCTGTCACGTTTGGCACCAGCATGACTGGATCCTGTGCTCAGGCACCAAACAACCACATGGGAAGCCCTCAGGGTATCACTGGCCAGGTCCACTCTAACCAGTCACCTACACAGTTTTTCACTCATAATGGCTTGCCAGCTACAATGGCACCAAACGGACCACAGCAGATCTCTGTTCCACAGTCCAACCATTTAGCACCTAGTCTGGTGGATGCCTGGGCATCCATGATTCCCAGTAATGGCTTTGTTTCACCCCAGATTGAATCTAGCAATCTCAATCTATCTAATCCCCTTCCGACTGCTTGCATTCAGGGAAACACTGCACCATTTCAGTCACTCAAAATCCAGAGAGTGGGGTTGTGGCCCCATAACCAGCAGCAGCAGCAGCTGCCACCCCCCGCCAGCACAATGCAGAATGGATTAATGCCGAATGGACACAAATTCATCCTTGACTGTCACAGTCAAGCCATAGAGACCCAAAGAGTCCCCCTCACAGGCCTTTGGCCACAGAACCCCAACGGACTGTATCACCAACCCCAGCAGGGGGGACTGGCCAATGGCCAGCCTGCTCCATCCAGCAGCTGCATGTTTGAGAACATCTCACCCCCCCTCCCTAATGGAAACAGCCACGTGAATGGCATCGGGCTGGACCCCACGTTGTCTGTATGCCAGAGGAGGAAAGTGGACCCCCAGGACCGGAGTCCTCCACAGGGTTCCTGCTACTTCCAGTGGGGCCCCAGTGAGCCAGTGGTGGGTACGTCAGCCATCATCCAGGACAACACCAGCACCAGCCCCCCGTCTCGCCCGCTGGTGTGGCCAGTAGGGCCTCACCACCCCTGAGGCCCTACTGGCCATGCAGCAGTACCTGGCTGGATGCAACGGAGTCAGACAGACAGAGGTAACTAAGCACCCTCTCTTCTTCTGCTGCTACTGTTATGGATGGAGCAGTGAGTTTTTCCTTACCACATGAACTGGTTTTCCTAGTCAAGTCACGCGGTTAGGAAAACTCAGGGCCATAACTAGTTATGAAGTCATTTCTTGATATGAAGAATTGTTACTTTATGAAACTTTATGAAACAAGCCAGGCATCTGATTATATCTTTTGTCATACTTTTTCCCCAACAGATTCCAAGCCTCCCTGTTATAGACAGCAATGGAATATTCTCTTGACCACCCCTTGTAAATGGAACCATGTGCTTTACGGAGCACAACCAAACCAACTATTGCAACTTCTAAACATGCATCACATTGCCTTACGAGGTAAAAATGTCAGACTGAGAGAGGAGGAAGCCACCCATGCATCTATTCATCCATCCATCAAACTGTATTCGTTCATAGACAACACTCTGCCTTAAGAGATGTCTCAGTGAGGGTGTCGTGAAGACAAGCCATCCCCTCATCATGTGTGGTCAAACACACCATCCATCTACCCATATCAGTGTTTGCAGTAAATACAAGGACTCCTTTAATTACCCCTTGTTACTTATGTCAGCAACAGAACAAAAAGCAGCAACTTCAACTTTAACTGGTTTTCTTTGTATTTTTGAGTTGTCTTCTGTTTTGTTTGTTGATGCCTTGTCTTTGTTTTTATTACTGTGTAAAAACAGTATCTGTCACAACTTGTTTGTTTAAATGCCTTCAATGATATGAATGAAGTATGAATCCTCACTAGTGCATTTGGCTTGTGTTAAAATGGAGTTTTGGCTTTTTAAGTTCATGACCAATTCCCATAGTGATATTCTAATGAAGCAGGCCGTATTCATTTCTTTTTACGTTTGTTTCTTGTGCACTTACATTATCGTTGGATGGTGATAGGACACCATTCAAGTTTTCACTCATGGGAAAACAAACAAAAAACTAATATTGTACACAAAAATAAAGTCATAACGTACTAAATTTTTGTATGGAGTGTAAATACAGAAATTTAATCTATATTCTTATATAAAGATTTTATGTAAAACGATGTGAGTGCACTTGTGTTTATGACTGCGATGAATATGACTGTGTGTGTGTGTGTGTGCAAGGCGTGCGTGCGTGTGTGTTTGTGTTTGCTTGTTCTGTAGAATGAATGAAGCAGTGTACAAATGTCCCGTGTAGCTCAGTTGGTAGAGCGTGGCACTTGCAACGCTAGGGTTGTGGGTTTGATTGCCAAGGAGGACCAGTGTGTAAAATGTATGGATTCAATACTGTAAGTTGCTCTGGACAGGAGCGCCTGCTAAATGACTAATATGTAAATGTACAAATAAAATTTCAGAGGAAAAGTTTCATCGAAATGTCTGCATTGGTTGCAGAGTAGGCTATAAAGAATGAATGCATACCCAAACATGTACAGTATAACTAACCATGCAAGGCATGTGCTTTCAGATGATACCCATTGTAATGCTATTGGTATCCAAATGTCATTACAATTTGACAATACTCTGATTTAGTATGTTGATAATGTTATATCAATAGTAGTCAACCCCTTTTTTGTTTTTCTTTGCTTTTGTTTTATTTTGGTATTATCTAAACTTCACAAAGCCATACGCTAACGTCTTGTGGTCATAATACAAACTGTGGAGGAATGCGGGCCCTAATACTGCATCTATAGGAGACGCAGGAGACGTAGAAGTCGTATAAGGACTAGTATAGTAACCACAGTTACTTTAGACATGGAACTAGAAGTAGAACTTCCCACGAGGCTGCCATGATGACTCGGCATATTCAACAAATGGAACTCCATGTCAGTCGATGATGGACAGAAACATGGCAGATCCTCCCATTGTAAATGTCCCCTGACACTGAAGTCTCCCGTCATCACTCATCTCTTGTCTCCCTCTGAGACTAAATCAATATGGCCACCCACCTTTCATTTCCCTTGACCTACTTCCTCATTCTGCTCATATGAAAGGGCAAGACAGGTGAGAGGAATATGGAGGAAACTAAACCCGGCCAACTAGAGGGGAAAATTACACATAGTAAAGGGAGCTATTCTATGTATTGGGTATATTCATATTTAGCTTTGGCTTTTAAATTATATTTAGCAATTGTTCTTATGCTTGTTGCTTTAACCAGCTGATATACAATATAATGCGTGTCAAGCTTTCGAAGTGCCTGCCTTGAAATGTTGATAATGTTTCTCGTATTAAAGCTGATATAAAAGAAAGGGAAGGGTATACTATACAGTATACTGTATATTAGCCCCAAGCCATATACAGTTGAAGTCGGAAGTTTACATATACCTTAGCCAAATACATTTAAACTCAGTTTTTCACAATGCCTGACATTTAATCCTAGTAGAAATTCCCTGTCTTAGGTCAGTTAGGATCACCACTTTATTTTAAGAATGTGAAATGTCAGAATAATAGTAGAGAGAATGATTTATTTCAGCTTTTATTTATTTCATCACATTCCCAGTGCGTCAGAAGTTTACATACACTCAACTAGTATTTGGTAGCATTGCCTTTAAATTGTTTAACTTGGGTCAAACGTTTCGGGTGGATTTTGACCCATTCCTCCTGATAGAGCTGGTGTAACTGAGTCAGGTTTGTAGGCCTCCTTGCTTGCACACGCTTTTTCAGTTCTGCCCACAAATGTTTTATAGGATTGAGGTCATGGCTTTGTGATGGCCACTCCAATACCTTGACTTTGTTGTCCTTAAGCCATTTTGCCACAACTTTGGAAGTATGCTTGAGGTCATTGTCCATTTGGAAGACCCATTTGCGACCAAGCTTTAACTTTCTGACTGATGTCTTGAGATGTTGCTTCAATATATCCACATCATTTTCCTTCCTCATGATGCCATCTATTTTGTGAAGTGCACCAGTCCCTCCTGCAGCAAAGCACCCCCACAGCATGATGCTGCCACCCTCGTGCTTCACGGTTGGGATGGTGTTCTTCGGCTTGCAAGCCACCCCCTTTTTCGTCCAAACATAACGATGGTCATTATGGCCAAACAGTTCTATTTTTGTTTCATCAGACCAGAGGACATTTCTCCAAAAAGTACGATCTTTGTCCCCATGTGCAGTTGCAAACCGTAGTCTGGCTTTTTTATGGTGGTTTTGGAGCAGTGGCTTCTTCCTTGCTGAGCGGCCTTTCAGGTTATGTCGATATAGGACTCGTTTTACTGTGGATATAGATACATTTGTACCTGTTTCCTCCAGCATCTTCACAAGGTTCTTTGCTGTTGTTCTGGGATTTATTTGCACTTTTCGCACCAAAGTACGTTCATCTCTAGGAGACAGAATGCGTCTTCTTCCTCAGCGGTATGACGGCTGCGTGGTCCCATGGTGTTTATACTTGCGTACTATTGTTTGTACAGATGAAGGTGGTACCTTCAGGTGTTTGGAAATTACTCCCAAGGATGAACCAGACTATTACTATTACAATTTCTTTTCTGTGGTCTTGGCTGATTTCTTTTGATTTTCCCATAATGTCAAGCAAAGAGGCACTGAGTGAAGGTAGGCCTTGAAATACATCCACAGGTACACCTCCAATTGACTCAAATTATGTCAATTAGCCAATCAGAAGCTTCTAAAGCCATGACATAATCTTCTGGAATTTTCCAAGCTGTTTAAAGGCACAGTCAACTTAGTGTATGTAAACTTCTGACCCACTGGAATTGTGATACAGTGAATTATAAGTGAAATAGTCTGTCTGTCAACAATTGGAAAAATTACTTGTGTCATGCACAAAGTAGATGTCGTAACCAACTTGCCAAAACTATAGTTTGTTAACAAGAAATTTGTGGAGTGGTTGAAAAACAAGTTTTAATGACCCCAACCTAAGTGTATGTAAACTTCCGACTTCAACTGTAGCTATTCTTTAAGCGCACTCTTCAACAGTCTTCAACATCAGGCAGTTGCAGAGTTCAGCGGCAATATATTATGAATATATACGTATTTGCATTTGTTTGTTGTATGTTTGTTATGTTTTGTTATTATGTCTAGTGGCTTTACAACATCTGTTAGACATGTATTCTCTTTGTAAGCCTTTATTTCCACATAAATATATAATTTAGTGTAGTTCACTTGTATTTAGCCAAGTATAGTATATGCAATGTATTGATAATTGCCAACTTATTTGTTACCATTTGTTTCTTAATTGTAAAATTCATTTTAATATAAAAAATATTACTAATAACTTACTACTGTGTTACTTGGTCATTGTTAAAGTGAAGTACTCCTGTTGGCCACTGGAGGATGCATCTCTTCACTGTTGACTGAAAACAATCCTCTCACTGGCCTATGTAAACACTGCAATGAGAAGACTCTTATGACTCATGACTCATGTTTAGGATTTCCACTAGGGGAAGGGGATACCTAGTCAGTTGCTCAATTAAATGCATTCAACCGAAATGTAACCTAACCCCTATGAATCAGAGATGTGCGGGGGGCTGCCTTAATTGACGTCATCAATGCCCGGGGAGCAGTTGTTGGGGGTTAACTGCCTTGCTCAAGGGCAGAACTGCAGATTTTCCACCTAGCCGGCTTGGGGATTTGAACCAATGACCTTCCAGTTACTGGCCCACTAGGCTATCTGCCGCTAGATAGTACAACCACAAAGATTGTGGTGCCCAACAGATTCCCTAACCTAAATGCTGTGACAAACAGACAGACCACCAACACTTTAAATACACAGATGATAAATCAACTGTAACCCAAGGTGTTCCTGAATTTAAAAAAAAAATCTAAACAAATGTTACCATTAACATTAAAACAAATTAAATGAGATAATATCTGTTACAACCATAAACAGACATGAAAGAACCTGGCTTCAATCACTCAAAGACAAGCACTGTATCTCTGCCAATTAATGATACCTCTTTGTACCATTCTCACTGGGTCTGCATTGTGACATCATTATCACCTCTCAACCCCACCCTGCCCGTCCAAAATCCCTCTTTCTGGATCTGCATGAGTTGAACTTGCCACGAAACCACTTCTATCCTCAATCAGTAAATTAGTCTTGGTATGGTTTTATAATGATGGGATCAGGGCTGTTGTGCTGAGGCAGAGACCAGGGAGACAGAGGGCTGGGTTTGATGAGGTTTCCATGCCCCTGCCGCCACAGGTTGGCACACAGCAATGTCTATTATACCCTACCAGGGCCATGCCGCCCGGCCCAGCCCGCAGGCACAACTCACATAAAAGTCCTGGCGCAGACTCTGACTATTACTTAGTCATTAATCACAGCGAGAGAGAGAGAGAGAGAGAGAGAGAGAGAGAGAGAGAGAGAGAGAGAGAGGGCATTGTTCACAAACAGACCCCCCTGAGTCACTATAGGACATTAGAAGTAGTGTTTCTGGGTTTAAGGTATTTCACTGTGCGTTTTCTTCTCATTTGTCTTCTCATTTATTTTCTCATTTATTTATTTAACAGACAGTACAGGGTTTGTGTATGTTAACAATCACACATGCACAGGCTTACATGTGTTATAGTATTTTCACCAAAGTATCCCAAGAACTACAGAAATAAATGACCCACATTTGATTATCTAAGTTTAATTTGCTCCAGCAGAGCAAAGGGAATGTTTGAAGGAAACTCGAGCTGCCGCTAAAGAAAACTCAAGTGCTCTACTTAAGTAAAAGGATTAAGGCAAAGGAAAACAGAGAAATCCAATCTTACAATCAGCTGTACATAATATTATATTCGCACGCAAGCTATTTTATGTTTGCCAGGAGTTCTCTCTTTTTTCTATTTTCTTTACAGTGGCTTTTGCTAGCTTTGGAGACTGTACAAGAAAGAAAAAAGAGTTATGGTTTTGAAAGTGATCATTTTTCTACTGCGGCTGCATTCCCTGTGGTTATCATTGAGTTTAGGAAAACGTGAGACGTGATTTCACATCTGAACGTTTAAAGGTTTTCAATGGCTTAATATCTTAAACAAAATGCTCTCCTGCTGATACAGACATTTACATTTTAGTCATTTAGCAGACGCTCTTATCCAGAGCGACTTACAGTTAGTGAATACATATATTATTAATTTTTTATACTGGCCCCCTGTGGGAATCGAAACCACAACCCTGGCGTTGCAAACGCCATGCTCTATCAACTGAGCTACATCCCTGCCGGCCATTCCCTCCCCTACCCTGGACGACGCTGGGCCAATTGTGCGCCGCCCATGAGTCTCCCGGTCACGGCCGGCTGCGACAGAGCCTGGATTCGAACCAGGATCTCTAGTGGCACAGTTAGCACTGCGATGCAGTGCCTTAGACCACTGCACCACTCAGGAGATGTTGCATGTCTCCGCTTATGAATATGGGATAATCTATGGTTACAGAACATGTGTTTTGTACAAGACTTGGGAAAAAGAACTGCAGGTGGCTAGACTGAAGTGTTTTCCTCTCTAGACTTTATCTACTGAGCCTGGTTCCTCTCTAGGTCTCTTCCTAGGTTCCTGCCTTTCTAGGGAGATTTTCCTAGTCACTGTGCTTCTACATCTGCATTGCTTGCTGTTTGGGGTTTTAGGCTGGGTTTCTGTATAGCACTTTGTGACATCTGCTGATGTAAAAAGGGCTTTATAAATACATTTGATTGATTGATGGATTGTCTTTATTATAGAAACAGTCATAAGGTTGAAATTATGTGCATTTATACAACGGGTGGGTCTAATCCTGAATGCTGATTTGGTTAAAGCCGTATTCCAGCCAGTGTCTATTCCACAAGTTACCATTGGCTAAATCTATGACATTAAAATGACTATTTACTCTGTTCCATCTGACTGCGCAATCCACTGTCTCATCAGCCCAGACAAGCAATTTATTTTACAACCTTGCTGTCTGTCTCTCCGACATTTGCAACATTGTTTCAATATTCAAATTCGATCTCCAGCTGTCCCATAGTAATTAACGTGTCGAGAGTCGGGACGAGACAGACAGGCAGGCGGCGTTTCTCAACCAGTCGAAATCATGAATCAGCTGGCATCATTTTTATGGATATATACAAAGACATTTCAAATGAAAAAAGGTCAAAAGAAACGAAGTGCAGCTAGTTTGCCGGCTTTCCAGCTTCAGTTTGAAGTGATTGTGTTTGCTGTGTTGATGGCTAGCTCCTCTGAACAACAGTGTCCTGACACATTTTCTATGCCAGGCAAAATTGCGCATCATTAGCTCATTGTTATGGATGTATCCAAATAAATGTCTCTAGAAAATAGCTTAAACAAATGCAAATGCAGCTACTTTGCTGTTATTCTGGCTGCACTTTTTAACTGTAAGTTAGCCGTAGTTGGCTAGCTAGCAAGCAAGGGATAAGAACGTTGCCAGCCAGTATGGCAATGGAACATTTAGAAGGAATGACTGGTCGCGTTAATAGATAAAAAACAAAAAGACTGAACGACTGGGTCGTGTCTCTAGCGACCGAACTGATCAAATGAACGACCAGCCGGCTTGGGTAGCAACCCTAGATTTGTGTCGGGACTATATCTTGTGGAAGGATGACATAGTATGAATAAATTAATCAAAATAACGTTTTTTATTAAAATATGTCAATCAATATTTTAATATGTTGGTAACCGGTTGTATAAAAGTGATAATGCCCTCAAAGCTGGTGTTTAGACGGTCTTCGCGTGCATTATCACTTAAATGGAGAACAGAGTTAATATAGTCAAATCTAACAGCTAAAGTTATTTTTTCTAAATAAAATACAGCTTGTGCATTGGAGAACCACTTGTGCAATGGAGAAGAGTCACTCAATTTAAAAGGAGAAACAACTATTTGAAATAGTTTTCTACTCGACTTCCAGTGGGTTTTGACAATGCAAGTGGTCCTTTGTAGCTTAGTTAGTAGAGCATGGCACTTCTAACGCGTGGGTTTGATTCCCGGGGCCACCCATATGTAAAATGCATGCAAGCATGACTGTAAGTCGCTTTGGATAAAAGTGTCTGCTAAATGGCATAATTATTATATACATTGGAAATCCCATTTGTTCTGCTTACTTTGGGTGTTCACTCATTCAGACAGAGATTGTATAACACTTTTATAAGGCCATATGTAAGACATATGTAAGGGCTATGTAACACATTTGCAAGCATTATATACAATTCATAAGATCTTCATGAATGTTTATAATGCAGTGCTCATGACGGTGTTATACATTGCTTATGAATGTATTACAGTGTAATAATCCAAGCCTAGAAAGTGCATTACAATCACTTCCAAGTGAGTAAAGTCTCTTGGGACTGTGGCTAGCATGCAACCAGAAGGTTGGAAGTTCATTTCCCTTGGGTAGCTAAAATATAGTCCACATAAATGTAATTATTAGGACATTTATACTCACCAGATTTACCAGATCACTAGACATACTCTATATATACATCATAGGTAATCTATAAATATATCGGTACAAAGCCGGTGACTATCATTTTGCAGTAGCTTGGTGGAAGCTTAACTAAATTCAAATCTAAGTAGTGTTTTCAGTAGTTAATTACTTTTTTGCCACGTAACAGTCTAGCTAACTGCTGGAACTACACACTACTTTATTTGCAAAAATAAAATAAAATAGGTGTGAAGGAGGCAATCATTTCCTTTCATTTTGGGGGTCAGACCTGCCTAATTCTCACTTGAAACATAGTTTTTGTGTTTAATAAGCTACAGTGAGGTAAAAAAGTATTTGATTCCCTGCTGATTTTGTACGTTTGCCCACTGTCAAAGAAATGATCAGTCTATAATTTTAATGGTAGGTTTATTTTAAACAGTGAGAGACAGAATAACAACAAAAAAATCCAGAAAAACGCATGTCAAAAATGTTATAAATTGATTTGCATTTTAATGAGGGAAATAAGTATTTGACCCCCTCTCAATCAGAAAGATTTCTGGCTCCCAGGTGTCTTTTATACAGGTAACGAGCTGAGATTAGGAGCACACTCTTAAAGGGAGTGCTCCTAATCTCAGTTTGTTACCTGTATAAAAGACACCTGTCCACAGAAGCAATCAATCAATCAGATTCCAAACTCTCCACCATGGCCAAGACCAAAGAGCTCTCCAAGGATGTCAGGGACAAGATTGTAGACCTACACAAGGCTGGAATAGGCTACAAGACCATTGCCAAGCAGCTTGGTGAGAAGGTGACAACAGTTGGTGTGATTATTCGCAAATGGAAGAAACACAAAATAACTGTCAATCTCCCTCGGCATGGGGCTCCATGCAAGATCTCACCTCGTGGAGTTGCAATGATCATGAGAACGATGAGGAATCAGCCCAGAATTACACGGGAGGATCTTGTAAATTATCTCAATGTCACGAGTTGCTAAGCCAGAACCCAGAAGCAGACCAGGACAAGGTAAGTTGAAACGAAGGTGAGTGTTTATTACAAATTCAAGAGTGATGCTGAATAATCCGGGGAACAGAGCGGGCGGCGTTGATTAGTTGTTGGGGGTGCAGAGGTTGATCCCATCCTGGGTCGGCAGCCGCCGACCACCAGGCAGAGGTTGGATGAAGGTTCCGGACGGGTGACTGCAGATGGAACAAAACGGGGGTAAGTAAGCAACAAACCAAACGGTGCAAAAACAACAAAACTAACGCTAGGCTCAAAGACTGATACTCTGGTAAACCTACTGTTCATGGCTAACGATCCGGCAGGGACTGGATGTTAGGCCAGAGCCTAAGAAGGGTGATGATCAGGACCAGGTGTGCAGATTGCTGATGGGATGCAGGTGCGGAAATCAAGAGAGCTCCCCGGAGCGTTCCCGAACCCTCGGGAAACTGGAGATCACGAACAGAAAAACTAGTCACCAGACAGGACCCGACTCAGACTGCCGGGATCGTTACAGTACCCCCCCTCCGACCGAACGCCACCGGGCGGACTCCCGGAGCGCCAGGATGGAGGCGGTAGAAGTCACTGATGAGGTCAGCATCTAGGACCTGTCGCCGCGGAATCCAACTCCTCTCTTCAGGACCATACCCCTCCCAGTCCACGAGATACTGGAAACCCCGGCCCCGCCGTCTGGAATCCATGATGCGACGCACCGTGTAGGCAGGACCACCTCCGATCATCCGAGGAGGAGGAGGAGGAGGCGGAGGAGGCAACAGAGGACTGAGGAAGACAGGCTTGAGGCAGGAGACATGAAAGGTGGGATGGACTCTGAGCGTCCTCGGTAGTTTGAGTCGAACTGCCACTGGATTGATCACCTTCTCCACCACAAACGGACCAATGAACTTCGGTAACAACTTCCTAGACTCAGTCCGTAACGGAAGATCCCGTGTGGCCAACCAAACCCTATCTCCGATGGTATAGGTGGGAGCGGGGATCCGGCGACGATTCGCCTGGAGCTGATACCGGTCCGAAACTCTAAGGAGTGCCTTTCTGGCCCGATGCCAGGTCCGGTGGCAACGACGAATATGGGCCTGAACAGAAGGCACTGAGAGCTCCTTCTCCTGAGAAGGGAACAGGGGGAGGTTGGTAGCCATACAGGCACTGGAAGGGAGACATCCCAGTGGCAGATGTAGGGAGAGTATTGTGGGCATACTCAACCCAAGGCAACTGAGAGACCCAGGAGGTGGGGTTGGAAGAGACCAGACAGCGTAGCGTGGATTCCATCTTCTGGTTGGCTCTCTCCGCCTGACCATTGGATTGGGGGTGAAAACCAGATGTGAGACTGACTGTAGCTCCAATGGCCAAACAGAAGGACTTCCAGACAGCAGAGGTAAACTGAGGGCCACGGTCGGAAACGATATCACTGGGCAAACCGTGGACCCTGAAAACCTCCCTAACCAGGATCTCGGACGTCTCCGAGGCAGAGGGAAGCTTGGCAATTGGCACAAAGTGGGCGAACTTGCTGAATCTGTCCACGATAGTCAGAACGACCGTGTTCCCCTCAGAAGCGGGCAACCCAGTGACGAAGTCCAGGGCCAGATGCGACCATGGTCGCCGGGGAATAGGAAGGGGGTGAAGTAGTCCAGAGCTGGGCCGATTGGTACTCTTATTCTGCGCACACACTGGACAGGCAGCAACAAAACCCCGAGTATCCTCGGCCATGGCAGGCCACCAAAAACGTCTGCGAAGAAACGCCATTGTCCGAGCCACGCCAGGGTGACAAGCCATCTTGCTGGCGTGGGACCATTTGAGGACAGCAGGACGAACCCGACTCAGGCACAAACAACCGACCGGGTGGGCCGTTACCGGGCCCGGGCTGAGTCCGAAGGGCCGCCAGCACCTCCTCCTCAATCTTCCACATAACTGCTCCCACGACGCAGTTCCGGGGGAGAATTGTCTCGGTCTTGGACCCACTCTCCTCCGTCTTGGAGAACATCCGGGACAAGGCGTCCGCCTTGCCGTTCTTAGATCCAGGTCGGAACGTCAGGGAAAACTTGAATCGTCCGAAAACAACGCCCACCTGGCCTGGACGGGAGTTGAGACGTTTAGCCGATTGCACGTAAGCAAGATTCTTGTGGTCAGTCCAGACAATAAACGGTTGCTCCGCCCCCTCCAACCAGTGGCGCCACTCCTCCAAGGCAAGTTTCACCGCGAGAAGCTCCCGGTTACCCACATCGTAATTCCTCTCCGCAGGCGAAAGGCGACGAGAGTAGTAGGCGCAGGGATGGAGTTTACTGTCCGTGGAGCATCGCTGCGACAGGATGGCGCCAACTCCCACATCAGACGCGTCCACTTCAACGACGAACTGACGGGCCGTGTCCGGTTGAGAGAGAATCGGTGCGTTGGTGAATCGCCTCTTCAAATCCAGAAACGCTCGATCCGCCTCCGGATTCCACTTGAAGGTCCTGATACTGGAAGTCAAGGCAGTTAACGGAGCGGCCACACGGCTGTAATCCCGGATGAATCTGCGGTAGAAATTCGCAAACCCCAAAAATCTCTGGAGCTGCAATCTCGTACCGGGCTGGGCCCATTCCAGAACCGCTCTAACCTTCTCCTGGTCCATCCTAATCTCTCCCCTGGAGATGATGTACCCGAGAAAGGATGTCGTGTGGGCGTGAAACTCGCACTTCTCGGCCTTCACGAACAGGCGATTCTCCAACAATCGCTGCAGAACCTGCCGGACATGCTGGACGTGGTCGGAAGGTTCCTTCGAGAAGATCAGAATGTCATCCAGGTAAACAAACACAAAGAGACCGATCATATCTCTCAGGACGTCGTTCACCATACTCTGGAATACCGCTGGGGCATTGGTCAGTCCAAACGGCATCACCTGATACTCGAGTGACCCATCGGTGTATTGAAACCCGTCAACCACTCGTCCCCCTCTCTGATCCGGACCATGTGATACGCATTGCGTAGGTCTAGCTTGGTGAACACCGTAGCACCCTGTAAGGAGTCGAAGGCAGAACTCATCAAGGGCAGGGGATACTTGTTCTTGACCGTGATGTCATTCAACCCCCGATAATCAATACACGGTCGAAGAGAGCCATCCTTCTTACCCACAAAGAAGAATCCTGCCCCCCAGGGGTGATGACGAGGGACGAACGAGACCAGCAGCTAGGGACTCCTTGATGTAGGTCTCCAAAGCCTCACGTTCAGGTCGGGAGATACTGTATAACCTTCCCTTGGGGTAGACAGCTCCAGGGAACAGGTTGATGGCACAATCATATGGTCGGTGGGGAGGGAGTGACAGAGCCTTCTGCTTACTGAAAACTTTCCCCAAATCGTGATATGTCTCGGGAACCAGGGACAAATCTGGGGGTTTAGCCTCAATCACCTGACTGGGAACCGAATGGGGGCAGGCAGTCTTGAGACAGTTAGCATGACAATCAAGGCTCCAACTCGTTACCTTGCCCGTCACCCAATCGAACGTGGGATTGTGTTCCTTCAGCCAGGGGTATCCAAGGACCAGAGGAACATGGGAAGACGGCAGAATGAAGAATGAAATCATCTCAGAATGATTCCCGACAACCGCATCTTAACCGGTTCAGTCCTCATCGTGATACGTGCCAGACTACTGCCGTTCAGAGTGGTCGCTTCAATGGCTTCCGGCAATTGCTCCTTGGAAAGCCCCAGCTGTTCCACCAACTCGGCATCAAGAAAGCTTCCATCGGCACCTGAATCGATAAAGCGTTAATCGCTAAGCTCTGATTCCTGTTCACAAGGGTAGCCGGGAAACGGGGTCTGACAGAGGTACTGAGAGGTTGAAACTGGCTCGCTAAAAGTCCTCCCAACTTTAGCGAGCCGGGCAGTTTGACGACCGCCGGGAACAAGTGGAGATGTAATGTCCCGAGCTACCACAGTAGAGGCAGCAGTTGGTCTTACGTCTATGTTGACGCTCCTCCTTGGTTAACCCGTGCCGCCCCACTTGCATGGGTTCAGAATCGGGAGAGAGGACCTCTCCACTAATCCTTTGTGGTGGAGAATGATCGACGTGTTCTGGTCCACCACCCGACCCGACTGGGAACTGAGAAGCTGATCGATTGGACGGACCCCATTGCTTCTCCCTCCTTCGCTCTCGGACTCGATTATCCACCCGAATAGACAAGGCTACCAAGCTGTCCAGGTCACTAGGCTCCGGATAGGAGATCAACTCATCCTTGAGCTGCTCCGACAGACCCTGGTAAAAGGCCGCTTGCAGAGACTCCTCGTTCCACCCACTCTCCACAGCCAACGTCTTGAACTCGATCACGAAGTCGGCCACGCTGCGAGTTCCTTGGTGAAGCGAAAACAGGCGCCTAGCTGCGTCCCTCCCTCGGACGGAATGGTCGAAGAGCTTCCTCATCTCGGCCGTGAACCCCTGGTATGAAGCCATGCAGGGGTCTTGTCGTTCCCAAACGGCTGAAGCCCACTCCAGCGCTCGACCACGCAGCAACGCAATCACAAAGGCTATCCTAGCCTTGTCTGTGGCATAAGAGTAGGGCTGTAGATCGAACACTAATCCACACTGCATAAGGAAGGAACGGCATCTTCCCAGCTCCCCCTCATATCTATCCGGCGTCGGAACCTTGGGCTCACGGAAGGACACAGCTCCAGAAGCGGCAGGCGAGATGGGTGAAACCGGTAGTGGATCCTCCACCGGAACCTTGCGTTGGTTCTGGACCTCCGTCAGACCGGTAGAAAGGTTCCGAACTGACAACGCGATCTCCTGTAGTACCGTGCTATGATGGCCCAACATCTTCTCCTGATGGGTAATGGCATGGCGAACAGAGTCCAGGTCCGCTGGGTTCATTACTGGCCGGATCGTTCTGTCACGAGTTGCTAAGCCAGAACCCAGAAGCAGACCAGGACAAGGTAAGTTGAAACGAAGGTGAGTGTTTATTACAAATTCAAGAGTGATGCTGAATAATCCGGGGAACAGAGCGGGCGGCGTTGATTAGTTGTTGGGGGTGCAGAGGTTGATCCCATCCTGGGTCGGCAGCCGCCGACCACCAGGCAGAGGTTGGATGAAGGTTCCGGACGGGTGACTGCAGATGGAACAAAACGGGGGTAAGTAAGCAACAAACCAAACGGTGCAAAAACAACAAAACTAACGCTAGGCTCAAAGACTGATACTCTGGTAAACCTACTGTTCATGGCTAACGATCCGGCAGGGACTGGATGTTAGGCCAGAGCCTAAGAAGGGTGATGATCAGGACCAGGTGTGCAGATTGCTGATGGGATGCAGGTGCGGAAATCAAGAGAGCTCCCCGGAGCGTTCCCGAACCCTCGGGAAACTGGAGATCACGAACAGAAAAACTAGTCACCAGACAGGACCCGACTCAGACTGCCGGGATCGTTACACTCAAGGCAGCTGGGACCATAGTCACCAAGAAAACAATTGGTAACACACTACGCCGTGAAGGACTGAAATCCTGCAGCGCCCGCAAGATCCCCCTGCTCAAGAAAGCACATATACAGGCCCGTCTGAAGTTTGCCAATGAACATCTGAATGATTCATAGGAGAACTGGGTGAAAGTGTTGTGGTCAGATGAGACCAAAATCGAGCTCTTTGGCATCAACTCAACTCGCCGTGTTTGGAGGAGGAGCAATGCTGCCTATGACCCCAAGAACACCATCCCCACCGTCAAACATGGAGGTGGAAACATTGTTTTTCTGCTAAGGGGACAGGACAACTTCACTGCATCAAAGGGACGATGGACAGGGCCATGTACCGTCAAATCTTGGGTGAGAATCTCCTTCCCTCAGCCAGGGCATTGAAAATGGGCCATGGATGGGTATTCCAGCATGACAATGACCCAAAACACACGGCCAAGGCAACAAAGGAGTGGCTCAAGAAGAAGCACATTAAGGTCCTGGAGTGGCCTAGCCAGTCTCCAGACCTTAATCCCATAGAAAATCTGTGGAGGGGGCTGAAGGTTCGAGTTGCCAAACGTCAGCCTCGAAACCTTAATGACTTGGAGAAGATCTGCAAAGAGGAGTGGGACAAAATCCCTACAACTACAAGAAACGTCTGACCTCTGTGATTGCCAACAAGGGTTTTTCCACCAAGTACTAAGTCATGTTTTGCAGAGGGTCAAATACTTATTTCCCTCATTAAAATGCAAAACAATTTATAACATTTTTGACAAGTGTTTTTCTGGATTTTGTTGTTGTTATTCTGTCTCTCACTGTTCAAATAAACCTACCATTAACATTATAGACTGATCATGTCTTTGTCAGTGGGCAAACATACAAAATCAGCAGGGGATCAAATACTTTTTTCCCTCACTGTATATAACCCCAAAGTGATCTATTTTTGCAATTTGTAGTCTATGACATTTCGGATTTACATATGATAATTTTTCAAAAAGTAGTTTGGATGTAGTAAACTACTTTTTCAAAGTAACTTTATTTAAGTGAACTATGTTTGTCTTTAGTGTAGCTTAACTTCTTCCAGTGTGAAGTAATTGGTAGCTTGTTAAACTATATTTTTAGAGTAGGTTCCCCAACACTGCATGATGGTTACCACAGTGCAATATTTTGACCATTATGAACCATTCACAGCTTTGGAATAAGGTGCAGAGTAGACAGGAAATCACAAATTTGACACCTCCCTCAGACACAATAACACATTGAGTATTCTATTCACTACCAAATGTAGTCACTTAGCCAAAAAGCCCTCTGCGGTTTGCACAAAAAAGAGAGACACAGCTTTTATTTTTTTCTCTGGTCCTGCTGGGATCTGAGTGAGCATGGAAAACACATTCACAGCTGTGGTGGTGAGGAGAGGAGGAGAGGAGGGGAAAGGAGGTGATGGCTCCTGGGACTGGTTGTGTCTAAACAAACACACAACCTCACTCTGGCTGGCCTGGCAGAAACACTCATCAAGGCCCATGGGATTTCTGCTATCCATTTGGCTTGGTGTTTTGTGTTTCAGAGCAAACAAACAAATTAACCGACATACAACTAAACAAAACTGCCTGGTCCCCACACAATGAATACAAGAAAAGTCAAAGCAGGGAAGATGAACAATGTATTCAGTCATCATATTTGGTTTTGTCTGCTCTGAGCAGTGGGTGGGACTGACAGTTGACATTTTGAAATGCTAGTGAGAATTGCAGGTTGGTTGTGGTTCATATTTATTTTTTATAGTTTAAGTGGTTTCCAACAACAAACAAAATGTCCCAAACCTTACCCATTTTGTACTATTTTCATCACTTTTAGCATATTATGTACACTGCTTCATTTTGGTACACTACACAGAATGTACAATTCCCCAAAAGCCATGAAAAAATCATAAACAACATATTTGTGGTGCAGGCTCAATGATATGTGTGGTGAGCTACCAGCCACTAACTATGTGTTGTATTGAGAAACAAAAGGCTCTGCTCAACATACATAATCCTATATGTGTCTCTCTCATCTTCACGTAGCACAGGATATATAGGCCCTGCTGTCTCAGCATCAGGATCGCCAGTCACATGACTCCATGTATGCATTTTCATAGTTTTATTGTGTCTGTTGTGTGAAAACATTCACTTGAGCGTGCCTGTGTACATTTTGTTAAGGTTGTGAGAGGCTCAACTGCTTTCTAGCAGTAATATGTTTTATTAGGCCTAGTTCTAGATAGATCAAATTCCAGGCATATTATTACCAGCACGTCCATAATTAAAAATGAAAAAAGTTTGAATCTATATGCAAAGAGTTAGGCCTATTTTTTTTATTTTGTAACATATCAGCAGGTCTGTATACATTTTTATGAATCAAATGTAGGCTATGGCACAAAAGTGTAGGACTGTGGTCAAAAATCTTTTTTTTAAATGTATTGCATCTCAACACCATGGCTATGATAAACTATTTAGAATTGCATGGTTTCATTATTTAAAAGTCTGACCTCTGACCCACATACAGCAAAGGCCACTTAGGCTCAACATTAACCGCGACTCTTTCATCTCCACTCTGATTGGACGAAACGGGCGGCTCAGGAACGCGCAAACATTGACGTGGTTGCTTGTGTTTCCAGGAGATTTTCTCATGATGCACCCGCAGACCTCTCTTGCTTGCCTAATGCCGATTGCGCGTGTCCGCCCAAATCTGTGCCCCGGATCCTAGCAGAGTGATGCGCGTGACCGAACCTAACTCGATAATTGAGAATAGCGGAAGTTTAGCATATGATTAATATACAATATATAAAATAATAATCCTAACAACGTTGTTCTATTATTATCAGTGTAAAATATGAAAAAATAGCCTGGAAAAGCATTGGAAAGGTGCATGGAAGGTGCATGGAAGGGGATTGAGCCTTTCTAAGCGCACTGGCACTGCAGATCTAGATCACCATTCCGCTATACGAGGAGAATAATTACTTGGGTTGTATATTGGTTTGAAGCATTGTTTTGTAGACCAATTAATCTTGTTGATGGATTATAAACAGCATAGAAACTTTAATTAATTGTATCATTTTTAACGGAGGCAGTCTGGAGGGAAGTCTGAGCGCGCAACGATGCCATGCATCACCATGCATTTATAGAAATTATAATTATTCTCCCATCTCTGGATCAGCGCGCAGTTGAATGTGAAAATATAAACTAAAAGTAGCACTATTTGTTGTTTTTCCTTTAGATGTGGTTGGCCTCTCGCTAATGTGTTTACGTTCTTCATCTGAAGGATTAGTTTAACAACATTTCTTGTGGGCTGTATGTAGGTCGAAGGCAACTGTACGCCAATATTATTTTGGGAGATTCATCGGTCTTGCAATACAGCCACATCATGTATGCTGGACGTAAAAGGAGAAAACCAGTCCAGAGAGCGTAAGTACATTGTATTTCTATGAATTGAAAGGTATTTTTGCAAACAGAAATAACGTAATGTTCAAAGCCCTGCACCCATACCAGCTATCCCCTTTTAGCTTCAGTTGTAAGAAGGCCATCCCATGACAGCTCGAAATAGATGTCAATCTGTCATCTATTGTTTAAACTTAAATAGCATATTTTCACCTGAGTTAAATTGATAAATCGATGGCGCACGACAGGATAAATAAACTACTTCTAGTGCGCCCTACAGGACAGTGTCAGAAAGGCCTCGAACAGGCACTCACGTTGTATAACAGTTTATTTTACTATACGAGTATTCATTTGTTACAGAATATATAGGCTACCATAAATCAATAGTACAACATTTTGTGGATATCGAATGTGATCGTAATTCGATATTTAATTCTATTTCCCAGTAAGCTTAAAGTAGCTTGCTCTCGAACGTTTCACTTGCACTTGCCTTCATAAATTATTGTTGGTGCATTTGTTATTTTGTTATCACGTGTAGTCTACATTTACTTGTAACTTCATAGCATAATTTTTTTTATGTTTTATGTAAACCAAAGTCTATAACTGTAAGCATTGCATTTTGGAATAACGTTTTTACTTCCACTTTAATGATGCAATTCTACCACAGCTGCAAATATCCTGCGCGATTTTATGTCAACACTACCTTTCGTTGGCTCTGGGTAAAAATGTTTGATAGAAACGAATGGGACAATGTCCAATGATTGTGATGGAGGTACAGGTGCATAAGGCAAGCCCTTTCAGATATTTAAGAGAAATTGCACCTAGCACCTGCTGAAATTCCTCACTGAATTAGAACCATTCATGTGCCAAAATGCACTGTGCAAATTCATACAACAAATGGCTTTTTTGTAGTGCAATAATTATATAATTATTATTACTATTATTACATTTCCATTTATAGCCTCTGTATTATTATTTTGAAATAGGCCTATTTAGTAATTTAGTAATTTAATATGGACAATTGGCCTAACATGAATATAGGCCTATCATCTGTTTACATACATACATCTTTGTTGAACCAACATTGTTTCTTGTGACTGGAGAATGTGTTGATGTTCATGGCACATTGCCTGCAGTGCATTCAGTGCTCTGGGGGCATTTATTGAAATGATTTGTTATAGCATGAGTTGGTTGTTGAAGGAGTACTACACATGATAACTCAAAGCATATTAACAATAAAAAAGATTGTGTCATTCACACAAGGAAATTCATATGTTTTGTATTTTCCTTTTTATGTTTTGATAATTGTAATGTTAATTATTATTTTTTTTAAACATTATTTAAATTATTCATTTATTTCTACAAAATGATCATTTGTAATAATATTGATAGTGGTAATAATTGTTAATATTGCCCTAATAATTAATACAAATAATTATAATCTATCATAAGACCGCCCTACAATTTTCAGTAAAAATGTTACGTTTAAATGAATGGTTCCTTCTCTCTCTCAGGGTGAAACAGCCCCCATCAGAAGGGGCCAAGTCAAACCCCTCCAAGCGCCACCGGGACCGTCTAAATGGAGAGCTGGAGAGGCTGGCCAGCCTCCTACCCTTCCCAGAGGAGGTCACCACCAGCCTGGACAAACTCTCCATCCTCCGCCTTAGTGTCAGCTACCTCCGGGCCAAGAACTTCTTCACTGGTAAGAAGTAGTCCACAAAGAACCCCCTTATTGCTCTGGAACTATTGATTGAATAGGGCCCTTAGTTTGAGGTCCTCAATCGAGTGCTTCCTGACATGTAGTGCTTTCTGTGTAGACATAAAGATGCTCATTGGATGCAGACAGGGGGCCACTGATCCCTCACTTTGTACAGCACAAGGGCGTGTTAGCATTGCACAGGGCTACTACAGTGAGGGAAAAAAGTATTTGATCCCCTGCTGATTTTATATGTTTGCCCACTGACAAAGACATGATCAGTCTGTAATTTTAATGGTAGGTTTATTTGAACAGTGAGAGACAGAATAACAACAACAAAAATACAGAAAAATGCATGTCAAAAATGTTATAAATTGATTTGCATTTTAATGAGGGAAATAAGTATTTGACCCCTCTGCAAAACATGACTTAGTACTTGGTGGCAAAACCCTTGTTGGCAATCACAGAGGTCAGACGTTTCTTGTAGTTGGCCACCAGGTTTGCACACATCTCAGGAGGGATTTTGTTCCATTCCTCTTTGCAGATCTTTTCCAAGTCATTAAGGTTTCTAGGCTGACGTTTGGCAACTCGAACCTTCAGCTCCCGCCACAGATTTTCTATGGGATTAAGGTCTGGAGACTGGCTAGGCCACTCCAGGACCTTAATGTGCCTCTTCTTGAGCCCTCCTTTGTTGCCTTGGCCATGTGTTTTGGGTCATTGTCATGCTGGAATACCCATCCATGACCCATTTTCAAGGGAAGGAGGTTCTCACCCAAGATTTGACGGTACATGGCCCCGTCCATTGTCCCTTTGATGCGGTGAAGTTGTCCTGTCCCCTTAGCAGAAAAACACCCCCAAAGCATAATATGTCCACCTCCATGTTTGACGGTGGGGATGGTGGTCTTGGGGTCATAGGCAGCATTCCTCCTCCTTCAAACACGGCGAGTTGAGTTAATGCCAAAGAGCTCGATTTTTGTCTCATCTGACCACAACACTTTCACCTCTGAATCATTCAGATGTTCATTGGCAAACTTCAGATGGGCCTGTATATGTGCTTTCTTGAGCAGGGGGACCTTGCGGGCGCTGCAGGATTTCAGTCCTTCACGGCGTAGTGTGTTACCAATTGTTTTCTTGGTGACTATGGTCCCAGCTGCCTTGAGATCATTGACAAGATCCTCCCGTGTAGTTCTGGGCTGATTCCTCACCGTTCTCATGATCATTGCAACTCCACGTGGTGAGATCTTGTCAATCTCCCAGGCCGAGGGAGATTGACAGGTCTTTTGTGTTTCTTCCATTTGCGAATAATCGCACCAACTGTTGTCACCTTCTCACCAAGCTGCTTGGCGATGGTCTTGTAGCCCATTCCAGCCTTTTGTAGGACTACAATCTTGTCCCTGAAATCCTTGGAGAGCTCTTTGGTCTTGGCCATGATGGAGAGTTTGGAATCTGATTGATTGATTGCTTCTGTGGACAGGTGTCTTTTATACAGGTAACAAGCTGAGATTAGGAGCACTCCCTTTAAGAGTGTGCTCCTAATCTCAGCTCGTTACCTGTATAAAAGACACCTGGGAGCCAGAAATCTTTCTGATTGAGAGGGGGTCAAATACTTATTTCCCTCATTAAAATGCAAATCAATTTATAACATTTTTGACATGCGTTTTTCTGGATTTTTTTGTTGTTATTCTGTCTCTCACTGTTCAAATAAACCTAGCATTAAAATTATAGACTGATAATTTCTTTGTCAGTGGGCAAATGTACAAAATCAGCAGGGGATCAAATACTTTTTTCTCTCACTGTATAGTATGTAGCTAAAGCCTATCCTAAAAATATGCTCTACTTAAACAGCATCAGAGCAGAGAGCTGTCAGAGCAGTTAGCCTGAGCCTGTTTCAGCATCCCTGTGCTGTCTTGCCTGTACACTAAGTAGTTGAACAGAGCCGTAATTGCTGCGCATCATCGTGGGAAGGACTGTGTGGAGCCACTGTGGTTTTCTAAACCTCCTTATTCATGCTCCCATCCCTAGAACTGTTATCAAGATGTCAAAACAATAGAGCTCCTGGGTCTCTCATGTGGCCTGTGTTTCCCGATGCCTTCATAGCACATATCAGCTGTTATGTGGAAGGAAAGAGCCCCAGCTAGTGCAGCAGCCAGCACATTATTTCATCCTGGAGAAGAAGAAGGGGCCTCAATATTTCATAGAGGCCCGTGACTCTGCCTGTATTTGGAGTTAAGGATGGAAGAGAAAGCAGGGGCTCCATTAAAAACCGAGAAGTGTGTGTGAGGGAACAAAATAATTGCATGCAAGGAGGACGGATTTGTATTTTTTCTCTCCTATGTTGTTAGGGAAAGACTTTGTTATTTTAGGAAGTGATCTTTAAAAGAGAATGCTGCAATGCGGGCGTTGGATGCACTCGACGCATTAATAATTGAGAGAAACCTCAGGGTTTAAAGAATTTATGAAATGGAGGAAGAGCAATGTTTGTTTAAGAGTGTAGCTTTTTGAAATGGCTGTTTGGGGTGAGATGGACGGGATCCGAGGCTCGTGATACCAGTGTGTTGGGGGGAGATATTGCAAATGTGTCGTTTTTCCGGTGTGAAGGGAGGGGGATGCCTTAAGTGCACACGTACAAATACTTTGCGGAGAGGGTTGGAGATGCCCTAAGGCAGGGTTTCCCAAACTTGGTCCTCAGGACCCCAAAGGGGGTAACATTTTGTTTTTTTGCCCCAGCACTAGACAGCTGATTAAAATAATCAACTAATCATCAAGCTTTGATCATTTGAATCAGCTGTGTAGTGCTAGGGCAAAAACCAAAAATGTGCACCCCGTGGGGTCCCGAGGACCGAGTTTTGGAAATGCTGCCCGAAGGGGTGGGGGGAGAATCCAGACCAGACCTTAGTTATGGGATTAAATCATCTATCGCTTTAATAAGTTGAAAAAGCCAAATGAAAAGTATTTTAACCTTGATAAATCTAGTAATTTCTCAGGTCATCGAGGGGTTGATTCATCTCTGAAGTTGCTTGACTTTGCTTGAATATGAAACCTCATGATAGGTGCAATATGTGTTAATTGATTATTGTGTTAGGTGTCTAACACGTCTTCAGCCTGTCAAAATATATTGTTGATATTGTATTTCAGCGTCACAGGCTAAAGTGTGCTGACAAGCCCTCTTTTACTTGTCAGTGATTAATTGCCAGTGTTCAGGAAGTACATGACGAGAGAGTGAACCTTAACCTGCAGCCTTATCAACAACATCAGCCCATCATGGCCCTTGCCTGCCTGCTTACCTGCCTGCCTGCAGGCCCATAGCCTCTCGCTATGTGTCTGTGTGTCCCACCATAATTTGTTGTATGTAAACAGACCAAATGCTGCTCTGTGTGCTGGGATTAGGGTGGGTAGTTTATGGAGAGTTGGGTTAGCTCTTCATTACCGTCCACGCATCTGTATGGTGGCTAGTAGTCCATGTAGCCACCACCATCATTACCCAACTAATTGCTGTTAATGAATGAAGTCTACCTGCAGTTAATGCTGTGTAGTATTGGTTTAATAACAACCAGAGTGAACTAGCATTGTGCTATGGTAGGGACACCATGTTCTGTATTTTTTGTTTTATACCTGTTTGTTTATCTCGGCAGCAGGATGTGTGTGTTGTACCATAGTCCAGTGTTGTTGCTGTGTGTGTAATTAAATGTATTGTACAAGTTGAACAAAGCCTAGCAGAGCCCGTATAATCTGTCTGACAGTATTATCCATCCCAGCTGCCTCCTCTCTCCCTTGTCTTCAGGCCTTCTTGCATCCCTCCTCTGCCAGCCTTAAAGGCCCAGTGCTGTCAAAATTCAGTTTTTCCTGTGTTTTGTATCATATTGTACAACAGCTGATGAAACTAACAATGTAAAAGTGTGATTTTTTAAAACCAGCAGGACCTTCTAATCAGCAGGTTTGCATGGGCGGGAGTTTCGACTTTCCATGGTGACATCACCATGCAGTAAATTGGTTAATAGACCAATAATAACGAGAGTTCCAAACCTCTCTGCCAACAGCTTGTTTTCAGTTTTCCCCTCCCCACTCAGACCATTCCAAGACAGTCCTAGCAGTATTCTTGCTTGAGAAATAGTTTATTGCTAAAAAGCTATTTTTGTCCATTTTAATGGAACTCTATTACAGTATTGTACTTAATTGTTACCCAGAAATTATTTGATATTGATATAAAATGGCTGCATTTGGCCTATAAGGGATAAGAGCAGGAGTGCCTGAAACCTAAAGCACCACCAGTAAATACCAAATTATTCTGTGTCCAGTACGCATAGGCATTTCTCCCGTATAGGCTAGGCCACAGCTTCTCTCACAGCTGTTTGCATTTTTGATGGACTGGATGTGTAAATATTTGATGGTACATTAGGCAGCATTTGGTTTGGTCCATGCTAATGCCTCCGATAAAGACAGGACTCTATGTTCTGTTCCAAATTAAACATTTTATGTTCTGGGTGCTTAAGGGACCACACATACCGCACCAAATGTTGATATGCCGTTGATCTGCCGTTGATCTGCCGTTCATTCGAGGTAGTGTGTTTTAGGGACGACCCGCTAGTGTACGTCTGACTGCCGACATTTTCACACGATTCTACATGTAGAATCAGTTTGTGCTCGGTTTGCAAATTACAGCCAGCACTCTGTTCAGAGATGCTAAGTACTCTCGGCCAGCAAACACTACCGGTGTGTCCAAGCCCTAAGTAGATTCCTTCTATCCTGCGACCGGACCAGGCAGGTGGCAACCCAGAGAGGCCTTGCCCCCTGTGCTTAACTGGTTACATGTAGAGCAAACAGCAATTCACTCCCAGGATTACCCGTACCCAGATTACCCGTACCCCTCAACACAATACAGCCACCAGGGGCAGGGGCAGGTGCAATCTCATCACAGGGAAACATGGGAGGTTATAACATCCTGGTCTCAGATGGGAGGCAGCTAGGCGGTGTCTGCGTCCCAAATGGCACCCTATTCCCTATAGATTGGACCCTGGTCAAAAGTTGTGCACTATATACGGAATAGGGTGCCATTTGGGTGTCATCTCTGTGACTCCGGGTCCATGTGACACACCATGGTGGCCTCAGGTAATCAGGATTTTGTTTGAATATCAACGTGTCCATTTAGAATGTGTTTCTGTATAATGTGTCATTCAACTGCTGTTGATGGTAATATATTATGCTAGATATTTAATGTAGCATAAACACTTTACTGTAATACTGTCTTAGTTTTGCTGGTGGCTTTGTAACTTTTATTTTTCATGGATAATTCACCTTGGAGAATCAATGATATGCTTATTAGTCTGCTATTGCGCAATCCCCCCCACCCGTGTTTGTGTGTGTGTTTGTGCACATGAATCAGCATGTCAACTGCAATTCCCGTCCCAAGCCTCCCTATACGTGTAATAGGGGAGGAAGTCATTCTGACATACATTAACAGGCACACATACCGTAGACTCACACACACTATGGCTTCCCGCTGCTGCTCTAAGAATGCAGCAATTAGAACTGTGTGTAAAGCTGTATAGCTTGTCTGAAAGAAGCCCTCTCGGAGCTCTGGCTCTGGACTCTAATGTTGCCAGTGTTTCCTCTGTTAATGGGCCACTCCCGCTGTGATGGAGGTCCCCACACTAACAACCACAGACAAGCCAAGCTCCAGTTGTGTTTCTCTCTGGCTCGCTGTACTGTAGCATGGTGCAGCACTTCATCCAGCCTGGCAGTCAGATGATGAACACAAATGAGTACACAAATCCAATGCATTCATAACATTTTGGGCAGTGTAAATGTGAAAACCCTTAATTTAGAAGGTACAATTAGAAGGTTGAAATACAAGGCTGAATGACACAAACCCAAGTGGATCAACCTCCAGCTTTAGAAACAGACATCAACGTTTTGTATGACACTATTTCAAATAAGGACAACACAATGAAAATACACTTGCCCTAAATTTGTAACCACCATCTTTTCTTTCATTCCGTTGTTCCAACAAAGTCACCTAGGGGCCCCCTGGGAGCGAGGAATGGCCCTTCTATCGTGAGTTGTTCTGTTGTAAAGACGAAGGGGTGAAAGGGGCCACAATGTCACCACGCGTTTCTCCTGCGATGTGGAAAGTGGCCAGGCAGGCCCTCAGATAACTTAACTAAGCCAATAAGAACACTCATGGGATTCCTGGAAGAGCTGCCTTTACTAGCAACTAAACCAGGAGGCAGGATTGCCCTTTCTTTTCTTCCTTCCCTCAGTTCCTTTGCTTTCTGTTGCAGAACTTTTTTGTCCTTAGGTAGCTAATGACCCAGTCCCCTTCAATGGATTCGTGCTTTTTGTTGTGAAGCTAACTAAGTAGTGGCTCTACCCAGAGGTTATTGCAGAGCGTCTGATTCCGAGAACACCCTGGTATAACGTATCTTATTGAGCTCATTGCTGTTGTCACCATAGGAAAATGTTTTCATTGATGTTAAAGGCCTTACTCCCTAATGTCATCTCAGTTCTATAAATAAAACACTTGTCAAGGGTTGGGTAGGTTACTTTCTAAATGTAATCCATTACAGTACTAGTTACTTGAGCAAAAACTGAACTTTTGGAATACCCAAACTCAGTAACGTAATCTGATTACCTTTGTATTCGTTTCCCCCAAGAGGCATTAGAAGAAGACAAAAATTATCCATCAAATGCATTTGGTGTGTCATCATAATGGTCTAGGACTTGTGGTCAGACTCGCTCAGGTGGAAGAAACATAAACATGTGGTTTTTTTCAATGCTGAGTTGAATGTCATTGAGAAACCAGGAAGGTGTCATAGTGTATGTTTTCGCAAACATATCATTTCTGAATTTAAATGTAATCCAAGAAGTAATCATCTAGTTTTTCAAAAGTATCTATAATGTGATTACAATATTTTAGCTGGTAACGTAACTGATTACAGTTTCACAAAATATTTAATCAGATTACATGTAACTGATTACATGAAATCAGTTACTCCCCAACCCTGCTTGTGAAGCATCATTAGCCTTTGGTTCAACATATACTGAACAAAAATATAAACGCAACATGCAACAATTTCAAAGATTTTACTGAGTTACAGTTCATATAAGGAAATCAGTCAATTGAAATAAATTCATTAGGCCCTAATCTATGGATTTCACATGACGATCCCACCAGTGAAGAAGCTGGATGTGGAGGTCCTGTGCTGGTGTGGTTACACGTGGGTTGCGGTTGTAAGGCCGGTTGGACATACTGCCAAATTCTCTAAAACGACGTTGGATGCAGCTTATGGTAGAGAAATGAACATTCAATTCAACAGCTCTTGTGGACATTCCTGCAGTCAGCATGCAAATTGCACACTCCCTCTAAACTTGAGACATCTGTGGCATTGTGTTGTGTAACAAAATTGCACATTTTAAAGTAGCCTTTTATTGTCCCCAGCACAAGGTGCACCTGTGTAATGATCATGCAGTTTAATCAGCTTCTTGACATGCCACACCTATCAGGTGGATAGATTATCTTGGCAAAGGAGAAATGCTCACTAACACGGATGTAATCAAATTTGTACACACAATTTGAGAGAAATAAGCTTTTTGTGCATATGGAACATTTCTGGGATTTTTTATTTCAGCTCATGAAACATGGGACCAACACTTTACATGTTGTGTTTATATTTTTGTTCAGTGTAGTAGTGTGAATGAAAGATATGTTAAATACCTCTTAGCATGAGTAGTTTAGATTTGAATCCTGTCCAGGTCTGTTGCTTAGTGGATCACAAAGGAAAAGGATGCTTGAAAAGTAAAGTTAGACAGTCATTTATTTCTGTTATGTTCAGTTCTCCCTCTTTTTGTAGCCAAAATACAGCAGTTTACATTCAGCATAGATAGAGAGGGAAGCCATAAGAAGAAAACTGTAAATGGAATAGCCCCAGTCGGTATTAAATAGAACGTTGCGGCCCTGCCCGCCTGTGGGGAATACAACCTGTGGTTACCTTGGTTACCCCATTAGCTCACAGGAAAAACGTGACTTTTTCAAACGCAATTTTCTTGTTGTCTGCTTTTTTTAGTCAATTACAAAACTACATTTAAGAAAAGTACAACATGTCTAAAGATTACTTTTCAACATTGCCTGTTCCCAAGCATTCTCACTACTTAGAAAACGGAATATTGTAGGGCTGCCCTCATACCCTATTCATGATGGCACTAATGTTATCCATGTGAGTGCTAGCTAGCTACCAACCAGAATATTAAGCTAGCCAAGACCAATAACACAAACAAACAGACTATAATGCTACAAGTAGTGAGTGGCGTTACAAACAGACTATAGTACACAAGTTAAATGTCTTACCTGTGATTAAATGTTTTCCACACACATAGCTACGTGTAGCCTACTTGGACACCGGGTACCCACAATTTCCCACACTTCCACACCGAATAGCCTGAAGCCACAGGGCTCTTCTTGCAGGGTCTATTTCCCTACATGGGAGCATTGCGAACCGTATGTTGGGATTTTTGACCAGGTTACATTGAACAGCACAGCAGCTTTTCGGCATGTTTTGTTATTTCTGTATAACAAAAAATTGACAACGAAGTTAGCTCTTTTACAAAGGGGGTAATAGGGGAAAAAGTTTGTTTTCCCCAATTTGTGGGCTTGGTTGAGGGGAATTCCTTCTTATGACATGAATTCCGACTCAGAGTATGGGTGAGAGAATGTAAAATGTATTATTCACAAGTTTCCATGTAGGTGAACCATTATATCCAGTGGTGGAAAAGTAACCAATTGTCATACTTGAGTAAAAGTAAAGATACCTTAATAGAAAATGACTAATGTAAAAGTGAAAGTCAAATAAAAAAAAGTAGTAAAATACTACTTGAGTAAAAGTCTAAAAGTATTTGGTTTTAAATATACTTAAGTATCAAAAGTAAATGTAATTGCAAAAATATACTTAAGTATCAAAACTAAAAGTATAAATCATTTCAAATTGCTTATATTAAGCAAACCAGACAGCATAATTATTATAATAAAAAAATGTACGGATAGCCAGGGGCACACTCCAACACTCAGACAAATTTACAAATGAAGCATTTGTGTTTCGTGAGTCTGCCAGATCAGAGGCAGTAGAGATAACCAGGGATGGCGCCGGAGGAGATGGCTGCCGTTTTACCGGCTCCTAACCAATTGTGCTATTGTGTGTGTTTTTTTGCGTTATTTGTAACTTATTTTGTACATAATGTTTCTGCCACCGTCTCTTATGACCGAAAAGAGCTTCTGGATATCGGGACAGCGATTACTCATCTCGTACTGGACGAAGATTTTTTTCTTTAATGAGTCGGACGCGAAGGATTTACTTCAGACACCCGAAAAGGCCCAAATCCCTGTCATTCGCAGGAGAAAGAGATGGAGATATCGGGGACATAGGTTGGGGTGCCTTGTAAGGATCCGACGGCGATTGGGTAATCTGCCTCTACCATCAGTCCTATTAGCCAACGTACAATCATTGAATAACAAAATAGACGAGCTACGATCACAAATATCCTATAACAGGACATTAAAAACTGTAATAACGTATGTTTCACTGAGTAGTGGCTGAACGACGACATGGATAACATACAGCTGGCGGGGTTTACGCTGCATCGGCAAGATAGAACAGCCGCCTCCGGTAAGACAAGTGGTGGCAGCCTGTGTATATTTGTAAACAACAGCTGGTGCACGAAATCTATTATTAAGGAAGTCTCGAGGTTTTGCTCTCCTGAGGTAGAGTATCTCATGATAAGCTGTAGACCACACTATTTACCAAGAGAGTTTTCATCTATATGTTTCGTAGCTGTCTATTTACTACCACAAGCCGATGCTGGCACTAAGACCGCACTCAATGAGCTGGCCATAAGCAAACAGGAAAACACTCATCAAGAGGCGGCGCTCCTAGTGGCCAGGGACTTTAATGGCCTTCATACTCTTGCAGTTGGTCTTAGCAAGTATTTCTGTAATGGGCACGTGTTCGCACCAGGTGATTCCCAGGATGCGCTTCAGGCATCCTATGTGGAATCACTCTAGCTGCTTGTTGTGGTGGCTGTAAGTGACCCAGGCTTCACTGCTGTAAAGAAGTGTGGTGATGCAGACAGCTTGATAGACAGCAACTTTGGTGTGGAGGTGGAGATCCCTGTTTTGGAAGACCCTACGTCTGAGTTTCCTGAAGGCAGCTGATGCTTGATCCTATTTTGAATTTCAAAGTCGATGCTGCAGTCCTCCGAGAGGATGCTGCCCAGGTATTTGAAGGACGTGACTATTGCCAGTGATTTGTGTTCAATGGTGAAGACAGGCATGGTGGGTGGAGGGCTGGATCTCCATTGGCAGACCACCTCTGTCTTGGTGGTATTGATAGACAGTCCCATCCTACTATAGACCCTCACAGCCGCTACAAGGACGGACTGAAGGTCTTCCGGAGTGTGGGCCACAAGAGCACAGTCATCAGCATACTGCAGCTCAAGAACCCGCTCCATCAAAACCTTGGTGTTGCTTGGAGCCTTCTGATATTGAATAGGTTTCCATCCAGCCTGAAGTCCACCGCAACCCCGCTGCTGTCCTCAAGCTTCTTGTGGAGAAGCTGGGTGACACATAGGAGGAAGATGTTAAAGAGTACAGGTGCCAGCACACACCCCTGCCTCACACCGATGCTTACTCCAAAGGGCACTGACTCCTGCCCTCCTATGGCCACCCAAGCCATCATCCCATCATGGAACTGGCAAAGAATGTTGACAAATTTGTGTGGACAGCCAAATTTGAGTAGAATGCCCCATAGTTGTTCTCTGCTCACATGGTCGAAGGCCTTGGAGAGGTTGACTAAGGCCATGAAAAGGTCCTGATGTTGTTCACGGCACTTCTCCTGAAGTTGCCGTGCCGTGAATATCATGTCGACCGTACTCTTCTTTCTGAAGCCACATTGTGACTCCGGCAGCAGTTCCTCTGTGACGTTGTTCACCAGCTTGTGTAGCATCACCTTGGCCAGGACCTTGCCGGCAACAGCCAGGAGGGATATCCCCCGGCTGTTGCCTCAGATGGACTTGTCACCCTTGTTCTTATAGATGTTTGCATCCCGCCACTGTTGGGGGACGATCTCCCAGTCCCAAACCTCTGCGATGTACTGGTGGAGCATTCTGGTGCAGAAGTAACCTCCCTTCTTAAGTAGCTCTGCCGGGATTCTGTCAGCGCCAGGAGTCTTGTTGTTCTTGAGGGAACTGCTGCCCAATTCACCACAAGGGCTAGCCGGCGGAAGCGAGCTGTAAGCGAGAGTATGCAAGCACGTGATAAGCGGGCATGCAACTTACCTCTACCTAGGCACTACTGCACTAGACGCGTCACATACACCCTGCGGTTGCCCGCGGGCACACAAAGTGAAGCACAGCTGCGAGCTGCCCAGTGACACGAGCCTACCAGATGAGCTAAATTACTTCTATGCTCGATTCGGGGCAAGCAACACTGAAGCATGCATGAGAGCACCAGCTGTTCCGGATTACTATGTGATCACGCTCCCAGTAGCCGATGTGAGTAAGACCTATAAACAGGTCAACATTCACAAGGCTGCAGGGCCAGACGGATTACCAGGACGTGTACTACCAGGACGTGTACTGGGGCGGCAGGTAGCTTAGTGGTTAAGAGCGTTGTACCAGTAACCGAAAGATCGCTGGTTCTAATCCCCGAGCCGACTAGGTGAAAAACCTGTCGATGTGCCCTTGAGCAAGGCACTTAACCCTAATTGCTCTGGATAAGAGCGTCTGCTAAATGACCAATTTATTTATTTACTACGAGCATGCACTGACCAACTTGTAAGTGACTTCACTGAGATTTTCAACCTGTCCCTGACTGAGTCTGTAATACCAACATGTTTCAAGCAGACCACCATAGTCCCTGTGCCCAAGAACACTAAGGTAACCTGCCTAAATGACTACAGACCCGTAGCACTCACGTCTGTAGCCATGAAGTGCTTTGAAAGGCTGGTCATGGCTCACATCAACACCATTATCCCAGAAACCCTAGACCCACTCCAATTAGCATACCGCCCCAACAGATCCACAGATGATGCAATCTCTATGGCACGCCACACTGCCCTTTCCCACATGGACAAAAGGAACACCTATGTGAGAATGCTATTCATTGACTACAGCTCAGCGTTCAACACCATAGTGCCTTCAAAGCTCATCACTAAGCTAAGGACCCTGGGACTAAACACCGGTAACAACACAACTGCCACGCTGATCCTCAACACGGGGGCCCCTCAGGGGTGCGTGCGCAGTCTCCTCCTGTACTCCCTGTTCACCCATGACTTTATGGCCAGGCACGACTCCAGCACCATCATTAAGTTTGCAGACGACACAACAGTGGTAGGCCTGATAACTGACAACGATGAGACAGCCTATAGGGAGGATATCAGAGACCTGGCCATGTGGTGCCTGGATAACAACCTCTCCCTCAATGTGACCAAGACAAAGGAGATGATTGTGGACTACAGGAAAAGGAGGACCGAGCACGCCCCTATTCTCATCGATGGGGCTGTAGTGGAACAGGTTAAGAGCTTCAAGTTCCTTGGTGTCCACATCACCAACAACTATCATGGTCCAAACACACCAAGACAGTCGTGAAGAGGGCACGACAAAGCCTATTCCCCCTGTTTATTATCTATGCATAGTCACTTTACCTCTACCCACATGTACATATTACCTAAATTACCCCGAATAACCTGTGGCCCCGCACATTGACTCTGTACCGGTACCCCCTGTATATAGCCTCACTACTGTTATTTTACTGCTGCTCTTTAATTATTTAATTTTTTTATATTTTTTGCTTATCTATTTTTTACTTAACACTTATTTTTCTTGAAACTGCATTGTTGGTTAAGGGGTTGTAAGTAAGCATTTCAATGTAACCTGTTTTATTCGGCGCATGTGACAAATACAATTTGATACAAAGTGCATGAATTGGACCATTTTGCTGTCCTGCTAAGCATTCAAAATGTAAGAAGTACTTTTGGGTGTCAGGGAAAATTCATGGGGTAAAAAGTACATAATTTTCTTTAGGAATGTAGTGAAGTAAAAGTAAAAGTGGTAAAAAATATAAATAGTAAAGTACAGATACCCCAAAAAACGACTTAAGTAGTACTTGAAAGTATTTTTACTTAAGTACTTTACACCACTGATTATATCCAATGTAAAGGCAAGCTTAGAATGGCTTTAGTATATAAATAGACACAGGCAGCAATACACATGAACATGGACATGTAGACCTAGGACACACGTGTTATGCAACTCTCCATTGATCAGGACATAGATATAGAAAATAAAAAATATAGTGCAATATCCTCCCCATGACAACGGTATAGCTGTGTTGTATGCATACGATTAAAATGAATAGTTAGACTAATTCTAATTCTATGATTGTATGCTGATGTTGAAAGTAAATGTGGAGATGCGCTTGTGTGAAACATGACATGGGGTTAAATATACATTAATCAAATCAAATTAATTTATTCAGTGCTTTGCTTTTGCTTCACGTGTTACTGTTGGTTACATCTGCACTGAAATGTGTCAACATAATGCCATTATACACTGAGTGTACAAAACATTAGGAACACCTTCCTAATATTGAGTTGCACCCCCTTTTGCCCTCAGAACAGCCTCGATTCGTCGGGGCGTGGACTCTACAAGGTGTAGAAAGCATTCCACAGGGATGCTGGCCCATGTTGACTTCAATGCTTCCCACATTTGTGTCAAGTTAGCTGGATGTCCTTTGAGTGGTGGACCATTCCTGATACACACGAGAAACTGTTGAGCATGAAAAACCCAGCAGCGTTGCAGTTCTCACACTCAAACCGGTGCGCCTGGCACCTACTACCATACCCCGTTCAAAGGCACTTAAATATTTTGTCTTGCCCATTCACCCTCTGAATGGCACACATACACAATCCATGTCTCAATTGTCTCAAGGCTTAGAAATCCTTCTTTAACCTGCCTCCTCCCCTTCATCTATACAGATTGAAGTGGATTTAACAGGTGACATCAATATGGCATCATAGCTTTCACCTGGATTCACCTGGTCAGTCTATGTCATGGAAAGAGCAGGTGTTCCTAATGTTTTGTACACTCAGTGTAAAATGACAAATCATAATTGTGTAAACAACCTTTCATGTAATTAATATTATATATATACTGCCACTGTGACATGGCATGCATCCAAATCCTGTAAACAAGCTGGAAATAGTCACAGGTCAAATCAAATCAAATCAAATCGAATTGAATTTGTCACATACACGTGTTTAGCAGATGTTATTGCGGGTGTAGCGAAATGCTTGTGCTTCTAGCTCCGACAGTGCAGTGATATCTAACAAGTAATATCTAACAATTTCACAACAATTACCCAATACACACAAATCTAAGTAAGGAATGGAATTTACGAATATATACATATATGGACAATCAATGACAGAGTGGCATGGACTAAGATACAGTAGAATATTATAAAATACGGTATATACATATGAGATGAGTAATGCAAGATATGTAAACATTATTAAAGTGACTAGTGTTCCATTTCTTAAAGTGGCCAGTGAGTTCAATACGTCGTAGTAGCATTTGGATGCAGATTTGTTACATAAGCTGCATGGCTGTTGTAAAAGTCTTGTGACCTGTCATAATACTCAGTGGCGTTGTTCGGTTCGGGTCGGGTCGCAGAGGCTTTTTCAAGGACCCCCATACCTCCCCTCCCCCTCTCTTTCCGTCAGTCCTCTGCACTCAGATGAGAAAAAGGCAGTTCTCTCTCTCCGGGTTCCAGTGGGTCACCCCCTCATCCCCCTCTTTCCCCTCTTCCCGAGCTAAGCCAACCCCCATCCCCCAGTCTTTCATGTGGCCTGGTGCATTGTGGAATGCAGGGCACCGAAGGGAAGGCATGGGCAATCAGTAATGACCGCCCCTCCAGCCCCAACCTCTGAATATGTGAACATGTGATCAGAACTCAGAGACAAATAGGCAGTGCAGGGTTTTGTGCTTGCCGCCTGCATTAACCACCGCATGTTCTTGTTAACTTGTGTGTGTGTAGCATGCATCCATGTGTATGTCAGTGGGTGCGGGGCTGTGTGCATGGTGTGTTTGTACACTGCAGTGTGTCGAGGCCGAGGGAGTTGAAATGTTCTATATTTACTCCCTGCTAGTTAGAAAAAGAGGCCATTCACAGAGTGCTAGAATAATTAACACACAGACATATGTATGTGCACGCAAATGTACAGTGCCTTCAGAGAGTTTTCACATGCCTTTACTTTTGTCACACCACCCCATATTTTTTATTTTTTAGAAATGAATAGAAAATGAAAAGTTGAAATGTCTCTTTGTTATGGATTGCCTAAATAAGTTCAGTAGTAAAAATGTGCTTAACAAGTCACATAGTAATTTGCATGGACTCACTGCAATAATAGTGTTTAACATGATATTTGAATGACTACCTCATCGCTGTACCCCACACAATTATCTGCAACCTCCCTCAGTCGAGCAGTGAATTTAAAACACAGATTCAACCACAAAGACCAGGGAGGTTTTCCAATGCCTCGCAAAGAAGGGCACCTATTGGTAGCACATGTCACCCCGCTCCTCCGCACACTCCACTGGCTTCCAGTCGAAGCACGCATCCACAACAAGACCATGGTGCTTACCTAGGAACAGCAAGAGGAACTGCCCCTCCCTACCTTCAGGCTATGCTCAAACCCTATACCCCAACCCAAGCACGCCGTTCTGCCACCTCGGGTCTCTTGGCTCTCCCACCCCTACGGGAGAGCAGCTTCCGCTTAGCCCAGTCCAAGCGCTTCTCTGTCCTGGCACCCCAATGGTGGAACCAGCTTCCCCCTGAAGCTAGGACAGCAGAATCCATGCCCATCTTCCGAAAACATCTGAAACCCTACCTCTTCAAACAGTATCTTAAATAATCCTCCTCCTCCTCACCCCCCCTTCTAGCTCTGACTCTACTGATAGCTACGTTATTGAGGAAAAATGTACTTTCTATGCCTGTGATATGTGGTTGTTCCACCTAGCTATCTTAAGATGAATGCATTAACTGTAAGTCGCTCTCGATAAGAGCTTCTGCTAAATTACTAAAATGTAAACGTAATGACCCTAAGCATGATGGGATGTTTGAAATGCTTATTTAACTCAAGAACCACAACTGTGTGGAAGCACTTGCTTTCTATATACTTTTTGTATCCCTCATTTACTCAAGTGTTTCCTTTATTTTGGCAGTTACCACTGCGTGCTGACACACACATTCTCTTGTTCTATGTCCCTCTCTTTCTCTGGCTCTGTTGTACTAAACACAGCAATACAGAAGCACAGACATGCGCACTCACAGAGAGAGCCTGGTTGGTTTTAGCGGGGGTGGTTTGATTAGGGCAGCGATCCAAAGTAAACGTTAACCTTGGCCTCCGCTTCCCCAGTTCTTACTCAATCATGTGTCCCATCTGGGTGTGTCAGTTTCCCCCATTACCAATACACACAGCAATGGCTCTTGTATATCACATTTCTAAAAGGGGTCTGTGTCATTATGGTCCCACCCCCCATTGGCTTTAATGCTTTTCACTAATGCTATCCAAATATAGCACCATTTCATGATTCAGGGTCCTGCACTTGTTATCCTGCATGACGTTACAATGGAGAACCTCAGTGGTGACGCAAACATAGGAGTCAGCTCCGTTGTCCAGCGTCTCAATCTAAAGGTGTAAACTGCAGTCGGGTTTTTGAATGGAACAGGTTTATCAATGAGTGCAGTACTCCAAATATAATTAGACTGAAAAAAGCCCTTCATGTTGAACAAAATGCCATATTTGGTAACATTTCATTCAGTGGCTGGATGTCGGCCTGCTTGTTTACTAATTATGTTTTTATGTCATTGTTTTGTTTTTGTGTCTGTCTAATGTCTATCATCCACATCAGTGTATCAAGTGGCTTTTTTAATGCTATGGCCAGATGCCAGTGTCACATTTAGGGAAGGGATTGGCACTGCAAACTGAAGGGATGCAAAGAGCCTTAGAACATCCCTGTAATCCACTTGTAAATAGCATGATGGGACAAATAGAAAATCGTCAAACATTTGATAAATATTGTCAGTGTTTTGAAATGGGTTCCTACAGTTTTGCCGCAAGTAAGCCTCTCTGTCGGACAAATCCCAAACAACATAGCTGGATCGGGTTTTGAGCTCTCCTCCACAGAAAGAGTCACTAAACACAATGCGATGTGATGCCTCCATGACACCCTCCCCCATGATGATCGCTTCCAATATGGCTTCTGGGTCATGAGCCCAGAGATGGGATGGGGTAGGGTGTCTGGATGCCCATAGTTGGAGCTCCATTCTCAGTCCCAGGTACCTCAACAGTATAGATCCACATTTTTCCCTTCCTGCTCACCCCACATGTTTTTTGATGTTTTTATTGCTTGTTGGCTGGTGGCTCTCTAGGTCCATTATGCTAAGTTAGGCGTATTTGGCAAAACCGAGCTGATTAATTCAACTTAGCCCAGTGTAGAAATGCCCTCATGGATTGCTGGAGCACTTTTATGCCATATATATGAGATGGCCATGGCCATGTACATTTTTTATTATGTACACCCATGCCCAATGAACCCTGATAACCATAGATGGTCTTTGTCCTCCTCTGGACATTTAGCCAGGCAGGCGGAGTGGTGATGGCCCACTTTTTGGATGAGGAATGTTGAAAAAAAAGTTGTGTTGTGTGAACATTTGGATTTCCCTATTTAGTGACAGTGTTTTAATGTCATATGTTGAACAATATTGAACATCCTTTTACTGTTTGTCTATAATGCTGAACTGTTATGGTCTACTGAGTTCCTCCAAGCTCTCTCTCTCTCTCCAAGACAAAGAGTCATAAAAGTGGCTCTTCAAACCTAGGTGTGATACCATGTGACCTCACAGGACTACAAGCGGTACCAAGCGATACCATGTGACCTCTCAAGCTGGACCTCTCTCAAGGAGGGAGAAGAACCTGTTCAGTAGGCCGACCACAGGGCCTGGACCTTCACCTTTAATGGCAAGAACTGGTGAACTGATAAGTTAGGGAAAGTACCTTTTAGAGATTAGTACCAGTAATACAGTAAAGCATTTGGGATGGAAGAGCCCATGCACTAAACAATCTCAGAAGGAGACTTATTCTTTAAAGAGCTAGTGCAGCCTGAATGGTACATTTAAACTAATCTTCTTCAAGGAAAGAAGGAGAAGACAATTAGAGCACAACTCTGCAACTCAAGCAAGGAGCCAACAGAGAAGAGCAACAAGCATAAGGACACCAACTCCGGACCAAAGGAGCAACCTGAAGGAGGAACCACCCAACTCAACCAGAAAGGACACACAGCCATCTTCTTCCTTTGTTCTCCTCCATGAGGCCTGAACCATCAAGAAAACACAACAGACTTTGATCATAGACTGAGTACAACATCCTTTATCGTTCAGGATCTCGAGGTCTTTACTTCTTGCCTTTCATTCTATTTCCTACCGTTTCATGATGCTTCTCATTATGTTTGTAAATATTTTGATTAGTGTTATTAAATGTTGATTGTATAAAGAACTTGTGCTGTTCTTGTTATTCTGGGAAAGAATTCCAATTGATTCTCAAAGAATTCATACCTTCAGATTAATAAATGTATTACTATTATTCTAATTGTAGTGTTATTATAGAGTTATTACTAAAATAAATCATAAGTCAGGTCTTCTTAGAAGGCCATTTTGTCCAATAACTGGACTGGTGCCCGTTAATAATTTCATAGTAATAAGTGTACACACTACCTTACACCTGGTTAAGACTTTACATTAAGTTGCTCTTATTGTTGTGTAGTAACTCTGTAATTACAGTACATGGTAATGTTGTGATTGCATAGTAATGGATTAGTTGAGCGAGTTCAGGGGAAAAACAAAGAATAACAACTATCAAAAATAAAGGCTGTCCTTTTGATGGATCGTACTCTGGCCAAAGTGAGAAGCCCAGCACCGCTAACGAGAGACCAATGTCAAATATATTGAGTTGATGTATAATTTATGAGTTCATCAGTGAAAACAAAGCCCAGGCAACACAGTAGGGCTTCAGTAATCAGTTTGGAGTTGTATGTGATGGAGCAGCACCACAAAGCGCAGTGACCTACTACAATGGCATCAATAACAACAAAGCTTACTGCAGCAGACCGGCTGACAAAACGCCTCTCAAGCCAAAGGACATCACACTAAGTGAAAAAATTGCTTTTCTTTAGAAAACAAGGACATTTCTAAGTGACCCCAAACTTTTGAACAGCAGTGTATGGTTACCTATTACGGAAGGTAATGATTTCTACTTTCTGCAAGCACGTTCGTATCGTTGATGTGACGGTGGACAATGGATGCTCGTTTGAGTTGGTACAGTAACACAACAAGATCTAGGGCATGGACATTTTCAACTCACACACATTCACAGTCCATATGATATGTCTGATGTCCATAAGATGATATGATATGTCAAACCCGTGATACAAAGAATGGTGTGGGAATTAGGTCAGGGTCTCCACTTAACGGCCTCCACCAAAGCTCCGTGTGAGAGGTCCAAGCCCTGTCAAACACCCATACAAAGGTCCGTATGTCATCAGGTGTCGGCCCCACCCCTCCAATCATCTCCTACTCTTTTTTCTGGTGACCCTTCACAGAAAACAAAAGGGCTGACCCAGACCCCATTCACACAATCATGTCAAGACATCGCCTTAGGAGTCAAGGGTTGTCTCGGGTCACAGCACAGTGTTGTGATAGAGGTCAGAGATGAATACGGCCAACCGCTGGTCCCATTCCCATGACATCATCAGGGTTCCAAACTTTTCTTCAATTCGCCCATCATCTCTTCTCCGTTTGTTGGGTTCGGTTAATGAATCAATGAGAGACTGACTCAATGGATTGATTGAATAGACAACTCACCGATGTTGAAAAGCCATGGTTTTTGTTTGGAACTATTACAGTGCTGTATCGTTTCTGTGGAGATTGTTGGGTTAGAATATGGCATTGTATTGCAGTACATTGCATTGTATAAGTGATTATAGTGTTAAGCTTAGCAGTAAACGTAATTTATTTTCACCAAAGAAAACAAGTGAAAAACAGTACAGATAAAAGGCCAAAACGGTGTGCAGGTGGAAGCCCAAAAGGGCATATATAGAAACCACACCCCAAAAAAACAATATACAAATATAAAAAAAAGTTGGTTAAATCTGTTAAACAAGCACATTAATTAAAAGGTTTACATGATATACACAGTACACAAGAAAAAAATGTGTGATTATGTGAGGTGTTGCAATGGGGAGGGTGAAGGTTATCGCTGTGTCTTGTGTTGTATGCATGGATTTGGGAATTAACTTGGAAGAATCCATTGAAGGGTTTAGGTAGGCTTTCTGGGAGATATGTGTATTTGTAGATGAAGTTGCATAATAGGAGTATATTCATATTGTAGATAGACAATATCCTGAGTTTCTTTAACAGAGGGGTAGACGGAGCCAAGTAGTTAGAAGAGGTGGCTAATCTTGTAAATGTATTTTGTGTGATGATATATATAGGAGGGTGGCACCTTAATTGGGGAGGACGGGCTCATGGTAATAATGTTTGTGTTTGATGCCATTCCATTTGCTCTGTTCCGGCCATTATTACTAGATATTCTCCCCTCAGCAGCCTCCTGTGATATAAATATATATATATATATATATATATATATATATATATATATATATATATATTATCAGTGGAGGCTGCTGAGGGGAGAACGGCTCATAATAATGGCTGGAACAAAGCAAATGGAATGGCATCAAACACAGACATTATTACCATGAGCCCGTCCTCCCCAATTAAGGTGCCACCAACCTCATGTGATATATATATATAACACTATATTTACAAAAGTATGTGGACACCCCTTCAAATGATTGGATTCGGCTATTGAAGCCTCACCCGTTGCTGACAGGTGTATAAAATCGAGCACACCGCCATGCAATCTCCATAGACAAACATTGGCAATAGAATGGCCTTACTGAAGAGCTTAGTGACTTTCAACATGGCACCGTCATAGGAGCCCACCTTTCCAATAAGTCAGTTTGTCAAATTTCTGCCCTGCTAGAGCTGCCCCGATCAACTGTAAGTGCTGTTATTGTGAAGTGGAAACGTCTAGGAGCAACAACGGCTCAGCCGTAAAGTGGTAGGCCACACAAGCTCACAGAACGGGACCACTGAGTGCTGAAAAATCGTCTCTCCTCAGTTGCAACACTCACTACCGAGTTCCAAACTGCCTCTGGAAGCAACGTCAGCACAAGAACTGTTCGTCGGGAGCTTCATGAAATGGGTTTTCATGGCCGAGCAGCAGCACACAAACCTAAGATCACCATGCGCAATGCCAAGCGTCGGCTGGAGTGGTGTAAAGCTCGCCACCATTGGACTCTGGAGCAGTGGAAACACGTTCTCTGGAGTGATGAATCACGCTTTACCATCTGGCAGTCAGACGGACGAATCTGGGTTTGGCGGATGCCAGGAGAATGCTACCTGCCCCAATGCATAGTGCCAACTGTAAAGTTTGGTGGAGGAGGTATAATGGTCTGGGGATGTTTTTCATGGTTCGGGCTAGGCCCTTTTGTTCCAGTGATGGGAAATCTTAACGCTACAGCATACAATGACATTCTAGACAATTCTGCGCTTCCAACTTTGTGGCAACAGTTTGGGGAAGGCCCTTTCCTGTTTCAGCATGACAATGCCCCCGTGCACAAAGCGAGGTCCATACAGAAAGGGTTTGTCGAGATCGGTGTGGAAGAACTTGACGGGCCTGCACAGAGCCCTGACCTCAACCCTGTCGAACACCTTTGGGATGAATTGGAACGCCGACTGCGAGCCAGGCCTAATCGCCCAACATCAGTGCCCGACCTCACTAATGCTCTTGTGGCTGAATGGAAGCAAGTCCCCGCACCAATTTTCGCCTGGTCTACAGTTGGAACAATGGCATACATAACAGTATTGTCTGCATACAGATGAATATTACATGTTTTAACAGTTAGGCCATTATTATTTATATAAATAGCAAAGAGAACACGTCCCAATATTGACCCCTTTGGTACACCTTTCATAATATCCAGGAACCTAGACTTAACACCATCAGAAATCACACATTGTGTCCTGTCTGACATATCATTATCAAACCACTTGCAAGAAGCCTGATCCAGGCCTATTTCAGTCAACATTTGAATGAGAGTGTGGTGGTCAACAGTGTCAAATGCATTGGGAAGGTATATAATAAACAAGGCAGCACAATGATTTTTATGATCTAAGTAATTTAACATATAATCTAAAACAAGTGTAGCAGCTGAAACGGTGCCATGTTGGTGCACATTAAGAAACCGTATTGGTGCACATTAAGAATAGAGTGAGAAGTTAAAAAAAGTTATTAGCTGACAGTTGGCCAGGGATTCTAAAACGTTGGAAAGGCAAGATAATTTGGAGATTTTACAGTAGTTATCTAAGTCAGAAGGATCTCCTCCTTTATGTAGGGGGAGGACATGTGCCACTTTCCAGATATTAGGGATAACACCAGAAACAGTTGTCAAATTAAAGATATAGGTCAACGGTTCTGCAATAAGTGGGACACTTAGTACATCATAGGCATCAAATCGTTGAAATGAAAATAAAGTCTGAGTCTATTATTGCATCATTCTCTACAATCTGTTCCGAGGTGACAAGAGGACTCCCTCTAGTGGAATGAGATGAATTTTCAGAGACTATCCTTGGATGAACCGAGGAAGGGTGGGTAAGGGGAAGTAGAAAGAAGGAGCATGGGAGAGGGAGGAGGGGAGAGGGGGATAGAGCTCAGCGAGCAGAGAAAGAGAAGTGCAAATATAGTGACGCCAGAAGGAGTTGTCACCTCATTTCACTCTGATGCAGCATTAATGTGTCTCTCTCTCTCGCTCTGCTTCTCCAGCAATGCTGTTTTCTCTTAATTCTTCCATAGAAAGTAGGCTACAATAAATGAGGTGTTTGTTGAATATCATTGCGTGTCGAAGATGTCTCAATTTGCATTTCATTTCATTTCACTCTACGCTGTTGGACGACAGAATTTTCCAAAGACTATTGCTGTGTGTTGCTACTGAAAGACTACTTTTACAACAGACCAGTGATTTAATATTTTTGTAACACCATACACTATGAGTCTTAAGGTGAAACACCACAAAAATATAGGTGAAAAATAGGTGAGAACTCTCAAAGCATACTGTCTTGTGAAACAGTCTGTTTAGAATGCTGAGTACGATGACCTCCCATTCTTTTTTTCGACCATGAATGTGCTGATGTGTTGGTTCCCAAGCCATTATGATGTAACCAGGTTAGACAAAGATAAAAGGTCTGGATTTGGATAGTAATTTTTAAGATGCTATTTGATTAAATTTTTATGAGCTGGGATCCTGTCGTGCATACGGTGTGGTTAGTGTACTAAACATAAAGCATTCTGACATTCACAGCAGTGCATTGTAAACATTATTACAGGACTAACGCCTGACGCTCTCCCTCTCTCTCACTCCCTCTCTCTCTCTCCCTCTCTCTCCCTTTCACTCTCTCTGCAGTAGCCCTGAAGAACTGTACTTGCAAGAGAGAGCTGGCCAATGGTGATAGCGATGACAACGGCAAAGCCACGGGATTGGCGGACAGTTGGCTGCCTGAAGGCGAACTCTTGCTGCAGGTCAGCGCTAAGGGCTTGTCATGGCCTAACTTCAGCTGACTGCACTGCCAGCTGAATCGCTGTGTGTGTGTGTGTGTGTTGTGTGTGTGTGTGTGTGTGTGTGTGTGTGTGTGTGTGTGTGTGTGTGTGTGTGTGTGTGAGTGTGTCTGAAACGCTTTCATGTTTTTTCTTATAGCAGAAAATCAGTTTGGGCAGGGAGACAGAGACATGGGCTCAGGGATAGCTTATCAGTCAATATGTCTGCTCCTGTCTCTGTCTGTCTGAGGTTCCCATATGAAATGTGTGAGTGCAACTTGGAGTCAGCTGAGTCGCCTAACCTTGTGGCTAAACATGTCCCTTTGGATATTTTTGCAAGATAGGCACCAAAGCACTCAAGAAAATATCTCCTTTTCAAGAATAATAAACATCAAAATGTGGAATCTTCTAAAAAATAAGAAAAGATCTGACTGTCTCCTCTTTTGGGAACTACAAGGCTTAATATCCAGTGATGGAATGTTGGATAAACCTCATAACTCATTAGCCAGCACTTTGTCTTTAATACAACATGTAACAGGGCAGGTAGCCTAGGCAGTTAGAGTGTTGGGCCAGTAACCGAAAGGTCGCTGGCTCGAATCCCCGAGCCTACTAGGTGAAAATCTGTCGATGTGCCCTTGAGCAAGGCATTTAACCCTAGTCGCTCTGGATAAGAGTGTCTGCTAAATGACGGAGATGTACCTCTGCTTATTAATTCCCAAGGCTCCAGAATACTCTAATACGCTACACCCCAATTTGTAATTCTAGTATTCATTGTCATTTTGTCTAGTTTACTATTCCATCTCTAGGGAGCTATTTTAATTTTGTTTCTCTGTATGTGTTATTGAGTGGAGAGTGGCTGCCAAATCTCTTTTGGATACACCAGAGTCATTGATTTTCCAGTCCAGTTCCCCTCTATGTGCAGCACAGTGGAATTCCAGAGCATAGCCCTATGAACGAAGTTTCATTATTATGATAAACCTACATCTCTCCAATGTGTTAGCAATGAAGCATGAAAGCTCATTCTGGGGAGGAGGAATTAGTGAGGATGGAATCTTTTATTCAAATTGAGATAACAGCCATGGGACATTTTAAAAGACTGGAAGACAGGGAGAAAAGGCGAGGTTAGGGGAAGAAGTGGAGAAGGGCAGAGGTGAAGAGGGCTATTTCTGACCAAGTCTGATTTTCTCTCTCCTCATTTTCTTCTCTGTAGTTCAATGTCAGACACTTGGTAGTGAATTATAGAGGAGCTGTGAGGTCATTCATTATTTACAGCAGGAGAGGAGGAGGAAAAGAGAGGCAAAGCAGATTAATTTAGTTTTCACCCTTCACTGTCATTGTTGAAAATAGACAGACTGAGGACAGCCTGTTTTCAACCTCTTATACTCAAAGCAGTCCCACAGAAGCCTAACACTACCGTCATGAGGGAAAGTAGTTCTGCAGAATGCCGACAGATATTGTAAGTGTTGATACGGTACAAGCATGCACAAATGGAGTCCCATTGGAGATGTGATCTCTGTTCTGCTCAACCAGGAGGTCTACAATCTAGCTTGCACACATTGTGGTTCTCTGGCAAAGAGTCAATACAGGACTAAGATTGAATCGTACTACACCGGCTCTGACGCTCGTCAGATGTGGCAGGGCTTGAAAACTATTACAGACTACAAAGGGAAGCACAGCCGCGAGCTGCCCAGTGACACAAGACTTCCAAACGAGCTAAACCACTTCTATGCTCGCTTCGAGGCAAGCAACACTGAAGCAAGCATGAGAGCACCAGCTGTTCTGGATGACTATGTAATCACGCTCTCCGTAGCTGATGTGAGTAAGACTTTTAAGCAGGTCAACATTCACAAGGCCGCAGGGCCAGACGGATTACCAGGACGTGTACTCTAAGCTTGTGCTGACCAACTGGCAAGTGTCTTCACTGACATTTTCAACATGTCCCTGACTGAGTCTGTAATACCAACATGTTTCAAGCAGACCACCATAGTCCCCGTGCCCAAGGACACTAAGATAACCTGCCTAATGCTGAATGCTATTCATTGACTACAGCTCAGCATTCAACACCATAGTGCCCTCTAAGCTCATCACTAAGCTAAGGATCCTGGGACTAAACACCTCCCTCTGCAACTGGATCCTGGACTTCCTGACGGGCCGCCCCCAGGTGGTAAGGGTAGGTAACAACACATCTGCCACACTGATCCTCAACACGGGGGCCCCTCAGGGGTGCGTGCTCAGTCTCCTCCTGTACTCTCTGTTCACCCATGACTGCATGGCCAGGCACGACTCCAACACCATCATTAAGTTTGCAGACGACACAACAGTGGTAGGCCTGATCACCGACAACGATGAGACAGCCTATAGGGAGGAGGTCAGAGACCTGGCCGTGTGGTGCCAGGACAACAACCTCTCCCTCAACATGACCAAGACAAAGGAGATGATTGTGGACTACAGGAAAAAAAAGAGGACTGAGCACGCCCCCATTCTCATCGACGGGGCTGTAGTGGAACAGGTTGAGAGCTTCAAGTTCCTTGGTGTCCACATCACCAACGAACTATCATGGTCCAAACACACCAAGACAGTCGTGAAGAGGGCACGACAAAGCCTATTCCCCCTCAGGAGACTGAAAAGATTTGGCATGGGTCCTCAGATCCTCAGAAAAATTCTACAGCTGCACCATCGAGAGCATACTGACTGGTTGCATCACCGCCTGGTATGGCAACTGCTTGGCCTCCGACCGCAAGGCACTACAGAGGGTAGTGCGTACGGCCCAGTACATCACTGGGGCCAAGCTTCCTGCCATCCAGGACCTCTATACCAGGCGGTGTCAGAGGAAGGCCCTCAAAATTGTCAAAGACTCCAGCCACCCTAGTCATAGACTGTTCTCCCTGCTACCGCACGGCAAGCGGTACCAGAGTGCCAAGTCTAGGTCCAAAAGACTTCTCAACAGCTTTTACCCCCAAGCCATAAGACTCCTGAACAGCTAATCATGGCTACCCAGACTATTTGCACTGCCCCCCCACCCCATCCTTTTTACGCTGCTGCTACTCTGTTAATTATTTATGCATAGTCACTTTAACTCTACCCACATGTACATATTACTTCAACTATCTCGACTAGCCGGTGCCCCCGCACATTGACTCTGCACCGGTACCCCCCTGTATATATAGCCTCCCTACTGTTATTTTATTTTACTTCTGCTCTTTTTTTCTCAACACTTTTTTTGTTGTTGTTTTATTTTTACTTTTTTTGTTAAAATAAATGCACTGTTGGTTAAGGGCTGTTAGTAAGCATTTCACTGTAATGTCTGCACCTGTTGTATTCGGCGCATGTGACCAATAAAATGTGATTTGATTTGATTTGATAAATGACTACCGACCCGTAGCACTGACGTCTGTAGCCATGAAGTGCTTTGAAAGGCTGGTCATTGCTCACATCAACACCATTATCCCAGAAACCCTAGACCCACTCCAATTTGCATACCGCCCCAACAGATCCACAGATGATGCAATCTCTATTGCACTCCACACTGCCCTTTCCCACCTGGACAAGAGGAACACCTACGTGAGAATGCTATTCATTGACTACAGCTCAGCATTCAACACCATAGTGCCCTCAAAGCTCATCAATAAGATAAGGATCCTGGGACTAAACACCTCCCTCTGCAACTGGATCCTGGACTTCCTGACGGGCCGCCCCCAGGTGGTAAGGGTAGGTAACAACACATCTGCCACACTGATCCTCAACACAGGGGCCCCTCAGGGGTGCGTGCTCAGTCCCCTCCTGAACTCCCTGTTCACCCATGACTGCATGGCTAGGCACGACTCCAACACCATCATTAAGTTTGCGGACGACACAACAGTGGTAGGCCTGATCACCGACAACGATGAGACAGCCTATAGGGAGGAGGTCAGAGACCTGGCCGTGTGGTGCCAGGATAACAACCTCTCCCTCAACGTGACCAAGACAAAGGAGATGATTGTGGACTACAGGAAAAAAGGACTGAGCACGCCCCCATTCTCATCGACGGGGCTGTAGTGGAACAGGTTGAGAGCTTCAAGTTCCTTGGTGTTCACATCACCAACGAACTATCATGGTCCAAACACACCAAGACAGTCGTGAAGAGGGCACGACAAAGCCTATTCCCCCTCAGGAGACTGAAAAGATTTGGCATGGGTCATCGAGAGCACCATCGAGAGCATCCTGACTGGTTGCATCACCGCCTGGTATGGCAACTGGTTGGCCTCCGACCGCAAGGCACTACAGAGGGTAGTGCGTACGGCCCAGTATATCACTGGGACCAAGCTTCCTGCCATCCAGGACCTCTATACCAGGCGGTGTCAGAGGAAGGCCCTCAAAATTGTAAAAGACTCCAGCCACCCTAGTCATAGACTGTTTTCTCTGCTACCGCATGGCAAGTTTTACCGGAGTGCCAAGTCTAGGTCCAAAATACTTCTCAACAGCTTCTACCCTCAAGCCATCAGACTCCTGAACAGCTAATCATGGCTACCCAGACTATTTGCACTGCCCCCCACCCCCACCCCCACCCCATCTTTTTACACTGCTGCTACTCTGTTAATTATTTATGCATAGTCACTTTAACTCTACCCACATGTACATATTACTTCAACTACCTCAACTAGCCGGTGCCCCCGCACATTGACTCTGCACCGGTACCCCCCTGTATATATAGCCTCCCTACTGTTATTTTATTTTACTTCTGCTCTTTTTTTCTCAACACTTTTTTGTTGTTGTTTTATTTTACTTTTTGTATTAAAAATAAATGCACTGTTGGTTAAGGGCTGTAAGTAAGCATTTCTCTGTAATGTCTGCACCTGTTGTATTCGGTTCATGTGGCCAATACAATTTGATTTGATTTGATTTGATTTGATTTGATTGCAAGAGTTCAAAGACATTAAATACTCACTTCAATGCAGTGTTTTAGTACTCGAGTCCAGGACTCGGACTTGACTCAGACTTAAGTCACAATATTTATGACTCGTTACCCAACTCGGACTTGACCAGTGGCGAATCGGACTTGGACTCAACCAGTTGTAACTTTCTTTTCAGAAAATCACTCTCTTTTGCATAATTGAACATATCAGCTACAACAGCAAACGTTAGATAGCTGTACTATCTATTTAGTGTGGCTTGCGAAAATAATGTACCACTTATTTCAGACTTTTTATTGTAGTTATTCTTTACAACGCTACTCCTCTTACACCGTTTAAGTGAGAAACGCCATTCAAACTTTAAAACGTGCAGACTGGTCCGCACCAGTGTGTTTCCATACAACTTTTTGATTACATTTATACTTTCTAAAGCCCTATCCAAATTCTCATGACTTCCAACATTATATTCACTGTAAACAATGCAACTTTTTACACAAATCAGCTACTTTGATTACTTTCCCAACAACTTAGACAAAACTTCCACATCAACTAGATTTTCTGTAATTTTTTATAAACAACTGAAATTTGGACCACTTTCCCAACACTTGTTTGACATATTGTCTACTTCTCTGCTATTCGAATCTGGTCAGCGCTAAGGGTTGTCATGGCCTAAATTGTGACTTGACACAAACCAGCTACTTTGACCACTTTCCCAACAAGCTAAACAAAAACGTAGAGTTGAGTGTATGACATCTTGGACTACTTCTCTGCTATTCAAATCTGAAATCAGAACAGAAATATATTCTACTGATCAAATGATACAGCTGTTTTAGTAAACGCATCAACTAAATTTTTTTCTGTCATTTCTTTTAAACAACTGCCGTTTTGACCCCTTTCACAACAAGCTAGACAAAAACTTAAAGGGAATGAAATCTTAGTCTACTTCTCTGCTATTCAAATCTGAAATATATTCTAGCAATAAAACAATACAGCTGTTTTAGTAAGCACATCAACAAAATGTTATCTCAACTTTTACAAACAACAAGTGAACAGAGGATAAGAGCTGCTAAATGACTAAAAAATGTAAAGAATGTAAAAAATATATTCTACCAATCAAATTATAGCAGTGGGGGAGCACATAAGACTGATTGTGCCATGCAGCTCACCCCAACCCACTAAACTAACCCACTATAACAACCCCCACACTCACTAACCAAACTACAATAGTGACCCCACTACTTATAGCTAACCCTTGACCTATCTATCTAAAACATTCAGTATCACTACTGCAATGTACAGCTACTAGTAGTTCTGGGCTACTTACTTCTACTTAGTCTCCCACTGAAGGCAACTATCAACTATTTATAAAACAGTCACTCCATCTACTACACCAGCCTCAATTGTTCAACACTAACACAATTCTAATCTTCTTCCACTAGATGCACCATCATATTTCTCTCACCAAATGATAGCCTACAACTTTTCTAATTCCCTATGAGTAAAAGTGTAGGAGTCTGAGTGTATCCAAAGTAATAAGGTTGATATAGTAGTCTATCAAAGTAATCAGACCAGATATTTTAATAGATTTAACTTTGACTATATTTCATTGCTTCACTTAAGTAAAACGTTTTAAACTTCTTCAACTACCACAAAAATAATTTTAAAGAGCTGAAGCAAGTCACACAATTTTTCTTCATTGAAAATTACCATCTAGTTAGCCTTACAAATGTGCAACACTGTAATGAAGTGTTGCTTAAAAAGTTATTGGAGAGCAATACAAAGAACTCAAACTTGAACTCAGACTCGAACACTAGAGACTTGGGACCCGACTCTGACTGGAGGTTTAGTGACTTGACTACATCACTGCTTCAATGTATTTGGAACAGTCTTCATATGGTGTCTGCCACTTGGGGCTTGCAACATTTATTTCACTTCACTAATTTGTAGTTGCTGAATGCCTGGGACATTAGACCCTGGAATCTGGCTATTTACTGTACTTGCAAGATGGTGTACAAACCATCCAAGCTGACATGATAATATTTATGTTTCGCTGGACTGGAGTGCTTACACACACAGAGGATCTGGTTCAGATAATTGGGGTGAAACACTTGATTATTAGTGAAAGAGCAACATGACATCACCATACCTTAGTCATGGCTCAGCCCCTGGGAAGACTGAGTGTACTTTCTGTGTATGCACCCATTGCACTGTCCGTGTGTCAGTTTGTTAATGTGAGCGAGTTTTAGTGTGTGTGTGTGACCCAGGTTTTTGTGTGTGTATTAACAAATCAGGTGATGGATGAATGTCTGTTTTGTTTTAATAAGGTAGATATGATTGTATGCCTGTATGTGAGTTTGTTTACTAAATGTTCTTGTGTGCGAATTTTCAGTGAATTTATGTAAATCACAAAGCTCATCTGCATTTCCTGCAGTGCTAGAATATTCTCTGCAACACAAGAGTGATCAAATTAATATCCTACATCTGTATGACAACCACTACAGTCACATTTTTGCTTAAGTAATCATAACACACAGCAAAATTCAGTAGATATAAAAATACTTAATTCTGTATGAGATGCATGTTCAAACAGAACCCGGAGATATGAGAGGACTAAGAAAGGAGGACTAAGCCTAACAGAAATTTAATAAGTGAGCATTATGTTGTCTAACAATCTTTCCTTATCTCATGTATGTTTGACCTACAGGCGCTGAACGGCTTCATCCTGGTGGTCACTAATGATGGGACCATTTTTTACTCCTCTCACACCATCCAGGATTACCTGGGCTTCCACCAGGTACCGTACAGATTGTCCCTCCTCCCTTTCCGTAGCCCAGTGAAGGTTATATCCCTTAAACATGACCAGGTTGTTCTGTGCCTCAGCTCATTCATAATGGACAAGCAGGCATCTGGTGAGGCAGCTTTATCGTCTTTGTGGTCTTGGCTGAATAATATCATTCATTTTACAGCTGGGTCACCCCAGTGCAGCATTGGCATGCATGTTTGCAAACGATAACGCATAATCCTCCATCGACACCTGGTCATATCTGATCTAAGTTTTGATAATTAATTACATGCAATACGAACATCCAATGTTATCCTGTAGAACTGTAGAGGTTTTCCCTGTAGAGACAGTTGCCCATAGATGCTTTGGCATGAAATAATTGGTCTTGCAAAATAGATTTTATCTCAACGAGACTAACCTGTATAAACCTCGTTAAATGAACATAATATTCATTGGCGTTGTGGTTGCGGTTTGGGGTTTAGGGGTTGGGGGTTTCGTGCGGTGTCTGCTGCGATTTGTCGGGGCCGTTGTCTGGGCTGTGGCCCCTGCCTGCTCAGTGTGTAGTCTGATTCTGCTCAGCGGGTCCACAGAGAGAAACTGGTAGAGACCAGTCTATTAATAGCATGGCCTTTAGTGGAAAGAAACCACCAGCCGTGGTAGTGGGCAGTGGGCAGCAGCACTAGCCAGCACGACAGCTGAAGAGATGGATGGGAGTATGGAGGGGGATGGAGGGATAGTAAAGAAGGATCTAAAAGCTTCTCACACATTATGCAGTCTACTGTACGAAATTCAGACCCTGGAGAAGTCCAGTACACACTGAGACACTGAGAATTCAACAGACTCTTGGAGATACAGTATATCCCAGACTCTTTCACTATAGCGAGGTTCCCATAACGTCACTCCTTCAGTTTAGCAGTATAGTGTCCGAAGTTCCCATAATGTAATTTGCATAAGGATGCCCTCAATAATTTAGATTTTGTTTGTGTCTGTATTGTGCATGCTTTCCATAATCTTTATTTTAACTGTCTTTATATTATGTATATTTCCAAAAACCTTTATTTTGTTTGTCTCTATATAATCTAACATAATCTTTACCTCCCCCCTCCTTCCTTCCCTTTCTCACTCCCACCTCCCTCTCTCTCCTTCCACAGACTGATGTTATGCACCAGAGTGTGTATGAGTTGGTTCATACTGAGGACCAGCAGGAGCTGAGGAGGAACCTCCACTGGGCCCTCAACCCACCTGACATCGTGGCCCCCGAGGCCCCACTGGGAGAGACCCCCTCAGGTGACCTCGTGCCTCAATGTTAGACCCTGAAACACCACCTCCATCTATGAAACAATGTTTAAGGATATTCAAACAGAAATTAATGCAGAACTTTTGGTATAATTTCCTATGAATACCCTCTTCATAATGCATTACAAATGCCGTTATAACACCTTGTGAGCTATGTGTAATGCATTAAATAAGTATATAATAATTCATTATTATTATGCATTATATAAACATCTATAACTAATAAATGCTCATAAACATCTAAAACCTTAGAGAAAGGCTCAGGCCTCTGCACTGAACTACCTCTCCACTAGGGGTAGTGTTGCAAGGTTTTCCTTCCCCTGGTAGAGAGGAAGCTGTCACATGGCATGCTAAGACTACATTAGCCTCTGGGGCTAATTACATAAGTGTATTTTCAACAGAGCTAGGAGAAGAGGACCACTGAGGACAGGACACACAGTCGGGTCAATAATTACTCCAAAGAGAGGCCATACACAGAACAGAACAGAAGCAGCACAGTTAGCAGTTAGAATGTGCTGAGAGATATTGAATAAGGCTTTGTTTAAAATGTCATCATGACACACATCCCTCAGCAGACACCCTAGCCAGACACCTCACATCAGCTTTTCTTCCAATCCCAACCATTAATGTCAACACTCAGTCAACAATGTTGTTACTCATTTTTAGCTTTTTGTGTTGATGAATTCCTGTACGAACATACAAATAAGAATTATTTAATGAGATTAAAAGCAGTTTAATCAGTGATTACCTCAACTGTTTGTATTACCATTTTAGAGAAGTGGCACAGATTTGTTCTGTTTCTACAGTATGACTGAACTGTATACTGTAATCTTGAGGATCATTTCCAAATATAGTGAAATAGGTGGTTAGATTATTTTGATGGTAAAGCCTGATCTGAACATGTCATCTCTTCTGACCCACAGATGCGGAGCCGGACAGCAGCACCAGTGCCACTGTGACCTACAACCCTGAGCAGCTCCCCCCAGAGAACTCCTCCTTTCTGGAAAGAAACTTTGTGTGTCGCTTCCGCTGCCTCCTGGACAACTCCTCTGGCTTCTTGGTAGGTGGTATTGACACCCCAGCCCTCACCCCGACCGAACACCCCTCATCCCAACCGAATGCCTTCAATCCCCAAATAGTGTGTGTTTAACAGTATTTTAGGCTCACCCAGAGGCAACCTCACATTAAGATAGTGTAATGTTAATATGTTGCAATACGATTTTGATGGATTAACATGGACATCAGATTCAATTAAACATCTTGTCGGATGGGCTTTGGACAGAGAATCAAACACATGGTCAATGGAAGACGAAAAGATGCATCATGTCTAAAACAAATGTTTGCATTCTCCCACCCTGCCAGGCCCTGAGTCTGCAGGGCAGGCTGAAGTTCCTGCACGGTCAGAACCAGCGGCAGGATAACGGGGACAAGGTGCCCCCCCAGCTGGCCCTGTTTGCCATTGCTACGCCCCTCCAGCCCCCCTCCATCCTGGAGATCAGGACCAAGAACATGATCTTCAGAACCAAACACAAGCTGGACTTCACCCCCATGGCATGTGACGCAAAGTACGCTCACGTTGTCTTACTCATTTTCATGCTGATTTTGTGGCAGTTGCAATCATTGAAATACATTTACATTTTAGTCATTTAGCAGACTCTTTTATCCAGAGCGATTTACAGTAATGAGTGCATACATTTTCGTACTGGTCCCCTGTGGGAATCGAACCCACAACCCTGGTGTTGGAAGTGTCATGCTCTACCAACTGAGCCACATGGGACCAAAATAATTGGCTAGTGTACAATAGTACTGAATAGACTGTAATTTGTCATATTCATAATGCTATTGTTATGTAGTACTGGTTATGATATGAAGTGAAATAATGTTTATTGACATTATCCCTTGTCGTTTTGCAGGGGGAAAATTGTGCTTGGGTATACTGAAGCTGAACTTCGGGTGCGAGGCTCCGGCTATCAGTTTATCCATGCAGCGGATATGTTGTACTGCGCTGAGAACCATGTCCGAAGTAAGCCTCACGTCTATTATGTCTACCTAACATCAGGTTACTTAGGGGTTCAAGCTTTCAAAATATACAAACATGGGAGTATTTATTTGGATTGGGTTGAATTGGTTCTGTCCTCAAACATCGTTGAGGCTGGGTCTGACCAGGTCAAAGATGGTGGTCACAGAGTTCGGACAGCTTTCCCAAGTAATCCCAGTAGATTACGGAGCAGATTGCGCAAAACCGCTGAGCCGATAGGATACGCCCACAAATCCACTACATGAGCAGAGTACCAGCAATGATCCATATACAGTGCCTTCAATAAGTATTCACACCCCTTGACCTTTTCCACATTTTGTTGTGTTACAAGGTGGGATAAAATGTATTTAATTGGGTAGGTCTCTAAGAGCTTTGCACACCTAGATAGTACAATATTTGCACATTATTCTTTTTAAAATTCTTCAAGCTCTGTCAAGTTGGTTGTTTATCATTGCTAGACAGCCAAATTGTAAGTCTTGCCATAGATTTCCAAGCCGACATATGTCAAACTATAACTTGGCCACTCAGGAACATTCAATGTCGTCTTGGTAAGCAACTCCAGTGTATATTTGGCCTTGTGTTTTGGGTTATTGTCCTGCTGAAAGGTGAATTTGTCTCCCTGTGTCTGTTGGAAAGCAGACTGAACCAGGTTTTCCTGTAGGATTTTGCCTGTGCTTTATTCTGTTTCTTTTTATCCTAAAATACTCCCTAGTCCTTGTTGATGAAGCATACCCATAACACGACACAGCCACCACCATGCTTGAAAATATGAAGAGTAGTAGTACAGTGATGTGTTGTGTAGGATTTGCCCCAAACATAACGTTTTGTTTTCAGAACATAAAGTTAATTCCTTTGCCAATTTTCTGCAGTTTTACTTTAGTGCTTTATTGCAAACAGGATGTATGTTTTGGAATATTTTTATTCTGTACAGTCTTCCTTCTTTTCACTCTGTCAATTAGGTTACTATTGTGGAGTAACTACAATGTTGTTGATCCATTCTCAGTTTTCTCCTATCACAGCCATTAAACTCTGTAACTGTTTGAAAGTCACCATTGGCCTCATCGTGAAATCCCTAAGCAGTTTCCTTCCTCTCTGGCAACTAAGTTAGGAAGGGCGCCTGTATCTTTGTAGTGACTGGGTGTATTGATACACCATCCAACGTGTAATTAATAACTTCACCATGCTCAAACGGATATTCAGTGTCTGCTTTTTTTTTTACCCATCTTCCAATAGGTGCCCTTCCTTGCGAGGCATTGGAAAACCTCCCTGGTCTTGTGGTTGAATCATAGTTTGAAAATCACTGCTCGACTGAGGGACCTTACAGACAATTGTATGTGTGGGGTACAGAGATGAGGTAGTCATTACAATTATTTTAAACATTATTATTGCACACAGAGTGAGTCCATGCAACTTATTAGGTGACTTGTTAAGCAAATCTTTACTCCTGAACTTATTTAGGCTTGCCATAACAAAGTTGTTGAATATTTATTGACTCAAGACATTTCAACTTTTCATTTTTAGGTAATTTGTAAACATTTCAAAAAACGTCCACTTTGACAATATGGGGTATTGTGTGTAGGCCAGTGACACAACATCTCAATTTAATCCATTTTAAAATCAGGCTGTAACACAACAAAATGTGGAAAAAGTAAAGGGGTGTGAATACTTTCTGAAGGCACTGTAGCTATACCAACACAGCCCCACAATTAGGCAGAACTATTACAGGGACTATATAGCTTATCTAGCTACCTACTCTGGCTTCACATTGGAATTTTTCCTAGATTCGCTTCTTAAAAAGAGAATCTACCAACCACTGCTCCTTGCTAGAGCACAATCTCAAGGCAATGATGAGGCAACAATAGCTAGCTAGATATGTATTTAGAATCATTAAGTTGAACAGAAGTAGAACTCTACCCATTGTCACTCCTGCGGAGTACTGTAGCTTTAACAAAATGTAATACTTACCATGTGTAAGCCTCCCTCTCACTCTAAATGACTGTGTCCTGTGGATCCAGTGATGAAGACAGGAGAGAGCGGTCTGACCGTGTTCAGGCTCCTCACCAAGGACAACTGCTGGAAGTGGGTCCAGGCCAATGCCAGGCTGGTCTACAAGAACGGCAAACCAGACTACATCATCGCCACGCAGAGGCCTCTGGTGTACGTGAACTCCCCTGGGCCCTGTCACATCCAGCCCCAAATACACACACTGTCTGGGAACAGTCGTTTTTCCTAAGGTCTTATGGCCAGGAAATACTCACGGTCCTAAAAGCTATAGCGCCACATTTATGACATAGTTATGTTTTTCTGATGTGACTACAACACCAGACAACACAGATGGAGGAAGGGATTATCGTGTGCTTATGATCTCAGTGAGACTATTTTCACATCAGTTTCCATGCATGACACAATCATGTGGCAATACAGTAACACGCAGTTGTAACAGTGGTGAATTCCGACCATGACAATCTCTCAGGTGTTGTTTGTTTTCTGTCCATCTAGGGAGGAGGAAGGAGGCGAGCACCTACGTAAACGTTCCATGCACCTCCCCTTCACCTTCGCGACGGGAGAGGCCCTGCTCTACCAGTCCAACCATCCAATTGTACGCTTCAACAACGGTGCCCAGGGCTCTGAGAATAACGGCAGCAAGTCCAAGAAGGGACGGACTGACAGGGTCTCCAGGGATGGCCTGGACCCAGGCTCCCTCTTGGGGGCGCTGATGAGTCAGGATCAGTCTGTGTACATCTGCCAGCCGGCCCTGGAGTCCAAGCTGTCCTTCCACAGCAGTCTGTTTGGGGACCGAGTCGGCTTCTCTGACTCCGACCCCACTGCCCTGCTCCAGGGCTGGGATGAGTCATCCAATGGAGTAGTGGGTCCGGGTCTTCCAGAGCCGGCGTCGAGCTTCGACCCACTGCTGGCGACCCTAGACTCCCTGTCCCTGGGGAGTCAGGGGGGTGTAGTGGACGGGGAAGGGGACGGAGGCAACGGGGAGGCCTGTTCCAACGGGGAGCTTTTTGGGGCTCTGGAGAGCCTGGGGCTGAGTGCCGAGGACCTGGAGCTGCTGCTGCTGGACGAGAGGATGATCCAGGTGGAGATGGACCCTGAGCGGGTTCCTACCCTGGATGACCTGCTGACCAACGACGAAATCCTCTCCTATATCCACGACTCCCTGGAGGCAAAGACAGACACGGCAGAGGACAGGGGCCAGGTGCCCTCCACTATCCCAGCTACAACTGCCCCAATAACGATGACGACAACAACAAAGGCACCTGTTGAAAGTAATCCCACTTCTGCCACCAATGTGCTCTCTCAATACCTTCACCATAAGTCTCCCCTGGTGGGGCAGGCACCCATAGTTCAGCTCTCCCAGCAGATGCAGCAGCACCTCAGCATGCGGCCAGGGATGGTGGTCCAAGACTGGGCCCAGCATAACAACCACATGCCCCACCCCGTGGTGCATGGACTACAGGGGCAGAGTCAGCCCATAAACAATGGACAATGGACATCCCAGCACATTCTAGCCAGTGCAGGGGTCCCAGTTGACCACTGTCACACCCCCCAGTCTCTGTTAAATGGAAAGACGTCAGAGCCGGATGGGGATCTTCACCGGCGGCAAGCCAACCAACACTACCTCCGGCAGCAGCATCAACAGCAGGCCATGGTCCAGAGCCAGCTCCCTCTGTGCCATGCCAAACAGCCAGACGCCAATCTCAATGGAGTGTATGGCATTCCAAACACACACACAGAGCATCACCCAGCTGGTAAACAGCAGTGGCAGGACTACAGCTACAGCCACCCTGGGGAAACCACCCTGAACAGCAACCCCTGCCTCAGCAATGGCCACATACCCCCCCTCACACACACCACCGTAGACGCTTGTATGGATTTCACTATGGCTGATAATCCTGGCGTGGATTATACCATCAACGAATGCTCGTATGGGGGGAACGGGCAGGACCAGAGGACAGAGGCTGCCGTTTCATCCTTCCAGAGGATGAACCACAAGCAACAGCAGCAGCAGGAGCAGCTGCCCCCTCCCTTGACCCAGGTGCTGTCCAGCCTCTCGCAGTGCCCTCCGCCAAATGCTACCCTGGAGCAGATCCTGGGGGTTGGACAGTCCTACAGACAGCTGCCCTCACTGGAGGCCTACGGCATGATGACCTCTGACATCCCTCACGACCCCAACCACAGTAAGGTGAGACCAGTGATTATATGTTCATATAGTCTTCTAATTATATTCCTTTGGGTGAGAGTTGATGTTAGGGATATAAATTAGTTAAGTTTAGGGTTAAGGTTAGGACTGAGGTTAAGGTAAGGGTTAAGGTTAGGGTTATGGGTCTGCTAGTTGAATATGCACTGCCTAAGAACTAGATGATTTGCATAAGGGTTCATCAGTTTTTACACCTCTTCCCCAACTTTCATATTGATTTGAAGACCAGTGCATGATCCAACAGAGGCTTTAGCTGGGACAATGGTCCCTAACAGAGGGCCTCAGAGGCCATGAAAGCTGGAGAGTGGGAGCCAAAGTTCTGAATTATCCCCCTAGTTGCTTTGCTTTGTTTGTTTTGTCTTCAGTGAATATAATGGATAGTTTATTGTTGAATAATCATGATCTTATTGTTGACAGGAGTGAGGAGGAGTGAAAGTAGGAATGTGTCAAGGAACAGTTACCACCACCCATTTTGTGGCACGTGTTATGTGTGTATGTTCAGGGTAAACAGTATGAATCTAAGATAAAAGGCCTTCTGGCCAGTCTGATTTGTTTTCCTTTTTTCTCCTGACCTACGAATTTGCTCTGCTACTGTACCATTACCTAATAAAGACACACAGAGGCTCAGGCAAAGAGGGGGAGGAAGAGAGGAGGGAGGGGGTGGGGTGGGGATAGAGGGCAGTGGCAGGCTTTCAGTGACGCCTGTAGAAAAATCCAGTCAGCATTTTCAATTAAAAGGGGATTGTCCCATTGTTTCCCTCTGATGGAAAGAGAGTGGATACATTGGGAGCAGTCATAACAGGGCCTATTGACTCTAGTTGGCATAGTACATCCGCCAGTGCAACAACATGAAAGAGACATACATACTGTAGGTTATCCTAAGCTGCACTCTCTAATGCCCTTCTGACCCCCTGGAACTGCAATTCAGACCAGACATTGAATTAATGGAGACTTTTTAAAGGGAACTGACAAGTACTTGATCCCAGATTTGAGGCAAAGGAGTCGGAAGGGACAGTGATTATCCATAGTTCACACCAGGACAGCAGGTGCAATTCATGGCCGCAACGTGTTTAGATAAATCATTATGATCATGATTCATTCAAGAATAACTTAAAGAATGAATACTGCGAATCACAAACTGGGTAAGCTTAGGTTAAAATTATTTTTTAGATTGATGATTTTTGATGGTTTGATATTGAGAATGTATCTTTCAACAACTCTTGATTAAATTGCCAATACTTTTGACAATGCAGTCCTAGATATGTAATGTGTTAATCTGCTGATGGTAATCAACCATCGACGGTCATATACCATTCACAAGCTGAAATGCAGTTTCCCGTCGTTGTTTCCCTGTCTTCTTCCTCTTTTCTTAGATGGAAAATGGCTGCATTCTTAACGGGACCTACTCAGGAGGCTGTGTTCTGCCCAATGGGAATGGTGTGGTGTCCTCTAACGGCCTGCTCCCCTGCCCAGACACTCTATCCAGCCTCCCTGATGCCCAGGCCTCAGGCTTTTACCTCTGACTGGGGACCATTAGGAGACACTGACTGACTGACTGAAGGAGGGTCACAAGCACCCATCCTACCACTGGACCAGCCTTGTACTGTACAACTAGTTGATAACATGGATCAAAAGCAAGACTCAGGCCTAAATGTTTTCGGTACTTTTGTTTTGTTGGGTTTGATGTTTTATAATAACGTAATTATCATTTGAGTTCTTTGTTTACAATATGCTGTCAGAGCGCTAAAGTTGAGTTTTATGAATTTTTTTAAATAACACAGATAAGTAAATAAGAGTCTTTTAACTGTTGTTTCTGTGTTTTTCATGTAAAAAATGATTATCTTTTTCATCCCGTTTGAAGTACAGCATGGTCATTGGTAGTCATGGAGACACTACCTACCCTAGCATGTATAGACGCTAATGGCACCATCATCTTTATGATTTGTGACACATGACATCATCATCAGTGTTACGAGTTGTCATACAATAGGAATGTAACCTTCAAATGCAAAGGTCAATGCTCATGAGTTTACTCTATTGGGTAATGTAATGAATTGTCTTAGAAAATTAGATAAGTGATGTCAAGTAAAAAAGAAAAAAAAAGGTTTAGAATATCTGATATTTAACGTTTTAATATTTAAGGTGGATGTTACTGATGTAAGTTGGAAAATCTGTAACAATAATTGTCTTTTTGTTTAAAAAAAAAGCGGTCTTATATTTCAGGTGATGGGTTGATGTCCTCACAGGCACATACACTTCTATACAATTGTCATAATAATATTTATTTCACTTGAATTATCCTTTTGATGTTGTCATTGACATCTTGTACCTCTGGGTGAGTGTTTGTCCAATACTAAGGTAAACTGTGACTGAACTAGCAGAAGTATTTATTTATTTTACAACAATTCCGTTTTCTTCATCATTTGTCATTCATGTCCTCTAACATACAGTACATTAAAGGATAACATCTTGGTGAGAGTGGAAGTATTTTGTCAGAATCTAGAGGTTGCCAGCAACTATTCCGGTCTTAAGATGATGATCTAATGACAGTTCACTGACAGATTTGCAAACACTGAAAACCAAATGTGAGTATTATAAAGGTCTCTTCTGGAAGGATACTATTTTGAATGTTTTATGTAAATAGTAAATGATACGGAAATAATGCTAAATGGAATTATGTCATCATGGAGATGCTGAAAAGAGATTTCCTTGTAGTTGTTACAATAATTATTGTCATTATTATTGTTATTATTACTATTATTGTTATTATTATGAGTTTTAAGTTGAAATGTGATACAAGCGGTTACATGTTTTCAGAATCAACTTGGTTTCTTTCCCCTTTCTTTTTTTAATATAAAAATGTTTGATATATTTAATATGATTGATGTGACCTATTAACAATGTGATGAAAATAATTGTACATAAAACAAACAATGGTTTTGAGAAATACAGGTATGTAATTAGGTTCTGTGTCATTTCACTTGTTTTAAGCACTATTTTTAAAACACACTGCTGCTTGAACTCTTGTGTTGATTCAATTTTGATTGTACATATACTGCACTTTCTTTCATGTCACAAAATGGTGCCATACTACTGAAACTCAAATAATTTAACGTTTTGAGAACTTTAATTTCAGTCTTTTACGTAGTCACATTGAATTTACTTTATTAACATGCTAACAGGAGCATGTTACAACGATAGAAAATGGATACGTTTTTACCCATGTCCTTTGACTGCTTGTTTGAAATGTATTATTTTGGTCCTTTGAAATAAAGGATTTCTGCAATCACATTGAAACTTTGATAATATTAATATTTCTCAAAGTTTTGCTTTAGACATCACCGACAGAGTGAAAAAAGCAGACTACGGTATTTGAGCTTGATGCTTTCTGTTGTATGTTTGTTTTATCTTTCTGTGCACAGTAGCCTCTATAGCCCGTGGCTTGGCCAGGGATTTTGAAAAGAGAAGAGATACATTTGGGTTAGCTGAGGAGGCTCCTGTCATTGCTGTTTCAGCCTTAATAGCGGAGTGACCCAGACTGAGCAGCCTCGTCTCAGCCCACAGAGATAACCGTAATGCCTTGTGACCAGCGGGCTGCCAGAGGGGAACACAGGCCGTGTGGGTTGAGAGAGGAAAAGGGGTAGAGGGAGAGGAGGAGAAGAGGGGGAGGAGGAGCCGTCACAATATTGTGATGGTTCTTACACCATGGTTACACTTCAGCAGGCTGTGTCTCCATCATACTCCTTCCCCCAGGTTAGTGGCTAAGCAACAGAGACCACATAGGACTTATGTCCTAACCTTTCATAATTCATAAGAAACAGCTTTTCTACACAAAATATACAATGTGTACATTACCAATATACAGCTATGGGCGGAAGCCACCTCTCTGTCACTTTCACCACGTAAAATATTAATATTTCACTCTCACTCGCTCTTAGGCTTAAGCTAATCATCGAACAGCAAACTTAAGGAACTCTTCCAAAAATGTTTAATAGTATTGGATGGTGTTCCCCATAGCAAAATGCTGACATCACCACTGTGCTATTGCAACTGCATAGTGCATAGCCTACAGATAATGCAAGGGAAAGTGACAAGGAACTGTCCCATAGTAAGAGCAGAGGGGTGCAGTGTTGGCTATGCATAACTATATTCCATGCATCCTGTGGCTTTCTGACATATGGCCAAGGGAAACTTCCTCAATTTGTCTTATTTTTCATTTGAAAGGGGATATGTTTCTGGTCTTTTAGGCATATGTCAACGAGAGGCGGAGTGGACGTCACTTTGAATCTGATGATGACTAGCGGAGGGGAGCAGGGTCTTTCTGCTCTCGACCTATAAGATATGAAACATTTAGACATGGCCCATCTCATCCTATTTTGAAATAACAAGGCAAAAAGCAACCAACATGACCAAGAGTGCCCAAGGGACATTGTTATGGATATAATGCTCCATTTAGAGATGTGATCTTTGTCAGGCTCGGCTGGCTAAAGGGAAGCCAGATATATTGAGATAATGACCACCCAATTAGCTGGCTGTCCTGCAGACAGAGGGCCTGGGATGAGTGAATCATCACCCAAATACATCCTGTTCTGTTCTGTTCCCACTCACAACTGGGCTGGAGAGTGTCATTGTGGGATGTTTATTGGCCATTGATTCCCGGCAGGAAAAAAACTGGGCCCTATGTAGCTGGAGCATATGTCACAGTATAGTCTGTAGCCGTACTACGCTACCTAGTGTTTAAAAGAGGGCTAGGACCTCTGTATGAAGGAAGACTAAGACCAATGTAATGGAAGACTAAAGGCACCCAGATTCAATCTCTCCAATTCACCAGTTGACACAGACCACACAGAGTTGCCAAATAGTCAGAGTTGATTGCTCTTCAGGTGAGGGTGGTTGAGGAGAGTGGGAAATAAACTCAGCAAAAAAAGAAACGTCCTCTCACTGTCAACTGCGTTTATTTTCAGCAAACTTAACATGTGTAAATATTTGTATGAACATAACAAGATTCAACAACTGAGACATAAACTGAACAAGTTCCACAGACATGTTACTAACATAAATTGAATAATGTGTCCCTGAACAAAGGGGGGGGTCAAAATCAAAAGTAACGGTCAGTATCTGGTGTGGCTACCAGCTGCATTAAGTACTGCAGTGCATCTCCTCGTCATGGACTGCACCAGATTTGCCAGTTCTTGCTGTGAGATGTTACCCCACTCTTCCACCAAGGCACCTGCAAGTTCCCAGACATTTCTGGGGGGAATGGCCCTAGCCCTCACCCTCCGATCCAACAGATCCCAGACGTGCTCAATGGGATTGAGATCCGGACTCTTCGCTGGCCATGGCAGAACACTGACATTCCTGTCTTGCAGGAAATCACGCACAGAACTAGCAGTATGGCTGGTGGCATTGTCATGCTGGAGGGTCATGTCAGGATGAGCCTGCAGGAAGGGTACCACATGAGGAAGGAGGATGTCTTCCCTGTAACGCACAGCGTTGAGATTGCCTGCAATGACAACAAGCTCAGTCCGATGATGCTGTGACACACCGCCCCAGACCATGACAGACCCTCCACCTCCAAATCGATCCCGCTCCAGCGTACAGGCCTCGGTGTAATGCTCATTCCTTCGACGTTAAACGCGAATCCGACCATCACCCCTGGTGAGACAAAACCGCGACTCGTCAGTGAAGAGCACTTTTTGCCAGTCCTGTCTGGTCCAGCAATGGTGGGTTTGTGCCAATAGGCGACGTTGTTGCCGGTGATGTCTGGTGAGGACCTGCCTTACAACAGGCCTACAAGCCCTCAGTCCAGCCTCTCTCAGCCTATTGCGGACAGTCTGAGCACTGATGGAGGGATTGTGCGTTCCTGGTATAACTCGGGCAGTTGTTGTTGCCATCCTGTCCCTGTCCCGCAGGTGTGATGTTCAGATGTACCGATCCTGTGCAGGTGTTGTTACAAGGGGTCTACAACTGCGAGGACGATCAGCTGTCCATCCTGTCTCCCTGTAACGCTGTCTTAGGCGTCTCACAGTACGAACATTGCAATTTATTGCCATGGCCACATCTGCAGTCCTCATGCCTCCTTGCAGCATGCCTAAGGCACATTCACGCAGATGAGCAGGGACCCTGGGCATCTTTCTTTTGGTGTTTTTCAGAGTCAGTAGAAAGGCCTCTTTAGTGTCCTAAGTTTTCATAACTGTGACCTTAATTGCCTACCATCTGTAAGCTGTTAGTGTCTTAACGACCATTCCACAGGTGCATGTGTAGTGTCGAGAACGATGCTGAGATGCTGTGATGACAAGAAATCCGCTGACACTGTCCTCGATTATAATTATTTATTACATTGAAGATTTCAGCGCCAATTTACAGACTTCTGCAGACATCTGGAGAACAACCGTCCCAATCTCTTAATATGTTGTTCTCTCAGTCCTTTGTCCCAACCAAGGTATATATATCCTATGTAACCTGATATGGGTGTTTTCCCCCACAGACCAATCCCAGGACGCCACATAACAGACTTCCTCAGTTTTAGAGTGCCCCTATAGAAATGCTCTCCAGATGCTTCCTCAAGCTGAGTCAACATCCTCTAAGACACCATTTGTAAATGTCAGCGAAGTCATAAATTGTCTAGATACTACATATTTCCCCCCTTCGAGACTAATTAAGTCTCGAAAACAAAAATAATAGGATTATGACAAATAACAATTTCTCTTATTGAGTAACTTTAGCAATAAACCAACATTTATGGAGAGTAAACACATTTTTCTATGGAGTGTAAATACATTTCTATGAAATATGAACACATCTTTATGGAGTGTGAGAGCGAAAAACCTGTCTGGCAGCTTTCTTCCCAAATATCCATCAATCAATCAAGACAGTAAAATTCTCTCACGGCCCCTCTGCCCCAGGCAACCACTTAAGTACTCCAGATCAATTCATAAATCTTTATCAATGCATTTTAAACTATGATACAATTGAATACACATGAAAGCCTCAGCAAACAAAATACAATCAAACTTGTCCACATTCAGGCTGGTCGACCCATCGGACCCTCCTGTGGATTCTCTCTGTCCCTGCCTAGACCCAATATCCCTAAGCATCCACGAAATAAACAAAAACATCTGAGATCCCCACATGTACCCAACTACAGCAAATATCATTCTTCAAAAATTAATACAGAAAGAATATGACACAAATTATGTATTACACATGCAAATATGTCTATATATCATTGCAGACACTGGAATGTAGTCCACTACACTTCATCTCCTCAGCAGTTTCGACTTTCAATGCATCGTCGATGATGGAATCTGAACATTTCCACACCATCCCTGTTCCACTTCCTCCAGTCCATTCATATTGTCCATTCATATTGTCCATTCATATTGTCCATGTTTGAGTATTTGAATCCCCTCTACACATTCCCCCATATGCTTCTGGAAGAAAAGAAAAGACCAAACAGTATCTTTTGCAAAACAACACATGCAAATTAAAACATCAATATAAACAATACTATAAAAATGATATATAAAATGAATCACATTCCATTTCCCCCCTTTGATTCATAACAAAATACTAAATATCACAATAATATGTAAAAACATGTTAAAAATAATCGGATATTCAAAATTGACATCTATCCATCAATACTCCTTTGAATATTGACAGAAGGTTAAACCCTCTTATCGTTTCATTTGCAAAACCCTGCAAAGTATAGGTAATATTATCAATGTGATCTGCCAAAAATTTTACACCATACCATGGAAAAAGTCTAAGTCCCCACTTCTCTCCTAGACTTATCCTCCAATGGTAGGCTTCCAGACGATGACATTTCTTCATTACCCTTTTCACCCTATTTCCAAACCTAGAATCAGATTCATCTATGTCCGGTGCTTCCCCTCTTTTAATTGTAAAAACCTCATATGGAAGCTTCAACTTCAACATGTAACAACATCCTTTCCATCCATAGGGTAAGAATATATATATTCTTTCTCACCACAAACCCCCTAAATATCTCTAAAATTCCCAATAGTCACATTGCCATGCAAAAGCTGATCTTTCACCATCAAAGTCATGCTCTTCTTACTAACTGAAACATAAAAAGTTACATTATATTTCTCATTACTAACCTTATGTTCATGCTTACCCAAAGTCATCATATAATCATCACAATCTGATATTCCCCTAAACATCCCCTTTCCATCATATGTTTTATTTGAACAAAAACAGCTTTTAGCCCTCACGGGTTTCACCTCCAATGCTTCAGGAAGCGCTGTTAACTGATTTTCCTTCCTATCTAACAAATTCACATAGGGTAATTCATTTAACCAAGAACACTTAAACCTAGGCCTAAACAAATGCTTCGACAACGACATTATTATATCTGTTAATGATTGTTGCTGATAAAGCATAAGATTGACACATACTTGATAGAGGTTGAGCCACCGTCTCTAAGATTGAACCCCATGTAACATTACGCAAAATAAGTGAGCAATCACTCATAAACCTCTTCCACTTCATATCGTTGTACAAAATATACTTCCTTTGACTAGATGAAACAGCTTCTACTTCTGGTCCTGATAACAACACTTCTTCTTTATTATATTTCCACTGAACTCTAAATTTCCCTTCACCACTGTTCTCTCTCTTGTGCACTGACATAGAAGCTGAGCTGACTTTCCTAGAGTTCCTTCAACTCTAGTTTTCTTAACTTTTTTTTGTCTGACTTTTCTCCTAATTTTTTCAAAAACCATTTCACTGATTTATCCACAAATTCCTTTCCCACTAATTTGAGGATATTTGATCGGGAAGTCCCCACCTGCTTATGACTTCTTTACACAAGAACTTGGCAAACGATTGAGCATATTTTAGCTTAGTTGGACATATTATGCACCTCTTGGTGTAGGAATGTAACCAAGAATAACAGTTACACCCCTGCGAACATTATTTTTCAGACAGATTGTGCACCTGCCTATGACATAGTCAACCTGTTCAAGCAAATATGGTTCCCAAAAACCATACTCCTTTATGATCTTTCTCCTAACCTCCCCCCTTGCAACATTAGCTAACCCATAGCTTCCTAAATCATCAGACCTATTAGGTCTAGAGGCGCTACTATCAACCCCTCATGGTTTCTCCAAAGACAACAAACATTCTTGAACTTGTTGCAACATCTCCTCTTTCATAGGGTCTTAATCCATCTTCACACTGCAAATAGATGTGTCATCCGTACAGTTTATGACTCTCCTTGTCCTTGAGCCAAAATCATTATTTTTAAGAAATCGCTGATCTTCACTCCTCTAAATCCCCAAATTCTCTTTCATCAGTACAAAAACAACTTTCTCTGCTTTTGTCATCATTTCTCCTATTTGCTTCTGCTCATAGCCTTCAGAAACCAACAAGGTCACATGTGGCACACTCTTCTCAATCTCCAATTCTTTATCCAGATAATCGTCTATGTTTATCTTCATAGCTGCTCCTTGTGGTCCTAAAATTATGCAACATAAGCTGAGTTGAACTTTCTTTGGTTGATGACTCAACCATTCCTCTGAGTTCGATTGGGCAGCATTCTTAAAATACTTGAGCTGAGTTGAAATGGATATTCCAGAAGCCTCGCATCTGGCATATTTTTCCCAATTAATTTCTCCCATATCTTAGCCTGCTTCAAAAAATCTTCACTGAGATTTCCAATCCAGAATACTAAAGACGAATCCATCTCTGTCATCATCAACAATTGGTAAACCTTTTCCTTTGGCACTTCTACCAGACAGCCGTCTGGTGTACATTTTATTGTACAGTTCAACTTACACAATGCATCTCTTCCCAACAATGCAATAGGTGTATGTTCTGATTCCAGTATGGGTATTGTAATTTTCTGATTTTTATAGCAGAGCTCAATTGGTTCCGTAAGAGGAATCAACTGTTTCACTCCCTCAAATCCCTGTCCTAATTTGTTGATTGGACATAGTGAGATGTGTAACATCTTCAGGCCCAACACAGATAAAAGCAACTCCGCTATCCACCATCACTTCCAATGGTCGGTTGTTTATTTTCACCTCAATTGTTGGATATTTTTCCTGGTCCTGATGCTACCAGCTGACACCCCCCTTTCGGATCTTCTGGGCACCCCTAGAATCCTTCCTCCTGGCCCCTATAAGGGTTCACCTGTCCTCCAGTTGATCTTGACTTGCCCCTGTATCTTCCTCTGAAATTCCCTCTTGTGTTTCCTTCTGGCCCATTACACTCACAGCAAAGTCACCAACCTGTCCACAATCATAACACACTTCTGAAGATTGCTGGAAGTATGGCTTAAATCTTCCTCCTCTTCCTCTTCCTAAGCCTTCTCGTCCTATTCCTCTCCAATTCTGTGTCTGTCCAGCGACTGTCTATGGATATGAAACAACTGGTACCACTAGTTGTGGCTGGTACAATTGCATTTGACCTGGTCCAGTTGAAGCTGTAGCAGTGATTGTTGACTTGGTGCACACTGATTCTTCATAACCAAAGCTTGTTTCTTCTCCTTCTTATTCTGCACCAGTTGTATTTCATTGAGTTTTCTGAGAGTTTCTTGGTCCTGTTCTTTCTGGTTGTGTTCCTTTTTCCTGTACAGATCCACTTGATGGGCTATATGATCTGTATATACACCTTTTGTCATGCTTCCAAGTCCAACCACCTCTGCCAGTTTGCTCCTTACTGGTGAGGGCAGTCCCATCTGCAGTTTAGCTCTCAAAATTGACTGCTCAATTTGACTCACATCTGGATCATTTCCGGTAATATTTCTCCACACTTTATGAACTCTTGACACATAGGCTCTCTGATTTTCTTGTTGTCCTAGTGGGTCAATCAGAATGTTGTCAGGATGCACATTTGTTGGAAACGTATCTTTCAGTGCTCTCCACAGCCGATTTCTACTTGCAGCCAACAATTCAGGGTCATTCACCGCAGTCCCCACATATCTATTAAGTCCAGCTCTCTGAAAAATGTCTTCCATATCTGGAATCCCAAGGAGATTAGCCAAAAGTATCTTAATGTCTCCTATGGCAGACTGTGTTCCCACCGTAATTTCTTCCAATTTTGAAATCCAAGGATATGCTCCATCTTGAAGAGTAGGCAGCTTCTCAAATATATCTCACATATAGGTATTCTGCAAAGGCTTATACTCTAGGTTCTGTCCTCAAATTATCACTGGCATCATCTTCTTACTTGTGCTCTCTTTCCTTGCCTCAATGTATACTTCTTCTCCAATTCTTGGGATCCTTTTCTCAGCAGTTTTTTCTTCTGTATCTTCAGCTTCTTGAGTTGTTCTTCCAGTTCTCTTACTTCTTCTAAATGATTTGCTTTATCCAGGCATGATATGCATCGGTCTATATCTCTTTCTATTTATTTTGTGCTAATCATTGTAGGATAAAATCCTCTTGAATATGAAGCACCTTTAATCTCCAAATCTTTATCGCTGTCTTCATCTTCACTTTCATCAGAACTCGAATATCTTGTATCCTTCTCCTTCAAACATCCATCTCCCCTTCTTTCCGCTCTGGACAACTTCCGTCTGATCACAGGGTCATATCCACCCATGATCTCTTCTGAATCACTCTGATCATCATCATCATCATCTTCAAGTTCCATCCTCCTGAACCTCACTCCACCCTTAGTTTCCAGACATCTCGTTTTCTTCTTACTTTTGGAGTTTGGATTCATCTTTATGGTCGTTTCTGCTTGTCCTCTCTCTATTATTCGTTCATCTCCATCTCTGATGGAATAATCACCCTCCTGAATGATCATTGGAAGCTGAGGATAGACGTCCTTAAACTCTACTTCTTTCTCGTAAGGTGGGGGTCTTTTTGCTGAATCCATATGTGAGAAAGGTGTATTCACTTTTGCCATTCGTTTTTCTGTTACCTTCACCTCTTTTGCCATTCTCTCTATACCTCTGTTTCTTTTATCGTTGGTATCTTTTATCCGTTTTTGTCCTTCATTTTCAAACAGCTTAAGAACACCCAGCTCTCTTTGTCTCTTTTCTTTACATTGTTCCCTTTTTTTCCCTTCTTTTGATCTGCCTTATAAATTGACACAAGGACTTTCATTATGTTGATGACGTCAGGGTTAAGAGTCCCTTCCACTGGCCATGGTTGTTCAATGTCAGGCCAACGTTTATTCCATTTTCCAGATAACCTTGCAATACCATTAACTAGAGGATTACTATTTTCTACTACATCAACAGGAGTAATTACTTTCATAGTTTTGATGTCCTTTTTCCCCATTGTAACAACTCTTTTATATTCCTTTATTGTGAATTATTATATCATTTTAGACTATGTAGCTTATGGTTCCCTCCCTCCCTGAAATTAATTCATCAATTTATTTATTTATTCATTTTTATTTTATTTTATTTTACCAAATTATTGATTAGTGGCAATCTTACCACATCCGATCAGGGAAAGTAAATGAAAGTAGTCAACTTAAGAGCAATCCAAAAAAGAAAGACCCCTAATCCAGCAACACTCACAAACCAATTGCTTAATAATCACCCAATTACCTTAATTTTACAGAATAATGTCAGTGCTGGATTTCCAACACAACTCTAATCAAACCAACTCATGCACAAAAACTCCAATATGCAATTCTCAATTACATCAATTGATCAGTCTGCCAAGTCCCTGTCAAATTGTCACAACATGAAATATGCTAGGCACACAAAATATCCTCTATGGGAAGGTACGTTTTGTGAATAGAACAGTACTAGCCTTGATTTGACTTGATCCGTTGCAGCACCTCCTCTCTCTCTCTGTCTCCTCCTTATCGTCTCTCATATCACAGAAGAACAAAGAACAGACAAGAATTTAGTCTTTTATGCACTCACTGGGTTATTTCAACCATGCAATACTCCTCTAGTCATACTTATTTTCACACTCACGCTAAGAAATAAGCAAACAGCTTAACTCAGGAATATTATAAATAGCTCAATAACATTTTATTTTATTTATTTTATTATTTTTATTTTTAATCCGTCAACATATCTCTCATTTATCAATTCAATAGATCTCAATCAAATAGTTTCATCGTTAAGCAACAGCCGATTTAACAAACAGAATACTTTATTCGTGTGTAAGTCTCCCCCTTCTTCTCTGTCTGCATGTCACAGCAGCTCAGTGCAGGCAGGGGAGTGGCATATTTGCTCTACGTAACTCTAAACTCATAAAATCCCACGCATGCGTAGTTCATTCACCAGTGCGATTTCAGAGTGAGAAGAGCTCCCAAGCAGCTCTCTCCAAGCTAAACAACAGAAAGTAGACAGACCAGCTGTCCCTCCGTTATTTCCCCAATACAGACAAACAGTAACACTTAACAGAACTCACAAACCAACACAAAACATAGAACACAAATCCTACTTCGAAGTTTCTTATCTTTACTTATCCTAATCTGCAGATTTATAGTTATTTTCTTATCCATTACAAATAATCTCTATACACTCTTAAAAATCCTCCCTTTAGGCTCATAATCTTCTAACAGTTATTATACATTCTCTTTTTATAGAGACTCGTAAGATTTTAACTTTAACTAACATATTTCCTTACAAAAAACTAAAACCCCTGTTCTCATAGCCCTAGTCGACACACTGCAGAGACCTCCCCTTTTCTTTTCTTTTTCACACACACACACACACACACACACACAATTCAAGAGGCTTGTATCCGTTCCTACGGACCTCTAAAGCATGCTACCGTCGCTCCTTATTTTTCATTGTTCCTTCCTAAATGTATGCTACCTCTGAGTTTGCAGATATTCAATGAGCGGTTACATCGAACATATACCTCATCAACTATAAGTCGAGCGGTAACTTGCAACCGAATGTATCTACCACAAACCCCAGTCCCCAGAACTGACCTAAAAACAACCTAGTGAGTTTTCAGGATTTTCAGCCCATCCTAATGATCGCCTCGTTTGAGGGCTTACCATAGATCAACGACGTCCTAATTTGTATACATTTTTCCTTAGTTCCTGGCCTTTCTCCTTCCTTCTATTCTTTTTGAATTTTATTCAAGCAAAATATCCCTGTGTCCAGTATTATCAATTCTTATAGACACTCCCCCCTGTTTGCGTTGCTTTTAACGCAAACAAATTTAGAAATTTAGAACGGATTCTCATCACACAGCAAATAACAGCAGAGCGCACACGCAAGTTCTTAACGGTGCATTCATTCAACGCAAACACACGGACACACGAACTGACCAGTGCCCAAAGTGGTGAGAAAACTCACCCTTATCTGCCGGACTCTGGAGCGAGAGTCAGCTCGGCGCCCATGAATGGAACGCTGAGAAAAGACGCAACACGGCCCAAATACCTCGTCACCATTAATGTAGCGTCCCTGGGTGGGCACCCTCGTCGCCATTAATGTAGCGTCCCTGGGTGGGCACCCTCGTCGCCATTAATGTAGTGTCGAGAACGATGCTGAGATGCTGTGATAACAAGGAATCCGCTGACACTGTCCTCGATTATAATAGTTTTATTACATTGAAGATTTCAGCGCCAATTTACAGACTTCTGCAGACATCTGGAGAACAACCGTCCCAATCTCTTAATATGTTGTTCTCTCAGTCCTTTGTTCCAACCAATGTATATATATCCTATGTAACCTGATATGGGTGTTTTCCCCCACAGACCAATCCCAGGACGCCACATAACAGACTTCCTCTGTTTTAGGGTGCCCCTATAGAAATGCTCTCCAGATGCTTCCCCAAGCTGAGTCAACATCCTCTAAGACACCATTTGCAAATGTCAGCAAAGTCATAAATTGTCTAGATACTACACATGTTCATTAATTGTTTATGGTTCATTGAACAAGCATGGGAAACAGTGTTTAAACCTTTTACAATGAAGATCTGTGAAGTTATTTGGATTTTTCAAATTATCTTTGAAAGAGGGTCCTGAAAAAGGGACGTTCCTTTTTTTGCTGAGTTTAATATTTTCTGAAATGAGCCGCTGACCCTTTAAGAGTCGTCCCAAAATCTTCTGAAATCAGACCCTGGTCCTTTAAGAGTCCACTTCGGGTTGGGGAGAATTTTCTTATTGCGCAATCCTTATATTGTCCACAGTGTCCAATAGGATCTACACGTCCACACTCGCGGGTCAATTTCACCAGAAAGACTGTGAGAACATCGAAAGGACAATCTTGCAAGGCACAGAGTAATTTGCAGTGAATGTGAATGTAGCCTACTCCCCTGTGACTTCACTCCCCTCATATCACATTACCTGTCCAGTCGCGCTATAGCCTACTGCGCTCATTGGCATCCAAAACACTATGCAAAACAAGCAAGCTCCTCCAGAGATGAAAAGGTTCAAAAACGATTCAAATCAGTTGTCCATCAAGGCATTACCCCATGAATGAGCTCCGAATTCCTCCATTCTCCACACCAAGAGCCTAGTACCAGCAATACTACCGGGATACCAACTAATGACAGCCAGGTGAGTGTCACATTCGTTGATGAACGGGTCAGACCAAGGCGCAGCGTGATATGCATACATGTTTATTTACACGAATAAACACCGACAAAACAACAAACTAAACGAAACGTGAAGTCCAAGGTACACAAACAACATACCTCACACGGAACAAGATCCCACAACCCAATAGTGCCAATAGGCTGCCTAAGTATGGTCCCCAATCAGAGACAACGAGCGACAGCTGCCTCTGATTGGGAACCAAACCGGCCAACATAGATCTAGACATACTAGAACTACAACATAGAAATACACAACATAGAAACTACAGACCCTGACTCAACATATACGAATACCCTGAGTCAGGGCGTGACAGTGAGTCTATTATAAAGATGGTGCTCCAATCGTGGCCGGTATCGCTTTGCATTCTGGACAAGGGCAATAAGCAGGTGAATCAGCCTTGCTGTGTTTTGTTACGGACCTGGGGGGAGTTGTGACTCGGGAAAACACACACACACTGAAAACACACACAATCCATTTACGTGCGCGCTGTCAATCAACTCATAGAAAAAAAAGGTAAATAAGTATGTGTTTGTTATGAAAACATGGTTCACACTTGAATGGCAAAAGAAAAAAAGTTTCAGTCGCACTCCGCGACACTCTACCCCACTTGATGCGTTGTCATCCCGACCAACCTTACTGACCTGCAATATCGGGCAGGCTTCACCCTTAGATTGGTACTTGTGGACCTTCTTGGTTGGTCCTCTGTCCTCGACTCTCCTTGGCCCTGTTGAGGAGGGTTTGTTTGATCCAAGGGTGCTGATGCCCTTTCAGGCACCTCTCCTGGAGGCTCCAGCTGAGCGTTGGGTGCTGGCACCCTTTCAGGCACCTCTCCTGGAGGCTCTGGTTGAGGCCTGGGTGCTGGCACCCTTTCAGGCAGCTCTCCTGGAGGCTCCGATTAAGCCCTGGGTGCTTACACCCTTTCAGACACCTCTCCTGGAGGCTCCAGTTGAGCCTTGGGTGCTTATGCCCTGTCAGGCACCTCTCCTGGAGGCTCCGGTTGAGTCCTGGGTGCTGGTGCCTTCTGTGGCGCATCTGCTGGGAGTGTTGCAGGGTCCTAATCCTCGCTCATTCCAGGGTCCTGATCCTCCCTCATGCGGTACTGTAATCTGAAAGGACAGATTAGAGGAATTCTGCCTGGCCCGTCCCTTCCCCCTCCTTGGTCCCCAGGGCCACTATCACTTTGCCCTTCCTCACTTGCTGGGGCTGACGGCACAACAGGGTAAGGGCATGTTCTCAAATTATTCCTGTGAATTGTCCGTTTTGGTCCTTCCTGTCCTTCAGGTTTAATTCTGTACACGGGGCCATCTGGGAATAAGGGGGCAACTATTACAAAGCGTTCTGGTCTCCATCTTGGGGCCAACTTACCCTGAGCTCTCCAACAAAACCCTCACAAACTTTTACAGATGCACAATTGAGAGCATCCTGTTGGGCTGTATCACCGCCTGGTACGGCAACTGCACCGCCCACAACTGCAGGGCTCTCCAGAGGGTGGTGCGGTCTGCCGAACGCATTACTGTGGGCAAACTACCCGCCCTCCAAGACACATACAGCACCCGATGTCACAGGAAGGAGAAAAAGATCATCAAGGACATCAACCACCCGAGCCACTGCCTGTTCACCCCGCTATGATCCAGAAGGCAAGGTCAGTACAGGTGCATCAAAGCTGGGACTGAGAGAATGAAAAACAGCTTCTATCTCAAGGCCATCAGACTGTTAAATAGCCATCACTAGCACATTAGAGGCTGCTGCTGCCTATTGAAATCACTGGCCACTTTAAGAATAATAATATGGCAATTAGCAGACGCTTTTATCCAAAGCGACTTACAGTCATGCGTGCATAATTTTTTTTTGTGTATGGGTGGTCCCAGGGATCAAACCCACTACCTTAGCGTTACAAGCGCCATGCTCTACCAGCTGAGCTTCAGAGGACCACTAGTCACTTTAATAATGTTTACATATCTTGCACTACTCATCTCATATATATATACTGCATTATATTCTATAATATTCTACTGTATCTTAGTCCATGCCGCTCTGTCATTGCTTGTCCATATATGTATATATTCTTAAATCCTATTCCTTACTAGTTTTGTGTGTATTGGGTATATGTTGTGAAATTGTTAGATATTACTTGTTAGATATTACTGCACTGTTGGAGCTAGAAGCACAAGCATTTCACTACACACGCTATAACATCTGCTAAGCACGTGTATGTGTCACGCCCTGACTCAGGGGACGTTGATTTGTTGAGTCAGGGTGTGTATATTCCGTGTTATGTTGTGTTTTTCTATGTCTAGTTCTAGATCGTTAAGATCTATGTTGGCCAGGGTGGTTCCCAATCAGAGGCAGCTGTAGCTCGTTGTCTCTGATTGGGGACCATACTTAGGCAGCCTGTTGGCACCAGTTAGTTTGTGGGATCTTGTTCTGTATAGGTTTGTTTTGTGTAACCTTAAGACTTCACGTATCGTTTGTTTGTTGTTTTGTCGTGTTCAGTACTTAAATAAATATGTACGCTTATCACGCTGCGCCTTGGTTCGACCAGTCATTAAACGATCGTGACAGTATGTGACAAATAAAATTTGATTTGAATTTTAATCGGTAAGGTTGTCTCCATCACCATGTCCACTGGGATACAGGCATGCCTGCCAAACATCACCTAGAAAGGAGACAGACCAGTGGAGTCATTAACACTGTTGTAATAAGCATGGGACAGCTCAGGGAGTTTGTACACCCAGTAGGTCTGTTCTTCCTCGTCTAGTGAACTTGAAAGGGATACTAGGGTGTGATTGAATCTTTCTACTGACTCATTACCTTGTGGCCAGTAGGTTGTGGTGCAGCTCTTATATGCTCCATACATCTTACTCAGTTCGGCAACAATGGCTGACTCAGAAGCTGCTCCTCGGTCTGAGTGAATGTGCTCAGGACATCCAAAGGGCTGTATTACATGCTGCCATAAAGCCTTAACAGTGGTACTAGCAGTCTGGTCTCTGGTGGCCACCACCCATGCAAACCGAGCGAACACATCCACCATAACCAGAATACAAGGGTGCGTGTCTCCTGGTCACCCAAATGATAGGTAATCAATAGCAATAATCTCTCGTCTAGAGGATAAGAGGTGACAGTGGAAACCAAGGCGGCTCTTACCTCTGGTCTTGCTTTTCATGATAAGACAGTGGCTGCAGTTGTGAATTTGTCAGAAACAGCCCATGTTAGGTCCAATAGTTCCAATTTGAAAGAACTATAGTTCTTGTCATTGCGTTCACTGGGAGATAGGGTTCAGCTTGCACAGGCTATGACATGCTCTGTGCCCTGGTGTCTGAGAAAGGACAGCACCTAGGCCTCCTAGACTAGCATCTGCCTACAGTTTGAATGGTAAGGAGAAGTCAGCACATGCTAGAATAGGGGCACGCACCAGCTTTCCCTTGAGCACCTCGAAGGCCCTCTGACAGGTGTCAGTCCACTCAACCGGGTGGTTCTTCTTTCCCAACTGCGTGGTCCTAGTCAGTAAAGCATTGAGAGGGGCTGCGATGTTAGCAAAGACAGTAATGAACCATCTATAATAGCCCACGAATCCCAATAATGAGCGTATTGAGCGCTCCAATCGTGGATGGCGCCGCTTCACATTCTGCACGAGGGTAATAAGCAGGTGAATCATCCTCAGCTGTGTTCCAACACAGGCCTGTGAAGAGATGCGACTTGGGGAAAAAACACACAAACACTGAAATCCATTTATGTGTATGCTGTCAATCAACTCATAGAAAAAATAGCTAAATAAGCATGCGTTTCTTTTACGAAAACATGGTTTTTAACATGGTTGAATGGGAAAATAAAACAATTATGTCGCACTCTGTGATAAATACACTGATGAAACCCTGCAACATCAATGTCACTGGAGGGTATTCAACAGACATTTACCATTTAATCGACTTGATCTCATCTCATTGCAATATTTGATGTTTGTCTAAATGCCGGATTTTGGAACGATTCATTATGACTTGGAGTGACCTGACTTGTCAAAATTATGACATTAGCTGGTCAAAATAATGACTTCAAGAAGACCAAATCAGTTAAGTTTAGGCAAGGATTCAACTTGGTTAATGTCCAAGCTAAAAGGTCCAGGCTATGTTATTCACCAGACACTTCTGGGGACGAGGTTAGGAGAGGTTTAAATAGAAAAAGTAGTCCCTGGTCAACAGCCTGCTTTTCCCTAAACAAATCTTTACTTTACAAAGATTTAGTCAACAAATCCGATTCCTTGGAGGGGTTGAGTTTTCACATAACTGCTCACATATTCTGCATTCAATTACAGCAATGTTGTTGTGGCTGTGTTGACATTGCTGATGTAAATATTTAGTCATCTGGTCATCATCGTGACCTTTCATCGTAGTTGACCCCTGGCGGTTTTCTATTTCTCCACTCACTCTTTTCTCCTCCCATATAACTTGTTCCTTCTCTTCTTCCCTCTTTCCCTCCATCCACTCCTCCTGCACTGAAACGTGGGTCTCGTCACTCATCTCGAGCTGACTAGTTCTGAGCGAGGGATTCTGGGGGAGGACAAATGCCCCAGGAGGCCAGGCCTATGTAGCTGGATATGGTTGAATACGACCCCCTCCAGTCATTCACAGGCTCATTAGTTAGATGCGAGTCCTGTGCGCTCTCACTTCTTACGAAGACTAATTTAGCTAACATCAGCATTGAACTAAATGGTGTAAATGGTACAACGCTCCAAAGCCCCCAGGGGGTGGGAGATGGGACATTTTTAAAGTAAGCAGAAATTACTGGCGTCCAAGTCAGCATAATGTTTGTCTTTCTGAATACATTGAAGTGTATCTGTCGTTACAGTGGGAGTGGGATAGTTAAATTGTCACAGTGAGACCCAGTAGTCAAAATGAATCAGCCATTAATTTCGTATCCAATCGCAACTCATAGTCAGTTGAAACTGAGATGATTATCTTTATTCCTACCCCATCCCTTATCTTCCTCTATAGATGAATATACATTATAATGGTCAATACAGACATATTGCTATGCATCCGAAGCCTCTGTGAAATAAATACGCACAAATATAAAGTTCAGATACAGGAAATCTTTACTGTCCAAATACAGTAATTTGATTGCAGCAGTATACATACAATAGAAATACAAGTATACTACAAATCAGGTAAACAAAAACATAAAAAAGTAGGCAATTGATGAAAGATAACCTTAGCGCTACGGACTACGAAAAGTTTGGGACAGTCACCCAAGGTAATTAGGAAACCATATGTAATTTGGGCGAACTATCCCTTTATGCAAAGACGTTAGCTGCTCCTTTTACCAGTAGGGGTCTCCCTAAAACTATTTACAGAACTACAATTCTGCTTCTCAAACAGATTATACAATGTGCTGGGCCATCTGTTTCAATGGCTAATCAGGGGAATCAGACTCCATTTTCTTCTCTCTGGCCTCTTCACCTCGTATCAGTAAACTCCCCAGTAGAGACCCTGCTGCAGCCCCTATAGTTGTCCCTGTGGCTGCCCTTAGTGGTGCCCTCACAGAGCAAGCCATGGCCCCAACCACTGCCCCCAGTACTGCTGCCCCAACCTTCAGCCATGGTGCTACTCCCTGTTCATCTCCAACACTCTGCTCTCGTCCTGCTGTGTCCCTCTGCCTCTCCTCTTCCTTCTGTGACAACATCTGTGTCTTTCTCAAATGTCTATGTTGAGTCTCTGTAAAAGAGAGCGCATGCATTATGATTTAGCATTAACAATCACCATGTTTTACATTATTTAACTACATTTATAGCTAAATGAGATCTGAAATGGAGGCAATTCACGCACTCACTTAGATAAGAGGTGTCCACCATGTCTGCAGGTGCTGTAGATTCCTCTCTGTGTAGTTGCATTCGATCCTCCTTAATCTTCAGATGGTTGATCATGTCTTCTTCACTCACGTTATTCTCATGCTTAATCTCTGTTACCTTTCTCTCAAGCTTTGAAACCTGCCTTTCTTTCATTTCATTCATTTGTTTATTCTCTTGTAACTCCTTCTGTAAAACAACTATTGTGGCATTCAACTCCTCTTCTCTCACTTTATTCTGATGGTTAAACTCCGCTACATCTCTCTCAAGTTTTGATATCTCCCCTTCTTTCCTTTCATACCTGTGTTTATTCTCCTGTAGCGGTTTCTGTAAATCAGCTATTGTGGCATTCAACTCCTCTTCTTTTTCAAACGTTCTCTTTTCCAGGTTTTCTATCTTGTCTCTCAGTTCTTTACTTTCTGTTTTATGCTTCTTCTCCATCTGATCCAATGCTCTGTCGTTCTCCACACACATTTGTTTGAGGGCCTCTTTCTCTCGCTCATACTCCATATGTCTCTCTTCTGTCTCCTTTTCTCTCATTGTGCTTCTCTGCTCCATCTCTTTCAACATTCCATCATTCTCCTCATATCTCTTATGTATTTTCTCTACTTTCCTCTCTTTCTCTTCAATCATACTTTTAAGCTTGTTATTCTCCTTCTCTACCTTCTCTAGTCTTCTCCCAATCTCCTCAGAGCTTTTGTCAACTTCTTGTTGCTCTCCCCGAGCTCCCAGTACATTTTGAGCCAGTGTCCACCATCGCTTTCCCACCACTGTCTCCTCAATTTTCTCCAGAAGTTCTTTGACCTGAGGGCCTCCAGCCGTGCTTGTGTTATCAAAGACATGGTACCTGTCACCACATTTATCAACAAGCCACAGAAGGGCAGGCCATCTCTCGATGTGATGTTCGATGGTTGTGTCTCCAAGCTTGTCTCCCCAGGTGAATAACACTATAGCTTGACTCCAGACTGACCAGCCAATCAGATTCAGTTGTTCTTCTGCTCTTGACCTGTCTGTCTCTGTGAATGTTTCGTCACTGCGTACGACCACGAGGACAGCGTGCGGCTCTGGAGCACAAAGAGATGCACCTTGGGTAATCTGAAGTCTTACTTCTTCAGGAGTATCCTCAGTGCAGTATCGCCCATGCCACCCGGGTGTGTCCACCACTGTGACTTGCCTTACGGCGATGTCACCCTGTCTCTTCACACTGTGAGAAGTCGTGTGTCCAGCCTCAAAGTTTTCCTTACCCAGGATGCTATTTCCAGATGAGCTCTTCCCAACCCATCGCGGTCCCACTATGATGATTCTCTGCTCAGCTTCAGATAGTTGGTGGGACTTACCTGAATGGGAGATATTTATTTTAGATAACATAATCTATTTCCATGATTTCATATATCGCACCGAACCAATTAAAATGTAAGGGTAAAGGTTTGGGGGAAATCATTAGGTAAAATATATATATATATATATATTTAGAATTTTTTGATCCTCACCCCTGAGCAGAGATCTGAGTGTTTCCCTCTGTCTCTGAACCTTCATCCGTCTCAGGCTCGCCCTCTCATCCTCTGCCGTCCTCTTAACTTCAATTGCCATTGAAAACCTCTCATTCATGACAACATAACCAGGACCACCTGCCACCATTTTATCTATCTTCCTCAGCAGCTCTGGGACCTGAGTGACATCATCGCACCATGTGTTGGCCTTAGTGTTTAAAGCATGGTACCTATGCCCACACTTCCCCACCATCTCCTGGAGAAACCCATGTCTCGCTATGTGATCCTCTAGTGACATTCCCCTGAGTTTCTCACATCTGGTAAACACCACCATAATGTGTCTCCAGACTGTGTGGTTTAAAAGCTTGAGGGGACCCTCTACTGTCCATTCCCTGCCTTTGCGTGGTTTCAAAGGGATGACCATGAGGAAGACATGGGGGCCTGGTTGACACATGGACATACTGGCTTCTATGTTACGGTGGACAAGGAGAGGGTCCTGCACGGAGTACTGGATGCATCTGTCTGGTGTGTTGACCACAGTGACCTGCCGGCCGTTCACTAGACTCTGTCTCCTCACACACATCTCCACGTCCCTCCTGGTGTCAAACAGCTTCCTGTCCAGGATGGTGTTTCCTGTTTGACTCTTCTCCAGCCAATCCTTCCCCAGGAGGATGATTCTCAGCTCAGGGAGACTACGCTGGTCCCCTACTAGAGAGAAGAGGGCATGTTTTATAAAATATAACACACTTGAATTTAGGCATTACAGTATGACCAAATTTCCAATATATGACCAATATTTTTGCTAGAATCAACATAACATATTACTATTGATGACTAGGCCTATAAATACAATGTGAGAAAACTATAAACAATGCACTGAAAATGTAAGCTTAGATATAACTCAGTAACTGACCATTCTGTCTCTTTGCTCTGGAAGCCATTTAGAACCTCTCTCTCCCTTTGTTGGACTTCACTGAAGTATACTCATTCAACCCTGCTATCATTTCCATTATCTTTCGTTTTGACATGCTGGTCATGTGGGCGCTCAACAGTCAAAGTCCAATTTCTCCTGACTGTAATATAACTCCACCCACATTTCTGATAAATGACAATTAGTTCATTAAAGATAGCACATCTTCATAAAGCTAATTACATTGACTGACAGACACAGTTATATACAGACTTGTCGGAATGTATTTAGACCCCTTTACTTTTCCACATTTTGGTAAGTTACAGCCTTATTCTAAAATTGATTAAATCGTTTTTTCCCCTCATCAATCTACACACAATACCCCATAATGACAAAGCAGAAACAGGATTTTAGATATTTTAGCTAAAAAAAAGTGCAAATATTAAACGGAAATATCACATTTACATAAATATTCAGACCTTTAACTCAGTACTTTTCTGAAGCATCTTTGGCAGAGATTACAGCCTCGAGTCTACTTGGGTATGACGCTACAAGCTTGGCACACCTGTATTTGGGGAGTTTCTCCCATTCTTCTCTGCAGATCCTCTCAAGCTCTGTCAGGTTAGATGGGGAGCATTGCTGCACAACTATTTTCAGGTCTCTCCAGAGATGTTAGATCGGGTTCAAGTCCGGGCTCTAGCTGGGCCACTCAAGGACATTCAGAGACTTGTCCCGAAGCCACTCCTGCTTTGTCTTGGCTGTGCGCCTCACAGGTCCTCAACTGGCAGCTTCATTAAATAGTACCCGCAAAACACCAGTCTCAACGTCAACAGTGAAGAGGCGACTCCGGGATGCTGACCTAGGAAGAGTTGCAATGAAAAAGTCCAGTGTCTGTGTTTTTTGCCCATCTTAATCTTTTTATTTTTATTGGCCAGTCTGAGATATGGCTTTTTCTTTGCAACTCTGCATAGGTCAGCATCCCTGAGTCACCTTTTCACTGTTGACGTTGAAACTGGTGTTTTGCGGATGCTATTTAATGAAGCTGCCAGTTGAGGACCTGTGAGGCACCTGTTTCTCAAACTAGACATTCTAATGTATTTGTCCTCTTGCTCAGTTGTGCACCTCGGCCTCCCACTCCTCTTTCTATTCTGGTAGAATAGAATTCTGGTTCGTGTCTCCTGAGTGGCGCAGTGGTCTAAGGCACTGCATCGCAGTGCTAACTGTGCCACTAGAGATCCTGGTTTGAATCCAGGCTCTGTCGCAGCCGGCCGCGACCGGGAGACTCATGGGCGGCGCACAATTGGCCCAGCGTCGTCCAGGGTAGGGGAGGGAATGGCCGGCAGGGATGTAGCTCAGTTGATAGAGCATGGCGTTTGCAACGCCAGGGTTGTGGGTTCGATTCCCACGGGGGGCCAGTAAAAAAATAAAAAATAAAATTAAATAAAAAATATGTAATCACTAACTGTAAGTCGCTCTGGATAAGAGGGTCTGCTAAATGACTCAAATGTAAAATGTAAAAAAATGTTAGAGCCAGTTTGCAAGACTTTCTGGAGTCACTGAAGGCTTTAAAGCTTAAATAATAAAGAGCTGAGTTTGAAATCCAGTGTACAGTATTTTCTTCAGATACAGTTGAAGATTGTACTGAAGAGACCCGCTCCCTTCAACCTGCTTGTGCAAGAGATCTATTATTATCTGTGTTTTCCCCCCTCCTTAGTGAAAGCGCCATTTAGACATGGTGGTGTCAAAGTGAGATTTGATAGTTGATTCTCAGTTTGTCATTCAAAAGGTCTATTTTTGCCAAAGCATGTGAGCAAATGATCTGCTAAATACAATTATAATTTAAAAGTCAATACAACATATTCATAATTTATATTTATATTAAATACAACTCTTCATAGTTTGGGACACATGTAAGTAGTCCAAGTCTATGGTAGGACTTGCATATAAACCATGGGTATTTGTAACACATGGGTGTTTCAATGTGATATGGCTGTGTGAAGGGGGGTGACTAATACAGTGCCTTGCCAAAGTCTTCAGACCCCTGGATTCATTTTATTGTGTTACAATGTGGGATTAAAATTGATTTAATTGTCATTTGTTTAATCAACAATTTACAAAAACGAATATTTAATGTCAAAGCTGAATTATTATTATTTTTTAAGATAAATATAATAATTATAACTAAAATATAGTCGTTGCATAAGTGTTCAGCCCCCTTTGTTTAGGCAAGCCTAAATTAGTTCAGGAGTAAAATCTAGCTTAAAAAATGACATAAATTACATGGACTCACTGTGCAAAATAATAGGGGTTGACATAAAAAAAATTATGACTAACCCTTCCTCTGTCCCCCCATATATACAACATCTGTATGTTCCCTCAGTCAAGTATTGCATTTCAAGCACAGATTCAACTACAAAGACAAGGGAGCTTTTGAAAGCCTCATAAAGAAGTGCAGTGATTGGTAGATGTGTAACAATAACAAATCAGACATTGAATATCTCTTTAAGAATGATCAAGCTAATAATTATGCTTTGGATTATGTATTAAACCACCCAGACACATCAAGGATACAGTTGTCCTTCTGAACTGAGCTGCAGGAAAGGAATGAAACTGCTCAAGGATGTTACCTTGAGGCCATTTGTGATTTTTAATCAGCTACAGAGTTCAATGGCTGTGAGAGGCATCATGGTATTGGTGTGCTTGACATCGGCAAATACTGGAGAGTTTTTCAGGATAAATAGAAACGGAATGGCGCTAATCACAGACAAAATCCTAGAGGAAAACCTGGTTCAGTCTGCTTTACACCAGAGACTGGGAGAGGAATTCACGTTTCAGCAGGACAATAACCTATACAATGCAAGGCCAAATCTACACTGGAGTTGCTTACAAAGAAGAGAGTGAACGTTCCTGAGTGGCCAAGTTACAGTTTTGACTTAAATCTCCTCGAAAGTCTATGGCAATACTTGAAAATTGCTGTCTAGCCATGATCCCCAACATCTTGACAGAGCTTGAAGAATTTTGAAAAGACTAATTGGAAGATATTGCACAATCCAGGTGTGCAAAGCTCTTATAGACTTACCCAAGAAGACTCACAGCTGTAATATAATCCAAAAGTGTTTCTAACATGTATTGGCTCAGGAAGCGGAATACTTATGCAAAGACTATATTGTAGTTATTTAATTTGTATTATCTTTTTTTTAAAGATTATTTTGTGTAGATTGTTGACAAAAAAAATCACAATTAAATCCATTTTAATCCCACTTTTAAGTGAACAACCTTTAAAACGGTCAGATTTCAGTTTCACATTTTTAACATTACTTAATTCTTTAGTTTCGAGAACTTGAACAAAAATAAGAAAATTAGACGTTACAGCAGTGCCATGTATTCATGAATTCCAGGCTTCCCCCCAAAATACATAAAAATACATAAAATCATGTATCTTTCGTCTCTCTGTGTTTCATAATTTTCCTTCAATTCGCAAGAGGCGGAATGTATCTTACAGGAGAAAGTATCCAAGCAAGCGAAACAGCGCCCCTCTGTCTCTCTATGTGTAGGCCATATATCTGATGCTGTCTGGTCCAAACGAGTATGACATTGTTGCCAACGACTCATGGTGTAATTGTAACAACATACAGGAACTCAAGTGATTTTGTTCACCTGACCTAGAATTCCTCACAATCAAATGCCGACCGTATTATCGCCCAAGAGAATTCTCTTCGGTTATTGTTACAACCGTGTATATCCCCCCTCAAGCCGATACCACGACGGCCCTCAAGGAACTTCACTGGACATTATGCAAACTGGAAACCATATACAGTGCGGGAAAAATTATTTCATCCCCTGCTGATGTTGTACGTTTGCCCACTGACAAAGAAATGATCAGTCTATAATTTTAATGGTAGGTTTATTTGAACAGTGAGAGACAGAATAACAACAACAAAATCCAGAAAAACGCATGTCAAAAATGTTATAAATGGATTTGCATTTTATACAGGTAATGAGCTGAGATTAGGAGCACACTCTTAAAGGGAGTGCTCCTAATCTCAGTTTGTTACCTGTATAAAAGACACCTGTCCACAGAAGCAATCAATCAATCAGATTCCAAACTCTCCAACATGGCCAAGACCAAAGAGCTCTCCAAGGATGTCAGGGACAAGATTGTAGACCTACACAAGGCTGGAATGGGCTACAAGACCATCGCCAAGCAGCTTGGTGAGAAGTTGACAACAGTTGGTGCGATTATTTTCAAATGGAAGAAACACAAAAGGACTGTCAATCTCCCTCTGCCTGGGGCTCCATGCAAGATCTCAACTCGTGGAGTTGCAATGATCATGAGAACGGTGAGGAATCAGCCCAGAACTACATGGGAGGATCTTGTCAATGATCTCAAGGCAGCTGGGACCATAGTCACCAATAAAACTATTGGTAACACACTACGCCGTGAAGGACTGAAATCCTGCAGCGCCCGCAAGGTCCCCCCTGCTCAAGAAAGCACATATACAGGCCCGTCTGAAGTTTGCCAATGAACATCTGAATGATCCAGAGGAGAACTGGGTGAAAGTGTTGTGGTCAGATGAGACCAAAATCGAGATCTTTGGCATCAACTCAACTCGCCGTGTATGGAGGGAGGAGGAATGATGCCTATGACCCCCAAGAACACCATCCCTACCGTCAAACATAGAGGTGGAAACATTATGCTTTGGGGGTGTTTTTCTGCTAAGAGGACAGGACAACTTCACCACATCAAAGGGACGATGGACGGGGCCATGTACCGTCAAATCTTGGGTGAGAACCGCCTTCCCTCAGCCAGGGCATTGAAAATGGGTCATGGATGGGTATTCCAGCATGACTTAACCCAAAACACATGGCCAAGGCAACAAAGGAGTGGCTCAAGAAGAAGCACATTAAGGTCCTGGAGTGGCCTAGCCAGTCTCCAGACCTTAATCCCATAGAAAATCTGTGGAGGGAGCTGAAGGTTTGAGTTGCCAAACGTCAGGCTCGAAACCTTAATGACTTGGAGAAGATCTGCAAAGAGGAGTGGGACAAAATCCCTCCTGAGACGTGGGCAAACCTGGTGGCCAACTACAAGAAACGTCTGACCTCTGTGATTGCCAACAAGGGTTTTGCCACCAAGTACTAAGTCAGGTTTGCAGAGGGGTCAAGTACATATTTCCCTCATTAAAATGCAAATCAATTTATAACATTTTTGACATGCGTTTTTCTGGATTTTCTTTTGTTATTCTGTCTCTCACTGTTCAAATTAACATACCATTAAAATTATAGACTGATCATGTCTTTTCAGTGGGCAAACGGACAAAATCAGCAGGGGATAAAATACTTTTTTCCCTCACTGTATCCTGAGGCTGCATTTATTGTAGCTGGGGATTTTAACAAAGCACATTTGAGAGAAAGGCTACCTAAATTATATTAGCATATTGACTGTAGCACTCGCACTGGAATGCTGGACCATTGTTAGACTCATTTCCGCTATGCATACAAGGCCCTCCCCAGCCCTCCTTTCGGCAAATCTGACCACGACTCCATTTTGCTCCTCCCTTCCTATAGACAGAAACTCAAACAGGAAGCATCCGTGCTTTGGACTATTCAACGCTGGTCTGACCAATCGGAATCCACGCTTCAAGATTGATTTGATCACGAGGACTGGGATATGTTCCGGGTAGCCTCTGAGAATAATATAGACGTATACGCTGATTCGGTGATTGGGTTTATAAGGAAGTGTATTGGAGATGTCGTACCCACTGTGACTATTAAAACCTACCCTAACCAGAAACCGTGTATAGATTTGCGAAAAACTGAAAGCACGAACCACCGCATTTAACCATGGCAAGGTGACGGGGAATATGGCAGAATACAAACAGAGTGGTCGTTTCCCTCCGCAAGGCAATCAAACAGGCAAAACGTCAATATCGAGACAAAGTGGAGTCGCAATTCAACGGCTCAAGCACAAGACGTATGTGGCAGGGTTTACAGACAATCCCGGACTACAATAGGAAAACCAGCCACGTCTTGCTGACGTCTTGCTGCCAGACAAGCTAAACAAGTTCTTTGCCCGCTTTGAGGATAACACAGTGCCACCGACGCGGCCAGCTACCAAGGACTGTGGGCTCTCCTTCTCCATGGCCACGTGAGTAATTTAAACGTGTTAACCCTCGCAAGGCTGCCGGCCAAGACAGCATTCCTAGCCGCGTCCTCAGAGCATGCACAGACCAGCTGGCTGGTGTGTTTACGGACATATTCAATCTCTCCCTGTCCCAGGCTGCTGTCCCCACATGCTTCAAGATGGCCACCATTGTTCCTGTACACAAGAATGCAAAGGTAACTGAACTAAATGACTATCGCCCCCTATCACTCACTTCTGTCATCATGAAGTGCTTTGAGAGACTAGTCAAGGATCATATCACCTCCACCTTACCTGTCACCCTAGACCCACTTCAATTTGCATACCGCCCCAATAGGTCCACAAACGATGCAATCGCCATCACACTGCACACTGCCCTATGCCATCTGGACAAGAGGAACACTATTGTAAGAATGCTGTTCATTGACTATAGCTCAGCATTCAACACCATAGTACCCTCCAAGCTCATCATCAAGCTTGAGGCCCTGGGTCTCAACCCCGCCCTATGCAATTGGGTCCTGGACTTCCTGACAGGCTGCCCCCAGGTGGTGAAGGTAGGAAACAACATCTCCAACTCAACCATCAAGTTTGCAGACGACACAACAATAGTAGGATTGATTACCAACAGTGATGAGACAGCCTACAGGGAGGAGGTGAGGGCTCTCGGAGTGTGGTGTCAGGAAAATAACCTCTCACTCAACGTAACAAAAAACAAAGGTGATGATCGTGGACTTCAGGAAACAGCAGAGGGAGTACCCCCTATCCACATCGACGGGACAGCAGTGGAGAAGGTGGAAAGTTCCTCGCCGTACATATCACTGACAAACTGAAATGGTCCACCCACACAGACAGTGTGGTGAAGAAGGCGCAACAGCATCCCTTCAACCTCAGGAGGCTGAAGAAATTTGGCCTGCCACCCTCAAAAACTTTTACAGATGTACAATTGAGAGCATCCTGTCGGGCTGTATCACAGCCTGGTACGGCAACTGCACCGCCCACAACCGCAGGGCTCTCCAGATGGTGGTGCGGTCTGCACAAAGCATCACCGGGGGGGCAATACCTGCCCTCCAGGACACCTACAGCATCCGATGTCACAGGAAGGCCAAAAAGATAATCAAGGACAACTACCTCCCGAGCCACTGCCTGTTCGCCCGCTATCATCCAGAAGGTGAGGTCAGTACAGGTGCATCAAAGCTGGGACCGAGAGACTGAAAAACAGCTTCTATCTCAAGGCCATCAGACTGTTAAACAGCCATCACTAGCACAGACGTACAGACTTCAAAATCACTGGCCACTTTAATAAATGGAACACTAGTCACTTAAATAATGCCACTTTAATAATGTTTACATTTCTTGCATTACCCATCTCAAATGTATATACTGTATTCTATGCTATCTATTTGTTAGAAATTGCGTCAATTCAAATCTGGTATTAGGAACAAAAGAGGTCAACACGACTTCTAAGGTATACTAGTTATTTTAATTAATGCAAAAACCTTCAATGGTAAATATGATGTTTCGTATATACGGGCTCTCTGAGATGTCTCGCAGGACACTCCAGACAACTAACTCATTGTTTCAGAAACAATACCCAAATACTCTGACAGAGGGAATTTCCCACTTCTCTGCTGGCCAATTAGAGTAGACTTGAGCGTGGTTTAAACTCTCTCAGCCAATCCGTTAGTTCAGGGGTTGGTCTCATCTCCTCGGCGCCATTTGTTGCACACTTCAGCCAGGCACAAGATTATCATAACAACCTATCATAGTGAGAAGAGCCAGCTCCCTTAGACATCATTCCTATGTCCAAGGAAGGCTCATAGATCACAAAGAACCAGTATAGTCTAGAATTTGAAGACACATCCTTATCTAATTTTACCCCCTAAAGCAGCTCTTCACATCAATCACAGCCTTGCCAGGTGTCACAGCCTACATTAGCCCAGTCAAGAATGCATTCATTCTAAGTTAGTCATCCCATCAATTTAGGAGAATAATAAATCCCCAATATATTGCATGTTAGCCTATGCCACTCTGATAATGACATTGCTCATCCATATATTTATTTATATATTCTTATTCCATTCCTTTACTTAGATTTGTGTGTATTAGGTTTTTGTTGTGGAACTGTTAGATATTACTTGCTAGATATTGCTGCACTGTCGGAACTAGAAGCACAAGAATTTCGCTACACTCACAATAACATCTGCTAACCATGTGTATGTGACCAATACATTTTTTATTTTTTTATTTTTTTATTGAAGCATCCGCTTGGCATATTTGGTAGTGAGAGGAAGCTCAGTGGCAGGCAGTGGAGAAGATTGAACGAGATGGATTCTGGCCGACATTCTGCTAATTTTCTCATTGATGAAACATTTGATCTCAATTACATTTTCTGTTCCCAAAACTAGAATATGTTACAAACATGGTGGACTACGTTTTGTAGACTTTACCCTTTGCCAAAGTCTTTAAAAATTGCGTTGTTTAGAAGGAGTGCAAAGGCGAATTGAGTTATTGCACACGAGCACTTTCAGAGTAGGCGTTACCTAACGGAAAGTGCTTAGCTCTGCCCACCTCCTTGCTTGTTTTGCCCACTATGACTCTTTGTTCCCGTTTTAAACGACGGTCAGTGGTCTATCTTGGTCTAGTTATTGAAATCTTTGTTTAGGCTAGCGAGCAAGCATTTCAGCCAGGTAGCCTAGGACAACAAAAAATAAAAGCGTATGTAACCTGTTCTGTACTACACCGCTGTAGCTCTGCGATGTGTGTGATTGATTGGGACTATAGACGTGGACTTCGGAGATCAGGCTGTTTGAATTAATCAGAATTCTCTCTCTCATAGTGCATAAAAATTAGGGCAAAACGTAAGTACACACTCCACATCATATTTAGCTTACTTGACTGGACTAAATTGTTTTTGGTATCTTTTAATTGTCACTGTATTAGACTAAGCAGAGGTGATTTGATTATGTTTAAATGTTAAAGTTGAAATGGTGTTGGAATAGTGGAGGCAGCTCCTGTTTTCTTTGCAACTTGCGGTAACACTCTGTGGTTCTAAATCAATAGTTGTTTAGTGGTCCGAAAATGTCGGAAACATTAACTTGCTTGACAATGCTGTAGGTCATGTCTGTTACTGTACATGCAATATGCTTTGTGGACTTCACTGGACAGAGGTTGCTATCTGGTTTTGGCAACAATGTCATAAATTGAAAATATATCATTATGTTGTTTGGTGATTGAATAAATGTTTGGATCAATGGTTGTGTAGTGATAGACGTCTCCATACAAAATAAATGCACAATAAAATGTTTAAAATGTAAGACTTTCTACATTACAGTTGTTAGCAGTTTGGAGTTTTGTACTAAGAGTTTTGAAATTTAACAACATGCTTATGAAAATGGCACCAAAGCGATATTTTTTGTTGTTGTTGGCAAATACAGTACAGTGCTATGAAAAAGTATTTGCCCCCTTTCTAATTTTCTCTACTTTTGCATATTTGTGATACTGAATGTTATCAGATCTTCAACCAAAACCTAATATTAGATAAAGGGAACATAAGTGAACAAATAACACAACAATTACATATTTATTTCATAAACAAAGTTATGCAACACTGTGGCGGCAGGTAGTGTTAGAAATTGCGTAATTCAAATCTGGTATTGGAATAAGAATCAAGATATCTTCAATCCAAGCTTAATTTATTATATGCAAAATGTATGTATGATAAGTATGAAGGTTCGTATATGGGCTCACTGAAAAACCACGCAGGGCAGACAGAGAACTAAAACATTGTTTACAGGTTCTTTCTCAAATACTCTGACAGAGAGTTCCCACCTCTTCTGTTGGCCAATCAGAGTAAAGGACTGAGTGTGGTTTAGACTTTACTCAGCCAATCCGTTGGCGCACGGGTTAGTCCCACCCCTTGGCGCTCCACCCCTTGGCGCTCCACCGTTCCCAGGCATAAGTTTCTATCATAATAACCTGCGGAGTCAGCACCCAAAAGACACCCCTCCAATCTGTACTCCATGTACCCACGTTCAAGGACAGTTTCACAGACAACAAAGAGAGAGTGTTCGTATCTGTAAGAAATACAAGTCTTATCTGTCCTACCCCTAACGTTCCTTACATGAATCACAGCCTGTTATGTGAAACAATTTATATCAGTATAGTACAAACCTATGCTCCTCATTAATGCATTCCTTCTAAGTTATTCATCACATACAGATCCAATTATGAGAAAAATAGAACCCAACAGTAGCTTAGTGGTTAAGAGCGTTGTGCCAGTAAACGAAAGGTAGCTGGTTCTAATCCCCGAGCCAACTAGGTGAAAAATCTGTGGATGTGCCCTTGAGCAAGGCACTTAACCCTAATTGCTCCTGTAAGTCGCTCTGGATAAGAGCGTCTGCTAAATGACAAAAAAATAAAAACACCCAATTCCCCTGTGTGAAAAAGTAATTGCCCCCTTACACTCAATAACTGGTTGTGCCACCTTTAGCTGCAATGACTCCAACTAAATGCTTCCTGTAGTTGTTGATCAGTCTCTCACGTCGCTGTGGATGAATTTTGGCCCACTCGTCCATGCAAAACTGCTTTAACTCAGTGACATGTGGGTTTTCAAGCATGAACTGTTCGTTTCAAGTCCTGCCACAACATCTGAATTGGGATTAGGTCTGGACTAGGCCATTCTAAAACTTCAAATTTGTTGCTTTTTAGCTATTTTCATTTAGACTTGATTGTGTGTTTTGGATCATTGTCTTGCTGCATGACCAGCTGCGCTTCAGCTTCAGCTCACAGACGGATGGTCTGACATTCTCCTGTAGAATTCTCTGATACAGAGCAGAATTCATGGTTCCTTCTATTAAGGCAAGTCGTCCAGGTCCTGAGGCAGCAAAGCATCCCCAAACCATCACACCACCACCACCATGCTTGACCTTTGGTGTTCTTACTGTGGAATGCAGTGTTTGGTTTTCGCCAGGCATTACTGGAACCATGTCGTCCCAAAAAGTTATACTTTTGAATCATCTGTCCATAGAACGTTCTTCCAAGAGTCTTGATGATCGTCCAGGTGCTTTTTGGCAAACTTGAGTCAACTTTTTTGGACGAGATGGGTCCCATTATGCCTGGCGAAAACCAAACACTGCATTCCACAGTAAGAACATCATACCAAAGGTCAAGCGTGGTGGTGGTGGTGTGATGGTTAATACAGTGAGGGAAAAAAGTATTTGATCCCCTGCTGATTTTGTACGTTTGCCCACTGACAAAGACATGATCAGTCAATAAATTGTAATGGTAGGTTTATTTGAACAGTGAGAGACAGAATAACAACAAAAAAATCCAGAAAAACGCATGTCAGAAATGTTATGAATTGATTTGCATTTTAATGAGGGAAATAAGTATTTGACCCCTCTGCAAAACATGACTTTGTACTTGGTGGCAAAACCCTTGTTGGCAATCACAGAGGACAGACGTTTCTTGTAGTTGGCCACCAGGTTTGCACACATCTCAGGAGGGATTTTTTCCACTCCTCTTTGCAGATCTTCTCCAAGTCATTAAGGTTTCGAGGCTGGCTTTTGGCAACTCGAACCTTCAGCTCCCTCCACAGATTTTCTATGGGATTAAGGTCTGGAGACTGGCTAGGCCACTCCAGGACCTTAATGTGCTTCTTCTTGAGCCACTCCTTTGTTGCCTTGGCCGTGTGTTTTGGGTCATTGTCATGCTGCAATACCCATCCACAACCCATTTTCAATGCCCTGGCTGAGGGAAGGAGGTTCTCACCCAAGATTTGACGGTACATGGCCCCGTCCATTGTCCCTTTGATGCGGTGAAGTTATCCTGTCCCCTTAGCAGAAAAACACCCCCAAGCATAATGTTTCCACCTCCATGTTTGACGGTGGGGATGGTGTTCTTGGGGTCATAGGCAGCATTCCTCCTCCTCCAAACACGGCGAGTTGAGTTGATACCAAAGAGCTCGATTTTGGTCTCATCTGACCACAACACCTTCACCCAGTTCTCCTCTGAATCATTCAGATGTTCATACGGCCCTGTATATGTGCTTTCTTGAGCAGGGGGACCTTGCGGGCGCTACAGGATTTCAGTCCTTCACGGCGTAGTGGGTTACCAATTTTTTTTCTTGGTAACTATGGTCCCAGCTGCCTTGAGATCATTGACAAGATCCTCCCGTGTAGTTCTAGGCTGATTCCTCACCGTTCTCATGATCATTGCAACTCCACGAGGTGAGATCTTGCATGGAGCCCCAGGCCGAGGTTGACAGTTCTTTTGTGTTTTTTTCCATTCGCGAATAATCGCAAACTGTTGTCACCTTCTCACCAAGCTGCTTGGCGATGGTCTTGTAGCCCATTCCAGCCTTGTGTAGGTCTACAATCTTGTCCCTGACATCCTTGGAGAGCTCTTTGGTCTTAGCCATGGTGGAGAGTTTGGAATCTGATTGATTGATTGCGTCTGTGGACAGGTGTCTTTTATGCAGGTAACAAGCTGAGATTAGGAGCACTCCCTTTAAGAGTGTGCTCCTAATCTCAGCTCATTACCTGTATAAAATATACCTGGGAGCCAGAAATCTTTCTGATTGAGAGGGGGTCAAATACTTATTTCCCTCATTAAAATGCAAATACATTTTAACATTTTTGACATGCGTTTTCTGGATTTTTTTGTTGTTATTCTGTCTCTCACTGTTTAAATAAACCTACCATTAAAATAATAGACTGATCATTTCATTGTCAGTGGGCAAACATACAAAATCAGCAGGCGATCAAATACTTTTTCCCTCACTGTATGTTGCATTGCCATTTCAGTAATCCACATTTGGTCAACATTTCAGATTTAATTCTTTCTGCAGTATCTAACACAGGATATCCTAGCAAGATCTTTCAAGAGAAATGTGACTCATGGTCTTTCGTATCAGTGGATGCAAGTTCCTGTTTTGCAGAAAATGTGCTCCTACACTTTCAGGGTATGCTCCTTCAGTTATTCTTCACTGCGAACCTAAAAATATTTTCTGCATATGTATTTTATTCCCTTTTGAAAATAAGTATGTAATTTATTGTAAAAACATGTAAAGCATGGTCCTGATGTTTTATTATAGGGTCTTGTTTGGAACGATAGTTCCTGACCAACTTTACAATAAGGTAACATAACTTTTTTTGTTCCTCTTGTCTTGTAGTTGTTGGATGGTGGTCTCATGTTTCTGCTCCTTAGTTTGACTAGGATTTCTGCACAGAGAGAAATTTCCTTAAACCCCACTACAATAGGTCATTACACAGGTATAGCATCTTCTTCACATTTCACACATTTTACGTCCTATTATTACAAAGCAGAGTGAATATATTGAACCTAGAACAATAGACCTCTTTTAGTCTGGTAATGTATGTTAATATTTTAGCAGAGTCCCCATGTAAACTATTTGAGGAGGATGAAACTACTGTGACAGAGGGGGAGGCCCTTAGTTTGCCAGCCTACCATAACCTGAGTGAGTTGGATTGGGCCAACGTGACTGAGTTTACCTGGTACAGAAACAGAACCCAGGAGCTCCCGTCCTCTGAGGAAGGGCGTGTGCATCATCATGGGCCGGTGCTCTTCTTCCTCCCCCTTTTAATCAACGACTCTGATCAGTACTACACCTACTGGTAATACAACAACAGTGTGTTGATGTGTGTGTGTTTAGGGGTTAAATTGGTAATTCGGAGGTGGGGGAGCCCTATTTGGGGGGCTTAGGGTTAGGTTGAGGGTTGAGTCTAGGGTTAGTGTTGAACCTGGATGTGTACATGAAGCTAGGGCTAGGGTAGGCATGCACATTTACAAAGAAAAAACCCTAAATGTCCCTTGTCTTGCATGAACGTTGAATAATATTATACGGTGCATTCGGAAAGTATTCAGACCCCTTGACTTTTTCCACATTTTGATATGTTACAGCCTTATTCTAAAATTGATTAAATAAAATACAAATCCTCATCAATCTGCACACAATACCCCATAATGACAAAGCGGAAACAAATTCTTGCAAATGTAAAAATAAAAATGGATACCTTATTTACATAAGTATTCAGACCCTTTGCTATGAGACTCGGAATTGAGCTCAGGTGCATCCTGTTTCCATTTGATCATACTTGATGTTTCTACAACTGGATTGGAGTCCACCTGTGGTAAATTAAATTGATTGGACATGATTTGGAAAGGCACACATCTGTCTATATAAGGTCCCACAGTTGACAGTGCATGTCAGAGCAAAATCCAAGCCATGAGGTTGAAGGAATTGTCCGTAGAGCTCCGAGACAGGATTGTGTCGAGGCACAGGTCTGGGGAAGGGTACCAAAACATTTGTGCAGCATTGAAGGTCCCCAAGAACACAGTGGCCTCCATCATTCTTAAATGGAAGAAGATTGGAACCACCAAGACTCTTCCTAGAGCTGGCTGCCCGGCCAAACTGAGCAATCAGGGGAGAAGGGCCTTGGTCAGGGAGGTGACCAAGAACCTGATGGTGTCTCAATGAGCTCCAAAGTTCCTCTGTGGAGATGGGAGAACCTTCCAGAAGGACAACCATCTCTGCAGCACTCTACCAATCAGGCCTTTATGGTAGAGTGGACATACGGAAGCCACTCGTCAGTAAAAGGCACATGACAGCCCGCTTGGAGTTTGCCAAAAGGCACCTAAAGGACTCAGACCATGAGAAACAAGATTCTCTGGTCTGATGAAACCAAGATTGAACTCTTTGGCCTGAATGCCAAGCGTCACGTCTGGAGGAAACCTGGCACCATCTCTACGGTGAAGTGTGGTGGAGGCAGCATCATGCAATGGGGATGTTTTTCAGCGGCAGGGACTTGGAGACTAGTCAGGATAGAAGGTGTTACGAACCCCGTGGCTTTGAATGTCTAGGGTGATGGACATGAGACCCGTAACATAATTCATGTAAATTATAAGTGTGGCATGGAACAGTGAGAACAAATATGACACAACAACCATGAACTACCGTCAAACACAAATGGTTTATTTCTGAACACACGGTAACGGTTTGGGAAAAAGGGCTGAGCAGGACCCAAGAAATGAAACAATAGTGTAAAACACCCTAAACTGATCTTGCCTGCCTCAAGAACCGCTAGGCTACTGCTACCATACAAAAATACAGTGGGTGGTCCGCTCAGGTCTAACTAGTGTTTATAGACAGTTCTTTCTACGGGAAATGTATGCCCAAGGGCAGCTAGCTCAAACTCCCCTTTTCCCAGAAACACACAATAGTTACCAAACAGAGTAACCAGCAAATTAATGAGTACTCTAAACACAGGACATCACAGTATCCATTACTCACATACAAAACAGTGGTCTAACAAAATTACCAACCAGCGTAACCAGCAACTTAGTGAGTAAACAAAAACAGGACACCACAGTGTCCATACTCACATACGGAAAATGTCTCTCTCTATCAACAAACATAAGTGACTGGTTTTTATATAATGGGATGTGTGATTGAAAAAACAAGTAACAGGTGGTGCAATGCACAGGAATGTTCACTGATTGGTCCAATCAGCAGACACCTCAACGACCACCAATCAGGAACATACAGGACACCTGTGATTAGGGCAGAAGGAGAGAAAAACACAGGACACAGGATACCTGTATCCGTAACACTCCACCCTTAAAAGAGCAAACCACAATGGTTTGCGACACACGGACTATCACAACACCCAAATTCACAAATCATCCTGCCGGGATAACAAAAAAAAAACCTAGATCATTACACACGAGACAAAGCAACTGCCAACACATTATCCAACCCCCTTTTTGTGGCGGATCTCCAAATTATAATTTTGCACGACAAGTGCCCAACGCATAAGGCGTTGGTTCTGGTTGCACATCCGGTGGAGAAAAACTAAGGGGTTATGGTCAGTATACACTATCACTGGTAATGCACTGGAACCAACATAAACTTCAAAGTACTGCAGAGCTAACAACAAAGCTAGAGCTTCTTGTTCAATGGTGGAATAGTTTGTCTGACATTTGTTAAATTTCCGTGAAAAATAACAGACAGGATGGTCCACTCCACTCTGGTCTTGCTGCAGTAGAACAGCCCCAGCACCTCTGGCACTTGCATCTACCTCCAGTTTAAACGGTCGTTCAAAATCTGGCGCAGCAAGAACAGGAGTACTACATAAGAGTGCTTTAGCAGTGTTGAAAGCAGTACGACAATCTTCAGACCATACAAATTTTCTCGCCGGACTGAGCAAATCCGTTAATGGAGCAACTACCGCAGAGAAATTTTTACAGAAACTACGGTAGTAGCCAACCATCCCTAAAAACCGGCGTAGCTCTCTTCTGGTGGTAGGTGCGGGAAATGCGTTTATAGCCGAGACCTTGGCATCTAGAGGGCGCACCTGACCATGGCCGACCTGTTTACCAAGATAAGTACCAGTGGCCTTCCCAAACTCGCACTTTGCTAAGTTCAGGGTTAGAGAAGCGGTTGCTAGACGTTCACACACTACCCTTAGAGTTTTAACATGATCAGACCACTCAGTTGAATAAATTACCAGATCATCAAGGTAAGCACTACAATTAGGAACTCCAGCCAATACTGTGTTAACCAGGCGTTGGAAAGTGGCTGGTGCGTTCCGCATCCCAAATGCCATGACAGCATATTGTAGGAAGTGATCTGGGGTCACAAAGGCAGAGATGTCGGAGGCACGTGGGGTTAACGGCACCTGCCAGTAACCTTTAGAAGATCTAGTTTGGTTACATAAGTAACAGCACCAACAGTATCAATACAGTCATCCAGTCTGGGTAACGGAACGAGTCGGGCACTGTGACAGCATTGACCTTCCGATAGTCCGTACATAATCTGGATGTCCCATCAGGTTTAGGAACCAGAATGCACGGAGAACTCCAAGGACTTGAACTTGGCATAGCCAGGTTATTCTCCAGCAAATAACCGACCTCATTCCTCATTATCTTTCTTTTAGAGACGTTGACACGATAAGCATGTTGCTTGATAGGTGCAGCGTTTCCAACATTAATGTCATGTTCTAACACATTTGTACATGTAGGAACATCATTAAAAAGACATGGAAAGCTGTGTAATAGTCTCACAATATCATCTGACTGTCTGTCCGTTAAATGAATCAGGCTTGACGGGAGAGACAGCAGCATCTCTGAATTGGGCAACCTAGCACACTGCTGCTGAGTATTGCGCAACTCCAAACCATCTCCGTCCACATCATTAACATGACCTCCCACTACAGCCGTAGCAGCAATAGAGACAGCCGACTCGGCCAGTTTCTCTGGACTGTCTACCTGAGTGACGGGTCTGGTGTGGTATGTCTTCAACATGTTAACGTGGCACACACGAGATTGGCGTTTTCTATCAGGAGTCTGTATCACGTAGTCAGTTTCACTTAGTTTCTTTTCAATGACATAAGGACCAGAGAAACGTGCTGACAATGACGCTCCTGGCACAGGCAACAATACAAGAACTCGGTCACCTGGCTGCAGTGAACGAGAAACAGCCTGTGTGTCATAATGTCGTTTCATCCGTTTCTGTGAGGAAGACAGCGCTTCCTTTGCTAGAGCACAGGCAGCATGTAGGCGCTCACGAAAGCGACTAACATAGTCCAACACATTTTCTTTCACACCCAACTCTTGTGACAAAACTGATCCTTAAGGACTTTCATAGGTCCTCTCATGGTGTGTCCAAACACCAGTTCAGCTGGGCTGAACCCTAGGGATTCCTGTACTGTCTCACGGACAGCAAACAAAACTAGAGGAACTCCCTCATCCCAATCTTTCTCAGACTCCAAGCAATATTTACGGAGCATAGACTTCAGGGTCTGATGCCAACGTTCAAGCGCACCCTGAGACTCTGGGTGATATGCGCTTGACACACGGTGTGTAACTGACAAGGATTTTAACACTTGTTTGAAAAGTTTAGAAAGGAAAATTGCACCCTGATCAGTTTGTATCACCTTAGGTAACCCAAAAGTTGAGAAGAATTTGATCAACGCTTTACTCACCACCGGAGCAGTAATCCTTCGCAGAGGAATGGCCTCTGGGTACCTGGTGGCCACACACATAATTGTCAACATAAACTGGTTACCAGATTTTGTTTTTGGTAATGGTCCAACACAATCAACCATCACATGTTCGAAGGGTTCACCTATGGCCGGTATGGGACAAAGAGGCGCGGGGAAATAACCTGGTTCGGTTTCCCAGTTACTTGACAGGTGTGGCAAGTCCGACAGAACTGAGCCACATCTTGCTTTAAACCAGGCCAAAAGAAATGTCGCAACACTCGATCATAAGTCTTGGTGACTCCCCAGATGTCCGGACCACTGGTGATCATGAGCGAGGATAAAACATTTTGTCGAAAGGCTGTAGGAATCACTATTTGGTAAACAGCATTCCAATCTCCGCCAGCGCCAACATGGGATGTCCATTTACGCATGAGGAGATTACCATCAACGAAGTATGCCATGTTTTTTCTTCTTTAGCTCCTCCTCTGAGACAACACTAGAAAAACATTTAGCCAGGCTAATGTCAACCTGTTGGTTAGCGATCAGCTGCTCACGAGTAACTGGTAACTGTATGGCCTCAGCAACAAGTTCCACATCCTTCTTCCTTTCTCTGGGCTGTTGGTCAGACTGCACCCAGCTTACCAGAGGTAGCACCCGAACTATCCTCGGAGTCACACTCTCTGAATATAATCGTGTTCGACAAATCTATCACTTCACCCACTTGTCGTGCTTGAGCACGTGTGACAGCACAAGCGGGGAACACATCTGGATAACCCTGTGCCAGCTCCTGCGAGAGACTGGTCACTTTTATCCAATACCTCCAATACGGGTATCACCTTTTCCTCCGGCAATATCGTTGCCCATTATAAATGTCACACCTTTTACTGGCAACATAGGACATACGCCCACTCTGAACAATCCACTGACTAACTCAGAGTGTACGTTCACAAAGTGCAATGGCACTGGGACAAATCCCATTTCAATTCCTTGTACTAACACATTGGAACCACAATATGTATTATTAGACAAGGGCAACACATCAGATAGTATGAACGACTGCGCCGCACCAGTATCTCTGAGGATTCTAACTGGACGCTGAGACGCCCGTCATCTGATATAGAAACAAACCCCTCAAAAATGAACGGTTCATAACTGTGATCTGGGACAGGGACTTTCAAACCACATTCACTATGAGGCCTCTGTCTTGATTCCGGCCTTACAACCGCATTTTAATCAGCCCAACACCCGTTGGCGGCCTGGCGTGCTGAGGCATCCCCGGTTTGCGTTTTAGCAGAAAACAATCATTAACCATATGTCCCACCTTATGACAATAGAAACAGTGACGCACATCTTTTGGGCGTGCTGGATGTACTGCTGGTCGACTAGGACTAAAAGTTAGCAACTCCGCAGCCCTGCCCTCCGCACGAGCCGAAAACACGCTCTTATGCGTCAACACAAACTCGTCTGCCAATACAGACGCTTCCGACAGTGATGATACTTTCTGTTCGTTCAGATAAACTACAATGCGTTCGGGTAAGCAATTTTTTAACTCTTCTAACAAGATTAACTCCCGTAGAGAGTTAAAATCAGTTACTTTACTAGCACTGTGCCATTTGTCAAACAGATTTCCTTTGTCTCTAGCAAACTCCACATAAGTCTGAGTAGGAGACTTTTTATGAGACCTAAATCTCTGTCGATACGCCTCAGGAACAAGCTCATAGGCACGAAGAACAGTAGCTTTGACCACGTCATAATTCAAACTGTCTTCCAGAGGTAGCGCTGCCAGAACCTCTTGGGCTTTACCTGTTAGTTTACACTGAAGTAATAGGCACCATACCTCTTTGGGCCATTTCAATGCTACTGCTATACGTTCAAAAACACTGAAATAGGAATCAACCTCTGACTCCCTGAACACAGGTACCAAGGTGATCTGCCTACTAATATCAAACGTAGCAGACGACACAGCTGGTGAGGATGGCTCACTAGCAGGCATAGTATGAGCAGAGACTAACCTCGCTGTTTCTGCCTCTAGTTCCATTTTACGCATCTCCAGTTCTTGATCAAGCCTACGCGTCTCCAGTTCCATCTTACGCGTCTCCAGTTTGTCTAGCCTGATTTGTGCCCGCTCTTCCGCCTCCATTTGGAGCCGTGTCAAGCGGACATCCATCCTGGCATCACTGTCAGTCAGTGGGGAGAGTGGGTCATAACGGGGCAATGTGGCCGGAGCCTTAGCCTCGTCCTCTCAGACACTGATGGGCTTACAGGAACAGCCACCACCTCCCCCTACAGGAGCAGCAGACTCAGGCGGCGGTAACTCAAGCACTCGCTCGCTCAACAATATCGCTAGCACTACTTCCCTAACTTCTGCTTTCACTAAACCCCTCGGTATGGGTACAGAAAAGTGGTCAGCCAAAGCCTGTAGATCCACTCTACGGCAATTCTCAAAAACCTCCCACGTAGGGTTTTCCAAAAATGCATCCAACTCAAAAGTAGCCATCCTACTAGCAACACGAGCCGTCGACTACTGAACACAAAAAAAAAAAAAAGGTAGTTACAGCTGCCAAGCTCAACACTGAACCAGACACTTACTAATTTGCATGAGTAGCATGGGATATATCCCAGACGAGCCCCCACTTTATGTTACGAACCCCGTGGCTTTGAACGTCTAGGGTGATGGACATGAGACCCGTAACATAATTCATGTAAATTATAAGTGTGGCATGGAACAGTGAGAACAAATATGACACAACAACCATGAACTACCGTCAAACACAAATTGTTTATTTCTGAACACACGGTAACGGTTTGGGAAAAAGGGCTGAGCAGGACCCAAGAAATGAAACAATAGTGTAAAACACCCCTAAACTGATCTTGCCTGCCTCAAGAACCGCTAGGCTACTGCTACCATACAAAAATACAGTGGGTGGTCCGCTCAGGTCTAACTAGTGTTTATAGACCGTTCTTTCTACGGGAAATGTATGCCCAAGGGCAGCTAGCTCAAACTCCCCTTTTCCCAGAAACACACAATAGTTACCAAACAGAGTAACCAGCAAATTAATGAGTACTCTAAACACAGGACATCACAGTATCCATTACTCACATACAAAACAGTGGTCTAACAAAATTACCAACCAGAGTAACCAGCAACTTAGTGAGTAAACAAAAACAGGACACCACAGTGTCCATACTCACATACGGAAAATGTCTCTCTCTATCAACAAACATAAGTGACTGGTTTTTATATAATGGGATGTGTGATTGAAAAAACGAGTAACAGGTGGTGCAATGCACAGGAATGTTCACTGATTGGTCCAATCAGCAGACACCTCAACGACCACCAATCAGGAACATACAGGACACCTGTGATTAGGGCAGAAGGAGAGAAAAACACAGGACACAGGATACCTGTATCCGTAACAGAAGGAAAGATGAATTGAGCAAAGTACAGAGAGATCCTTGATGAAAACCTGCTCCAGAGCGCTCAGGACCTCAGACTGGGGCGAAGGTTCACTTTCCAACACGACAAAGACCCTAAGCACACAGCCAAGATAATGCAGAAGTGGCTTCGGGACAAGTCTCTGAATGTCCTTGAGTGGCCCAGCTAGAGCCCGGACTTGAACCCGATCGAACATCTCTGGAGAGACCTGAAAATAGCTGTGCATCGACGCTCTCCATCCAACCTGACAGAGCTTGAGAGGATCTGCTGAGAAGAATGGGAGAAACTCCCCAAATACAGGTGTGCCAAGCTTGTAGCGTCATACCCAAGTAGACTCGAGGCTGTAATCGCTGCCAAAGGTGCTTCAACAAAGTACTGAGTAAAGGGTCTGAATACTTAAGTAAATGTAATATTTCTGTTTTTTATTTTTTATTCATTTGCTAACATTTCAAAAAACCTGTCATTATGGGGTATTGTGTGTAGACTGATGAGGAAAAACAACAATTTAATCCATTTTAGAATAAGGCTGTAACGTAACAAAATGCGGAAAAAGGGAAGGGGTCTGAATACTTTCCGAATGCACTGTATTTGAACTTACTCTGCCGATTTGAAATTTGAGACAAAATATCCACAAAAAACTTTTATAACCGACTTCAAAACGCGGGACTCGTGTGTGGCAATAAAGATGTGTTTGCTCCTGACCTAAGGCCAAGCACAAGATGGAAGGACATGCACGCCGATATATGCATACTGACCAAAATATTGCAGGTGTTTACATGGTTTTGAGCATGTGCCAGATGATAGAAATATCAACGGCAGTACCGGCACTCTAAAAAAGTCAGGTAAATAATACTTTCCTGTGGATATTCTGTCTCAAAAATTCGACCCACTGAAGGACCAACCACACAGACAACTGGTATGGTAAAATGTAATACAAATGTATTAAACATTCTGGCTTGTAAGGAAACTTTCTACGTTTTTACACTGCTTAGTTTCAGGCTATATAGACTCTTAGAAAAAACATTTGTTATCTATAGCCTAAAAGCGTTATTCGGCTGGCCCCCAGTTAGAACCCTGTTGGTTCCAGGTAGAACCGTTTTGGATAACTGGTACTCTGTATATATTCATATGTTCCAGGAGAAAGGCAGCAGACACCTGCCTCATATTTGTGACAGAGGTGATTGTGGTCAAAGCCCAACCATTCGATCACTCAGTCCTGTTCAGTGATATCTCAGAGTCAGCAGACAACATCGCTATCCCATGTCCTGACCCCGTGGAACAACTGTGCCAGGATGGAAAAGAAAACTTAGCCTGGTATAAGGTACTGAACATGACCAGAATGCTAACACAAACCTCAATCCTGCAAAACTATTTACCATTGGTTCTCAACTCCTGTCCTAAAGCTCATAAGTGTTGCACAGTTTTTGTTCTAGCCCAGCACTAACACCCAACTCATCATCAAGCTCTTGATTAGTGGAATCAGGTGTCTTACTGCTAGTTCAGCAAACAAGTTTGTCAAATTGTTTGTCTTTCATTTCAGAATTTCAATCTCATTCCAAATGAGTCTAAGAGTAATCTGTGGGTGTATGGCGCCTCAAAAGCAGACGAGGGCATCTATACGTGTGTGTGCACGTGGGATCACAACGGGAGGGTTCTCAACACTTCTGCATCCAGGAGACTAAAGATCCAAGGTAACTAGGTCGTGGCTTGATGACAGCTCTGTCAATCCACTCAGCATTTTATTTATTTGATTTTAGCTTTACTGAAACCTCATCCAAGATGGCAGCAGGGTCAGCATACATAGAAACTCTAGGCTAAATTACAGTAGGTTATTAGGCTACACAAACAAACAGGATCAAAAGCAACATCAAAAGCAACCCTCATATCACGTGTGGTCTTTGAGGCAGCAACAATCATCAAAAACATCAATGACTACATTTTGAATGTATCCAAAAGTATCTTTCTGACTAAACTGTGTGTTTGTCTCCTTCAGCTCCCTCTGCCTCGCATCCTCCTCAGATCAACCTGCCTAGAGACGGAAGCACAGAGACCACAGACCTGTGTAGGGATCACACCTGGCTCAAATACTTTCAAATACTTGTGTTGTGCTTGATTTGGTTTGCCCGGTATATCTCTCTGTCTTCATTGTATCTCTTGTTCTTCATAGACACCACTAAGAAGTTGAGGTGTGAAGCATTTTGTGGGCAGAACATTAAAGACAACTGTCATGTGTGGTGGGAGATGAACGGAGTGAAAGTGGGTTCGCAGCAGCAAGGCTACTCAGTGAACTCCACCAGGTAGGTACACACATGCACGCACGCACACACACATGGATGCACGCATACACACAAGCATACACACACTTGTTTTTGAGAACATGGTAACAGAATTTACACAGACCCCAGATTCACCATTGAGAATTCACTGTGTGAATATTTTGTGTGTATGTGTTACTGTAGCGAGGTGGAGGTATCTTCAATGCGGAGTATCTTCACGGCTATCCTGACCATAGACACAGTGACTATCAAGGACCTCCAGTCAGAGTTCAAGTGTGTTGCCATGAACGACCAGAAATTGATTCATGCAGTGGTGACTCTCAAACCAAGATGTTAGTGCACACACACTTACACAAACATCACTCAGACACACATCCACATGTCACACAAACAAAATCACACATATACACTCTGTAACTTTCTTGGTGTTGTGTCCTCCATGTCTTCCCCCAACAGGGTTTATATTTATGGGTCTATGTGTGGCATTGCTGCTCTTCTTGCTAGCTGCTGTAGCCGTCAAAGTGTTTGACATCGATCTGGCTCTCCTCTTCCGTGGAGTTTTCAAATGCTATGATCGATCTGAGGGTAAGAACATCTAGCCATAGACTAAAGTTTACTGATGCTATTTCACTAAGATATTTCATTGTACAGAAATGCTTATTCAGCCTACATTATCTGTATAGTATTGGGTACCATATAAACATATTACTACATTTAGTTTTTAGTCACCACACAGGAGCACTCTAACCTTGTACTGTACAGTAAATGTCTCAATCGGCCCACTGATTGTGCAGTGCAGTTGTTTGCAGTAGGCCTTTCGCAACAGGTCCGCCTTGGGTCAATCCCACTACTAGTGTAGAAGTAATGGGCCATTTTATACTAAAATAACTCAATTTCAGTTCAAATGGAATTCAATCAAATCTCTCAAATCTACTCCTTTCATGCTGAGGTTTGACAGAAACCTCCTCTTTGTCTGTGTTTTCAGATGGGAAGGTCTATGATGCTTACATTGTCTACCAAATGGATGGCATAGACAAAGACATGGAGGAGAAAGTGTATCACTTCGTGAGCAGCGTTCTGCCGACTGTCCTGGAGCAGAAGTGTGGCTTTAGACTCTTCATCCACGGCAGAGACGACCTACCTGGAGAAGGTTGGTTCTTTCAGACTGTGTCTTGCCCTCTAAGAAGCAAATGTAACAGTAATAAACAGTACCAAAGTCGAAAGTTAACTTCTCCTGCTCCTCTCTGTTCTGTTGTCCCCAGACCGCATGGAGTTGGTGGAGGCCTGCATGCGGCTGAGCAGGAGGCTGATTGTCATCCTGACCCCCAGCTCAAGCTCAAGGTCAGGCTCAGGAGGTCAAGGGTCATGGGGCCAGTGGGGCTACTCGTCATCGTTGACCTCAGCGGAGGACTATGACTGTCAGGTGGGGCTCCACCAGGCTCTGGTCCACAGTGAGATGAGCGTCATACTCATCCAGCTGGGAGACATGGGGGAGGGGGGCTACACACACCTGCCCCCCGGCCTGCAGCACCTGGTCCGCAAGAGTGCCCCCTTAATGTGGCAGGAGGGAAAGCGTGGGTCGACGCTGCCCAACTCAAGCTTCTGGAAGAGGGTGCGTTACATGATGCCTTGGCCGCGCCACTCGACTAGTTTTGACAACCGGTTAATATGACTCTTCTATGTGAACGATCAGAAGGTCTGAGGACTTGAAGTGCAGTTGGAGGTCTGGGATTCTGTTATAGAAGAGAACACCCCAGGTTGTCTCTGAAAATCCTTATTCCAGTCATAGAAATAGAATGAATGATTCCAGTGCTGTGCAGAGATATACACAGGTTAGCTGAGAACGTCACAAAAAACGATGTGTACGCTTCAATGTGGCAGAAGGCCGTGTGTTGTTTTGATTCTGGATGGCTAGCAACAATGAAAAGAAACTGCCATGTGGGGAATTGTAAATGACTAATTTCAGCAAGTGTTATCTTGTTCTTTATTTTTATTTTTTATATATATATATATATATATATATTTTTTTTTGGGGGGGGGGCGGATGGATCAGCTTAATATTGCAGATAGATTGTATCTTCTATCAATGTAATTGTCTGCATCACTTCCAATCCCCCATGTTTTTTTGTTTTTTTTTATATATATATACTCCCCTTTATTACTTTTCAACCCCACCATCCTTTCCCTACTTGGAGTAAATTAGTGAACAACAATGCCCAGGCCTCTACTTCCGGTCTATACTTACTAGGGGTGTAACGATCCATCTACTACATCGATGTATCGATTTATATTCCTATGATCCAACTACATCGATCTGTGCTCGGCGAGTTGGCCTTTTGGACAACATATATCAATCTAACATTGTTTTAAAATGTAATAAATCGATTGTATCGATACTAGGAAATAACCCATTGGATTTAAGCACGTCAGACTTTATATGGATGTTTTTTCTTAGCACTTTTAATGATAAAGGCTTTAAACATTACTCGATTCAGTCTGCCTATCCGTGACGTCATCGCCCGCGCCAGCAGCAGCGCAAAGGCGCAAAGACAACAAAACATAGCATGGCGGACGACAGAGGAGAAGCCGACGAGCGAGAAATTATCAAGCCACCATTGCGGTCCTTACAAGAAACAGGAATCTAGGAAACTTCACCTGCACTGTCCAGTATCCAGGTATTTATTTCAGTCACACTGGTTGAATTTTTGGCTAAAAGGTTACTGAATCGATTTCAAGTCACTGAATCGTTTCGGATCGTATCGTTCTAAATGAACCAATATCGTCCTTGAATCGTATCGACAACCACGAATCGTGATACAAATCGAATCGTTGTTAAAACGAATCGTTACACCCCTAATACTTACTATCTACACCTTATGGACAGAGTTAATTTTACAATAATTCTATTATATATATATATATATTTTTTTTTAAATTGTATTGCTCCTGAACTTCTTCTACTCTCAACCTCTCCGATCATTTTCATGATGTCCATCCGGTTTGCTTCTATATGCCATATCTTTCTAACTGTGCTCTTTCCCAAAAGCTCCCAACATACAACCTATATACTTATTATGGACACAGTATGCTTACATTATTAGCTATCTTTGTTATTATTTGTTGTTATTTGTTATTAGTCCCATCCTTCAACTCTATTCAATACCTCCCATCTATCTCTTAACACCATCCATATAGGATTTCTATTTGCCATATATATTTCAACCGTACTGTGATGTTTTACAAAAGTTCTGAACCTTTCTATTCTCATTGCTTCTACAGATTGTGAATTAAAAATAAACATTTTTGCTAAAAGTATTATTATATTATTGATTGATTGACTATGACTTTTCAGATCACCCAGTAATGCTATCTGCAAGGTTAGTTCCAGGTAAATATTGCAATCCTTTAGCCATTCCTGGACCTGTGTCCAAAAACAAGCTACAAATGGACAGAACCAAAACAAATGATCTCTGGTCCTCTGTAGCTCAGCTTGTAGAGCACGGCGCTTGTAACGCCAAGGTAGTGGGTTCGATCCCTGGGACCACCCATACACAAAAAAATGTATGCACGCATGACTGTAAGTCACTTTGGATAAAAGCGTCTGCTAAATGGCATATTATTATATTATTATCTAATGATTCTGTCTCTTCACAGCAAAATTTGCAGAGCTGGGAAGATTGTATCCCCCATATAAATAACATTCTATTGGTAGCAAGAATTTTATATAATAATTTAAATTGAAAGATTCTAATTTTTGAATCCGGTGTCGTTTTGCGTGTCAGTTCATAAACACTATGCCATGGGATCGGTACGTCAAAGATCTCTTCCCAACTATTTTGCAATCTATATGGGACGGCTGTCAATCCTTTGGTCCTTAAGTGAAACTGATATACTTTTTTATTTATCACAGTTTTCCTTAACCAATTATGTTCTTTAATGCAAGGCCGACAGACAAGTTCCTTACTTTCTCCCCCTTCCACTTTCCTCTTCCACTTTTGCGGTAAGGCAGCAATTATTTGGTTGTAATTTTGGGTAGAGCAGACATTTCCATATGTTTTTGTCAGCTGCATGTGCGACATAACTCCACCAGTCCTACCGATGATATCATTTACGAAGATTATACCTTTTTTAAACATTCTGTCAAATAATCAAGGTTTTTTGTCAATTAGTATATTTGAATTTAACCACAATATTTGTTGCCTTATTTGTTCTGTCGTTTCTGGAGGATTAAATTGAAATTGCAACCAACTTTCTATGGCTTGTTTTAGAAATAGTGACATTTGGGAGATTATTTCCTTTTCAAATAACTGAAAGTGAGAAGTTGTAATCTGAATAAAGGGAAAAAGGCCTTTCTTGAACATTGGGTGAGACAATCTTACTAATTTGCTTGAGAACCAGTTCGGATTTAAGTATAACTTTTGTATGACTGAAGCTTTTAGTGATAGGTCTAATGCTTTAATATTTAATAATTTCTGTCCTCCGAATTCATATTCATTATATAAATATGCTCTTTTAATTTTGTCTGGCTTGCCGTTCCAAATAAAATTGAATATTTTTTTCTCATATAATTTAAAAAACTGTTCGCTAGGCGTAGGCAAGACCATAAGCAAATAGGTAAACTGGGATAATACTAAAGAGTTAATCAGGGTGATTTTTCCACAAATAGACAGGTATTTTCCTTTCCATGGTAGTAAGATCTTATCTATTTTTGCTAACTTTCTATTAAAATGTATTGAAGTGAGATCATTTATTTCTTTGGGATATGTATTCCGAGTATATCCACATCACCATCAGACCATTGTATTTTTTAGTGATCCAATACGTAATATAGTACATTTGTCATAATTTGGTTGTAATCCAGAGAGGTTAGAAAATGTATATAGATCCTCTATGAGGCTGTGGAGGGATTCTAGTTGTGGATTTAAAAGAAAACATGAATCATCAGCGTACAATGACACCTTTGTTTTTAAGCCCTGTATTTCTAATCCTCGGATATTATTATTGGATCTGATTTTAATAGCTAACATCTCGATGGCCACAATAAATAGATATGCCGATAGTGGACAACCTTGTTTCACTCCTCTTGACAGTTTAAAACTTTCTGAGAAATAGCCATTATTTACTATTTTACACCTAGGGTTACTATACATGATTTTGACCCATTTTATAAGAGATTCTCCAAAATTGAAATGCTCCAGGCATTTATATATAAACCCCAGTCGAACTTTATCAAATGCCTTTTCGAAGTCTGCTATGAATAGCAGGCCTGGTTTCCCATATGTTCCATAGTGTTCTATTGTTTCCAATACTTGCCTTATATTATCTCCAATGTATCTTCCATGTAAAAAACCAGTCTGATTAGAATGAATAATATCCGACAATACCTTTTGAATTCTATGCACTATACATTTTGCTAGGATTTTTGCATCACAACACTGAAGTGTAAGGGGCCTCCAATTTTGTAAATGGACTGGATCTTTATATTTTCCACTTGTATCCTGTTTCAGTAATAATGAGATCAGACCTTCTTATTGAGTGTCAGATAATCTACCATTTACATAGGAGTGGTTAAAACATGCTAATAACGGTCCTCTTAGTATATCAAAAAGGTTTGGTATACCTCGACTGGTATGCCATCCAACCCTGGAGTTTTCCCAGACTTAAAGTCTTTAATTGCATCCAGAAGTTCCTCCTCTGTAATTTCACCTTCACATGAGTCTTTCTGTGTGGCTGTTAATTTGACATTATCAATAGAAAAAAATCTCTACAATTAGCTTCAGTTAGAGGAGATGGAGGCGACTGAAAAGAAAACATATGCTTAAAGTACTTTGTTTCTTCCTTCAAAATATCATTTGGTGAATTATGGGTGACTCCGTCAATTGTAACCAGTTTCATTAAGTTATTTTTGGTAGCATTCCTATGTTGAAGATTAAAAAAGAATTTTGCGCATTTTTCCCCATATTGCATCCAGTTTGCTTTATTTTTATAATATATTACACTTGATCTTTCTTGAATAAGTTTCTCCATTTCTTTTTGTTTTTCCTCTAATTTATTCTGAGCCTCTATGTTACAGTTTTTATTGCCATCTATCTGTTCTGTTAGACTTTCTATTTCCTTTCTTAGTATAAACTCTTTTGACCTAAATTGCTTTTGTTTTCGAGATGAGTACTGAATTGCATGGCCTCTAAAGGCACATTTAAAGGTGTCCCATACAATAAGGGGATTCGCTGTACCTATGTTATGTTGGAAAAAGTCAGTTATAAATTCCTTTGTTCTAATTATAAATAAATTATCATCCAATAGGCTTTGATTACATTTCCAATATCCTCACCCACGTGGAAATTCAGTAAGAGTAATGTATATGCCTATTATATGATGGTCTGACCGCATTCTGTCCCCTATCAACACTTTTTTTTACTTTTGGTGCCAACGAGAATGAGATAAGAAAGAAGTCAAGACGACTAGCTTGATTCAGTCTCCGCCATGTATATATCACTAGATCAGTATATTTAAGCCTCCATATATCTACTAGTTCTAATGTATCCATGACATTCACAATTTCCTTAAGAGCATGTGGGTGATTGTTTGTGGTGTGATTTCCTTTACGGTCCATTGAGCTATTTAAAACAGTATTATAATCCCCCACCATAATAATATTGTCTTGAGTTGCTTGCAGGCTTGATCATTTATTATATATATTGTCAAAGAATTGTGGATCATCATTATTTGGTCCGTAAAGGTTAATGAGCCATATCTGTTTATGGTCCAATAACATATTTAAAATAATCCATCTACCTTGTGTATCTATTTGTACAATTTGCACATTCGGATCGAAATTACTATAAATTAATATCATCACCCCTTTTGAATTTCTTTGCCCATGGGAGAAGTATATTTCACCCCCCCATTCTTTTTTCCACGCTACTTCATCTCGAATTGTTGAATGAGTTTCCTGTATACAATAGATATTATATTCCTTCTCTTTGAGCCGTGTAAATATTGTTCTTCTTTTGTAATTATCAGCTAAGCCATTACAATTATAACTGGCTATACTTATTTCACCATACACCATAATGAGATACAAGTTTCAAGTCTATTTATCATTATATATGTTTGTAAATTTACCAATAAAAAATAGCGTAATGATTGAGTGTCCATATAGCTGTACCGTGATATTTGCATTGCTACGGAGTAACCCTTCAATTGTTCTCCACTAATTCCCCCGCTAAAGCCCCTCCCCATCCCAAGTTGAGCCGTCATCCCAGTGATCAGCATCCCACCCACGTCCCTCCGTATCCCTAAGGCCCCGAGAGGCCAGGACCCATCCATCGAAAACAGCACACAGTACCACCCACAAAACAGAAGCAGATTAACCGCCAAAAGCATTTCCAATGCTTTCACCTCTATATATATATATATATATAACTATTTTTTTTAAATTATGCATATCCTATTTTCCATCATTATCAATTAATATGCGTAATAATGTCGGCAGTTCACGCGTAGGATTCTAACATATAACCCGGATTGCCATTGTATTACATTTAATTCATTGACAAGCAATTATTATCCTAGCAAATAATTCCCGCGGTCCATCCCATACCCTCCCCCCCCAACATCCCCACCCCCCCACAACAGATGCCAGACAAGCACACACGCACATACTCACATACTCCAACACACTCAACCCCCCTCCTCCACAATCCACCATAAAATCAGATACTCAACGGCTGTTATATCCCAGAGCCCAACTCGAGAAATAACTTGATTTACGAGTGCCCATACAGTTAAAGCTGATTGAGAAAGCATGCAGATTGAGCAGAAATTGATAACAATGTGAGATTTGATTAATCTACTTAATCTATGTCAAGTCCTAGGTGATGGAGATCAGATCCACCCTCTTCACCTGAGACACAAACACTCTGATCCCCTGTTGTAACCATTTTCCCAAGCATCTCCATGCGGTCAGACCTTTGATTATTTTGTGCCACCTGGGCTACAATGATAAACCCCCTCTCTGATTGTCCGAGTGTGACCCCCTCCCCATGGGTTACTGCAGCCAGTGTTGCCAGCACTGCCACTACCTGGGTGGGCGTACCCCACCGGAATCCCCACTGGCTAGGTAAAAGGTCGTCAAGGTTCTCATTAGCAGCTTTGAGAATTTCCTTGTATATTATGCTCTCCCATCAGGGGGCTCTGGCTTTGTAGGACCAACCCTGCCAGGCAGGCTCAGAATCTTGTTATCTTGTTCTTGATACCATGTGTTGTTTTTAGGGATTTTCACTGATGTCACGTCAATGCTAAAATGGCAAAAATCTGCTAGCTAACTTACAACTGTAATGATGTATTTGAGAGACAAGTGCTCATTGTGCAACTTTATTTATGTTTTCAATAAACATTGGAGACTAAATATAGTTTACATGTTGTCAAGAATCTAAGCCAACACTGTCTGTTTTGCCCCATATTTGTGCACACGTCGCATATGTTGCTATACAACCAACCGGTCTATGGCAGCTGCCATAGTGACATATTGACTAAGGTCCTAAATCAATTGAAATTTACATTTCCAACCTTTTGTGTAAGTAGACAAGTTTCTCAAGAAAAGCGTGTCGATTATTACACTGGGGAAAAAAAGTATTTAGTCAGCCACCAATTGCGCATGTTCTCCCACTTAAAAAGATGAGAGAGGCCTGTAATTTTCATCATAGGTACACGTCAACTATGACAGACAAAATGAGAAAAAAAATCCAGAAAATCACATTGTAGGATTTTTTATGAATTTATTTGCAAATTATGGTGGAAAATAAGTATTTGGTCAATAACAAAAGTTTCTTAATACTTTGTTATATACCCTTTGTTGGCAATGACACAGGTCAAACGTTTTCTGTAAGTCTTCACAAGGTTTTCACACACTGTTGTTGGTATTTTGGCCCATTCCTCCATGCAGATCTCCTCTAGAGCAGTGATGTTTTGGGGCTGTCGCTGGGCAACACGGACTTTCAACTCCCTCCAAAGATTTTCTATGGGGTTGAGATCTGGAGACTGGCTAGGCCACTCCAGGACCTTGAAATGCTTCTTACGAAGCCACTCCTTCGTTGCCCGGGCGGTGTGTTTGGGATCATTGTCATGCTGAAAGACCCAGCCACGTTTCATCTTCAATGCCCTTGCTGATGGAAGGAGGTTTTCACTCAAAATCTCACGATACATGGCCCCATTCATTCTTTCCTTTACACGGATCAGTCGTCCTGGTCCCTTTGCAGAAAAACAGCCCCAAAGCATGATGTTTCCACCCCCATGCTTCACAGTAGGTATGGTGTTCTTTGGATGCAACTCAGCATTCTTTGTCCTCCAAACACGACGAGTTGAGTTTTTACCAAAAAGTTATATTTTGGTTTCATCTGACCATATGACAGTCTCCCAATCCTTTTCTGGATCATCCAAATGCACTCTAGCAAACTTCAGACGGGCCTGGACATGTACTGGCTTAAGCAGGGGGGACACGTCTGGCACTGCAGGATTTGAGTCCCTGGCGGCGTAGTGTGTTACTGATGGTAGGCTTTGTTACTTTGGTCCCAGCTCTCTGCAGGTCATTCACTAGGTCCCCCCGTGTGGTTCTGGGATTTTTGCTCACCGTTCTAGTGATCATTTTGACCCCACGGGGTGAGATCTTGCGTGGAGCCCCAGATCGAGGGAGATTATCAGTGGTCTTGTATGTCTTCCATTTCCTAACAATTGCTCCCACAGTTGATTTCTTCAAACCAAGCTGCTTACCTATTGCAGATTCAGTCTTCCCAGCCTGGTGCAGGTCTACAATTTTGTTTCTGGTGTCCTTTGACAGCTCTTTGGTCTTGGCCATAGTGGAGTTTGGAGTGTGACAGTTTGAGGTTGTGGACAGGTGTCTTTTATACTGATAACAAGTTCAAATAGGTGCCATTAATACAGGTAACGAGTGGAGGACAGAGGAGCCTCTTAAAGAAGAAGTTACAGGTCTGTGAGAGCCAGAAATCTTGCTTGTTTGTAGGTGACCAAATACTTATTTTCCACCATAATTTGCAAATAAATTCATTAAAAACCCTACAATGTGATTTTCTGGAGAAAAAAAATCTCAATTTGTCTGTCATAGTTGACGTGTACCTATGATGAAAATTACAGGCCTCTCTCGTCTTTTTAAGTGGGAGAACTTGCACAATTGGTGGCTGACTAAATACTTTTTTTCCCCACTGTATGTCAAAACAAAATGAAGAAAAGGTAGTCTACTGTATTTTGCTTTTGTGCTTGTAAAGACTTGCCTCATTTACTCAAGCCTTGCAATAAAGATAAATGCTATCGTGTTTCTGTCCAATTTTGTCAGCCTGTATCGGTTCGAGTGGATGGTTTGGTTAGCTGCTGTACTGATGTTTACGCGCTATTTATCTTGGCCAGGTCGCAGTTGTAAATGAGAACCTGTTCTCAACTGGCTTACCTGGTTAAATAAAGGTGAAATAAAATAAATAAATAAATAAAAAATTAGCTGCTGCTGCTGTATCTAATCAGACCTCATCTCCCACCATCTGTTCTCATGACATTTAGACTAGGCTCTGCTCTGGCACACACCTTCTCATGTAACACAGACCCAAACACACACACACCTGGGGACATTCTGTACATTTGTGTGTGTGTGTGTGTGTGTGTTGGAAATATACCTTTTTTGAGTGACTTTAACTTATCTGATGCCCTGAAGATAGTCACTGAATAAACTGGATGTGGAAAAAGCCACGACTGTCAATCTGAACAGTCAGTATTACAGATGCCATGTACTGTAGCCAAATTATGAAAGTGATAACTGCTGCCACAGAAGATCAATCAACATATATTTTTTCTTTTTCTGGTAGCACTTTGTAATAACTCTACGTAATAAAGCATAATAGATTAGTAAATAGTTTATTCATCATTTATTAGTCATTACTCCATTCATAAGATGTTTAATATAGGTCTTTATTAACCATTTACTAATCATTAGTCTTTTTGTGTGGCCTCATCTGAAGTGTGGGCTATTTATACTTTATAAATACTTTATAAATATTTTGAGTGACCAGTGTAATTTCTCACAAAAAGATGGACATGCCATTTCTGAGGGATGTTATATCGATTCCTGGGGTCATTTCATGTGAATCTGAGCTATTGCCGTTCAAGCAGGCAGAAATACAGCAGGTATGACGAGTTTTGTATTTCATGCCTGGTTGAACAGTGAATATATCAGATACACATGAAAACAGGAAATCAACCCAGGAATCGATAGATCATCGCTCAGAAATGCACAAAAACGATATAACATTCAAAATGGGTGAATCTTTCCCTCTTAAGGTCTCAAAATAGCCTAGAACATATCAATGGTTAAAGACTAACCACACAACACAGGATGGTATTGGAAATATAACAAACATTTAATTCACAAAAACTGTTGTGAAACAACTGTTGCAAGGACTTGAGGAAGACTTGTAATGTGAATGTTTTGCTAATGTTGTCAACCTCGCGAACACAAATTAATCATAAAACGGGGAGATCTACCTGCCAGTTTTTCTGTAGTGGATTTTTATTCCTTTCTTACTACTGATACAGTATTTGATTGAGGTATAAATGTTACATGTATGATTTGCAAGTAGAAATGTATAACCTTTAAATGCTTCCAGTGCTTCAGTCTTTAATATTTTAACCTCACTTGTTTTGGTAGAAAAGTCACTGCCAAGAAATGCTAATGTTAGAATTTTTGGAGAATAAATAATGTTATTTTACTCAGCATAGAGTGTGTCTGAAGTTACACGTCACAATATTACAACAGTTTAACTGTTTTGGAATAAAATGTTCAATATATGTTCTTAAACAACCTCTTGTTATAGGCTTTGGGGTTTTGCTCAATTTCGTTTTCGATTTTGTTTTCGATTTACAGGTTGGCTCTCTTTGGGTGTGGCTTGCCCTGATTTGAATCATCCTCGTTGGTCAGGATGTGTTGCACCTGTTGCCTCGTTAGTCAGTCGTTAGTTTAACCTATGCAGGCACAGGTGCTATTTAAGAGTGGCTGGCCGAGTGCTCCAGTTGGCATGAAAGATGTTGGATGAGCGACACTGCTGTTTAGCACCTTCTCCTTAAGTTGTGAAAAATACTTATCTTGTCTCACCTGTTTGGTTTGCTCCACGTTTATTTGCACTCCCTTACCTAAGTTGGTGTGGGTTTTATTTTCCTTTGTTTGTCTGAGAGCTTCAAGTTCCTTGGTGTCCATATCACCAACAAACTATCATGATCCAAATACACCAAGACAGTCGTGAAGAGGGCACAACAAAGCCTATTCCCCCTCAGGAGACTGAAAAGATTTGGCATGGGTCCTCAGATCCTCAAAGTTCTACAGCTGCACCATCGAGAGCATCCTGACTGGTTGCATCACTGCCTGGTATTGGAACTGCTTGGCCTCCGACCGCAAGGCACTACAGAGAGTAGTGCGTACAGCCCAGTACATCACTGGGGCCAAGCTTCCTTGCATCCAGGACCATCTGCAAAGATGGCGTTTGGTCAGCCCCTGGAGACTCCAGAACCGCCTGGAAGCAGCCCACACCTTCGCCCGAGAGCAGCTGGTGAATGCAGGTGTGAGGTAAGTATAAGACCATGCTTAGCCATTGTTCTCTCTCTTACATCTGGTCTTAACAAGAGATGGTCATGGTTGTTTTATATGGTTATCCTTGATTTATTTGGCGAGGCTACGGTCAAACAGTAGCCTGTGTTGAGTTTGGTAAATAAATCGGGAATTCGTAAACTCAAGCGTCTGTCTGGGCATTTGTTCCTTTATGATCTAGCCAGGTCATTACAATATAGTTGATGTTATGGTACTAATGTCGGGGACAGTGGGCGGATTCGATAATGCTGAGCTGCAGGGCACTGGTCTTTGGCCCGTGACATGAACGGCGAAAAGCGGTGAGAGGGGAGCCCCTTCTCAAATCGAACAGAAATCTGCGCCACTCTGTCACGTTGTCAACAAGGCAGCATGGTACATCATCTAGAAACATCTCTTTTAAACATTTTATTTGTTGAATTTTCTAACTAGTTTTCATTGGGAAGGCAAATCAGTAGGCAGGTTTCCGTTGACCCAGGTTTATTCGACAAAAGCAATGTTGCAAAAGAAATATTTGCGACGCGTAATGTTAAGTCAGATATAGGAGACATCTAAAGATCAACAGCATTTTTATCCATTCGACGGGTGGATTTTTCTTTTGTCGAACTTTATTTATAGCGATAAGTGATAAACTGTGTTTTTCAAATAAATGATGATTGCCGAATACTATTGAAGGTAGGCTACGCGGTGCATGTGATGTCTTCACGTAACTAAAAGCTCCACTCCACATTTCATTCTAAATACCTAGCCTACGTCTAGCAAAAATGTTCAACTATAAAATGTTTTTTCTTTGTAGGACAAGGATTGTCCTGACTTTCAAGAATGCTGTTTGAATGTTAAATGACGAGACGGAGGCATTAATGCGAGTAACCAGTCTTGTTCAGTATATTGCAATTATATCCGGGTATCTCAAGTACACCGGTAAAACACTGTTGCAGTAATTAACATTTACCAACAGATGGGATCATTGTGCCATCTTCCACCATAACATCTTCCCTTTTATAAAATAGGACAGGAGCTGTCAATTCACTAACAAAACAAACCTAGTAGTAATTTCCAACATGAACAGTTTAGTATTATTATTATATATATATATATTTTTTTGTTAACCACTTAACACATTTTGATACTCTCTTCACTTTTATCTCTGTCTGTCAACAATCCCTAATGGGAAACCTACAGATTAAGTATTTTTGGTGGCTGGGACAGACGCCCGCAGAGTGAAAAGACAGGGGGCTTACATTTACATTTAAGTCATTTAGCAGACGCTCTTATCCAGAGCGACTTACAGTTAGTGAGTGCATACCATTATTGTTTTATTTTTCATACTGGCCCCCCATGGGAATCGAACCCACAACCCTGGCGTTGCAAACGCCATGCTCTTCCAACTGAGCTACATCCCTGCCGGCCATTCCCTCCCCTACCCTGGACGACGCTGGGCCAATTGTGCGCCGCCCCATGGGTCTCCCGGTTGCGGCCGGGTACGACAGAGCCTGGATTCGAACCAGGATCTCTAGTGGCACACTGCTTGTCTGCGTGGACTGTGGGCTCCCGCACAGGCTTGTCACCTGACTGTCTAAGGGGAGTATTGATGGGCGAGGGAGTGGCCGACCTGTGATCCCCTGGCTCTTCGCCCAGTGCCTCAGGCCCCATGTGACTTGCTGGGGTTCCGTCTTTTGTCATGCGACCCCTATGACCATCAGAGTTCTGAGTAGATGCTGGCTCAGCAATCCGAAGGTCAACCCTGTTACGACGGTACAGTGATCCATTCACTTCGACCAAGTAGGAGCGTGGTGCCACTTTCTGTACACAGGATCCGAGTCTCCAGAGGCCCGTCCGGTCCCTTGGTAGTGGCTTCATTCGCACCGTTTCACCCACCCTGAGTTCAGGTAAGTCTTTTGCTGATTTGTCGTAGATGAACTTGGAGACCTGTCTTCTGTGACGTAGCTTCACCAGCACGTCTGTCACCACACATGGCTCCAGGAGAGTGCTTGCTACTGGCAGAGCTGCTTTTAAACGCTGTGCCATGAGGCGCTGGGCCCGGGCTGCTATCCATGCCTTCTGTCGGGGTATTGCGCCACTGCAGGATTGCTTTCCAGGCATCTTTGCCCTCTCGCAGAGCTTTTTTGCAGAGGTTCTTTGCGATTTTGACTGCCGACTCAGCCTTCCCATTAGCGTTTGGGTGTCGTGGTGATGAAGTAAGCATTTCACTGTAATGTCTGCACCTGTTGTATTCGGCGCATGTGACCAATAAAATTTGATTTGATTTGAAGTGACATGCTCAAATTCCCATTCTGCAGCAAATTTTCGGAACTCACATCCGGTGAATTGGGGTCCATTATCTGAAATTACCCTATCTGGCTGGCCATAGCAGGCAAACTGAGCCTTGCAGCGTTTGATCGTTGTCTCTGCTGAGAGGTCAGGGAGGAGGTCAATCTCCCAGAAGTCTGAGTAATGATCAACTACCAGCAGAAAGTCTTTGCCACTGTGCTGGAAGAGATCTAGACTTACTATCTGCCAGGGGCGCATTGGTAGCTCGTGGGACATCGTCTCTCTCTGTTGCTCAATGGCATATTCATTGCAGATTGTGCATTTACTGACAGTCTTTGATTTCACTCTGCATTCCTGGCCAATACAGTGTGTCACGTGCTTGTCTGTAACAGGCCTCACCTCCTATGTGACTTGAGTGCACGCGCACCAACATCTCAGGGCGCAGAGACCGGGGAATAACGACTCTCTGACCCTTGAATATTACTCCGTTTTGAACACTGAGCTCTTCTTTGACTGGCCAATATTCTCTGATGGCTAAAGCAGTTTCTTCCTTGCAGTCGGGCCAGCCCATCAGAATCACAGACCTCAATGCCTGGAGTTGCTCGTCCCTGTCTGTGTGCTGTCTGATTTGTATAAGGCGCTGGTCCGTAACATTGAGGTAGTCAGCCTGGTTGATGTGTTCAACATCCACTTGCTCTGTTTGTAAGCTGCACACTGCATGTTGTTCATGCATGGAGCGTGTGTGAGTGCCTGATACAGTAGCCCTGCTGAGCGTGTCACTCACATACATCTCTGGCCCTGGCTTATACACCACCTTGAGGTTGTAGTTTTGTAGGGCCAGTAGCATGCTCTGCAGTTGTTTCGGGGCATTCAGGAGAGGCTTGCTGAAATATAGCAATAAGGGGCTTGTGATCTGTCTCTGCGGTAATATTGTCACGCCCGTACAGGTAGTGGTGGAAGTGTTGGCATGCAAACACAATGCTGAGGCACTCCTTCTCTATCTGGGCATAGTTCTGCTCTGTTGGAGTGAGTGCCCTAGAGGCGAATGCCACAGGCTGGCCCTCTTGCATGAGGCAACAGCCCAGTCCATACTGGCTTGAGTCACTCTGAATCGTGACAGGTTTTGACACATCGTAGTATCGCAGTACAGGTGTCTGGGTGACCAGTTGTTTTATTTCCCTCACCGCTGTGTCATGTTTTGGGAGCCAATGCCAGATGGTGTCCTTGTCCATGAGCCTCCTTAGTGGTTCACACTCTTCAGAGAGCAGCGGTAGGAACTTGGCCAGGTAGGTGACGAATCCGACGAAGCGCTGCACTGCCTTCACGTCAGATGTGTGGGGCATATCCAAGACAGCCTTCACTTTTTCTGGATCCGCCTTCAATCCGGTGGAGGACAAGATGTGCCCATGAAAGCGAACATCTGGCACTTTAAACTGAAGCTTTTTTATGCTTAGCCTTAGCTTGACCTGTCTGCATCATGCATATCCATAGCTTGTCTGGTTTCTTGACGATAACCATATTACTTATCCAGTCTGTAGGCTCGGTGACGGATATGATGTGGCCATCTGCTTCGTATTTGTCAAGCTGAGCCTTCGTAGCTGCTTTCATGGCCACTGGTACATTGCGGGGTGCACACTGGACAGGCTGGATTGCTGCATCCAACTCAAAATGGACTTCGCCGGGAACTGACTCGACCGGTGCGTTGAAGACATCATGGTACTTGCTTAGGAGAGTCTCCTTGCTCAGGGGCCCAGCCTGGACTTTGTCTATAATGTTAAGATCAGCTGGGATGGTGAAGTTAATAAGCCCAAGGTCCTCGCATGTAGAACCTGACAGTAATGGCTGTTGACTAGCCTCAACTATTTCAAACTCAAGAGTGTGTTTCTGGCCACGTAAAACACACTCTATCACAAACAGGCCTAAAGAGGTCATGAACTGGCCTGAATACAGTTTCAGCTTGGTGCTACTCTGTGTGAGTTTGTCTCTGGGCGCGAGCCTCCTTTTCTCTTTAAGGCTCATGTTACGTGGCCCCTGAATCTAGCTGGCATTGCTGTGGTTTATTATTAAGTAGCAGGGTGACAAACAATTTTTTTTCTTTTGCCCTTACTGCCCCTATGCAATCGCTAGCATATACATCCTCTGTGCTGTTGTTCCCTTCATCTGTGTTTATTTCAATGGAGTGCACTTTACCAACCTTTCTCAAGCTTTTCATGCAGGCCCTTGGGAAGTGATTAGCTGTACCACAGGATTTGCATATTGTTCCATAGGCTGGGCAGTGTTCTTTTCCTCGTCCATGAGAAATGCCACAATATCGGCATGCATTGGGGTTGTCTACTGCAGAGTTGGCTATAGTATTAGCATTAGCTGTGGCAAAAGGGAATTTCTTTACTGGCTGCCTGAATGTAGCATTGACATTGTCCATATGTTGCCTTTCTAGCTCCATGGACCTTATCTGTAAGCTCTGCTGCACGGCATGTCTCCACTGCCAAGACCAGTGTCAGGTCACGTTCTCTAAGCAAACGTCTGCGGGTGCCCTCATCAGTTATGCCAAGCACTATCTTGTCTCTGATCAGTTCATCTCTTAAAGCACCATAGTCACATGTAGCTGCCTTTTCCCTTAGCTTAGTGACAAAGCTGTCAATGGACTCCCCGTCCTCCTGTTTGCAACAACCGAAAACATAACGCTCGTAGATAACGTTCTTTGCTGGCTTAAAGTAAAGTTCGAGAGCATCAAGAATAGCTGTAGCGTTACCTTGCTGAGCTGCTGTTAGGTTCAGGTTGTGTTTGTATACGTGTCGGCATTCAGCTCCCATTATAGTCCTCAAAGTGGCAGCCACTACCTCATTGTCCTTTTCCCGAAGTCCCGTTGCTAGTGCATAGTCCTCCCATTCACCTCTAAACGTATCCCAGTTTGTGCTCCAATCTCTGCTGAGCTTCATAACGGCGGGAGGGGGAATGTTCGCTGCCATGTCTAAACGGTGCTAACAACACAGAAGCTAACTAGCAAACTCAATCTAGCTAAGGACAATTCCGGCGACGTTTTACTCAACTAAGCTTTTTTTTGTAAACCAGAACAGGTGACTCTAATTTGCGGAAAGCATGGTTAGTTATCTGACTCTGACACCATGTTTGAATGTTAAATGACGAGACAGAGGCATTGATGCAAGTAACCAGTCTTGTTCAGTATATTGCAATAAATCCGGGTATCTCAAGTACACCGGTAAAACACGGGAGTTGCAGTAATTAACATATACCAACAGATGGCATCATTGTGCCATCTTCCACCCATAACAAATGCCTGAATTGCTTCACCTTGCTTTTCTGGTTGCCTGGCAAGTTTCACCATCCAATTATTTCAGATCTACAGGAATGCAGGTTTCACCATGGCACGAACTAGCCTAGGCAGCCGATAGTGCATGGGAGCTAGATCTGTGGCGTTATGTTAATGATGAGAATTATTAGAATTTGGCAAAGATATGTCAATTATTGCATTATATCCATGCTGGCTTTCGTGGGCTACCTGAGACAAGAAACCTAAGTGGGAGGGCATACAGCTGTATGCACAATTTGCCTAAATGAGTAATGGAAATACTTCAACCTACATTTGTATTCAACGTTTAATGATTTGGGTGACGTCATTACATACAGCTGTTTTCAGTATAGTTAAATGGAAACGCACCCTAGCATGCAATTGTCACATCTATTTTCTATGTAAACTTTCACTGGACAAGTTTAATTGAAACATAGCTGCTCTTGCATGTGTGAAAACACAATCCTACTCATTACTCCATGTGCTTAATTACGTCACTTTTATTTTGAGCTAACTGACGTCATGATTTGACCAAGTGTTTTTTCATGTTGCCAGTTGTCTTAAAAGCACGATAGGTGAATCTCTCCCAAGTCTATGGATGCTCGTCTGAAGTAGAATAATTAATTGGTAATCAATGTCATTGTTGTCAAGGGTGCATTAATAAAGGCAATAAACAGCCAAACACTAGAACATTGTCTTTGAAGAGTTTATTTATTTGTTGGAGCTCAAACAAGCTGTGCAGATCTGCTGGCTACCCTTTTGTGTGAAGAAATCAGACTATCCAACTATTGTTACTCATTCAGAGTCAATGAAACAGTGGCGAGACATTGAGGTAAGTGGTTATTTAAAAAACTGGATGACATCTACTAAACACACTGTACTGATTCAGGGATGTGTGAATGGCAAGGATGTCTGGCAAGAGCAGAGCCAAAGGATGTCAGGGCAAAGGGTTTTTCTTGTCACCACACAACGCACTCCGGTTCACTTTGGGTACTTATACAACAGGGTGTGATGTTTCTAGGAGGAAAGAGATAAATGGAAATATAATTAACCATGCAAAGTTATACACAAAGGCTATACAAGGCAATTGGGCCTAAACATATTTACACTACTGCATCACACAAGTTAAGCTAAATACAATACTGTTCTCAATTGAACACTAAAGATAAACATGCATGAAGCTAAACATGCATAATATTGCAGTGTCTGAATCACATATCAATGAATATTGATGGCTAAATAGTAAGCGGCCCATGAAGAGCCTGAAGCTAGTATTAGCTGTTTGAATTCATCAGAATTCTCTCTCTCATAGTGCATCAAAATTATTTGCGCACGAGCACGCAGGGCAAAACGTAAGTACACACTCCCCTATTCCCAGGATGCAGGCATGCATAATAACAAATCAACATGCTATATTAATATATGAACCTGGTGAAATTCACAAAGTACTTTAACAACTGTTACACGTGTACTGTATGACAGAGTCATAGACCGTTTTATCAACATGAAAGCGAGGAGGATGGCATTGCCGTTTCTCTACAAGTAGGGTGAGTCAACATGCTTTTCTACATGCACAAACGCACACAGAAATCAGATCCATGGACAGCCACATCATATTTAGCTTACGTTGACTGGACTAAATTGTTTTTGGTATATTTTAGTTGTCACAGTATTAGACTAAGCAGAGGTGATTTGATTATGTTTAAATGTTAAAGTTGAAATGGTGCTGGAATAGTGGAGGCAGCTCCTGTTTTCTTTGCGACTTGCGGTAACACTCTTTGGTTCTAAATCAATAGTTGTTTAGTGGTCCGAAAATGTCGGAAACATTAACTTGCTTGACAATGCTGTAGGTCATGTCTGTTACTGTACATGCAATATGCTTTGTGGACTTCACTGGACAGAGGTTGCTATCTGGTTTTGGCAACAATGTCATAAATTGAAAATATATAATTATGTTGTTTGGTAATTGAATAAATGTTTGGATCAATGGTTGCGTGGTGATAGATGTCTCCATACAAAATAAATGCACAATAAAATGTTAAAAATATATAAGACTTTCTGCATTACAGGTGTTAGCAGTTTGGAGTTTTGTACTAAGTTTTGAAAATTCACAACATGCTTATGAAAATAGCACCAAAGCGATAGATTTTTTTGTTGTTGGCAAATACAGTACAGTGGTATGAAAAAGTATTTGCCCCCTTTCTAATTTTCTCTACTTTTGCATATTTGTGATACTGAATGTTATCAGATCTTCAACCAAAACCTAATATTAGATAAAGGGAACATAAGTGAACAAATAACACAACAATTACATATTTATTTCATTTATTTCATAAACAAAGTTATGCAACATCCAATTCCCCTGTGTGAAAAAGTAATTGCCCCATTTTACATTTACATTTTCCCTTACACTCAATAACTGGTTGTGCCACCTTTAGCTGCAATGACTCCAACTAAATGCTTCCTGTAGTTGTTGATCAGTCTCTCACGTTGCTGTGGATGAATTTTGGCCCACTTTTCCATGCAGAACTGCTTTAACTCAGTGACATGTGGGTTTTCAAGCATGAACTGTTCGTTTCAAGTCCTGCCACAGCATCTCAATTGGGATTAGGTCTGGACTTTGACTAGGCCATTCCAAAACTTCCAATTTTTGTAGCTTTTTAGCAATTTTCATGTAGACTTGATTGTGTGTTTTGGATCATTGTCTTGCTGTATGACCCAGCTGCACTTCAGCTTCAGCTCACAGATGGATGGCCTGACATTCTCCTGTATAATTCTCTGATACAGAGCAGAATTCATGGTTCCTTCTATTAAGGCAAGTCGTCCAGGTCCTGAGGCAGCAAAGCATCCCCAAACCATCACACCACCACCACCATGCTTGACCTTTTGGTATGATGTTCTTACTGTGGAATGCAGTGTTGTGGTTTTCGCCAGGCATTACCGGAACCATGTTGTCCAAAAAGTTATACTTTTGAATCATCTGTCCATAGAACGTTCTTCCAAGAGCCTTGATGATCGTCCAGGTGCTTTTTGGCAAACTTTGAGTCAACTTTTTGGATGAGATGGTTCCCATTATGCCTGGCGAAAACCAAACGCTGCATTCCACAGTAAGAACATCATACCAAAGGTCAAGCGTGGTGGTGATGGTTAATATGCTGCATTGCCATTTCAATAATCCCCATTTGGTCAACATTTCAGATTTAATCATTTCTGCAGTATCTAACACAGGATATCCTAGCAAGATCTTTCAAGAGAAATGTGACTCATGGTCTTTCGTATCAGTGGATGCAAGTTCCTGTTTTGCAGAAAATGTGCTCCTACACTTTCAGGGTATGCTCTTTCAGTTATTCTTCACTCCGAACCTAAAAAAAAATTCTGCATATGTATTCCCTCTTGAAAATAAGTGTCATTTATTGTAAAAACAAGTAAAGCATGGTCCTGATGTTTTCATATAGGGTCTTGTTTGGAACGATAGTTCCTGACCAACTTTACAATAAGGTAACATAACTTTTTTTTGTTCCCCTTGTCTTGTAGTTGGTGGATGGTGGTCTCATGTTTCTGCTCCTTAGTTTGACTAGGATTTCTGCACAGAGAGAAATGTCCTTAAACCCCACTACAATAGGTCATTACACAGGTATAGCATCTTCACATTTCACACATTTTACGTCCTATTATTACAAAGCATAGTGAATATATTGTACCTAGAACAATAGACCTCTTTTAGTCGGGTAATGTATGTTAATATTTTAGCAGAGTCCCCATGTAACCGATCTGAGGGGGATGCAACTACTGTGACAGAGGGGGAGGGCCTTAGTTTGCCAGCCTACCATAACCTGAGTGAGTTGGATTGGGCCAACGTGACTGAGTTTACCTGGTACAGAAACGGAACCCAGGAGCTCCCGTCCTCTGAGGAAGGGCGTGTGCATCATCATGGGCCGGTGCTCTTCTTCCTCCCCCTTTTAATCAACGACTCTGATCAGTACTACACCTACTGGTAATACAACAACAGTGTGTTGATGTGTGTGTGTTTTAGGGGTTAAATTGGTAATTCGGAGGTGGGGGAGCCCTATTTGGGGGGCTTAGGGTTAGGTTGAGGGTTGAGTCTAGGGTTAGTGTTGAACCTGGATGTGTACATGAAGCTAGGGCTAGGGTAGGCATGCACATTTACAAAGAAAAAAAACCTAAATGTCCCTTGTCTTGCATGAACGTTGAATAATATTATACAGTGCATTCGGAAAGTATTCAGACCCCTTTACTTTTTCCACATTTTGATACGTTACAGCCTTATTCTAAAACGGATTAAATAAAATACAAATCCTCATCAATCTGCACACAATACCCCATAATGACAAAGCGGAAACAGGTTTTTAGAAATTCTTGCAAATGTAAAAATAAAAATGGATACCTTATTTACATAAGAATTCAGACTCGGAATTGAGCTCAGGTGCATCCTGTTTCCATTGATCATCCTTGATGTTTCTACAACTGAATTGGAGTCCACCTGTGGTAAATTCAATTGATTGGACATGATTTGGAAGGCATATATCTGTCTATATAAGGTCCCACAGTTGACAATGCATGTCAGAGCAAAATCCAAGCCATGAGATCGAAGGAATTGTCCGTAGAGCTCTGAGACAGGATTCTGTCGGGGCACAGGTCTGGGGAAGGGGACCAAAACATTTGTGCAGCATTGAAGGTCCCCAAGAACACAGTGGCCTCCATCATTCTTAAATGGAAGAAGTTTGGAACCACCAAGACTTCCTAAGAGCTGGCCGCCCGGCCAAACTGAGCAATCAGGGGAGAAGGGCCTTGGTCAGGGAGGTGACCAAGAACCTGATGGTCTCTCTGAATGAGCTCCAGAGTTCCTCTGTGGAGATGGTTGTCCTTCTGGAAGGATCTCCCATCTCTGTAGCACTCTACCAATCAGGCCTTTATGGTAGAGTGGACATACAGAAGCCACTCGTTAGTAAAAGGCACATGACAGCCTGCTTGGAGTTTGCCAAAAGGCACCTAAAGGACTCACCATGAGAAACAAGATTCTCTGGTCTGATGAAACCAAGATTGAACTCTTTGGCCTGAATGCCAAGCGTCACGTCTGGAGGAAACCTGGCACCATCTCTACGGTGAAGCATGGTGGAGGCAGCATCATGCATTGGGGGTGTTTTTCAGCGGCAGGGACTTGGAGACTAGTCAGGATAGAAGGAAAGATGAATGGAGCAAAGTACAGAGAGATCCTTGATGAAAACCTGCTCAGGACCTCAGACTGGAGCGAAGGTTCACTTTCCAATATGACAAAGACCCTAAGCACACAGCCAAGACAATGCAGAAGTGGCTTTGGGACAAGTATCTGAATGTCCTTGAGTGGCCCAGCTAGAGCCCGGACTTGAACCCGATCGAACATCTCTGGAGAGACCTGAAAATAGCTGTGCATCGACGCTCTCCATCCAACCTGACAGAGCTTGAGAGGATCTGCTGAGAAGAATGGGAGAAACTCGCCAAATATAGGTGTGCCAAGCTTGTAGCGTCATACCCAAGTAGACTCGAGGCTGTAATCGCTGCCAAAGGTGCTTCAACAAAGTACTGAGTAAAGGGTCTGAATACTTAAGTAAATGTAATATTTCAGTTTTTTATTTTTTATTAATTTGCTAACATTTCTAAAAACCTGTCATTATGGGGTATTGTGTGTAGACTGATGAGGAAAAACAACAATTTAATCGATTTTAGAATAAGGCTGTAACGTAACAAAATGCGGAAAAAGGGAAGGGGTCTGAATACTTTCCGAATGCACTGTATTTGAACTTACTCTGCCAATTTAAATTTGAGGCAAAATATCCACAAAAAACTATTATAACCGTCTTCAAAACGCGGGTCTCGTGTGTGGCAATAAAGATGTGTTTGCTCCTGACCTAAGGCCAAGCACAAGATGGAAGGACATGCACGCCGATATATGCATACTGACCAAAATATTGCAGGTGTTTACATGGTTTTGAGCATGTGCCAGATGATAGAAATATCAACGGCAGTACCGGTACTCTAAAAAGTCAGGTAAATAATACTTTCCTGTCGATATTTTGTCTCAAAATTCGACCCACTGAAGGACCAACCACACAGACAACTGGTATGGTAAAATGTAATACAATTTTATTAAACATTCTGGCTTGTAAGGAAACTTTCTACGTTTTTACACTGCTTAGTTTCAGGATGTATAGACTCTTAGAAAAAACATTTGTTATCTATAGCCTAAAAGGGTTATTCGGCTGGCCCCCAGTTAGAACCCTGTTTGTTCCAGGTAGAACCGTTTTGGATAACTGGTACACTGTGTATATTCATATGTTCCAGGAGAAAGGCAGCAAACACCTGCGTCATATTTGTGACAAAGGTGATTGTGGTCAAAGCCCAACCGTTCGATCACTCAGTCCTGTTCAGTGATATCTCAGATTCAGCAAACAAAATCCGTATCCCATGTCCTGACCCCGTGGAACAACTGTGCCAGGATGGAAAAGAAAACTTAGCCTGGTATAAGGTACTGAACATGACCAGAATGCTAACACAAACCTCAATCCTGCAAAACTATTTACCATTGGTTCTCAACTCCTGTCCTAAAGCTCATAAGTGTTGCACAGTTTTTGTTCTAGCCCAGCACTAACACCCAACTCATCATCAAGCTCTTGATTAGTGGAATCAGGTATCTTACTGCTAGTTCAGCAAAGAAGTTTGTCAAATTGTTTGTCTTTCATTTCAGAATTTCAGTCTCATTCCAAACGAGTCTGAGAGTAATCTGTGGGTAAATGGCACCTCAAAAGCAGACGAGGGCATCTATACGTGTGTGTGCACGTGGGATCACAACGGGAGGGTTCTCAACACTTCTGCATCCAGGAGACTAAAGATCCAAGGTAAGTAGGTCGTGGCTTGATGACAGCTCTGTCAATCCACTCAGCATCTTATTTATTTGATTTTAGCTTTACTGAAACCTCATCCAAGATGGCAGCAGGGTCAGCAAACATAGAAACTCTAGGCTAAATTACAGTAGGTTATTAGGCTACACAAACAAACAGGATCAAAAGCAACATCAAAAGCAACCCTCATATCACGTGTGGTCTTTGAGGCAGCAACAATCATCAAAAACATCAATGACTACATTTTGAATGTATCCAAAAGTATCTTTCTGACTAAACTGTGCGTTTGTCTCCTTCAGCTCCCTCTGCCTCGCATCCTCCTCAGATCAACCTGCCTAGAGACGGAAGCACAGAGACCACTGACCTGTGTAGGGATCACACCTGGCTCAAATACTTTCAAATACTTGTGTTGTGCTTGATTTGGTTTGCCCGGTATATCTCTCCGTCTTCGTTGTATCTCTTGTTCTTCATAGACACCACAAAGAAGTTGAGGTGTGAAGCATTTTGTGGGCAGAACATTAAAGACAACTGTCATGTGTGGTGGGAGATGAACAGAGTGAAAGTGGGTTCGCAGCAGCAAGGCTACTCAGTGATCACCACCAGGTAGGTACGCACGCACGCACACACATGGATGCACGCATACACACAAGCATACACACACTTGTTCTTGAGAACATGGTAACAGAATTTACACAGACCCCAGATTCACCAGTGAGAATTCACTGTGTGAATATTTTGTGTGTGTGTGTTACTGTAGCGAGGTGGAGGTATCTTCAATGCGGAGTATCTTCACGGCTATCCTGACCATAGACACAGTGACTATCAAGGACCTCCAGTCAGAGTTCAAGTGTGTTGCCAGCAACGACCAGAAATTGATTCATGCAGTGGTGACTCTCAAACCAAGATGTTAGTGCACACACACTTACACAAACATCACTCAGACACACATCCACATGTCACACAAACAAAATCACACATATACACTCTGTAACTTTCTTGGTGTTGTGTCCTCCATGTCTTCCCCCAACAGGGTTTATATTTATGGGTCTACGTGTGGCATTGCTGCTCTTCTTCTTGCTAGCTGCTGTAGCCGTCAAAGTGTTTGACATCGATCTGGCTCTCCTCTTCCGTGGAGTTTTCAAATGCTATGATCGATCTGAGGGTAAGAACATCTAGCCATAGACTAAAGTTTACTGATGCTATTTCACTAAGATATTTCATTGTACAGAAATGCTTATTCAGCCTACATTATCTGTATAGTATTGCGTACCATATAAACATATTACTACATTTAGTTTTTAGTCACCACACAGGAGCACTCTAACCTTGTACTGTACAGTAAATGTCTCAATCGGCCCACTGATTGTGCAGTGCAGTTGTCACGCCCTGACTCAGAGGACGCTTATATGTTGAGTCAGGGTGTGTATATTCCTTGTTGTGATTTTCTATGTTTAGATCTAGTATGTCTAGATTTAAGTTGGCCGGTGTGGTACCCAATCAGAGGCAGCTGTCGCTATTGGCACTAGTGGGTTGTGGGATCTTGTTCCGTGTTAGGTATGTTGTTTGTGTACCTTGGACTTCACGTTTCGTTTGTTGTTTTGTCGTTGTTTATTCGGTTCAAATAAACATGTATGCATATCGCTGCGCCTTGGTCTGACCCATTCATCAACGAACGTGACAGCAGTTGTTTGCAGTAGGCCTTTCGCAACAGGTCCCGCCTTGGGTCAATCCCACTACTAGTGTAGAAGTAATGGGCCATTTATACTAAAATAACTCAATTTCAGTTCAAATAGAATTTAATCAAATCTCTCAAATCTACTCCTTTCATGCTGAGGTTTGACAGAAACCTCCTCTTTGTCTGTGTTTTCAGATGGGAAGGTCTATGATGCTTACATTGTCTACCAAATGGATGGCATAGACAAAGACATGGACGAGAAAGTGTTTCACTTCGTGAGCAGCGTTCTGCCGACTGTCCTGGAGCAGAAGTGTGGCTTTAGACTCTTCATCCACGGCAGAGACGACCTACCTGGAGAAGGTTGGTTCTTTCAGACTGTGTCTTGCCCTCTAAGAAGCAAATGTAACAGTAATAAACAGTACCAAAGTCGAAAGTTAACTTCTCCTGCTCCTCTCTGTTCTGTTGTCCCCAGACCGCATGGAGTTGGTGGAGGCCTGCATGCGGCTGAGCAGGAGGCTGATTGTCATCCTGACCCCCAGCTCAAGCTCAAGGTCAGGCTCAGGAGGTCAAGGGTCATGGGGCCAGTGGGGCTACTCGTCATCGTTGACCTCAGCGGAGGACTATGACTGTCAGGTGGGGCTCCACCAGGCTCTGGTCCACAGTGAGATGAGCGTCATACTCATCCAGCTGGGAGACATGGGGGAGGGGGGCTACACACACCTGTCCCCCGGCCTGCAGCACCTGGTCCGCAAGAGTGCCCCCTTAATGTGGCAGGAGGGAAAGCGTGGGTCGACGCTGCCCAACTCAAGCTTCTGGAAGAGGGTGCGTTACATGATGCCTTGGCCGCGCCACTCAACTAGTTTTGACAACCGGTTAATATGACTCTTCTATGTGAACGATCAGAAGGTCTGAGGACTTGAAGTGCGGTTGGAGGTCTGGGATTCTGTTATAGAAGAGAACACCCCAGGTTGTCTCTGAAAATCCTTATTCCAGTCATAGAAATATAATGAATGATTCCAGTGCTGTGCAGAGATATACACAGGTTAGCTGAGAACGTCACAAAAACGATGTGTACGCTTCAATGTGGCAGAAGGCCGTGTGTTGTTTTGATTCTGGATGGCTAGCAACAATGAAAAGAAACTGCCATGTGGGGAATTGTAAATGACTAATTTCAGCAAGTGTTATCTTGTTCTTTATTTTTATTTTATATATATATATATATATATATATATTTTTTTTGGGGGCGGATGGATCAGCTTAATATTGCAGATAGATTGTATCTTCTATCAATGTAATTGTCTGCATCACTTCCAATCCCCCATGTTTTTTTTTATATTTTTATATATATATACTCCCCTTTATTACTTTTCAACCCCACCATCCTTTCCCTACTTGGAGTAAATTAGTGAACAACAATGCCCAGGCCTCTACTTCCGGTCTATACTTACTATATACACCTTATGGACAGAGTTAATTTTACAATAATTCTATTATATATATATTTTATTTTTATTTATTTTTTATTGCTCCTGAACTTCTTCTACTCTCAACCTCTCCGATCATTTTCATGATGTCCATCCGGTTTGCTTCTATATGCCATATCTTTCTAACTGTGCTCTTTCCCAAAAGCTCCCAACATACAACCTATATACTTATTATGGACACAGTATGCTTACATTATTAGCTATCTTGGTTATTATTTGTTATTTGTTATTAGTCCCATCCTTCAACTCTATTCAATACCTCCCATCTATCTCTTAACACCATCCATATAGGATTTCTATTTGCCATATATATTTCAACCGTACTGTGATGTTTTACAAAAGTTCTGAACCTTTCTATTCTCATTGCTTCTACAGATTGTGAATTAAAAAAACATTTTTGCTAAAAGTATTATTATATTATTGATTGATTGACTATGACTTTTCAGATCACCCAGTAATGCTATCTGCAAGGTTAGTTCCAGGTAAATATTGCAATCCTTTAGCCATTCCTGGACCTGTGTCCAAAAACAAGCTACAAATGGACAGAACCAAAACAAATGATCTCTGGTCCTCTGTAGCTCAGTTGGTAGAGCACGGCGCTTGTAACGCCAAGGTAGTGGGTTCGATCCCCGGGGCCACCCATACACAAAAAAATGTATGCACGCATGACTGTAAGTCGCTTTGGATAAAAGCGTCTGCTAAATGGCATATTATCTAATGATTCTGTCTCTTCACAGCAACATCTGCAGAGCTGGGAAGATTGTATCCCCCATATAAATAACATTCTATTGGTAGGTAGCAAGAATTTTATATAATAATTTAAATTGAAAGATTCTAATTTTTGAATCCGGTGTCGTTTTGCGTGTCAGTTCATAAACACTATGCCATGGCATCGGTACGTCAAAGATCTCTTCCCAACTATTTTGCAATCTATATGGGACGGCTGTCAATCCTTTGGTCCTTAAGTGAAACTGATATACTTTTTTATTTATCACAGTTTTCCTTAACCAATTATGTTCTTTAATGCACATGCTAGAATAGGGGCACGCACCAGCTTTCCCTTGAGCACCTCGAAGGCCCTCTGACAGGTGTCAGTCCACTCAACCGGGTGGTTCTTCTTTCCCAACTGCGTGGTCCTAGTCAGTAAAGCATTGAGAGGGGCTGCGATGTTAGCAAAGACAGTAATGAACCATCTATAATAGCCCACGAATCCCAATAATGAGCGTATTGAGCGCTCCAATCGTGGATGGCGCCGCTTCACATTCTGCACGAGGGTAATAAGCAGGTGAATCATCCTCAGCTGTGTTTCAACACAGGCCTGTGAAGAGATGCGACTTGGGGAAAAAACACACACACACTGAAATCCATTTATGTGTATGCTGTCAATCAACAAAAAAAAAAGCTAAATAAGCATGCGTTTCTTTTACGAAAACATGGTTTTCAACATGGTTGAATGGGAAAAGAAAACAATTATGTCACACTCTGTGATAAATACACTGATGAAACGCTGCAACATCAATGTCACTGGAGGGTATTCAACAGACATTTACCATTTAATCGACTTGATCTCATCTCATTGCAATATTTGATGTTTGTCTAAAGGCCGGATTTTGGAACGATTCATTATGACTTGGAGTGACCTGACTTGTCAAAATAATGACTTCAAGAACACCAAATCAGTTAAGTTTAGGCAAGGATTCAACTTGGTTAAGGTCCAAGCTAAAAGGTCCAGGCTATGTTATTCACCAGACACTTCTGGGGACGAGGTTAGGAGAGGTTTAAATAGAAAAAGTAGTCCCTGGTCAACAGCCTGCTTTTCTCTAAACAAATCTTTACTTTACAAAGATTTAGTCAGCAAATACGATCCCTTGGAGGGGTTGAGTTTTCCCATAACTGCTCACATCTTCTGCATTCAATTACAGCAATGTTGTTGTGGCTGTGTTGACGTTGCTGATGTAAATATTTAGTCATCTGGTCATCATTGTGACCTTTCATCGTAGTTGACCCCTGGCGGTTTTCTATTTCTCCACTTACTCTTTTCTCCTCCCATATAACTTGTTCCTTCTCTTCTTCCCTCTTTCCCTCCATCCACTCCTCCTGCACTGAAACGTGGGTCTCGTCACTCATCTCGAGCTGACTAGTTCAGAGCGAGGGATTCTGGGGGAGGACAAATACCCCAGGAGGCCAGGCCTATGTAGCTGAATATGGTTGAATACGACCCCCTCCAGTCATTCACAGGCTCATTAGTTAGATGCGAGTCCTGTGCGCTCTCACTTCTTACGAAGACTAATTTAGCTAACATCAGCATTGAACTAAATGGTCTAAATGGTACAACGCTCCAAAGCCCCTAGGGGGTGGGAGATGGGACATTTTTAAAGTAAGCAGAAATTACTGGCGTCCAAGTCAGCATAATGTTTATCCCACTCCCACTGTATCTGTCGTTACAGTGGGAGTGGGATAGTTAAATTGTCACAGTGAGACCCAGTAGTCAAAATGAATCAGCCATTAATTTCGTATCCAATCGCAACTCATAGTCAGTTGAAACTGAGATGATTATCTTTATTCCTACTCCATCCCTTATCTTCCTCTATAGATGAATATACATTATAATGGTCAATACAGACATATTGCTATGCATCCGAAGCCTCTGTGAAATAAATACGCACGAATATAAAGTTCAGATACAGGAAATCTTTACTGTCCAAATACAGTAATTTGATTGCAGCAGTATACATACAATAGACATACAAGTATACTACAAATCAGGTAAACAAAAACATAAAAAAGTATGTAATTGATGAAAGATAACCTTAGCGCTACGGACTACGAAAAGTTTGGGACAGTCACCCAAGGTAATTAGGAAACCATATGTAATTTGGGCGAACTATCCCTTTATGCAAAGACGTTAGCTGCTCCTTTTACCAGTAGGGGTCTCCCTAAAACTATTTACAGAACTACAATTCTGCTTCTCAAACAGATTATACAATGTGCTGGGCCATCTGTTTCAATGGCTAATCAGGGGAATCAGACTCCATTTCCTTCTCTCTGGCCTCTTCACCTCGTATCAGTAAACTCCCCAGTAGAGACCCTGCTGCAGCCCCTATAGTTGTCCCTGTGGCTGCCCTTAGTGGTGCCCTCACAGAGCAAGCCATGGCCCCAACCACTGCCCCCAGTACTGCTGCCCCAACCTTCAGCCATGGTGCTACTCCCTGTTCATCTCCAACACTCTGCTCTCGTCCTGCTGTGTCCCTCTGCCTCTCGTCTTCCTTCTGTGACAACATCTGTGTCTTTCTCAAATGTCTATGTTGAGTCTCTGTAAAAGAGAGCGCATGCATTATGATTTAGCATTAACAATCACCATGTTTTACATTATTTAACTACATTTATAGCTAAATGAGATCTGAAATGGAGGCAATTCACGCACTCACTTAGATAAGAGGTGTCCACCATGTCTGCAGGTGCTGTAGATTCCTCTCTGTGTAGTTGCATTCGATCCTCCTTAATCTTCAGATGGTTGATCATGTCTTCTTCACTCACGTTATTCTCATGCTTAATCTCTGTTACCTTTCTCTCAAGCTTTGAAACCTGCCTTTCTTTCATTTCATTCATTTGTTTATTCTCTTGTAACTCCTTCTGTAAAACAACTATTGTGGCATTCTACTCCTCTTCTCTCACTTTATTCTGATGGTTAAACTCCGCTACATCTCTCTCAAGTTTTGATATCTCCCCTTCTTTCCTTTCATACCTGTGTTTATTCTCCTGTAGCGGTTTCTGTAAATCAGCTATTGTGGCATTCAACTCCTCTTCTTTTTCAAACGTTCTCTTTTCCAGGTTTTCTATCTTGTCTCTCAGTTCTTTACTTTCTGTTTTATGCTTCTTCTCCATCTGATCAAATGCTCTGTCGTTCTCCACACACATTTGTTTGAGGGCCTCTTTCTCTCGCTCATACTCCATATGTCTCTCTTCTGTCTCCTTTTCTCTCATTGTGCTTCTCTGCTCCATCTCTTTCAACATTCCATCATTCTCCTCATATCTCTTATGTATTTTCTCTACTTTCCTCTCTTTCTCTTCAATCATACTTTTAAGCTTGTTATTCTCCTTCTCTACCTTCTCTAGTCTTCTCCCAATCTCCTCAGAGCTTTTTGTCAACTTCTTGTTGCTCTCCCCGAGCTCCCAGTACATTTTGAGCCAGTGTCCACCATCGTTTCCCACCACTGTCTCCTCAATTTTCTCCAGAAGTTCTTTGACCTGAGGGCCTCCAGCCGTGCTTGTGTTATCAAAGACATGGTACCTGTCACCACATTTATCAACAAGCCACAGAAGGGCAGGCCATCTCTCGATGTGATGTTCGATGGTTGTGTCTCCAAGCTTGTCTCCCCAGGTGAATAACACTATAGCTTGACTCCAGACTGACCAGCCAATCAGATTCAGTTGTTCTTCTGCTCTTGACCTGTCTGTCTCTGTGAATGTTTCGTCACTGCGTACGACCACGAGGACAGCGTGCGGCTCTGGAGCACAAAGAGATGCACCTTGGGTAATCTGTAGTCTTACTTCTTCAGGAGTATCCTCAGTGCAGTATCGCCCATGCCACCCGGGTGTGTCCACCACTGTGACTTGCCTTACGGCGATGTCACCCTGTCTCTTCACACTGTGAGAAGTCGTGTGTCCAGCCTCAAAGTTTTCCTTACCCAGGATGCTATTTCCAGATGAGCTCTTCCCAACCCATCGCGGTCCCACTATGATGATTCTCTGCTCAGCTTCAGATAGTTGGTGGGACTTACCTGAATGGGAGATATTTATTTTAGATAACATAATCTATTTCCATGATTTCATATATCGCACCGAACCAATTAAAATATAAGGGTAAAGGTTTGGGGGAAATCATTAGGTAAAAATATATATATATATATATATATATATTTAGAATTTTTTTGATCCTCACCCCTGAGCAGAGATCTGAGTGTTTCCCTCTGTCTCTGAACCTTCATCCGTCTCAGGCTCGCCCTCTCATCCTCTGCTGTCCTCTTAACTTCAATTGCCATTGAAAACCTCTCATTCATGACAACATAACCAGGACCACCTGCCACCATTTTATCTATCTTCCTCAGCAGCTCTGGGACCTGAGTGACATCATCACACCATGTGTTGGCCTTAGTGTTTAAAGCATGGTACCTATGCCCACACTTCCCCACCATCTCCTGGAGAAACCCATGTCTCGCTATGTGATCCTCTAGTGACATTCCCCTGAGTTTCTCACATCTGGTAAACACCACCATAATGTGTCTCCAGACTGTGTGGTTTAAAAGCTTGAGGGGGCCCTCTACTGTCCATTCCCTGCCTTTGCGTGGTTTCAAAGGGATGACCATGAGGAAGACATGGGGACCTGGTTGACACATGGACATACTGGCTTCTATGTTACGGTGGACAAGGAGAGGGTCCTGCACGGAGTACTGGATGCATCTGTCTGGTGTGTTGACCACAGTGACCTGCCGGCCGTTCACTAGACTCTGTCTCCTCACACACATCTCCACGTCCCTCCTGGTGTCAAACAGCTTCCTGTCCAGGATGGTGTTTCCTGTTTGACTCTTCTCCAGCCAATCCCTCCCCAGGAGGATGATTCTCAGCTCAGGGAGATTACGCTGGTCCCCTACTAGAGAGAAGAGGGCATGTTTTATAAAATATAACACACTTGAATTTAGGCATTACAGTATGACCAAATTTCCAATATATGACCAATATTTTAGCTAGAATCAACATAACATATTACTATTGATGACTAGGCCTATAAATACAATGTGAGAAAACTATAAACAATGCACTGAAAATGTAAGCTTAGATATAACTCAGTAACTGACCATTCTGTCTCTTTGCTCTGGAAGCCATTTAGAACCTCTCTCTCCCTTTGTTGGACTTCACTGAAGTATACTCATTCAACCCTGCTATCATTTCCATGATCTTTCGTTTTGACATGCTGGTCATGTGGGCGCTCAACAGTCAAAGTCCAATTTCTCCTGACTGTAATATAACTCCACCCACATTGCTGATAAATGACAATTAGTTCATTAAAGATAGCACATCTTCATAAAGCTAATTACATTGACTGACAGACACAGTTATATACAGACTTGTCGGAATGTATTTAGACCCCTTGACTTTTTCCACATTTTGGTAAGTTACAGCCTTATTCTAAAATTGATTAAATCGTTTTTTCCCCTCATCAATCTACACACAATACCCCATAATGACAAAGCAGAAACAGGATTTTAGACATTTTAGCTAAAAAAAATTACAAATATTAAACGGAAATATCACATTTACATAAGTATTCAGACCCTTTACTCAGTACTTTTCTGAAGCATCTTTCGCAGCGATTACAGCCTCGAGTCTACTTGGGTATGACGCTACAAGCTTGGCACACCTGTATTTGGGGAGTTTCTCCCATTCTTCTCTGCAGATCCTCTCAAGCTCTGTCAGGTTAGATGGGGAGCATTGCTGCACAACTATTTTCAGGTCTCTCCAGAGATGTTAGATCGGGTTCAAGTCCGGGCTCTAGCTGGGCCACTCAAGGACATTCAGAGACTTGTCCCGAAGCCACTCCTGCTTTGTCTTGGCTGTGCGCCTCACAGGTCCTCAACTGGCAGCTTCATTAAATAGTACCCGCAAAACACCAGTCTCAACGTCAACAGTGAAGAGGCGACTCCGGGATGCTGACCTAGGAAGAGTTGCAATGAAAAAGTCCAGTGTCTGTGTTCTTTTGCCCATCTTAATCTTTTCTTTTTATTGGCCAGTCTGAGATATGGCTTTTTCTTTGCAACTCTGCATAGGTCAGCATCCCTGAGTCACCTCTTCACTGTTGACGTTGAAACTGGTGTTTTGCGGGTACTATTTAATGAAGCTGCCAGTTGAGGACCTGTGAGGTGCCTGTTTCTCAAACTAGACATTCTAATGTATTTGTCCTCTTGCTCAGTTGTGCACCTCGGCCTCCCACTCCTCTTTCTATTCTGGTTAGAGCCAGTTTGCAAGACTTTCTGGAGTCACTGAAGGCTTTAAAGCTTAAATAATAAAGAGCTGAGTTTGAAATCCAGTGTACAGTATTTTCTTCAGATACAGTTGAAGATTGTACTGAAGAGACCCGCTCCCTTCAACCTGCTTGTGCAAGAGATCTATTATTATCTGTGTTTTCCCCCCTCCTTAGTGAAAGCGCCATTTAGACATGGTGGTGTCAAAGTGAGATTTGATAGTTGATTCTCAGTTTGTCATTCAAAAGGTCTACTTTTGCCAAAGCATGTGAGCAAATGATCTGCTAAATACAATTATAATTTAAAAGTCAATACAACATATTCATAATTTATATTTATATTAAATACAACTCTTCATAGTTTGGGACACATGTAAGTAGTCCAAGTCTATGGTAGGACTTGCATATAAACCATGGGTATTTGTAACACATGGGTGTTTCAATGTGATATGGCTGTGTGAAGGGGGTGACTAATACAGTGCCTTGCCAAAGTCTTCAGACCCCCTGGATTCATTTTATTGTGTTACAATGTGGGATTAAAATTGATTTAATTGTCATTTGTTTAATCAACAATTTACAAAAACGAATATTTAATGTCAAAGCTGAATTATTATTATTATTTAAGATAAATAAAATAATCATAACTAAAATATAGTCGTTGCATAAGTGTTCAGCCCCTTTGTTTAGGCAAGCCTAAATTAGTTCAGGAGTAAAATCTAGCTTAAAAAATGACATAAATTACATGGACTCACTGTGCAAAATAATAGGGGTTGACATAAAAAAAATTATGACTAACCCTTCCTCTGTCCCCCATACATACAACATCTGTATGTTCCCTCAGTCAAGTATTGCATTTCAAGCACAGATTCAACTACAAATACAAGGGAGCTTTTCGAAAGCCTCATAAAGAAGTGCAGTGATTGGTAGATGTGTAACAATAACAAATCAGACATTGAATATCTCTTTAAGAATGATCAAGCTAATAATTATGCTTTGGATTATGTATTAAACCACCCAGACACATCAAGGATACAGTTGTCCTTCTGAACTGAGCTGCAGGAAAGGAATGAAACTGCTCAAGGATGTTACCTTGAGGCCATTTGTGATTTTTAATCCGCTACAGAGTTCAATGGCTGTGAGAGGCATCATGGTATTGGTGTGCTTGACATCGGCAAATACTGGAGAGTTTTTCAGGATAAATAGAAACGGAATGGCGCTAATCACAGACAAAATCCTAGAGGAAAACCTGGTTCAGTCTGCTTTACACCAGAGACTGGGAGAGGAATTCACGTTTCAGCAGGACAATAACCTATACAATGCAAGGCCAAATCTACACTGGAGTTGCTTACAAAGAAGAGAGTGAACGTTCCTGAGTGGCCAAGTTACAGTTTTGACTTAAATCTCCTCGAAAGTCTATGGCAATACTTGAAAATTGCTGTCTAGCCATGATCCCCAACATCTTGACAGAGCTTGAAGAATTTTGAAAAGACTAATTGGAAGATATTGCACAATCCAGGTGTGCAAAGCTCTTATAGACTTACCCAAGAAGACTCACAGCTGTAATAGAATCCAAAAGTGTTTCTAACATGTATTGACTCAGGAAGCTGAATACTTATGCAAAGACTATATTGTAGTTATTTAATTTGTATTATCTTTTTTTTAAAGATTATTTTGTGTAGATTGTTGACAAAAAAAATCACAATTAAATCCATTTTAATCCCACTTTTAAGTGAACAACCTTTAAAACGGTCAGATTTCAGTTTCAAATTTTTTACATTACTTAATTCTTTAGTTTCGAGAACTTGAACAAAAATAAGAAAATTAGACGTTACAGCAGTGCCATGTATTCATGAATTCCAGGCTTCCCCCCAAAATACATAAAAATACATAAAATCATGTATCTTTCGTCTCTCTGTGTTTCATAATTTTCCTTCAATTCGCAAGAGGCGGAATGTATCTTACAGGAGAAAGCATCCAAGCAAGCGAAACAGCGCCCCTCGGTCTCTCTATGTGTAGGCCATATATCTGATGCTGTCTGGTCCAAACGAGTATGACATTGTTGCCAACGACTCATGATGTAATTGTAACAACATACAGGAACTCAAGTAATTTTGTTCACCTGACCTAGAATTCCTCACAATCAAATGCCGACCGTATTATCGCCCAAGAGAATTCTCTTCGGTTATTGTTACAACCGTGTATATCCCCCCTCAAGCCGATACCACGACGGCCCTCAAGGAACTTCACTGGACATTATGCAAACTGGAAACCATATACAGTGCGGGAAAAAAAGTATTTCATCCCCTGCTGATGTTGTACGTTTGCCCACTGACAAAGAAATGATCAGTCTATAATTTTAATGGTAGGTTTATTTGAACAGTGAGAGACAGAATAACAACAACAAAATCCAGAAAAACGCATGTCAAAAATGTTATAAATGGATTTGCATTTTAATGAGGGAAATAAGTAGTTGACCCCCTCTCAATCAGAAAGATTTCTGGCTCCCAGGTGTCTTTTATACAGGTAATGAGCTGAGATTAGGAGCACACTCTTAAAGGGAGTGCTCCTAATCTCAGTTTGTTACCTGTATAAAAGACACCTGTCCACAGAAGCAATCAATCAATCAGATTCCAAACTCTCCAACATGGCCAAGACCAAAGAGCTCTCCAAGGATGTCAGGGACAAGATTGTAGACCTACACAAGGCTGGAATGGGCTAATAGACCATCGCCAAGCAGCTTGGTGAGAAGTTGACAACAGTTGGTGCGATTATTTTCAAATGGAAGAAACACAAAAGGACTGTCAATCTCCCTCTGCCTGGGGCTCCATGCAAGATCTCAACTCGTGGAGTTGCAATGATCATGAGAACGGTGAGGAATCAGCCCAGAACTACATGGGAGGATCTTGTCAATGATCTCAAGGCAGCTGGGACCATAGTCACCAATAAAACTATTGGTAACACACTACGCCGTGAAGGACTGAAATCCTGCAGCGCCTGCAAGGTCCCCCTGCTCAAGAAAGCACATATACAGGCCCGTCTGAAGTTTGCCAATGAACATCTGAATGATCCAGAGGAGAACTGGGTGAAAGTGTTGTGGTCAGATGAGACCAAAATCGAGATCTTTGGTATCAACTCAACTCGCCGTGTATGGAGGAGGAGGAATGATGCCTATGACCCCAAGAACACCATCCCTACCGTCAAACATGGAGGTGGAAACATTATGCTTTGGGGGTGTTTTTCTGCTAAGAGGACAGGACAACTTCACCACATCAAAGGGACGATGGACGGGGCCATGTACCGTCAAATCTTGGGTGAGAACCCGCCTTCCCTCAGCCAGGGCATTAAAAATGGGTCATGGATGGGTATTCCAGCATGACTTAAACCAAAACACACGGCCAAGGCAACAAAGGAGTGGCTCAAGAAGAAGCACATTAAGGTCCTGGAGTGGCCTAGCCAGTCTCCAGACCTTAATCCCATAGAAAATCTGTGGAGGGAGCTGAAGGTTTGAGTTGCCAAACGTCAGGCTCGAAACCTTAATGACTTGGAGAAGATCTTCAAAGAGGAGTGGGATAAAATCCCTCCTGAGACGTGGGCAAACCTGGTGGCCAACTACAAGAAACGTCTGACCTCTGTGATTGCCAACAAGGGTTTTGCCTCCAAGTACTAAGTCAGGTTTGCAGAGGGGTCAAGTACATATTTCCCTCATTAAAATGCAAATCAATTTATAACATTTTTGACATGCGTTTTTCTGGATTTTCTTTTGTTATTCTGTCTCTCACTGTTCAAATTAACATACCATTAAAATTATAGACTGATCATGTCTTTGTCAGTGGGCAAACGGACAAAATCAGCAGGGGATAAAATACTTTTTTCCCTCACTGTATCCTGAGGCTGCATTTATTGTAGCTGGGGATTTTAACAAAGCAAATTTGAGAGAAAGGCTACCTAAATTCTATTAGCATATTGACTGTAGCACTCGCACTGGAATGCTGGACCATTGTTAGACTCATTTCCGCTATGCATACAAGGCCCTCCCCAGCCCTCCTTTCGGCAAATCTGACCACGACTCCATTTTGCTCCTCCCTTCCTATAGACAGAAACTCAAACAGGAAGCACCCGTGCTTTGGACTATTCAACGCTGGTCTGACCAATCGGAATCCACGCTTCAAGATTGATTTGATCACGAGGACTGGGATATGTTCCGGGTAGCCTCTGAGAATAATATAGACGTATACGCTGATTCGGTGAGTGGGTTTATAAGGAAGTGTATTGGAGATGTCGTACCCACTGTGACTATTAAAACCTACCCTAACCAGAAACCGTGTATAGATTTGCGAAAAACTGAAAGCACGAACCACCGCATTTAACCATGGCAAGGTGACGGGGAATATGGCAGAATACAAACAGAGTGGTTGTTTCCCTCCGCAAGGCAATCAAACAGGCAAAACGTCAATATCGAGACAAAGTGGAGTCGCAATTCAACGGCTCAAGCACGAGACGTATGTGGCAGGGTTTACAGACAATCCCGGACTACAATAGGAAAACCAGCCACGTCTTGCTGACGTCTTGCTGCCAGACAAGCTAAACAAGTTCTTTGCCCGCTTTGAGGATAACACAGTGCCACCGACGCGGCCAGCTACCAAGGACTGTGGGCTCTCCTTCTCCATGGCCACGTGAGTAATTTAAACGTGTTAACCCTCGCAAGGCTGCCGGCCAAGACAGCATTCCTAGCCGCGTCTTCAGAGCATGCGCAGACCAGCTGGCTGGTGTGTTTACGGACATATTCAATCTCTCCCTGTCCCAGGCTGCTGTCCCCACATGCTTCAAGATGGCCACCATTGTTCCTGTACACAAGAATGCAAAGGTAACTGAACTAAATGACTATCGCCCCCTATCACTCACTTCTGTCATCATGAAGTGCTTTGAGAGACTAGTCAAGGATCATATCACCTCCACCTTACCTGTCACCCTAGACCCACTTCAATTTGCATACCGCCCCAATAGGTCCACAAACGATGCAATCGCCATCCCACTGCACACTGCCCTATGCCATCTGGACAAGAGGAACACTATTGTAAGAATGCTGTTCATTGACTATAGCTCAGCATTCAACACCATAGTACCCTCCAAGCTCATCATCAAGCTTGAGGCCCTGGGTCTCAACCCCTCCCTATGCAATTGGGTCCTGGACTTCCTGACAGGCCGCCCCCAGGTGGTGAAGGTAGGAAACAACATCTCCAACTCAACCATCAAGTTTGCAGACGACACAACAATAGTAGGATTGATTACCAACAGTGATGAGACAGCCTACAGGGAGGAGGTGAGGGCTCTCGGAGTGTGGTGTCAGGAAAATAACCTCTCACTCAACGTAACAAAAAACAAAGGTGATGATCGTGGACTTCAGGAAACAGCAGAGGGCGTACCCCCCTATCCACATCGACGGGACAGCAGTGGAGAAGGTGGAAAGTTCCTCGCCGTACATATCACTGACAAACTGAAATGGTCCACCCACACAGACAGTGTGGTGAAGAAGGCGCAACAGCATCCCTTCAACCTCAGGAGGCTGAAGAAATTTGGCCTGCCACCCTCAAAAACTTTTACAGATGTACAATTGAGAGCATCCTGTCGGGCTGTATCACAGCCTGGTACGGCAACTGCACCGCCCACAACCGCAGGGCTCTCCAGATGGTGGTGCGGTCTGCACAAAGCATCACCGGGGGGGCAAACTACCTGCCCTCCAGGACACCTACAGCATCCGATGTCACAGGAAGGCCAAAAAGATAATCAAGGACAACTACCTCCCGAGCCACTGCCTGTTCGCCCCGCTATCATCCAGAAGGTGAGGTCAGTACAGGTGCATCAAAGCTGGGACCGAGAGACTGAAAAACAGCTTCTATCTCAAGGCCATCAGACTGTTAAACAGCCATCACTAGCACAGACGTACAGACTTCAAAATCACTGGCCACTTTAATAAATGGAACACTAGTCACTTTAATAATGCCACTTTAATAATGTTTACATTTCTTGCATTATCCATCTCATATGTATATACTGTATTCTATACTATCTTAATAATGTTTGCATATCTTGCATTACCCATCTCAAATGTATATACTGTATTCTATGCTATCTATTGCATGTTAGCCTATGCCACTCTGATAATGACATTGCTCATCCATATATTTATTTATATATTCTTATTCCATTCCTTTACTTAGATTTGTGTGTATTAGGTTTTTGTTGTGGAACTGTTAGATATTACTTGCTAGATATTGCTGCACTGTCGGAACTAGAAGCACAAGAATTTCGCTACACTCACAATAACATCTGCTAACCATGTGTATGTGACCAATACATTTTTTTTTTTTTTTTTTTATTGAAGCATCCGCTTGGCATATTTGGTAGTGAGAGGAAGCTCAGTGGCCGGCAGTGGAGAAGATGGAACGAGATGGATTCTGGCCGACATTCTGCTAATTTTCTCATTGATTAAACATTTGATCTCAATTACATTTTCTGTTCCCAAAACTAGAATATGTTACAAACATAGTGGACTACGTTTTGTAGACTTTACCCTTTGCCAAAGTCTTTAAAAATGGCGTTGTTTAGAAGGAGTGCAAAGGCGAATTGAGTTATTGCACACGAGCACTTTCAGAGTAGGCGTTACCTAACGGAAAGTGCTTAGCTCTGCCCACCTCCTTGCTTGTTTTGCCCACTATGACTCTTTGTTCCCGTTTGAAACGACGGTCAGTGGTCTATCTTGGTCTAGTTATAGAAATCTTTGTTTAGGCTAGCGAGCAAGCATTTCAGCCAGGTAGCCTAGGACAACAAAAAATAAAAGCGTATGTAACCTGTTCTGTACTACACCGCTGTAGCTCTGCGATGTGTGTGATTGATTGGGACTATAGACGTGGACTTCGGAGATCAGGCTGTTTGAATTAATCAGAATTCTCTCTCATAGTGCATAAAAATTAGGGCAAAACGTAAGTACACACTCCACATCATATTTAGCTTACTTGACTGGACTAAATTGTTTTTGGTATCTTTTAATTGTCACTGTATTAGACTAAGCAGAGGTGATTTGATTATGTTTAAATGTTAAAGTTGAAATGGTGTTGGAATAGTGGAGGCAGCTCCTGTTTTCTTTGCAACTTGCGGTAACACTCTGTGGTTCTAAATCAATAGTTGTTTAGTGGTCCGAAAATGTCGGAAACATTAACTTGCTTGACAATGCTGTAGGTCATGTCTGTTACTGTACATGCAAGAGGTTGCTATCTGGTTTTGGCAACAATGTCATAAATTGAAAATATATCATTATGTTGTTTGGTGATTGAATAAATGTTTGGATCAATGGTTGTGTAGTGATAGACGTCTCCATACAAAATAAATGCACAATAAAATGTTTAAAATGTAAGACTTTCTGCATTACAGTTGTTAGCAGTTTGGAGTTTTGTACTAAGAGTTTTGAAATTTAACAACATGCTTATGAAAATGGCACCAAAGCGATATTTTTTGTTGTTGTTGGCAAATACAGTACAGTGCTATGAAAAAGTATTTGCCCCCTTTCTAATTTTCTCTACTTTTGCATATTTGTGATACTGAATGTTATCAGATCTTCAACCAAAACCTAATATTAGATAAAGGGAACATAAGTGAACAAATAACACAACAATTACATATTTATTTCATAAACAAAGTTATGCAACACTGTGGCGGCAGGTAGTGTTAGAAATTGCGTAATTCAAATCTGGTATTGGAATAAGAATCAAGATATCTTAAATCCAAGCTTAATTTATTATATGCAAAATGTATGTATGATAAGTATGAAGGTTCGTATACGGGCTCACTGAAAAACCACGCAGGGCAGACAGAGAACTAAAACATTGTTTACAGGTTCTTTCTCAAATACTCTGACAGAGAGTTCCCACCTCTTCTGTTGGCCAATCAGAGTAAAGGACTGAGTGTGGTTTAGACTTTACTCAGCCAATCCGTTGGCGCACGGGTTAGTCCCACCCCTTGGCGCTCCACCCCTTGGCGCTCCACCGTTCCCAGGCATAAGTTTCTATCATAATAACCTGCGGAGTCAGCACCCAAAAGACACCCCTCCAATCTGTACTCCATGTACCCACGTTCAAGGACAGTTTCACAGACAACAAAGAGAGAGTGTTCGTATCTGTAAGAAATACAAGTCTTATCTGTCCTACCCCTAACGTTCCTTACATGAATCACAGCCTGTTATGTGAAACAATTTATATCAGTATAGTACAAACCTATGCTCCTCATTAATGCATTCCTTCTAAGTTATTCATCACATACAGATCCAATTATGAGAAAAATAGAACCCAACAGTAGCTTAGTGGTTAAGAGCGTTGTGCCAGTAAACGAAAGGTAGCTGGTTCTAATCCCCGAGCCAACTAGGTGAAAAATCTGTGGATGATCCCCTTGAGCAAGGCACTTAACCCTAATTGCTCCTGTAAGTCGCTCTGGATAAGAGCGTCTGCTAAATGACAAAAAAATAAAAACACCCAATTCCCCTGTGTGAAAAAGTAATTGCCCCCTTACACTCAATAACTGGTTGTGCCACCTTTAGCTGCAATGACTCCAACTAAATGCTTCCTGTAGTTGTTGATCAGTCTCTCACGTCGCTGTGGATGAATTTTGGCCCACTCGTCCATGCAGAACTGCTTTAACTCAGTGACATGTGGGTTTTCAAGCATGAACTGTTCGTTTCAAGTCCTGCCACAACATCTGAATTGGGATTAGGTCTGGACTAGGCCATTCTAAAACTTCAAATTTGTTGCTTTTTAGCTATTTTCATGTAGACTTGATTGTGTGTTTTGGATCATTGTCTTGCTGCATGACCAGCTGCGCTTCAGCTTCAGCTCACAGACGGATGGTCTGACATTCTCCTGTAGAATTCTCTGATACAGAGCAGAATTCATGGTTCCTTCTATTAAGGCAAGTCGTCCAGGTCCTGAGGCAGCAAAGCATCCCCAAACCATCACACCACCACCACCATGCTTGACCTTTGGTGTTCTTACTGTGGAATGCAGTGTTTGGTTTTCGCCAGGCATTACTGGAACCATGTCGTCCAAAAAGTTATACTTTTGAATCATCTGTCCATAGAACGTTCTTCCAAGAGTCTTGATGATCGTCCAGGTGCTTTTTGGCAAACTTGAGTCAACTTATTGGACGAGATGGGTCCCATTATGCCTGGCGAAAACCAAACACTGCATTCCACAGTAAGAACATCATACCAAAGGTGAAGCGTGGTGGTGGTGGTGTGATGGTTAATACAGTGAGGGAAAAAAGTATTTGATCCCCTGCTGATTTTGTACGTTTGCCCACTGACAAAGACATGATCAGTCTATAATTGTAATGGTAGGTTTATTTGAACAGTGAGAGACAGAATAACAACAAAAAAATCCAGAAAAACGCATGTCAGAAATGTTATGAATTGATTTGCATTTTAATGAGGGAAATAAGTATTTGACCCCTCTGCAAAACATGACTTTGTACTTGGTGGCAAAACCCTTGTTGGCAATCACAGAGGACAGACGTTTCTTGTAGTTGGCCACCAGGTTTGCACACATCTCAGGAGGGATTTTGTTCCACTCCTCTTTGCAGATCTTCTCCAAGTCATTAAGGTTTCGAGGCTGGCTTTTGGCAACTCGAACCTTCAGCTCCCTCCACAGATTTTCTATGGGATTAAGGTCTGGAGACTGGCTAGGCCACTCCAGGACCTTAATGTGCTTCTTCTTGAGCCACTCCTTTGTTGCCTTGGCTGTGTGTTTTGGGTCATTGTCATGCTGGAATACCCATCCACAACCCATTTTCAATGCCCTGGCTGAGGGAAGGAGGTTCTCACCCAAGATTTGACGGTACATGGCCCCGTCCATTGTCCCTTTGATGCGGTGAAGTTATCCTGTCCCCTTAGCAGAAAAACACCCCCAAGCATAATGTTTCCACCTCCATGTTTGACGGTGGGGATGGTGTTCTTGGGGTCATAGGCAGCATTCCTCCTCCTCCAAACACGGCGAGTTGAGTTGATGCCAAAGAGCTCGATTTTGGTCTCATCTGACCACAACACCTTCACCCAGTTCTCCTCTGAATCATTCAGATGTTCATACGGCCCTGTATATGTGCTTTCTTGAGCAGGGGGACCTTGCGGGCGCTAAAGGATTTCAGTCCTTCACGGCGTAGTGGGTTACCACATTTTTATCTTGGTAACTATGGTCCCAGCTGCCTTGAGATCATTGACAAGATCCTCCCGTGTAGTTCTGGGCTGATTCCTCACCGTTCTCTCTCCTGAGTGGCGCAGTGGTCTAAGGCACTGCATCGCAGTGCTAACTGTGGCACTAGAGATCCTGGTTCGAATCCAGGCTCTGTCGCTGCCGGCCGCGACCGGGAGACTCATGGGCGGCGCACAATTGGCCCAGTGTCGTCCAGGGTAGGGGAGGGAATGGCCGGCAGGGATGTAGCTCAGTTGATAGAGCATGGCGTTTGCAACGCCAGGGTTGTGGGTTCGATTCCCACGGGGGGCCAGTATAAAAATAAAAAAAATGTATTCACTAACTGTAAGTCGCTCTGGATAAGAGCGTCTGCTAAATGACTAAAATGTAAATGTAAAATGATCATTGCAACTCCACGAGGTGAGATCTTGCATGGAGCCCCAGGCCGAGGTTGACAGTTCTTTTGTGTTTTTTTTCCATTCGCGAATAATCGCAAACTGTTGTCACCTTCTCACCAAGCTGCTTGGCGATGGTCTTGTAGCCCATTCCAGCCTGGTGTAGGTCTACAATCTTGTCCCTGACATCCATGGAGAGCTCTTTGGTCTTGGCCATGGTGGAGAGTTTGGAATCTGATTGATTGATTGCGTCTGTGGACAGGTGTCTTTTATACAGGTAACAAGCTGAGATTAGGAGCACTCCCTTTAAGAGTGTGCTCCTAATCTCAGCTCATTACCTGTATAAAATATACCTGGGAGCCAGAAATCTTTCTGATTGAGAGGGGGTCAAATACTTATTTCCCTCATTAAAATGCAAATACATTTTAACATTTTTGACATGCGTTTTTCTGGATTGTTTTGTTGTTATTCTGTCTCTCACTGTTTAAATAAACCTACCATTAAAATAATAGACTGATCATTTCATTGTCAGTGGGCAAACATACAAAATCAGCAGGCGATCAAATACTTTTTCCCTCACTGTATGTTGCATTGCCATTTCAGTAATCCACATTTGGTCAACATTTCAGATTTAATTCTTTCTGCAGTATCTAACACAGGATATCCTAGCAAGATCTTTCAAGAGAAATGTGACTCATGGTCTTTCGTATCAGTGGATGCAAGTTCCTGTTTTGCAGAAAATGTGCTCCTACACTTTCAGGGTATGCTCTTTCAGTTATTCTTCACTCCGAACCTAAAAATATTTTCTGCATATGTATTTTATTCCCTTTTGAAAATAAGTATGTAATTTATTGTAAAAACATGTAAAGCATGGTCCTGATGTTTTATTATAGGGTCTTGTTTGGAACGATAGTTCCTGACCAACTTTACAATAAGGTAACATAACTTTTTTTGTTCCTCTTGTCTTGTAGTTGTTGGGTGGTGGTCTCATGTTTCTGCTCCTTAGTTTGACTAGGATTTCTGCACAGAGAGAAATTTCCTTAAACCCCACTACAATAGGTCATTACACAGGTATAGCATCTTCTTCACATTTCACACATTTTATGTCCTATTATTACAAAGCAGAGTGAATATATTGAACCTAGAACAATAGACCTCTTTTAGTCTGGTAATGTATGTTAATATTTTAGCAGAGTCCCCATGTAAACTATTTGAGGAGGATGAAACTACTGTGACAGAGGGGGAGGCCCTTAGTTTGCCAGCCTACCATAACCTGAGTGAGTTGGATTGGGCCAACGTGACTGAGTTTACCTGGTACAGAAACAGAACCCAGGAGCTCCCGTCCTCTGAGGAAGGGCGTGTGCATCATCATGGGCCGGTGCTCTTCTTCCTCCCCCTTTTAATCAACGACTCTGATCAGTACTACACCTACTGGTAATACAACAACAGTGTGTTGATGTGTGTGTGTTTAGGGGTTAAATTGGTAATTCGGAGGTGGGGGAGCCCTATTTGGGGGAGCTTAGGGTTAGGTTGAGGGTTGAGTGTAGGGTTAGTGTTGAACCTGGATGTGTACATGAAGCTAGGGCTAGGGTAGGCATGCACATTTACAAAGAAAAAACCCTAAATGTCCCTTGTCTTGCACGAACGTTGAATAATATTATACAGTGCATTCGGAAAGTATTCAGACCCCTTGACCTTTTCCACATTTTGATATGTTACAGCCTTATTCTAAAATTGATTAAATAAAATACAAATCCTCATCAATCTGCACACAATACCCCATAATGACAAAGCGGAAACAAATTCTTGCAAATGTAAAAATAAAAATGGATACCTTATTTACATAAGTATTCAGACCCTTTGCTATGAGACTCGGAATTGAGCTCAGGTGCATCCTGTTTCCATTTGATCATACTTGATGTTTCTACAACTGGATTGGAGTCCACCTGTGGTAAATTAAATTGATTGGAAATGATTTGGAAAGGCACACATCTGTCTATATAAGGTCCCACAGTTGACAGTGCATGTCAGAGCAAAATCCAAGCCATGAGGTTGAAGGAATTGTCCGTAGAGCTCCGAGACAGGATTGTGTCGAGGCACAGGTCTGGGGAAGGGTACCAAAACATTTGTGCAGCATTGAAGGTCCCCAAGAACACAGTGGCCTCCATCATTCTTAAATGGAAGAAGTTTGGAACCACCAAGACTCTTCCTAGAGCTGGCTGCCCGGCCAAACTGAGCAATCAGGGGAGAAGGGCCTTGGTCAGGGAGGTGACCAAGAACCTGATGGTGTCTCTGAATGAGCTCCAAAGTTCATCTGTGGAGATGGGAGAACCTTCCAGAAGGACAACCATCTCTGCAGCACTCTACCAATCAGGCCTTTATGGTAGAGTGGACATACGGAAGCCACTCGTCAGTAAAAGGCACATGACAGCCCGCTTGGAGTTTGCCAAAAGGCACCTAAAGGACTCAGACCATGAGAAACAAGATTCTCTGGTCTGATGAAACCAAGATTGAACTCTTTGGCCTGAATCCCAAGCGTCACGTCTGGAGGAAACCTGGCACCATCTCTACGGTGAAGTGTGGTGGAGGCAGCATCATGCAATGGGGATGTTTTTCAGCGGCAGGGACTTGGAGACTAGTCAGGATAGAAGGAAAGATGAATGGAGCAAAGTACAGAGAGATCCTTGATGAAAACCTGCTCCAGAGCGCTCAGGACCTCAGACTGGGGCGAAGGTTCACTTTCCAACACGACAAAGACCCTAAGCACACAGCCAAGATAATGCAGAAGTGGCTTCGGGACAAGTCTCTGAATGTCCTTGAGTGGCCCAGCTAGAGCCCGGACTTGAACCCGATCGAACATCTCTGGAGAGACCTGAAAATAGCTGTGCATCGACGCTCTCCATCCAACCTGACAGAGCTTGAGAGGATCTGCTGAGAAGAATGGGAGAAACTCCCCAAATACAGGTGTGCCAAGCTTGTAGCGTCATACCCAAGTAGACTCGAGGCTGTAATCGCTGCCAAAGGTGCTTCAACAAAGTACTGAGTAAAGGGTCTGAATACTTAAGTAAATGTAATATTTCTGTTTTTTATTTTTTATTCATTTGCTAACATTTCAAAAAACCTGTCATTATGGGGTATTGTGTGTAGACTGATGAGGAAAAACAACAATTTAATCCATTTTAGAATAAGGCTGTAACGTAACAAAATGCGGAAAAAGGGAAGGGGTCTGAATACTTTCCGAATGCACTGTATTTGAACTTACTCTGCCGATTGAAATTTGAGACAAAATATCCACAAAAAACTTTTATAACCGACTTCAAAACGCGGGACTCGTGTGTGGCAATAAAGATGTGTTTGCTCCTGACCTAAGGCCAAGCACAAGATGGAAGGACATGCACGCCGATATATGCATACTGACCAAAATATTGCAGGTGTTTACATGGTTTTGAGCATGTGCCAGATGATAGAAATATCAACGGCAGTACCGGCACTCTAAAAAGTCAGGTAAATAATACTTTCCTGTGGATATTCTGTCTCAAAATTCGACCCACTGAAGGACCAACCACACAGACAACTGGTATGGTAAAATGTAATACACATTTATTAAACATTCTGGCTTGTAAGGAAACTTTCTACGTTTTTACACTGCTTAGTTTCAGGCTATATAGACTCTTAGAAAAAACATTTGTTATCTATAGCCTAAAAGCGTTATTCGGCTGGCCCCCAGTTAGAACCCTGTTGGTTCCAGGTAGAACCGTTTTGGATAACTGGTACTCTGTATATATTCATATGTTCCAGGAGAAAGGCAGCAGACACCTGCCTCATATTTGTGACAGAGGTGATTGTGGTCAAAGCCCAACCATTCGATCACTCAGTCCTGTTCAGTGATATCTCAGAGTCAGCAGACAACATCGCTATCCCATGTCCTGACCCCGTGGAACAACTGTGCCAGGATGGAAAAGAAAACTTAGCCTGGTATAAGGTACTGAACATGACCAGAATGCTAACACAAACCTCAATCCTGCAAAACTATTTACCATTGGCCCTCAGTCCAGCCTCTCAGCCTATTGCGGACAATCTGAGCACTGATGGAGGGATTGTGCGTTCCTGGTGTAACTCGGGCAGTTGTACCTGTCCGACAGGTGTGATGTTTGGATGTACCGATCATGTGCAGGTGTTGTTACACGTGGTCTGCCACTGCGAGGATGATCAGCTGTCCGTCATGTCTCCCTGTAGCACTGTCTTAGGCGTCTCACAGTACGGACATTGCAATTTATTGCCCTGGCCATATCTGCAGTCCTCATGCCTCCTTGCAGCATGCCTAAGGCGTTCACGCAGATGAGCAGGGACCCTGGGTATTTTTCTTTTGGTGTTTTTCAGAGTCAGTAGAAAGGCCTTTTTAGTGTCCTAAGTTTTTCATAACTGTGACCTTTATTAGTCTTAACGACCGTTCCACAGGTGCATGTTCATTAATTGTTTATGGTTCATTGAACAAGCATGGGAAACAGTGTTTAAACCCTTTACAATAAAGATCTGTGAAGTTATTTGGATTTTTTACGAATTATCTTTGAAAGACAGGGTCCTGAAAAAAGGGACGTTTCTTTTTTTGCTGAGTTTATATATTTATTTATTTATTATTATTTATGTTTTTATTGCATAGAGACATAGTCACTGATCAATAACTCCTGTCCTAAAGCTCATAAGTGTTGCACAGTTTTTGTTCTAGCCCAGCACTAACACCCAACTCATCATCAAGCTCTTGATTAGTGGAATCAGGTGTCTTACTGCTAGTTCAGCAAACAAGTTTGTCAAATTGTTTGTCTTTCATTTCAGAATTTCAATCTCATTCCAAATGAGTCTAAGAGTAATCTGTGGGTGTATGGCGCCTCAAAAGCAGACGAGGGCATCTATACGTGTGTGTGCACGTGGGATCACAACGGGAGGGTTCTCAACACTTCTGCATCCAGGAGACTAAAGATCCAAGGTAACTAGGTCGTGGCTTGATGACAGCTCTGTCAATCCACTCAGCATTTTATTTATTTGATTTTAGCTTTACTGAAACCTCATCCAAGATGGCAGCAGGGTCAGCATACATAGAAACTCTAGGCTACATTACAGTAGGTTATTAGGCTACACAAACAAACAGGATCAAAAGCAACATCAAAAGCAACCCTCATATCACGTGTGGTCTTTGAGGCAGCAACAATCATCAAAAACATCAATGACTACATTTAGAATGTATCCAAAAGTATCTTTCTGACTAAACTGTGTGTTTGTCTCCTTCAGCTCCCTCTGCCTCGCATCCTCCTCAGATCAACCTGCCTAGAGACGGAAGCACAGAGACCACAGACCTGTGTAGGGATCACACCTGGCTCAAATACTTTCAAATACTTGTGTTGTGCTTGATTTGGTTTGCCCGGTATATCTCTCTGTCTTCATTGTATCTCTTGTTCTTCATAGACACCACTAAGAAGTTGAGGTGTGAAGCATTTTGTGGGCAGAACATTAAAGACAACTGTCATGTGTGGTGGGAGATGAACGGAGTGAAAGTGGGTTCGCAGCAGCAAGGCTACTCAGTGAACTCCACCAGGTAGGTACACACATGCACGCACGCACACACACATGGATGCACGCATACACACAAGCATACACACACTTGTTTTTGAGAACATGGTAACAGAATTTACACAGACCCCAGATTCACCATTGAGAATTCACTGTGTGAATATTTTGTGTGTATGTGTTACTGTAGCGAGGTGGAGGTATCTTCAATGCGGAGTATCTTCACGGCTATCCTGACCATAGACACAGTGACTATCAAGGACCTCCAGTCAGAGTTCAAGTGTGTTGCCATGAACGACCAGAAATTGATTCATGCAGTGGTGACTCTCAAACCAAGATGTTAGTGCACACACACTTACACAAACATCACTCAGACACACATCCACATGTCACACAAACAAAATCACACATATACACTCTGTAACTTTCTTGGTGTTGTGTCCTCCATGTCTTCCCCAACAGGGTTTATATTTATGGGTCTATGTGTGGCATTGCTGCTCTTCTTGCTAGCTGCTGTAGCCGTCAAAGTGTTTGACATCGATCTGGCTCTCCTCTTCCGTGGAGTTTTCAAATGCTATGATCGATCTGAGGGTAAGAACATCTAGCCATAGACTAAAGTTTACTGATGCTATTTCACTAAGATATTTCATTGTACAGAAATGCTTATTCAGCCTACATTATCTGTATAGTATTGGGTACCATATAAACATATTACTACATTTAGTTTTTAGTCACCACACAGGAGCACTCTAACCTTGTACTGTACAGTAAATGTCTCAATCGGCCCACTGATTGTGCAGTGCAGTTGTTTGCAGTAGGCCTTTCGCAACAGGTCCCGCCTTGGGTCAATCCCACTACTAGTGTAGAAGTAATGGGCCATTTTATACTAAAATAACTCAATTTCAGTTCAAATGGAATTCAATCAAATCTCTCAAATCTACTCTTTTCATGCTGAGGTTTGACAGAAACCTCCTCTTTGTCTGTGTTTTCAGATGGGAAGGTCTATGATGCTTACATTGTCTACCAAATGGATGGCATAGACAAAGACATGGAGGAGAAAGTGTATCACTTCGTGAGCAGCGTTCTGCCGACTGTCCTGGAGCAGAAGTGTGGCTTTAGACTCTTCATCCACGGCAGAGACGACCTACCTGGAGAAGGTTGGTTCTTTCAGACTGTGTCTTGCCCTCTAAGAAGCAAATGTAACAGTAATAAACAGTACCAAAGTTGAAAGTTAACTTCTCCTGCTCCTCTCTGTTCTGTTGTCCCCAGACCGCATGGAGTTGGTGGAGGCCTGCATGCGGCTGAGCAGGAGGCTGATTGTCATCCTGACCCCCCAGCTCAAGCTCAAGGTCAGGCTCAGGAGGTCAAGGGTCATGGGGCCAGTGGGGCTACTCGTCATCGTTGACCTCAGCGGAGGACTATGACTGTCAGGTGGGGCTCCACCAGGCTCTGGTCCACAGTGAGATGAGCGTCATACTCATCCAGCTGGGAGACATGGGGGAGGGGGGCTACACACACCTGCCCCCGGCCTGCAGCACCTGGTCCGCAAGAGTGCCCCCCTTAATGTGGCAGGAGGGAAAGCGTGGGTCGACGCTGCCCAACTCAAGCTTCTGGAAGAGGGTGCGTTACATGATGCCTTGGCCGCGCCACTCGACTAGTTTTGACAACCGGTTAATATGACTCTTCTATGTGAACGATCAGAAGGTCTGAGGACTTGAAGTGCAGTTGGAGGTCTGGGATTCTGTTATAGAAGAGAACACCCCAGGTTGTCTCTGAAAATCCTTATTCCAGTCATAGAAATAGAATGAATGATTCCAGTGCTGTGCAGAGATATACACAGGTTAGCTGAGAACGTCACAAAAACGATGTGTACGCTTCAATGTGGCAGAAGGCCGTGTGTTGTTTTGATTCTGGATGGCTAGCAACAATGAAAAGAAACTGCCATGTGGGGAATTGTAAATGACTAATTTCAGCAAGTGTTATCTTGTTATTTATTTTTATTTTTTATATATATATATATATATATTTTTATTTTTTTTTGGGGGCGGATGGATCAGCTTAATATTGCAGATAGATTGTATCTTCTATCAATGTAATTGTCTGCATCACTTCCAATCCCCCATGTTTTTTTGTTTTTTTTTATATATATATACTCCCCTTTATTACTTTTCAACCCCACCATCCTTTCCCTACTTGGAGTAAATTAGTGAACAACAATGCCCAGGCCTCTACTTCCGGTCTATACTTACTAGGGGTGTAACGATCCATCTACTACATCGATGTATCGATTTATATTCCTATGATCCAACTACATCGATCTGTGCTCAAGTAGTTGGCCTTTTGGACAACATATATCAATCTAACATTGTTTTAAAATGTAATAAATCGATTGTATCGATACTAGGAAATAACCCATTGGATTTAAGCACGTCAGACTTTATATGGATGTTTTTTCTTAGCACTTTTAATGATAAAGGCTTTAAACATTACTCGATTCAGTCTGCCTATCCGTGACGTCATCGCCCGCGCCAGCAGCAGCGCAAAGGCGCAAAGACAACAAAACATAGCATGGCGGACGACAGAGGAGAAGCCGACGAGCGAGAAATTATCAAGCCACCATTGCGGTCCTTACAAGAAACAGGAATCTAGGAAACTTCACCTGCACTGTCCAGTATCCAGGTATTTATTTCAGTCACACTGGTTGAATTTTTGGCTAAAAGGTTACTGAATCGATTTCAAGTCACTGAATCGCTTTCGGATCGTGATCGTTCTAAATGAACCAATATCGCCCTTGAATCGTATCGACAACCACGAATCGTGATACAAATCGAATCGTTGTTAAAACGAATCGTTACACCCCTAATACTTACTATCTACACCTTATGGACAGAGTTAATTTTACAATAATTCTATTATATATATATATATATTTTTTTTTTTAATTGTATTGCTCCTGAACTTCTTCTACTCTCAACCTCTCCGATCATTTTCATGATGTCCATCCGGTTTGCTTCTATATGCCATATCTTTCTAACTGTGCTCTTTCCCAAAAGCTCCCAACATACAACCTATATACTTATTATGGACACAGTAAGCTTACATTATTAGCTATCTTTGTTATTATTTGTTGTTATTTGTTATTAGTCCCATCCTTCAACTCTATTCAATACCTCCCATCTATCTCTTAACACCATCCATATAGGATTTCTATTTGCCATATATATTTCAACCGTACTGTGATGTTTTACAAAAAGTTCTGAACCTTTCTATTCTCATTGCTTCTACAGATTGTGAATTAAAAATAAACATTTTTGCTAAAAGTATTATTATATTATTGATTGATTGACTATGACTTTTCAGATCACCCAGTAATGCTATCTGCAAGGTTAGTTCCAGGTAAATATTGCAATCCTTTAGCCATTCCTGGACCTGTGTCCAAAAACAAGCTACAAATGGACAGAACCAAAACAAATGATCTCTGGTCCTCTGTAGCTCAGCTGGTAGAGCACGGCGCTTGTAACGCCAAGGTAGTGGGTTCGATCCCTAGGACCACCCATACACAAAAAAAAGTATGCACGCATGACTGTAAGTCACTTTGGATAAAAGCGTCTGCTAAATGGCATATTATTATATTATTATCTAATGATTCTGTCTCTTCACAGCAAAATCTGCAGAGCTGGGAAGATTGTATCCCCCATATAAATAACATTCTATTGGTAGCAAGAATTTTATATAATAATTTAAATTGAAAGATTCTAATTTTTGAATCCGGTGTCGTTTTGCGTGTCAGTTCATAAACACTATGCCATGGGATCGGTACGTCAAAGATCTCTTCCCAACTATTTTGCAATCTATATGGGACGGCTGTCAATCCTTTGGTCCTTAAGTGAAACTGATATACTTTTTTATTTATCACAGTTTTCCTTAACCAATTATGTTCTTTAATGCAAGGCCGACAGACAAGTTCCTTACTTTCTCCCCCTTCCACTTTCCTCTTCCACTTTTGCGGTAAGGCAGCAATTATTTGGTTGTAATTTTGGGTAGAGCAGACATTTCCATATGTTTTTGTCAGCTGCATGTGCGACATAACTCCACCAGTCCTACCGATGATATCATTTACGAAGATTATACCTTTTTTAAACATTCTGTCAAATAATCAAGGTTTTTTGTCAATTAGTATATTTGAATTTAACCACAATATTTGTTGCCTTATTTGTTCTGTCGTTTCTGGAGGATTAAATTGAAATTGCAACCAACTTTCTATGGCTTGTTTTAGAAATAGTGACATTTGGGAGATTATTTCCTTTTCAAATAACTGAAAGTGAGAAGTTGTAATCTGAATAAAGGGAAAAAGGCCTTTCTTGAACATTGGGTGAGACAATCTTACTAATTTGCTTGAGAACCAGTTCGGATTTAAGTATAACTTTTTGTATGACTGAAGCTTTAGTGATAGGTCTAATGCTTTAATATTTAATAATTTCTGTCCTCCGAATTCATATTCATTATATAAATATGCTCTTTTAATTTTGTCTGGCTTGCCGTTCCAAATAAAATTGAATATTTTTTTCTCATATAATTTAAAAAACTGTTCGCTAGGCGTAGGCAAGACCATAAGCAAATAGGTAAACTGGGATAATACTAAAGAGTTAATCAGGGTGATTTTTCCACAAATAGACAGGTATTTTCCTTTCCATGGTAGTAAGATCTTATCTATTTTTGCTAACTTTCTATTAAAATGTATTGAAGTGAGATCATTTATTTCTTTGGGATATGTATTCGAGTATATCCACATCACCATCAGACCATTGTATTTTTTAGTGATCCAATACGTAATATAGTACATTTGTCATAATTTGGTTGTAATCCAGAGAGGTTAGAAAATGTATATAGATCCTCTATGAGGCTGTGGAGGGATTCTAGTTGTGGATTTAAAAGAAAACATGAATCATCAGCGTACAATGACACCTTTGTTTTTAAGCCCTGTATTTCTAATCCTCGGATATTATTATTGGATCTGATTTTAATAGCTAACATCTCGATGGCCACAATAAATAGATATGCCAATAGTGGACAACCTTGTTTCACTCCTCTTGACAGTTTAAAACTTTCTGAGAAATAGCCATTATTTACTATTTTACACCTAGGGTTACTATACATGATTTTGACCCATTCTATAAGAGATTCTCCAAAATTGAAATGCTCCAGGCATTTATATATAAACCCCAGTCGAACTTTATCAAATGCCTTTTCGAAGTCTGCTATGAATAGCAGGCCTGGTTTCCCATATGTTCCATAGTGTTCTATTGTTTCCAATACTTGCCTTATATTATCTCCAATGTATCTTCCATGTAAAAAACCAGTCTGATTAGAATGAATAATATCCGACAATACCTTTTGAATTCTATGCACTATACATTTTGCTAGGATTTTTGCATCACAACACTGAAGTGTAAGGGGCCTCCAATTTTGTAAATGGACTGGATCTTTATATTTTCCACTTGTATCCTGTTTCAGTAATAATGAGATCAGACCTTCTTATTGAGTGTCAGATAATCTACCATTTACATAGGAGTGGTTAAAACATGCTAATAACGGTCCTCTTAGTATATCAAAAAAGGTTTGGTATACCTCGACTGGTATGCCATCCAACCCTGGAGTTTTCCCAGACTTAAAGTCTTTAATTGCATCCAGAAGTTCCTCCTCTGTAATTTCACCTTCACATGAGTCTTTCTGTGTGGCTGTTAATTTGACATTATCAATAGAAAAAAATCTCTACAATTAGCTTCAGTTAGAGGAGATGGAGGCGACTGAAAAGAAAACATATGCTTAAAGTACTTTGTTTCTTCCTTCAAAATATCATTTGGTGAATTATGGGTGACTCCGTCAATTGTAACCAGTTTCATTAAGTTATTTTTGGTAGCATTCCTATGTTGAAGATTAAAAAAGAATTTTTGCGCATTTTTCCCCATATTGCATCCAGTTTGCTTTATTTTTATAATATATTACACTTGATCTTTCTTGAATAAGTTTCTCCATTTCTTTTGTTTTTCCTCTAATTTATTCTGAGCCTCTATGTTACAGTTTTTATTGCCATCTATCTGTTCTGTTAGACTTTCTATTTCCTTTCTTAGTATAAACTCTTTTGACCTAAATTGCTTTTGTTTTCGAGATGAGTACTGAATTGCATGGCCTCTAAAGGCACATTTAAAGGTGTCCCATACAATAAGGGGGATTCGCTGTACCTATGTTATGTTGGAAAAAGTCAGTTATAAATTCCTTTGTTCTAATTATAAATAAATTATCATCCAATAGGCTTTGATTACATTTCCAATATCCTCACCCACGTGGAAATTCAGTAAGAGTAATGTATATGCCTATTATATGATGGTCTGACCGCATTCTGTCCCCTATCAACACTTTTTTTTACTTTTGGTGCCAACGAGAATGAGATAAGAAAGAAGTCAAGACGACTAGCTTGATTCAGTCTCCGCCATGTATATATCACTAGATCAGTATATTTAAGCCTCCATATATCTACTAGTTCTAATGTATCCATGACATTCACAATTTCCTTAAGAGCATGTGGGTGATTGTTTGTGGTGTGATTTCCTTTACGGTCCATTGAGCTATTTAAAACAGTATTATAATCCCCCACCATAATAATATTGTCTTGAGTTGCTTGCAGGCTTGATCATTTATTATATATATTGTCAAAGAATTGTGGATCATCATTATTTGGTCCGTAAAGGTTAATGAGCCATATCTGTTTATGGTCCAATAACATATTTAAAATAATCCATCTACCTTGTGTATCTATTTGTACAATTTGCACATTCGGATCGAAATTACTATAAATTAATATCATCACCCCTTTTGAATTTCTTTGCCCATGGGAGAAGTATATTTCACCCCCATTCTTTTTTCCACGCTACTTCATCTCGAATTGTTGAATGAGTTTCCTGTATACAATAGATATTATATTCCTTCTCTTTGAGCCGTGTAAATATTGTTCTTCTTTTGTAATTATCAGCTAAGCCATTACAATTATAACTGGCTATACTTATTTCACCATACACCATAATGAGATACAAGTTTCAAGTCTATTTATCATTATATATGTTTGTAAATTTACCAATAAAAAAATAGCGTAATGATTGAGTGTCCATATAGCTGTACCGTGATATTTGCATTGCTACGGAGTAACCCTTCAATTGTTCTCCACTAATTCCCCGCTAAAGCCCCTCCCCATCCCAAGTTGAGCCGTCATCCCAGTGATCAGCATCCCACCCACGTCCCTCCGTATCCCTAAGGCCCCGAGAGGCCAGGACCCATCCATCGAAAACAGCACACAGTACCACCCACAAAACAGAAGCAGATTAACCGCCAAAAGCATTTCCAATGCTTTCACCTCTATATATATATATATATATATTTTTTAAAATTATGCATATCCTATTTTCCATCATTATCAATTAATATGCGTAATAATGTCGGCAGTTCACGCGTAGGATTCTAACATATAACCCGGATTGCCATTGTATTACATTTAATTCATTGACAAGCAATTATTATCCTAGCAAATAATTCCCGCGGTCCATCCCATACCCTCCCCCCCAACATCCCCACCCCCCACAACAGATGCCAGACAAGCACACACGCACATACTCACATACTCCAACACACTCAACCCCCCTCCTCCACAATCCACCATAAAATCAGATACTCAACGGCTGTTATATCCCAGAGCCCAACTCGAGAAATAACTTGATTTACGAGTGCCCATACAGTTAAAGCTGATTGAGAAAGCATGCAGATTGAGCAGAAATTGATAACAATGTGAGATTTGATTAATCTACTTAATCTATGTCAAGTCCTAGGTGATGGAGATCAGATCCACCCTCTTCACCTGAGACACAAACACTCTGATCCCCTGTTGTAACCATTTTCCCAAGCATCTCCATGCGGTCAGACCTTTGATTATTTTGTGCCACCTGGGCTACAATGATAAACCCCCTCTCTGATTGTCCGAGTGTGACCCCCCTCCCCATGGGTTACTGCAGCCAGTGTTGCCAGCACTGCCACTACCTGGGTGGGCGTACCCCACCGGAATCCCCACTGGCTAGGTAAAAGGTCGTCAAGGTTCTCATTAGCAGCTTTGAGAATTTCCTTGTATATTATGCTCTCCCATCAGGGGGCTCTGGCTTTGTAGGACCAACCCTGCCAGGCAGGCTCAGAATCTTGTTATCTTGTTCTTGATACCATGTGTTGTTTTTAGGGATTTTCACTGATGTCACGTCAATGCTAAAATGGCAAAAATCTGCTAGCTAACTTACAACTGTAATGATGTATTTGAGAGACAAGTGCTCATTGTGCAACTTTATTTATGTTTTCAATAAACATTGGAGACTAAATATAGTTTACATGTTGTCAAGAATCTAAGCCAACACTGTCTGTTTTGCCCCATATTTGTGCACACGTCGCATATGTTGCTATACAACCAACCGGTCTATGGCAGCTGCCATAGTGACATATTGACTAAGGTCCTAAATCAATTGAAATTTACATTTCCAACCTTTTGTGTAAGTAGACAAGTTTCTCAAGAAAAGCGTGTCGATTATTACACTGGGGAAAAAAAGTATTTAGTCAGCCACCAATTGCGCATGTTCTCCCACTTAAAAAGATGAGAGAGGCCTGTAATTTTCATCATAGGTACACGTCAACTATGACAGACAAAATGAGAAAAAAAATCCAGAAAATCACATTGTAGGATTTTTTATGAATTTATTTGCAAATTATGGTGGAAAATAAGTATTTGGTCAATAACAAAAGTTTCTCAATACTTTGTTATACAGTGGGGGAAAAAAGTTTTTAGTCAGCCACCAATTGTGCAAGTTCTCCCACTTAAAAAGATGAGAGAGGCCTGTAATTTTCATCGTAGGTACACGTCAACTATGACAGACAAAATGAGGAAAACATTTCCAGAAAATCACATTGTAGGATTTTTAATGAATTTATTTGCAAATTATGGTGGAAAATAAGTATTTGGTCAATAACAAAAGTTTCTTAATACTTTGTTATATACCCTTTGTTGGCAATGACACAGGTCAAACGTTTTCTGTAAGTCTTCACAAGGTTTTCACACACTGTTGTTGGTATTTTGGCCCATTCCTCCATGCAGATCTCCTCTAGAGCAGTGATGTTTTGGGGCTGTCGCTGGGCAACACGGACTTTCAACTCCCTCCAAAGATTTTCTATGGGGTTGAGATCTGGAGACTGGCTAGGCCACTCCAGGACCTTGAAATGCTTCTTACGAAGCCACTCCTTCGTTGCCCGGGCGGTGTGTTTGGGATCATTGTCATGCTGAAAGACCCAGCCACGTTTCATCTTCAATGCCCTTGCTGATGGAAGGAGGTTTTCACTCAAAATCTCACGATACATGGCCCCATTCATTCTTTCCTTTACACGGATCAGTCGTCCTGGTCCCTTTGCAGAAAACAGCCCCAAAGCATGATGTTTCCACCCCCATGCTTCACAGTAGGTATGGTGTTCTTTGGATGCAACTCAGCATTCTTTGTCCTCCAAACACGACTGAGTTGAGTTTTTACCAAAAAGTTATATTTTGGTTTCATCTGACCATATGACAGTCTCCCAATCCTTTTCTGGATCATCCAAATGCACTCTAGCAAACTTCAGACGGGCCTGGACATGTACTGGCTTAAGCAGGGGGACACGTCTGGCACTGCAGGATTTGAGTCCCTGGCGGCGTAGTGTGTTACTGATGGTAGGCTTTGTTACTTTGGTCCCAGCTCTCTGCAGGTCATTCACTAGGTCCCCCCCGTGTGGTTCTGGGATTTTTGCTCACCGTTCTAGTGATCATTTTGACCCCACGGGGTGAGATCTTGCGTGGAGCCCCAGATCGAGGGAGATTATCAGTGGTCTTGTATGTCTTCCATTTCCTAACAATTGCTCCCACAGTTGATTTCTTCAAACCAAGCTGCTTACCTATTGCAGATTCAGTCTTCCCAGCCTGGTGCAGGTCTACAATTTTGTTTCTGGTGTCCTTTGACAGCTCTTTGGTCTTGGCCATAGTGGAGTTTGGAGTGTGACAGTTTGAGGTTGTGGACAGGTGTCTTTATACTGATAACAAGTTCAAATAGGTGCCATTAATACAGGTAACGAGTGGAGGACAGAGGAGCCTCTTAAAGAAGAAGTTACAGGTCTGTGAGAGCCAGAAATCTTGCTTGTTTGTAGGTGACCAAATACTTATTTTCCACCATAATTTGCAAATAAATTCATTAAAAACCCTACAATGTGATTTTCTGGAGAAAAAAAATCTCAATTTGTCTGTCATAGTTGACGTGTACCTATGATGAAAATTACAGGCCTCTCTCGTCTTTTTTAAGTGGGAGAACTTGCACAATTGGTGGCTGACTAAATACTTTTTTTCCCCACTGTATGTCAAAACAAAATGAAGAAAAGGTAGTCTACTGTATTTTGCTTTTGTGCTTGTAAAGACTTGCCTCATTTACTCAAGCCTTGCAATAAAGATAAATGCTATCGTGTTTCTGTCCAATTTTGTCAGCCTGTATCGGTTCGAGTGGATGGTTTGGTTAGCTGCTGTACTGATGTTTACGCGCTATTTATCTTGGCCAGGTCGCAGTTGTAAATGAGAACCTGTTCTCAACTGGCTTACCTGGTTAAATAAAGGTGAAATAAAATAAATAAATAAATAAAAAATTAGCTGCTGCTGCTGTATCTTAATCAGACCTCATCTCCCACCATCTGTTCTCATGACATTTAGACTAGGCTCTGCTCTGGCACACACCTTCTCATGTAACACAGACCCAAACACACACACACCTGGGGACATTCTGTACATTTGTGTGTGTGTGTGTGTGTGTGTTGGAAATATACCTTTTTTGAGTGACTTTAACTTATCTGATGCCCTGAAGATAGTCACTGAATAAACTGGATGTGGAAAAAGCCACGACTGTCAATCTGAACAGTCAGTATTACAGATGCCATGTACTGTAGCCAAATTATGAAAGTGATAACTGCTGCCACAGAAGATCAATCAACATATATTTTTTCTTTTTCTGGTAGCACTTTGTAATAACTCTACGTAATAAAGCATAATAGATTAGTAAATAGTTTATTCATCATTTATTAGTCATTACTCCATTCATAAGATGTTTAATATAGGTCTTTATTAACCATTTACTAATCATTAGTCTTTTTTGTGTGGCCTCATCTGAAGTGTGGGCTATTTATACTTTATAAATACTTTATAAATATTTTGAGTGACCAGTGTAATTTCTCACAAAAAGATGGACATGCCATTTCTGAGGGATGTTATATCGATTCCTGGGGTCATTTCATGTGAATCTGAGCTATTGCCGTTCAAGCAGGCAGAAATACAGCAGGTATGACGAGTTTTGTATTTCATGCCTGGTTGAACAGTGAATATATCAGATACACATGAAAACAGGAAATCAACCCAGGAATCGATAGATCATCGCTCAGAAATGCACAAAAACGATATAACATTCAAAATGGGTGAATCTTTCCCTCTTAAGGTCTCAAAATAGCCTAGAACATATCAATGGTTAAAGACTAACCACACAACACAGGATGGTATTGGAAATATAACAAACATTTAATTCACAAAAACTGTTGTGAAACAACTGTTGCAAGGACTTGAGGAAGACTTGTAATGTGAATGTTTTGCTAATGTTGTCAACCTCGCGAACACAAATTAATCATAAAACGGGGAGATCTACCTGCCAGTTTTTCTGTAGTGGATTTTTATTCCTTTCTTACTACTGATACAGTATTTGATTGAGGTATAAATGTTACATGTATGATTTGCAAGTAGAAATGTATAACCTTTAAATGCTTCCAGTGCTTCAGTCTTTAATATTTTAACCTCACTTGTTTTGGTAGAAAAGTCACTGCCAAGAAATGCTAATGTTAGAATTTTTGGAGAATAAATAATGTTATTTTACTCAGCATAGAGTGTGTCTGAAGTTACACGTCACAATATTACAACAGTTTAACTGTTTTGGAATAAAATGTTCAATATATGTTCTTAAACAACCTCTTGTTATAGGCTTTGGGGTTTTGCTCAATTTCGTTTTCGATTTTGTTTTCGATTTACAGGTTGGCTCTCTTTGGGTGTGGCTTGCCCTGATTTGAATCATCCTCGTTGGTCAGGATGTGTTGCACCTGTTGCCTCGTTAGTCAGTCGTTAGTTTAACCTATGCAGGCACAGGTGCTATTTAAGAGTGGCTGGCCGAGTGCTCCAGTTGGCATGAAAGATGTTGGATGAGCGACACTGCTGTTTAGCACCTTCTCCTTAAGTTGTGAAAAATACTTATCTTGTCTCACCTGTTTGGTTTGCTCCACGTTTATTTGCACTCCCTTACCTAAGTTGGTGTGGGTTTTATTTTCCTTTGTTTGTCTGAGAGCTTCAAGTTCCTTGGTGTCCATATCACCAACAAACTATCATGATCCAAATACACCAAGACAGTCGTGAAGAGGGCACAACAAAGCCTATTCCCCTCAGGAGACTGGAAAAGATTTGGCATGGGTCCTCAGATCCTCAAAGTTCTACAGCTGCACCATCGAGAGCATCCTGACTGGTTGCATCACTGCCTGGTATTGGAACTGCTTGGCCTCCGACCGCAAGGCACTACAGAGAGTAGTGCGTACAGCCCAGTACATCACTGGGGCCAAGCTTCCTTGCATCCAGGACCATCTGCAAAGATGGCGTTTGGTCAGCCCCTGGAGACTCCAGAACCGCCTGGAAGCAGCCCACACCTTCGCCCGAGAGCAGCTGGTGAATGCAGGTGTGAGGTAAGTATAAGACCATGCTTAGCCATTGTTCTCTCTCTTACATCTGGTCTTAACAAGAGATGGTCATGGTTGTTTTATATGGTTATCCTTGATTTATTTGGCGAGGCTACGGTCAAACAGTAGCCTGTGTTGAGTTTGGTAATAAATCGGGAATTCGTAAACTCAAGCGTCTGTCTGGGCATTTGTTCCTTTATGATCTAGCCAGGTCATTACAATATAGTTGATGTTATGGTACTAATGTCGGGGACAGTGGGCGGATTCGATAATGCTGAGCTGCAGGGCACTGGTCTTTGGCCCGTGACATGAACGGCGAAAGCGGTGAGAGGGGAGCCCCTTCTCAAATCGAACAGAAATCTGCGCCACTCTGTCACGTTGTCAACAAGGCAGCATGGTACATCATCTAGAAACATCTCTTTTAAACATTTTATTTGTTGAATTTTCTAACTAGTTTTCATTGGGAAGGCAAATCAGTAGGCAGGTTTCCGTTGACCCAGGTTTATTCGACAAAAGCAATGTTGCAAAAGAAATATTTGCGACGCGTAATGTTAAGTCAGATATAGGAGACATCTAAAGAGCAACAGCATTTTTATCCATTCGACGGGTGGATTTTTCTTTTGTCGAACTTTATTTATAGCGATAAGTGATAAACTGTGTTTTTCAAATAAATGATGATTGCCGAATACTATTGAAGGTAGGCTACGCGGTGCATGTGATGTCTTCACGTAACTAAAAGCTCCACTCCACATTTCATTCTAAATACCTAGCCTACGTCTAGCAAAAATGTTCAACTATACAATGTTTTTTTCTTTGTAGGACAAGGATTGTCCTGACTTTCAAGAATGCTGTTTGAATGTTAAATGACGAGACGGAGGCATTAATGCGAGTAACCAGTCTTGTTCAGTATATTGCAATTATATCCGGGTATCTCAAGTACACCGGTAAAACACTGTTGCAGTAATTAACATTTACCAACAGATGGGATCATTGTGCCATCTTCCACCATAACATCTTCCCTTTTATAAAATAGGACAGGAGCTGTCAATTCACTAACAAAACAAACCTAGTAGTAATTTCCAACATGAACAGTTTAGTATTATTATTATTATATATATATATTTTTTTTTGTTAACCACTTAACACATTTTGATACTCTCTTCACTTTTATCTCTGTCTGTCAACAATCCCTAATGGGAAACCTACAGATTAAGTATTTTTGGTGGCTGGGACAGACGCCCGCAGAGTGAAAAGACAGGGGGCTTACATTTACATTTAAGTCATTTAGCAGACGCTCTTATCCAGAGCGACTTACAGTTAGTGAGTGCATACCATTATTGTTTTATTTTTCATACTGGCCCCCCATGGGAATCGAACCCACAACCCTGGCGTTGCAAACGCCATGCTCTTCCAACTGAGCTACATCCCTGCCGGCCATTCCCTCCCTACCCTGGACGACGCTGGGCCAATTGTGCGCCGCCCCATGGGTCTCCCGGTTGCGGCCGGGTACGACAGAGCCTGGATTCGAACCAGGATCTCTAGTGGCACACTGCTTGTCTGCGTGGACTGTGGGCTCCCGCACAGGCTTGTCACCTGACTGTCTAAGGGGAGTATTGATGGGCGAGGGAGTGGCCGACCTGTGATCCCCTGGCTCTTCGCCCAGTGCCTCAGGCCCCATGTGACTTGCTGGGGTTCCGTCTTTTGTCATGCGACCCCTATGACCATCAGAGTTCTGAGTAGATGCTGGCTCAGCAATCCGAAGGTCAACCCTGTTACGACGGTACAGTGATCCATTCACTTCGACCAAGTAGGAGCGTGGTGCCACTTTCTGTACACAGGATCCGAGTCTCCAGAGGCCCGTCCGGTCCCTTGGTAGTGGCTTCATTCGCACCGTTTCACCCACCCTGAGTTCAGGTAAGTCTTTTGCTGATTTGTCGTAGATGAACTTGGAGACCTGTCTTCTGTGACGTAGCTTCACCAGCACGTCTGTCACCACACATGGCTCCAGGAGAGTGCTTGCTACTGGCAGAGCTGCTTTTAAACGCTGTGCCATGAGGCGCTGGGCCCGGGCTGCTATCCATGCCTTCTGTCGGGGTATTGCGCCACTGCAGGATTGCTTTCCAGGCATCTTTGCCCTCTCGCAGAGCTTTTTTGCAGAGGTTCTTTGCGATTTTGACTGCCGACTCAGCCTTCCCATTAGCGTTTGGGTGTCGTGGTGATGAAGTAAGCATTTCACTGTAATGTCTGCACCTGTTGTATTCGGCGCATGTGACCAATAAAATTTGATTTGATTTGAAGTGACATGCTCAAATTCCCATTCTGCAGCAAATTTTCGGAACTCACATCCGGTGAATTGGGGTCCATTATCTGAAATTACCCTATCTGGCTGGCCATAGCAGGCAAACTGAGCCTTGCAGCGTTTGATCGTTGTCTCTGCTGAGAGGTCAGGGAGGAGGTCAATCTCCCAGAAGTCTGAGTAATGATCAACTACCAGCAGAAAGTCTTTGCCACTGTGCTGGAAGAGATCTAGACTTACTATCTGCCAGGGGCGCATTGGTAGCTCGTAGGACATCGTCTCTCTCTGTTGCTCAATGGCATATTCATTGCAGATTGTGCATTTACTGACAGTCTTTGATTTCACTCTGCATTCCTGGCCAATACAGTGTGTCACGTGCTTGTCTGTAACAGGCCTCACCTCCTATGTGACTTGAGTGCACGCGCACCAACATCTCAGGGCGCAGAGACCGGGGAATAACGACTCTCTGACCCTTGAATATTACTCCGTTTTGAACACTGAGCTCTTCTTTGACTGGCCAATATTCTCTGATGGCTAAAGCAGTTTCTTCCTTGCAGTCGGGCCAGCCCATCAGAATCACAGACCTCAATGCCTGGAGTTGCTCGTCCCTGTCTGTGTGCTGTCTGATTTGTATAAGGCGCTGGTCCGTAACATTGAGGTAGTCAGCCTGGTTGATGTGTTCAACATCCACTTGCTCTGTTTGTAAGCTGCACACTGCATGTTGTTCATGCATGGAGCGTGTGTGAGTGCCTGATACAGTAGCCCTGCTGAGCGTGTCACTCACATACATCTCTGGCCCTGGCTTATACACCACCTTGAGGTTGTAGTTTTGTAGGGCCAGTAGCATGCTCTGCAGTTGTTTCGGGGGCATTCAGGAGAGGCTTGCTGAAATATAGCAATAAGGGGCTTGTGATCTGTCTCTGCGGTAATATTGTCACGCCCGTACAGGTAGTGGTGGAAGTGTTGGCATGCAAACACAATGCTGAGGCACTCCTTCTCTATCTGGGCATAGTTCTGCTCTGTTGGAGTGAGTGCCCTAGAGGCGAATGCCACAGGCTGGCCCTCTTGCATGAGGCAACAGCCCAGTCCATACTGGCTTGAGTCACTCTGAATCGTGACAGGTTTTGACACATCGTAGTATCGCAGTACAGGTGTCTGGGTGACCAGTTGTTTTATTTCCCTCACCGCTGTGTCATGTTTTGGGAGCCAATGCCAGATGGTGTCCTTGTCCATGAGCCTCCTTAGTGGTTCACACTCTTCAGAGAGCAGCGGTAGGAACTTGGCCAGGTAGGTGACGAATCCGACGAAGCGCTGCACTGCCTTCACGTCAGATGTGTGGGGCATATCCAAGACAGCCTTCACTTTTTCTGGATCCGCCTTCAATCCGGTGGAGGACAAGATGTGCCCATGAAAGCGAACATCTGGCACTTTAAACTGAAGCTTTTTATGCTTAGCCTTAGCTTGACCTGTCTGCATCATGCATATCCATAGCTTGTCTGGTTTCTTGACGATAACCATATTACTTATCCAGTCTGTAGGCTCGGTGACGGATATGATGTGGCCATCTGCTTCGTATTTGTCAAGCTGAGCCTTCGTAGCTGCTTTCATGGCCACTGGTACATTGCGGGGTGCACACTGGACAGGCTGGATTGCTGCATCCAACTCAAAATGGACTTCGCCGGGAACTGACTCGACCGGTGCGTTGAAGACATCATGGTACTTGCTTAGGAGAGTCTCCTTGCTCAGGGGCCCAGCCTGGACTTTGTCTATAATGTTAAGATCAGCTGGGATGGTGAAGTTAATAAGCCCAAGGTCCTCGCATGTAGAACCTGACAGTAATGGCTGTTGACTAGCCTCAACTATTTCAAACTCAAGAGTGTTTCTGGCCACGTAAAACACACTCTATCACAAACAGGCCTAAAGAGGTCATGAACTGGCCTGAATACAGTTTCAGCTTGGTGCTACTCTGTGTGAGTTTGTCTCTGGGCGCGAGCCTCCTTTTCTCTTTAAGGCTCATGTTACGTGGCCCCTGAATCTAGCTGGCATTGCTGTGGTTTATTATTAAGTAGCAGGGTGACAAACAATTTTTTTTCTTTGCCCTTACTGCCCCTATGCAATCGCTAGCATATACATCCTCTGTGCTGTTGTTCCCTTCATCTGTGTTTATTTCAATGGAGTGCACTTTACCAACCTTTCTCAAGCTTTTCATGCAGGCCCTTGGGAAGTGATTAGCTGTACCACAGGATTTGCATATTGTTCCATAGGCTGGGCAGTGTTCTTTTCCTCGTCCATGAGAAATGCCACAATATCGGCATGCATTGGGGTTGTCTACTGCAGAGTTGGCTATAGTATTAGCATTAGCTGTGGCAAAAGGGAATTTCTTTACTGGCTGCCTGAATGTAGCATTGACATTGTCCATATGTTGCCTTTCTAGCTCCATGGACCTTATCTGTAAGCTCTGCTGCACGGCATGTCTCCACTGCCAAGACCAGTGTCAGGTCACGTTCTCTAAGCAAACGTCTGCGGGTGCCCTCATCAGTTATGCCAAGCACTATCTTGTCTCTGATCAGTTCATCTCTTAAAGCACCATAGTCACATGTAGCTGCCTTTTCCCTTAGCTTAGTGACAAAGCTGTCAATGGACTCCCGTCCTCCTGTTTGCAACAACCGAAAACATAACGCTCGTAGATAACGTTCTTTGCTGGCTTAAAGTAAAGTTCGAGAGCATCAAGAATAGCTGTAGCGTTACCTTGCTGAGCTGCTGTTAGGTTCAGGTTGTGTTTGTATACGTGTCGGCATTCAGCTCCCATTATAGTCCTCAAAGTGGCAGCCACTACCTCATTGTCCTTTTCCCGAAGTCCCGTTGCTAGTGCATAGTCCTCCCATTCACCTCTAAACGTATCCCAGTTTGTGCTCCAATCTCTGCTGAGCTTCATAACGGCGGGAGGGGGAATGTTCGCTGCCATGTCTAAACGGTGCTAACAACACAGAAGCTAACTAGCAAACTCAATCTAGCTAAGGACAATTCCGGCGACGTTTTACTCAACTAAGCTTTTTTTTGTAAACCAGAACAGGTGACTCTAATTTGCGGAAAGCATGGTTAGTTATCTGACTCTGACACCATGTTTGAATGTTAAATGACGAGACAGAGGCATTGATGCAAGTAACCAGTCTTGTTCAGTATATTGCAATAAATCCGGGTATCTCAAGTACACCGGTAAAACACGGGAGTTGCAGTAATTAACATATACCAACAGATGGCATCATTGTGCCATCTTCCACCCATAACAAATGCCTGAATTGCTTCACCTTGCTTTTCTGGTTGCCTGGCAAGTTTCACCATCCAATTATTTCAGATCTACAGGAATGCAGGTTTCACCATGGCACGAACTAGCCTAGGCAGCCGATAGTGCATGGGAGCTAGATCTGTGGCGTTATGTTAATGATGAGAATTATTAGAATTTGGCAAAGATATGTCAATTATTGCATTATATCCATGCTGGCTTTCGTGGGCTACCTGAGACAAGAAACCTAAGTGGGAGGGCATACAGCTGTATGCACAATTTGCCTAAATGAGTAATGGAAATACTTCAACCTACATTTGTATTCAACGTTTAATGATTTGGGTGACGTCATTACATACAGCTGTTTTCAGTATAGTTAAATGGAAACGCACCCTAGCATGCAATTGTCACATCTATTTTCTATGTAAACTTTCACTGGACAAGTTTAATTGAAACATAGCTGCTCTTGCATGTGTGAAAACACAATCCTACTCATTACTCCATGTGCTTAATTACGTCACTTTTATTTTGAGCTAACTGACGTCATGATTTGACCAAGTGTTTTTTCATGTTGCCAGTTGTCTTAAAAGCACGATAGGTGAATCTCTCCCAAGTCTATGGATGCTCGTCTGAAGTAGAATAATTAATTGGTAATCAATGTCATTGTTGTCAAGGGTGCATTAATAAAGGCAATAAACAGCCAAACACTAGAACATTGTCTTTGAAGAGTTTATTTATTTGTTGGAGCTCAAACAAGCTGTGCAGATCTGCTGGCTACCCTTTTGTGTGAAGAAATCAGACTATCCAACTATTGTTACTCATTCAGAGTCAATGAAACAGTGGCGAGACATTGAGGTAAGTGGTTATTTAAAAAACTGGATGACATCTACTAAACACACTGTACTGATTCAGGGATGTGTGAATGGCAAGGATGTCTGGCAAGAGCAGAGCCAAAGGATGTCAGGGCAAAGGGTTTTTCTTGTCACCACACAACGCACTCCGGTTCACTTTGGGTACTTATACAACAGGGTGTGATGTTTCTAGGAGGAAAGAGATAAATGGAAATATAATTAACCATGCAAAGTTATACACAAAGGCTATACAAGGCAATTGGGCCTAAACATATTTACACTACTGCATCACACAAGTTAAGCTAAATACAATACTGTTCTCAATTGAACACTAAAGATAAACATGCATGAAGCTAAACATGCATAATATTGCAGTGTCTGAATCACATATCAATGAATATTGATGGCTAAATAGTAAGCGGCCCATGAAGAGCCTGAAGCTAGTATTAGCTGTTTGAATTAATCAGAATTCTCTCTCTCATAGTGCATCAAAATTATTTGCGCACGAGCACGCAGGGCAAAACGTAAGTACACACTCCCCTATTCCCAGGATGCAGGCATGCATAATAACAAATCAACATGCTATATTAATATATGAACCTGGTGAAATTCACAAAGTACTTTAACAACTGTTACACGTGTACTGTATGACAGAGTCATAGACCGTTTTGTCAACATGAAAGCGAGGAGGATGGCATTGCCGTTTCTCTACAAGTAGGGTGAGTCAACATGCTTTTCTACATGCACAAACGCACACAGAAATCAGATCCATGGACAGCCACATCATATTTAGCTTACGTTGACTGGACTAAATTGTTTTTGGTATATTTTAGTTGTCACAGTATTAGACTAAGCAGAGGTGATTTGATTATGTTTAAATGTTAAAGTTGAAATGGTGCTGGAATAGTGGAGGCAGCTCCTGTTTTCTTTGCGACTTGCGGTAACACTCTTTGGTTCTAAATCAATAGTTGTTTAGTGGTCCGAAAATGTCGGAAACATTAACTTGCTTGACAATGCTGTAGGTCATGTCTGTTACTGTACATGCAATATGCTTTGTGGACTTCACTGGACAGAGGTTGCTATCTGGTTTTGGCAACAATGTCATAAATTGAAAATATATAATTATGTTGTTTGGTAATTGAATAAATGTTTGGATCAATGGTTGCGTGGTGATAGATGTCTCCATACAAAATAAATGCACAATAAAATGTTAAAAATATATAAGACTTTCTGCATTACAGGTGTTAGCAGTTTGGAGTTTTGTACTAAGTTTTGAAAATTCACAACATGCTTATGAAAATAGCACCAAAGCGATAGATTTTTTGTTGTTGGCAAATACAGTACAGTGGTATGAAAAAGTATTTGCCCCCTTTCTAATTTTCTCTACTTTTGCATATTTGTGATACTGAATGTTATCAGATCTTCAACCAAAACCTAATATTAGATAAAGGGAACATAAGTGAACAAATAACACAACAATTACATATTTATTTCATTTATTTCATAAACAAAGTTATGCAACATCCAATTCCCCTGTGTGAAAAAGTAATTGCCCCATTTTACATTTACATTTTCCCTTACACTCAATAACTGGTTGTGCCACCTTTAGCTGCAATGACTCCAACTAAATGCTTCCTGTAGTTGTTGATCAGTCTCTCACGTTGCTGTGGATGAATTTTGGCCCACTTTTCCATGCAGAACTGCTTTAACTCAGTGACATGTGGGTTTTCAAGCATGAACTGTTCGTTTCAAGTCCTGCCACAGCATCTCAATTGGGATTAGGTCTGGACTTTGACTAGGCCATTCCAAAACTTCCAATTTTTGTTGCTTTTTAGCAATTTTCATGTAGACTTGATTGTGTGTTTTGGATCATTGTCTTGCTGTATGACCCAGCTGCACTTCAGCTTCAGCTCACAGATGGATGGCCTGACATTCTCCTGTATAATTCTCTGATACAGAGCAGAATTCATGGTTCCTTCTATTAAGGCAAGTCATCCAGGTCCTGAGGCAGCAAAGCATCCCCAAACCATCACACCACCACCACCATGCTTGACCTTTTGGTATGATGTTCTTACTGTGGAATGCAGCGTTGTGGTTTTCGCCAGGCATTACTGGAACCATGTTGTCCAAAAAGTTATACTTTTGAATCATCTGTCCATAGAACGTTCTTCCAAGAGCCTTGATGATCGTCCAGGTGCTTTTTGGCAAACTTTGAGTCAACTTTTTGGATGAGATGGGTCCCATTATGCCTGGCGAAAACCAAACGCTGCATTCCACAGTAAGAACATCATACCAAAGGTCAAGCGTGGTGGTGATGGTTAATATGTTGCATTGCCATTTCAATAATCCCCATTTGGTCAACATTTCAGATTTAATCATTTCTGCAGTATCTAACACAGGATATCCTAGCAAGATCTTTCAAGAGAAATGTGACTCATGGTCTTTCGTATCAGTGGATGCAAGTTCCTGTTTTGCAGAAAATGTGCTCCTACACTTTCAGGGTATGCTCTTTCAGTTATTCTTCACTCCGAACCTAAAAAAAATTCTGCATATGTATTCCCTCTTGAAAATAAGTGTCATTTATTGTAAAAACAAGTAAAGCATGGTCCTGATGTTTTCATATAGGGTCTTGTTTGGAACGATAGTTCCTGACCAACTTTACAATAAGGTAACATAACTTTTTTTTGTTCCCCTTGTCTTGTAGTTGGTGGATGGTGGTCTCATGTTTCTGCTCCTTAGTTTGACTAGGATTTCTGCACAGAGAGAAATGTCCTTAAACCCCACTACAATAGGTCATTACACAGGTATAGCATCTTCACATTTCACACATTTTACGTCCTATTATTACAAAGCATAGTGAATATATTGTACCTAGAACAATAGACCTCTTTTAGTCGGGTAATGTATGTTAATATTTTAGCAGAGTCCCCATGTAACCGATCTGAGGGGATGCAACTACTGTGACAGAGGGGGAGGGCCTTAGTTTGCCAGCCTACCATAACCTGAGTGAGTTGGATTGGGCCAACGTGACTGAGTTTACCTGGTACAGAAACGGAACCCAGGAGCTCCCGTCCTCTGAGGAAGGGCGTGTGCATCATCATGGGCCGGTGCTCTTCTTCCTCCCCCTTTTAATCAACGACTCTGATCAGTACTACACCTACTGGTAATACAACAACAGTGTGTTGATGTGTGTGTGTTTTAGGGGTTAAATTGGTAATTCGGAGGTGGGGGGAGCCCTATTTGGGGGGCTTAGGGTTAGGTTGAGGGTTGAGTCTAGGGTTAGTGTTGAACCTGGATGTGTACATGAAGCTAGGGCTAGGGTAGGCATGCACATTTACAAAGAAAAAAAAACCTAAATGTCCCTTGTCTTGCATGAACGTTGAATAATATTATACAGTGCATTCGGAAAGTATTCAGACCCCTTTACTTTTTCCACATTTTGATACGTTACAGCCTTATTCTAAAACGGATTAAATAAAATACAAATCCTCATCAATCTGCACACAATACCCCATAATGACAAAGCGGAAACAGGTTTTTAGAAATTCTTGCAAATGTAAAAATAAAAATGGATACCTTATTTACATAAGAATTCAGACTCGGAATTGAGCTCAGGTGCATCCTGTTTCCATTGATCATCCTTGATGTTTCTACAACTGAATTGGAGTCCACCTGTGGTAAATTCAATTGATTGGACATGATTTGGAAGGCATATATCTGTCTATATAAGGTCCCACAGTTGACAATGCATGTCAGAGCAAAATCCAAGCCATGAGATCGAAGGAATTGTCCGTAGAGCTCTGAGACAGGATTCTGTCGGGGCACAGGTCTGGGGAAGGGGACCAAAACATTTGTGCAGCATTGAAGGTCCCCAAGAACACAGTGGCCTCCATCATTCTTAAATGGAAGAAGTTTGGAACCACCAAGACTTCCTAGAGCTGGCCGCCCGGCCAAACTGAGCAATCAGGGGAGAAGGGCCTTAGTCAGGGAGGTGACCAAGAACCTGATGGTCTCTCTGAATGAGCTCCAGAGTTCCTCTGTGGAGATGGTTGTCCTTCTGGAAGGATCTCCCATCTCTGTAGCACTCTACCAATCAGGCCTTTATGGTAGAGTGGACATACAGAAGCCACTCGTTAGTAAAAGGCACATGACAGCCTGCTTGGAGTTTGCCAAAAGGCACCTAAAGGACTCACCATGAGAAACAAGATTCTCTGGTCTGATGAAACCAAGATTGAACTCTTTGGCCTGAATGCCAAGCGTCACGTCTGGAGGAAACCTGGCACCATCTCTACGGTGAAGCATGGTGGAGGCAGCATCATGCATTGGGGGGTGTTTTTCAGCGGCAGGGACTTGGAGACTAGTCAGGATAGAAGGAAAGATGAATGGAGCAAAGTACAGAGAGATCCTTGATGAAAACCTGCTCAGGACCTCAGACTGGAGCGAAGGTTCACTTTCCAATATGACAAAGACCCTAAGCACACAGCCAAGACAATGCAGAAGTGGCTTTGGGACAAGTATCTGAATGTCCTTGAGTGGCCCAGCTAGAGCCCGGACTTGAACCCGATCGAACATCTCTGGAGAGACCTGAAAATAGCTGTGCATCGACGCTCTCCATCCAACCTGACAGAGCTTGAGAGGATCTGCTGAGAAGAATGGGAGAAACTCGCCAAATATAGGTGTGCCAAGCTTGTAGCGTCATACCCAAGTAGACTCGAGGCTGTAATCGCTGCCAAAGGTGCTTCAACAAAGTACTGAGTAAAGGGTCTGAATACTTAAGTAAATGTAATATTTCAGTTTTTTATTTTTTATTAATTTGCTAACATTTCTAAAAACCTGTCATTATGGGGTATTGTGTGTAGACTGATGAGGAAAAACAACAATTTAATCGATTTTAGAATAAGGCTGTAACGTAACAAAATGCGGAAAAAGGGAAGGGGTCTGAATACTTTCCGAATGCACTGTATTTGAACTTACTCTGCCAATTTAAATTTGAGGCAAAATATCCACAAAAAACTATTATAACCGTCTTCAAAACGCGGGTCTCGTGTGTGGCAATAAAGATGTGTTTGCTCCTGACCTAAGGCCAAGCACAAGATGGAAGGACATGCACGCCGATATATGCATACTGACCAAAATTGCAGGTGTTTACATGGTTTTGAGCATGTGCCAGATGATAGAAATATCAACGGCAGTACCGGTACTCTAAAAAGTCAGGTAAATAATACTTTCCTGTCGATATTTTGTCTCAAAATTCGACCCACTGAAGGACCAACCACACAGACAACTGGTATGGTAAAATGTAATACAATTGTATTAAACATTCTGGCTTGTAAGGAAACTTTCTACGTTTTTACACTGCTTAGTTTCAGGCTGTATAGACTCTTAGAAAAAACATTTGTTATCTATAGCCTAAAAGGGTTATTCGGCTGGCCCCCAGTTAGAACCCTGTTTGTTCCAGGTAGAACCGTTTTGGATAACTGGTACACTGTGTATATTCATATGTTCCAGGAGAAAGGCAGCAAACACCTGCGTCATATTTGTGACAAAGGTGATTGTGGTCAAAGCCCAACCGTTCGATCACTCAGTCCTGTTCAGTGATATCTCAGATTCAGCAAACAAAATCCGTATCCCATGTCCTGACCCCGTGGAACAACTGTGCCAGGATGGAAAAGAAAACTTAGCCTGGTATAAGGTACTGAACATGACCAGAATGCTAACACAAACCTCAATCCTGCAAAACTATTTACCATTGGTTCTCAACTCCTGTCCTAAAGCTCATAAGTGTTGCACAGTTTTTGTTCTAGCCCAGCACAAACACCCAACTCATCATCAAGCTCTTGATTAGTGGAATCAGGTATCTTACTGCTAGTTCAGCAAAGAAGTTTGTCAAATTGTTTGTCTTTCATTTCAGAATTTCAGTCTCATTCCAAACGAGTCTAAGAGTAATCTGTGGGTGAATGGCACCTCAAAAGCAGACGAGGGCATCTATACGTGTGTGTGCACGTGGGATCACAACGGGAGGGTTCTCAACACTTCTGCATCCAGGAGACTAAAGATCCAAGGTAAGTAGGTCGTGGCTTGATGACAGCTCTGTCAATCCACTCAGCATCTTATTTATTTGATTTTAGCTTTACTGAAACCTCATCCAAGATGGCAGCAGGGTCAGCAAACATAGAAACTCTAGGCTAAATTACAGTAGGTTATTAGGCTACACAAACAAACAGGATCAAAAGCAACATCAAAAGCAACCCTCATATCACGTGTGGTCTTTGAGGCAGCAACAATCATCAAAAACATCAATGACTACATTTTGAATGTATCCAAAAGTATCTTTCTGACTAAACTGTGCGTTTGTCTCCTTCAGCTCCCTCTGCCTCGCATCCTCCTCAGATCAACCTGCCTAGAGACGGAAGCACAGAGACCACTGACCTGTGTAGGGATCACACCTGGCTCAAATACTTTCATATACTTGTGTTGTGCTTGATTTGGTTTGCCCGGTATATCTCTCCGTCTTCGTTGTATCTCTTGTTCTTCATAGACACCACAAAGAAGTTGAGGTGTGAAGCATTTTGTGGGCAGAACATTGTAGACAACTGTCACGTGTCGTGGCAGATGAACGGAGTGGCAGTGGGTTCGCAGCAGCAAGGCTACTCAGTGATCACCACCAGGTAGGTACGCACACACACATGGATGCACGCATACACACAAGCATACACACACTTGTTTTTGAGAACATGGTAACAGAATTTACACAGACCCCAGATTCACCAGTGAGAATTCACTGTGTGAATATTTTGTGTGTATGTGTTACTGTAGCGAGGTGGAGGTATCTTCAATGCGGAGTATCTTCACGGCTATCCTGACCATAGACACAGTGACTATCAAGGACCTCCAGTCAGAGTTCAAGTGTGTTGCCAGAAACGACCAGACATTGATTCATGCAGTGGTGACTCTCAAACCAAGATGTTAGTGCACACACACTTACACAAACATCACTCAGACACACATCCACATGTCACACAAACAAAATCACACATATACACTCTGTAACTTTCTTGGTGTTGTGTCCTCCATGTCTTCCCCCAACAGGGTTTATATTTATGGGTCTATGTGTGGCATTGCTGCTCTTCTTCTTGCTAGCTGCTGTAGCCGTCAAAGTGTTTGACATCGATCTGGCTCTCCTCTTCCGTGGAGTTTTCAAATGCTATGATCGATCTGAGGGTAAGAACATCTAGCCATAGACTAAAGTTTACTGATGCTATTTCACTAAGATATTTCATTGTACAGAAATGCTTATTCAGCCTACATTATCTGTATAGTATTGCGTACCATATAAACATATTACTACATTTAGTTTTTAGTCACCACACAGGAGCACTCTAACCTTGTACTGTACAGTAAATGTCTCAATCGGCCCACTGATTGTGCAGTGCAGTTGTCACGCCCTGACTCAGAGGACGCTTATATGTTGAGTCAGGGTGTGTATATTCCTTGTTGTGATTTTCTATGTTTAGATCTAGTATGTCTAGATTTAAGTTGGCCGGTGTGGTACCCAATCAGAGGCAGCTGTCGCTATTGGCACTAGTGGGTTGTGGGATCTTGTTCCGTGTTAGGTATGTTGTTTGTGTACCTTGGACTTCACGTTTCGCTTTGTTGTTTTGTCGTTGTTTATTCGGTTCAAATAAACATGTATGCATATCGCTGCGCCTTGGTCTGACCCATTCATCAACGAACGTGACAGCAGTTGTTTGCAGTAGGCCTTTCGCAACAGGTCCCGCCTTGGGTCAATCCCACTACTAGTGTAGAAGTAATGGGCCATTTATACTAAAATAACTCAATTTCAGTTCAAATAGAATTTAATCAAATCTCTCAAATCTACTCCTTTCATGCTGAGGTTTGACATAAACCTCCTCTTTGTCTGTGTTTTCAGATGGGAAGGTCTATGATGCTTACATTGTCTACCAAATGGATGGCATAGACAAAGACATGGACGAGAAAGTGTTTCACTTTGTGAGCAGCGTTCTGCCGACTGTCCTGGAGCAGAAGTGTGGCTTTAGACTCTTCATCCACGGCAGAGACGACCTACCTGGAGAAGGTTGGTTCTTTCAGACTGTGTCTTGCCCTCTAAGAAGCAAATGTAACAGTAATAAACAGTACCAAAGTCGAAAGTTAACTTCTCCTGCTCCTCTCTGTTCTGTTGTCCCCAGACCGCATGGAGTTGGTGGAGGCCTGCATGCGGCTGAGCAGGAGGCTGATTGTCATCCTGACCCCCAGCTCAAGCTCAAGGTCAGGCTCAGGAGGTCAAGGGTCATGGGGCCAGTGGGGCTACTCGTCATCGTTGACCTCAGCGGAGGACTATGACTGTCAGGTGGGGCTCCACCAGGCTCTGGTCCACAGTGAGATGAGCGTCATACTCATCCAGCTGGGAGACATGGGGGAGGGGGGCTACACACACCTGTCCCCCGGCCTGCAGCACCTGGTCCGCAAGAGTGCCCCCTTAATGTGGCAGGAGGGAAAGCGTGGGTCGACGCTGCCCAACTCAAGCTTCTGGAAGAGGGTGCGTTACATGATGCCTTGGCCGCGCCACTCGACTAGTTTTGACAACCCGGTTAATATGACTCTTCTATGTGAACGATCAGAAGGTCTGAGGACTTGAAGTGCGGTTGGAGGTCTGGGATTCTGTTATAGAAGAGAACACCCCAGGTTGTCTCTGAAAATCCTTATTCCAGTCATAGAAATATAATGAATGATTCCAGTGCTGTGCAGAGATATACACAGGTTAGCTGAGAACGTCACAAAAACGATGTGTACGCTTCAATGTGGCAGAAGGCAGTGTGTTGTGATTCTGGATGGCTAGCAACAATGAATAGAAACTGCCATGTGGGGAATCGTAAGTGGCTAATTTCAGCTAGTGTTATCTTGTTCTTGGTACAATGTGTTGTTTTTAGGGATTTTCACTGATGTCACGTCAATGCTAAAATGGCAAAAATTTGCTAGCTAACTTACAACTGTAATGATGTGTTTGAGAGACAAGTGCTCATTGTGCAACTTTATTTATGTTTTCAATAAACATTGGAGACTAAATATAGTTTACATGTTGTCAATCTAAGCCAACACTGTCTGTTTTGCCCCATATTTGTGCACAATTCGGTTATGTTGCTAAACAACCAACCGGTCTATGGCAGCTGCCATAGTGACATATTGACTAAGGTCCTAAATCAATTGAAATGTACATTTCCAACCTTTTGTGTAAGTAGACAAGTTTCTCAAGAAAAGCGTGTCGATTATTATGTCAAAACAAAATGAAGACAAGGTAGTCTACTGTATGTTGCTTTTGTGCTTGTAAAGACTTGCCTCATTTACTCAAGCCTTGCAATAAAGATAAATGCTATCGTGTTTCTGTCCAATTTTGTCAGCCTGTATTGGTTCGTGTGGATGGTTTGGTTAGCTGCTGTACTGATGTTTACGCGCTATTATCTGCTGCTGCTGTATCTAATCAGACCTCATCTCCCACTATCTGGTCTCATGACATTTAGACTCTGCTCTGGCACACACCTTCTCATGTAACACAGACCCAAACACACACACACACACCTGGGGACATTCTGTACATTTTTGTGTGTGTGTTGGAAATATACCTTTTTTGAGTGACTAACTTATCTGATGCCCTGAAGATAGTCACTGAATAAACTGGATGTGGAAAAAGCCACGACTGTCAATCTGAACAGTCAGCATTACAGATGCCATGTACTGTAGGCAAATTATGAAAGTGATAACTGCTGCCACAGAAGATCGATCAACATATGTTTTCTTTTTCTGGTAGCACTTTGTAATAACTCTACGTAATAAAGCATAATAGATTAGTAAATAGTTTATTCATTTATTAGTCATTACTCCATAAGATGTTTAATATAGGTCCTTATTAACCATTTACTAATCATAATTAATCATTAGTCTTTTTGTGTGGCCTCATCTGAAGTGTGGGCTATTTATACTTTATAAATACTTTATAAATGTTTTGAGTGACCAGTGTAATTTCTCACAAAAAGATGGACATGCCATTTCTGAGTGATGTTATATCGATTCCTGGGGTCATTTCATGTGTATCTGAGCTATTGCCGTTCAAGCAGGCAGAAATACAGCAGGTATGACGAGTTTTGTATTTCATGCCTGCTTGAACAGTGAATAGATCAGATACACATGAAAACAGGAAATCAACCCAGGAATCGATAGATCATCGCTCAGAAATGCACAAAAACGATATAACATTCAAAATGGGTGAATCTTTCCCTTAAGGTCTCAAAATAGCCTAGAACATATCAATGGTTAAAGACTAACCACACAACACAGGATGGTATAGGAAATATAACAAACATTTAATTCACAAAAACTGTTGTGAAACAACTGTTGCATGGACTTGAGGAAGACTTGTAATGTGAATGTTTTGCTAATGTTGTCAACCTCGCGAACACAAACTAATCATAAAACGGGGAGATCTACCTGCCAGTTTTTCTGTAGTGGATTTTTATTCCTTACTACTGATACAGTATGTGATTGAGGTATAAATGTTACATGTATGATTTGCAAGTAGAAATGTATAACCTTTAAGTGCTTCAGTCTTTAATCTTTATACCACACTTGTTTTGGTAGAAAAGTCACTGCCAAGAAATGCTAATGTTAGAATTTTTGGAGAATAAATAATGTTATTTTACTCAGCATAGAGTGTGTCTGAAGTTACACGTCACAATATTACAACAGTTTAACTGTTTTGAATAAAATTTTCAATATATGTTCTTAAACATCCTCATTATAAGCTTTGGGGTTTTGCTCAATTTCGTTTTCTATTTTGTTTTCGATTTACAGGTTGGCTCTCTTTGGGTGTGGCTTGCCCTGATTTGAATCATCCTCGTTGGTCAGGATGTGTTGCACCTGTTGCCTCGTTAGTCAGTCGTTAGTTTTACCTATGCAGGCACAGGTGCTATTTAAGAGTGGCTGGCCGAGTGCTCCAGTTGGCATGAAAGATGTTGGATGAGCGACACTGCTGTTTAGCACCTTCTCCTTAAGTTGTGAAAAATACTTATCTTGTCTCACCTGTTTGGTTTGCTCCACGTTTATTTGCACTCCCTTACCTAAGTTGGTGTGGGTTTTATTTTCCTTTGTTTGTCTGAGAGCTTCAAGTTCCTTGGTGTCCACATCACCAACAAACTATCATGATCCAAACATACCAAGACAGTCGTGAAGAGGGCACAACAAAGCCTATTCCCCCCCAGGAGACTGAAAAGATTTGGCATGGGTCCTCAGATCCTCAAAAAGTTATACAGCTTCACCATCGATAGCATCCTGACTGGTTGCATCACTGCCTGGTATGGCAACTGCTCAGCCTCCGACCGCAAGGCACTACAGAGAGTAGTGCATACATCCCAGTACATCACTGGGGCCAAGCTTCCTGCCATCCAGGACCATCTGCAGAGATGGCGTTTGGTCAGCCCCTGGAGACTCCAGGACCGCCTGGAAGCGGCCCACACCTTCGCCAGAGAGCAGCTGGTGAATGCAGGTGTGAGGCAAGTATAAGACCATGCTTAGCCATTGTTCTCTCTTACATCTGGTCTTAACAAGAGATGGTCACGGTTGTTTTATACGGTTATCCTTGATTTATTTGGCGTGGCTACGGCCAAACCGTAGCCTGTGTTGAGTTTGGTTAATAAACCGGGAATTCGTAAACTCAAGCGTCTGTCTGGACATTTGTTCCTTTATGATCTAGCCAGGTCATTACAATATATTTGATGTTATGGTACTAAAGTCGGGGACAGTGGGCGGATTCGATAATGCTGAGCTGCAGGGCACTGGTCTTTGGCCCGTGACATGAACGGCGAAAAGCGGTGAGTGGGGAGCGCCACTCTGTCACGTTATCAACAAGGCAGCATGGTGCATCGTCTAGAAACATCTCTTTTAAACATTTTATTTTTGTTGAATTTTCTAACTAGTTTTCATTGGGAAGGCAGATTTCTCAAAAGCAAATCAGTAGTCAGGTTTCCATTGCCCCAGGTTTATTCGACAAAAGCAATGTTGCAAAAAAAAATATTTGCGACGTCTAATGTAAGTCAGATATAGGAGACATCTAAAGATCAACAGCATTTTTAACGTTCGACAGGTGTGGGTTTTTCTTTTGTCGAACTTTATTTATAGCGATAAGTGATAAACTGTGTTTTTCAAATAAATGATGATTGCCGAATACTATTGAAGGTAGGCTACGCGGTGCATGTGATGTCTTCACGTAACTAAAAGCTCCACTGCACATTTCATTCTAAATACCTAGCCTACGTCTTGCAAAAATGTTCAACTATAAAATGTTTTTTCTTTGTAGGACACGGATTGTCCTGACTTTCAAGAATGTCTGAATTGCTTCAACTTGCTTTTCTGGTGGGCTGGCAAGTTTCACCATCCAATTATTTCAGATCTACAGGAATGCAGGTTTCACCATGGCACGAACTAGCCTAGGCAGCCGATAGTGCATGGGAGCTAGATCTGTGGCGTTATGGTAATGATGAGAATTATTAGAATTTGGCAAAGATATGTCAATTATTGCATTCTATCCATGCTGGCTTTCGTGAGCTACCTGAGACATGAAACCTAAGTGGGAGGGCATACAGCTGTATGCACAATTTGCCTAAATGAGTAATGGAAATACTTCAACCTTTACATTTGTATTCAACGTTTAATGTTTTGGGTGACGTCATTCCATACAGCTGTTTTTAGTATAGTTCAATGGAAACGCACCCTAGCATGCAATTGTCACATCTATTTTCTATGTAAACTTTCACTGGACAAGTTTAATTGAAACATAGCTGCTCTTGCATGTGTGAAAACACAATCCTACTCATTACTCCATGTGCTTAATTACGTCACTTTTATTTTGAGCCGACTCCGAGGCAGCCAGGTTCCAAAATGAATGCAATCAACTTTCACCCGGTACAAAACTCGCCTACCCAGGTGTCCGGGACGATTTAATCGAATCCCCTCCGATCCTGAAGCACACCCCTTTTTATTAGCCAGCAAATCAAATGTTATTGGTTGTGTACACTCTTTTTTGTAGATTATCGCAGGTGCAGTGAAATGCTTGTTTCTAGCTCCAACAGTGCAGTATACCATCCAACCCGTATCAGGCATCTTTCTAGAGCTCTGACTTTCTGACCTGAAGATAACTGACGTCATGATTTGACCGAGTGTTTTTTCAAGTTGCCAGTTGTCTTAAAAGCACGATAGGTGAATCTCTCCCAAATCTATGGATGCTCGTCTGAAGTAGAATAATTAATTGGTAATCCATGTCATTATTAATGCACCCTTGACAACAAAGGCAATAAACAGCCAAACACTAGAACATTGTCTTTGAAGAGTTTATTTATTTGTTGGAGCTCAAACAAGCTGTGCAGATCTGCTGGCTACCCTTTTGTGTGAAGAAATCAGACTATCCAACTATTGTTACTCATTCAGGGTCAATGAAACAGTGGCGAGACATTGAGGTATGTGATCACTTTATATAATTTGTGTAGGTGGTTATTTAAAAAACTGGATGACATCTACTAAACACACTGTACTGATTCAGGGATGTGTGAATGGCAAGGATGTCTGGCAAGAGCAGAGCCAAAGGATGTCAGGGCAAAGGGTTTTTCTTGTCACCACACAACGCACTCCGGTTCACTTTGGGTACTTATACAACAGGGTGTGTGGTTTCTAGGAGGAAAGAGATAAATGGAAATATAATTAACCATGCAAAGTTATACACAAAGGCTATACAAGGCAATTTGGCCTATACATATTTACACTACTGCATCACACAAGTTAAGCTAAATACAATACTGTTCTCAATTGAACACTAAAGATAAACATGCATGAAGCTAAACATGCATAATATTGCAGTGCCTGAATCACATATCAATGAATATTGATGGCTAAATAGTAAGCGGCCCATGAAGAGCCTGAAGCTAGTATTAGCCATGTCAGGTATGCTATAAGGCTAGGATAAAGCACCAGGCCTGGAAATTACCACCAAGGCACTGCCACTGTAGCATACAAACACACCACTAAAGGATGCACAATAAGAACTGAAATGTGAGATAATGGCATCATACTGAACAGCCCCCATGTAGCCTTAGCATTATCAGTGGCCTACAAACATTTAGCAGGCTAGACAGGTCATGCTAACAAATTATTAGCCTAGTAAGTCAGAACTAGAGGGTCTAATGATTTGTCATGTCATTGAAAACCAAATGTCAGAAAATCATCCATACAAAAATCCTAATGAAACGTCAAGTAATTGTTTAGAGTGCCTGCATATCTAATGGAGTGCAACAAAATTATTTTTCAGCTTCCTCAGAAAGCCTTTATTATTCAGATTCAAATTCAGAGTGAATGTAACAGCTGTTCCATTGCCAGTCTGTAAAATAATCCCTGAGTGAGAATTAACTGATTGCAAGCCATGCAAAAAGTAATAGGCCTAGGCTACAGTTAAGAAATCATGATTAATTAAAGTCATTATCGAAAAATGCTTAACAAGAGGAAAAACCATCCACAGAGACAAACATATCTTTCCGACAGATAAGATCTAAACCAGGCAAGAAGTTGTCCGTGTAGACCAATTAAGGTTTCCAATCTCTCCAAAAGAATGTGGTGATCGATGGTGTCAAAAGCAGAACAAGGTCTAGGAGCACGAGGACAGATGCAGAGCCATGGTCTGACACCATTAAAAGGTAATTTACCACCTTCACGAGTGCAGTCTCAGTGCTATGATGGGGTCTAAAACCAGACTGAAGCATTTCGTATACATGTTTTGTCTTCAGGAAGGCAGTGAGTTGCTGCACAACAGCTTTTTCAAAACAATTTGAGAGGAATAGGAGATTTGATATAGACAGATCATTTTTTACATTTTCTGGGTCAAGGTTTGGCTTTTTCAAGAGGCTTTATTACTGCCACTTTTAGTGAGTTTGGTACACATCCAGTGGATAGGGAGCCATTTATTATGTTCAACATAGGAGGGCCATGCACAGGAAGTAGCTCTTTCAGTAGTTTAGTTGGAATAGGGTCCAGTATGCAGCTTTAAGGTTTAGCGGCCATGACTATTTTCATGAATGTGTCAAGAGATATAGGATTAAAAAACTTGAGTGTCTCCGTTGATCCTAGGTCCTGGCAGTTTTGTGCAGACTCAGGACAGCTGAGCTTTGGAGAAATACGAAGATTCAAAGAGGAGTCCGTAATTTGCTTTCTAATGATCATGATATTTTCTTCGAAGAAGTTCAGGAATTCATCACTGCTGAAGTGAAAGGCATCCTCTCTTGGGGAATGCTGCTTTTTAGTTAGCTTTGTAACAGTATCAAATAGACATTTTTCATTGTTCTTATTCTCCTCAATTAGGTTGGAAAAATAGGATGATCGAGCAGCAGTGAGGGCTCTTCGATATTGCACTTTACTTTCTTTCCAAGCTAGTAGGAAGACTTCCAGTTTGGTGGAGCGCCATTTCCGTTCCAATTTTCTGGAGGCTTGCTTCAGGGCTCTGGTATTTTCTGTATACCAGGGAGCTAGTTTGTTGTAACAAATGTTTTTTGTTTTTAGGGGTGCGACTGCATCTATTACGCAAGGTTACATTTAGATCCTCAGTTAGGTCGTTAACTGATTTCTGTACTCCGACATCCTTGAGTAGGTGGAGGGAGTCTGGAAGGTCCTCTAGGAATCTTTGGGTTGTCCGAGAATTTATAGCACAGCTTTTGATGGTCCTTGGTTGGAGTCTGAGCAGATTATTTGTTGCGATTGATTGCAAACATAAGATGGTGGTCCGATACTCCAGGGTTATGAGTAAAAACATTTAGATCCACAATATTTATTCCACAGGACAAAACTAGATCCAGGGTATGACTGTGGCAATGAGTAGGTCCGGAGACATGTTGGACAAAACCCACTGAGTCGATGATGGCTCCGAAAGCCTTTTGGAGTGGGTCTGTGGACTTTTCCATGTGAATATTAAAGTCACCAGAAATTAGAATATTATCTGCCATGACTACAAGGTCCGATAGGAATTCAGGGAACTCAGTGAGGAACTCTGTATACGGCCCAGGAGGCCTGTAAACAGTAGCTATTAAAAATGATTGAGTAGGCTGCATAGATTTCATGACTAGAAGCTCAAAAGACGAGAAAACGCAGTAATTTTTTGGGGGGGGTAATTTGACATTTGCTATTGGAAATGTTAGCAACACCTCCGCCTTTACAGGATGAGCAGGGGATATGGTCACTAGTGTAACCAGGAGGAGAGGCCTCATTTAACACAGTCAATTCATCAGGCTTAGGCCATGCTTCAGTCAGGCCAATCACATCAAGATTATGATCAGTGATTAGTTCATTGACCAGAACTGCCTTGGAGGTGAGGGATCTAACATTAAGTAGCCCTATTTTGAGGTGTGAGATATCACAATCTCTTTCAATAATGACAGGAATGAAGGAGGTCTTTATTCCAGTGAGATTGCTAAGGCGAACACCGCCATGTTTAGTTTTGCTCAACCTAGATCGAGGCACAGACACGGTCTCAATGGGGATAGCTGAGCTGACTACACTGACTGTGCTAGTGGCAGACTCCACTAAGCTGGCAGGCTGGCTAACAGCCTACTGCCTGGCCTGCACCCTCTCTCATTGTGGAGCTAGAGGAGTTAGGGCCCTGTCTATGTTGGTAGATAAGATGAGAGCACACCTCCAGCTAGGATGGAGTCCGTTACTCCTCAGCAGGCCAGGCTGGGTCCTGTTTGTGGGTGAGTCCCAGAAAGAGGGCAAATTATCTACAAATTCTATCTTTTGGGAGGGGCAGAAAACAGTTTAACCAGCGACTGAGTTGTGAGACTCTGCTGTAGAGCTCATCACTCGCCCTAACTGGGAGGGGGCCAGAGACAATTACTCGATGCCGACATCTTTCTAGCTAATTTACACGCTGAAGCTATGTTGCTCTTGGTGACCTCTGACTGTTTCATCCTAACATCGTTGGTGCCGACGTGGATAACAATATCCCTATACGCTCTACACTTGCCAGTTTTTGCCTTAGCCAGCACCATCTTCAGATTAGCCTTTATGTCGGTAGCCCTGCCTCCTGGTAAAGTGTATGATCGCTGGATGATTATTTTTAAGTTTAATATTGCGGGTAATGGAGTCACCAATGACTAGGGTTTTCAATTTGTCAGAGCTAATGGTGAGAGGCTTCGGTGGCTCAGAACCCGTAACGGGTGGAGGAGAGACCTGAGAAGGCTTGACCTCTGACTCCGACTCGTTGCTTAATGGGGAGAACCGGTTGAAAGTTTGTCGGCTAAATGAGCGACACCGGTTGAGCATGCCGACAGCATTTCTTTCCAGAAGTCTTGAGAAAATTGTCCGGCTGCGGGGACTGTGCAAGGGGATTTATACTACTATCTGTACTTACTGGTGGCACAGATGCTGTTTTATCCTTTCCTACACTTAAATTGCCCTTGCCTAACGATTGCATCTGAAGCTGGGCTTGCAGCACGGCTATCCTCACCATAAGGCGATAGTTTTGCTGTCTATTATGAGTACAGCGACTGCAATTAGATGGCATAGTGTTAATGTTACTACTTAGCTTCGGCTAGTGGAGGTCCTGTAGAACCATGTCCAGATAAAGCGTCCGGGGAGAAAAAGTTGAATGAAAAAAGTTGAGCCAGGAAAAAAAATATACACTGCTCAAAAAAATAAAGGGAACACTTAAACAACACCTCCTAGATCTGAATGAATGAAATAATTGTATTAAATACTTTTTTCTATACATAGTTGAATGTGCTGACAACAAAATCACACAAAAATTATCAATGGAAATCAAATGTATCAACCCATGGAGGTCTGGATTTGGAGTCACCCTCAAAATTAAAGTGGAAAACCACACTACAGGCTGATCCAACTTTGATGTAATGTCCTTAAAACAAGTCAAAATGAGGCTCAGTAGTGCGTGTGGCCTCCACGTGCCTGTATGACCTCCCTACAACGCCTGGGCATGCTCCTGATGAGGTGGTGGATGGTCTCCTGAGGGATCTCCTCCCAGACCTGGACTAAAGCATCCGCCAACTCCTGGACAGTCTGTGGTGCAACGTGGCGTTGGTGGATGGAGCGAGACATGATGTCCCAGATGTGCTCAATTGGATTCAGGTCTGGGGAACGGGCGGGCCAGTCCATAGCATCAATGCCTTCCTCTTGAAGGAACTGCTGACACACTCCAGCCACATGAGGTCTAGCAATGTCTTGCATTAGGAGGAACCTAGGGCCAACCGCACCAGCATATGGTCTCACAAGGGGTCTGAGGATCTCATCTCGGTACCTAATGGCAGTCAGGCTACCTCTGGCGAGCACATGGAGGGCTGTGCGGCCCCCCAAAGAAATGCCACCCCACATCATGACTGACCCACCGCCAAACCGGTCATGCTGGAGGATGTTGCAGGCAGCAGAACGTTCTCCACGGCGCCTCCAGACTCTGTCACATCTGTCACGTGCTCAGTGTGAACCTGCTTTCATCTGTGAAGAGCACAGGGCGCCAGTGGCGAATTTGCCAATCTTGGTGTTCTCTGGCAAATGCCAAACGTCCTGCACGGTGTTGGGCTGTAAGCACAACCTCCATCTGTGGACGTCGGGCCCTCATACCACCCTCATGGAGTCTGTTTCTGACCGTTTGAGCAGACACATGCACATTTGTGGCCTGCTGGAGGTCATTTTGCAGGGCTCTGGCAGTGCTCCTCCTTGCACATAGGCGGAGGTAGCGGTCCTGCTGCTGGGTTGTTGCCCTCCTACGGCCTCCTCCACGTCTCCTGATGTACTGGCCTGTCTCCTGGTAGCGCATCCATGCTCTGGACACTACGCTGACAGACACAGCAAACCTTCTTGCCACAGCTCGCATTGATGTGCCATCCTGGATGAGCTGCACTACCTGAGCCACTTGTGTGGGTTGTAGACTCCGTCTCATGCTACCACTAGAGTGAAAGCACCGCCAGCATTCAAAAGTGACCAAAACATCAGCCAGGAAGCATAGGAACTGAGAAGTGGTCTGTGGTCACCACCTGCAGAACCACTTCTTTATTGGGGGTGTCTTGCTAATTGCCTATAATTTCCACCTGTTGTCTATTCCATTTGCACAACAGCATGTGAAATTTATTGTCAATCAGTGTTGCTTCCTAAGTGGACAGTTTGATTTCACAGAAGTTTGATTGACTTGGAGTTACATTGTGTTGTTTAAGTGTTCCCTTTATTTTTTTGAGCAGTGTATATATAAAAATAACTTAAGATGTTGGTAAAATGTGAAATGTTTAGCAACGTAATTAGAGCAGTAAAAATAACTTTTGTCATACCTATGGTATACGGTCTGATATACCACGGCTGTCAGCCAATCAGCATTCAGGGCTCAAACCACCCAGTTTATAATTAAGCAATAAGGCACCTCGGGGGTTTGTGGTATATGGCCAATATGCAATGGCTAAGGGCTGTTCTTATCCACGACGCAACGCGAAGTGCCTGGATACAGTGCCTTAGCCATGGTATCTGTGTGGTATATTGGCCATATACCACAAACCCCCAAGGTATCTTAGTGCTATTATGAATTGGTTACCATGTTTTTTTCTAGTTTTTTCTTTCCAAGCTAAATTATTGAACGTCATTGGCAGATCATTTTGCTTGTTTGAACCTTTCAGGTTTCTTTCTGCTTAGAAAATTATTGGGCGGGCCGATTTAAGTGTTTTTTCAGGATTTAAAAACATTTTCAGTGTAAACTTAAATGACTAAAACCAGATATACAGTGGGGAAAAAAAGTATTTAGTCAGCCACCAATTGTGCAAGTTCTCCCACTTAAAAAGATGAGAGAGGCCTGTAATTTTCATCATATGTACACGTCAACTATGACAGACAAAATGAGGAAAGAAAATCCAGAAAATCACATTGTAGGATTTTTAATGAATTTATTTGCAAATTATGGTGGAAAATAAGTATTTGGTCAATAACAAAAGTTTCTAAATAATTTGTTATATACCCTTTGTTGGCAATGACACAGGTCAAACGTTTTCTGTAAGTCTTCACAAGGTTTTCACACACTGTTGCTAGTATTTTGGCCTGTTGCTGGTCCTTCGTTGCCCGGGCGGTGTGTTTGGGATCATTGTCATGCTGAAAGACCCAGCCACGTTTCATCTTCAATGCCCTTGCTGATGGACGGAGGTTTTCACTCAAAATCTCACGATACATGGCCCCATTCATTCTTTCCTTTACACGGATAAGTCGTCCTGGTCCCTTTGCAGAAAAACAGCCCCAAAGCATGATGTTTCCACCCCCATGCTTCACAGTAGGTATGGTGTTCTTTGGATGCAACTCAGCATTCTTTGTCCTCCAAACACGACGAGTTGAGTTTTTACCAAAAGTTATATTTTGGTTTCATCTGACCATATGACATTCTCCCAATCCTCTTTTGGATCATCCAAATGCACTCTAGCAAACTTCAGACGGGCCTGGACATGTACTGGCTTAAGCAGGGGGACACGTCTGGCACTGCAGGATTTGAGTCCCTGGCGGCGTAGTGTGTTACTGATGGTAGGCTTTGTTACTTTGGTCCCAGCTCTCTGCAGGTCATTCACTAGGTCCCCCCCGTGTGGTTCTGGGATTTTTGCTCACCGTTCTTGTGATCATTTTGACCCCACGGGGTGAGATCTTGCGTGGAGCCCCAGATCGAGGGAGATTATCAGTGGTCTTGTATGTCTTCCATTTCCTAATAATTGCTCCCACAGTTGATTTCTTCAAACCAAGCTGCTTATCTATTGCAGATTCAGTCTTCCCAGCCTGGTGCAGGTCTACAATTTTGTTTCTGGTGTCCTTTGACAGCTCTTTGGTCTTGGCCATAGTGGAGTTTGGAGTGTGACTGTTTGAGGTTGTGGACAGGTGTCTTTTATACTGATAACAAGTTCAAACAGGTGCCATTAATACAGGTAACGAGTGGAGGACAGAGGAGCCTCTTAAATAAGAAGTTACAGGTCTGTGAGAGCCAGAAATCTTGCTTGTTTGTAGGTAACCAAGTACTTATTTTCCACCATAATTTGAAAATAAATTCATTAAAAATCCTACAATGTGATTTTCTGGATTTTTTTCTCTCAATTTGTCTGTCATAGTTGATGTGTACCTATGATGAAAATTACAGGCCTCTCTCATCTTTTTAAGTGGGAGAACTTGCACAATTGGTGGCTGACTAAATACTTTTTTTCCCCACAGGACTGTCAAGTATGTAGAAAAGATAATGGACCTATATATTTTCAAATAAGATCATCTTTGAGAACCAACATTCACCAAAACAAAAGCTAGACAGTCAGGGAGAATCTGAAATTATGCATTCAGGATTATTTTTGTCATGGCAATTTTCAGTCAGCGACTGCACCATTGGTCACACCCATTACCACGCCCCATCATGCACACCACATAAACCCCATTTTTAGACAGACTGTTTAAGTTAAAATAAGCAAAATTATCTGGCAATGACTTTAGATATATTTAGGTAAATTATATATAAAATGTTATTGGTCACATGCGCCGAATACAACAGGTGCAGACATTACAGTGAAATGCTTACTTATAGCCCTTAACCAACAGTGCATTTATTAAAAAAAATAAAACAACAAAAAGTGTTGAGAAAAAAAGAGCAGAAGTAAAATAAAATAACAGTAGGGAGGCTATATATACAGGGGGGTACCGGTGCAGAGTCAATGTGCGGGGGCACCGGCTAGTTGAGGTAGTTGAAGTAATATGTACATGTGGGTAGAGTTAACGTGACCATGCATAAATAATTAACAGAGTAGCAGCAGCGTAAAAAGGATGGGGTGGGGGGGGGCAGTGCAAATAGTCCGGGTAGCCATGATTAGCTGTTCAGGAGTCTTATGGCTTGGGGGTAGAAGCTGTTGAGAAGTCTTTTGGACCTAGACTTGGCACTCCGGTACCGCTTGCCGTGCGGTAGCAGAGAGAACAGTCTATGACTAGGGTGGCTGGAGTCTTTGACAATTTTGAGGGCCTTCCTCTGACACCGCCTGGTATAGAGGTCCTGGATGGCAGGAAGCTTGGCCCCAGTGATGTACTGGGCCGTACGCACTACCCTCTGTAGTGCCTTGCGGTCGGAGGCCAAGCAGTTGCCATACCAGGCGGTGATGCAACCAGTCAGGATGCTCTCGATGGTGCAGCTGTAGAGTTTTTTGAGGATCTGAGGACCCATGCCAAATCTTTACAGTCTCCTGAGGGGGAACTACACGGGAGGATCTTGTCAATGATCTCAAGGCAGCTGGGACCATAGTCACCAAGAAAACAATTGGTAACACACTACGCTGCAAGGTCCCCCTGCTCAAGAAAGCACATATACATGCCCGTCTGATGTTTGCCAATGAACATCTGAATGATTCAGAGGAGAACTGGGTGAGTGTTGTGGTCAGATGAGACCAAAATGGAGCTCTTTGGCATCAACTCAACTCGCTGTGTTTGGAGGAGGAGGAATGCTGCCTATGACCCCAAGAACACCATCCCCACCATCAAACATGGAGGTGGAAACATTATGCTTTGGGGGTGTTTTTCTGCTAAGGGGACAGGACAACTTCACCGCATCAAAGGGACGATGGACGGGGCCATGTACCGTTAAATCTTGGGTGAGAACCTCCTTCCATCAGCCAGGGCATTGAAAATGGGTCGTGGATGGGTATTCCAGCATGACAATGACCCAAAACACACGGCCAAGGCAACAAAGGAGTGGCTCAAGAAGAAGCACATTAAGGTCCTGGAGTGGCCTAGCCAGTCTCCAGACCTTAATCCCATAGAAAATCTGTGGAATAAGCTGAAGGTTCGAGTTGCCAAACGGCAGGCTCGAAACCTTAATGCCTTGGAGAAGATCTGCAAAGAGGAGTGGGACAAAATCCCTCCTGAGATGTGTGCAAACCTGGTGGCCATCTACAAGAAACGTCTGACCTCTGTGATTGCCAACAAGGGTTTTGCCGCAAGTACTGACATGTTTAGCAGAGGGGTCAAATACTTATTTCCCTCATTAAAATGCAAATCAATTTATAACATTTTTGACATGCGTTTTTCTGGATTTTGTTGTTGTTATTCTGTCTCTCACTGTTCAAATAAACCTACCATTCAAATTATAGACTGATCATTTCTTTGTCAGTGGACAAATGTACAAAATCAGCAGGGGATCAAATACTTTTCCCTCACTGTATATTTATATATATATATATATATATATATATATATATATATATATATATATATATATATAACAGTAATCTCGTTTATCGCGGGAGTTACGTTCGAAAATGACCCGCGATAAGTGAACTACGAAATAGAAAACTTTTTTTTTTTTACAATTAGCAACTATTACATGTATACAAATACAGTGACTCACGTGTAGGCCGTTTCACTGCTCTTCAGACTGGGCCGCTACATCCTGACTGCGCTCTGCAGTGTTCTCTTCTTCTGAAGCCCGCGGTGCAGGTGTGTTTGTTCGGGAGAAGAACATAGTGATAGGCAGCTGTTGTCGCTCTTTTTCTTCTTTGCAAAAAGATCCTTGTACACCGACATGCCACCATCGATTACGTTGGAGAACTGTAACGAACGGCTCATCAAAGGGTCCCATTTCATTAGGAGATGTTCGAAATTACAAGATAATTTGGCCAACTTAATGTAAATTTGCCAAGCTGTTTTATGTACGTACACATAACTGCACGAGACGACAAAATGATAGCACAATTCGTAGCATGTTTTGATACAAGAAGCGGGAGTGAGTTTTTAGCGAATCAGAATGCAGAGCACAATGCACCAAAAAAAAAAAATGCATTATGAAAATCCGCGAAATAGCGAATCCGCGATAAGTGAACCGCGAAGTGGCGAGGGATCACTGTATACACATATATACACACACAGTGGAGAGAACAACTATTTGATACACTGCCGATTTTGCAGGTTTTCCTACTTACAAAGCATGTAGAGGTCTGTAATTTTTATCATAGGTACACTTCAACTGTGAGAGACGGAATCTATAAACATTCATCTCTAGAGACAGAACGCGTCTCCTTCCTGAGCGGTATGACGGCTGCGTGGTCCCATGGGGTTTATGCTTGTGTTCTATTGTTTGTACAGATGAACGTGGTACCTTCAGGCGTTTGGAAATTGCTCCCAAGGATGAACCAGACTTGGAGGTCTACAATTTTTTCCCCCCCTGAGATCTTGGTTGATTTATTTTGATTTTCCCATGATGTCAAGCAAAGAGGCACTGAGAGGTACACCTCCAATTGACCCAAATGATGTCAATTAGCCTATCAGAAGCTTCTAAAGCCATGACATAATTTTCTGGAATTTTCCAAGCTGTTTAAAAAGGAACTTTCAAAAGTTCTTGACATTTTCCGGATTGACTGACCTTCATGTCTTAAAGTAATGATGGACTGTCGTTTCTCTTTCCTTATTTGAGCTGTTCTTGCCATAATATCGACTTGGTCTTTTACCAAATAGGGCTATCTTCTGTATGCCACCCCTACCGTGTCACAACACAACTGATTGGCTCAAACGCATTAAGGAGGAAAGAAATCCCACAAATGAACTCTTAACAAGGCACACCTGTTAATTGAAATGCATTCCAGGTGACTACCTCATGAAGCTAGTTGAGAGAATGCCAAGAGTGTGCAAAGCTGTCAAGGCAAAGGGTGGCTACTTTGAAGAATCTGTTTAACACTGGTTACTACATGATTCCATGTGTTATTTCATAGTTTAGATGTCTTCACTATTATTGTACAATGTAGAAAATAGTAAAAATAAAAGAACAACCCTGGAATGTGTAGGTGTCCAAAATTTTTACTGGTACTCTGTGTGTGTGTGTGTGTGTGTGTGTGTGTGTATATGTGTGTGTATATATATATATATAATAACTAAGTTAATTATCATTCAATACAAGATATTTAGGCTTGCTTAGATGTAACTTTTTGCAGTGTGTGGTTCTGCCATTGTCTTATGTCAGATAGCGCAACGACTCAGTCTGTAATGATAGTTCATACCAACCACAGGGGGTTGGTGGCACCTTAATTGGGGAGGACGGGCTCACAGTAATGGCTGGAACGGAACAAAAATGGAATGGTATCGAACACATTAAACATGGTTTCCATGTGTTTGATACCATTCCAGCCTCCCATCAGCAGCCTCCTGTGATGACGTGGTCTCGTTAGAATGACATTTGTCTGAAGACAATGTGGTTTCTGCTGCAAACTGAGAAATTCATTCAGACAAATTCAAACAAACTGACAGAATTAGAACCAACTGATTAAATCCTTTAATATTATTAATTGTTTGAAGAAACAGATACAAATAGACTTAGAAAAAAGACAAATAAAATTTGAGTCGAGATGTGCCACTTAAGCCAAAAAGGGTCCGATTTCAGTGTCGAATTTCTAACGTTACCTAATTCTTTAGTTTCGAAAACTTTAACAAAAACAAGAAAATTTGAAGTTCGTAGGTTTTTACTGGAAAAAATCCCACTGTGTTAGAAACTGTCAAATAATGTTATAACTTCTCTGCATGTTATGTTGCTCTGGAAATATATACACCTTAAACACAGAGTTAGACTGATAGATACCTGAGGGAGAGGTGGGACTGCACCAGTGCCTGACATGTACTGTAGTTTGGAGTTATGGGAAGTAGACCGGAGATGAGATCAAAATTATGCCCCAAAACTTAGAACATATCTCCTAAGCTATTGTAACAGTTGTATTGACAGTTCAGAGATGTCACAGGAGTTGAAAAATAGGTATCAAAACACAGAAGTATCATGGGACAGTAAGTATTATTAAAAATGGGGCCCGCTTAACTATTACTGTAACTAGGAGCAGATTCTTACAGGACCCTCATCTCTTCAGCTTTCCAAATAGTTATACTTCAACTCTAACTACTTTTTTCTATAGTGAGAAATAAACATGAGTTCCTCTTCATTTTAACAGAGGGCAGATTTATGTGAATCTTACTGAATCAGTGTCCCTCACCACTTGCCAATCAAAACTTACTACATGGGGGCTGAGGAAGCGTTGTCTGTCTAAGTTCTCACACACAATGCAATGAAGCTGCACTCTAAGGCTTACATGAATCTGTCCTGGTTAAAAAACATTTAACGCTAAAATTAAAAACAGAATAACAATGAACATCAACATATGGAGAAAAGATGATGACGTTGAAACAGGATGGTGCTCTATAGACAAGGGATAATGATGACGTGTTGCTACCATGTTGCACTGGGGAAATACCAGTCACCTGTCATCTTTGAGGTCTGCTTTCATAATCCCAGTTATAAAGGAGTCATCACCCTCCCTATACACCAACCCCTCACAGAACACAGATGGGGCAGGTCACCATTAAGACTGCCATCAGAGTGTAAATAATTGTCCAATGAGTAGAGATAAACAATGTAACATGTTTTGAAAGCAAGTGCGGTTGCAGTGCCTGAGCCTAGGGTGGCGCTGTGCTCTACAATGAATAGCAGCAAAATAAAATGAGAAAAAAATAAAATATTAACAACTATTCCTTCCTGTGCAGTTCAGGACCTGTAAGTAGCTTTAGTAACATCATGTTACACATTGGTGGCTACTGATAAGATCCTATTGATCCTCGCACCTCAACATATACCTGGGCCTAAAACATGTCAGTACAACTCCAGAAAAAACTCCACTACCCATTGTGCACCATTATGGATGAAGGGTGTCTGAATACAAGACTGTAGTGGAGGGAGAGATGAGGTGGGGAAGGAACTTATCAACCAATCACCCTAGCCTAAGCAAACTTGAATTAAGGCAAACATTCCTATAGTCTAGAGCTGAAGAGCAGAATCAAATGTCCTTTCAGTAATGAGGTTCCAAGTGGACAGTAGGAAGTGCTGCGTTTCCATACACTAATGCCACTACCAATCCAATCACTGTTTTACAAGAGAAGGGGATGACAGTGGGACCAGCAGCTTTCAGCTTCGATCATTAGATGAACTCATTCATTCAGTAAATACTGCATTTCAACTATAAAGGGTAGGTGTGGGTTATCATAGTCTGTTTTGACTGGAATTGGTGATCAAAGTTATTATAAGAGGTCACACTAACACTGGGGGTGGTTGAGCATGTGTAAACCAGAGCAGAGATAGCAGGAGAACAAGTTCATAGAGCACTCAGGAACTGGCATGGTAATATGCGTGCAGACATCTACTTCTGAGCAAGCCATGGAGAACGCTGTAAAAACCTACATAAATGAATAATAACAGTCAGAACCCGGGGGCATTGGAACATTGGAGTGGAATATCATGTCCATGTAAGTAAGTAGTTAGTTACAATGTAGTTAATGAATACAAAGCCCTTACTGTAGTCTTAACACATAGAAACATGCTCGGTATTTAAAACACTGGAAGTCCCATCTCTGCTGTTGAACATAGCTCAGTTGAAAATAAGTCCCTCAGTGATATTCAACAGCAGCCAAACTCTAGCTGACTATCTTGGTAAGAATGCATAGACTTCTAGAATCATAGAACCACCCCATTATATTTTCTCATGAATATGAATGGCTCCCACAGCAGAGATGAAGCACAGCGAAAATAAACAAGAGGTTAAAAGCAAAGAGGAAACCAGGCAGGGCTCTCCATTGACCTTTTTTTTTTTTTTTTTTTTTTTTTTACAGGGAGCACGTGCGCCTAAGTTGAAAAATGTACAAGTACACAAAGAAGGAGCATAATGAAAAATGTTTGAGGTAACAAGCGGTTTTCTTTGTAATAATGGTGCAAGGATAACGGTCATGAATCTGCGCTCAGCGTATTCTCGACGGCATTCAGGGGCTGCCGTACAGTGAAGTAATCATTGCAACAATTATCATCTGGGTGATTTTTTTTCTAGGTGCACTGGTGCTCCTAAATTTAAATTCCAGGTCGCACAGCAACATATTTAGGCGCATATGTGAGTAAAATGGTCGCATTGTAGAGCTCTGCCAGGCTTTTGGTAGAACGAGGGGGGAGATATACTGTATGTTACAAGGTGAACACTGAAGTAACACCTCAACCTCAAATAAAAAACTAAATTCAAAAGAAAGTTATGGAAAGGAAAGTTGCTGATAGGCTTGGTTCCTAGGGTCAAAGGGCATTGGTCAGGAGTCGAAGAGTGTGCGGTGGCGGGGGGGAATCTGAGGGGGGTGATAAGGGGGCAAGGAGCATGTTCACAGCAGTACCTCCCATTCGCAGTCCTGCTCCACAGAGAGATGGCTCCAGATGGTCTCCTTTCTCTCTCTACACTCCTCCCATGAACATACCTCTCCCCCTCTTTCTTCCCTCATCGTCCAGATCCATCTCTGGTGTCTCACGGTGTAAATCGGTTTGACCCCTTCCCCAGAGTGCTTACTCGTACCTCAGGACAACAGAATAGGGGGACCGCAGGAGGACCGTACGAGAGCGACCAACCGCTGTCAGGAGGAGGGAGCGTTCTAGTTCTGTTTCTTAGCCCCCTCGTCGCCGTAACTGGAGCCAGTCTTCTTTATCTCGGTCACACCGATCAGGCGCCGGATGGCTATAGAGGCTGAGGAGGACCAAAAAGATAAGACAGATGATGGACCAATGTTGTCAGGAACTATGCACATTAGTCTACATTTTAGTTACATTCCCATACGTGTTAGTTAGCTATAAACCTCATGGTTATTGGATCATAGTCCCAGGCTAAGGTAAGAGTTACGAGGAAACGTTATGTACCCTCTACTCACCTATGATAAGGAAGAGGCTGAAGCCGAGGATGAGGAGGGGGGAGCCACTGACCACCACACCGCAGGCGAAGTTTATGAGGGGCGAGAGCAGCAGGGTCGCCCAGAACAAGAAGTTAAGTAGCGTCCACAACCGGCGAGGAGGGGTGATGGTGGGACCTGGGAAAGTGCCCTCTTTATGGTAGTGTTCTTGCAGAGCATCCTGGAGAGGGAGACCGAATGAATGTCAAGGTACTACCAAACTGGTTAAACATATTTAGTGTTGTTACTTCCAAATAAAGGTATGTGTCTAACTCATCTGATATAGAAGTTTATCCATGTGTGAGACCTGTACATGGAACAAAACTACATTTAACAATATTCAGTTATAACTCAAGCACTAAAGAGCCCTACCTTCTCCTGGTAAAGCTTATGAAGCCAGTTGGCACACTCCTTTTCATCTTCTGGGATCTCCTCTACAGGGAACCGCCTGTAGAGAGAAGGAGCAGAGGAGGCAGGCAGTCAACACAATGCAGGAGATAGCAGGGAGAGTCTGCTATGGCAACAGATTGCAGGGTTTTCCGAAACGCGGTCCTGGGGCCCCCCCTTGGTGCATGTTTTGGTTTTTGCCCTAGCACTACACAGCTGATTCAAATAAAAAAAACAAATCATAAAGCCTTGATTATTTGAGTCAGCTGTGTAGTGCTAGGGCAAACACCAAAACGTGTACCCTGGGGGGGCCCCAGGACCGAGTTTGGGAACCCTGGAGTAGAGAATGTGTCTGCTATAGCAACATCTCACCACCAGGGGGCAAACTCACACAAGGTTCAGATGGAGCTCCTCATACAGTGACACCTACAGTAGGACAGTGCCATATAACAGCCTTTGGATGTATAGCATTACGTATTATTTTGCCACAAGCACCTGTTTCTGCCACACCAGGCTACTCTCCCCGTTTAGCCTCACACAGGGCTCATTCATGCACTGGAGCTGTTTTTAATCTGGCTCTCCATGTAATCTAATTTAAAGGCAATGAAATTAAGGCTTTGAACGTTGTCATTCAAATGGTCACTATGATTAGAAAATAAACATTTCAAATTGCAATAAGACAAATGGCTCTCTGTAATCTTATAGTTTTATTCTCCTCTCTCTAAGAGTTAGGGTTTTTACTGAAGGCTGGTACTGTAACTCAAGATTTAAATATGGTCTCAAGGACATGAGTCGCCGAGTCCTGTTTTTCACCACAGGGCATCCGTGATCTCTGTCGATGCCCCGCTCCTCCACCCTTTCTCCGCCCCCTCTTTGCCATCTTCCCTCTTTCAGCCTCTCTTTACCTCTGCGGGTTGGGTAGGACAGGACTACCCCAGCAACTCAAAGGAGTGTTCAGGCAAGATTCCGGCTCAGTTTTGAGCAGTCCACTGTCTCGCTTACTATAAAAAAAACAATGTGCTTGGAACAAAGCCAAGAGGCTAACAGAACGTCATGGGTTTTTCGCTTGAAACTGCTCAAGTAATAATCACAGGGTCATACATATTGATCAGTACCCACCTGATTTTCATATCTGCCATGTATTTCTTGCCGTTGATTATGCCCAGCAGAGTGGGGACTTGGTGGTCTTTGAAATTCAGTGTGACATCATACACGGCAGATACTAAAAACAATGAAAGACGGAGAACAGAAAATCTATAATAATACGATAACTTATTTTGAACTGTGTGTGCGTGCGCCACGTGTGCATGCATGCATGCCCCACCTGTGCCCTTGAGGCATTTCAGTGTTGTGGTGAAGCCTTTGGTTCTGGGCAGTAGGTGGTATTTGAGCATGGGCAGGCCTTTACTCTCTGCCACCTCCATACTGATCTGGTGCTTCTTCTCTGTGAAGCGGGTGCCTTCACAGTACAGCAGGAACTATGGAGACAGGAAAAGGAGTGTCAATAAACACATACACTCAAAGGATTCACAGACACACATATGTTGAGCTTAGAGAAACATACGCAAAGATAAAACAAGTTTAGAAATACACAAGACACTACTGGTTCAGACACAGGCACACACCCGTTGAGGTGACCTCCTTTCCTCTATCCTCTTAGACTCCCCAGCAGGGCCAGCTTGTGTTACAGATTAAATGCACCTCCAGGAAACGCTACTCTAAATAAAGTTATCTTATCATCTCAAGGACTTCCATTTAGAGTTGGTACAGGGTCACTAAAATGTACATTCTCAGACAGAGTGTTTCAAAGAAAACAACACTGCACATCTTGTTGTCCTCCTGTCCCTGAGGTGAGTTGGTCAGTCATGTGACTGGGTTTTTTCCTAGGTGTCGCTTAAATCAGATCAGACGACCTGATTGGCAAAATCTCTCTGGTCGTTCCCGGTAACCATAACAAGCGGTGGAAGTGGAAGCTTGCAGCCTGAGCAACAGCATGCGTCTAAAGATCTTTAGGGAGGGCTATTAGGAACCAGACCAGAATCACTGACCTAGATTCCCCTGTGGCGTCTCAGCTTGGTGAATAACACTAACTAGACCTGCTCCGGACAAGACAGAACTCCTGGACCTAGTCCAATGACTTGTTATGGCCGGGAGCTCAAGGATCAGTCCTGTGTGTAGATTCACTGTACGACCTGTCTGGGCCTAATGTGCGCTACCCTCATCGTTTTGTAAATGGTGGTTAAGAGCTGGCAGAATGACAAAAAATGGAGTCATCTGGCCCAGGATAGAAAAATTTTGGCCTTAGCCCTTTACACTCGTACCTGTATACGGGTTGAAAAGGGCAGATTTGGGCACTGATAAGTGCCTACATTGGAACGCAGTGCGCTGCACTTTACAGCTCTGTATGGTTTTTGACTGACAGCCGTTCTGAACTTGAGCAATACACTTGACAAGACGTTACACCCATCCCTCCCGCTAATTGGGCAACTTTTTTGTTGTCTGAGTGAGGGAAATGCTGTAAATTAAGAGGACTCAATGTATTTTGAAAGATGAAATGTTGAGGATTATAATAAATACCACTTTGATATCATAGAAGCAAGGCAAACATTCATGAGTCCAAATGTGCACTTCACATATACAGTGTCAACCTTTATGATCACTATGTTTGATTTACAGTTACAAGATGACATGGCATCACATCCTGGGTTGTCCTGAACAGAATGGGCCTGTTTGTCTATTGTGAAGAATATTCGCTGTGGAACACATACCTGAATGCACTCATGACAAGGGCTGTCATGACAATTTGCTGGTTATTGTCATGCAAATGACTACCGGTCTCATGGTAATTGACCGTTAATTAACATAAACATGTTTAGCATCTCCAGGTCTCTAGGCACACAAGCCGCTGATGTGAGCCTTTGGAACGTCTACATACAGAAAAGTCAATTAAATCCATTTAATATTCACCATCACAATAAATCTATGATTTATTTTAAGCAGGTCTAAAGAAACATTATGATGATAAATGCATTTCAGAAGAACAGAATGAGTCGGCCTATACATTATCTGGCTATGCGCCATTCCATTGGCTAGTTCATTTAGCAGAAAATATATGCTTATAAGTCGCGTACCATTATTTTATAGTAAGAAGAATATAATTGAACTTAGCTGAATAAAATAAATAATATTTTTCCCATTTCGGAGCAAGTGCGCATATGAAATGACTATATTGAGCGAAAAGGTGATCATTTGAAACAGGTCATCATATGCTAGATTTAGATGGTGATATGTACAATACGTTTTGATTTAGAACGGCCCATTGTCAAATGGGCAGGGGGAAAAAATTAATGTCATCCGTATGCACTCGAATAGCGAATAGAGGCCGCTCTCCACAGTTCGTTTTTCAAATCATGCCGGGTAAGCTATTCCGGTTTTATAGCGAAGCATGTGCTTAATACTAGCAGCTGAGAAAAATTGTCGCAGCTGGGATCGTCCTCTTTTTAGTGGCAACCATCAATACTCCGCTTTCACACAGGATTACATATAGAAATGTCTGGGTTTATAAGAACACTTATTTCACACCACGCATCAACCATTATTTGAGGAGCATGCAGCCTCTCGCTGCACGACAGGTGATATTCCGCCCAAACTCTGTATGCCATGGGCTCTCCAACCATGTTCCTGCAGTGCTTAACTTGGGAAACCAAGTGGAATCTGTTCGGGAACATCAATAGTAACATGTTTTCACAACAAAACATATTTCATTAAATCCTTTGACTGCCCCTCTCTCTACGTGCTCGAGAAAGGAATGAAGGAGAGTGAGTAGGAGATGGAAACTCATAGTGGTGAGATTCTGTAGCTAAAAAGGTTGTGTGTCAGTCTATTAACTTTGGGGAAAAAATTATCCCCATTGCTAGGCTATTCAAAAACAAATTCACTGTAATTGTAGGCCAACTAAGATTTGAATGCCTATATGCCTATGGATTAAGAACCAATTAAAGGGTTAAAACAGACCCATGATGAAGTGGCTCTATAGGTATTTTACCATTACATATATTATAATATGCTTAACAATAGTAGAGGCATTTCTTTAGTGCAAATGCCGTGCTTCTGAGAAAGGATGGTTCCCTCTAGCTCTCTGCAGCTGGTCTGGTGTGTAGTCAAGGCCATGGGATGGAGATTGACCTGTATTGTTTCCACTTCTCATTGCTTCTGAGTAACCTGGTCACACGGTCAAGACAAAGAGCCTCAGAATGACCACAGTTTTTCTGTTCATCCTGTCTTTTACTATCTTCCAAGGGCGCAGCTGTGTGGAGATATGAGTAGTAACAGAACTAATGTTATCACTTGTTTGTGCGCTATGACCCGATACACATAGCCACAAGAAGAAAACCATAGTGGCTTCAGGTCAAGGGAAGGTGACTGTTTGGATAAAGAGGGGGTTCCGATATGATGTGAAAAGGATACCAAGCAGACATGGGGATAGACAGGAAAGAAGCTAGACAAAGAAACCATAGTGGCTCAGATATGATATGAAAAGATGAAGCTGTATAAAAAGAGAGCTCCAAGTCTGGGACGGCAGTTGCTCTGCAGACCAGCTCAGCTCTATCGCTTGTGTAATAAAGTCTATCTTGATTCTACAAAAACTCTGAAAGTACTTTGTTTGTTTGATAATTTTCTACAACAGTGCCAGGTGCACTGGTTTGTGTCAAGAACTACAATGCTGCTGGGTTTTTCACACTCAACAGTTTCCTGTGTGTATCAAGAATGGTCCACCACCCAAAGGACATCCAGCCAACTTGACACAACTGTGTGAAGTATTGGAGATGAATATTCTTATGCTACTGAATGTATCCAGATAATTTTCAGATTCTGTTATCAACAAATGTGGCGAAAAGTACAGTATATATAAAATGCACATAAAATCAAGTGTAATGTTTGGATTCAGTATTGTGTAAGGTGAACTGTTGGGTCCTCAACTTCAGGTGTAATAATTTCCCCATAATCTCCTAACTGTTTCAATTGCTACAAATCTTATGTTTATGCTTTTCATATTTCTTCTGTAAGAAACATTTTAATTTAGCCCTCTCCGTATAGGCCAATTCCCATGAGTGTAAAGGGTTAACTAAATGAGCCATACTAACCCACATAAACTCAGGGTAGTCTTTGAGTCTGTCCAGACCTCTGAACACGGTGTCTCTGTCCTCCTCCCACTTCCTCTTGCAGAATACGATTTCCAGGAAGTACCAGGTCCAGCCAATCAGAGGCACTTTCAGCAGCTCGTGTTTGGCCAGCACCTTGGAACTCTGGGTAGAAAAGAAAGCGTGGGAACGGTAAAAGTCCTGAAGTCTTTCTCTATGATCAATCTCATCTCTTTCTTGCTACGGAATCTGAAAATGCACAACAGTTTAAAGCCATGTGGAAGGCATCATTTGGTTTCACTGGTCTGATTCTTTCAGATCAGGGCTGATAATAGAAAGGAGAAAGTGGGGAAGCCGCTGAGTTTGGACTATTGAGATGACCCCCATTTAGTGACTGATGAATAGTAGATAGTAGAGACAGAAAATACTGACCCCTAGGACTCCGTATCTCTCACACATCGTCCAGCCGCAGAGGAAGTCAATCTCATAGTTGTGGTTGAGGATGATGATGACATGCTCCTTGCCAAAGTTATCCACCGTGGCCTGGTCTGTGTAAAGGGTGCATTCTGTGCCCGACCACCACTCTAGCAGCATCACCAGCTCTGCAACAAGTCCAAATATAGAAATTAATCGACTCAACTATTGTCAACGGAGTCACAACTATCAATATCGAATCACCAGATCCATTCTTTTACAAGGTCTCCTTTTGAGGTGTGACACAAGGTCTTATAATGCACACAGGATCTCACAAATACACAGTCAATCAAGCATACACCACAAACACACAGGATCTCACACACACACACACAACAATTCTAGTGTGGGGACTCACGGCTCCAGAGGGAGTAGGAGAGCCTGGTGTTGATCCTGCGGTACAGCTGCTTGTTGATGGGCCACAGGACGCAGGTGAGGAGCTGGATGAAGTTGATGATGAGGCCGCTCACCACGAACACAAAGCCCAGGAGGAGCTGCAGAACAAACTGGGTCTTCAGATAGGCTAACAGACCCATGGCTGCTGCTACTGCTACTGATGAGCCTCTTCTCCACTACACACTACAACCGACCTGGAGGAAAAGGGAGAGAGAAGAGGGGGGGTGCAGGAGGAAGACGAGATATATGGAGAGGGTGAAGCGAGGCAGGAAGGTGAAAGTAGGTACAAGGAGGTGAAGAGAAGAGGGAGATTTAAAAAGGACAGAGCAGTAAAAAAAAAAAGGAGACAAAGTAAAAGGAGGAGAAACAATGAACATGTTGTTACATTAGATGTGTTTGCTCAGAGAGAAGATCAAATCAATCAATTTCAAAAGAGGTGTATGGTTGATTGAGTGATTTGAGAAAACATCAATGTTTCATTCTTACCACGGTGGGCTCCCCTTTATAAGCCCCTCCTGCACGGCCCTTCACTCAGTATTACGGACCTGGGAAAGAGACAGACCGAGAGAAAGAGGTCAACATGGGCAGAAAGTGACAGGCAGGAGACAAAAAAGCCCACTGTAAACCATAGTGTATTGTTGCACAACTGTGCACAGTCAGGAAGAAGTGTTCGTGTGGAAGCTGGTCTACCTCATTAACAACCAGAACCTACAGTGAGGGAAAAAAGTATTTGATCCCCTGCTGATTTTGTACGTTTGCCCACTGACAAAGAAATGATCAGTCTATAATTTTAATGGTAGGTTTATTTGAACAGTGAGAGACAGAATAACAACAAAAAATCCAGAAAAACGAATGTCAAAAATGCATTTTTATGAGGGAAATAAGTATTTGACCCCCTCTCAATCAGAAAGATTTCTGTCTCCCAGGTGTCTTTTATACAGGTAACGAGCTGAGATTAGGAGCACACTCTTAAAGGGAGTGCTCCTAATCTCAGTTTGTTACCTGTATAAAAGACACCTGTCCACAGAAGCAATCAATCAATCAGATTCCAAACTCTCCACCATGGCCAAGACCAAAGAGCTCTCCAAGGATGTCAGGGACAAGATTGTAGACCTACACAAGGCTGGAATGGGCTACAAGACCATCGCCAAGCAGCTTGGTGAGAAGGTGACAACAGTTGGTGCGATTATTCGCAAATGGAAGAAACACAAAATAACTGTCAATCTCCCTCGCCTGGGGCTCCATGCAAGATCTCAACTCGTGGAGTTGCAATGATCATGAGAACAGTGAGGAATCAGCCCAGAACTACACGGGAGGATCTTGTCAATGATTTCAAGGCAGCTGGGACCATAGTCACCAAGAAAACAATTGGTAACACACGACGCCGTGAAGAACTGAAATCCTGCAGCGCCCGCAAGTTCCCCCTGCTCAAGAAAGCACATATACAGGGCCGTCTGAAGTTTGCCAATGAACATCTGAATGATTCAGAGGAGAACTGGGTGAAAGTGTTGTGGTCAGATGAGACCAAAATCGAGCTCTTTGGCATCAACTCAACTCGGCGTGTTTGGAGGCGGAGGAATGCTGCCTATGACCCCAAGAACACCATCCAACATGGAGGTGGAAACATTATGCTTTGGGGGTGTTTTTCTGCTAAGCGGACAGAACAACTTCACCGCATCAAAGGGACGATGGACGGCGCCATGTACCTTCAAATCTTGGGTGAGAACCTCCTTCCCTCAGCCAGGGCATTGAAAATGGTTCGTGGATGGGTATTCCAGCATGACAATGACCCAAAACACACGGCCAAGGCAACAAAGGAGTGGCTCAAGAAGAAACACATTAAGGTCCTGGAGTGGCCTAGCCAGTCTCCAGACCTTAATTTCATAGAACATCTGTGGAGGGAACTGAAGGTTCGAGTTGCCAAACGTCAGGCTAGAAACCTTAATGACTTGGAGAAGATCTGCAAAGAGGAGTGGGACAAAATCCCTCCTGAGATGTGTGCAAACCTGGTGGCCAACTACAAGAAACGTCTGACCTCTGTGATTGCCAACAAGGGTTTTGCCACCAAGTACTAAGTCATGTTTTGCAGAATGGTCAAATACTTACAGTGGGGAAAAAAGGTATTTAGTCAGCCACCAATTGTGCAAGTTCTCCCACTTAAAGATGAGAGGCCTGTAATTTTCATCATAGGTACACGTCAACTATGACAGACAAAATTAGGAAAAAGAAATCCAGAAAATCACATTGTAGGATTTTTAATGTATTTATTTGCAAATTATGGTGGAAAATAAATATTTGGTCAATAACAAAAGTTTCTCAATACTTTGTTATATACCCTTTGTTGGCAATGACACAGGTCAAACGTTTTCTGTAAGTCTTCACAAGGTTTTCACACACTGTTGCTGGTATTTTGGCCCATTCCTCCATGCAGATCTCCTCTAGAGCAGTGATGTTTTGGGGCTGTCGCTGGGCAAGGACTTTCAACTCCCTCCAAAGATTTTCTATGGGGTTGAGATCTGGAGACTGGCTAGGCCACTCCAGGACCTTTAAATGCTTCTTACAAAGCCACTCTTTTGTTGCCCGGGCGGTGTGTTTGGTATCATTGCCATGCTGAAAGACCCAGCCACGTTTCATCTTCAATGCCCTTGCTGATGGAAGGAGGTTTTCACTCAAAATCTCACGATACATGGCCCCATTCATTCTTTCCTTTACACGGATCAGTCGTCCTGGTCCCGTTGCAGAAAAACAGCCCCAAAGCATGATGTTTCCACCCCCATGCTTCACAGTAGGTATGGTGTTCTTTGGATGCAACTCAGCATTCTTTGTCCTCCAAACACGACGAGTTGAGTTTTTACCAAAAAGTTATATTTTGGTTTCATCTGACCATATGACATTCTCCCAATCCTCTTCTGGATCATCCAAATGCACTCTAGCAAACTTCAGACGGGCCTGGACATGTACTGGCTTAAGCAGGGGGACACGTCTGGCACTGCAGGATTTGAGTCCCTGGCGGCGTAGTGTGTTACTGATGGTAGGCTTTGTTACTTTGGTCCCAGCTCTCTGCAGGTCATTCACTAGGTCCCCCCGTGTGGTTCTGGGATTTTTGCTCACCGTTCTTGTGATCATTTTGACCCCACGGGGTGAGATCTTGCGTGGAGCCCTAGATCGAGGGAGATTATCAGTGGTCTTGTATGTCTTCCATTTCCTAACAATTGCTCCCACAGTTGATTTCTTCAAACCAAGCTGCTTACCTATTGCAGATTCAGTCTTCCCAGCCTGGTGCAGGTCTACAATTTTGTTTCTGGTGTCCTTTGACAGCTCTTTGGTCTTGGCCATAGTGGAGTTTGGAGTGTGACTGTTTGAGGTTGTGGACAGGTGTCTTTTATACTGATAACAAGTTCAAACAGGTGCCATTAATACAGGTAACGAGTGGAGGACAGAGGAGCCTCTTAAAGAAGAAGTTACAGGTCTGTGAGAGCCAGAAATCTTGCTTGTTTGTAGGTGACCAAATACTTATTTTTCACCATAATTTGCAAATAAATTCATAAAAAATCCTACAATGTGATTTTCTGGATTTGTTTTCCTCAATTTGTCTGTCATAGTTGACGTGTACCTATGATGAAAATTACAGGCCTCTCATCTTTAAGTGGGAGAACTTGCACAATTGGTGGCTGACAATACTTTTTTCCACCACTGTATTTCCCTCATTAAAATGCAAATCAATTTATAACATTTTTGACATGCGTTTTTCTAGATTTTGTTGTTGTTATTCTGTCTCTCACTGTTCAAATAAACCTACCATTAAAATTATAGACTGATTATGTCTTTGTCAGTGGGCAAACGTACAAAATCAGCAGGGGATCAAATACTTTTTTCCCCTCACTGTACTAAACTCTAAGCTAGTAGACAGAGCGGGAAAAAACACTCTCTAGCCTTTGTCTAGATTGTGTACTACTGTATATTGTGTGTGTGTGAGTGCCTGTCACAGAAAATAATGAATAAACGACTGTCACAGACCGAATGAGCGTGAGAGACAAGGCTTACATGTGTTTGTCACAGCAAGTGGGTCTCTGTGATGCATTTTCACTCACACAGACATGTGAGTCACAACACAGCCCTCCAGTCCACTGTGACCTTCAACCCCATGCAGGAGCATTCACTCTCAACCTCAAGAGCTTTGCACACGCCACCTCTCCTATGTATTGTTCTCTCACATCCCTCTATTCAATTTTCTATTAAATTCATCCCTCCATAACTCCTTATCCTATTCATCCCTCCCTCCCTCCCTCCATCCATCAGACATAGGCCCATCCCTCATTCAACCTTCCATTTCATCCGCAGGTTGGCATTTATTGGGATGACTCGTGTACTGGAGGCAGCTCTGCAGAGTGGTCACTAGCTGGCACAGGCACAAAGTCATAAAACCAGACCTAACCACACTGGTAACCCTAATGCCTAACCCCAACCTTAAATTAGGTTTTGGTTTTCATTAATTTTTACCATATAGCCAATTTTGACGTTGCTGCTGGCCCATCTAGTGGAAACTGCTCAGTACTGCCTCCAGGGCAAGACTCATGACAATAAACATCCACCCCTTTACTTATCCCTCCCTCTGTTTTTCTTTCCATTCAGTTCTGTTTTCTAAGGTGTTCACGTTTGGGTTTGGATTATAAGACCAGACAATGCCTGGAGTGGTCATCTGTAGCTCAGTTGGTAGAGCATGGCTCTTGCAATGCCAGGATACTGGGTTTGATTCCCGAGACCACCCGTATGTAAACAAAATTAAATAAAAAGATGCACGCATGACTTAGTTGATTTGGATAAAAGCGTATGCTAAATGGCATTTCATCTCAAAAAGGAGGCAACGGGTTGCAAAGTGTGTATGTGTGAGAGGAGAGGAAAAAGATGCGTTTTGTTCTCTCTCAAGATAGGAAAACCATGTCTCCATTGTTCGGGACAAATCACCAGCGTTCCAGAGAGGGAGGAAGACACACAGAGAGAGATTGTGTGCAAGTGCAATGATGTGTACGTGTGTAGAATCGTTTGGCAGACAGGCAGCAGTACAGACTACATTACAAACACGGCCTTCCTAAGTGCAAAACCTTCTTAGTATCTCGTCTTGCACAGTTCTGAGAAGTCACAAGTCTACATGCTGTATTGAACATCACTGACTGGGTGTTTAGCCAGCTCCATTTTGATGTTTGTCCACTACACAGCAGGTGATGGTGATATTTTAATCCAGGCTGTGGCCTATAAACAAGATCAAACACTCATGGAAGCTCAAGGCTTATTCTATTCTCTGATTTACAAAGGACTGGAGGGGACTTAGCCTAAGTGTTGCCCTCACAATTGGCTTAGATTAGATCACAGGGATAGTCCTAGATATAGTAGAATGTACAGTAAAATGTCAGTGTCATACTAGTAGTGGCTGCTCTTTACTTAAACCATGGATGGGCAAATGGTGGCCCCCCTTTCGTAGGCCTGCGGACCAATTTCACAAAAAAAATCTCTGTAGGGGGTCTCAACTTACTGTTGAGAGTTAGAATAATATATTACACAATATAAACATATTTTGATTGGTAAATATTATATATACACACACACACACACACACACACACACACACACACACACGGTCAAAAGTTTTAGAACACCTACTCATTTAAGGGTTTTTCTTTATTTTTACTATTTTCTACATCGTAGAATAATAGTGAAGACATCAAAACTATGAAATAACACATATGGAATCATGTAGTAACCAAAAAAGTGTTAAACAAATCAAAATATATTTTAGATTTGAGATTCTTCAAATAGCCACACTCTTTGCATTCTCTCAACCAGCTTCACCTGGAATGCTTTTCCAACAGTCTTGAAGGAGTTCCCACATATGCTAATCACTTGTTGGCTGCTTTTCCTTCACTCTGCCGTCCGACTCATCCCAAACCATCTCAATTTGGTTGAGGTCGGGGGATTGTGGAGGCCAGGTCATCTGATGCAGCACTCCATCAATCTCCTTCTTGGTAAAATAGCCCTTACACAGCCTGGAGGTGTGTTGGGTCATTGTCCTGTTGAAAAACAAATGATAGTGGGACTAAGCCCAAACCAGATGGGATGGCGTCTCGCTGCAGAATGCTGTGGTAGCAATGCTGGTTAAGCGTGCTTTGAATTCTAAATAAATCACAGACAGTGTCACCAGCAAAGCACCCCCACACCATAACACCTCCTCCTCCATGCTTTACGGTGGGAAATACACATGCAGAGATCATCCGTTCACCCACACCGCGTCTCACAAAGACACGGTGGTTGGAACCAAAAATCTCCAATTTGGACTCCAGACCAAAGGACAAATTCCCACCGGTCTAATGTCCATTGCTCGTGTTTCTTGGCCCAAGCAAGTCTCTTCTTCTTATTGGTGTCCTTCAGTAGTGGTTTCTTTGCAGCAATTTGACCATGAAGGCCTGATTCACACAGTCTCCTCTGAACAGTTGATGTTGAGATGTGTCTGTTACTTGAACTCTGTGAAGCATTTATTTGGGCTGCCATTTCTGAGGCTGGTAACTTATCCTCTACAGTAGAGGTAACTCTGGGTCTTCCATTCCTGTGGCGGTCCTCATGAGAGCCAGTTTCATCATAGCACTTGATGGTTTTTGCGACTGCACTTGAAGAAACTTTCAAAGTTCTTTAAAATGTTCCATATCGACTGACCATGTCTTAAAGTAATGATGACTGTAATTTCTCTCTGCTTATTTTGAGCTGTTCTTGCCATAATATGGACTTGGTCTTTTACCAAATAGGGCTATCTTCAAGGCGTAGAAGGCCCTCATTGTTCCCCACTATATTTGGGTTAGTAATAATTTGTAGAGTGCCTCCATTTTCCCTCAGCATGCATTTGCCCTTTAGAATCCATATGTTCTTCTGAAATACGATTGCAGAATTGCAGAAATACTGGACATTTTGAACTCTTATTATGGTGGCGATTTGACAAAATTACAATCATGGTCTTGAATTGGACTCACTGTTCTGTATCGGTCTTGACTCGGTCTCGCCACCCTCCGGTCTTGACTCAGATTCGATTTGCTCCGGTCTTGGTCTTGAAATCGGTCTCGCTTTAGGTGGTCTCGAACACAAAACTGCTTTGTTAAGAAGTGGTTTGGTCCAAATCGGATGTTGGGTATTATATAAATAATATTATATGAATCCTATCAATAGAAATTGCCAATCAATAGAAATTGCCAATTTGGGTGCAATCAGTTAAAACTTAAACATGGATCGAAATTAAGCTAACATATTGCTTATGCCTACCTCTTATCCAGTTCTCTCAGATCTACAAGAAGTGTCTAGCCCAGGGGTGTCAAAATGTTTGGACTGCCTGTGTGTGGACCAAATTGGAATCTCACCGGTAAGGCTCAGGTGGGCCTGGCCTAGTCCTAGTATATTTCGTATTGGGAAACTGCATTTCAATGTGTTGCGCAACCTGTGAGACAAAAAGGCAGTCAAACCCAGGGATGAGAAAGCAGTAGGTTGGGAGTAGAGACATGTCTGGTACCACGCTGCCAAACAAGTCAATTCCTAGTAAATTGCAAAACTGCACTGGAAGGTTGCCCAATAATTATTCCACCCCAACCCATTGCTCAAGTAGTGCCTTGAGAGCATCTCTGACAACACAGAGGAGAGGGCTACCACTTGGGGATATATACCATTGGGGGAATCTTCCCATGTCACAATCAGTTAAAAATAGAAAGGCATTCTGCATTGTAGATTATTCAGAGTAATCCCCTACATTTAGGCCATTAACCTGAGTATCAGAATGACAGATGGCGGTGTACCTTTGTAGTCAAAGCATCAAAAAGACCCCAACAGACCGCTTCCAACTGAGACCAAAGGAGAAGGCTCTGGGCTTTGAGGTAACAGAAAGTAAAGAGCACGCACGCACTTTCTCTCCCACATGCACAGCCTGTTCAGATGTGACCACAGGATCAATGTATTTTCCAGCTCACTGCAATAAATATTGGAAGAAAATGCTTTCGGTGTGCATCTACAAAAGCGGGGGCAGAAATCAATTTTTTATAATGAACAATTGGATCACCTGGGAGTCCTAAAATAATTTGTCCCTTTAAACATCCTCAAAAAGGAACATATGTTCAAGGAGTAGCCATGGTAACAGACCCAGATGTAACACACTAGGTAATGGATATTATTGGTGCTCCTTCTGCCTCATTTGTTTCCAGTTCCTCTCTTACCTCTCTAGCCATCTTAAAAAGCGGCAATCCTTAGTTGAAACAATAACAAAGCGTACTCCCAGCCCCCGTTCCATTAAAAAGCTGAGGGATGGGGCTGGAGAAATGTAACCACTCGAATTCATAGAAAGAGTTTTGGGTTCTGATAGTGCATGACAGTTGAACCAAGCTCATGAGGCATTTATAAGTTGTATTCTTCAAGCATCAAATGGGTACATAAATTCTATAAGTCCAGAAATGGATGTAGCAACTGCAGATTGCCCCTTTAAGAGCTTTCCAGACAAGCAGCAGTGTCCCATTCATTTTCAATGGAGATAGGCGGGGGGCGGAATTATATCAAAAAACAATCATTGTATTCTAATCTATTTTTGGGTTACTAATTTTTGTTGCCTGTAAATAGTTTTTTATGCATGCTTATGGTGTTATAGCGATTCACTTTTCACGTCGAAAATGTTTGTTTGCTTCGTTGCTATGGTCACCGGCGGTCGGCTGTTGCCCTCATGTGTGAAGGCAGTAGCTGCTTTGACTAGAGGGATAAACCAGGAACCAGGCGAACCCCACTCTGCCCATCGCTTGTCTGTCTGGAAAGCGCTTTACTCTCGCTCTCCATCGCTTTCAACCAGGATAATCTCCAAAACCAAGGTTGGTGAGCATTGCCTCAGACTAGAGCCCTCAAAGCATCACATATTAGTTGCTTGGGAAGCAAGACCAGAGGGACCCAACTCAAGTAAACAGGCAGTGTGAGCAGAGCGCCAGCCTAGCCCCAGGAGCCTGAGAAAGAAAGCAAGGCCCACCTGTGGCCTCGCAAATGCCTGGGAGAGGATTACAGAGTACAGACACTGGGCTAAAGCTGCTTAGGAAAGTAACAGCAGCCTATCCTCGATCATCTGGCTGCAGGTTCACTGGGGGATATGGTTATGTATGGCCATAGGATCTATCTATTCTACAAAGACCAAGAAAGGTCACATTAGGATTTGAGAAACCATTAGTCCACATCTGGTCAACAAAGGTCAAGATTCTCAAAGTCCATTTGATACAACTGCCTGGGTCGTAACAAACAAGTAGAAAATACAACTGAGGGGATTAAAGATGGGATATGAGTTGACTTCTCTTGAAGCTCCCCAAACAAAGAGCCAGGCACCCATCGAAGTCCCAGAACTGGTCCAGATATCTACCGGAGGCCATCTGAACGGCCCTGGTTAGTGGCCAGTCCACCCCCCTCCTTCTGAGTATGACTTACCAGTAGACGTAGTAGCCCATGGCCAGGACCACCAACGCCCCACAGATCCCGGTGAAGATCATCACTGCGCTCTGGTTCAGCATATTGACCTTAAGTTTCCCCACCAAAATAAAATAAAAAAGTTGAAAACGATCAGGAGGACAGCGGATCGTCACTCACGGCCTGTTCTGCTGCACAGCCATGGTAATCCCTCAGAAGGAACAAAGGAGATTATGATGATATAAACTATAACTCAACCAGATCCCACTGGATGAGGTGTAGGTAGGAGGGGAGATCCCACGGAAAACTTCCCACTCAGCGCAAGAGGTGATTGGGGTCCCCAGACAACACTGCCCTCTACTACAATGGGGCAAAATAAGTGAAGTCCAATAAAGATGACCCAGAGGAACAGTGCACCTCCAATCACCAGTCCACTTCAATTCAGACTCTCACTGGACTAAGCTAATGATAGCTAGGTAGGCAAGAATGGCAAGTGACTCCCTTCTAGAGGAGAGGCATACATGTAAGTAGTATCTTACATGCCTTACTCATCTCTAATCCTCATGGATCAGATTAGCACTGATTAGGGAGCTACAGGCACCCTGGATAAGTCACTTCCCATTTCCATCAACCTGGAGGGGGCTGGGTTCTCTTGGAAAGGGGTGGAGTTAGCATGGCAGGCTCTGCCATGGTAACAGTTTGACCACAAGTTGTTGATTCTGCCTTTACTCTGCCATTGGCTACCGACCAGTGCCACTCAAGAAAGGGCGGGAGAAGTGACCTCGGAGCTAGGTTAAAGGCTAGCTACTTAACTAAATTTGCAGCCAGTGTCTTCTTGGTTTCTGGTTGTGGTTTGTTTTGTTCTCTAAGGACATGGTGGGCTAAATAAACACTTGTTCAGATGGCAGCTATTTCAGCCACAACATTCAAAGTAAAGGCGGCTCATTCTCCTCACAAATAACCCAACTAAGAAGATAGCTTCCTCGGCGGCCAGCTTTGCCCTAACATGGGCCATTGGGTTGGACATACAGTACCAGCAGGGCTCGACAATAACGTTTGTCCGCTTGCCCAGGGAAAGTTAAAAAATATGTTGGACAAGCAGTTGTCCGAATAGACCGGTAAATAAAAAAAGTCACGCAAAAATCACTAGCAAACAATTAGGCTACTCCGATCAGAATTGTCTGCTAGCTAACATTGAACCTGGTTGGTTAGCTACCTGCAGATTCATGCAGGGTAGTAACGTCATGAGTTGGGATTATGGTTCATTGTTTAGCTAGCTAGCTAGCTACATGTATAAACAAAAAAGACTCCACTATGCAAGTAACTACTTCAAAATAATGTTTATAATGTCGCTGAGACAGCTGTCGATAGACATAGTTGGTAAATTCGCTCTGACTATCTACTCCGAGTCTGAGTGTCCCATAGCGCAGAATAACTGACACATTTACGAACGCTCAACACCCTTTGAATATGGCTGGTGTTAGTAAACGTTGGCAAAAAAGCTAAATAGAATTGTTGCCAGCGGCACAGTTGCAGTCATCAACGCTCTGGATAACATAAAAAAACTGCCTAACCAGCTCTGCTAGGGTGAATAAAATGGCCAGAGTGAGCGGTTCTCTCATTTGTGCCTGGAAGTAGCTAGCAAGCTAGCCAACGTTAGCTTGGGTGCTTGACTACTGTTAGGTCAGAACGCTCGGATCAACCCTACTTTTTGGCCAGAGCGTCCAGTGTGCACTCTGAACGCTCCGAGAGCTGTAGTGTATAATATACAGTTTTCTAGCTCTGAGTCTCTACTTTCATCCAATGTAAAAACACAATTTCAAATTTTGCTACATAAGATCGAATCGAGCCGGTGGGTCACATTTATTGATATTCATTGCTAGTTAGTGAGTTATTTGCCCAGTTATAGGTCATTTTTGGTCAGCAATAAAAATCCTGGAAAAGTCATGGTGTATATCACCTGTGTGCGTGTCTGTGGGCCGTTGCCAGAGAGACATTGCGCAGCAGGTAAGATAATGATATAGCCTAGCCAATTCATAACAGTGTAGTTTGGCTGGTTCTCGCTAGTTAACTATTAGCATTTATTAAATGTCATTGTCATGTCCGATGTCCTAAAATAACTTTCCACCAGCACTTGTGTATAACCGCAAATGGCCAACACGCAGTTGATACTGGTGCACAGTTGATGAAGCCAATAGTACATACTCTGGTTGTAGAACCGTCTCAAGTGCTCAAAATTGGCTAGGATTCTCCCCTCTTCAATACTGGCCATGTAATTCTGACAAAGTTAAAAAATATATATTATTATAATAGCCTAATTGACATGTAGCCTAACTCCTATGCTGTCAAGATCTCCCCTGAACACTGAATATTTTAGCCTTACAAATAAACTCAGGAAAAAAAAGAAACATCCCTTTTTCAGGACCCTGTCTTTCAAAGATAATTTGTAAAAAAAAATCTAAATAACTTCCCAGATCTTAATTGTAAAGGGTTTAAAGACTGTTTCCCATGCTTGTTCAATGAACCATAAACAATGAATGAACACTAACAGCTTACAGACGGTAGGCAATTAAGGTCACAGTTATGAAAACTTAGGACACTAAAGAGGCCTTTCTACTGACTCTGAAAAACACCAAAAGAAAGATGCCCAGGGTCCCTGCTCATCTGCGTGAACGTGCCTTAGGCATGCTGCAAGGAGGCATGAGGACTGCAGATGTGGCCAGGGCAATAAATTGCCATGTCCGTACTGTGAGACGCCTAAGACAGCGCTACAGGGAGACAGGATGGACAGCTGATCATCCTCAGTGGCAGACCCCTTGTAACAACACCTGCACAGGATCGGTACATCCGAACATCACACCTGCGGGACAGGTACAGGATGGCAATAACAACTGCCCGAGTTACACCAGGAACGCACAATCCCTCCATCAGTGCTCAGACTGTCCGCAATAGGCTGAGAGAGGCTGGACTGAGGGCTTGTAGGCCTGTTGTAAGGCAGGTCCTCACCAGACATCACCGACAACAACGTCGCCTATGGGCACAAACCCACCGTCGCTGGACCAGACAGGACTGACAAAAAGTGCTCTTCACTGACGAGTCGCGGTTTTGTCTCACCGGGGTGATGGTCGGATTCGCGTTTATTGTTGAAGGAATGAGCGTTACACCGAGGCCTGTACTCTGGAGCGGGATCGATTTGGAGGTGGAGGGTCCGTCATGGTCTAGGGCGGTGTTGTTATTCTGTCTCTCACTGTTCAAATAAACCTACCATTAAAATTATAGACGGATTTTCTTTCAGTGGGCAAACGTACAAAATCAGCAGGGAATCAAATACTTTTTTCCACTCACTGTACCGTATACCAGAGTATTTGAAAATAGCCACTGGATGGCTTTTCAATACCCTCATCAAAAAAATATTTGTAGCTACTTAAGAAAATACCTGCAGTCAACTTGTGCAATATGTTAGGAGATAAAGTAGATCGCGTTCCTCATTTCACCAGTCACATTATTTTACATTATTAAGCTTATCATCGTTCCCCAGAACAGTTGAGCCAGTCACATGTTTGTTTGTAAATAGCACAACAGGAGAAAGCGGGAGCAGGTGAGTCGAGCTGTGTATTGACAGGGGTCGCGTTTTATATTGAACGTCAGTGTTTTTTTGCTTAAATAGAATGATCAGGGACGTGCAACTATAGTTTTCCTTCACAGAAAATACATTAGTGCGACACATTAGGCAGAAAATAGCTTTATTTTAATCAGATGACAACAGATGTGCAACACTATTTAGCTGGCATCAACACGAGTAAATGAGTTTACAATGAAAAAGCAAGGTATGTTTTGCAAAAACGATGCATGGCCATCATATTTCTGTTTATCCCCCAAAAATTGTTTGGCCAGCTACATTTCCTAATGTTAATCTTTCATTTTACTGGAGAACAGTAGGCTGGCTACACCGAGAAAAGTAGCTGTCTGCTGATAGAATGCCCGTTTGTGAATTCTCAGAGTGGAGGAGTGCAACTGAAGCACAAAATTTGTCTGATGCCGAGCAGAAATTACAAGAAGCATTTTAAATCTGCATTTACAAAACGCAGCAAGATATTTCTTATGCGTAATACGTTTTTTGCTGCATGAAAAATGCAGAATTCTGCATTAACGCAAACCCCAAGTTTAACTTTGTAGTTATTCAAGCAAGTGGCTGAATTAATAAGGTGACGGGGTATCATATAGTGTTCACTTTCTGCCATGTTTGAGAAGTCAAAGCCCTTTGGATGAGTTCTGTACAGCTGCCACTGCTTGATTTCTTGAGTTTTTTTCTCTCCTCCATTCTAGGCCTGTCTTCTCCTCTACACAGACACAGCATATACACATGCTGCTTCAGAGCCAGCACTGTTCTTTCAGACAAGCATGTGTCAAAACTTTGTTCATTTGCACGTCTCTCGTTCACATTCGCTTGTAAAATGTCCAAACTCAGCAAAAATGTCATTCGGTAGCTCCTACCCATACATGTATAACTTTATTAGCTGGATTGCCTTACTTTGCAATTCGTTTATTTCTGTTTGCGCTCGTTAGCATATTTAGCTAGCAGCCACCATGGAAATTCGCCATTACTTGTGCTCATTCTATCATCATTCCGGTAATAGACGCCCAAAAGGCTTTTTTTGGCGCCCCCTTGTGTATAAGCCAGCAATACCGTAAATCCCGGGACGATATGAAAATCTGAATACCGCCCAACCCTAGTTCACAGGCAGGAGTCCAGAGACATGAATAGCCGGTCAAGCCAAAGCACCACTGATGTGATGCTAAAGCTAGGGGTCAGAGGTCTTGAGCCAGAGAACACACTTCTGGCTTCACTGCCAGGCCTAAAAGCTGAGTGAGAGAGGAGACGAGAACACAGTGAAAGCTGGACAAGGAAAGTCATTCAGAATCCGAGGAGAAGAAGCGCAGATCCTAAACATAGGCCTAGCGCTCAAAGCATATCTGATACACACGGTTATAGGTTAATGGCAGCAAATGCCTGTTTGTTCATTGTGCAAGTCAATGAGTTTGCATAACTCAGCATTGAGGCTCATCTATCCATGTCCTTTAACAAGCCTGCTTAAAGGGGCTAGGCTGGGTTAGCCTAGCATCTGCAGTTAGCCTCCGTTATCAATGGCTTCATAGTGTAACCATAAAATTCTGACTGAGCTGTAAGGGAGAGATGACTGATAAGACATGAGGATCCAAGTGGTGCTTCTTCATGTAATCAGCAAAACGGGGATGGCCGTTAGGGAACGTGAGGGGTGATAAATAGGGCTAGCTAGTCTGGAAACCCTAAGTTTGCTCTTTAACAATGGAGAGCGCTTAAAAATGAGGACCAGGCTATGTACTGGTGATTTAATCTTCTCTGTGCAGGAAACGGACATTTCAAAGCCGAGCACAAAACCATAGCACACCTGAGACAGATTGACGATGTGAGCGCAGTGATGGGCCTTATTAGCGCTCTCTGTGTGTGCAAGTTTAACTAACTTCAGACCAATGTTCCCTCTAAGCTGTGCGCAGGAGCACAGTAACCATGAGGCTGCTGCGCAGCTCGCCCGGGACTGCCGTGCAGAAGAAATATCAGCCCACAGAGAGAAGCACGAGATTGAACTTCACTCAACTTTCTAGAGCAGTGGTCACCAACTGGTCGATCGTGATTGACCTCCAAGGCTTTCCTAGTCTATCGCCAAACATTTATGTATATAAATATAAAAATATTAATATATATATATATAAAGCCTCTTGTTGCGAATATTATTCACCTGCGCGCTGAGTAGGCGAACTGTTGCCATTTTGAACCATTTCATGCGTCTGAAGGTTCAAAACTCTGCCTTCGACAGGCCCGGAGAGCAAATCAAGTGCACTATCGGCCTACCGCTGGCCAATCAGATGGCTCAGATTACCGTGTCTGCAGTAACGTAGCAGGCATAGAAAGCTACAGCAAAGGTGATACTGTGATATTTCAAAACCATGACTAGAGCGAGACTGTCAACGAATACAGCAAAGAGCTGCTGTTTTTATGAGTGAGTTCATGTTTAAGTTCTTACTCGGCACTATCAACATGTTGTATTCAACACTTTTATAAGCCATAAAATGCGCGTTCTTCCTATTTCCACTCAGCGCTACAACAAGCACTGCAGCAGTAATGAATGAGTAGGAAAGTATATCTATAGGCTTGCGTTGTTATTAGCATCTTGGGTCTTCTTTAAATGTGTGCATGAGGCAGAAATGTGGTGCGACTCGAGTTGCCATCAGCTGGAAGACGGGGTCCCTTTTTTGGTCAGAGTCAGTAGAGGAAAGGGAGAGCGGAGGGCTGTTGAGGCATTTTTTTTTTTATGGCCCGAACTACAATGCAGGGCAATTCAAGCAAAGCCCACGTGCGATAATAATATATTGGGCCTATAGCTTACTGCACAAACCTCATTGCTACAGTACTGTTTTTAATTGGTTAATGTTGCATAGGTTTACATTTTCTAAGTCATGTAAAAACAAATCTGAGTGGTAGAGCTCGGCTTGCATTGACTCAAAAAATTATCGACTGAGAAAAGGTTGGTGACCACTGTTCTAGAGTTTTCCCTGTTAACACCATCAACGTTTCCCTTTACTGTGGCAATTGTGATTGAATCCATGCAATATTAGCCACTTTCAATGCAACATACCGAAACAAAACTAATTATGGAAGAGATTTTGTTGTAGGCAGAACGCATCGGAATAGGATTCTATTGCATTGACACGCACGACTCAGCCCTTACTCTACACAGACCTGTGAGACAAACAATCACAGCTGTAGTAGGCCTATATGTAAATAGACCTTTGCCATATATGGATGTGCCACTTACTTTGAACTGGACTGTGTTTAAAGCATGAGCGGTCGTGAGTATATGCGCTTTTTTATTTTGATCAAAGCGAGAGCTGCATGTAGCCACATTTTGTTCATATCCTTTGCTAGTTAGTGAGTTATTAGCCCAGTTAAAGATAATTTGTAGTCAGCAATAGGGGAGCTAAATACTTCCTACAAGAGCACAAAATGTGTACATTTCTAGACATCTTTGAAAAGCGAGTCATGTAAAACGTTTTTTTTTTGGTCTTAAAAAGGGGGTAGCATAATTTGTCTGATTATCTGTAATAAATGGTAATGGAATAATTATGCATTTTAAATTGGTAAAGTGGTTTCTTGCATCAAACAACATTTTCAGTCACCTCCTTGTCTGAAGGACAAGTGGATAAACAGGTTAATGTCAAGCCCTATATGTCTAATGGAATGTAGGCCTACATTGAACACCACACATTGGCTGATACTGTAGGCTAAATAATAGAACAGTGATTTCCATGTTATAATGTATATAATGTTATGGTATGCATTTTCTCCATTGTTTTTGATGGTAGGCCACTCTGGTAGGCTTACATTACGATCAAATAGCCACAGTAGCCTACTTGGCCACTGTTAAAACTAACTTGAAGCGGGTAGAGCCTTAAGTGTTCACAGTAAAAGCGCGCTGGAAGTTGCACAGAACTTTCACAACGTTTAAGTTAACGCTCAGCAGACCTGAAATTTGCTCAGTGCCAAAGAAGATTAGAGAGAATATTGCTTCAGACGTTAACAAGAAGAGACTTGCCAGTCTTCCATCCCATTCTCCACAATAAAGCAGCGCTCACAATGACTAACACGCACATGGTTTACTAACACGAGAGAGACATATACACATACATACACAGTTGAAGTCTGAAGTTTACATACACCTTAGCCAAATACATTTAAAAACAGTTTTTCACAATTCCTGACATTTAATCCTAGTAAAAATTCACTGTCTTAAGTCAGTTAGGATCACCACTTAATTTTAAGTGAAATGTCAGAATAATAGTAGAGAGAATTATTTATTTCAGCTTTTATTTCTTTAATCACATTCCCAGTGGGTCAGAAGTTTCATACACTCAATTAGTATTTGGTAGCATTGCCTTTAAATTGTTTAACTTGGGTCAAACGTTTCGGGTAGCCTTCCACAAGCTTCCCACAATAAGTTGGGTGTATTTTGGCCCATTCCTCCTGACAGAGCTGGTGTGACTGAGTCAGGTTTGTAGGGCTCCTTGCTCGCAAACGCTTTTTCAGTTCTGTCCACACATTTTCTATAGGATTGAGGTCAGGGCTTTGTGATGGCAACTGCAATACCTTGACTTTGTTGTCCTTAAGCCATTTTGCCACAACTTTGGAAGTATGCTTGGGGTCATTGTCCATTTGGAAGACCCATTTGCGACCAAGCTTTAACTTCCTGACTGATGTCTTGAGATGTTGCTTCAATATATCCACATAATTTTCCTTCCTCATGATGACATCTATTTTGTGAAGTGCACCAGTCCCTCCTGCAGCAAAGCACCCCCACAGCATGATGCTGCCACCGCCGTGCTTCACGGTTGGGATGGTGTTCTTTGGCTTGCAACCTACCCCCTTTTTCCTCCAAACATAACGATGGTCATTATGGCCAAACAGTTATAATTGTGTTTAAATCAGATCAGAGGACATTTCTCCAAAAAGTACAATCTTTGTCCCCATGTGCAGTTGCAAACCGTAGTCTGGCCTTTTTATGGCGGTTTTGGAGCAGTGGCTTCTTCCTTGCTGAGCGGCCTTTCAGGTTATGTCGATATAGGACTTGTTTTACTGTGGATATAGATACTTTTGTACCTGTTTCCTCCAGCATCTTCACAAGGTCCTTTGATGTTGTTCTGGGATTGATTTGCACTTTTCGCACCAAAGTACATTCATCTCTAGGAGATCGAACGAGTCTCCTTCCTGAGCGGTATGACGGCTGCATGGTCCCATGGTGTTTATACTTGCATACTATTGTTTGTACAGATGAATGTGCTACCTTCAGGCGTTTGGAAGTTCCTACAAAGGATGAACCAGAATGTGGAGCTGTACAATTCTTTTTCTGAGGTCTTGGCTGATTTCTTTTGATTTTCCCATGATGTCAAGCAAAGAGGCACGGAGTTTGAAGGTAGGCCTTGAAATACATCCACAGGTACACCTCCAATTTACTAAAATGATGTCAATTAGCCTATCAAAAGCTTCTAAAGCCAGGTCTGAAGTTTACATACGCTATGTTGACTGTGCCTTTAAACCACTTGGAAAATTCCAGAAAATGTAATGGCTTTAGAAGCTTTTGATAGGCTAATTGACAAAAATTGTAGACCTCCACAAGTCTGGTTCATCCTTGGGAGCAATTTCCAAACGCCTGAAGGTACCACATACAAACAATAGTACGCAAGTATAAACACCATGGGACCACGCAACCGTCATACTGCTCAGGAAGGAGACGCGTTCTGTCTCCTAAAGATGAACGTACTTTGGTGTGAAAAGTGCAAATCAATCCCAGAACAACAGCAAAGGACCTTGTGAAGATGCTTGAGGAAACAGGTACAAAAGTATCTATATCCACAGTAAAATGAGTCCTATATCGACATAACCTGAAAGGCTGCTCAGCAAGGAAGAAGCCACTGCTCCAAATCCGCCATAAAAAATGGCCAGACTACCGTTTGCAACTGCACATGGGGACAAAGATTGTACTTTTTGGAGAAATTTTCTCTGGTCTGATGAAACAAAAATAGAACTGTTTGGCCATAATGACCATCGTTATGTTTGGAGGAAAAAGGGGGTAGCTTGCAAGCCGAAGAAAACCATCCCAACCGTGAAGCACGGGGGTTGCAGCATCATGCTGTGGGGGTGCTTTGCTGCAGGAGGGACTGGTGCACTTCACAAAATAGATGGCATAATGAGGAAGGAAAATTATGTGGATATATTGAAGCAACATCTCAAGACATCAGTCAGGAAGTTAAAGCTTGGTCGCAAATGGGTCTTCCAAAATGGACAATGACCCCAAGCACACTTCCAATATTTGGTTAACTTTAGCTAGCTATGATAAAAAGTTTGTATTGCTAGTACTCCATAGATTGGGATTATGGTTCATTGTTTAGCTAGCTAGCTAACTACATGTCTAAACAAAAGACCCCAATTTAAAGCTTACTGTTAGCTAGCTGACCACCCATCAAGTTAGCCAGGTGTGTCTGACGGTGATTACGGCTATCTATTGTATTATAATGCTAAAATATTTGTATCTGGAATTTGTCTTTCAGCATCAGTAGAACACACCTGACTCTCCTCCACCAGTCATACAAGGATAATGGTCTACTGCCTCCCATCAAAAAGAGAGCTGGCCCAGGCAAGCACAGGTTACACCTGAAGCATGAGGACTTACAGCGTGTGGTTAACATCAACAACTACGCAGAGGTTAATGAAATAGTATTACCAGGACGCCACCCAGGACACAAACACTTTGGGTGGAAAGCTCAGGTCAAGCAGTACCAGCACTTCAGGTGAATATCATTTTCATTGCATTGTATGAGGTTATTCTTCTTATCTAAACTTGGGAGGTGAATTGATGTTGTGCAAGGTTGTAATGTCTTCTCCATTTTTTTTGTTATTTCCTGTTTTACAGCTTCGATGCTCTGGAGCCTGGTGTTGTCGCCAAGGAGCGTTCGGACTCAGTCAGGACCAGGTTTCAGCTGCTGCGCAAGGCTGACATCCTTCCTCCCATAGATGGTCTGCCTGTACAAGCACCACCTGGACTGGACACAGCTAGACAAACATATTTTTGAGAAGATCCGGGAGTTTTGTGACGAAGAGGCTATGGACATCACATGCCCTGCACCAAAGTCAAGGGCAGAACAGGCTCTCCGAATATAGATTCCCTTGTTCATGCGTGGTTCGGACGGACCAGTCATCAGCACTATCTGCAGTGCCTCTATTCAAATGAATCTCCCCTAATACATTTTGTGACGTTGCTGCTACAATTTTTTTTATCCTGCTGCTCAGCCACTTTACCCCTGATTGTATGCATATAACTACCTCATCTATCACTGATATCATTATTGATATTGTTTTTGTAGACTGTATATTATTGTATTTATATTGACACTATTTCTGATATTGCTACTATGCAAGTAACCATTTGGCTGTACCGTTTACACCTTCTGTAGAGACCCATCCACTTAGCAAGATGTGGCTGGGGGTTATAGCATTTATTTTACATGACCCATCAATTTAGACAAGTGTGTCTGGGTAAGCATCATCTAATATTGATGAAATATTTTTTATCTGGACACTTTCTAATACTTTTACCATATACTGCTTCCCGGAGACGAGGCCCAAATCCCCGTCATTCGCATGAAGAAAAGACGGAGATACAGGGGGCGAAGGTCGGGGTGCCTTGTGAGGATTCGTAGGTGAGTGAGTAAATCGCCACTACCATCGGTTCTATTGGCCAACATGCAATCACTGGAAAACAAACTGGATGATCTACGGTTGAGACTATCCTACCAACGGGACATTAAAAACAGTAATAGCTGAATGACGACATGGATAATATAGAGCTGGCTGGGTTTTTCCGTGCGTCGGCAGCACAGAGCAGCTACGTCTGGAAAGACGAGGGGCGGGGGTGTGTGTCTATTTGTCAATAACAGCTGGTACACGATGTCTAATATTAAAGAAGTCTCGAGGTATTGCTTGCCTGAGGTAGAGTACCTCATGATAAGCTGTAGACCACACCATCTACCAAAAGAGTTCTCATCTATATTATTCGTAGATGTCTATTTACCACCACAAACCGATGCTGGCACTAAGACCATACTCAACGAGCTGTATAAGGCCATAAGCAAACAAGAAAATCCTAATCCAGAAACGGCGCTCCTAGTGGCCGGGGACTTTAATGAAGGCAAACTTAACATACAAATCTCTCCCTTGCCCTCCATTTGGCAAATCTGACCATAATTATATCCTCCTGATTCCTGCTTATAAGCAACAACTAAAGCAGGAAGTACCAGTAACTCACTCAATATGGAAGTGGTCAGATGATGCGGATGCTACAAGACTGTTTTGCTAGCACAGACTGGAATATGTTCCGTGATTCATCCAATGGCATTGATGAGTATAAAACCTCAGTCACCGGCGTCATCAATAAGTGCATCGACGACGTCATCCCCACAGTGAACGTACGTACATATCCCAACCAGAAGTCATGGATTACAGGCAACATCCGCACCGAGATAAAGGCTAGAGCTGCCGCTTTCAAGGAGCGGAAAAACTAATCCGGACACTTATAAGAAATCCCGCTATGCCCTCAGACGAACCATCAAACAGGCAAAGCATCAATACAGGACTAATATTGAATCCTACTACAGAGGCTCTGACACTCGTTGGATGTGACTGGGCTTGCAAACTATTACGGACTACAAAGGGAAACCCAGCCGCGAGCTGCCCAGTGACGCGAGCCTACCAGACGAGCTAAATGCCTTTTATGCTCGCTTCGAGGCTAGCAACACTGAAGCATGCATGAGAGCACCAGCTGTTTTGGATGACTGTGTGATCACGCTTTCCGTAGCCGACGTGAGCAAGACCTTTAAACAGGTCAACATTCACAAGGCCGCGGGGCCAGACGGATTACCAGGGCGTGTATTCAGAGCATGCGTGGACCAACTGGCAAGTGTCTTCACTGACATTTTCAACCTCTCCTTGACCAAGTCTGTAATACCTACATGTTTCAAGCAGACCACCATAGTCCCTGTGCCCAAGAATACGAAGGTAACCTGCCTAAATGACTACTGCCCCGTAGCACTCACGTCAGTAGCCATGGAGTGCTTTGAAAGGCTGGCCATGGCTCACATCAACACCATCATCCTGAAAACCCTAGACCCATTCCAATTCGCATACCGCCCCAACAGATCCACAGATGATGGAATTTCAATCGCACTCCACACTTCTCTTTCCCACCTGGACAAAAGGAACACCTATATGAGAATGCTGTTCATTGACTACAGCTCAGCGTTCAACACCATAGTGCCCACAAAGCTCATCACTAAGCTAAGGACTCTGGGACTAAACACCTCCCTCGGCAACTGGATCCTGGACTTCCTGACGGGCAGGCAACAATCCATCTGCCACACTGATCCTCAACACCGTTGCCCCTCAGGAGTGCATGCTTAGTCCCCTCCTGTACTCCCTGTTCACCCAAGACTGCGTGGCCAAGCACGACTCCAACACCATCATTAAGTTTGCTGACGACACAACAGTGGTAGGCCTGATCACCTACAACGATGAGAGCCTATAGGGAGGAGGTCAGAGACCTGGCAGTGTGGTGCCAGGACAACAACCTCTCCCTCAATATGAGCAAGACAAAGGAGATGATCGTGGACTACAGAAAAAGGAGGGCCAAACTGGCCCACATTAACATAGACGGGCTATAGTGGAGCAGGTTGAGAGCTTCAAGTTCCTTGGTGTCCACATCACCAACAAACGATCATGGTCCAAACACACCAAGACAGTCGTGAAGAGGACACGACAACACCTTTTTCCCACTCAGGAGACTGAAAAGATTTTGCATGGATCCCAAGATCCTCAAAAAGTTCTACAGCTGCACCATCGAGAGCATCCTGACCGGTCGCATCACGGCCTGGTATGGCAACTGCTTGGCTTCCGACTGTAAGGCGCTACAGAGGGTAGTGTGTACAGCCCAATATATCACTGGGTCCAGGCTTCCTGCCATCCAGGACCCATATACTAGGCGGTGTCAGAGGAAGGACCAAAAAATGGTCAAAGACTCCAGTCACCCAGGTCAGATTGTTCTCTCCGCTACCGCACGGCAAGCAGTACCGGAGCGCCAAGTCTAGGTCCAAAAGACTCCTTAACAGCTTCTACTCCCAAGCCATAAGACTGCTGAACAATTAACCAAATGGCCACCTGGACTATTTACATAGACCCCCCCCTTTGTTTATACACTGCTGCTACTCACTGTTTATTATCTATGCATAGTCACTTCACCCCTACCTACATGTACAAATTACCTCGACTAACCTGTACCCCCGCACATTGACTCGGTACCGTTACCCACTGTATATAGTCTCGTTATTGTTATGTAATCTTAGTGTTACTTTTCTTTTTTTCTTCTTTTTTTGTTGTTTATTTAGCAAATATTTTCTTGATTTGATTTTAAAGCCAACTTCATAAATATGCTACGCGGTTAGTAGTATTTAGTTAGTAGTAGTCTCCTGAGTGGCGCAGTGGTCTAAGGCACTGCATCGCAGTGCTAGCTGTGCCACTAGAGATCCTGGTTCGAATCTAGGCTCTGTCGTAGCCGGCCACGACCGGGAGACCCATGGGGCGTCCAGGGTAGGGGAGGGAATGGCCGGCAGGGATGTATCTCAGTTGGTAGAGCATGGCGTTTGCAATGCCAGGGTTGTGGGTTCGATTCCCACGGGGGGCCAGTATGAAAAAATATATATATTAAAAAATAATGTATGCACTCACTAACTGTAAATCGCTCTGGATACGAGTGTCTGCTAAATGACTAAAATGTAAATGTGGTATGAGAAAAATAAAAAAATAAAATGTAATAATAAAACATTTATTTTTTAAACAGAACAAATCTGTGGGGGCACGTGCCCCTGTGGGCATGACGCCTCAGAGCTCCCCAAGTAAGCGTTTCCCAAACTTGGTCCTCTGGATCCCAAGGGGTGCATGTTTAATTTTTTGCCCTAACACTACACAGCTGGCCAAATTCCCAATCTGGCCCTCATACCATCATCCCCAGCATCCATCCCCCTCCTCTCCCCTGTAACTACTCACCAGGTCGTTGCTGTAAATGAGAATGTGTTCTCAGTGAACTTACCTGGTAAAATAAGGTTAAAAATAAATAAAAAATGTTTCAAATTATCAAAGCTTGATGATTAGTTGATTATTTGAATCAGCTATGTAGTGCTAGGGCAAAAACCAAAACGTGTACCCCTTGGGGTCCCCAGGACCGAGTTTGGGAAACCCTGCCTGCCCTAAGTAGAACAGAAAGACAAAGGGAGCATGGGCAAAAGGTAACATCACGACGATCAAACATGCACATCATCCAGTTAGCTAGCTACATCTCAAAGAGATGCATAAAATTATTGCTTTTAGTACTGGTGCAGTTGAATAAAATGAATTTTACAGTACAGAATCGCCAAGGCACGCAGCAGGAGAGTTTGCACTAAAGTAACCCGGTGGGACGACAATGTACACATGCCAAGCTATACTTGCCTCGATCTGACCGAAAGCTTAATTGCTTGAATGCTGTATTACACATTCTGCAGAAACTTTTCATTATGTTTTGTTACACACATATCCACTAAAGTCCGACATTCACCATTTGCTTCTATTTATGCCAAGTCTAAGCATACATTTTCATGCATACGTTGGATAAATCCAACGTAAGCACCACACAGAACTGAGGCCCAATGCTGCAAGGCAAACGCAGCGTTCCATTGGAAATGTATGGACTTCTGGTGTGCCAAAACGCACTATGCTCGGTCTGATCGAGGCGTGACTGAAGTGTACACATGCAGTGTCACCGTCGAACAGGGAGGGATGCTCACAATTTCCCAATGTAACATTACAATTCCTGAAAATAGAAATAATATACTATATAATGCCATTTAGCAGACGCTTTTATCCAAAGCGACTTACAGTCATGCGTGCATACATTTTTGTGTATGGGTGGTCCAGGGGATCGAACCCACTACCCTGGCGTTACAAGCGCCGTGCTCTACCAGCTGAGTTACAGAGGACAAAACCAAGCAAAAAGTGCATCAGGCACAGCATATTATTTTAACACAAGATTGCTACTGTATGTTTTGATATGAATTTAGCGAATTCTTCATCAATGCCCTTGCCACATAACTACGCTAGCTAACTTTTAACTGCTTAGTTAGCATCTAGCTAGCAAACTTGAACTTAATTACCTAGTTTGACCACTAAAGACGTTGATTGCTCATTAAACGTAGCTAACTGCTGTTAGCTAGCCAACTATACAAACATAATACAAGGGACCAATCCAGCTAGCCATTCGTCTGGAAAACGAATACGATATTGTATTTACGTAAATTAGCATGCAAGCAAGGTATAAAACGCAATCGAGGTTTCTGTTCTATCTACCTAGCTAACTGGTAGTTAGTACCCAACATCAGAAGATTCGTGCTTACTAGCCAGTAAGCTAACGTCGTTACCCCTTACTGTCACTCACCGTGATAATGCTAGCGAGTTAACTAACGTTACCTGATTTCTGCGTGTGATGAGTCTCCGGATTTGTTCCAGTTTTGAAGATGCAAGCTTCTTAGCTAGTTCAAAATGTATCTAGCTATAATCTTCATTAGTGCTGCCACTTTGGATGCTTCAGGATTCCAATCTAAATTATTCTCAGTAGCTAGCTAATTCACTCATCAGGGTGGTTGCTATGCTATTGTTTGTCGCTGAAAGCACCAACTGAGGTATAAAAGATCAGAGCAGAGAATATATCAAACTTCCGGTCCAGCCCCTCACCCATAATCGGAATGGAACACTTCATGTAATTTGGCGGTTTTCATTAATATATATTTTTTTATTTGGATTTATTAGGTTCTGCATTAGCCGACGCCAATGGCGACATTTAGTCTTACTGGGGTCCGACACATAACGAAAAAGACAATACAGACAAAATAATGTACTATTTACATACATTTAAAAACATTAACATGTACTCAGTGCTTAATTTGAGCCGGATCCTGCAGGAACAGGATCAAGCACCTCAACGTTTTGGATAGTTTCGTTCCGGAACCCATTTGCCAGGATCCTGTACTTCTCCTGGCATGAAAAAAACGTAAAAATTATAATAAAAGCAATCAGAGTTAGGCTAATTCAATATGACTCCTCTGTAATTCTCATGGCTGCCCCTAAAAATGTTGCCCCCTAAAAATGCAATGTGAAAACGTGCCTGATAATTGATTCGTGTTGGGCGGGCCCAGGTTTATGATTTGCGCAACATTGTAGCCTATGTAGACCTTCGCGTGGCCATTTCCGTGGCGAGAGAGAGAAGCGCGCCTGTATCTCGCACAGAACTAGAATGAGATTCACGTTCTATGATTTCTCTCCCTCTCTCTCTACTCTGATAGACATGAGATCAATTGAAATACATTTGCCAAAGTTATACAATTACTGCTGTCTGTTCAGAAATAAATGAAATAATTCCGAATGCTACACCAGGAGTAGGCATATAATTTAGCCACAGATTATCAATAGTTTATTTGAAAAAAGTGCCTAGCTGTGGATTGTGTGTAGCTCAATCACTAGGCATGCCTACAGTCGGGAACGCGCGTCAAATCTGTCAGTGAACAGCATACAGCCAAAACAGGCTTTCGCAATATTTGAAATACAATCGTGGGAAAATACAGGTTGGAAAGCAAGTGGATCCTGCTAAAAAGATAATACTAATCTGTCTGTAGGCTACCAAGTTAGCAACTTCCAAATAGGCCTATTGAGCGAACAGCATTGTTTTACCAAGTAAAACAAGAGAGATATAAGCTTTTGGCACAATCGCATCTGCCAACGCTGGTGAGTGACAGCATCATTTTAGGACTATAATTTCCTCCTCATATTGTACAATATGTGTCTTCACACACCTACAGTAGGTTTAGGCTGTTGATGGATTGAAGACAAGGTTGTTTTTATTGATCTCAGATTCTCAGTTTGTCAGTGTCATTTTGATTATTTGTGAGGTATTAAAAAATATTCTGCTAAAGTCTCCAGTCATCTAAAATGATCTAGAATTGCATGAAATGCGTTTATAAAGGCCACATTTTTCCCGAAACCTAGGCTACACATTTTTTCCTCCATGTGTGAAACTTCTGCAAGCGCCTCTACTCTACTGATCTATGCCAGTATGCAAAAGCGATGATAATGCGTGCAATGCTTTATTCAAAAGTTGTTGTTTTTATGCGTTCTGGTACCTCAGAGCACCCCGGGTCACCCCCCTTCTGCCTCACCTTTTGTTCCATCACCTCCCAATTGACAAATTAAGCACTGCATGTATCAGTGTGCATCTATCAGTTACACATACCTGTCAGTACATACACACAACAAGTAGGTCACATGGGGGACCGGCGTTGTGCAGTGAGGTGTTGAGACCAATTAATTATATTTACACTAGATAAATAAAAATAAAATGTTATTTGTCACATGCACGGAATACAACAGGTGTAGACTTTACCGTGAAATGCTTAGCTAAAAAATAAAATAAAAAAATACAAGTAATGAGACCTTTCCCAACAATGCAGAGTTAAAAAGTAAGACAATTAGCAAATAAAAATAGAAAACAGTAACACAATAAATAACAACAATATAGAAGGAGTATTGGTCCCGAGTCACAATCTGCAGGGGTACGAGGTTGTTGAGGTAATAACTTCAGAAAAGTATTCACACCCCTTTACTTTTTCCACATTTTGTTGTGTTACAAAGTCGGATTAAAATTGATTTAATTGTAATTTGTCAAAGATCTACACAAAATACTCCAAGTGAAAGGAACATTTTAACATTTGTAAGAAATGAACAGAAAATAAAACATATTAGATATATCTTGATTGGATAATTATTCAACCCCCTGAGTCAATACATGTTACAATCACCTTTGGCAGCGATTACAGCTTTATCTTTCTAAGTCTAAGAGCTTTGAACACCTGGATTGTACAATATTTGGCCATTATTCTTTTATCAATTTTTCAAGCTCTGTCAAGTCGGTTGTTTATCATTTCTAGACAGCCAAATTGTAAGTCTTGCCATAGATTTCCAAGCCGACATATGTCAAACTATAACTTGGCCACTCAGGAACATTCAATGTCGTCTTGGTAAGCAACTCCAGTCTATATTTGGCCTTGTGTTTTAGGTAATTGTCCTGCTGAAATGTGAATTTGTCTCCCAGTGTCTGTTGGAAAGCAGACTGAACCAAGTTTTCCTATAGGATTTTGCCTGTGCTTAGCTCTATTCAGTTTATTTTCATCCCCCCCAAAAACTCCCTAGTACTTGCCAATGACAAGCAAACCCATAAAATGATCCAGCCGCCTCTATGCTTCAAAATGTGAAGAGTGGTACTCACTGATGTGTTGGATTTGCCCCAAACATAACGCTTTGTATTCAGGACAAAAAGTTCATTTCTTTGCCACATATTTAGCAGTTACTTTAGTGCCTTATTGCAAACGGGATGCATGTTTTGGAATGTTTTTATTCTGTACAGACTTACTTATTTTCACTCTGTCTTTTATGTTAGTATTGTGGAGTAACTACAATGTTGTTGATCCATCCTCGGTTATCTCATATCACAGCCATTAAACTCTGTAACTGTTTTAAAGTCACCATTGGCCTCATGGTGAAATCCCTGAGCGGTTTCGTTCCTCTCCGGCAACTGAGTTAGGAAGGGCGCCTGTATCTTTGTAGTGACTGGGTGTACTAATACACCATCCAAAGTGTAATTAATAACTGCACCATGATCAAAGGGATATTCAATGTCTGCTTTTGTTTTTTTACACATCTACCAATAGGTGCCCTTCTTTGCGAGGCATTGGAAAACCTCCCTGGTCTTTGTGGTTTTATCTGTGCTTGAAATTTACTGCTTGACTGAGCGACCTTACAGATAATTAATTGTATGTGTGGGGTACAGAGATGGGGTAGTCATTTACAAAGCATGTTCAACACTATTTTTTGCACCCAGAGTGAGTCCATGCAACTTATTATGTGACTTGTTAAGCACATTTTTACTCCTGAACTTATTTAGGCTTGCCATAACAAAAGGGTTGAATACTTATTGGCTGACAACATTTCAGGTTTTCATTTTGAATTAATTCAACATTTCTATAAACTTTGAAATGATGGGGTATTGTGTGTACATCAGTGACACAACATCTCAATTTAATCCATTATAAATTCAGGATGTAACAAAACAAAATGTGGGAAAAGTCAAGGAGTGTGAATACTTTCTGAAGGCACTGTACATGTAGGTACGGGTAAAAGTGACTAGGCAATCTGGATAGATAATAAACTGAGTAGTAGCAGCATATGTGGAGAGTGTGAATGCTTGTGCACAGTATGTGGCGTCAATATGCATGTGTGTTTTGTGTGTGTGAGCATATGTAGTGTGTGTGTGTATGTGTGTGTGTTGGAGTGTCAGTGTAAGTATGTGTGAGTGTGTGGGTAGAGTTCAGTGAGTGTGCATAGTCAATGTAAGAAAGTTAGTGTCAAAAAGGGTCAATGCAATAGTCCGGGTAGCCATTTGATTAACTGTTCAGCAGACTTATGGCTTGGGGGTAGAAGCTGTTCAGGTGTCTTTTGGTCCCAGACTTGGCGCTCCAGTACCGCTTGCCGTGCGGTCCTGGATGGCAGGAGGCTCCTGGAAGGTAGGGAGCTCGGCCCGAGTGATGTACTGGACCGTCCGCACCACCCTCTGTAGTGTCTTGCGATTGAGGGTGTGCAGTTGCCATACCAAGCGGTGATGCAGCCAGTCAAGATCCTCTCAATGGTGCTCTTAGATGACTGGCAGGGGGCGCTGTTTTAAAGCCACCGCACCTCCATCTTGGTACTCCCCCACCATTGTATACACCATAGGCGATATGCACAGGCGAGCATGACGTATTTCCTTTTAAATCTCAGGATGGATGTAAACTTCCGGTTATCGTAGAATGCTGTGCTACCGTATGCTAGCATTGAATGCTTGTCGTCAAAAACATCCGAAACGGTTCATTTTCGTCGTTGTTGTTGTTTATCTTAATATTTATGTTAATGTTTTTACTTGTAATACTTCGTCTTGACTTATAACACGATGACGTGTAAACATACGAAAGTGTCCTTTCAAAAACAGGATGACAGCTCTTCCAGCCATCACTGCTGTTTGCCGCAATGTACAGTGTCTGCCAGATGCAATTCTTCTGTTAGTTTTTTTTACTTTTCACAAAGACAGTGAATTACATAAATGGTGGATGATTAACATTCGACGAGTCAACTTTCTTACAACAAATACACGAGTCTTCAGCCGACACTTTCTAAGTGAAGATGTGATAGAGCCTCCGACTCCAGCTGGGCGCAGAAGTCTGAAGAAGGGAGCTGTTCCAGTGCTGTTTCAATGGAACAATTTCAGTCTTCCAGCCCCACGGGCCGGAGTTTGGGAAAGGACAGAGCGTCCCAACACAGAAACCATGAATGATCCGTCTGTGGAATTGGACTGTCCTCCTGACCATGACTACTGCAACAGTACTGAACCTGCTGCGCTGGATATGTCCCTTGACCACAATGAAGAACTTAGTGTAGAGATAGCAAGGCTCCGAAATCAAATTGAGGAGATAACTATCAGCAGCAAGTTCTGCTTGGAGCGGTTTGCTGGATCTGATGATGACATAAGGTTTTTCACAAGGTAAATTAAAATGTCCAATGTGTTTAATATATAGGCCTATGTATTTGAGCTGTCAACAATGACTAGTATTATTATCTGTTTAAATGCTGCATGTGTGATGTGTGTTGTTGTAAGCTACTGGAAACCTTGAATTTCCCTCGGGATGAGTAAAGTATCTAAGCTGTGGTAACATTAAACGAGTAAAACATGTGTTGAACGGAACCTTGAACAAGTTCAACAGAACTTTGAACATGCCACTTAATCTAGTCCTACTCTCAGCTGGTGTGGTGGCTTTAGTTTCTTCATTGAGCGGGAGCAGTGGGCTCTCACAGAGATCTCATTTGTAGCCCTGTTTTTACCTGATACTTTCATAAAAGTACAAACACATGAAGTGAGAGGTATATACACATGATTCAACTTTATTTAAAGCATGATTAACCTGAAGCAGGACGGAGTCATGACTTAAAACACCAAAGCAAGGCTTCTAGCTCAGGCTAGCTAGCGTTAGCATATTACCTTCAAAGTTGCAATGAAAAGAAGAAACGTAAAATTTGAAGCCTTTATCCAGTTTGCTACGTGGTGTCGTACTGGATGTCCGGACGACCCTCCGTATATCATTAACAGATACTTTAGGCAACTCCAGCAAACACCTTGTAAACTTAATCTCTGACATCATAACGGTCTACTGTCACTGTCTAATGTTTTTTTTTCCGGTAACCGGAAATGCCCAAGCATCCTTACGCCAATGCGGAAGTGATGCGTGCATAGAGCCTATTGCACTCCCAGACCAAAATATTTTGGATGCTATAGAAATTTATTTATTCCTGTCTACATTTGTTTTTGTTACGTTTATTCTATTACATACACCGTAATGCATACTTTTACATTTTATTGTGAGCTAAACATAAAAAAATAAAACATGAAAATTATATACAAACATTTTCCTTAAAGTATAATTTTTAGAAAGTTCTAATGTTACTGTCCCCACTACAACAAAACAATACTTAAATACATGTAATTTTGTCCTTGAAATGTTTAATTGAAATACTGTAGAATTCCATTCATTCCTGTGGAGGACTGCTCCTTCTGTGGAGTGCCAATATGGCCGACAGGTGGCTTCAAAGCCTCCAATTGGCCAATACATAGCATCAGCAATCCAGGGTTTGTATGCATCATTGACTGAGACACAGTAGCTCAGATACAGACAAATTAGGATTTATTTATTTTTACTCTGGGAATGTGGCATTGTCTTGCTTAACTGTTAGTCACAGTCATCATCATCATCATCACCACAGAGGTGAAAGATACAATACATTGCAGTAGTACAGTACAGGGAACTACAGCCACATAAGGCTTTTTTTAAACACATTGCAGTGCAAGTCAACCCACTATACATCATGACTGCCAATATTCACACGGTGCTTGTCTAGATAACCATTCCAACAATCAAGAAGATTCATGCTATCCCCTTATGGTTATTGATGGTCCTCTGTACAGTCATGTACAGCCCAGCTCTGAGCAGCATGGGATGGATCAGGGCTAACGGTCTGACGCCCTCTGCTGGTTACTGTAACTAACCACTGCCTCCTCAACCTCCAGTGGCGCTCAGGTGTTGGTTGTTTAACCACAGATAGTGTTGTTGCTGGTCAGACAGGCCTGGCACAGTTACAGTCAGACACCCCAAACAAAAAGCATGACTCATCAACTTGGTTGGTGTTGCCTTGGCACAGCGTGAGCTTCTTTACTTGGCCTGCCTGTTTATTTGGGTTAATGCAAACTATCCATGCTGGGATTAGTGCACCAATCTGAGGCTATGAAACCTGCCCCTAATCTCACCAGAATACAACAGGCACACAGGCCCCCAGCCAGCCAGTAATTGAATGTTCTGTTCTGTAATATTCCTCCAATCTATTTATATAATCTCTAACATTCACCTTTTGTGGCATATTATATCCATTATTGAAAGCACAACCACAACAATATAGAAAATAGAAATTCACTGCTGGCAGAAATCATTTGTTTCCAGGCACCAATACCTGTGGGATCAATTAATACTCCAATGAGAACATTGCATAAAGCTACAGTGTGCCCATAGGACTCTTGAGTGTAGTACAGAAAACTACTGATCTCACTGTAATCTCATCAAAGGGAACCAAAGCAACAGGTACAGGAGGCCCTCACCTTAGAGAGGCTTGAAGAAACTACAGAGACCTGTGGGTTTAATTAAAATATTAATATTTATTATATACTCCATGTCAGAGCAGCAGCTTCAGGTTTTGCACATATCTTTCTAACATTGTGTAAAGATGTATTTAATTACCTTGGCAGGCACAGATACAAAACATATTCCTCCAACACACTCCGCTAAGGCCAATTTGTACTTTTTCATACCGACATAGGCCTGTGTTCTAGTAACGATAGAAAATAGTGAGACAATCAAGACCATGAAAAACATTCAATGATTACAATTCATAATAAACATGTTTATCAAGACTATCTGTGCAAATATTGGTACCTCAGTTTGAAATGTGTAAGACATTTAAGAATTATATAACAAGTATTAGTATTCGGACAGACAAAGCACGTTAGTAGTACAAGTAAAAGGAACATAAAAAGTATGAAAACTAACATCTACAATTTTCAACTATCAAATAATATACTTTTTGCCTAAAATGAAACATTGACAATTGAAAATCTGATGATCAAATGTGCATGGATTAGTATTGCATAACATGATCATGATAGCACAACTCATGTTGATGCATCACTGTATCTGATAAAAGCCTATGATCTATCCCCAACCCATAACTGAGGCTCAGAGATTTTCCTGGTCAGCTCACATTGTCAGGGGAAACTCAGGGCCCATGCCATGCCAATCAATGCCCACGCCAAATTGAGGGCCAATCAGGCATCCATACCTCCACTTCTCTATTCTGATGTACGGTAATACCCCTACCCTGTTTGTGGCCCTCTAATACCATTTACCATCTTTCCAATGGGTGACAAGGCTCAGGTCATAGTAAAGACACATGGCAGTGATGAAGTATATGCGTGTGTGCGGTGCGCAGGGTAAATACCCAGACTGACCTCCATCATGAAAACATAGTGCTCTCTACGAGATCCTATAAGGCAAAGTCAGATGACATTTCATGGTGTAAAAATCCTATGTCTATTTATGAGGCGTTGGGTGTTATAAGACGGTGGCCTCCACTACGATGGCCGGGTCCTCAATGTCTTTTTTGCTCTGGACCATCCTCAGCTCCAACTGAGCAGGGCTGGGTCTCTTACCGGGGCCGGCCATCTCTGATGGAGAAGAGGAGAGATGTTAGAAAGACTGGAATATAAATTAGACAGGCATACAGACAGGCAGGCAGAGACTTCTATATCATCTCACTGTTGGCATAGGTAATGGTCCTCTTGATAACATGGTGCAGGACAGAGACAGTCTTCTCACAGGCAGCCTAAAAGAGATGACAAAGTAGATATGAAAAGATAGACTTGTTCATCCATAAATCAAACCACATTTATTACATTAGTAAATGATTATGTAGCTTGGTTGTTATCTCCCCAGTCCCCTGTATTACTGACCTTCAGGTCTTTGGGGTGGTGGTGGGTCCAGGCCAGCAGCATGGCAGCGAACAGGTCCCCCGTTCCCACAAACACTGCATCCACCTTGGGCATCTCCAGCCGAATCTTCTGGGTGGACTTAGTCCCATCTGGTCTCACTGAAGAAAGGACACAGTGTGAGTATGTCTGTTACCTTTTAACATGTTGTCAAGTTAAACTTTCCACATGCACTACCCAGAACCTAAAGAGACACATTTCTTTACCAGTCAGAGCCCTTCCTTCCGGCCCTTGCCTTACCCATCTTCTGGCTTCCGAGGGCCACTAGCAACTGGTCCCCATGAGGAGAGATCAGATCTGTGCTGGTGAGGACTACCGTATCAGGGCCCATCTGGTGGAGCAGGTCCATCACCTGCGAGAGCAAGGAGCCTTCACCATCATCAGTCAAGATTAAAACCATCATCATCACCACCACCACCATCATCATCCTGACCATTACAACCATCATCATAATGTGTATTAGCTCTACAAGATTTAAGTGGTGGACAATGGAACCCACCTCAAGAGCATCTTTTTCTGTGCTGATCTTCCTCCCTGTCAGCAGCCTAAGAAACACATTCTGAGAGGTTATACACACAAGCACAGAGAGGTTCAAGACATAATTGCACACATACACACATCAAAATGCTCTGTGTAAAACTGGCCTTTTCTTTTAGCCAATGCTATTTTACATTTGTCCAGAAGGAGAACTCGTGTGGAGGGCAAATCAAGTCACGCCACGTGTAATGACGAATGCATAAACCAGGGCACAGTGTTCACTTAAAGGGCTGGGGAAAGGTTTGGTCTGCTGCTTTACGAATAAAACATAAGGGAACAAATGGTTTTTGTCCAATAAGGGTTATTCTACAAAGGGCTAAGAACAGCAACCATTTTTTTATTGGGTAGTAATATTGTAGTAAGCATTCATTCTCTCGTTACTGTGATAGCTACAGTTGAAGTCGGAAGTTTACATACACTTCAGCCAAATACATTTAAACTCAGTTTTTCACAATTCCTGACATTTAATCCTAGTAAAAATTCCCTTAGGTCTTAGGATCACCACTTTATTTTAAGAATGTGAAATGTCAGAATAAATTGTAGAGAGAATGATTTATTTCATCTTTTATTTCTTTCATCACATTCCCAGTGGGTCAGAAGTTTACATACACTCAATTAGTATTTGGTAGCATTGCCTTTAAATTGTTTAACTTGGGTCAAACATTTCGGGTAGCCTTCCACAAGCTTCCCACAATAAGTTGGGTGAATTTTGGCCCTTTCCTCCTGACAGAGCTGGTGTAACTGAGTCAGGTTTGTAGGCCTCCTTGCTCGCACACTCTTTTTCAGTTCTGCCCACAAATGTTCTATAGGATTGAGGTCAGGGCTTTGTGATGGCCACTCCAAAACCTTGACTTTGATGTCCTTAAGTCATTTTGCCACAACATTGGAAGAATGCTTGGGGTCATTGTCCATTTGGAAGACCAATTTGTGACCAAGCTTTAACTTCCTGACTGATGTCTTGAGATGTTGCTTCAATATATCCACATTATTTTCCTTCCTCATGATGCCATCTATTTTGTGAAGTGCACCAGTCCCTCCTGCAGCAAAGCACCCCCACAGCATGATGCTGCCACCCCTGTCCTTCACAGTTGGGATGGTGTTCTTCGGCTTGCAAGCAACCCCCTTTTTCCTCCAAACATAACGATGGTCATTATGGCCAAACAGTTCTATTTTTGTTTTATCAGACCAGAGGACATTTCTCCAAAAAGTACGATCTTTGTCCCTATGTGCAGTTACAAACCGTAGTCTGGCTTTTTTATGGCGGTTTTGGAGCAGTGGCTTCTTCCTTGCTGAGCGGCCTTTCAGGTTATATCGATATAGGACTCGTTTTACTGTGGATATAGATACTTTTGTACCTGTTTCCTCCAGCATCTTCACAAGGTCCTTTGCTGTTGTTCTGGGTTTGATTTGCACTTTTCGCACCAAAGTTCGTTCATCTCTAGGAGACAGAACGCGTCTCCTTCCTGAGCGGTATGACGGCTGCGTGGTCCCATGGTGTTTATACTTGCGTACTATTGTTTGTAAATATGAACGTGGTACCTTCAGGTGTTTGGAAATTGCTCCCAAGGATGAACCAGACTTGTGGAGGTCTACAATCTTTTTTCTGAGGTCTTGGCTGATTTCTTTTGATTTTCCCATGATGTCAAGCAAAGAGGCACTGAGTTAAAATATATCCACAGGTACACCTCCAATTGACTCAAATGATGTCAATTAGCCTATCAGAAGCTTCTAAAGCCATGACATCATTTTCTGGAATTTTCCAAGCTGTTTAAAGGCACATTCAACTTAGTGGATGTAAACTTCTGACCCACTGGAATTGTGATACAGTGAATTATAAGTGAAATAATCTGTCTGTAACAATTGTTGTAAAAATGTGTGGAGTGGTTGAAAAACAAGTTTTAATGACTCCAACCTAAGTGTATGTAAACTTCCGACTTCAACTGTACATTATGGCATGTTGTGCAGCACATAGACATAGCAACTAAATAAATGCAACCCAATGTATCCTAGTAGCAACTGTACTCACTCTGCCTCAAACTGGTTGGGTGTGAGGATGTCAGCCACTGCTACGACTTTGTCTCTGTAAACAGGCAGTATATTCTCAGGGACATACTGGAAAAGAGGGTATTAGGTTCATGAGTGCACATATTAGTGGTTTGAACATGTTTGAAGAAAAACAGGACTATATAATAATAATAATAATAATAATAATAATAGAAAATTACTATAATAAGCATGGATAAAAAATATTATAATAAATGACTATAAGCATGGTATACTTACCATAGTGCCTTGGTCTCCCATCACTGGATCACACACTGATAACACAAAGCAAATATATAAGAACACACTCACATCCAAGCTCTACATTCATCCCAAACCTTACTGTATGCAGCTATATGGAATACACATCTGTGTAGCAATGGCTACTCACCATATACCAGTTTTGGGTTCAACCTCTTCAGCTCCTGAACAATGTCCACCACCGTCTCTAGGAAAGATGTGTCCCTGGTGTACCCTTGGGGAAGAGAATATCTATGGGTTATGCAAAGGTCACATACCTCATGTGTAAACATTACAGAAAACGAACTTATTAGAATTTTTACAGATCATTAGGTTAAAGGTCAACACAGCCATAATACTCCTACATAATATTATGTAAATGTTATAAAACTGCTTAAAATGGCAGAATCCATATTGACAATGGAAACAGCTTTCTCACCTGTGAGGACGTAGTCATAACGGTTGACGTTATTGAGTTTGATACCCTCATAGAGAACGTTCAGTTCATCTGCCGTCAGCACTTGCCCTTTCCAATGAGAGTAACCTTGGAAACAAGAGATGTCAGAGGTAACGGAACACCTTAAGACTTCACTCAACAGATTGATAAGTCTGCAAGTGCCTGCCAATACCCTGAATGAAAAGTTCAAACAACAGGGGGGGGCTATTGTTTATGGAGGGAGAATGTGGACTGGTAAATTCACCAGACTGGGTTCTTTGAAGGAATTCCAGAGGCAGACTTGGTTGCTAAGGTGATTATAGAAACACTGATCTCCCAGTCATCAATCATTATAGGCCATGGCTACGGATACATCATTTTCACCCAGGCCCCCCTCCAGAAACCTCTTTCTTAAAGCTAAGGATCCAGATCATGTTCTGCGCATGTGTTATTTTACGCACACATTAGTTTTGTTTACAACATGAAGTTTGTAGGCTACACCATTGACCAGACATAGGCGATCAAGGAGGGGGAAGCGGCAGCGGAGCACACAGCACAGCAGCTACGTAGGCAGTGGAGTGGGCACTCACCTACGTAAAAAATAAAATAATCCTGCACATGCGCAGAGATTTCCATGTTTTTTTAGAGCCTTAGTGATATGTTTTTTAGGGTCCAATTCCGATTTTTTTGTGGGACAAAACTTACCGATACCAACATAAAGTGCATTCGGAAAGTATTCAGACCCCTTCCCCTTTTCCACATTTTGTTACGTTACAGCCATGTTCTAAAATGGATTAAATTAATTATTTTCCTCATCAATCTACACACAATACCCCATAATGACAAAGCGAAAACAGGTTTTTATAAAAATTTGCACATTTATTAAAAAATTAAAAGTAATCAGACCCTTTGCTATGAGACTGGAAATTGAACTCAGGTGCATCCTGTTTCCATCGATCATCCTTGAGATGTTTCTAAAACTTGGAGTCCACCTGTGGTAAATTCAATTGATTGGACATGATTTGGAAAGGCACACACCTGTCTAAATAAGGTCCCAGAGTTGACAGTGCATGTCTGAGCAAAAACCAAGCCATGAGGTCGAAGGAATTGTCCGTAGAGCTATGAGACAGGATTGTGTTGAGGCACAGATCTGGGGAAGGGTACCAAAAAATCTGCAGCATTGAAGGTCCCCAAAAACACAGTGGCCTCCATCATTCTTAAATGGAAGAAGTTTGGAACCACCAAGACTCTTCCTAGAGCTGCCAAACTGAGCAATCGGGGGAGAAGGGCCTTGGTCAGGGAGGTGACCAAGAACCCAATGGTCACTCTAACAGAGCTCCAGAGTTCCTCTGTGGAGATGAGAGAACCTTCCAGAAGACAACCATCTCTGCAGCACTCCACCAATCAGGCCTTTATGGTAGAGTGACCAGACGGAAGCCACTCCTCAGTAAAAGGCACATAACAGCCCACTTGGAGTTTGCCAAAAGGCACCTGAAGGACACTCAGACCATGAGAAACAAGATTCTCTGGTTTGATGAAACCAAGATTGAACTCTTTGGCCTGAATGCCAAGTGTCACGTCTGGAGGAAACCTGGCACCATCCCTACAGTGAAGCATGGCAGTGGCAGCATCATGCTGTGGGGATGTTTTTCAGCGGCAGGGACTGGGAGACTAGTCAGGATCGAGGGAAAGATGAACGGAGCAAAGTACAGAGAGATCCTTGATGAAAACCTGCTCCAGAGCGCTCATGACCTCAGACTGGGGCAAAGGTTCACCTTCCAACAGGACAACAACCCTAAGCACACAGGCAAAACAATGCAGGAGTGGCTTCAGGACAAGTCTTTGAATGTCCTTGAATGGCCCAGCCAGAGCCCAGACTTGAACCCGATCTAACATCTCTGGAGAGACCTGAAAATAGCTGTGCAGTGACGCTCCCCATCCAACCTGACAGAGCTTGAGAGGATCTGCAGAGAAGAATGAGAGAAACTCCCCAAATATTTTTTTTACATTTACCAAATACAGGTGTGCCAAGCTTGTAGCGTGATACACAAGAAGACTCAAAGCTGTAATCGCTGCCAAAGGTGCTTCAACAAAGTACTGAGTAAAGGGTCTGAATACTTATGTAAATGTGATCTGTTTTTTTTATTTTATACATTTGCAAACATTTCTAAAAACCTGTTTTTGCTTTGTCATTATGGGGTATTGTGTGTAGATTGATGAGGGGAAAAAATGATTAAATCAATTTTAGAATAAGGCTGTAACATAACAAAATGTGGAAAAAGTCAAGAGGTCTGAATACTTTCCGAATGCACTGTATCTGCCGATATGCTGTTTTACAGCGGGGAAATTAAAAAAGTGTCATTTTCCCAAACGGAATTCTCATAAATTGCCATCCAAAAGAGCAATTGTCCAATAACTATGCTTCAAATGTTGATTTCATACATTATGACAATAATGACATCATGAGAATGGCCTCAAGTGTTCAGATAAGCATGAGAGTCCTTTTTTCCCCATCCTATTTATAGTGGTAAAAGGCCAATATATCGGTTGGCCTCTATTATTTTTAACCTGGGCAAATTGGGATACAGAAACTCTTATCTGTAGCCATTCAAATCTTTATATAGTCTAGCTGTGTTGTTCTTATGACCAGCAGTCGGAAATGTGAAGTAGAAGTTGTCAAGCAGTTAATCAGAGTGTGGATTTGGGAGATTGTTGGGAGAGACGAAGAGGCTGAGAGACAACCAAACATTCTGACAGAGGAAGACTGATTACAATCTCCATTGTTAGAATTCAGTTACCTGCATCAATCATTCCTCTAGCATTTGTATCTCTGACATTGGGCTGAGGACATAGCAGCTCATAGAAAAATAAAATAAAAGCCATTCACAACTGAGCAAGAAACAGGCCTAGCAACGATTCTAATCTCTAAACATATTCCAATAAACCACCTGCAGGGGAAGAAAGAATACAGTCTTGGGTTTAAGAGCTCAAACATATAAGGAATGTGTTTATTCACTTTAACCCTGAACATCAGTTGAACACATTCAAGGGAAATTATAGTAGGTCATGAGCATGGGCTAGCACTCAAACAGTTGGCCAGTAACATGATAGGGAGGGGGCACAGTGGGCTAAACTCCAAGGAAAGGCTGCACTTTAACCATCACATACATCATTTGTTGATGGCAATTAATGATTTGAACAAAAACTCTATGTACAGGCACAGACCTTATTGAGGCCAGAGTGAAGTTTTCAGGCTACAAAATGTCTGTCTGCTTTTTTCCCACCGTATCTCTCCCCTCTCTACATTCACTCCTTCCTTGTCCTCCCCACCAGCTCTCGGTTAGACTTCCCTGTAGGTAGTGAACTCACTGACACACATTCTGGTTTCACTTAACACTAACAGACAGGAGAGCAACTCACTGAACTTCTTTAAACTACGCTATCAAGTCAGATATTAACTCCACTGTACTTTCCTGTAAGTCAGATAACAAAGCTAGCTTATATGTTAAATCATGAAGAGACATTCCAGGATCAAGAATGAATGAGGGGAATACATTTCCAACCAGGCCATACAGGTTTCCCACTGAGTTTAGGAGAGGCCCCCTTGGCCTAGACCCAAGATCAGAGAGAGAAGGGGGACTGTGGGGGTGAAGGGGAAAAGTAAAGGAAAAACAGAGCTCCACTGTAGATTGGGCTGAGATCTGTAGGCATAACTTGACATTGATCTTAACTTCTCACCATCAAAAGATTCATGGCAGACTATTTTGTCCACTGCCAACCCCCATACTGAAAGGTCAAGCATGAGCTAACATAGCTACTGCAGCCTACTAGAAGTAAAAAAACAACCATCCCAGTGTTCAATCTCTGAATGAATGGCATGCACTCTACGAACCCATTACTTAACAGTTCAGTATCCCCCTTCTTTCTGTACAGTTAAATGTAATAGATGGACTATCAATCGTTACCTGTAGGCCTATCTCCAACACCTTACAGAGAACTTGGATTTCATGTAATGTATGAGATCATTGTATCATCATTCACTCCGAAACTTTCAGTATTTTATGACCTAACATTAGAAAAAGTGTTTTGGGAGACACAGTGGGTTAATGAATCGAACAAGTTAGAGCCAAAAACTAATTTGGGATAAGCACAAAGTCTCAATTCTTCTTCTCTGAGTGGAAGTGGGACACTTGAGCTTGGGGGAGGAGAGGTTAAAAAAAGAGCTCCACAAAAAGTAGAGGGTGAGACTAGTGTTACAGACCACTATAGCTAGGCTACACACTGTGCTTACTAAACACATTCACTGAAATCTTGAATGTGGGCCGAGATGGGGATGGGCCAAGACGATATTGGCTACTGATATGGGACAAAAAGGATCCAAAGACATACATTTTACAACCAGAGATAGGATTTGATTTGATTCTTGATTTGATTTTCTTCTGGTGTGCTTTTATATAAGTAGCCTATTGTTGCCAATTGTTTTTGTAAAATGTTATATTAGAGCATGGAATTACTGCACTGTAGGCCTACATACCTGTGTGATTGGAGAATTGCACCGAGTTGATGGAGTCCACTTCAAACCCCAGCACCTGAGAGGAGAGAAGCAGCTCATAACAATGCTTCACTTTTGTGGGCGTATGCCATCTTTCTTCATGAACACACACAATCATTTGAGGTCAACATCATAAAACTCACTGCATTGATTCATTCATTATGTCTGAATGAACAGGTTGTGTACACTGTATCCTCTGTTATTCTGCATTACTATTTTGAGCATTTCTGTTAATTCTGTGACTAAATTCTGCTTATCTGACCAATTTTGCGAATCCCTCCAAACCCTTGGCTGTACTCTCTCCCCTTTCTCAGCATCTTTAGTAGCCAGGCTAGTCGAGCAGAGCTGTCAAACGTGCATACATTGCAAACCCACTGCAAGCAGCGTACAAATATTAATTTCTTACCTGCAATGGGAATGTTGCCGATTTATTCCCGACGTATCCCCTGACAACATGACTCTGAACAGACAACACACGGCACTCCATTTCAAGAATTCCGTTTTAAAGATACGAGGGCTGTGGAATAAAATGGGTTTCTAATCACGCTTGAGCAAATAATCCTGTACACGAGCGTTTAGCTACATGAGGAAACTCAATGCAAGTGAGAAAACTCCAGCAATATTCATTCCTCTGGGCTGTGTAGACTACAAAAAATTAACACGAAACCGCTTGACACACTTCCAGAAGACTGACTTGCTGCAATATCTCAGGCAACTATATGGACACCTAAGAAGTCACCTGCGCCACAAGTGGATAATGATTTACAAGTTTCCAGTACGATAAATGAATCAGTCAGACTATCCCAATGTAAACAGACATTCAAATTGATTCAATCATGGGTTGCATAGGGTCGGAGTTAGGCAAACAGTTTGTTTAGACACATTCAACTTTAAAGGCGGTGAAACGGAAATGGGGTCCTTTGAACTAGCGTTGTGAAATTCACTTATCTTTCAAGCTGTGCTAGAGCCTAGAAATATTTAGAGGACGCAACATTTAATGTGTCCCATTATGGAGTATGTGAGGGCATGGGCCGCAAGTATGGGTAATGGGAGAGCTCCTGTATGGGGTCAGGTGTCTAACTGATCTAAATTTTTTCAATATGGGTGACTCTCTTAAAAGAGCCTGTTTTGTTTTTGTGCAGACATCACAATTTAATAACTTCAGTTGACATAGTTAAGTAAATGGATATCTCTTTTAAAAAATAAAAGAGATATTGTAAAGTGGTTATCCCACTGGCTATAGGGTGAATGCACCTATTAGTAAGTCGCTCTGGATAAGAGCGTCTGCTAAATGACGTAAATGTAAAATGTAAATGTAAGAATACTCTTATTGCAATGTGGGTGGCTCTTAAAAGAGCCTTTGGTTGTGCATAGTGTAGTCTATGGCACAAGGTGTTGCCAGGGAACAGCACCCTCTTCAAAGAAGCAGGAGGTGAAGGTCTCCCGCACACGGATTGCCTCCCATGCTGCGTTGTTGGCCCCCATCTGTGCAACATCCTGCAGAGCAGACCTCTCCTCTGGCACACGGTGGCGAGCTGCAGGTCCTCGTGTCCATCCTCATGAAGTTATGCAGGACACAGGTAGCCTTCACACAGGCCTGAATTCCCCCATGAGGAAGTCCCAGATGGCCCTGGTTACACTCGCGACAATGCACCCAACCGTGCAGTGCCCTACACGGTAACTGTGGGCAATCGTTTTGAAGGAATCTCCAGTTGCAAGGTATCTGTAGGAATATGGAAGATAATGTCATCATTAGACTTTTACATCACCAGGTCATTGTGGATTACTAAAGTATAATATCTCTTGTAACAAATCATGATAACATTGGATAGATGGGTGCATGTGACAACAGCAGGATCGTATCAAGGATAGCATCACAAATTAATACCCAAATACCACTTGAAACTTGATGATGAGTTGATCATTTGAATCAGCTGCGTAGTGCTAAGGCAAAAACAAAAATGTGCACCGCTTTGAGTCCCCAGGACCAGGACTGCGAACCACTGCTGTTCATTGGGACCTGTTCATCTGCAGACACGCTGTCACAGCTCTCTGTATCTGAGGACAGAAAACATCACAAGACACAGGCTTCATTATACTCAAATTAGACAGCACTGAATATAATGAAAATTATGTTGCTATTATCTCTGTCCTCAGTTTTTCTTTCTAGGTACTGGAACTACACAAAAGTACCTGCCCTACCCAGAATAGCCTACTCTCTCCCTTCCTTGACAGCTGGAGCTGCGCTATCCTTTCACCCTCTTCCATGGCTGTTAGCTAGCTACCTACAAATGCATTTGGAGTTTGTGTTTAGCTAGTGTCGTAGTAAATATATAATGTTATAGCTTGGTCTGACTAAAATCTTGTGCATGACCCATTTTGTGTTGGGCCTTTGTATTCAATACAATGGACAAAAGAGTCCTATCTTGTCAGCCTTGTCAGCAGTTGGCTAAGGACAACACCCACGCCATAGGTCTCTCAGTTCTTCCAACTCACGAGTTCTTGCTCTGAGGACACACACACACACCCACACACACACACACACACACACACACACACACATCATCACTGATAAACACACACACACACACACACACACATCATCACTGTTAAACACACACACACACACACACACACAAAAATCCCCTTCTCTTAGGCTGAACATCTGAAGACAGAGAACCCGACTCAGAGCCAATGCAACAGTGATACTAACCTGGAGGGGACCTCGCCCAACTCATCAGGACCAATCAGAAGATCAGAACTACTAGATTCAACCTACTTCATTTTATTGTATAAAATGTCAGCACACAATGTTTCGGGGCTCTCTCAGATATCTCCCTACGAGATTGACGAACGGGTCCGTGCACGCGATTCCAGATATCTTTACCTCTGAATAAACTGCCTTTATTATACCATATCCACCCTGTCCAAAGTCTCTACTTGGTCTCAGTTCTCCAGTAAACTTGTTTTATCAACACTAGCTAATATGAAGTTAGGTAGCTGGTGATATTTAATTCACTTACTGTAGCTAGCTAGCTATACAGTATGTAAAGTTGGCTAGATAGGTATCTAGCTACGTTAGCAGCTCATTTGAGTTAGCCTGCACTGTAGCTAGCTAGCTAATAATACATATTTTTTTACATTTTCAAAATGTATTTACTTACTTGAATAGGTGATTCCATTTGGAGACAGGGCAACGATGTTTGTTTGTCACCAGAGCGGTTTAGAGCATATTACTATTTACCTGTGAATAAATTCATAAAACAGAGAATGGATTAAACTATTTACCCATTTAATAACCAGACCTTCATACAAATTTGCTATGCTGAATTATTGATGCACAACGAGCTTGCTGCTATATACTGCCATATGATGCCAGCACGCCCACAAGCGAACCACTCTGAGCGGCCGAAGCGGCACGCGGAAAATTTACCGCGTGCTAGTGTACATGAGCCGTAACGGATTCGGTTCAGTCAGTCGTCCTAATGAGCCCTCCACAGCTAGCTAGTTTAAAATCCTTAAGAGTCTATTGATGCACCCATGAGCCAATATAATTAACATAATAACAAATCCCCATCAAAATCAGTCAGTTTAAGCCAATAGTGTGTTTTTTTTGTATGGGCTGCATCTCAATCCACCGCATCTGCCTTCAGCATCTTTGGTGGAAAGTGGCAGAGCTACAGCACTGTTTATCAAACTAAGAGACATCCCCAAAATCATCCTTCTCACTAAAATGTATGTAGCATACGAATGGTTGGGTCTACTAAATAGTATGACCACTCTATGGACAGATGAAACCCCCACAACTGTCACGGGACTCGTCTGAAAATAACCCGGTAGTAAGTAAATACAAAAAATATGGGAGTATGGAGGCAGTATTGTGCCAACAAAAAAAAGGGGTTAAATAGGTGTCCAAAAAACAAAAATATTTCCTGAGCTTTCTTATATCTCCAAGATATAGGACAGATACTTAACCTTATTCCTTGTGATTTTTTTGTTTCGTTACTGTCTGTTTTTCCATTTATGAATGTCTAATTCAACGCGTTTCTATAGGTTATATTTTAAAGGCCAAATTCAAATATTTTTCTTCCCACCCCCTTGTGTTGCCGGCTTGCAGCACAAAAAGTCTCCCCTTGAGCAGTAGACTGTATCACCCTGAGATCCAGATGGTTACTACCAATATTACAAGTTATTTCTCGTGTATGCTGTTATCCTGCTTACTCAAAATATAATCAAGTGAGATGGAAATTGGCCACGTTAACTACCGCCAGCGACATGAGATACAGCTGCCCGTGAAGCAACTGCTGCCCAGTGGCAACAGTGGGAAACACCTCGATACAACACCAAATCACTGGTCATTCACTCCGCCTTGTCATTACATTATCTAATTTTGTCACGGTGACATCCAGATTCCAAATGGTGACCAATAACTTACTAAAAGTAAATTCTCTCTCGCCCATCGAAATAAACACACTTTATTTTACAAGGTTTAACTAGCAACATGCTGCTGCTGTTGTTGCCAGCTGGCCAGCAGCATAAACTAGCTAGCAGGGCTTATCAGGTTGACTGACTGAACCGAATCCATTAATCTCCACTTGACTCTCAGCTGCGCGACATACTTCATCATTTTGGGCACCAGGAATGTCCTTATTGCCTCTCCCATGGGTAACTGCATACTCAGTCTGGTTTCATAGACTAGACGTAACATAGTAAATGTAAATTTGTAAAATGTCATACGTTTATCAAATTTCTAACATATTTTACGAATTGCAATTCGTAATATATCATACGAATTGTAATTCGTAACATATCATATGAAATGGAATTTCGCGTTTCAGCCAATCAGTTGTGTTGTGACAAGGTAGGGGTGGTATACAGAAGATAGCCCTATTTGGCAAAAGACCAAGTCCATATTATGGCAAGAACAGCTCAAATAAGCAAAGAGAAATGACAGTCCATCATTACTTTAAGACAAGAAGGTCAGTCAATCCTGAAAAATTCAAGAACTTTTAAAGTTTCTTCAAGTGCAGTCGCAAAAACCATCAAGCGCTTTGATGAAACTGGCTCTCATGAGGACCGCCACAGGAAAGGAAGACCCAGAGTTAACTCTGCTGCAGAGGATAAGTTCATTAGAGTTAACTGCACCTCAGATTGCAGCCCAAATATATGCTTCACAGAGACATTAGACCGGTGGAAATCTGTCCTTTGGTCTGATGAGTTCAAATTTGAGATTTTTGTTTCCAACCTGCCGTTTCATTGTGAGATGCAGAGTAGGTGAACGGATGATCTCCGCATGTGTGGTTCCCACCGTGAATTATGGAGGAGGAGGTGTGATGGTGTGGGGGTGCTTTGCTGGTGACACTGTCAGTGATTTATTTAGAATTCAAGGCACACTTAACCAGCATTGCTACCACAGCATTCTGCAGCGATACGCCATCCTATCTAGGACAATGACCCAAAACACACCTCCAGGCTGTGTAAGGGCTATTTGACCAAGAAGGAGAGCGATGGAGTGCTGCATCAGATGACCTGGCCTCCACAATCACCTGATCTTGACCCAATTGAGATGGTTTGGGATGAGTTGGACCGCAGAGTGAAGGAAAAGCAGCCAACAAGTGCTCAGCATATGTGGGAACTCCTTCAAGACTGTTGGAAAAGCATTCCTCATGAAGCTGGTTGAGAGAATGCCATGAGTGTGCAAAGCTGTCATCAAGGCAAAGGGTGGCTACTTTGAAGAATCTCAAATATAAAATATATTTTGATTTGTTTAACACTTTTTTGGTTACTACATCATTCAATATGTGTTATTTCATAGTTTTGATGTCTTCACTATTATTCTACAATGTAGAAAATTAAAGAAGAACCCTGGAATGAGTAGGTGTGTCCAAACTTTTGACTGGTACTGTACTTCCCACGCTGTTGCGGGACAACAGTGCCTGGCAACAACAGTGCCTGGCAAGCGGGAGCGAAGGACATTGTGTTCCGGTGTTGTTAACGTTCATTCCCTCCCCACTGAATAGACTGTATGAAGATGACATCTATACTGAACAAAAATATGAATGCAACAATTTCAAAGATTTTACTGAGTTACAGTTCATATAAGGAAATCAGTCAATTGAAATAAATAAATCTATGTATTTCACATGACTGAGCAGGGGTGCAGCCATGGGTGGGCCTGGGAGGGCATAGGCTCACCCACTTGGCAGCCAGGCCCAACCACTGGGGAGCCAGGCCCAGCCAATCAGAATGAGGTTTTCCCCACAAAAGGGCTTTATTACAGACATAAATACTCCTCAGTATTGACGCAAAACTAAATGAGAATCCATCAAATTCAATCAAGCTTTATTTATACTGCACATTTTAGAAATGGAATGCAACACAATGTGCTTTACAGGAAAAAACAAATAAAAACAATGAAAATAATAACAAACATAAGAGGATATCAAAAATAGAATAACAATAAAAACTGAACGACTAAAAAGCACCCTTTTGTTTTTGTTATTATAACAAAGTCACTTTTTCAAAATAGGCCTTCCCAGATATGTAATTTATTGTCATAAAGAGTTTAATTATAATGATAACATTCGCCTAGGATCTCACTTGGTGAAGATCACAGGACTGAAAATAAATGAATTCAACAACCATGTTTCTGTCATTAACAAAAACAGTCATGGTTTGTAACTCTACAATTCACTCGAAAAGGCAAGGCACACTGGAAAATTATATTGGATGCATGGTTTAGTGGGGGTGTTACTCAACATTTTCAAGCTGATACAACTCAAATCTGGAACCCCTACAGGGTCACAGTGACTCTATTGGTTTGAGTAATGACTACAAAATCATGTGGGTTTCCTTAAAAGCTTTGAGTAATGACAGCACATTGGGGTTTACAGTGTAGTGATTCGCACTGGTTAATTGACTCATCCTGCAGCCCAATCCAGCCAGGCAAAACGGTCTTGAGTGGCAACAAATCTGCCCAATTAGCTGATCCACCCACTTATTTTGCCTCGCCCACTTTCAGACACACTACACGTATGCCGTTACCCATGACTCAAGGGCAGCGCCATTGAGGCCATCTACATTTTGAAGTAGTCAGTTTTCTTTCACTAATTCTATGAGTTGGTAAACAAACTGAAAGGGTGCATACGGCCACAGAGTGTGCTGTTTGAATAGGTATAAAGCCATGGTTGGCGATTTACTGCCATCTGCAGTTATGAAATGTATGCTCATGTGTATAATTCATTGGCTGATCCCTCCTAATAACCTGGATGGAATTATGTGAACCTTCCTTAACCCATAGGAAGTCCCACCAAGTTAACTGCATAAAAATGGTGAAAGTCCTCAATGGCGCTGCACATGCTAAAACAGGCTTTTGGGCACCAGAGTCCTAAAGGAGATAGATCTATCTCTATGTGCTAGAGCCACTGGCTCTCAGCAGGGGTAAGCATGACGGCGCTGACGTAAGTGGAGTCACCATGCACCTGTATTGGCGAAATAGCAACGAATTGGGCAGCGCTGTAGTTGCTCGCCCCAGCCTGACTCATGCAATAACGCTGCTCAAAGAACAAAGGAATGTTTGGCGGGAAAGCACTGAGCGTTATGCTAATTATCGCCATCTACAGTGGGGAGAACAAGTATTTGATACACTGCCGATTTTGCAGGTTTTCCTACTTACAAAGCATGTAGAGGTCTGTAATTTTTATCATAGGTACACTTCAACTGTGAGAGACGGAATCTAAAACAAAAATCCAGAAAATCACATTGTATGATTTTTGAGTAATTAATTTGCATTTTATTGCATGACATAAGTATTTGATACATCAGAAAAGCAGAACTTAATATTTGGTACAGAAACCTTTGTTTGCAATTACAGAGATCATACGTTTCCTGTAGTTCTTGACCAGGTTTGCACACACTGCAGCAGGGATTTTGGCCCACTCCTCCATACAGACCTTCTCCAGATCCTTTTCTGGGCTGTTGCTGGGCAATACGGACTTTCAGCTCCCTCCAAAGATTTTCTATTGGGTTCAGGTCTGGAGACTGGCTAGGCCACTCCAGGACCTTGAGATGCTTCTTACGGAGCCACTCCTTAGTTGCCCTGGCTGTGTGTTTCGGGTCGTTGTCATGCTGGAAGACCCAGCCACGACCCATCTTCAATGCTCTTACTGAGGGAAGGAGGTTGTTGGCCAAGATCTCGCGATACATGGCCCCATCCATCCTCCCCTCAATACGGTGCAGTCGTCCTGTCCCCTTTGCAGAAAAGCATCCCCAAAGAATGATGTTTCCACCTCCATGCTTCACAGTTGGGATGGTGTTCTTGGGGTTGTACTCATCCTTCTTCTTTACCTCCAAACACGGCGAGTGGAGTTTAGACCAAAAACCTCTATTTTTGTCTCATCAGACCACATGACCTTCTCCCATTCCTCCTCTGGATCATCCAGATGGTCATTGGCAAACTTCAGACGGGCCTGGACATGCGCTGGCTTGAGCAGGGGGACCTTGCGTGCGCTGCAGGATTTTAATCCATGATGGTGTAGTGTGTTACTAATGATTTTCTTTGAGACTGTGGTCCCAGCTCTCTTCAGGTCATTGACCAGGTCCTGCCGTGTAGTTCTGGGCTGATCCCTCACCTTCCTCATGATCATTGATGCCCCACGAGGTGAGATCTTGCATGGAGTTCCAGACCGAGGGTGATTGACCGTCATCTTGAACTTCTTCCCTTTTCTAATAATTGCGCCAACAGTTGTTGCCTTCTCACCAAGCTGCTTGCCTATTGTCCTTTTTAGCCCATCCCAGCCTTGTGCAGGTCTACAATTTTATCCCTGATGTCATTTCACAGCTCTCTGGTCTTGGCCATTGTGGAGAGGTTGGAGTCTGTTTGATTGAGTGTGTGGACAGGTGTTTTTTATACAGGGAACGAGTTCAAACAGGTGCAGTTAACACATGTAATGAGTGGAGAACAGGAGGGCTTGAGAGAAACTAACAGGTCTGTGAGAGCCGGAATTCTTACTGGTTGGTAGGTGATCAAATACTTATGTCATGCAATAAAATGCAAATTAATTATTAAAAAATCATACAATGTGATTTTCTTGATTTTTGTTTTAGATTCCGTCTCTCACAGTTGAAGTATACCTATGATAAAAATTACAGACCACTACATGTTTTGTAAGTAGGAAAACCTGCAAAATCGGCAGTGTATCAAATACTTGTTCTCCCCACTGTATGTATACTGGAAGATGTGAATTGCAGAAAATTACCACGTGCCATGTGATCAGGTAGAACACATTAGCAATAGCCATTATCCCAATAAGAAAAAAACATGTTTCAAAGTTGATACATCTGCATGGAGTCACAATTCACATCATAATCAAGCTGTTCACCATCTGCAGCCATTCAATTTATCCTAGATGTACGTAGTTATTACTTCTAAACAAAAACACTTTTTAGGATTCTCATATGCTTACAATGTTTGGTTATTGCTTGAAAGTTCGCTAGGATGATATTTGGTTGTGATCATTGCACAATACCTATTTTGGATGCAGCAGTTTTTAGCTAAAATGCTAACACTCGTTCATATAGGGGTTCAATGGGAAACTTTTTCTTTCTTCTAATGGGGCTAATTCAGACCTGGGACACCAGGTGAGTGCAATTAACTACCAGGAGAAAGGGGCTGAGAAAAGAACACTGATATAGACTGTAGCAAAGCTACCCAAAGAGCCATTTTACTGGTTGAAGTTGAAGTGTTGTTTAAGTATAATGCAGTTGATTTGCCACGATGACATAACCATTATATTAAGCAGGACATTCATACTAGCCTAACAATCCAATTATTATCCAAAAGTAGTGTGAAATGCACTGCAATGTATTGTTGTTTTGTTTTTGCTGGCGGTCTATGAGAACTCCCTCGTGTTTTCCCCCAAGGTGGGGACATTTTGAGTGTACTTATGTGGGTGAGTCAACTTATTTGAATGACATTATTTCACATGATTTAATACATGTTATTAATGTTATTAAGTCTGCTCCATTTGAAGTAGAAATCATTTATTACATTAAACAAAACGTGTATCATTTTGAGACTACAGGAAGTAGGCTGACTTCTGCGTTAAACAACTACAGTCAGCCTGCTTTGGCTGTCAACAGCCTTGTGGCTATTGTAGTTTTTGACTGTAGAAAAACAGGAATATCTATTGTTGCCCCAGGTATGCGAGAGAGGGGCATCAGCGACTGCGCAATGAACTGTCTGAGCAGGGGAACGTGCCCAAAATGTACATTCAGTATAACATTTCATGATGATGATTTTTATTGATAACAAAGAACTAAATGGTTATCATTGTTTATCATCAGTAATTATTACAACTGCTATTAAAAATGACAATAATTCAAAGAATGATCACAGAACCACCTGTTTACTTTTCTTTATCAAACAACCTTTGACTTGTCTGAATGATATGATTTCTCTTGTCAGACATTTTGTGCTGTATAAGAAAATGGCTCACAGACAGACGTCAGTCTCATAAAGATAAAGCCAAGAGGGAGTTTTCCTTGCTTTATCTCAATGATCAGTCTTACGTTTTTCAGACTCAAAGGTCATGTGAGGGTCTTCGCAACAAACGTCCTGTATCACCACCAGTTTTGAATCTTGTTTTAGAGACGTAATAACCAGCCTAAATGCACTTAATCACACTCTCTCTCTGTGTCTTTGATTGCAGACCAGCACAGACCAGTGATTAGGCCTGCCATGCAATCTCACTGATACTGTAGTGTACAGTATCCTTACGCATGACTGGTGGGCAGAGAATGAGGATGAGTGATATAACATACCTTTGTATTTCTTAGAGTTTTGATCTGATAATGCCCTCAAACTCAACTCTGGACCCCGAAGCTAGTTCCACTGCATTTTTTCATTGTTTCCCTCTAATCAGGGACTGATTTAGACTTGGTACACCAGGTGTATGCAATTAATTATCAGGTAGAACAGAAAACCAGCAGGCTCCGGACCTCGTAGGGTAAGCGTTGAGTACCCCTGCATTATTGTAGCCATCTGCTGCAGCCTGTCAACTATGCCTCTGCCTATCCCTGTTCTCTCCTCTCTGCACAGGCTACACAAATGCCTCACACCGCGTGGCTGCTGCCTCTCTAACCTGGTGGTCCCTGCACGCACCACCCACGTGGAGTTCCAGGTCTCAGGCAGCCTCTGGAACTGCCGTTCTGCTGCCAACAAGGCAGAGTTCATCTCAGCCTATGCTACCCTCCAGTCCCTCGACTTCTTGGCGCTGACGGAAACATGGATTACCACTGAAAACACTGCTACTCCTGCTGCTCTCTCCTCGTCTGACCATGTGTTCTCGCATACCCCGAGAGCATCTGGTCAGCGGGGTGGTGGCACAGGAATCCTCATCTCTCCCAAGTGGACATTCTCAATTTTTCCCCTGACCCATCTGTCTATCTCCTCATTTGAATTCCATGCTGTCACAGTCACAAGTCCATTTAAGCTTAATATCCTTGTCATCTATCGCCCTCCAGGTTCCCTTGGAGAGTTCATCAATGAGCTTGACGCCTTGATAAGTTCCTTTCCTGAGGATGGCTCACCCCTCACAGTTCTGGGGGATTTCAACCTCCCTACGTCTACATTTGACTCATTTCTCTCTGCCTCCTTCTTTCCACTCCTTTCCTCTTTTGACCTCACCCTCTCACCGTCCCCCCCTACTCACAAGGCAGGCAATACGCTTGACCTCATCTTTACTCGATGCTGTTGTTCTACTAATCTCACTGCAACTCCCCTCCATGTCTCCGACCACTACTTTGTATCCTTTTCTCTCTCCCTCTCCTCCAACACTACTCACTCTGCCCCTACACAGATGGTAATGCGCCGTTGCAACCTTCGCTCTCTCTCTCCCGCTACTCTCTCCTCTTCCAGCCTATCATCTCTTCCCTCTGCTCAATCCTTCTCCCTCCAATCTCCTGATTCTGCCTCCTCAACCCTCCTCTCCTCCCTTTCTGCATCCTTTGACTCTCTATGTCCCCTATCCTCCCGGCCGGCTCGGTCCTCCCCTCTAGCTCCGTGGCTTGATGACTCATTGCGAGCTCACAGAACTGAGCTCCGGGCAGCTGAGCGGAAATGGAAGAAAACTAGACTCCCTGCGGACCTGGCATCATTTCACTCCCTCCTCTCTACATTTTCTTCATCTGTTTCTGCTGCTAAGGCCACTTTCTACCACTCTAAATTCCAAGCATCTGCCTCTAACCCTAGGAAGCTCTTTGCCACATTCTCCTCCCTGCTGAATCCCCCTCCCCCCTCCTCCCTCTCTGTGGATGACTTCGTCAACCATTTTGAAAAGAAGGTTGACGACATCCGATCATCGTTTGTTAAGTCAAATGACACTGCTGGTCTTGCTCACACTGCCCTACCCTATGTTTTGACTTCTTTCTCCCCTCTCTCTCCAGATAAAATCTTGCAACTTGTGACGGCAGGCCGCCCAACAACCTGCCCGCTTGACCCTATCCCCTCCTCTCTTCTCCAGACCGTCTCCGGTGACCTTCTCCCTTACCTCACCTCGCTGATCAACTCATCCTTGACCGCTGGCTATGTCCCTTCCGTCTTCAAGAGAGCGAGAGTTGCACCCCTTCTCAAAAAACCAACACTCGATCCCTCTGATGTCAACAACTACAGACCAGTATCCCTTCTTTCTTTTCTCTCCAAAACTATTGAGCGTGCCGTCTTTAGCCAACTCTCTTGCTATCTCTCTCAGAATGACCTTCTTGATCCAAACCAGTCAGTTTTCAAGACTGGTCATTCAACTGAGACTGCTATTCTCTGTGTCACGGAGGCTCTCTGCACTGCTAAAGCTAACTCTCTCTCCTCTGCTCTTGTCCTTCTAGACCTGTCTACTGCGTTTGATACTGTGAACCATCAGATCCTCCTCTCCACCCTCTCCGAGCTGGGCATCTCCGGCGCGGCTCACTCTTGGATTGCGTCCTACCTGACCGGTCGCTCCTACCAAGTGGCGTGGCGAGAAGCTGTCTCCGCACCACGTGCTCTCACCACTGGTGTCCCCCAGGGCTCAGTTCTAGGCCCTCTCCTATTCTCGCTATACACCAAGTAACTTGGCTCTGTCATATCCTCACATGGCCTCTCCTATCATTGCTACGCTGACGACACACAACTAATCTTCTCCTTTCCCCCTTCTGATAACCAGGTGGCGAATCGCATCTCTGCATGTCTGGCAGACATATCAGTATGGATGACGGATCACCACCTCAAGCTGAACCTTGGCAAGACGGAGCTGCTCTTCCTCCCGGGGAAGGACTGCCTGTTCCATGATCTCGCCATCACGGTTGACAACTCCGTTGTGTCCTCCTCCCAGAGTGCGAAGAGCCTTGGCGTGACCCTGGACAACACCCTGTCGTTCTCCGCTAACATCAAGGCGGTGACCCAATCCTGTAGGTTCATGCTCTACAACATTCGGAGAGTACGACCCTGCCTTACACAGGAAGCGGCACAGGTCCTAATCCAGGCACTTGTCATCTCCTGTCTGGATTACTGCAACTCGCTGTTGGCTGGGCTTCCTGCCTGTGCCATTAAACCCCTACAACTCATCCAGAATGCCGCAGCCCGTCTGGTGTTCAACCTTCCCAAGTTCTCTCACGTCACCCCGCTCCTCCGCACACTCCACTGGCTTCCAGTTGAAGCTCGCATCTGCTACAAGACCATGGTGCTTGCCTACGGAGCTGTGAGGGGAACGGCACCTCCGTACCTTCAGGCTCTGATCAGTCCCTACACCCAAACGAGGGCATTGCGTTCATCCACCTCTGGCCTGCTGGCTCCCCTACCTCTGCGGAAGCATAGTTCCCGCTCAGCCCAGTCAAAACTGTTCGCTGCTCTGGCACCCCAATGGTGGAACAAGCTCCCTCACGACGCCAGGACAGCGGAGTCACTCACCACCTTCCGGAGACATTTGAAACCCCACCTCTTTAAGGAATACCTGGGATAGGATAAAGTAATCCTTCTACCCCCCCCTTACCCCAACCCACCAAAAAAATAAAAAAATAAAAATAAATAAATAACATTGTAAAGTGGTTATCCCACTGGCTATAAGGTGAATGCACCTATTTGTAAGTCGCTCTGGATAAGAGCGTCTGCTAAATGACGTAAATGTAAATGTAAATGATAAAGCATGCATATTCTCTGTCAGAGGCAACATTGTAGTTTATTATAATGCCTATGGGTCTTAGAATTTCCAACAGTGTGTATGTCAAAGTCTGTCAAAGACACACACGCATACCCAAACAACAACGTCATTAGGTTTATCTGTGTCCGTACTTCTCCCTGATAGACTTATTCAAAATAATGATATAATACCAACTCAAATCAGGTTAGCGTTACAGCATTCTAATGGTATATCTTTTAAAATGAAACTCTTGATCAGGTTAATCTGCATTTGAACAATTAGTGACATGGGAAGGTCATGTACTGTAAGTCTAACCAGGGCCACCTCTCAAAAGAGACATAGAGCAAAGTGTATATTATAAATGTGATGGCATACGGACAGTGGTGTGTGTTTGTGTGTGTGTGTGTGTGTGTGTGTGTGTGTGTGTGTGTGTGTGTGCAGTGTTAAAGCAGAGTGAGAGGGGAGGAAGTGGATAGGGCAGAGAGAAGGCACACTGACCCTGTGTAGCAGAGGTGTTTATTTTGACTGGAGTACACCGCGTTCAGCAGCATTGGTTGGAGGAGGATTGGGAAAAGTATCAAGGGTTGGGTGCACTTTGACAGCCGCAACACCACAACTTGACTGGTGGGTCTGGTGACAGCGTGGGCCGAATGGAAGGACCGTGTGCTTAACTTCACTGTCCCTGTATGGGGCTTTGCTGTCAACATGGCAGAATGGAACTGGTGCCCATTGATTTGTATCTAACAGACCTGGTTTCAAGTACTATTTCAAATATCGCAATTACTTTCACATACATTCGAAGTAAGTATTCAGATCTATTTTATTTGAATAGACAAATAGTTGAATATTTCAATGTGTTTGGAAATACACTTGGAAAGTATTTGAAAATACTTAAATACACTGACTCAAATACACTCCCATGCATTTAACCCAGGTATTTGAAAATAGTATTTGAAATTAGTATTAGAAAATACTCTCAAATACAATTAGGTTTTTACTAATAACCATTCAAATACTCAAATAAAAGTACTTGTTTTAGGCTGTGTATTTGAAAATACTGAAATACACAGAAAAAAGTATTTGACATACCAGATACTCAAATACACAGGTATTTGAACCCAGGTCTGGTATCTAATGCTGATCACTATGGATGCTCACCTGCTGTTCCCGTTCCTGATGATGCTACTGGCTGTGTGTATGGATTATCACTATGCAGATGCAAATGAGGACCAGGGCAGTCAACTGCGAGGCCTCTGGAGGTTGTCAATGAAAGACTCAAAGCAGAAAACGAAAGGTGAGAACAACATGAGATGAAATATCAAGAAGGTTGTGTCTTCTTGCAAGATGCTGATATAATTTTACTAGGGCCCAGAGTTTTTCATATAAACTCCTGGCCCTACATACTGTAACATAATGACCTCCCGACCGGCTGCAGGTGTTTGTTGGATGTTTGTTCATTAGGAAGTTAAAAGGTTAAAAAATCACCTGTTGTGAAATTCCTCTGCCAGACAGCTTTAAACTGTTGTGACTGAGGTTACTTTGTTTAGATAAATATTTTCCTCTTATGTAACTGTGTCTGGGCTAGCCTGCCCTGATCAGCTTGTAGAATACATTAGCCTTTGCTGTCACCTTGAGAGACAGGACGCTACCTAATACTCTTACTGTATAGTAAACTTAAACAAAAGAGAATAAAAGCAGAACTATAGTTCCACTGATAAAATGCACATGTCCACAGTTGTATTTCTTACATCCCCCCTCTCTCTCTCTCTTTCTCTCTCTCTTCAGGTGTGCCACCTCCTCATCCAATCAGAGGAATGGTCAAACAACAGCTGCTGTACTGCCGTGTTGGGATTGGATACCATCTCCAGGTCCTGTCCAATGGAACTGTAGGAGGAGTGCATGAACCAACTGAACATAGTAAGTTCTGCTGACCTCCCTTTAATTGATAACAATAATATACAGTATATCAGTTGTTATGTCAGTGTCAGAGGAACTGTCCATTTCAGAGAACAGGTATGAAACAGACCTGGAACCCCTTGATGTAAGATCATTAACCTGTTGCGTGTGTGTGTGTATCACTCTTTGCGTTAGTCTGTATCTCACCATCCCTTGCATCCTGCAGGCTTGCTGAAGGTGTTTGCCATGAAGTGTGGTGTTGTGGGAATCAGAGGCGTCAAGAGTGGCTTGTATCTCTGTATGAGCCAAGAGGGCATCGCACACGGAGCAGTGAGTACAATTCAGTACATCTAACATGACTCTAACTTGACTGTTATAAATGGGGTATAGTAATGCAATGAAGACATTTGCTTTTCTGAGTATCTCATCTTGTCCACCCGCAGGTACAGTTCTCATCTGACTGTCTGTTTAAGGAGAGCCTGGAGGAGAACCACTACACCACCTTCTCCTCCCTGTCTCACCCAGGCATCTACTTGGCCCTGTCCCATAAAGGAGAGGCTAAGAGGGGGACCAGCGCTGGAAGACACCAGCCCTGCACACACTTCCTCCCTCGCAGAGCTCCATAAGTAACCCCTCTGCAACCCCTTTACAACCTTTCTACAACATTTACAACCAATGACCCCAACTCAGGGGTCACAACTGTAACTGTGAGGAGAATCCTGCAAATCCCTACAACGTTGAAATAACCCAAACTATACAACTGTTGGGCATTTCACCCTTTTACCCAGTGTGACTGATATACTTGAAATGACGGAAGCAACGGAAGAAAAGCAAATTGGCATATAATGGTAGACTAACTCTAAGGGTCAACGCACACACGGCCCTTGTGATGCTCTGTTAGCATAACTGGATGTAACTGGACTGGACTGGATTAAAGGATAATCTGTTAGAAATATGAGGATATTTATGGACAAAAATATTTGTTTTTTAAGTCTAAAGTGTCAGTCGGATTGAGTTGTGGTCATTACACTTGACTTTTTTTAACTTTTCACATTATTTATAATATTTATCAGGGTCGACCCTAGCCTTTTGGGGGCCCTAAGCATTTGTTTGGGGGGCCCCCCACCTCACGGCCAAAACATTTTAGTGGTCCCTCATGATGGCGGAGAGAAAAGTAAATTTCCTGCAATTCTACATATTTTGCCATCAGAAGTAGAGAAAATGTTACAGTTTTAAAGCAAGCTTTCTGCAATTCTACACATTTTGCCATGGGGAAGAGAGAAAATGTTGCCATTTCATCCAAAAAATAAATGCAATTCTATAAATTTTGAGAGAAAAAATTTGGAGTTTCAAAGCAAATTTCCAACATATCTACCCATTTTGCCATGGGGTTTAGAGAAATATTTAGCATTTACAATTGTACACATTTTGACATGACTTATGCCATGTTAATGATATCTGGGTGAGAGCGACTAACAAAATCAATGTGGGCCCCCTGGAGGTCAGGGCCCCTGGGCACCTGCCCTATGTGCCTGGTCGGTATTCAGCCATGATTATTAAGTTAGATAGCTGGCTAGACTAATTTACCAATCTAAAAAGTGTTAGCTGACATGCTAATTGAGTGATTGTCATTGACTGACATAACAAGAGAAAAACTGCTGATGCACAACCCAATCTTTTAATTGCACCTTGTGTAAGTTCTAAAAAAAAGTTGTATTTTAGTCGGGGGCCCCTAGCAGCCAGAGGCCCTAAGCGACCACTTATGTTGCTTATGCCTGGAATCGGCCCTGATATTTACTACAATTTACTATGAATATACACCCCCCCAAGGTATGTATTTGGACAGTGATACAAAAATAAATATTTGGCTCTACACTCCATTATTTTGGATTTGAGATCAAATGTTTCATATGAGGTGACAGAATGTCACCATTAATTTGAGGGTATTTTCATACATATCTGATTTACTGTATGAACTTTGTCCGTCTGTAACTTTCTCATTCATGATTAATTCATGATTATCCATAATCATGGTTGCATCCACATTCATCTATAAGTATTCACAAACATCTTATTTTCTTACTGACAATAACATTTACTCCAAAATGACACAATACATTATTCACCATTCACTTCCTTTTGGGCAAAACATAATCTGAAACACTACCAAAACAAGTTGCAAATGCATCCAACAAGTTTGTAGTCACAAGCTTGATGTAATCATTGTGCGCAAGTAATATGGGGCCAAATATTCAACTTCTGACAACTTTAATACGCTATAAGTGAAATTTGTCCAAATACTTATGACATCTTCAAATGGTGGGACTAGATATATAAATTGCTTTCATTACAAAACGGTAAATCAGATATGTATGAAAATAACCTAAAATAAAATGTGACATTCTGTATTGTCACCTCACCTTCAACTCAAATCCAAAATGCTGGAGTATAGAGCCAAATAGAAAAATATATTATCCCTGTCCAAATACATACATAGGGAAGTATACATGTACATAGGTTATGAGGTCTATTCCTCTATTTATTCTACACACACTCTGACCCCGCCCCCAACCCCTCTCTCTCGGGAATGATGCACACCTCACTGAATAAGACATAAGCGCTTGCCAAAGAGACGTGATGAGGAGAGATAGATTTACCACCCAGGATTTCAAGTCACCTCAGACCTCTCACTGGACCTCCAATATGGGAGAAAGATTCCACCACAATGCACAATAAAAAATAACTAATTTACTTGGGGTCAATTTATGTTTATTTATTGTCATATTACTTCTTCATTCTCGTTCTTTTTATTTAGTACCGTTTTTTTTACTACGTCTGACACATTTTTTATTATTTAAAGTCATATTATTACACTGATCATGACTTAATGGTAAATTATTTGTAAGAGTGAATTTATTTTTGATGGAGAGCTGATTACTTTTCTGGGAACATCTGAGTGATCTGAACTCTATAGACTAACAGACTGTCAGCTGGCCATTATGTTCGGCCTAGACTATAAGGACAGGTGACCACGTCACCCCCTACAGTGAGGGAAAAAAGTATTTGATCCCCTGCTGATTTTGTACGTTTGCCCACTGACAAAGAAATGATCAGTCTATAATTTTAATGGTAGGTTTATTTGAACAGTGAGAGACAGAATAATAACAAAATAATCCAGAAAAACACATGTAAAAAAATGTATAAATTGATTTGCATTTTAATGAGGGAAATAAGTATTTGACCCCCTCTCAATCTCCCAGGTGTCTTTTATACAGGTAACAAGCTGAGATTAGGAGCACACTCTTAAAGGGAGTGCTCCTAATCTCAGCTTGTTACCTGTATAAAAGACACATGTCCACAGAAGCAATCAATCAATCAGATTCCAAACTCTCCACCATGGCCAAGACCAAAGAGCTCTCCAATGATGCCAGGGACAAGATTGTAGACCTACACAAGGCGGGAATGGGCTACAAGACCATCGCCAAGCAGCTTGGTGAGAAGGTGACAACAGTTGGGGCGATTATTCGCAAATGGAAGAAACACAAAATAACTGTCAATCTCCCTCGGCCTGGGGCTCCATGCAAGATCTCACCTCGTGGAGTTGCAATGATCATGAGAACGGTGAGGAATCAGCCCAGAACTACATGGGAGGATCTTGTCAATGATCTCAAGGCAGCTGGGACCATAGTCACCAAGAAAACAATTGGTAACACACTACGCCGTGAAGGACTGAATGAGACCAAAATGGAGCTCTTTGGCATCAACTCAACTCGCCATGTTTGGAGGAGGAGGAATGCTGCCTATGACCCCAAGAACACCATCCCCACCGTCAAACATGGAGGTGGAAACATTATGCTTTGGGGGTGTTTTTCTGCTAAGGGGACAGGACAACTTCACCGCATCAAAGGGACGATGGACGGCGCCATGTACCTTTAAATCTTGGGTGAGAACCTCCTTCCCTCAGCCAGGGCATTGAAAATGGGTCGTGGATGGGTATTCCAGCATGACAATGACCCAAAACACACGGCCAAGGCAACAAAAGAGTGGCTCAAGTGGCGTTTTTCTGGATTTTTTTGTTGTTATTCTGTCTCTCACTGTTCAAAGAAACCTACCATTAAAATTATAGACTGATCATGTCTTTGTCAGTGGGCAAACGTACAAAATCAGCAGGGGATCAAATACTTTTTTCCCTCACTGTATGTCCATGTCCTGTGGTCTGGTCCAGGGAGGGACACACACCCCGTGCCACGTGTAACCCTACCCCTGGAGGAGCAGGCGTGGGATCATTTGATCCCCTCGCTGAGTGGCAGGCCTCTTCGATCAGAACTCGCCTACTCAGGTGTCCCTTTGTGTCTGAGCGGTGAGCGCGGGTTCAGGTAAGGCAGTTGATATAAGACCTCCCATTAAGGGAGAGAGAAAGGGAGAGAACTGTATGTTCAGTTGGTATCCGGATTGGAAGAAAAAGACACGATGGTGGAGAGGATCAAGATAATTACTACCGGAATCTGATGGTCACTAGGTTGGCCAGAAAAGTAGCTGGTTTTAGCGGCAATCTACAGATTGGTTTGCTCAAGTCTTCCTTCTCTTATCTCTTTGGGTCTTTGCCTTTTCACCTCTTTTCTTTTGTTTTTCATCTTGTCTATCCTGTACTTTGCGCTCTCATCCGTCTTTCTTCTCCTCTTTCTCCTCCTCTCTTCCATTCCATGCCATGGAGTGTTTCTGTCAACTGCTCTGAGATGGACTGTACAATAGATGACAGGGTGTGAGGGGAGACATGGCAGACCAAGAGAACACTGAGGAGCCAGCAGCTCCTGCTGCTGAGGAGAGCACAGCCACTGACACGGTAAGAACACATCCTTTTTTCTAAGAGTGTATGCATGTTCAGAAATTACTTCTGATTATGTTTAAGTTATATTATCCATCCACATGGTAATAGTCAAGAGCTTTGGTTACATGTCTATGTTAGCTATACACGTGGCTCTATACTATTGGTCGTTGAAAAGTATAAGCGTTGGGTCAATATCCATATCATCCCATAGGCCCCTGAGGCCGAGCAGACAGACACATGGAGGATAGAGGTGGTGTCTGTGACTGATGAGGACCTCCCGACCGTCGATACCCCGACCACATTGAATGTCAGTCCCCTCGACAGCCCCAATGACACCCCTCTACCCGACACTACCAAACCTGAACCCACCACTGAGCCCAAAGCCCCGCCCCCTGCCCCACAAAGTCCAGCCATGCCAATCACTAAGGTCCAGACTTTCATGAATGGTAAGAGACTGGGACTCCTTTACCTGTACAGTGGAGTGTGAAGTGTAATAGGTAAGAGTTCACCATTGTGGATTATAGTATTCTATGCCTACATTTGAATGAACATGGAAAAAAGGGTTCCAAACTGGTTATTTGCGGAGGGGGTTCTACCAATAACCGTTTTGATCAAAAGAACCCTTTTTGGAAGACGAGGGTTCTTTGTAAGGCAAAGGGTTCTATCTGGAACCTTTAACATCATATGAACCGTTTTTGGAAGAAAGGGTTCTTTGATAATTATTTGGAAAGCAAGAAGGATTATTTGAATGGCAAGAAGGGTTCTACATAGAACCATATATAATATTTCCCATTATGCTCAATTGCAAGGACATTTTCAGAATAGTTTGTTTTACTGTAATATTTGTGTTTTTGCATGTACATTGATTGGTTGATACATTTTATGCTATACAAAGATAAATAATATACAGTTTTCTAATCTAATCCAATCTGTTAGTAATTGGATTTATTGCACCTGTTACTGAGATGGTTGTTCCAGTTTAGATGATTGAGGTAGTCTCAGTATTCAGTCTTCCCTACCCTAGCAGTCATTCTGAATGCAGGTTGCGGGTGACTAACAATTCCACTTTTTGGATATCCTAACTCTGGCTGGATGCCAATTACACATCACTTTGCAAGGCAGCATAATGTGACTTGCAGGCCTGATGTGGCCTGTAAACCAGGATATTCCTAACATCACTGTGTTAGGGTATAACTAGGACCTCAAAAAAAGGCCTTATGATATATGCAATGTATTGTATTAAATAATTACATTTTAAAGGCTTATAAAGCTGGTGGAACTGTTTATAGAGGGTTCTAGAAAGAACCCTCCAAAGATAGAATGGTTCTTGGAAGAACCCTTCATAGAGGGTTCTAAGCAGAACCCTACATAGAGCGATTAGGTAAAACCATATACAGGGGGTTCTTTGAAGAACCCTACATAGAGGGTTCTAGATAGAACCATCTGCAAAGGGTTCTACCCAGCACCAAAAATAGTTCCCCTATGGGGACAAACCGAATAAAATTTTCTCTAAGAGTGTAGTGGTTGGCCCTGGAGAGGCTCTTTGAATTCTAAATTCCTTTGTCATCCTTTGACAGAGGATGATCCCTCAGAGGAGAAAACGTGGTGTGGCCGGTTGGTGGCTCGCAGGATGGAGCTGCTGATTGGAGCATCGGTCCTCATGGTGGTCATTCTCACGCTGGGCATTGGGCTGGGAGGTGAGCACTAACGAACATAGTCTTTTTGTAATTAATTCATTATACTGCTTCCCTCAGCTCTTTAAATAATTAATTAACCCCTATCCAGTGACGTGACTTACTTTAATGTATGACTGTTATTTATCGAATTACCTAACTATGTTTAATTGTCACTCGATTAAATTAATCATGTAACAATTAACTCATTAGGAATTTGGGGCCACACGGAAGAAGTTTCTTAACGAGTTACCATCGCCTGAATTAAACTCTAAGAAGATATATATGTCATACAGTGGGGAAAAAAAGTATTTAGTCAGCCACCAATTGTGCAAGTTCTCCCACTTAAAAAGATGAGAGAGGCCTGTAATTTTCATCATAGGTACACGTCAACTATGACAGACAAATTGAGAAAAAAAAATCCAGAAAATCACATTGTAGGATTTTTAATGAATTTATTTGCAAATTATGGTGGAAAATAAGTATTTGGTCACCTACAAACAAGCAAGATTTCTGGCTCTCACAGACCTGTAACTTCTTCTTTATGAGGCTCCTTTGTCCTCCACTCGTTACCTGTATTAATGGCACCTGTTTGAACTTGTTATCAGTATAAAAGACACCTGTCCACAACCTCAAACAGTCACACTCCAAACTCCACTATAGCCAAGACCAAAGAGCTGTCAAAGGACACCAGAAACAAAATTGTAGACCTGCACCAGGCTGGGAAGACTGAATCTGCAATAGATAAGCAGCTTGGTTTAAAGAAATCAACTGTGGGAGCAATTATTAGGAAATGGAAAACATACAAGACCACTGATAATCTCCCTCGATCTGGGGCTCCACGCAAGATCTCACCCCGTGGGGTCAAAATGATCACAAGAACGGTGAGCAAAAATCCCAGAACCACACGGGGGGACCTAGTGAATGACCGGCAGAGAGCTGGGACCAAAGTAACAAAGCCTACCATCAGTAACACACTACGCCGCCAGGGACTCAAATCCTGCAGTGCCAGATGTGTCTACCTGCTTAAGCCAGTACATGTCCAGACCCGTCTGAAGTTTGCTAGAGTGCATTTGGATGATCCAGAAGAGGATTGGGAGAATGTCATATGGTCAGATGAAACCAAAATATAACTTTTTGGTAAAAACTCAACTCGTCGTGTTTGGAGGACAAAGAATGCTGAGTTGCATCCAAAGAACACCATACCTACTGTGAAGCATGGGGGTGGAAACATCATGCTTTGGGGCTGTTTTTCTGCAAAGGGACCAGGACGACTGATCCAGGTAAAGGAAAGAATGAATGGGGCCATGTATCGTGAGATTTTGAGTGAAAGCCTCCTTCCATCAGCAAGGGCATTGAAGATGAAACGTGGCTGGGTCTTTCAGCATGACAATGATCCCAAACACACCGCCCGGGCAACGAAGGAGTGGCTTCGTAAGAAGCATTTCAAGGTCCTGGAGTGGCCTAGCCAGTCTCCAGATCTCAACCCCATAGAAAATCTTTGGAGGGAGTTGAACGTCCGTGTTGCCCAGCGACAGCCCCAAAACATCACTGCTCTAGAGGAGATCTGCATGGAGGAATGGGCCAAAATACCAGCAACAGTGTGTGAAAACCTTGTGAAGACTTACAGAAAACGTTTGACCTGTGTCATTGCCAACAAAGTGTATATAACAAAGTATTGAGAAACTTTTGTTATTGACCAAATACTTATTTTCCACCATAATTTGCAAATCAATTCATAAAAAATCCTACAATGTGATTTTCTGGATTTTTTTTCTCATTTTGTCTGTCATAGTTGACGTGTACCTATGATGGAAATTACAGGCCTCCCTCATCTTTTTAAGTGGGAGAACTTGCACAATTGGCGGCTGACTAAATACTTTTTTTCCCCACTGTATATCAATAACAGTCACTTATTAAATAATTACCTCTTATCAGTCTCATTTTGAACATCGCATAATCCTTGAACCTGCAAGAACCCTAATCTTATTGATGAATCAGCAATACACAAATTGGCTTAATTATTTATTTACCAACTAAATAATAACACAGAATGCAAACACACACGCACACATAGGTTATTGATTACTAATGTAATACAATGAAAACAGGTCCCTAGTGGACTGGACTAACAATAGCATGAATGCTTGGGTAGAAGGAGGGTTGGCTGATTCAGAGAGAGGGGGGAAAGGAAGAGATAAAGGAATTCACCTATCGGACATTTCTTAACTACGCTCACGGAAATACAAATGCTTAGCACCTGCTCATTCGGATTAGAAATGCAACATGTATTTATGTGTAGCTGTCCTCGATAGTTGAGTTGATGACGTAGGACTCTGGTTTGCCCACCAGAGATCCCAATGTCTTTGGTAGAGTTTCTGGTCTTAGTGGTGGTTACAATGGATACTTCAGCGTACCCTGTAGTTCGTAGAGTTGAACTGTTAGATAGATACTTCGGATGTACCAACGGTTGTCTGAGAGGGATTGTCCTTCCCAACTCGTGTCTTTAATGAAAGTTCTCTAGACGACTATACATGCCAGCTGCAGACTGAGATGATAAGGTCTAGTGCATTGTCTTCTTCTCGTGTAGAGGTTGAGAGTTTCACCATTTAGCCATATTCAGCTTACGCTGCCTGTCGGCTGGTCTGTAGTGTCAACCATTTTAAGCTGTGGGGCTTCCTGGTCTAACCATTTTAACCTGTGTAGCTTCAGCTTCACGCTTCCTGGTCTGGTAGAAATTCAACCATTTGCAACATCCGGCTTATACTGTAATCTGTTTGGTCTTCCTTTGGTAATGGAGTTGTAGTTTTAAACCATTTTGTATCACATTGTTATCTTCACAAAACTATTATCATACTTCATCATTCGTTTTATACAACAATTAGAATGAAACCTCATAACTGCGAAGTGTACACCCCCAGAGATGCAGTTATGTTGTTCCACCGTCTTTAATGACATCACAACATAGTAACGAATTTGACATGATTGTTCTTTAAGTCGCCACCGACCATTTCCCACATTCATTGAAGTATGAATGTTGTTTCATTATCCACTTTTGGATGTTGAAGTCTTGGCGGGAAGACTTCCTTTGTTTCATAGGGAAATACCCTCTCCCAATACTGCATGGTATGGAAAAGAGAGTTTATGCAAGGAATTTATGACCGATCATAAAACAGGTCCCCAGGAGAGGGGGTGTTCAAACCTTTGCCTAGCCGGCATCTTTGATCCTCAGCCCATGAGGGCAAGTCATGACACCCATTCTACAATTTGGTTCCTGTCCTGCTTTAAAGTCAATCAATGCCTGGAACCCTGTTTGCACAGTAAAGACAGAAACAAAGTGTTGTTGTCTGGTGTCAGTTTACAAACAACAGCATGTTAAAGTTTTTTTTCTGTCTCCACAGTGAGTCTGAGCTGTGTGGGGAAGTTCCGCTGTGGTACGTCCTCTCTCTGCATCAGTGGCTCAGCGCAATGTGACGGGGTGATGGACTGTGAGAATGGGGAGGACGAGCTTAGCTGTGGTGAGCAGAGCTACTGTTTTATCCCAACATACACAAGGACAAGGACACATTAGACTATTGAGACGCAGCTGGTCAAGGGACTCATTCAGTAGAAGCCTATATTCCTCACTCTCTCTACCAGTATCTCTACTTCTGTCTCCTTCTCGACCTGACTGTTCGTACAGTGCGTTTGAGTGGAAAGAGCTCAGTGCTCCAGGTGCTGAGTGGAGGAGTGTGGAGGACTGTCTGCTCTGAAGACTGGAACCCTGCTCTGGGCCTTTCTGCCTGCAAGCAGCTGGGCTACTCCAGGTATGACTAGGGTATTTAACATGATATGCGTTATTGGCCTTCTTGAGCCCTCTTTTTCATTGCCCTTGTGTGTTCCAGGATAGAGCTTGCCTGGTGATAATAGATTAGTTTCTGATTCATTGGCAATAATCTATTCTATTCACCCCTCAGGTATGTGGAGTCCCGCTCCCTCCCCCTCTCTGCTATAGAGCAGGATTTCCAGCAAAACCTGGTGTCAATCAACCTGAGCCAGTCGGACCAACAGGCCATCAAGATTCATAACGCCGCCGGCCTCAGGTAGCCCACTGTCACCCCACCAGAACAAGAGAGATGATAGAGACGGGTGCTGTTTTGAGAAAACATAATTATTTTGCTATCAGTGTTCTGACCATCTCTGTCTTCTGCTCTCCCCTCGTCTTGCTCTCCCTTTCCTCTCTTTCTTCAGTAAGACTCAATGCAGCTCAGAGACGGTGACCACAATCAAATGCCTGGGTGAGTGGATATTTAAGGAAAGTGGGAAACTATACATAAAGGTAATAATATAATTGTAAGTGCATATTGTGCATGTGTCTGCAGAGTGCGGCTCCAGACCCCAGTTCAGCAGTCGTATTGTTGGGGGTAATGTATCAGCACCGGGCCAGTTCCCCTGGCAGGTGAGCCTGCACTTCCAGAGCGAACACTTGTGTGGAGGCTCCGTCGTAGCAGACAGCTGGATACTGACAGCTGCACACTGCGTGTATGAGTGAGTCGAAAGAGAACAAACACATACACACACACACAAACACATAATCATATGACAAACACACACACAATCCCACACATCTCATACTGTTCCTCCTTCCTCAGGTTTGCGTTCCCCACACTGTGGGCAGTGCATGTAGGATTGACAGAGCAGCCGGTGAATGGGGCTCAGGCTCTGGCAGTACAGAAGATTATCTACCATGGCCGCTACCGGCCCAAGGCCCTAGACTATGACATTGCTCTGATGAAGCTGGCTGAGCCACTCACCTTTAACGGTAGGTAGGGACCCCTCTGTCTTTAGACATACTGTACATCTCTGATCTCTCTCCATTTGTCTTTATGAATGGAGGGAGGGACATTTACATTTACATTTTAGTCATTTAGCAGACGCTCTTATCCAGAGCGACTTACAGTTAGTGAGTGCATACATTTTCATACTGCCCCCCCGTGGGAAACAAACCCACAACCCTGGAGTTGCAAGCGCCATACTCTACCAACTGAGCTACAGGGGACGGAGGCAGGTGCACGGCTCATAGTATATCCTATGCTTTGTTTCTGTAACTCCTTTTTTTATCCATCTTAATCATCTCCCTCCATCCCTCATTTTTTCACACTTTCCACTCTTTCTTTTTACCCCAATACACCCCCTCTTCTCTCTGGTCACCTGGCTGTCTCTCTCTCAGGTTTCCCGGGCTCTGACAGCGACATGTCATTAAGTGAATGGTCTGTCTGTGGTTGAGGCCATAAGGCTCACCCACACCCCTACTCTTGTTTTCCTGCAATCCTGCATCTCTACTCTAGCTCACTTTTCATTATTGAATGCATTGTTTTCTAGCCATTTGTTAGTTGCCCAGGAATAAGAATCAGGTAAATAGTAGATTGTCTTAGTGAACTCTTACTTTATCACTATTTTAAACCCAGGTGTTTCTGGGAAGTGTAGTTTGTTTCTCTGACCCGTCCTCCCTTCCTGCTCCAGGTCTAGTGGAGCCCATCTGCCTACCTAACTTTGGGGAGGACTTTGAGGACGGGACCATGTGCTGGATCTCAGGCTGGGGGGCCACTTCAGAAGGGGGCGAGTCTAGGCTGTTAAGCATCTCACATGCTGTTCCTCTATTCACACAAGTAGTCAGTCTAGGAGTCATAGAGTTTTAAAATGTTTTTCTTTGTAAATGTATACTTTGTCTGAATGTAGTCTGCTCTTTGCCAGGAGAAGCTAGTGATTCGTTGCTCTCTGCCCGGGTCCCACTCATCTCCGCTAAGGCGTGCAGCGCGCCTGGGGTCTACCAGGGCTACATCTCCCCTGGGATGATCTGTGCAGGTTACCTGGAGGGAGGAACAGACTCCTGCCAGGTACTGTAAGCTGATGGTGGTGAGCCTTAGTACAGAGTGAGACCTTTTGTGATTGTGTAAGTCTACATGTGTTAAATATATATATGCTGATATGTTTTCACTGCTGGTAAAATGTTAGCTGTGTCTAGGGCCTTTCTGTGAGAGCCTGGGGTTTTACTGTTGTGTTTGTGGCCCCCAGGGGGACAGCGGGGGACCTCTGGCATGCGAGGACTCAGTGTGGAAGCTGGTGGGGGCCACTAGCTGGGGCCAGGGCTGTGCTGATAGGAACAAGCCTGGGGTGTACACCCGCGTCACCCAGTCCCTCAAGTGGATCCACCAACAGATGGAGGTTAGGAAAGGGAGCAGGAGTTGGGGATTGGGGCTGGCAGGGATTGATGAACAAGTATTTGAGGGTTTATGAGAAGGGCCAAGAGTTTTGTTCTGACCAATAAAACGTCTTATCATGGGGTGCCATTTATCATGGGAGTTAGTGGGGAGAGAGCCAGAGAGTCAGAATGAAAGAGTGAATGAATGAATGAGGACATAATTCCTCAGTGTGTGTTCAACAAAGCAGAGACTTTTCGAACCACAGTGAAGCAGAGAGACTTGAACAGCTGTTGAGGAAGAGAAAGGGTATGATGCTTGAGCCTCCCCTTCTGTCCCTTGTGTTTCTTTTCTTATTCTGTTTCACGAGCCCAGCTGTTCTCCTATCCATCGATTCACAGAACTAAGACCGACAGCAGTGTTCTATTCACATACTGTGCCTCCCCTCCCCCAAATCCAGCAGCTGGCTGTACAATAGAGTACAGGGCTGTGTTCAGATATGTAGCTCAATTGGTAGAGCATGGCGCTTGTAACGCCAGGGTAGTGGGTTCGATCCCCGGGACCACCCAACCGTAAAAATGTATGCGCACATGACTGTAAGTCGCTTTGGATAAAAGCGTCTGCTAAATGGCATATTATTAAATATGACATGCCTCTCTGACACGTAGAGGAATAAATAATTTCAGCTCTTTTCATTATTTTATCTGCAACGTTCAGTGTGTTTCACTCTTGTGAATGTTACCCAGTGCTAACGCTATGTTTCCTTACTGACACCTAGTGGAGATGAAGTATAACTCAAACCCATGTCAATGTTTCTCTTCTCATGTGTCTGTGTTTCTACATCCCTAGAAAGAAGAGGCGCTGAACACCTCGGAAGTTAGTACGGACAACTGAATTAGTGGAGAAGTCTTTTTATACATGATACATCTATCAAAACTGTATAATATTGTACATTGCCTGGGACTTAAGAGTACTGCCAATGAACCAAATGTAGAATGCATAGCACAGGCCAGGGTTGGTCAGCCTAACAGTGACAGCAGCCCTCACAGGACAGGCACGGGCAAACCACCCCCAGAACAAGACACAATAGCCTTACAGACATGTTGGTGTTCAGAATAGACTAGAACAGCATCTGGATCAGAGTACAGTACAGTATAGTACAGTAAACCTTTGTCTGTCAGTTTGTATCATACAAATCATGTCTACAACCAAGCACAATGAAAGCAGTGGCACACTCAACAGTAGAGGTAAGGCATTGTTTATTCCAAAATAGAAAGCTCTAAGGCAAACCGAGAAAAGTGAACAACAGTAGATAAAAAGCGACAGCGACAGTAGAAATGTGAGAGACAGAGTATGCAGCTGAGCCTCACCTCACCCCGAGCCAGAAACACTCAGTGGGGATCTAAGTGCATCTCAGGTTGTCTGAATGACATCACAAGAGAAGAGGGAAAATTTGATGGAAACTATACAGTACATTGGGGCAGCTTTTCCCAACAACAAAGGCCCTGACTTGTGCAATGACATAAGAATAGAAGATGGAGAGTTTGGAAAAAGTCCTCCAGTCCATCTCAAACAGAGGACCAATGTGCTGCCTGTGAGGCTATTATTCTACAATGTAGAAAATTGTAAAAAATAAAGAAAAACCCCTGAATAAGTAGGTGTGTCCAAACTTTTGACTGGTACTATAAATAAAGATTAACGTGTGCAAAATATAGTTTTTAGACTGTGATCGACTTTGTACTGTGTCTATGTATTGTTGATCTGACTGCCTAAGCACTATTTCAGTTCCTTGTGATTGTGTTATGATACACATAGTGTACTGGATTGTGCACTTGAAGGAGTGACATCTACACTATTGTTATAAATGATTAAAAAACGTGACACACTGTATACACTGTGGCAAAACTGGACATGTTTGTATAAAATCAGGGTACTGCAATCAATTAACTGTGCAAGATCAAGTATATCTCGGTATATTTGAATGTAAGCCACAACTGTGATTGATAATGTAACATATTACTATGTCGTAGATACTGTAAGTCAGTGAACTGCAGTTTAGCTTCATTTGACTAATTTAACTATGGGTTAGTTAGGCTTTCTGTGGTTCTTGGCTATAGTTAAAGGGATAGTTAACACACATTACAAAATTGCTTATTGGTTCCTGACCCTGTAAGAAGTCTATGGACAGCAATCCATGTAAGCAGTCTGTAAGCAGTCTTAGTGTGACAGCAATCCATGCTTTGGTTTCATTTACCTGGCCACTGTTACAAATGCTAACATTGTAGTATTTGTGGCACAAATCCAATGCAAATCAGTGGTACCTACAGCATTTTTGCACCTCATGTCCAAATCATCCTAAAGTATCTGTGGTGGTCCTCTGTAGCTCAATTGGAAGAGCATGGCGCTTGTAACGCCAGGGTAGTGGGTTCGATCCCCGGGACCACCCATACGTAAAAATGTATGCACACATGACTGTAAGTCGCTTTGGATAAAAGCGTTTGCTAAATGGCATATTATTATTATTATTATATTATCTAAAAATGGATTGTGTAACTCAATGTTACTTATAGATGATTTTGACATGAAGTGCAAAAATGCTGATATACAGTGAGGGAAAAAAGTATTTGATCCCCTGCTGATTTTGTACGTTTGCCCACTGACAAAGAAATGATCCGTCTATAATTTTAATGGTAGGTTTATTTGAACAGTGAGAGACAGAATAACAACAAAAAAATCCAGAAAAATGCATGTCAAAAAATGTATAAATTTAATGAGGGAAATAAGTATTTGACCCCTCTGCAAAACATGACTTAGTACTTGGTGGCAAAACCCTTGTTGGCAATCACAGAGGTCAGACGTTTCTTGTAGTTGGCCACCAGGTTTGCACACATCTCAGGAGGGATTTTGTCCCACTCCTCTTTGGAGATCTTCTCCAAGTCATTAAGGTTTCGAGGCTGACGTTTGGCAACTCGAACCTTCAGCTCCCTCCACAGATGTTCTATGGGATTAAGGTCTGGAGACTGGCTAGGCCACTCCAGGACCTTAATGTGCTTCTTCTTGAGCCACTCCTTTGTTGCCTTGGCCGTGTGTTTTGGGTCATTGTCATGCTGGAATACCCATCCACAACCCATTTTCAATGCCCTGGCTGAGGGAAGGAGGTTCTCACCCAAAATTTGACGGTACATGGCCCCGTCCATCGTCCCTTTGATGCGGTGAAGTTGTCCTGTCCCCTTAGCAGAAAAACACCCCCAAAGCAAAATGTTTCCACCTCCATGTTTGACGGTGGGGATGGTGTTCTTGGGGTCATAGGCAGCATTCCTCCTCCTCCAAACACGGCGAGTTGAGTTGATGCCAAATAGCTCCATTTTGGTCTCATCTGACCACAACACTTTCACCCAGTTCTCCTCTGAATCATTCAGATGTTCATTGGCAAACTTCAGACAGGCATGTTTATGTGCTTTCTTGAGCAGGGGGACCTTGCGGGCACTGCAGGATTTCAGTCCTTCACGGCGTAGTGTGTTACCAATTGTTTTCTTGGTGACTATGGTCCCAGCTGCCTTGAGATCATTGACAAGATCCTCCCGTGTAGTTCTGGGCTGATTCCTCACCGTTTTCATGATCATTGCAACTCCACGAGGTGAGATCTTGCATGGAGCACCAGGGCGAGGGAGAATGACAGTTCTTTTGTGTTTCTTCCATTTGCGAATAATCGCACCAACTGTTGTCACCTTCTCAACAAGCTGCTTGGCGATGGTCTTGTAGCCCATTCCAGCCATGTGTAGTTCTACAATCTTGTCCCTGACATACTTGGAGAGCTCTTTGGTCTTGGCCATGGTGGAGAGTTTGGAATCTGATTGATTGATTGCTGTGTCTTTTATACAGGTAACAAGCTGAGATTAGGAGCACTCCCTTTAACACCTGGGAGCCAGAAATCTTTCTGATTGAGAGGGGGTCAAATACTTATTTCCCTCATTAAAATGCAAATCAATTTATAACATTTTTGACATGCATTTTTCTGGATTTTTGTTGTTGTTATTCTGTCTCTCACTGTTCAAATAAACCTACCATTAAAATTATAGACTCATCATTTCTTTGTCAGTGGGCAAACGTACAAAATCAGCAGGGGATCAAATACTTTTTTCCCTCACTGTAGGTAACATTGACTTGCATTGGATTTGTGCCACAAATGCTAAATAGTTAGCATTTTAAACAGTGGCCAGATAAACAAAACCAAAGCATTGATTACTCTCATACCTTGTCTATATACTTTTTAAAGGGTAAGGAAACCCATATGTAATTTATATTTGTCATATCTTGTTTTAAAACCAATTGATATTTCAATTCATTTCTCATTTGTAATTTTAAATATTTAGAAAACTTAATCGGACCCTGGAAAACAGTGCCGCTAACTTGAATAACAAACCTTTTATACATAAATGTTCCATAGAAAACAAAATAACACAAAAGAAACAACACATACTTCTCATGTCCGCCTATAAAAATCTAGTTTCTGATTTTTTTCTCATGGGGCCTATATGACCATGTGTAAGCCTTGGAGTCAATCATAATCAGAGCGGGCACATTGAGTGTGTGTGTGTGTGTACCCACAATTGAGTTAGTCATCATGCTAAGTTGTTGATTGGCTTAAGCCTTAAATAAATCCTATTAACTACATGTAGGGTGAGATAATTATCCTGTTTACCAGCAGCGTCCTCCTCGCAAGCAAGTTGATCCATCTGACCTAACACGAAGATAAAATGTGTGTGTAGGCTAGACTATTACCTAACGACAATTATTCTGGTTACTGAGTGGGCTCTGAATTACCACTTGTGAAGTAGGCCTAACTGTCTTTTTAATCGATTTTGATGCAGTTAGGCCTACTTTTATATACAACCAGCATCGTGTCATGTACAATTTACACATGAGGCAGGGATTGTGTGTCTGTGTTGTCAGTTGAACTCCTGATATTTACTGAATAATGCATAACCTGTAGCATTTATCATGTCAAGAGGCACAATTGGTTCTTTGGATGGGATCAGAGAAGGGCAGAATAGTTCATTAGAATTCATACTCAGGATGCAGTTATGGTTGTATCCAGCAGAGGGAAGCACATTCAATGTTAAAATTGTATTCACAGTTTCAAGAGACGTTTTAAAAGAACCTCAATAACAGCTTCAAGTAATGTGCCTATGCTTAATTCTGATGGTTCAAAATTGATAAGACAAAGGTATCATACCTTTTGTAATAGGCCTACTCCTCCCTTAGGAAAGTGGATAAGCTTCTCTAATTCATGTTATTTTTGTGTATTTACTAAACCGTATTTGAAATCAGTATTTTTTATTTTATTTCCTTGAACTGTACATTTCTGGGCACATTGCTTGAATCTGTTTCATAAAAAGGGTAAAGATCCTGATGTTTCCAATTTTCCTCAAATCCATGCAGCCTCTTATCGCTACAAGACTTCAATGTGTGTGTGATTGTGTTATCATAATGTGCTTTGATACAGATACTGCCCCAGGATAATTGGTGGATGGGGACCAACTCCGACAGGAAGTGGATGTTGTGAACATGTGACAGTACAGTACCTGTGCCCTTAAGAAATAATGACCCATGTAGGCTCATCAAATCAATTGTTGTCACTAAAACTTTCTCATTGGTTTTTCCATTGTGGTTGACTCATTGAGAATAAGGATTGGCAGCACTCACATAGTAATAGGCTACTGTATTAGCACAGCTTGATTGGTATCACAAAGGACCCATATTTCCATTCCACCGTTGTGACACAATACCACCCCTAGTTTCCCCAAATCTTTATGACCATCTGAGTTTAGTCATCTTGTTATTTTATTTTTGGCTTTGGCAGTTTCTATGGTGACAGAGCTGACCTGTTTACTGCAGTTCTCACCTCTCCCAATTCTGACCTTTACTTGACAGCCAAGATAAATGAGAAGCATCCAGACACAGGACTTGAACTCAAACATGAATTTCTGCTTGTCAGGCTATGATGATAGCTCCCACAACCTCTATTTACTGTGATGTGATTGTTTTCGCTCGTACATTATTTTTTATTAATGAAATTGATTCTTCCATCCTAAGGTTGAACTCCGTCTGCTCAGCCTGCTCTCATAGACTAGACGTAACATACTAAACACTCACATTTGAATATGTTGTTACATTTGGTATGGTTAAATAAGACAGAATGTAACTTCCGACAAATAACACTAACGTCTAGCAACTCAAAGGTTGCTTGTTTGAATCTCATCACGGACAACTTTAGCATTTTACCTACTTTGCTACTACTTACTACTTTTTAGCTACTTTTCAACTACTTAGCATGTAGCTAACCCTTTCCCTTTGTCACGCCCTGACTCTAGGGACTTGTATTGGTTGAGTCAGGGTGTGTATTTTCTGTGTTGGGTTTGTCTATGTTAGTTTCTAGATCGTTTAGATCTATGTTGGCCAGGGTGGTTCCCAATCAGAGGCAGCTGTAGCTCGTTGTCTCTGATTGGGGACCATACTAAGCAGCCTGTTGGCACTAGTGGGTTGTGGGATCTTGTTCCGTGTGAGGTATGTTATTTGTCTACCTTGGACTTCACGTTTCGTTTGTTGTTTTGTCGTGTGTTCAGTACGTAAATAAATCTGAATGCATGTCACGCTGCGCCTTGGTCCTTCTCGTTCATGAACGATTGTGACACCCTTACCCGAACCTTAACCATTTAACCTAACTCCTGACTCTAACCTTAACCCTTACTTTAACCCTAACCCCTAGCCTAGCTAACATTAGCCACCTAGCTAACGTTAGTGTTAGCCACCTAGCTAACATTAGCCACAACAAATTGAAATTCGTAACATATCCTACGAAATGTAATTCGTAACATATCATACGAAATGGATGATGGACATCCACAAATTAATACATACCATACGAAATGTAACATACCATACTAAATGGAGGGAGACATAGTTCTTTTAAACGTTCTCTTTGCAGATGCCAGCCAGCCTTTCTCAAGTAATTCAAAGGCACAATTAAGACTTGTCTCTTCCAGTACAATGGAGGCTGGGCTCTGGTGAGGCAATGGTGCTTTCTGCTCTGCAGCTGATTGTGTTCACCACCCGACAGACCCATTCCTCCCTCATCTGTATTCCCTGATGCCCCATCTACACTCTCTCTCCATAAATAGCTTCATCACCTTGAAAGGCCATTGTTGTAACACTCACAAATTAGTCTTTTTCAATCATTTCTCGCCTCAACTCCTCTCTCCTGTTGAGTAATAACACAGCTCTAACATGACAAAGATCCATTATCTTCATGGCTCATATATTCTCATCGATTGGAAAATACACGGTTGCATCTTAATCCGAGGTTAGCCCTGCTACAAAGTCCAACTCTGTTCAATTACAAAGAAGATGTTGGCAATCAAGAAGATACATGCTCATTATTCTATGTGTCTTTTGGCAATGTAGTTTAGACGTTCTTGTTCTGTAAATATAACAACTAAAACATTAGGGATGGAGAACCTCTACCCCCTAGTTTTACAGAAGATAAAAAGTTATCTGTTGTCTCCCTATCTCTGTAGGCCTAGATAATTTTTTATCTCTGTTTCAAAGTGAATGCTGCAGCCTTTTGAGAGTGCAGTCCACTATTGCAAAGCTACTAGTTTCATTGGAAAAAGAGACTGCATTGAAACTTAAAACCTAGACAAGACACAAATTCAGTAGTGTAAAGTACTTAAGTAAAAATACGTTAAGGTACTACTTAAGTCATTTTTTGGGGTATCAAAACTTTACTTTACTTTTTCTATTCTTGACAACTTTTACTTTTATTCCACTACATTCCTAAAGAAAATAATATACTTTTTATTCCATAAATTTTTTACCTGACACCCAAAAGTACTCATTACATTTTGAATGCTTAGCAGGACAGGAAAATGGACCAATTCACGCACATATCAAGAGAACATCCCTGGTCATCCCTACTGCCTCTGATCTGGTGGACTCACTAAACACAAATGCTTAATTTGGAAATTATGTCTGAGTGTTCGAGTGTGCCCCTGAATATCCGTGAATTTAAAAAAAACAAGAAAATCGTGCCATCTGGTTTGCATAATATAAGGAATTTGAAATGATTTATACTTTTACTTATACTTTTGTATATTTTTGCAATTACATTTACTTTTGATACTTAAGTATATTTAAAACCAAATACTTTTAGACTTTTACTCAAGTAATATTTTACTGGGTGACTTTCACTTTTACTTGAGTCATTTTCTATTAAGGTATCTTTACTTTTACTTAAGTATGACAATTGGGTACTTTTTGCACCACTGCACAAATTCAACAATACCCACCCTTATCTCTACTCACACAGACTCATTCACTGACTCAAGCACATATCCTCATATCCACAGAAGTTGTACCAGATGTCTTTGTCCTAGTACTGCACAATAACACATCAGTCACGATAGTCTCATAGTATGACGGGTATGGATTTTGCATCCTGAGGTGACTCGCAACCCGAAGAACTCTATATCACTAGAGAGCATTGTCATGTACTGGGTGTCCATAGTTATCAGAGTGTCATTGATTTTGTGGAGATGTGGTTAACTCCTGTTATTTTTCTCCATGGCCTAATTAAAGATTCAGAAGGGACCTTGTCTCTGTGTTGATGTTGTGTCCCAGGGGGTGGTGTAATTCTGCTAACAGACAGGAAAAGGCCCTGTGTCAACCAGGATGCTGAGGCGGCACTTCAATGCTGGCATCCATACTGATGGAGGTCGCTTCCTTCATCTGACCGCTGTGAGTTAACTGTACCTCCATCGCTAGGACTCCACACGACCTGTAAATGAACTCACCGCTTTACATGCATATGGCACACCCCAGCTGTCAATTTATGCTAATGCCCCTCGAATTAGCCATGGAAAACAATACATTTTCTCAGAGAGTTGATGGGGAGTTTTCACAAGGAGCCTTACCACAGTCTTTTGTGTCAGAACACTTGCTGACTTTGTGGGTAGTGAGGCAGAGGCATGGATAGAATTCAAGTGAAAGTGGCCCAAAATTAAAACAAGGTCTTGCAAGCTTAGTTAATATTCCAGCAAGTAATCAATAGAGTTGGTTAGTTCATTATTCTGACAGTAGTTTGCACGTCTTTCTTTTGACACCTGTTTGCAGAAATGGTCTGGCCATAGGGCAGTTTGGGCAAATTACCAGTGGGCTGGTCCATCTCATGGGAGTTTTTGGTTTGTTAAAAAATGTGCCTGTTAAGAAATATTATTATGATTTTTGTGTAGAATTATCATAATTTGGGTAATGGGTTGCTGTTCCATTTCACAGACACCGGCCCAAAGTAGTTTAGTGGGCCGACCCATTTGCCCCTGGTGTGCTGGTGTGTTGGAAATGCCCAGGCCGATTTATGGTCCCAGTCCGCCCCTGCCTGTTTGTGTATCAATAGTTGGCTGTCAATGTGGTTCTGCTTGGTGGTTACCAGAAAATTATTTATTACTATTTTATTAGGCTACTACTTGTTTTACTCTATTACAGTTTCTTACTGTTATTTTACTGCTGCTCTTTAATTACTGCTGCTCTTTTATTTTTTACTTATCTATTTTATACTTAATACTTATTTTTCTTAAAACTGCATTGTTGGTTAAGGGCTTGTAAGTAAGCATTTCACTGTAGGGTCTACACATGTTGTATTCGGCGCATGTGACAAATACAATTTGATTTGATTTATGACATAAATCTAACTTAATGATGGAATTTAAAACATGGGATGTATCTTATTTGGTATGCCTTGCTGTGCTTTGGATGATATGGCATCTTGTGTGAGTAGAGCTGTAACAGCCTAATGCTCTGCTATCTTCTGCAGGTAAGTAGCAGCTCTGGAATAAGCTTTTTGCTGAGTCTTAAAGTCCTACTCCAGTCTCCTTTTTAGCTCATTATCACCTGATTTACTTAACAAAAGGCATATCTCAATAGGTTTTCCAGGTATCCTCATGACATATCACAAGTGGAGGAGGGTGAGCCTTTCCTATTTTGTTCTCTATTGCTCCTCTATTATTCATCACGCAAGGGGGAGGCCGATGACATCACGATTCCCCATCAAACCAAATCAAATCAAAGTTCATTGACCACGTACACAGATTTTCAGATGTTATCGCAGGTGCACGAAATGCTTGCAGTAATAATACCTAGCAATACAAAAGAATATGCACATAATCCAAAAAATTAAAATTAAGAAATTAAGAAATATCAGAACGAGCAATGTCAGAGTCCAGAATATAAATATGTAAATATGTACACTGAGTATACAAAACATTAGGAACACCTTCCTAATATTGAATTGCACCCCCTTTTGCCCTCAGAAAAGCCTCAATTCGTCAGGGCATGGACTCTACAAGGCGTCGAAAGTGTTCCACAGGGAGGCTGGGCCATGTTGACTCCAGTACTTCCCACAGTTGTGTAAAGTTGGCTGGATGTCCTTTGGGTGGTGGACCATTCTTGATACACACAGGAAATTGTTGAGCGTGAAAAACCTAGCAGCATTGCAGTTCTTCACACACTCAAACCGGTGCGCCTGGCACCTATTACCATACCCTTAAATCACTTAAATATTTTGTCCTGCCCCTTCACCCTCTGAATGGCACACATACACAATGTCTCAATTGTTTCAAGGCTTAAAACTCCTTCTTTAACCGATCTCCTCCCCTTCATCTACACTGATTGAAGTGGATTTAATAGGTGACATCAATAAGGGATCATAGCTTTCACCTTGATTTACCTGGTCAGTCTATGTCATGGAAAGATCAGGTGTTCCTAATGTTTTGTACACTCAGTGTGTTTATATATATAATGCTGTCTGGACAGTATGGACAGTATATGAATAGAAAAGGTGTGTTCAGCAGTAGTTATATAGGATGAGCCATGACTAGAATACAGTATATACATTTACATTTTAGTCATTTAGCAGATGCTCTTATCCAGAGCGACTTACAGTTAGTGAGTGCATACATTTTCCATACTGTCCCCCCGTGGGAATCGAACCCACAACCCTGGCGTTGCAAGCGCCATGCTCTACCAACTGAGCTACAGGAGGAACATGAAGCTTTTGACCCTCTCCACTGCAGCACCGTCGATATGGATGGGGGCGTGCTCTCTCTGCTGTCTCCTGCAGTCCACGATCAGCTCCTTTGTTTTGTTGACGTTGAGGAAGAGGTTATTTTCCTGGCACCACTCCTCCAGGGCTCTCACCTCCTCCCTGTAGGCTGTCTCATCGTTGTTGGTAATCAGGCCTACCACTGTTGTGTTGTCAGTAAACTTGATAATTGAGTTGGAGATGTGCGTGGCCACACAGTCATGGGTGAACAGGGAGTACAGGAGGGGGCTAAGCAAGCAGCCCTGTGGGGTCTCCGTGTTAAGGATCAGTGTGGTGGAGGTGTTGTTGCCAACCTTCACCACTTGGGGTCGGCCCGTCAGCAAGTCCAGGACCCAGTTGTACAGGGAGGGGTTCAGACCCAGGGCCCTGAGCTTAGTGATGAGCTTGGAGGGCACTATGGTGTTGAAGGCTGAGCTGTAGTCGATGAACATAATTCTTCTATAAGTATTTATCTTGTCCAGGTGGGATAGGGCAGTGTGCAGTGCAATGGTGATTGTGTCGTCCGTGGATCTGTTGGGGCGGTATGTGAATTGTAGTGGGTCTAGGCTGTCGGGTAAGGTGGGGGTAATATGGTCCTTAACTAGCCTCTCAAAGCACTTCATGATGACAAAAGTGAGTGCTACGGGGTGACAGTCATTTATTTCAGTTACCTTCACTTTCTTGGGTACAGGAACAAATGGTGGACATCTTGAAGCAAATGGGGACACCAGACTGGTTTTGATAGATTTTATTTATTAGGATCCCCATTAGCCAACACCAATGGCGACAGCTAGTCTTACTGGGGTCCGACATATAACGAAAATACATTACAGACTAAATACTTGACAATTTACATATGGGATATGGAGAGATTGAATATGTCCATAAACACTCCAGCCAGCTGGTCTGCACATGCTCTGAGGACGAGGCTTGGGATGCCGTCTGGGCCGACTGCCTTGGGAGGGTTAACACTTAAATGACTTACTCACGTCGGCCATGGAGAACGAGAGCACACAGTCCTCGTGAGCGGAGGGGGCGGCTTGATGTTGTTTTCCTCGAAGCAGACGAAGAAGGTGTTTAGCATTCCCTTTATAATCTGTGATTGTCTGGAATCCCTGCCACATACGTCTCATGTCTGAGCCGTTGAATTGCGGCTCCACTTTGTCCCTGTACTGTTGTTTGCCTCTTTGATTGACTCTTTTAGACCAACTCCTTGAATGCCCTACCCTAGTTTGCAATTATGTCTAAAACACTATTTTGCTCAAAAACGTATTTGTTTACCCTTTAGTGTGTGTACGTTACTGTATTTATATTTGGAATATAGTTTTTCAACAGTAAAAGTAAAATAATTGCTGGAGGAGGTATTGTTGCCTCTTCATCGAAACTACAATTAGAACTTCTCTTAGATCAGCGACAGACATGTCAGGTTGAAATGATCAAGCTGCTTGACATGCTATGATTAAGTAAATATATTGTTATGTTACTTTTTATCTTTCCTTTTTTGATTTGTCAAAGATAAGCTAAATGGAATTGGGTTTCCATTCAAAGTAAATCTTGACTATTCTTTGTGAAAGGTTATTTCTGCTCTCAATCTATTTTCTGCACCATTCTTGTACCTCTTTTGTGTTTCACAAAGCAGTCATACCCACAAAGGAGGTTCAAAACCTGTGATTTTTTGTCAGGAGAGAAGTAACTGTCTCTTTTGTTCGGTGTGCAGTGTTGCAGAGAGACCAAAAAGCAATTTGGAATTACGGAGGCCCAGGCACTGATTAGCAATGGTAGGTTGGCTAAAAATGACTTTTTAATGACCAAAACATCACATATTTATGATTTTCTGTTTGTAGCATATTTTGAAATTGCAAGTACATAGTGAGTGTGTTTGTGTGTGTGAGAGAGAGTGTGTAAGTTAGTAATGATAATACACTGTTGCCACTATATTCAATCAAATGACTGACCGGTCGTGTTAAGGCATGTCCACACTGACTGAGGTTCTATTGGTTGTAGCTCCAACTGTCACCTGTCTCTCACACCCAGCTAGGCTCTGTAGGGAGACAATCGCTATCTATCTCTGGCTCACTAACCTTCCTCATTCTTTTTCATCTGTGCAACTGACTTCCAGTGGGCCTGCCAGTATTCCTAGATCGAACTGGCAGAGATTCCAGCTCTGCAGATGTTGATGCACCAACTGCTCTCAATAGCTATCTGGCCAATGACAGTAAGGAGGGAGACAATTCCAGCAGGAGTATCATAGAGATGAAGGCGGGGGTTTAGCCTGTAAAATGACTGTGTCCCGGTAAATCCAGAAACGCTATGAGATTTTTATATTTACCATCGGTAATGTAGCTCCTAAACAGTGGATTTTCAACCATATCAAATAGCTCTATACAGGACCTAATAAACCAGCTGTCTCTGTGGAGCTATGGCTGGCTGATGCACAGTGTTGGGGAACATCAAGTACTTTCTCCTGATCGATTTCTAAGAGGTTCTCTGGTTGAGATGAAATTGGCTACTCGCTCTGGACTGAATGCTGGAGAGGCCACGCGGGGCAAATGATGGGCAGACATCTGTGTGCGTTTTATCTGCATTATACGGGGTAAAGCATTCAAAGTGTACCATCTGGGGTTGTGTTCAGCCTTATAGAAGATGATGACAGGGAGTTGTGCTGATATTCCAAAACCATGGCTTGGTGGGATTCATATGTACCTGTGCAGGAAACATGTAGAAATACTGGATAAGAGACATGAAGGTTAGATTTAATCTCTAAACCATTACAAATATCTCTCAAGTCATCCTGACAGTTGATTAAACTGACAAATATAGTTTTACAATGCATTTGAATGGATGCACTTCACCATAATACACATTTCCTTTGCTTAAACTTTATTGTGCTGGTTGATTAGCTATACAAAGCCCACAGCACAATCATTTCCAGACTCTCCATGTCTCTCAAAGCAACAAACCAGTGGAGTCAAGTTAGTGAGCTTCCCTTTGCCACATTATCATTATTCATTTGAGCTCTCCCAGAGAAACAAACACTGCCAGAGGACAGCGCAGCTGGAGCATCAACAGCCAGAGGGTACAACCATTATCATGAAACCCAACTAACACCTCGAGCAGCACAGTGTGGGTTCCTTGTGAAAATTGCTTAACACATTGTGTTGGCAGAATGTGTTATACTATTTGATTGTATGGTGGGTCTGATAGAACAGAGGACAGCTGGCATGAAGAGGGTTGAGAAGAATCACTCTTCACAGCTAATGCTACAAGGACATAGAGTGTTCCTTCCCCACAGGTTCAAGACGTTGGATAGACATTCAATTTGTGTTGAGATTGAGTTGTCTACAAATTGAATTTTAAGTGGAAAAATTGTGTACCTTTATCCTATCAATGATTTGTGAAATCTAGGTTACATTTATGTTTATGTTGATGATTAACTAGTCATGTTGATGCATCGTTATCACATTAAAGTATGTTGAAATTAGATTTCTGTTGCCTGGAGGTAATCTCAGAACAAAATCAGGTCAAAATAATAAACAAAGTCTATCAATAACAGGCTAAATTAGATTGTATGCTTGTATTTTATGGAAAACATAAGTGTTATGTGCATGTACATTGAGTAGATAACATGAGTAAAAAATAAGGTTTGTTTGACCAAGCATTATTGTGTTTACCGAAGTTCTACTCAAGAACTCTGTCTTACGGCACAATGAATTACACCTTGGGCAAATCAACAGTGGTAAAAATCACTAGGCTGCTCAGTGTAATCTGTGCCAGTAAATAAAACAGATGCTTATTTGTTTTCTCCTGTAGGGAAATATAGATTAGTACCGGATTGACATGATAAAGGTTACCCTGAATTACAGAAGCAATTTTCCAGCCTTTTTTCATCTGCTTGAAATCTGTTAGGCCAATCGTCAAACACAAGTAAAAAATATTATTGGGCAAACATTATAACAGGTATTGAAGTGTCAGTAAGTTTTGGGAAGCAGTGTCCGGAACAGTATGAAATCATATCAATAAACTTGTTGAAAAGTAAAGCCATTATTCTCTTATTTCTTAATTAGATTGTATGGGTATAAAAACACAATGGGTGGAAGTGCTCTAGTTTTGAGTGCTAGGGAACAGATTTATGTGTGTGTGCCCCCGTGTTAGATTACTTTTTCTAAAGCCATCAAATGAGTCATAATGTTGCTTTTAGAATTTCCATTAACACCTGCCAACCATCACAGCTTAGCAACTCAGTGGGCTTACCATGTTTATAAGACATTGCCTTTGAGGCATTGCCATCAATCACAGCTGCTGCAATATATCGTCATGTAGCCTACCCAAGCCCTCTGCACCCATTCATGGTCTAGTCTAGAGACAGACATGAGCCAACAGTGCTGGCTGTCAGAGCATTGAATAGTAACACAAAACATTATCCAAGAAAAGGCATGGCAAAACTGAAATGTACAGTATAATTTATACACCTGGTGAGACATCTCATTTCAGCATAGTGGCTGTTCCATGATTGAAGTCGATGGGTTTAGCTTTATCTCACTGGAGGCAGATCACAACTCTAGAGCTAACTTGAATCAAAGGACTGAGGAAGTTGAGCTTGCCTTGCTGCAGTACAGAGCACAAAAAAATAACATCCCTTCCAGGACATAAGCCCTCTTGAGACAGGCTCTTTATTTTAATTAAATCCCAAATTTCTCTAACAGCAGAATATCATCTGCCTGCCACATTGTCACAGGGAACTATAGATCCTAATATGAGAAGGCAAGCGGTGGGAGTAGGTATACAATCCATAGGCCTACTCCCCAACCAGCTCAGAATGTTGCTGGTATGTATGTTCAAAACCAGGAAGTTAAAAGATAGGAAGTGTTTCATAATCCTCTGACAGTTTCAGCTGTGAGATATATTGGCAGCTAAAATTACATAAAATTGATTTCCTGCAAGAAAATCCAGGGAGAGGAAGAAGTATGGGGCCTCTTAGCAGATTCTTATTAATTAATAGATTGTCTCAGGGGGTGAAGAAGTTATGTAACACTGTGGTGATTCAGTCCCATGGCGGAGACAGGAAAGCACTATAGGTGTCTCACAGGATGAGCCTAACTAGTGTGTTCTATGATGAAATTCTTCACTCAGATACTGTACGTAGAGCAAAGACCATCTGCGCAATAACAGCAATGAATCCTGTGGCTTGAATTGAATAACATTGGATTCTGTCACCAGAGGCATTTACTAAGGAGCTACTCCAAAGCCTACAATTGAAGTGATTTATGATTTTTATGATTTTTATTAGGATCCCCATTAGCCGACGCCAATGTTGACAGTTAGTCTTCGTGGGGTCCAACACATAACAAAAAATGCATTACATACAAAAGTAATTTACAATTCACATAAATGTAAAACATGAACATAGATATTACAGACTTACATATGAAGATACATTTTAAAATAAATACAACTAACAACACAAATTTACACAAATAAAAAAAATAGAAACAATACAACTAAAGAATAATAATGTGAGTGTTTGTGTGTGTGTGTGCATCTATCAGTTACACATGTCAGTACATACACACAAAAATGGGGAGAGGCGTTGTTCCGTGAGGTGTTGCTTTATTTGTTTTTGAAACCAGGTTTGCTGTTCATATGCACTATATGAGATGGAAGGGAGTTGCATGCAATCCTCGCTCTATATAATACTGTATGTTTTCTTGCATTTTTTCTGGACCTGAGGACTGTGAAGAGACCCCTGAATGCATGTCTGGTGGGGTAAGTATACCTGTCAGAGCTATATGTAAGTTGATTATACAGACAATTTTGAATTTTCTCACAACAAAAAGATAATTAATGCAGTCAATCTCTTCTACTTTGAGCCAAGAGAGACCGACATGCATACTGTTGACATTAGCTCTCTGTGTACATTGAAGGGCAAGAAGCTTTTCTATGTCCTTCTTTGCAGCACTTTACCATATCACCGGGCAAGAGTCAAGATTACATAAAACTAGAGCCTGCAGGACTTGTTTGGTCGCCTGTGGCGTTAGAATGCTGAGCATCTCTTTATCACAGACAGACCTCTCCCCATCTTTACAACAATTGAATCAATATGCCTTGACCATGACAATTGACAGTGTAAGGTGACTGAAAGAGATCAACCAGGCTCTACGTAGTGTATTTTAATGGTTTGTGACTCACTGACACCGCTCTCTGGGAATAAAGCAGCCCAAGAGTTAACACACAGGAACTTTATTTAAATACACTGAGGAATATGAACATGGGCTATACAGTGGGGAGAAGAAGTATTTGATTCACTGCCGATTTTGCAGGTTTTCCTACTTACAAAGCATGTAGAGATCTGTAATTTGATCATAAGTACACTTCAACTGTGAGAGTATCGGAATCTAAAACAAAAATCCAGAAAATCACATTGGTTGATTTTTAGGTAATTCGTTTTGCATATTATTGCATGACATAAGTCATTTGATACATCAGAAAAGCAGAACTTAATATTTGGTACAGAAACCTTTGTTTGCAATTACAGAGATCATAAGTTTCCTGTAGGTCTTGAACAGTTTACACACTGCTAGCAGATTTTGGCCCACTCCTCCATACAGACCTTCTCCAGATCCTTCCAGGTTTCGGGGGCTGTCGCTCGGGCAAGGGACTTTCAGCTCCCTCCAAAGATTTTCTATTGGGTTCAGGTCTGGAGACTGGCTAGGCCACTCCAGGACCTTGAGATGCTTCTTCACGGAGCCACCTTAGTTACCCTGGCTGTGTGTTTCAAGTGTTGTCATGCTGCAAAGACCCGGCCATGACCCTATTCAATGTCTTACTGAGGGAAGGAGGTTGTTGGCCAAGATCTCGCTGACATGGCCCCATCCATCCTCCCCTCAATCACGGTGTGCAGTCAGTCCTGTCCCTTTTGCAAAAAAGCATCCCCAAAGATTGATGTTTCGCACCTCCATGCTTCCACGGTTGGGATGGGTTCTTGGGGTGATTAACGATCGGCGGTCTGTCGGGTCCTGTCTGTGGACTAGTTTTCTTGTTAAGGATCTCCAGTTTCCCGAGGGTTCGGGAACGCTCCGGGGAGTCTCTTGATTTCCGCACCTGCATCCGCTTAGCACTGGCACACTGGTCCTGATCATCACCCTTCTTAGGCTCTGGCCTAACATCCATTCCCGCCGGATCGTTAGCCAAGTGAACAGTAGGTTTAGAGTATCATCTCTTAGAGCCTAGCGTTAGTTTTGTTGTTTTTGCACCTTGTTTGGTTTGTTGCTTACTTACCCCGCGTTTTGTTCCATCTGCAGTCACCACGTCCCGGGAACCTTATCCAACCTCTACGTGGTGGTGGCCGCTGCCACTACAGGGATGGGATCAACCACTGCCCCCCAACAACTAATCAACGCCGCCCGCTCTCTGTTCCCTGGATTATTCAGCATCACTCTTGAATTTGTAAATAAACACTCACCCGTTTCCAACTTACCTTGTCCTAGTCTGCTTCGTTCTGGCTTAGCAACTTTCGTGACAGAACGATCCACCAAATGAACCGGCGGACCTGGACTCTCTGTCGCCATGCCATTACCCAGCAGGAGAAGATGTTGGGCCATCATAGCACGGTACTAGGGATCGTGTTGTAGTTCGGACCCTTCTACCTGGGTGTGAGGAGGGTCCAGACTTAACGCAGTGTCCGGTGGAGGATCCACTCGATTTCACCATTCTAGCCTGCTGCTTCGGAAGCTGTGTCCTTCCGTGAGCCCAAGGTTCCGACGTTGGATAAATATGAGGGGGAGCTGGGAAGATGTTCCTTCTTATGCAGTGTGGATTAGTGTTCGATCAGCCCTACTCTTAGCAGCCAGACAAGGCTAGAGATAGCCTTTGTGATTGAGTTGCTGCGTGGTCGGTGGCTGGAGTGGGCTTCAGCCGTTTGGGACCACAGGATCCCTGCATGGCTTCATACCAGGGGTTCACGGCCGGATGAGGAAGCTCTTCAACCATTCCCGTCCGAGGGAGGGACGCAGCTAGGGCGCCTGTTCGCTTCGCCAGGAACCTTAGCGTGACGACTTCGTGATCGAGTTCAAGACGTTGGCGTGTGGAGGTGGGTGGACGAGGAGGAGGCTCTGCAAGCGGCCTTTTACCAGGGTCTGTTGAGCAGCTCAAGGATGAGTTGATCTCTATCCGGAGCCCTAGTGACCTGGACAGCTGGTAGCCTTGTCTATTCGGGTGGATAATCGAGGTCCAGAGCCAAGGAGGAGACGCACAATGGTTCCGTCCAACCGATCAGCTTCGCAGGTTTCAGTTCGGGTCGTCGAACCGCGCGGCTCTAAAGTTGGGAGGACGTGAGCCGTTCGACCTCCTCAATACCTCTGTCAGACCCATTTCAAGCTACCCTTATGAACAGAAATGAGGCTTAGCGATAGACACTATGATTTCGATTCAGGTGCCATGGAAGTCTGAGATGCCGAGGGTAGAACTGCTTGGGCTTTCCAAGACAATGCCGGAAGCCATTGCTTCCTGGGCCGCAGTTCTGGCACGTTCACGGTGAGACTGAACCGGGTTAAGATGCGGCGTTGTCGGGGAATCATTCGAGATGATTTCATTCTTCATTCTGCCATCTTCCCATGTTCCTCGTCCTTGGATAATCCCTGGCTGAAGGAACACAATCCCACGTTCGTGGGTGACGGGCAAGGAGTTGGTCCTGATTGTCAGTGCTAACATGTCTCAAGACTCAATGCCCCATTCGGTTCCCGCAGTCAGGTGATTGAGGCTAAACCCCCAGATTTGTCCTGGTTCCGAGACTATCACTGGGGGAAGTTTTCAGTAAAGGTGGCTCTGTCACACCCTCCCCGACCACCATATGATTGAAGCACATCCAACCTGTTCCCTGGAGTCACCAGACCCAAGGGAAGGTTATGGCAGTATCTCCCACCTGGGTAAAGAGAGGCTTTGGAGACCTACATCAAGAGGTCCTAGCTGACTGGTCTCATTAGGTCCTCGTTCACCCCTGGGGGCAGGATTCTTCTTTGTGGGTAAGATGGCTCTCTTCGACCGTGTGGTATTGATTATCGGGGGTTAAATGACATCATATTGCGATCAAGAACATCCCCAGCCCTTGACAGTTCTGCCTTCGACGCTCTTTGCTAGGAAAGGTGCCTCCGGTGTTCAAAGCTAGACCCTACGCAAAACGGACAGAGTCCGGATGGTAGAGGGATTTGAGGACGAGATTGGTTCGGTTTCATATACTCCGATGGGTCACTTCTGGTATCCAGGTGATGCCGTTTGGACTGACCAATGCTCAGCGGTATTCCATATGAGTGAACGACGAACCTGAGAGATATGATCGGTCTTTGTGTTTTGTTTACCTGGATGACATTCTGATCTTCTCGGGAGAAACCTTCCGACCAGTCCCATGTCCGGCAGGTTCTTGCAGCACGTGTTGGAGAATCGACTGTTCCGTGAAGGCCGAAGTCTCAGTTTCACGCCCACACGACATCCTTTCCTCGGGTACTTCCATCTCCAGGGAAGAGATTAGGATGGACCAGGGAGGTTAGAGCTGTTCTGGAATCGTGTTTGGCAAGATTGCGTGCCCAGAGATTTTGGGGTTATAATTTCTACCGGAGATTCATCGATTAGGGCTGCAGTAATGGCTCCGTTAACTGGCCTTGACTTGCGGTCAGGACCTTCAAGTGGAATCCGGAGGCGGATCGAGCGTTTCTGGATTGGAAGAGGTGATTCAACCTGTACCGATTCTCTCTTAAAACTCGGACACGCGCCCGTCAGTTCGTCGTTGAGTGAGACGCGTCTGATGGGAGTTGGCGCCATCCTGTCGCAGCCGACACCAGGACAGTAACTCCATCCTGCGCCTACACTCTCGTCGCCTTTCGACTACGGAGAGGAATTCGATGTGGGTAACCGGGAGCTGCTCGCGGTGAAACTTGCCTTGGAGGAGTGGCCCACTGGTTGAGGGCGGAGCAACCGATTATTTCAACGACCACAAGAATCTCGCTTCACAGTGGGCAATCAGGATAAACGTCTCAACTCCGGTCCAGGCCAGGTGGTTGAGTTGTTTTGGACGATTGGAAGTTTTCCCTGAACGTTCGACCTGGATCTAAGACCGGTGGGAGGCGGGACCCTTTGTCCCGGATGTTCTCCAAGACGGAGGAGAGGTCCAAGACCGAGACAATTCTCCCCGGAACTGCGTCTGTGGGAGCAGTTACATGTGGAAGATTGAGGAGGAGGTGCTGACGGCCCTTGGACTCAGCCCGTCCCGGGTAACAGTCCACCCGGTCGGTTGTTTGTGCCTGAGTCGGTTCGCCTCTGCTGTCTCAAATGGTCCCTGCGCCAGCAAAGATGGTTGTCACCCCTGACGTGGTACTCGGACAATGCGTTTCTCAGGACGTTTTTTGGTGGCACTGCCGTGGCCGAGAATTTTTTCGGGCGTTTTGTTGCTGCCTGTCCAGTGTGTGCAGCGAATAAGAGTACCACGAACGGCCCAGCTCTGGACTACTTCACCCCCCTTCCTATTCAGCGACCATGGTCGATCTGGGCCTGGACCGTCCAGCCAATGGGTTGCCTGGGCTTGAGGGAAACACTTTACTGCTGTGACTTATCGTGGACAGATTCACAAGTTCACCACTCTGCCACCAAAAAGTTTCGGAATAGAGGTTGTCCACGGCTTGGCCCAGTACACGAAGCTCCGACCGTGGCCCGGGGGTTTGTACTCTGCTGTCTGGAAGTCCTTCTGTTTGGCCATGAGCTACAGTCAGTCTCACATCTGGTTTTCACCTCAATCCAATGGTTTGGCGGAGAGCCAACCAGAAGATGGAATCCACATTCACGCTGCCTGGTCTCTCTCCAGTCCCCACCTCCTGGGTCTCTGGTTGGGTTTCAGCTGAGTACGCCCACAATACTCTCCCCACATCTGCCACTGATGTCTCCCTTCCAGTGCCTGTGAAGGGCTACCAACCCCCCCGTTCCCTTCCTAGGAGAAGGAGCCTTCTGCCGTTCGTTCGAGCCTATATCTGTGCTACACTGACCTGGCATTTCACAAGGCACCTTAGAATAGACCGGCATCAGGCCTGCATAACGCTCGTGCCGATCCCCGCCCTGCTCCAATATCGCATCGAGAGAATTCGGCCACTAAGAAAGATCCTGCTACGATGAGCTCCAAAGGTACCAAGTTCATTAATCGGGTTTGCGGTGGCAAGGTGATAATCCAGTGGTAGTTCAATCCCACCACCGAGAATGCGCCAGAGAGATCCCCACCTTTCGGTTGCTCCCATCTAAGCCTGTTTTCTTCAGTCCTCTGCTGCCTCCTCCTGGCCTCCTCCCTCCTCCTCCTCAGATGATCGAGGTGGTCGCCTTGGCACGGTGGCACGATCATGGGATTCCCAGAATCATGCACTGCCTGCATCTCAGGGACTGGGAGGCATGGTCCTGAAGAGAGGAGTTGATCTCATGAATGATCCGTAGATAAGAAACCATTTCAATTATGCTGGGAGTCTCACCGGAAGCAAGCCACGGAGGGGGGAACAACTGAATCCTGCAGCCTGAGCTGGTCCGGGTGGGGATAGCTTTTCTGTTGTGATTCAGTTTCCCCGAGGTTCGAACGCTCTGGGAGCCTCTGACTTGACTCATCCCATCAGCAATCTGCAATACCTGGTCCGATCATCAATTAGGTTTGGTCTAACATCCAGCCTTCGCTGATCATAATAATAGTAGAAGTACTAATTCATATCCGTTAGTTTGTTGTTTTGTGCAAATGTTGGTTTATGCCGTTTACTTACTCTCGCTTTTGTTCCATCTAGAGTACCTACGAACTGCATCTAACTCAACTGCAGTCATGCTGCCACTCCAGGAGCGGGACTAACCACTGCACCCTAAATAACTAATCAACGTCACTCGCTTCAATTCCTGGATTATTCAGCATCAACTCTTGAATTTGTAAATAAACACTCACCTCGTTTAAATCCTACCTTGTCTGGTCTGCTTTGGGTTTGGGCTTAGCAACTCGTGACAGTTATATATCCTCTTCTTTCCCTCTAAACACAGCGAGTAGAGTTAGACCAAAGTTATATTTTTGTTATCAGACACATGATCTCTCCCATTCCTCCCTCTGAATATCTGATGGTATTAAAATCAGATTTGCCTGCCAAAACATCTGAGTAGGGGGACTCTAGGCATGTGGGATAACCGCTAACACGAGCAGCCACCACGGGTTTTCGAGACGTGGTCCACTTTCACCGGTAGGTCATTGACCAGTCCTGCCGTAGTTCTGGGCTGATCCCTCACACTTCCTTACATATTGATGCCTCGCCACGAGGGAGATCTTGGATGTGTTATAGACGATGTATTTGAACTTCTTCCAATTTTCAATAATTGGCCAACAGTTGCTGCCTCTCACTGCTGCGCTTGTATTGTTTGGCAGCACCATCCCAGCCTTGGTAGGTTTCACACTATCCGTCTAACATATGCCTCTGGCTTCCAGCTGGTCAGGAGAGGTTGGAGCCCACGTGATTGAGTGTGGGGACAGGTGTTGTTTGTACACAGGTTGGTCAAATAGTGCAGTTAATAGCAGTAATGAAAGGGAGAAACATAGGCTTCTTAAAGAAAATTAAGGGGGAGACGATTATGGTTGGTAGATAGCATCAAATACTCTATGTCATGCAAAAAAATGCAACGAAATTATATAGGGTTTGAGAGCCGATCTCAGGTCTCTCTTACATGAAGGTCGAGTTAAAAATTATTGACCACTACATGCTGGTGGGTAGGAAAACTGCAATCGGCGGTAGATCAAATAGTTTTCCTACTGCATGAGGATGAAAATGGGAAATAGTGGAATGGTAGATATTTTGTAATGGATATGGCCAGAGGTAATGAATACACATATACTGAATGAATAACACCAAGGCACAAATAAAAATAGATACAGAATATAGCAGTACACAAATGGCATGAATGTGATGTATAGATGCCACTGCAGATATTAACAAACCAGTAAACTCCAGAGGTAAGAAAATACAAATCAAATCAAATCGTATTAATATAAGTTTAGTGATGTTATGGGTGTAAAGGAAATGTTAGTTTTAGCTCCACAGTGCAGTAATATTAAAATGTTTATATTAACAATTTCACAACGTATACACTACAGAAGTAAAGTAATAATTAAGAATATATTAATAAATATATGGACGAGCAAATGTCAGAGCGGCATATAGGCTAGAATATTATAGAATGCATATATACATGAGATGAGTAATGAAGATATGGAAATATATTAAAGTGACTAGTGTTCAAGTAGATTTTAAATCTATAGGAGATCTAATGTGCTATGAAGGCAAATTTAACAGGGTAGATAGGATTTTTTAGTCTCTTGGGTCCCAGTTTTCTTTGATACACTGTACTGACCTCTGCTCTTCTGATGAATAGCGATGAACAGGCAGTGGCTCGGGTGGTTGTCCCTGATTATCTTTTTTTACCTTCCTGTGACACTGGCGTTGTAGGGTGTCCTGAGGCTGGTAGCTGTCCGGTGACGGCGTTGGCAGACCACCTGGATTCCCGTTGCGGGCGGTGCAGTTGCTGCACCAGGCGGTGATAGTTCCACAGGCGTAGCCACCTGTAAATCGTAGGCCGAGGGCTGGTGGTGTTGCCAAATTTCTTCGAGCCTCTGAGGTTGGAAGAGGCTCTGTTGTGTTTCTTCACCACACTTGTCTGTAGTAAATAATCATTTGGGTTTGTATGATGTGAGAATCAGAAGATTTATATGTTATTAGTAATAAACAACCATTGAAGAACAAGGTAAATGTTTAAATCCACTTACATGCACACCATCCCACAATCCCAGAGATAATGAGTATCCAGCTGTTACGGCAGAGACAGATATGTTGCTTCTGTCACTAGGTTTGAGGAACAAATATTGTGTGACTGCAGAGTCAAGAGGGATGGGCAGAAGTATTTGAATCAGTAACTCCCTAGCAAATTGGTCAGGCAGAATGTTGACAAACAGAATATTGAGAATTATGGTACCCAGACTCTCAGGCTGGCCATGGGGGACATGGGAGCAGAGTGCAGTTTAAACAGGAGGGTGCTGATAAAACAGCCACCGGGCAGGGAACTTCAGCACAAAGACACGTGGGCAAAGATACTTCTCAATCCTGCCTGAACAGCCACATCAACTCAAGCACTACTTAACTTGAGGTCCAGGAATTTAGGGACCAATCACCCAAATACAATGCTACACTGCTTGAGATATAGTATGTTCAGGCCTGAGCTTGAGTTAAAGAAGCCACCTAATTCAAACTGTCACAATCTTTTTTAGGGTTTTTGAGTCAATAGCTAGCCTGGTTGGATTTGCATAATGTTGAACTTCAGCGCATAGATGACACAGGCTTTGTTTAAGACCATGTGGATCAATAGTAAAAGAGATAACAGTAAAGGATCATGATGATGCCTGCAACAATACACTTGGTACATTTACATTGAGAAGCCTATCAAATAATCAGTATATTGGATAGATAACTATCAACCCATGATATAGCAGAGGATGTAAAGCCATAACACACTTTTCCTAACAGATCATGGCTTCATACATCAAAGTCACTAAAGTTAAATAACACAGCTCCAGCAATTTTTATTATCAAATTTTCAGCCAACTAATAAATATTT